>NC_136918.1:14319309-15576809 GCF_949752795.1 Hyperoodon ampullatus
AGAGAGAGAGAGAAAACAGCCTCCAAATGGAGTCATTTGTGCTAAGCCCATGTCACCAAACCAATAATTAATACCTATCCTAATTGCAGTTTCAGGAACGTAATCTTAACCAGTTAGTCAGAAATTTCTTGGTCAGCACCAGTGAGGTTATCCACCAGATAGACACCTGTCATTCCCCAAAGGAAGCTGACTTTACCTGAAACAATCTACTCTTGGCTAATAAATTCCCTATCCTGTCTCCTTCTGCATATAAAATCCTCCATTTTGTACAGCTCTTTGAAACTTCTTTATATTTGTTAGATGGGATTCTGCCCCATTCATGAATCATTAAATAGGGACAATTAGATCTTTATATTTATTCAGCCAAATTTTGGTTTTTAACATATCTTAATGGGGGGAGACAGACAATAAACAATAATCATAACAAGTAAATAAGTAGTGTAGTACAGTGCAAGGAGATGAGTATAATACAGAAACATAAGAGCAGGGTAAAAGAATCAAGAGTGAGTGTTTGGGGTGAGGCTGAAATATTAGATATGATGGTCAAGTCAGCCTCATTGAGAAGATGGCATTAGGGGAACTTGGAATGTGGTAAAGAATAAGTTATGTGGATATTTGGGTAAAGATCATTCCAGGCAGAGAGAATAGCATGAACAAAGGCTATTTCTGGAATGTTTGAGAAGATCCAAGAGGCCAGTATGGCTGAATCAGGGCAAGTATGGAGGGTGGTGGTAAGACACAAGGTGAGTCCTGAGGGCCAGATCAGGTAGGCCCTTGCAGACCACTACAAGGACATTGGCCTTTACTCTTAGTACAGTGCAGAACTATTGCAGGGTTCTGAGCAGAGGAGTGACACAATATGACTTATATCTGAAAGGATCACTCTCACGTTGTGTTGAAAACAAAAGGTGGGGAGTGAGTAAAAGAAGCAATGAGACCAGCTGGGAGGCAACTTCAGTAACACAGAGGAGAGATAATTTTGGTTCAGCCAGTTTCGCAGTAGGGGAGGGGGTAAGAAGTGGTTGGATTCTGGTCGTATTTTGAAGTAGAATCAACAGAATTTCCCCAGAGGTTAGATGTAGGATGTGGAAGAAAGAGGAATAAATAGACTTTAAGATTTTGGCCTGAATGAATAGAAAGATTGAGTTGCCATCAATTAATGTTGGAAAGGTGGAACAAGTTGAGGCAGACTGGATTTGAAATATCTGTCATAGAGCTGCATGGACATGTCAAGAAGGCAGTTGTATATGTGAATCTGGAGTTTGGTACTAGGGAGGATTTCTAAGAGAAGAGAAAATAAGCAAGGATTGAGAGCTGAGGTCTAGAGGAGAGGTAGATCAGCAGAAGAGATTGACAGGAAGTAACTAGAGAAGTAAGAGAAAAAAAACAAAACAAAAATGAACAGTGTTATATCTGGGAAGCCAAGTGAAGAAGATATGTCAAAGAGGAGAGAGTGATCTACTGAGTCAAAAGTTGCTTATAGGTCAAGTAAGATGAGGGCTAAACATTTATCATTAGATTTAGGAACATGAAGCTTACTGATGACTTGGAGAGATCATTTTTGGTGAACTGATGGAGGTGAAAAACCTGACTGGAGTGGGTTTGAAAGAAGCTGGGAAGAGAAGAAACAGGAAACACTATATCCTTTATATGTAGATAGTTACCTTACAAAGGAATATTCCCAATTCCTCCCTCCTGTCCTTTGTGACATTTCTATCATTCGTTTCAATGATACAACATCATATGTTGTAATCACTCCTTATGTTATTACTATTATTTTTTAAAAGTTATCTTTTAGGTCAATGAAAAATAAGAAATATAAATATTTTATTTTACCTACATTTTTTTTCTCCTCAGACACTCTTTCTTTCTTTATGTAGATCCAAGTTTCTGACCTATATCTTTTTTTTTTTTTTTTTGGTCTGAAGAACTTATTTTAACATGTTTTGCAGGGGAGGTCTGCTGGCAATGAATTCCTTTAGTTTTCATTTGTCTGAGAAACGCTTTATCACTCCTCTTTTGAAGAATAATTTTACTGGGTATAGAATTCTATGTTGGTTTTTTGTTTCTTTCAATACTTTATATATCTTACTCTATTCTCTTCTTGCTTGCATTCTATCTGATGAGAAGTTGTTTTCCTCTGTAAGTAAGGTTTGTTTCATTTTGTTTTGTTTGTTTGGTTTTGCTCTAGCTTCTTTCTGGAATTTTCTTTTAGTCTTTGGTTTTCTGAAAAATTGAGCATAGTAAGTCAAGGTGTGGTTCTGATTGTTTGTTTGTTTGTTTTAGTATTTATCCTGCTTGAAGTTCCTTGAAATTTTTGGGTCTGTAGTTTGGTATCTGTTCTTAACTGTTGTTACTTCAATTACTTTTTTCTTTTTTGTTTTCTCTTTTCTCTCAGGTATTGTGATTGCATGTATGTTATACCTTTTGACATTTTCCCACAGTTCTTGGATGTCTTGTCAGTTGTTTTTGTTTTTACTTTCATCTTTTTTCTCTTTGCATTTGAGTTAGATGAGTTTTTATTGACTTTTCTTCAAGCTTACTAATTCTTTCTTTGGCTGTGTCAAGTATATTGATGTGCTTACCAAAGACATTCTTCATTTCTGTTACAGAGTTGTTGTTGTTTTCTAGCATTATTTTGATTCTTTTTTAGCACTTCCACCTCTCTGCTTATATTATCCATATGTGCTTGCACATTGTCTACTTGTTCCACTCCACTAGAATCTTTAACATATTAATAAGAGTTATTTTAAATTCTGTAACTGATAATTTCAATATATATGTCATATCTGAGTCTGGTTCTGATGACTGCTTTGTCTCTTGAGACAGAGTTTTTTCTTGCCTCTTGGCATGACTTGTAAATTTTTTTGCTCAAAGCAGGACAAATTCTATCTAGTAATAGAAATTCATAGAATTAGGCCTTTAATGTAAGGATTTGTGTTAATCTGGCGATGAGTTGCTTTTTGTTTCCTGTTTGCTGTAGAGGCTTTAGCATCCTCTAGTGACTTTGTCCCCCCGCCACCACCCTGCAGTCTCTCTTCTTTATTTTTGAGTCTTCCTAAGTACTCCTCCTAAGTGAGCGTGTGTGTTTTGTAGCTCTTTCAGCTGTAATTTACTGTTTTTATACTGGAGCCCTCTGTTAATGTGATGTTACAGCATGTGTGTGTGGGGTGGGGGGGATTTTATACCCTTCTGACACTTAGTCTTTTAGTGGGCTTATGTCTTGGCCGGAATCTTTACAACTGTTTCTCCCATGGTATAGATTTTGTTGTTGTTGTTGTTCATCCTGCCCCCTATTCCTTTTCCTGGCTCCAGAGTTCCAAATTTGTTTTCTTGAAGATCTAACCCATATTTTTAATGCTTTTCCTTCCATTAGGTGAGCCAGAAGGCTATAAGAGACAGAAGTGGAAGGAAGGCTCTTCTCCCAACTGGAATAAAGCTCTGAAAAAATGTCTTCCCTTGGAGAATAGACCTTTGTTATGGAGAAAGCTCTGGGCATATTTTGCAATGATTATACATACACTCTTCATGCCGGAGCCACGAGGGAATCTTTCTCAGATCCTCACAGTGAGAACCTGGTGGAATCCCTAGAGGTAAAGGCCAAGAAGTTGTAGGAGTTCCTCTAGACTGTGGCCCCCAGGAGTTTCTCACTAGTATGCTGGTTCATACTCAACCACTAAAAATTCGTAAAAATTATAAGTATTCCTATCTGTTTGTGGCTTCTGCATCGTCTGCCTCCAGGTAAGCAGATACCAGCTGTGTCTTTTTGGATGAATTTCTCTCCAAAATTTAAAGTGGTGGTTTGCCCTGAAACCTTGGTTCTCTAGTGTGTCCAAGTTTTTATCAAAAGCCAATTTGTTCAGCTTTTTCTTATTGTAAGGATGGGAGGGATGACTTCCAAACTCTTTATATGTTGGAGTTGAAACAAGAAGTCCTTTACCTGACTTTTTAAACTTTAACAACATTGTTTTGTGATTTTAAATAGGGTGGTAGGACTGTTCCTATCAAGACAGTAACCTTTAAATAAAAACTTTATATATAATGGAGATGAGAATCAAGTGCAGATCTGAGGATGAGTGTCCAGGAAAGAAGCAATGGTATGTGTAAAGACTGTGAATCAAGGAGGCCAATGTGGGCAGAGCAGAATGAGTGATGGGGAACATAATAGAAGATTGACCCAGAGAGGCAATGGAGAAAATAGTATAGGTCCTTTACAAGCAATTGTAAGGGTTTTGGTTTATATTCTATGAAAAATGGAGTCTTTGGAATGTTCTTAACAGAGGGATGGCATGGTCTGGTGGGTTTTAAAAGCATCATTCTGGTTCCTATAGAGATTAGAGTAGAAGAAAACAAGGACAAAAGTAGAGAGACTAGTTAGGATATAATTGCATAACCCTTGGACAGGATCATGGTGATTTTGACCAGTGTGGAAATGGTGGACATAATGAGAACTGTTCAGTTTATGGGCAGAAAATTAAGGCCAATAAGATTTGCTGGACTGGAATTGGGGTGGGACAGCGAACATGATGTAAAGCAGAACTCCATATAACTTTTCTTTCAGCAATGGAAAGAATTGACTTGCCCCAGATGACAAGATGGTTTTCCAAACTACGTATCTGACTAAATCTCACATATGATTAAAGTCACTGACCACCTCTCCATCGTGTCCAGGCCAGTTTGCTCAGTATGGCACCCAAGCCCTCTCCCACCCACTGTGACTTGGCATTTGGCGTTTATCTAACTCTCTAGCCCCGGCCCTATACCTCCTTGAGTTTTTTGTACCATTCGTGCCGAGATCTTTGAGATTCTACTGAAATGCCATGTTGTCTCAGGTTTTAGCATATTTATACTATCATTTCTTTTATTCTTCATTCCCCTCAGATGGCTAACTCCTACTGATATTTACAAATGCAGTTCAGATGTTACCTCCTCTAGAAAAGCTTCTATTCTTTTGTGCTCACTTGTTCCAAATCCAGGGAGGCTGTCTGTGTCTCCGATGCTCCTGTCATCCTGTGCTTACTGCCTGGAACTACTGCAAGTGTCAGGCTACCTATGGGCCCCCACATGACTGTGATTATCTTTGGGGGTTACAGTGAACAAAGACCCTATAACATTCATCCATGTGTGATGACAGCAGCTGACATAGTCTACACACTCGATATGCATTAATGGGATAAGAACTGATACTGTTTATTTGTTGGTTTTGTTTATTTTATCTTGTTTTAAATTTTGGAGTTTAAAGAGCTCAACAAGTTTTGGAAAGTGCCTGTAACATGTAAAGAAAAATTCTTTTCATTATTCCATGGGCAAAACTAAAGGTAAATAACCAATGCTCACATGGTAGCACACTTTGTTTAACAATTATAGGGTCTCTTTCAATTTTAGGAGAGAAAGAAGAACTCACATGTGTGAAATTTTTATAGAAACTAACATCTTAAGTATGTTATTAGTAGATAAAAACATATGGGCATATTTTCAATTGTTTTTCCCCTAAATATTAATGAAACTTTTTACTTGGAACAATTTAATTCACTAGTATTGTTTTCATGTTCATAGTTGATGATAAATAGCCATGACTACTCTGGGTTTTCCCTTAGAGCACTATATTTTAATTTTTTTTGAAATCAAATAATCATATGAAACAATGGAAAATTATATAGAGAGTCCAATAAAGTCTCCTATGTATTCACTGAAAACTAGTGTGGATCCATGACTTGGAGAAAGAACTGCCTTCTTTGACAATGTTCACTAATAAGAAAATAAGATAAAATTTGTCCACAAAGACCACAATCTAAGACAAGCCAGATGAAATTGTGTTTAATCTTCAAAATAAAAGGTTTAGATATCAGCTAGCTAGGCCAGCAGTACCGGCCAAGACTCAGGTGTTGGAAATTAATTAAAATCCAAAGAAAAATTTACAGATGTCAAAAGCAGAGCAATTTTGAAAGAAACTGTACCTTAATGAAAAAACATGTATGTGTTGTGTAATAAATGCAAAGGCCAAATGTGTTGCAATAATTTATATCAAGAGCTAGTCTGTTCTTTCATGAACAAGGGATATATATATATATATATATATATATATATATATATACACACACACACACACACATATACAGTTGTTTGTTGTTTTCTTTTATATTTACAAGACTACAGAAGAGAATCAATATATTGAAATGCATTGTTCTGTGTTCAAAATCAGCTTGAACTTCAGGGGTTCTGATTTTGTAGTAAAACTGTGTCAGGGCTTGAGTTTCTTTTAAGAATAGGAAATATACCTTTTTCTTATAAGAAAGATTGAGATACAGGGAGGGGGCACTCATTGACATGAACTGTCTTTGAAAACCTGAACATTTTGATGTTACATATACAATTCAGGAAACTTATTGTTCTCTTTTCTAATACTTCCCTTTGAGGAAAAAGAGAAGAATTTGGAAGATAATCTACAAAGATGTGCCCAAGAAGCCCATCTTACAAACCTTCCTTTTCCTTTAGTGCCCTGGCACCAATAGACCATTAGGAAACTCTGAAGTTAGGGGGAGTTGTTGGGAGATTGGGTGAGTAGAAAGACACACATGAATTTTGCTTGTTTCACACATTTGTATACAGTGCCCACTGACTATGTATACCAAAGCAGATGCCTTGTATCCAAGGTATCTCTGGGACAGTAATCTGGGTAATTTGGATATACTCAATCTAAAAGCATAAAGATATATCCTTTTTGTGCTCCCAATAAATTAATAACAAGCAGCACTTTTTTGACAAATAGAGAACTTGCACAAAATTAAATACACATTTAATTACTCACAGACAAGTTCAATATTTGCATATTTGGAATCAAATCTAGTACATTAGCTTGTTTAGAGGATAATTTTAAAAATGCATACATATTTAATTGTACTTATTTTATTTATTTTTAATTACACAAGGAAAATATATGTTCTTCATGGAATGTTTAATCAATACAGATAAAGAGCTCATTTTGATTAACACCTTAAATGCAAGACCCAGAACAGAAATGAGCATTGGTATCACCTTTTACACACACATAAGAACACATTAAAAATATATACTTTGTGCATTTTTCAACTGATATCACTCATTACATATGATTCTTCAACTTGCTCTTTTTCTCTTTCCACATGGTTGAAAAATCTTTCCATGTCAGGGCATATGGATGCAGTTTATGCCTTTCTACTTAACTATTGGGTAATACTGTATGCAATGGATTATCTATAGTTCACTTAAACCATACCCCTATTTGTGGATATTTAGATATTTAGGTAAATTATTCTCTTCTTTCCTTTTTTCCCTCTTCTCCTCTTTTTTTTCTATTAATACAATGTCTCTCCATAATAGAGCTTAGAGGAAAAATTTCTGGATTAAAGTATATACACATTTACATTTTCATAGATATTTCCTAATTACCTTCTAAAAATTTACATTAAATTATACTTCCATCAGCAACATATAAGAATACTAATTCATCCCCACCCCTTACAATACAAAATATTATTAAGCCCCCAGTGGATAAAATACATACCTCATTGTTGTCTACACTTACTCTGTTCTCATGAATAGTAAAGCTGAGCAGCTTTCCATATGTTTCGTGGCTGTTTGTACTTCCTTGACCCTGTATAAATATTAAATAAATGAATGATTAAATTACTGACTGAAGCAATACACTTAGAGTGTTAGAGAAATGAAAGTTAATCACTGACACCCAGGAAAATGAAAATGTTTCCCTGGCATAATGATTACAATCTTATTAGGCCAAACACTGAAATTAAATAGCACTGCTTTATTTTTATTATGCACAGAGAGGTCATTTATGATTCCTGGTTAACAACTGGACTATGTTTAATATGAGTTTCCAAGCTCACTAGGTATCAAAACTCAACCCAGTTAGATTTATTTTCCTTTAGTGTGTGTGTGAGATTCTAGATTTAGCACCTGTAATTCAGTGCCTTATAATACTACTTATTACATTTGGTTGTAAAGTAGGTTTGCGGGTAGTGTGGTGTGTGTGTGTGTGTGTGTGTGTGTGTGTGTGTGTGTGTTTGCATGCTTGGTTTATTTTTAATCTTTGAAAGAATTGTGTGAAAGTTCACATCTGGAGTTCTCTTCTACTCCCGTCATCTCACAATTTCCCGTCTCCTTTTCTACTCTGGAGCACAATTTCCTCTTTCTCATTGCTTTGCATCACCATAATATGCTTTCAGAATCTTCATATGCACTGAGGACTATTACCTCTCCCAACAGTACTTTATTCTAACAGTAATCCAAGCCTTAAGCTAAATGACAGAAATTCCAAGTGACAGAATTGCTGAAATCAGCTAATCAGAGGAGAAGCTAGTGTACTTCTGATCAGTGGGAACAGTTCTGATGCTAATATCTAACTCATTACATAGGCTATTGTCCAGTATTAAATTAATTGAATTTTGCAATTTAATTGCCATAGGTATAGCTAATTTACTATGTGTGAAGTACTCCTTAAGTGCAATTTTAAAATTTAATCCTTATGGCATCCTTATCCTTCTATTTAAGAGGTTAGGAAACTGAGGCTTAAGCATATAAACGTAAAAAAAATGTGTGAGATATGTCTTTTATAACTAGCATAGAGCTAATTTTCAAAGCTAAGTTTTGTTGGTGGTTGTGTATAATATTAGGATACTGCAGATGGTCATGAGATCATGAAAACTTTGTAAACACTCCCAAACATTTAAAGTGTCTCAACTTTAAGAAGAATTATATAAACAACTGGAATAAAGGCCATTTCCAAATTAGGCAAGCGCTTTCATTTTAACACATTTATTGAGTTCCTTTGACATTGCATAAGAAAAGGAACAAAAGCATAATATAAAAACCAACAACATACTAAATTGGGAGGATCTTAATCTTGAAGGATCCAGCAGAGAAAAGGAAAGTCCATAAAGCATGTGGCATATCTGATGTCAAATTTCTTCATACAAGGACATTGCTATAAAATGTAAATATCTTCAAAGGATTACCCTTCACCATCATGAAAATATGCACATTTTCAAAGGGGGTGAAGCATTTTCTAATCTGAACATCTTTAAAGGGGGGAAATCAATAAATGGCATGGAAAACTTCAAAGCAGGACCTCCTGTCAATGACAGAAGTTCCTCAGCAAAGCAGAGGCTTTGAAGGAGGACTCCCAGTGCTGGGAAAGCTTTGAAGTGACTGAAAACAGACATTTATAATTACGGAAAGGTGCGGTGTCCAGCAGGGATAGTACAAAGATACGTCTGAGGTAGGTACAGACGGAGATTGGAAGGTGGCAGGGACACTGACCTTGCACCTCCCAACCTAAAAGCCTTTCGGGTCAACTCAATAATCATATGTAAAATGGCAAGTGTGGAGTGAGAACAGTGGCGAGAGGCAAAAAACCAAATTATTTTAGAGCTCACATTTCAAAAAAGAAAAAACCCTTGGCACCCCCAAAGCAGTTCTTAATACAGACCGCCTGTGCTGTGTTCTTGTGTAGCTGCCTGATCTATTAAGCTGTTATCAACACTCAGCTTTCTGCTAACAAGTGTCCATGAGTGTGAAAAATTCTCTGAATCAGCTTTTTTCGGTCCCTTAGTCCCCAAATTGATGACACTGAAATCTTTTCCATGTAGTTCTTATATGTCGGGCAATGTTCTAAAGGGTTAAACATTATTAAGATCTATGACTTAACTGTTGTTTAATTTGAGCCCAAAGTATTCTGAGCCACGATTTGGTATCTATTTCCCAGAACTCAATTGATGACCTTTTTGAACTCCATAACAGGTGGGGCTAACACTA
The DNA here is from genome assembly GCF_949752795.1 of Hyperoodon ampullatus. Classification (NCBI taxonomy): domain Eukaryota; kingdom Metazoa; phylum Chordata; class Mammalia; order Artiodactyla; family Ziphiidae; genus Hyperoodon; species Hyperoodon ampullatus. Next base: position 14,329,120 of record NC_136918.1, read on the forward strand.
CACTGAGTATCAAAGGCAGCGTATGCAAAATCACAGGAGGGTGATTTTAACGTTTTAATCCCTAAACTAGATTTCTTTCTCTTGTTTTTGCCTTATTTTGCCTGACTTTCATGGGACACAGTGAGCTAAGGACATCCTCTTACTTCTTGGTGCATTTCTTAGGGAATCTGCTTTCCCCAAATGATTCTTTCACTCATCAATAGTTTTTGAACATAAAACGTTCTAAGCTCTGTTCTAAGTACTTGGGCTACAGAGCTGTGCAAAGATACTCTCTCGTCCTCATGAAAATTGCAATCTAGGGACACAGGCATTGCTCAGTTATCAAACAGAAAACTGTGAGTTATCCTGTGATAGGGGCTTTGAAGAAAAAGTGCATGAAGGATGTGGAATGTTCAGAAGAATCAGGTAGGTCACCGTACAGCACTGAGCATTAGGCTGAAATCTAAACGATGAGTCGTCAGTAAGCAGGAGACTTGGGGGTGGCTGGCTGCATCACGGAAGTACAGCAGGTGCAGCAAGTACAAAAGCCATGAGACAGGAGGACAAGATGAATGACGCTTTTATGGTAAAGGAGTGGGTAAGGTATCTGGGAGGAGCTAGATGGAGCAGACCTTGTTAAGGACTTTGATCTTCACCCTAAAATCAATCAGAAACCTTTGAAGAATTTTAAGCATGTGTTTGGTAGCATCAGATTTGCATATTGAATAGATCAATTCTGCTTGAATGTGAAGAATGAATTGAGAGAAGGGAAGGGACAGGAGTGTGGAGACCACTGCAGTGACTGAGGCAAGAGATGATGGTAGCTTGGACCGGGGTGATGGCAGGGATGGTGATGGAGGCACGTGTGAAGATGCAAGAGACATTTGGGGTATAAAATTGATAAGATTCATTGTTGGAAAGTATAGGTAAAAAAGAGGGGAGAATCAAGGATGAAGTCCAAGGAATTCCCTGGCAGTCCGGTGGTTAGGACTCAGTGCTTTCACTGCCGTGGGCCTGGGTTCAATCCCTGGTTGGGGAACTAAGATCACGCAAGCTGAAAAAAAAAAAAAAAAAAGGATGAAGTCCATATTTCTGTATTTTGGGTGGGTGGGTGGCGCCATTCACTGAGGAAGGACACTGGAAAGGGATTAGATTCAGAGCTAGAATAATTAGTTCAATTCTCATTATATTAGATCTGAGACACACGTACTTTTGAGGAATACAAGTAGGCAAGTTAGGTAGCCATTTGTGTATATGGATCTGGAGGAGAGATTTCTGGCAAAGATAACGTTTAAAGTCATGGGCTTGGTTGATCACATTAATAGAGAAGAAAAAGGGACTTGGAACAGAAATCTGGGCATCCCAGAGAAGGAACCAAATGTAAGAACAAGAAAGACTAATCAAGGGGTAGGAGGAAAACCTGGAGAACATGTTATACTGGAAGAAGGTCAGTGAGGAAAATCAGTCAAAAAAGAAGGCACGGGGCTTCCCTGGTGGCGCAGTGGTTGAGAGTCCGCCTGCCGACGTAGGGGACGCAGGTTCGTGCCCCGGTCCGGGAAGATCCCACATGCCACGGAGCGCCTGGGCCCGTGAGCCATGGCCGCTGAGCCTGCGCGTCCGGAGCCTGTGCTCCGCAACGGGAGAGGCCACAACAGTGAGAGGCCCGCGTGCCGCAAAAAAAAAAAAAAAAAAAAAAAGAGAGCACGATCGACATGCAGATACTTCCTCTGAAAGGCACTTAGTTGACCCAACTCAAGTTCTGCGGCCTGTGGAGCACTTCCTTCTCTCCCACACAGCTTTAGGGATCCCTGTCATTCGGACTGCTTTGTACATACACCTCGATGACAGGAGTGTCTTAGGAGGTAATCTACACCCCACCTGTACTTTGTTCTCTTCCTTATCGCATCCATCACCATGCTCTGCAGTTCTATCTGATCACTTTACCTTTGAATTCATCTGCTTTTCTCTGTCTCCCCTGCTTCTACCTTCTCCTCTGCAACTACTCTTATCTCTGTCCTAGCCTAAAGCAGTAGTCTCATAACCTCTTTCCCTCATGGCTTCTGTGACCCAGATCCATCTCTCCCACACTACATCCTGACTGGTGTTTTAAAAGTGCAACTTTCACCACATTCTGTAACTTTTTTTGTAGAAAGCTTTTTCTTTTTGATGCATGACCCACAAACACAAAAGTGCACCTATCATCATTATACAGCTGTTTAAATATTACAAGTTGAACAGACTCACATAACCAGTACCCAGATCAAGAACAGAACTATAATTGACTCCCTAGAAGACCTCCTTCTGTGCCTCCTACTGCCCCGCCATCAAATTCTCTTCCCATAGATTAGTCAATAGGTATTTTTTTCCATTTTTGAATTTATAAGCATGGAATCACACACTGAACTTTGGCATTATGCTTGTAAATTCATCCACATTTTGGATGTAATGATAGTTTTTTTTTCCCTTTCTTATTGCCGTATAGTGTTATGGTGAATGAATATACCAAAATTTATTTATTCATTACATTATTCATAGGCCATTTCTACTTTGGTAATATTACAAATACTGCTGTTATGAAAATTCTGAAATTTATCTGGTGATCAAGTGTTTGCATTTCTTTTGGATAAATATCTAGGAGTAGAACTGATAGCATTTTAAGAAAGTTCCAGTTGTTCCACATGCTCAGCCAACACTTAGAATTTTCTTTTTTATTTTGACAGAAAATACTAGTGGGTGCATAGTGGTGTCATATTATAGTTTTATTTGCCTTTCACTGAGGTCTAAGAAAGTTGAGGTACCTTTTGGTTCATATATTTATTTTACAATTGGACATGATCTTTTGTGAAGTGCCTGGAAATATCTCTTTCCCATTTTTTAAAGAGTTGCCTACTTTTTGCATACTAATTTGAGGGAGTTCTTAAACAATACATGTCTTTTGTCAGCCCTTAAGTATCGTAAATCTCTTCTACCAACATGTAGCTTGCCTTCCATTGTTTCAGTACTACTTTGATAAAAGGAGTTCTTAATTTCAATGTAATCAGTTTTTTTCTCATACTCAGAATTCTTTGTTTATTCTTTTATCTCAGATATTTTTACCTACATCAAATTTCTGAAAATATTTTCCTGTTTTCATCTCAAAGTGTACTGATTTATCTTTTATGTCTATATTTATAATCCATATGAAATTGGTTTCTGTGCTTGGAATGAGTTAAAAGTTAAGATTCATTTTTTCCCACATGTACCTCCAATTAACTCAACACAATTTATGGAAAAGGACCTACTTCTGCTGATGTATTTGTGTCATCTTCATCAAAATTAGATAACCACATAGTGTGAGTCCATTCCTGTATTCTCCCTTCTGTCCTATTGGTCTGTCTTTCCCCTCTACCACACTGGCTTAATTACTGTAGCTTTTATTAAGTCTTCATTTCTTGCAGTGTCAACCAACCAGCTTTGTTTGTTTACTAGCATCGTGGGTACATAATTGATGACACCCTGAAGAAGTCCAAACCAGAATGGATATACAGTCATATCTCTCATGCCAGTTCAGCTGGCACTAGTAGCTGTTTCTTAGCAGGATGAGGGCAGAGATCATTCTCACCCTACTTGGGAAAAATAAAAGTACCTTCTCTGCCATACGTTTCTAAAATATTCTTCTTAATTCCAAACTTGGTCAAGTCTATAACCGGGAACAACCTTAGAAATGTTTTAGTGTGCCACATTCACTTAACAAAGTTAGACCCTGAGTGACAGAGAATTGAAGGGACCTGTGTCAAGTCAAGCAGCTAAGTGGTCAGAGGCTCAGGCAGGGGACCCTCTCCTGACTCCCAGTGCTGTGCTCCCACCCTCACCTCTCCTCCGTGCTGTGCTGACTCCCTGCTAGTATTTCTCTAGCTCTGTCTGCTGGCAACATCTTTTTTTTGTAGATGTATCACTCCCAAACAAGAAGGAAATTTACATTAGAGGCTATGAGGACAAAACTGGCAAGTTGGAACTCAGAAACAGTTTTTATAGGGATTTTCCTCCTAATTTTCCCTCTCTATTCCAGCTTTCACTGGGTCATGTTTTTCTTTCTGTAACTCCCTCATTCCGTTATTTGAATTAGGTCATGTTACAAATTTTCCCATGCCCTTCAGTTCCCATTGTTATATTCCAACGACTTAACTTTGATGTTTGTCAACACGGTCCCACTACTATGTTCATGAGAAACATTTTCCAAAAAACATGGTTGTTAATTCCTTCTGATTTTCCTTGACATTCCTGCAAACTCTTTCTTGATCTTCTAGTTTGCTTCTTCTAAAGCCCGCCTCAATAGTTATCTTCCCATTAAATCTCTTAGAAGCAACTCCACACTTAAACTGACACTGTAGCTTTTGTGATTTCATTTTGGCTAAAAATCAATTAAAGACCAATATCAACAATAAAAATTATAGCAATAAGACAGGAAAAATAATTCATGTTCATCACTTATGTAAATGGTTAGGGTTAAAAATGTTTTAGCTTAAGATAGATGGCATAGATTTATTAAAGACATAAGACTTCAGATTTTACTATCAGACTTCAGATTCCTGATATAAATAGAATACAAAGTTCAAATATGCTGTGGAAAGTCATTATTTGGGAGAAGGTAAAGGCTATAATTAATTCCAGTTAATAATGACTGCAATTAAATATAAACCTTTTAATTAATGTAAAGCTCAATGTTATAATATCTGTGTAAACAGGAAACTGGGTATCTTACTTGCTGATTCTTTTTTCTTTATTTAAATATCAACCAGACTTCTGGCCATAGCAATGGCATCAATAGTTTATGTTCTATTTTTAAGTTCTAAAAAAATAATATTTATTATTAATATTCTAATGTTATAAACAGGATGATAAAAATTAAAATAGAGAATAAGAGACAGGCAATCAGAGTTTGTGTTGTGCAATATTTTGCTCTTATGCATGCATCATAATATTTTATCTAGCTGGTTCATATTTTGTTCATTCAACTAGAATGTGCATTCACAAACATTAGAGAGATCAGAGCTTTACATAAAGCTAGTGTTTGATATATGAAATATGAATATCAAAGACCTTTCTAAAATTGTTTAATAGCTGTGACACAGTAGAACTTTCTGGGTTTTATTTGCTACCTGAGAAAGAGCTGGCTGGTTTGTTACAATTAAATAAGCATTCATCACTAAAACACATGCTACGGTAGCACACATCTGTGGCCAAAGAATGTGGCTCCATCACCGTGTGCAAATACATATGTATCTGGGGCCTGAGCACAACCTGATTTTCTCATCTCCTTATGACAAGATCCCGATTGAGTCTTTGCCTGAGTTTCTGTGCTAGAAAAAATCTATAGCTTTCTGCGGTCATTTATACTTTATCATTTCAATTGTGAGCAAAAGAGAGACATGAAAGGAAATAGACATTTTTTTCAAGAAAGCATCAGATTCCACGAATCAAACTTAACTCAATGTATCACTTTTTTCCAGATTGTTTTATGTTTCCTATATCACAACAAGTGCAATTGATTGAAAAAGGGCTGAGAAATGAGATTTGGCACATTTTCCATGGGATAAAATATGCTCTAAAAATTACCTTAATGATTACTTTTACTGAAATGCTAAATAGCTCAAATGTTTTCATCTGGATTAGAAGATAACCATCTTATTTCCTGTGAATTTTTCTCAAAGTTATGTTATTTTTTAACTTTAGTATTGATCTTGGCCTTTATATAAAGGAGGGTTCATTTTATACATTGCAAGTAAATAACAATCTAGGTGATACTCCAAGGAAGGCTGATCGATTATGAGGTTCGAGATTGACAACCGGATACAGTAAGGGTGATTAATTAACAACAAAGGATTCATTGCAGGATTTCTTTAAGAAGCATGAATGTGTAATATGTTTTGATTTACAGAAACATGGTTACACATACTTTCCAAGAGGACAGGTACAATGTAACAATGTACATATTCTGAAGTGGGAAAAAATGAGGCTATCTTAAGGATTTCAGAAAACTGCATTCTCCTTTTTCATCTCTTTCATTGGTTGGGATTGTTTCAGATATGCTCTTATTGTATGATTAGAAAACCCTAGTCTATGGCACACAGAAAATGCTCAATAAGCAAATGTTAAGTGAAAAGTCGGAATGAAGAAATTTGAAATAATTATTCATTCACAACAGAAAATGTTTCTAAGCCAAGTGTTAGTTGCACTGTTTTTTGAAAATTATTTCCTCATTTGGAAGCAGTTTTGTGGTGTGATGTACTTTTGCCTAATTCTGATCATAAAATATCTGTTTTTACTTTTAGAGGCATTCCGGAACCAGTAGTGTGTGTTCACATTACATATTCATAGTCTTCTGGTTTGAAGAGAATCAATCCTCAATGTAAAAATGACCTTCCTGCCAACACCCTTTCTAAGTTCCTCATCAACATATGCCTGAACCATGCCAATAGCTTCCTACCTAGTACCTGTGTCCCCAAAATAGCTACTCACTCCATCTCAGCCTTCGACCTTCTGCCAGGTTAATCGCCACAAGATCCTTCTTGTGATACATTTTAATACATTTTGAAAACAAAATTGTAATACATATTACTGGAGCTCCAACCACTCTAGGTTATAAACTATTTTTATAACCCCCTCAAACTCTAGGATTGAGGAACATGCACCAATGAGATACTCAAGAAATGCTGAATAACAGAATGCATACTACCTGGTTCCAGTCCCGACCCTGCCCCTTACTTGTGTGACCTGACTACTTAAATCATAGAAGTGTCAGTGTCCCCTTTTCATAACTGGGAGCAATAGCAATATTTACTTCATTGGTTTATTCTGAAAATTAAATTGATAATTTTTGTGACGTGCTTAGCTCAGTAGCTGCCACATAGTAAGCCCTTGTGAATGTTGCTATAGATTGGCTGCTACTAGTGTTAACAGGACGTTATCCTCTAACCCTTCCCGGCCACCTTCTCACCCAAAAAACAATACATACTCCTTACTACTCATCTAAAGAAGCTTCTCAATAACTCATGGATAAGGAAGAGCCTAGTGAGTAAACTGTTCACAGAGCAGATGGAATTTTCCACGAGATGGGGTGGGGTAGATTTGCAGGAGCTATGGACCTAAAGTCAGTTTCAAACCCTGAGACTTCACTCAGGTTATCTTTATTGAACCACGCCATTTTCATTAACAAAATGGGAATAATACCTACCTTGTGAGGTAGTTATAAAGATTAGCTATTATAAAGTACAAATTGCTAATAATTATTGAGTTACTTGCTCTGAGCCTCAAGTTTCTTTTCTGGGAAATGGAGATAATAACATATGTCTTGCACGAAAGTTTGGAAAATTAGCAATGATAATACTGACTAATACTTCTTTAGTGCTTATTATGTGTAATTTCTAGTTTCATGATGAACAGTTTCTGACAGTTTTTCAAACCATGGAATTGGTTAAGTGGGAGCCACAACAGAAGAAAGGATCAAGTTGGAAAATGTGTGATAACCATAGTGGACAGGTATGTGGAAGCTGGCAGAGCACCCCTCTTGGAATTCCTCGAAGTAACTGCCTTAGATACATGGGAGGTAGAGTTGGAGGATTTATTCTACTTATTAATATTTAGGATATTTTCTCATTCCCCTTCCCCTCCTTTTCCTCCTCTTCTTGTTATTAGCTTATTAGCACTATTTTTAATCTCCCAGATCCACTCATGGTAAGCGTAGAGATGTGACAAAGTAACCTGAAAAGCAAGACATTATAGTCAGAAATGAAGAATTTCTTTAGTTTCCTGACTTGAAATACAGAATGATACATTTATAATATTTATAGCTCACTTATGCCTAAGTAATTCCTGAGTAAACCTTGTATCCTATAATAATTTTATTTTGCTCACTTGAAACAAAATAGGGAGAAAAAATAAGTAAAAATTTGTCCTTTTATGTGTGTATTTGTGTGTTCTCATCCATAGGGATTTTTAAGCTAATTACCTCAGAGAATTCCTCAAACTGAAGTTCTCCTGAAAATTTGTTTTTCTACAGCCCGAAATATTCACAGTTCACTTCAGAGACACATGCAATAAAGCATGTTATACAATTTAATCAATACATATTTGAAATGTTTATGATCAAACAAATAAAACTTATTTTGTCAATCTCAACTATTTTTCTTTAAAAATGTAATAAAAGAATCGTAGTTAAAATCAAATATAAACAAAGATGTATCACCAGTTACTAATCATATTTGTGAATAGCTATCCATGTGGAGATCTTAAGAATATAGCATTTTCACTAATGGCAAAGAAATTAAAAATGGAATGAAAATAAATTGTGGAATGGTAAAATAAAATTGACCTACAGCTCTATGTCAAGAAAATTTTAAAAAAAAAGAAATCCACCACACCTTACTCTCCTCCTTAAAATACTATTTATTTAGATGTTCATAATTACCTGGATGGGAAAGAAAGAGTGGTTGATAACAAAATCCTTTTTGCTAGCAAGATACAAAGAAAAAAATATCAATAAATCAGTTCCAACTTGCAAATATTTACCTAATATAAATAATCTACTTCAGCACCAAAATCAAATATTTTCAAAGTATTTTTAAGCATCTCTTATTTCATGTCCAATCTTGAAAATACAGATGGTTTTGCCCTCTGTACTTCCCTAGTAGTAGGAGAACCCTTGTGCTCTTTCCTGATGCAACATCCCCATCTGGTGAAAATAGATCTTTGCAGTCAATGGCTCATTAGGGTAGGACTCATTGGTGGCACTTGCAGACATAAATAAAGTTACTCTAGAATAAAAGGTCATAACAATAACAAAATTTTTAAACGCCATTTTGAAATTACTTGCCTTAGAGTCTAGTAAAAAAAATTTACAACAAAGTTGTGCTATTGTTATTTTGTCGGGGGAGGAGGAGACTAGGGAAGTTTCAGGAAGAGAATACCATTTCAGGTGTAATTACAACTGGTTAAATCTGGCATTTATTTCAATCCTCCATCACTTGGCAAAAACTAATCCTGAGTCATTCTAGAATTGATGGAATAATGTGCAGCCATATAAACAATGACAAGGAGAAGGAAAACATGTGGACAAAACATTTTGGACATTTCATTGCCTCAATATTTCTCAGTGAAAAAAAACAAAGAAAGTAAAAATGATATGACAAGCCATTCACCACTGTTCCTAATCTCAAAAAGCAGACAGTGAGTGAGCCAGAAGACTAGACACATGAGGTTTGCTGAGACACTTTAGTTGCAGTTATCCACGTTCTGCTTGCTCCTACTACTAGAAATAATGAATAGTCGGTCCCACTATTATACATGTAAAAAAAAAAAACACATATAACTGTTCCTTAGCTCTAGCTTATATTTGGAGAGGCATTTTCTGGAAAATATCTGAGAATTATCATAACATGAGTACAGATATTTAAGCTGTTTTGTTATGGTTTTTGAATGATTTATTTAAGAATCTATTACAAATATGCATGATAAATCTAAATAAATTTTTGTGTCCTAGAAAATATATGAGATTGAGGTAAATGGAGATTAGGAGAGAAAGTGGATAATTTCATCACAGAGACAATCGATAAAATATCTCTGGGTTATCTATTACCGGCTGAGAAGAATAATTCTTGGAATCCCAAAATTTTCTCTCTCTCTCCTCTGTGTGTGTGTATGTGTGTATACACTATATATATATAATATCATATATATTATATAAAATTATGTAATATTATATAAAATATAATATATATATATATATACATATTTACTTATTTCTGTTCTTCTTACCTCCAAAGGTGATTTATGGTCAACTAAAATTAAACATAGGTATATTATAGCCATAAAATAATTGACCTTATATATATATATATATATATACATATATATATATATATATATGTATATATATATATACAGACATGCATACAAATACTATAACAGGTCTGGCAAATTGGGTAATGAATTTGACTAAAACCTATGGAGATTTTTTTAAAAAGAGTTTTAAAAACCCTATAAGCTACCAGCCAATTTGTTATTATTTTAGTTCAGTATTCACAGCCAGCAGTGTTGTCAGTTACTATCATCTCTCATCCTCTCTGTCTGTGTTTCTCTTTATTTATAACTCAGAGTCTGAGTCATACTATAGGAAAGAGGGCAATTTTTGTTCTTGGAAAAATTGCTTTCTCATTTTCTTTTCATGATAGTCACTAATGTATAAAAGTCCTTTGTCTGGCTAGCAGCTCAATTTTATTTTTATTCCATTAAAGTTCTGTAAGATTTTGATGTTATTGTTCACAGAATAATAGAAAAAATAACAAATTTAAAAATTTTTTTCTTAAAGGAATAAAATATTTGTTCATTTTAGAAAGATCAGAAGCCATTTTAGTGGGGGGAAATATACATAATAAATTAGGTATAAATTAAACACAAAGGGTATATTTTAAACAGGCGGCAAAGTATCACTGTCAAGTTAAAATACATGCAGTTATTAGTATGTTTTTAGAAGTTTTTGGTTCTAAAATACTAATACGGCTTTTTCCCAGACTCTCATATATCTTCAGCAAGTAAAAAGCATATAGTTATCCCTTCTCTTTTCTGATTTTCTGCTGCCAGTTTCTGTTTATTTCTACATATATAACAATATTGTGTGACTTCTTTAAAACCAACACTTAAAAATATCAACAGGCTTCAGTCAAGTCTGGTTGGTTCTTTGAAAGCTGTATACCATAATGGTTACAATCATGGAGAGTGAGTTTGAATCCTGTTTCACTTATTAACTATGTGACTTTAGACAATAGATTTAGGCAAGGCACAGCCTCTGGGCTTCTTTTTCCTCATCTGAAAAATGAGATTTTATATATAATTGTATGTAATTAAAAATAATTAAATAGAAAGAACAGTGCCTGCCACATAGTATGTGTTCTATACATTCTAGTGATTGTTTATATCAGCCTGGGAAATTTTTGTTAAATCATTAATTCTAAGTGTTCATGGATTATCCTTCTAACTAATTTTGCCTCGTTTCAGTAAGTGCCTTCCATAAGCAGAAGTTTTGTAGATAATTTTAATGATGCTCTGGAAGAAAATTACCATTGTTTAAATCTAATAATCTAAGAAATTGGTTTAAGCCACAGTACAATATACAGTAAAACGATATTTTTTAATATTTTTAAAAAGTATCTGTTCTCACAGATTATTTTTTCTTTCCTATTAAAGCTTCCATTTAGAAAATTGGTTCAACTATTTCTTCCAAACTGGTGCCGATTTTCAGTGAAACTGTGGCTATTATATCCACTTCAATAGACAATACTTTTACATATCACATATCAGTGTCGATATATTGACAGTTTTTAAAGAAAATCATTTAGTCACCTCTTAAAAAATATAATATTAAAACTGAAGTGACTAAAGGCTACAAATGGAAAATTTTATTCAAACTCTCAAATTGAGATAAGACCATCCATGATTTAAGGGAAAGCATAGACCAGCAAATGTCCGTTGAGCCATCAGTCAAAACCACGCAACTTGTTTTATTGAATAAATCATCATTTCTTTGAAGTTTAAATTGTGTCATGTTAGAAAAAGTTTGAAACACTGAATACTTCTAAAATATTTCAGATCATTTGCGTTTTTATTCCAGAAGCAAAAACTTCTAATTAGAGATTTTTAGCCAAGTTGAGATTCATTTATTAGATTTAATGTGCAGGGAAATTGAGAGAAAAAGGCTTTCCTAGTGTACCAAACTGTTATTTTTCTTCAAGATTATTAAAGGTTTTCACTATGTAGTCTCCAGCTCAATGATATCTAGATTACCAGAAAAATATATGTAAAGTCACTGCAGGACTTTGAAAGCAAAATATAAGACACAAGCCCATTTTAAGCCTGTTGGTGGTCTGAGGGTTTTTAAAACATTATCCAGCAATGTTTAGTACTTTGTCCTACCAGAGTTGTCTTATCTAGAAAGTATTTCTACCGTGTAAATGATATGCCCCAAAGAGGACTGTAGCTGTACACAAACAAGGTTGAGTTAACTTTTTAATAACTTTAAAATTCCCAAACTCTAACCATTGTATGATTTTAAAATACAGATGTCCATCTCCGTAAGCTTCAAAGTTAATGAGTATTCAGTCTTGAAAAACGCTGCATTAAAATATCATATGACATCACTTATATGTGGAACCTAAATAAAAGGGTACAAATGAACTTATCTATAAGATAGAAATAGAGTTACAGATGTAGAAAACAAACATATGGTTACCAAGGGGTAAGAGAGGGGAGAGGGATAAATTGGGAGATTGGGATTGACATATACACACTATCATATATAAAATAGATAACTAACAAGGACCTACTGTATAGCACAGGGAAATCTACTCAGTACACTGTAATGGCCTGTATGGGAAAAGAATCTAATAAAGAGCAGAGATATGTATATGTATAACTGATTCACTTTGCTGTACACCTGAAACTAACACAACATTGTAAATCAAATATACTCCAATAAAAATTAAGAAAGAAAAACACTGCCCTAGAGTTTGGGACATACCTAGTGAGGCAGAGATCTAACATATTTGATATCCTTTAATGTCTTTTCTTTATTCCAGGAAATTAATCCAAGGGAGCCACAGTCCTACCTTCAGGAAAACATAGGGTTCCCTGAGGATGGGTCATGGCTTCTCATAGAACAACCTGATTATGGTGAGCAAGATGATAATGATTGTTACAAGGTCAAAGAGAGGAATTGGGGTTGTGGGTAGGACTGCTGTTGAGCAGTTATGGGAGAGCAACACTGCTAACAGGATAAGCACATGTAAAGGGAAATTTTGAAACAAAATATGGCTTAGGGGTGGGTGGATGGAGGTTTGGAAAAACATCAAGGGGTGATGTTACTGTGGTAAAGAGTTAACCAGGACACAAAAAAGAAATTAAAATCAATAAAAATTTCCCCTCATATTACATATTTGCGTGAGAGGTGGACTGGGAGTAGAATTGGGTGTATGAGTTGTAATAATAAGTATGTATTTAATCTATCCTTGCTGATATTTTGAAAGGTAGAGAAATTGTATAAACAAGCACATCAAAAATTCGGGAGATTTGTAATAGTGTGATTTTTAAAGGTTGATCTAATCAGGTTTCAAGGAATGGTTTATTTTGACTGGTTATCCTTTATCAGTTATACAACTTGTAGTGTTAGCATTGTGGATTTTGAATTTTCAAAGTGTCCTCAAACCATTCCTTGGACATTTCCATGTTTAGGGAAATAGCAAGGACCAGCAGTTAGAGGATAGACAGAAGTAACTGCAGATGACTGGATAAGCAGAAACCAGGCTGCCCACATGTGAAAGAGGAAATGAACTAAAATAATGGGCAGACCTTGTTGCTTACCTATTTTATAAAGAGTAGTCTGTATCTCTTAATCTCATACCTCTTCCCCTTTCCCTTGGTAACGACTAGTTTGTTTTCCACGTCTGTGAGTCTTTTTCTGTTTTGCATATACTCTCATTTGTATTGTTTTTTAGATTTCACGTGCAAGTGGTATCATACAGTATTTGTCTTTCTCTGCCTGACTTACTTCACTAAGAAGGATATTCTCTATGTATAAAATAGATAAGCACAAAGGATATAGCCATTATCTTGTATAACTTTTAATGGAGTATAGTCTGTAAAAATACCGAATCACTATGTTGTATACCTGAAACTAATAGAATATTGTAAATCAACTGTACTTTAATTAGAAATAATAATAATGGGCAGAATGCTTGGAAAGAGACCAGATTCAACATTTCCAAGGAAGATTGTCAGGACCTAATGACTACCTAAAAGTGGGAAATAAAGGTGTAGATGGTCAAGTATGATTTCAGGATCCTATTCTGGAAGAAAAGATAGTTGATTGGGCTATCAATTATATTAGAAAAATAAGAGAAGTGAAAGGGAGGGAAGAGATAAGTTTATATTTGGACGTGATGTTTTTGAAGATGTTCTGAATGGAGATGGCTAGTGGGCAATAGGATAAATGGGTTTAGAATAGTTTTTTTTAAAGCTATTTTCGAAAGTCTATTTTGGAAAGAGACTTGAGAAAGTAGAGACAGATATAAATGTAAGTATTAGTTCCTGTTTAGTAGTAAAGGGAAACAAGAAAAGGAAGTACAAAGAAAGACTTTTGTTTTGTTTTGTTTTATTTGGCTGTTGGGGAAGGCAGAACTCTAAGACGGTTCCCAATGAATGTCACCCTTGAATGATCCTCTCCAATTCAGATGTGAAGAGGACCTGTCAATCCAATATGTCACTCTCAGGATTATGGTAGCTTAGATGGCAAAAGGGAGATTATCCTGGTGATTCTAACCTAATCAGGAAGGCTTTTAAAAGAAGAGTTTCTCCAGTGGATCTGAGAAGAGGAAGTCAAAGGGATGTGCTTCAAATGGCCTGGAAGAAACCAAACTTCCATTTTGTGAACTGCCTACAGGGTGGTCATTGGCAAGGAACTGGAGGAAGCCTCTAGGAACAGCCTCTAGTCATCAGCCAGCAAGAAAACAGAGACCTCAGTCCTACACCTCAAAGAACTACATGTTGCCAACAGGCTGAACAAGCTTGGAAGAGAATCCTGAACCTCAGGGGAAATAGCAGTCCTGGTCAACAGCTTGATCTCAGTCCTGTATGACCCTGTGCGGAGAACTCGGTCATGTCGTTCAAGAATCTTGACCCATAGCAACTCCTGACCCACACCCAACCCAGAAGATAATGAGTTTGTGCTTCTTTTAAGCTACCGAGTTTGTGGTAATTCATTACGCAACAACAGAAAATTTACACAGGTGATTTATGTTTGTTTTATTTTTAATCTATGGTAAAGGATGAAGAAAAGACTCAAGATAGAAAGAGATTGGAGATATTGGAAAAACATAATGGGCATTGTAATGCAGAGAATCTGGACTTGAAGGAAATAAGGGATAGAGAATATGTTTTTGGACATTTTCATGTGTACTGCTGGAGGTTGAAGGGTGGAAGATCACAGATAATTAATTCTGGTCACCTTTATTTTCTCTATCAAGTATAAGGGATAGTGGAAGATTATGATTGGGAATTCATGGTAGGAAAATTACCTTTGGTATCAGATCTCCAATTCCACAAAGCCAGGCACTTTCCTTTTTAGAGAGAATCCTGTGGAAAGGCCAAGTTTTCCCACTCTGAAAGAAGGAGATTACGGAAATGAAAGAATGGGTTCTTATATCTGAACTGCATGGCAGCAGTTCATGGTGGTGGCTTATTTGAAGAATCCATGGAAGATGTGGGGAGTCACTTTGTTAGCATATTCTGGGTCCCATTTTTTCCCCTAAAGCTTTGGAACACTGAACATCACAGAGAAAAAGAACACAGAAAATTATTTTTAGGGCTCTTCAAATGACCTCCCTATATTTTGTTCACCTTCATTTATACTTTCTATTAAACAGAATTTTACTGATGGAGATTATCTCTTTTCTGAAAATATGATAAAACTTGTCATAAAACTTTGATTATGATACTAATTTACTTATTTGATGGTTATTAATATACTCTGGTTTTCTAGGTCTTCTTCAATCAATCTTAGAAACTTATGGTTATCTATGAAGTGGTCACGTGCATCTAAGTCTCCAGATTATAACCAATAAGTTATTTACTATAATTTCCTATAGCTTAAAAAAAATCTCCATTCCATTTGTTGTAATAGTCCCATTTTTGTTCCTAATGTTATTTATATGTGTTTGATGTTATTTCCTTGATTGATCTTGCTGGTATTTTTAAATTGCATTATTTTTTTCAAGGAACTTATTTTTCTTTAGGGGCATTTTTTTATAGTTGTGTTTTTATTAATTTCTGTTCTTTTTCCTTTTCTTCTGCTTTTATTGTCTTTGGTTTTCTTCTGTTTTGTTTTTGTTTTTCTCTTTTGGTGTCTAGATGTGAATACATTTATTTTCAAGTAATTTAGGATGGACTTAGGTTCCAAGCAAAAGGGAAGGGAAGGTTTGGCATAGGTTCCTTTTTGACTTCATCTTTTATTACATTGTATTCATTCAATGTAACCTATATAGTAGTTATTTTGGGGATTTTTTTGAGATTCTTTATGTGACCTAAAAGTTATTCAGTTTTCTGAAATGTCCATGTGTGTTTGACAAGGATGTGAATATTCTACTTGTGGAATGGAGAGTTATTACATATATATATATATATAACATATTTCAAACTCACCTATGTTTTTCAAATCTTGTTAAACTTCTAATTTGTGCCTGCATGATTCTGTCAATTTCTGAGAAAAGTATGTTAAATTTTGTCACTGAAACTGGATTTGATAAAATCCCATTTTTAATCTATCAGATATTGTTTTATATATTTAAATCTAAGTTATTAGGTACTTAAAAGTTAATAATTATTATATTTTCTGACAAATTGTTTTCTTTATCAGTATGGAATGCTGTTCTTTGCCACTATTCATGATTTTCCCCTTAAATTATATTTTGTCTGATAAATAATATTGCTATATCACTTTTATTTTCATTAGAGTTGCTCGTTGTACATTTTCCCACCAATTTTTCTGTATTACTTTATGCAGTTTTCACCCCTTAGGTGTGTCTCTTGGAAACATACTAAACTAAAATTTTAAAAACTAGAATCTCTGAGTTCCTTTTTAATAATAGGTGAATCCAACTTCTATTTTCTCTGCATATTTCCCTGCATTTGAATGAGATTTTATTCCTTCTGACTCTACATATATTATTTATTTATGTAAATTGTTAGTCATATTTGACCACAAAGGTGTAACTGATTAACACAAAATTTCTTTAAATTGGGAGATTCTTTTATTTACTCTAAAATATTTTTTGAGCTTCTATTATATGTATTCACTTTCCTAAGTGTTTGGAATACAAAAGTGAACAATTAAGACAAAAAACAACCCTGCCCCATGGAGCTTATATTCTAATTCATAATAATATTTATGTGTTAGACTCTGGCCTTAGAACTTTACATATACCACTTATTTTATTTCTAACAGTAAGTCTATGAGGTATTTACAAGTAAGGAAATCGTATCATAGACAAGTAAAGTTACTAGCCATACTGGGAGAGTCAAAATTTGAATGACCATGCAGTCTTACTCCTAAGACTGCACCCTTAATCAATGCATTCAGTAGTAATGTTGAATGGTTTTACAACAAGCATATTTCCTTTAATTTAATTGGTTTGGTATATTGCCCAAAGCAACAAAGCTTAGGTCCAAAGATTTTTAAAAATTGAGTCCTAGGGACTTCCTGGTGGCACAGGGGTTATGAATCCACCTGCCAACGAGGGGACACGTGTTCGAGCCCTAGTCCAGGAAGATCCCACATGCCACAGAGCAACTAAGCCTGCATGCCACAACTACTGAGCCTATGTGCTGCAACTACTGGAGCCAGTGCACCCTAGAGCCTGCGTTCTGCAACAAGAGAAGCCACCACAATGAGAAGCCTGCACAACACAACAAAGAGTAGCCCCTGCTTGCTGCAATGAAGAGTAACCCCTGCTCACTGTAACTAGCCTGCAAGCAGCAACAATGACCCAACACAGCCAAAAATAAATAAATAAAATTTATTTAAAAAAATTGAACCCTATATTAAGCACATGAACAGAACTTAATAGTTATCAATAAAATATTAACACATTTTATTATTTATATATTTTATGAGAAATGCAATTTTAACAACCTCATTTTTCTCATATACAATACTTAATGGGTCCAACAACCTCATAAGAAAGAAAAGAACAGCCGTCCTTAAATACAGATTGTAAAACATATGAGTGGGTCTTATTAGAGATCTGACCTATGATTCATTGATGGTCTTTAAAAAGGGAACATATAAAGGGAAACTCTCCTTTTGAATATGTGCATATTTGTATCAGTTGGAATGGAAGGTCTGAGGTTTTTTTTTTGGGTTTTTTTTTTTTTTTTTTTTTTTTTTTTTGTGGTATGCGGGCCTCTCACTGTTGTGGCCTCTCCCGTTGCGGAGCACAGGCTCCGGACGCGCAGGCTCAGCGGCCATGGCTCACGAGCCTAGCCACACCGCGGCAAGTGGGATCTTCCCAGACCGGGGCACGAACCCGTGTCCCCTGCATCGGCAGGCGGACTCTCAACCACTGCGCCACCAGGGAAGCCCAGGTCTGAGGTTTTGAGAATAGAATCCAACTGCATTGCTGTGCTTACAGTTGTCCCACATTGTTTCCTATGTTATGTTCTCCTATGTTGATAACAGATCATGGATTAATTTTGGTACTTCTATTTTATTACCACCATAACTTTTTCTCACTCCCAGCCCTTCCTGTCTTCCTTCACTGTTCTCTGTTATCTTCCTCACCATAAGGTGAGGCATTAATTAGACGTACAGCTTTATGGACTGTTTCATGAGATGTCCTACAGTTTTGTGGGGGTTTTTAAACATCTTTTTGGAGTATAAGTGCTTTACAATGGTGTGTTGGTTTCTGCTGTATAACAAAGTGAATCAGCTATATATATACATATATCCCCATATCTCCTTCCTCTTGCGTCTCCCTCCCACCCTCCCTATCCCACCCCTCTAGGTGGTCACAAAGCATGGAGCTGATCTCCCTGTGCTATGCAGATGCTTCCCACTAGCTATCTATTTTACATTTGGTAGTGTATATATGTCCATGCCACTCTCTCACTTCGTGTGCTCAACATCACTAATCATTAGAGAAATGCAAATCAAAGATGTCCTGTAGTTTTAAAACCCATATAAAGGGCTCAAAGCATTAGAATAAGCTGTAGAAAAAAAAGAAAACACTTACAGTGTTTCAAAATAAACTTAATAGAAGGGAAGAGACCAGTTATTTTGTTCCTGCTCTGTGGTAGGCATTATTTGCTCATTGTATATTTGTTGAGTTACTAAATACTTCATTTCATTGTGCTTCACTTTATTTATTTATTTATTTTTGGCTGCGTTGGGCCTGTTGCTGCACACGGGCTTTCTCTAGTTGTGGCTCGCGGGCTCTAGAGCGCAGGCTCAGTAGCTGTGGCGCACGGGCTTAGTTGCTCCGTGGCATGTGGGATCTTCCCAGACCAGGGCTCGAACCTGTGGCCCCTGCACTGGCAGGCGGATTCTTAACCACTGCGCCACCAGGGAAGCCCGCTTCACTTTATTGAGCTTTGCAGATACTGCATTTTTTACAAATTGAAGGTTTGTGGCAACCCTGCCTCCACCAAGTCTATGACGCCGTTTTTCCTACAGTATTTGCTCGCTTCATGTCTTTGTGTCACATTTGGTAATTTTTGCAAAATTTCAAACTTTTTCATTATTACTATATGTGTTATGGTGATCTGTGTGTGGTAAGTGATCTTTGATGTTGTAATTGTCCCGGGTGCCAAAAACTGTGTCTATATAAGATAATAAACAATCCATAAATGTTATGTGTGCTTTGATTGCTCCACTGACCAGCTGTTCACTATCTCTCTCCCCCTCTTCGAGCCTCCCTATTCCCTGAGATAAAACAATATTGAAATTAGGCCAATTAACCCTACAATAACCTTAAAGTGTTCAAGTGAAAAGGAGAGTTGCACATCTCTCACTTTAAATCAAAACCTAGAAGGGGATATATGTGTACTTATAGCTGATTCACTTCACTGTACAGCAGAAACTAACACAACATTTTAAAGCAATTATATTCCAATTAAAAAAAAAGACTTGAAGAATAAAAAAGTGCTACTCCAATGAACACACAGATAAGAAAGAGAAATAGCCTTATTGCTGATATGGAGAGAGTTTTAGAAGATCAAGCCAGCCACAACATTTCCTTAAGCCAAAGCCTAGTCCAGAAAAAAGCCTTAACTCTCTTTAATTCTGTGAGGGCTGAGAGAGGTAATGGAGCTGCAGAAGAAAAGTTTGAAGCTAGCAGAGGTTGATTCATGAGGTTTAAGGAAAGAAGTCTTCTCCATAACATAAAAGTACAAGGTAAAGCAGCAAGTACCGATGTAGAAGCTGCAGAAAGTTATCCAGAAGATTTAACTAAGATAAGTAATGAAAGTGGCTACACTAAACAACCGATTTTCAATGTAGATCAGTCTTCTATTGGAAGAAGATGTTTTCTAGGACTTCCATATCTAGAGTGTAGAAGTCAATGCCTGGCTCAAACCCTCAAAGGACAGTCTGACTCTCTTGTTAGGGAAGAATGCAGCTGGTGACTTTAAGTTGAAGCCAATGTTCATTTACCATTTTGAAAATCCTAGGGCCCTTAAGAATTACACTAAATCTACTCTGCCTGTGCTCTATAAATGGAACAACAAAGCCTGGATGACAGCACATCTGTTTACAACATAGTTTATTGAATATTTTAAGCCCACTGTTGAGAAAAAACATTCCTTTCAAAATATTACTGCTTACTGACAACGAACCTGGTAACCCAAGAGCTCTGATGGAGATGTACATACAATGAGATTAATGTTGTTTTCATGCCTGCTTACACAACATCAATCCCGCAGCTCATGGATCAAAGAGTAATTTCAACTTACAAGTCTTATTATTTAAGAAATACATTTTAAGCTTCTAGATGCCACAGATAGTGATCCCTCTGATGGATCTGAGCAAAGTCAATTGAAAATCTTCTGGAAATGATTCACCACTCTAGATGCTATTAAGAACATTCGTGATTCATGGAAAGGGGTCAAAATGTCAACATTAACAGGACTTTGGAAGAAGTTGATTCTAGACCTCATGGATGACTTTGAGGGGTTGAAGACTTCAGTGGAGGAAGTAACTGAACACATGATGAAAATAGAGAGAGAACTAGAATTAGAAGTGGAGCCTGAAGATGCGACTGAATCACTGTGATCTCATGATACAACTTTGAAGGATGAGGAGTTGCTTGTTATGGATGAACAGAGAAATTTTTCTTGAGATGGAAGCTACTCCTGGTGAATATGCTGTGAAGATTTTTGAAACGATGACAAAGGATTTAGAATATTACATAAACTTAGTTAAAAAGTAATGGCAGAGTTTGAGAGGACTGACTCCAATTGCGAAAGTACTTCTACTAGGGTAAAATGCTATCAAACAGTGTTGCATGCTACAGAGAAATCGTTTGTGAAAGGAAGAGTCAATCAATGTTGCAGATTTTACGTCTTATTTTAAGACATTGCCACAGTCACCCCAGCCTTTAGGGTACCAGCACCACCTTGATCAGTGAGCGCCATCAACATTGAGGCAAAACACTTTACTAGCAAAAAGATCATGACTCTGAAGGCTCAGATGATGGTTAGCATTTTTTAGAATAAGATATTTTTAATTAAATCATGTACCTTGTTTTTTTAGACATAATGCTAGTGCGTGCTTAACAGACTACCTTATAGGATAAACATAACATTTATATGTACTGGGAAACCAAAAGTTTCATGTGACTCACTTAACCGTGATATTCGCTGTATTGAAATCATCTGGAAATGAACCCACAATATCTCTGAGGTATGACTGTATAACATCATAAACTATTTAGTATATTCATACAGAATTAAGAAGAACAAAAGCCATAGATGTTTCTTCAGGTTTATTTTTGATAGTATCATATTTCAAGTTGACATCCTAATTCAAACCTTTAAAAGGAAGCCTTTAACATAGTTTCTGGTAAAATTTCAATTTCTAGATATTTTCTAAATTTATATGGCCAGCAAAAAGAAGTTTTATTCTTAAAATGTAAAGTAATTGTTAAAGATCAACCATTCAGCAGAGCAAAAAGGAATCCAGTTCATGATGTCTCTATTTTTTATTAGTTCACCCTCTAGCTCTCATCTTATATTAGTAGTTAGTTAACAAAGAAAGAGAACATCAAAAGTTACCTAGTAGAACATGACACGTCAAACTCAGGAAGAAGAAAATTAGCATCTTTCCAAATTTGGGCACTTATAACAAGCAGTTTAAGGGTTCATAGTGCAGTCAATTCCTGAAGAATAAATACAAGAGAAGACCCAGAACACTTTCAAGGTGGAATTAGAATGGCATAATTCAGCAGAGTTAGTATGGACCTCTTACTAGGAGAAGCAAAAGAAAAAATAAAACTACAGAAGGAAACCCTCTGGGAAAGCTCTCACACATTTGGGCGTGCTGTTTGGTTAGAGTAGGCCAAAATTTGATACTTTTATTTCCAACCTTTGACCCTGCACATCTGGAAATCCAATTTGAGTCAAACAGAAGGAAGTTTTCTTTTCTATTTCAAAAACTTTAGGAAAAAAAATGTAAGCCACCTAGCATCCACTCTGCTAGCAAAAGCTACTAATATTCATGCACTTGTAGGGAACTATAAAACATGAAGCAGTTGGTCAGGAAATAAATGCCCCAGAAGTTTGGCAGTATTGGCACATTTTTATTTCTGATGATGGATTTAAACAATGGCTAGGCAAAATAACTGATGCTGTTTGATGTCCTAATTTAATAGACACCCTCTAATTCTAGAATTTAAGCTATGCTGAAGCATGCTATATCAACATGCATGCACAACGCATATATATTTTGCATTTTAAAGGAGTTTCCATCTGCAATAAAATTTTTAATCATTATATTTTAAAATGTAACAAAGTAATGATGTATTTTGTCAAAGTGGCTTAATTTATTTGGACAATAGTAAAATTAAGAAGTTATGTATATGTATAGCTGATTCACTTTGTTATAAAGCAGAAACTAACACACAAAGCAATTGTACTCCAATAAAGATGTTTTTTAAAAAAAGTTATGTCACAAAATATATATGGGACATTTTTTCTTTTACATAAAAATTATTTGTTGTGGCATATTAAATTTTTATTTGACCACCTCTAATATAGAGTCACTTAATTCTTGCTTACATGATAAGCAATTACCACATAAAGACAGGCAGATAGGCAGTAGTGTAAATGGAGAAGAACATAAACTATAGGGTCATAGGTCCTTGAGCTTAGTCATTCAGACACTTTCTAGTTGTGCAATCTTGGAAAAGTTATTTAGCTTTAGGAGCCCAGTTTCTTCATCTATAATAGGCATTTTGCTGGGAGTATACAGCAGGATTATTGTGAGAAGAAACAGTGATTTATGTAAAGTATAGAGTAGGCAATAAAGGCCATCATCATAGCTATCCTTATCAACTTTATTATTAAAATGTTGGAAAATCCATCCAGCAGAACAAGATAAGTTCCAGAATTATTAATTGCCCAGGCAAATCTAAGTTGTGGCTGTGATCTTAATTCTAACATCCCCAAGGGTCATGGTGACAATGTGAGAGAGAAACCATCTTCCCTTTGTACACAGAAACCACACACAGGGATAATTGGATGTTGGTCAGTTTAAAAAAACACACACACACACAAAATTCTTATGGAATTTGATTAAATTATACTGCAGAAACCATATCTACTATATTGTGAATATTAACTATCATTTAGTAAATGTTAATCGTTAGTAATGGGTCTATTCACGGTTCACAGTGAAAACGATTCTTTTAGCACCATATAAAAGACATTATATTACCATGCAGTTTGCCAAAAATGAATTGACTTGGAAATAAAGCAATTTCTATTTGCAGTCTATTTACTGCCCTTTTTGAGACTGACTCAATATTTTCTGGGGCTTTTTGTTTTGTTTTATTGTTTTGGCAAGAATTTTTTTTTCCATAAGATTTTGATCCATGCTAGGAACTTGTACTTAGCTATGTGGCAAGAATTCAAAATATTTACATATTCCCCAAATTTTATGTACATCAAAAAAGCACTATCCTCATTTGAGTTTTTGATGCTACCTTTTCTAATAGGAATTAATTTGTATTCTTATCAACAATTGCCTAAAATTGTAATCTTGAATATATTCTGATACTACATATGACTATTGTTATTTGAAGGATAGTTTGATATATAAATGCTTACCATAGCCTGTATTTCCTGGTCTCTACATAGAAAAAAAATTATATTTATACAGTTACATTAATTCCAGAATTTATAATTGTAATATTTTAAAATCATTGAAAATAAATAACTAAAAAGAAAAAAATAAAGTCAACACCCCCATGTAGTATACCTACTGTTTTATGGAAGCAAATGAATAGCTAAAGTACAAGTTGCCAAAAATGCTCTTAAATCTGAGCTTACACATAGGTGGGAGGGCATGTAACCACATTTAGTCTCTTTAAAAAGTGCATGCTTTCATTTTCAGTATCCACAGTTTTTATTATCACCATAGGAGTTCAGAAGCATAATGTGCGGGGTTTCTTTTCTTTCTTGTTATTTTTTTCTTTCTTTTTTATCTTTCTTTTAAAGTCTCATGCCTGTGTTTTCCTTTCCTTTGCAGTTCACACAGCATAGTGCTTTCTGAAAATACACATGCAATTCCCATTATCTATAATGAAGCT
Organism: Hyperoodon ampullatus; assembly: GCF_949752795.1. Taxonomy (NCBI): domain Eukaryota; kingdom Metazoa; phylum Chordata; class Mammalia; order Artiodactyla; family Ziphiidae; genus Hyperoodon; species Hyperoodon ampullatus. The sequence continues at coordinate 14,353,482 of NC_136918.1, forward strand.
TGCATGCATCAAGGAGAGACCAGATTCCACCGCATAGTGCCTTTCTTGTGTGGAATTGTGAGCACCTGGTCTACCTTATGACAAGCTCCTTGACAAAGTTCTCTGGACACATTGTTTATCATCAGGGAAGGCCATTCTCATACACAACATACAGAGGCAGACCCTTTCCAGATGGCCACCTGTCTTGACACATGGCAAAATCAGGGGACTTTATTTTTATTTTCACATGTAGACAAATATTTTTACAAGAATTCTTGAATGTGCTTTGTGGGAGCATTCAAATGTGGATAAAAAGCAATTGGTGTACTAACAAGCATCGAAAGTAAATGTAGTGTGTACGTAGCGTATGATTCTTTTAGTACTCATTATTGATTGGGGACAAGGAACAACCATTTTGTCAACTTTAGAACCCAATTAGATCTTATATTCTAAATTCAGAGGCAGCTTCTAGCCTCTGGTGTTCCATTTCCGATAACCAATATCAGAATCTCTGCATTTATCACAGAAATAACCAGTCAATTGGAATAATTGTATTCTACAATGTGTATGCCACTTACCACATCTCTGAATTTATGGTTATTTTTGACAATGAGGAAACCGATGCATGTTGTTTTAGAACAACTTAAATGGATAACTATAGCCACACAAGCTGATGGCAGAACCCATTCTAAATTTAACGGTAAAAACTATTGATCCTGTTTGCTAACTATTGTTTACTAAATACTCCTTGCTCTGGAGGAAGAGATCCCAACCAGGATTCCCACAACAAATTTGCTCTTCTAAACTGTTTATGTCTGTTAGGCATGGTGAAAGAGAAAATATACATTATATGGACTATGATGGTTAATTTTATGTCAGCATGATTAGGTCACAGTGCTCAGATATTTGTTCAAACATCATTCTAGATGTTTCTGTGAAAATAGTTTTTTAGGTGAATTTAACATTTAAATGAGTAGACGTTGAGTAAAGAATATTACTCTCCATAGTATGGGTGGGACTTACAATCAGGCGAAGGTCTAAATAGAAAAAGGCTGACCTCTGTCAAAGAACAGGGATTTCTGCCAGCAGATGGCCTTCGGATCTGCAGCGACAACTCTTTGCTGGGTTTTTAGTCTGCCAAGGTACTCTACATATTTTGGACTTGTCAGCCTTCACAATTACATGAGCCAATTCCTTAAAATGTCTCTCTTGTCTCTCTCTCTTTCCCTTTCTATCTATCTACCCATGCTGTTGGTTCTGTTTCTCTGGAGAAGCATAATATACGAATTATCAAGTCTTTTCCACTTCTCCCACTGTAGATTACACGATTTTTAAGTTCCTTAGAGATCCATCACCTACAGTGTACAGTATCGCATTGTAGCATTGTAAATTCTACTCAAAGAGAAGTATCTAAGATACTCAAGGGTGCACTTGAAAAAATTATAAAATGGAAAAAATTACAATTGCATTTCATAATGGCAGCTACATAGCATAGGTCTATTTAAAATGAATAATAAGAACATCAACCACATGGAATCCAAACTCAGCAGTGCTGCCCAGAATTTAACTGTTTGATAGCCAAAAATATTTCCTAAAGAAGAACTCAACAAAAACAAAACAGGAAGGAAGGAAGGGAAGGAGGGAGGGAAGGAGGGAGGAAGGGAAAGGAAAAATGGATACTTCAACAAAGCATGTATATAGCTGAAATCTAGTTAGGCTGACATTATTCAATACTCATTTTAGGAAAACTAAGCCAATCTAATATTCACAAGTATCAAGCCAATGTATATAGTAGACATCGGAAAATTACTGACATGGTATTCTTCAATTTTACCAACACTAAGATTATAACATGAGATATTATGTCCTTATAATTGTTAATTCTTAGTCTTTCTTTCTTTTTTTTATTTTTTTTGTGGTACGTGGGCCTCTCACTGTTGTGGCCTCTCCCGTTGTGGAGCACAGGCTCCGGACGCACAGGCTCAGTGGCCATGGCTCACGGGCCCAGCCGCTCCGCGGCATGTGGGATCCTCCCGGACCGGGGCACGAACCCCTGTCCCCTGCATCGGCAGGCGGATTCTCAACCACTGCGCCACCAGGGAAGCCCCGGTCTGTCTTTCTTTTGATACAGACACACACACACACACACACACACACACACACACACAGAGGGGAGAGAACACTTATTAATTTCCCAAATATTTATTGAGCACATACTATATGCCGGATATCATGCTGGTCACCAGCAACAGAACAATGAACTAGAGAAATAATCTGTGTCCATAGAGATTTTACAGTTCAGTAGTAAATACACCGAAACAAACAAATAATCTGTGCCCATAGAGATTTTACAGTTCAGTAGTAAATACACCGAAACAAACAGCGGGAGAAAGTGCTGTGATTGGAAAATTGGAGTGTATTAGGGAGCACAGTGGAGACATAGCTAACCTGACCTTGAGCATCAAGAAAGGAAGTCTTGGGCTCCCCTGGTGGCGCAGTGGTTGAGAGTCCGTCTGCCGATGCAGGGGACACGCGTTCGTGCCCCCGTCCGGGAAGATTCCCACATGCCGCAGAGCGGCTGGGCCCGTGAGCCATGGCCGCTGAGCCTGAGCGTCCGGAGCCTGTGCTCCGCAATGGGAGAGGCCACAACAGTGAGAGGCCCGCGTACCACAAGAAAAAAAAAAAAAAAAAATGGAAGTCTAAGAAAAGAAGTAAGAAGATGTGAAGCAGGCAGAGAGACAGGTAAGAGTGTTGAGGCACATTTCATTGATAAAGATGAGCTCAACTATCCAAATCCAGATGTTCCCCTTTTCTGTTTAGAGGCTCTGCGTTATCAAGAAATCACTTTTATTCGCTTTGTACATGGAACTTCAGTCTTTGTATTTGTGTTCCCAAGTGTGACACTTTAAAAAAAGAAACAATGTATAAGTGACGAAAAGTTAGCACGATGTTATCATTCTGTCATTTGTAACCTCCATCCCCAGAACATTACCAATGATACAGGCCAGAGGAATGGAACAGAGGAAATGATTGTGCAGACATAATTTATGTTTCATTTGGAGTGCAGCCAGAGATAAGTACAATCACATACAAACTCTACATTTAAAAAACCCCTGCCTCAGCGTTGTGACTAGAAGCAGCAAAGAGAGAGAAGTGAGGTTAGTTTTTCCCAAACTCTGCTTTGTTTGGTATCAGTTTGTGTTCTGGAAAAACAAACAAACAAACAAAACTTCAAGGGAACCTGATGCTAGGGACATTGTTTTTCTAAAAAGTTTCATATAGGTGGGTTGAAAAATCGCATAGATTTATAGTTATTTTTAATGCAAAACTTGCCTGAGATGTAGCATCTCAGAGAAGACTAGAAATTTGCTGTGACATGAATGAAGGTATGGCATTCAAGCTGCCCAACTACACACAGGCAGCCTCTTCTAATCACCGTCTCATCGTATGTCATCTTGTAAATGCCTGCTGATTCAAATTATGTATGTATGATGTATCTGGTGGTTATTGTATATTAAACGTATAAATTAAATCTGGTGTCAGCCCACGAAGCTGTTTATTTTTCTATGAGACAACTTTTTGCTTCTCTTTTATACAAGCAGGCATTAGAGTTCGTGAGTCTTTGGTGTTTGGAAAATGTGTTATAATTTTTAAAGTTTTATGGTCAAATATGTTTCAGAGATGCTGTTTTGAATAATTTGAATGAAAATAATTCACTGGTAGATGATTACAGTGAAACAGTCCTGGAATAAGAATCAGGAGTCTGATCATTTATATCATATCAAAGAAATAAGCTGATCAAATATTACTACTTTTATTAGAAATGAGACCATACATCTCTTTTTTCTTCCATGTGAAACAACACTTAAAGGTGTTGATAAAAGCAAAAGAGCTAATCAGCTTCATTTATATGGGCAGGTATATAAAGATATATGAAGAGTTTGTTTTTTGTTAAATTTTCATGTTGAAAGTGGACACATTTCTGAAAATGGAGTCCCTACGTATAACTTCATAAAATGCTGGCCTTTCCCTATTGTCATGAGCAAATAAGAAAATAGAATATGCCCTATGACAGTTCCATTGCTATATATGAATAGGTTATTAATCTCTATTACATGTTAAAATAAATATACAATATGGTATTGCAGGCTGTGGTAGTACAGTGCTTAGCATATTATAGGCATTCCATGACTATTTGATGAATGAATGAGGCAAAGAACTGCTATGGAAGGATGTAAGAATTTGAGTCAAAAGTCTTGCCTGGATTCAGATTCCAGCTTCACTTGATATAGTCATCTAAGAGAGACATTTCTCATGTCTGGACTCCTTTAGAATATTTTTGTAGTAATCAAAAGAGATAATATATAACTTTATAAAGATGATATACTGCTGTTATTGCTGTTATGAATATAAATAGTCATAACACTAGTATTCTAAGTTGCCTCATGAAAGAAAAGTTTTAATTTAGTATTAAAATGTAAAAAAAAAGGGCTTCCCTGGTGGCGCAGTGGTTGAGAATCTGCCTGTTAATGCAGGGGGCACAGGTTCGAGCCCTGGTCTGGGAAGATTCCACATGCCGCGGAGCAACTAGGCCCGTGAGCCACAACTACTGAGCCTGCGTGCCTGGAGCCTGTGCTCCGCAACAAGAGAGGCCACGATAGTGAGAGGCCACGATAGTGAGAGGCCCGTGCACCGCGATGAAGAGTGGCCCCCACTTGCCACAACTAGAGAAAGCCCTCGCACAGAAACGAAGACCCAACACAGCCAAAAGTAAATAAACAAATTAATTTTTTTTAAAAATGTAAAAAAAAAAAATCTCTTTTTAGGAAATGGCAAGTAATTGGAGAGATTCTAGCCCAGCTTTATGCTTGGGAGCCCTAAACATCAGAAGCACACACAAAAATAAACTTAAGAACATATGGTTTGCTGATAATAGCTAAAAACAATTCACATGTCTATCTTTAGAAGAAACTATAGTATGCTCAGCTATGCATGCTTACATATGCAACAACATTGATGAATCTCAGAAATATTAGACTGAGCAAGAAAAGCCATATATAAAAGAATACACGCTGTATTATTCTGCATACATTAAGTGTATTATTTTATTGCTGATGCAACCATAACCACATCTTTTTGGCTTAAAACAATATAAACATTCTCATAGTTATGTGGGTTAAAAATCTGACATGGGTCTCAATAGGCTAAAATTAAGGTATCAGCTTGTTTTTTTCTTTTCTGGAGGTTTTAGGGGAAAATTCCGTTTCTTTGTATTTCCAACTTCTAGGGACTACCCATGTTTCTTGGATCATAGCCCACATCTCCCATCTTCAAAGCTAGCAACGTTCCATCTCTCTGTTTCCAGTCATTCTGATGTTCTTTTCTGCCTCCCTCTTCCACTTTTAAGGACATAGTGTCCACCCAGATAATCCCAGACACTCTCTCTATTTTAAGGTTAGCTGATTGGCAAACTTAAGTGCATCTGCAACCTTAATTCCCCTTTGTCATGTAACTTAATGTAATCACAGGTTCTAGGGATTAGGATGTGGACATCTGTGGGTGATAATTATTCTGTCTACTACATGAAATTAAAGAAGAAGAAAACTACTCCAGGACAACAGAAATTAGAGCAGTGATTACTCCTGGGTGTGGTGTAGGGATTAACTGGAAAGTGGCATGTAGTACTTTTTTAGGTTGATGAAGATGTTATGTATTTTAACTGGGTTGTAAATTATGTAGGCATAGATATTCGTCAAAATTTAGTGAACTGTACCTTTCTACTGTATCTCTATTCTCCGTGAATTTCAATGTATGTATATTATACTCAGATTTGTAAAATTAAAATAATAAATGAACACACAAGCACATCACTCGAGATCCAGAGTTTATTCCTGTTTTCCAGATTCCGGTTTTTCCTGTCAATATACTAACTTGAACTTTAGAGAGTTTGCAAGCTGTGAATTCAATTTATATTGTAACTCAACAATTTTCAGAGACAGTCTGTTTCAGGAAATCTGTCTTGCAATTATAGAAAAGATTTTATTTTTTGGCAGTCTTAGAAAATTTCTGGCTCTTTATTTGCACCTTGAGCTGAGAAGTTACCCTGAATTCATCATTTTCTTTTTTAAAAGTCTGCAGTGCAGTCGAAATAGCCAAACTACCCACAATCCTCATGATCTTATATCCACCATTATGATCTATTACAAAATCTACTTGAGCTTCTAAAGTCTTTCCTTCTATAGGTACTTTACTCCAGGAAATTACAAGTGATCATTTAAGCAACCCTTTGGTCCCTACACACCATGCACTTAACCACTGTCCATTTTCATACTGGCAAAGGGTCATTTTTGCTATTAAATCTAATCACGTGAGAGAGCAATTAAAGATTTACTTTTTTTAAAATTTGGAAATAATTTCAAACAGAGAAACTTGCCAAATTTTAAATAGTACAAAACACTCACTCTTTATACACATTCACCTGTTTTTTTAAAATTACTACATTTGCTTTATTATTTGCAGCCCTACACACACACACACACACACACACACACACACACACACTCACTTGTTTTTTTCTGAACCTTTTGAGGGTAAATTACTTAAATCATGACTTTTTATCCTTAAAGATTTTTTGTTCAGTTCTTCAGAGTAGAGATATTTTCTTGCATAATCACAGTATAGTTATCAACTCCAGTAAATTTAACATTGATACAATGTTTTTACCCAATAGACTATTTGTATGCAAGTTTTGCCAGTTGAATTAATAATATCCTTTATAGTATTTTACTTCTCTCCCATACAGGATCCAGTTTAGGATGGGATGTTGCATTTGGTTGTCACGTAGCCTCCTTTAATCTGGAACATTTCCACAGCCATTTTTCGTCTTTTAAGACAAGATGTTTGAATGGCTTCCAAATCCCTCTGTCGGCAAGAGTAAACATCTGGCTGCTACTGCCTGAGGAGAACAACTGCTTCTCCCCACCACCTTCCAAATCTTACCCAAGTTCCTCCAGTTGACTAAACACGTAATATACAAGGAGAGGCATTGTGGGAAAGGAGACCATGGGAGGGAGTGGTGGTGATGATTTGGCAACAGACAAACAAACAACTATATATATATATATATATATATATATATATATATATATATATATATATATATATTTCAACTATCAGAAGAAATAAAGAAGTTGTTAACAATAAGCGTACTTTATAATTTTATATGTTTCATACCTGTTGTAAATAAGGTAAAATAAAGCCCTGAAAAAATATTTTCAACTTTAGGCATTGGCTTAAACACGGTTGAGGACAAGGCTATGATATTGGGGCTAATGTCATTTTTTTTTTTTTTTTTTTTTTTTTTTTGTGGTACGCGGGCCTCTCACTGTTGTGGCATCTCCTGTTGCGGAGCAGAGGCTCTGGACACGCAGGCTCAGCGGCCATGGCTCACAGGTCCAGCTGCTCCGTGGCATGTGGGATCTTCCCAGACCGGGGCACGAACCCGTGTCCCCTGCATCGGCAGGCGGACTCTCAACCACTGCGCCACCAGGGAAGCCCGGGGCTAATGTCATTTTAAAGAAAAGGTGTACCAGCTAAATTTGGGGTAAAATCCAGAAGTATTCTTTCTGCCATGTACAAAAAATAATTTGAATCACCGCCCTGTTGAGAATCACTACTATAAGCCTAAATGTATTCTGCTATCATCTTCTTAACCTCATATTTTGTGTTATGGACTGATTGTCTGTGCCCCCAAAATGCATCTGTTAAAAGATAAACCAAGGCACATTAAATTTTTCAAGAGTTTATTTGAGCATACATCCATCAGAATCAGGTAGGGCCAAACCAAGAATGGTTTAGGAGCACTCTACCCACGAGAGCTAAGGGAGAGGGTTTTTTCATAGAGAAGAGTCAGAAGCAAAGTAAGGAAATTATTTGATTGGCTATAACTTAAGTAGTTGCCTTATTTGGAAAAACCTAGTTGGCTGTTTGTGATTGTTGTTCTTAGCTTTCATTTTTCTGGATTTGAGTGCATTGACTCTTGCTCAGATTTTGGTTTGCTTATATAGGTGACCAAGGCATTACAGCCACCTCATCCATTAGAGCTGCCTCATTTAATTAACATGCTGAATCCCCAGCATGATGATATTTGGAAGCAGGGCCTTTGAAAGGTAATTAGGTTGTGAGGGTGGAGCTCTCATGATTGAGATTAGTGCCCTTTTAAGAACAGGCCAGAGGACCAGGTTGCTCTCTTTCTTCCATATGAAGATACAAGAAGTCGACAGCCCACAACCCAGAAGAGGGCTTCACCCGAACTAACCATGCTGGCATCCTGATCTGGGACTTCTAGCCTCCAGCGTTGTGAGAAATAAGTTTCTATTTTTAAGCCACCTAGTTTATGGTAGTTTTATATAGCAGCCATAAGTGACTAAGATGTCTTGTTTTCTTACTTTTCTTTTTTTTTTAAACATAGCACTCCTCACTATCTGACATTATGTCACATATCTGCTTGTTTTTTGTCTGCTTCTCACTCCCCATTTCACTAACAAGCTTGTTGAAGGCAGGGATTTTATCTTATACATTGTTGTATCTCCAGTATCTACAACAGTTCTATGTACACAATAGGTGCTCACTCATGAATGAGTGAACAGCAGAGGATACCACAGAGGGCTTTCACCACTCTAAAGAGTCAATATGGCATGAACAGCTTCCCAAAATCATTTCACTTAAAGCTCTCCTCTAATAAAAGCCCAAATTGCCAAGATGGGGCTGATAATTAGCGACAGGCATCATTTTTCAAGCTTTCATATACAAGATTACATTGCACGTTTTTAAATACAGATAGGGAAATGATTATTGAATAAAAGACAGATAGGCATAACATACTGTAGCATTTTATTCACAAAATATAAAATATATAAGAAAATACTGGGACTTAAACACTTATGAAAATTAACCTCTTCATGGATAATTAAACTACTAAACCAATAGGTGCTTCCCTACTCCTGTGGCTTGTTGGACGTCATTAGGCCCATGTTCCTAAGTAGAAATAATCCACTGGGTATGATTAATACTTGTCCTGAGGGAATGGGGCATATGCTTAACACGGTTATTTGACATCACAGCTTCCTCACTGTGTAACTCCATTTTCCTGACTTCTGAAGTTACTTGAATTGAGCCCTAATTCAGAGGTTCCATGAGGAACACCTAGCAAAGTCCTCTTCAAGCTGGGAAGGTGGTCTTTGTCCATTAGTCTGCAAGTTTAAAAGAGATCTGCAAGGAGCAATGGTGAGGGAAGAGGCCCCACTCAGGCAGTCAGATTGGCCAAAGCATCCAGGTAGTCAATGTGATATTGCAGGCAGATATCTAGCAACCTAAGTGAGCTTCACAGCCATCTTCATTTAGTAAAACACAGACTGGTTGTTAAATAATAATAATAATAATGAGGTTAAAGGATTTAACTACCACATCCATGTAATCGCAGACTCTGGTCCAGAAAATACAGTAACCTTCTACCTCTAATTATTATTCTTGAGCATCTTGTTTCTCCATATCTCAGAACACCAAGAAAATGAACTTCTATTTGTCTCGCTTCAAATACAGAATGGTTTAATGTCATGATAAATCAGGTGGCACTAAAATGAATAACTATCAGGTGCAGTGTATAATTATAGTAATTTTTAATGCACAAAACTGTTCTTCTAGTGTGATGAATTATCTTCCTAATGATGGCTCCACCATAAGAGATCAACTAATAGATACTTCTAAGTTCACAGAGTAGCATGCCTCAGTTACATGACATTTTTTATTACAGAGAATTACATCAGAATAATTTTTATATTCTTTTCCACATTCTACTGTTTTTCTTCTTAATGCATATAGCATTGTTATATCCTATTATTATTATCTAATACTGAGTCCTCAATAAAAGCACCAGTGTATAAAAGATTAAGAATTCAAGTCTGAAGTCCAGAACTCTTGGGCACCCCTAACATTACTGTAGAAGACAGACCTTAAGGTGGCTCTAGGGATCCTTACCTCCTGGTGTTTACCCCTTGTACAATCTCCTTCTCTCAAGTGTGAGCAGAACTTGCTTCTAACCAGTAGAATATGGCAAAGATAATGGGTTATCACTGCCATTATTACGCTATGTTATATGGCCAAGATCATGGGATGTCACTCCTGTGATTACCGTATATTATATGATTCCACCTTGCTAGAAAACTTGTTCTAGAGGTGCCGTCTCCCTTGCTGACTTTGAAGAAACAAGCTTCCATGAATTCTAAAGCTGCAAGAACATGAATTCTGTCAACAATCTGAGGGAGCTTGAAAACTAATCCTTTCCCAGTTGTTCTGAGGAGATGGAAGACCCAATCTGCACCTTGACTCCAACTTCGTGCAGGACTCTGAAGACAAGAACCTAGCTTAGCCAAACCTCAGATGTGAGATCACAAAAGTTTGTTACTTTGAATCACTATGTTTGTGTTAATTATTACGCAGCAGTAGAAAACTAGCACAATTACACTTAATGGACCTCACCCTAGACTTCTGATCTAAAGTTATCGATATGGAATTTCTTTGGATATTACTACAACTTCATAGCCTAACAGATTTTTGGCAGGGGAGGGGAGGCGCCCAGGAAAGTGTGTACCTGAAATCATAACAGTTCAAAAAATATTCATTGACTAATTCCCAGGTATTTTATTATACGCTAGGGCAACATGTATGAATAAGATACTTTACTAGTTTTCAAGGAGATTATAGTATAATGGTGAAGAAAAACACAGAAACCAGTTATTTCAACATACATAGGCTCTTGCCATAGAGTATAGAGAATGGGGCAGGGAGGGGTATACAGGTACAGATGGCCTCCTTGATGAGATGATTCTAAAATGGAAATTGCTGTCCAGAAAACATACCTTGTTGAAACTTCTGTGCACTAGGAAATTGATTAATAGTGACTGTACAATAACAACAATTAAATAGGTAATATTTATATATCCTCTGCTAGGTACCAGATATTGTTCTAAATGCATTACTTAATTAGTGCCCACAACAATTCAATGATGTGAATCTTAACTTCATTTTACAGATGAGGAAACTGAGAGTTTAAGGAACAGCTCAATAGTGACAAAGAGAGAATTCATTCCTCTAACTTCTCCATGACTCCTGGACCTATGTTCTTTCCACTAAAATGCTATCTTATGGGAGAGAGTCTTTTGACCTCTCCGCTGCCCTTCTAAATTGCATGTGCTATTACAAGCAGCTATATGCCAATAAAATGGACAAATTCTTAGAAGTGCACAACCTTCTGAGACTGAACCAGGAAGAAATAGAAAATATGAACAGACCAATCACAAGCACTGAAATTGAGACTGTGATTAAAAATCTTCCAACAAACAAAAGCCCAGGACCAGAAGGCTTCACAGGCGAATTCTATCAAACATTTAAAGAGCTAACACCTATCCTTCTCAAACTCTTCCAAAATATAGCAGAGGGAGGCACATTCCCACACTCATTCTATGAGACCACCATCACCCTGATACCAAAGCTAGACAAACATGTCACAAAGAAAGAAAACTACAGGCCAATATCACTGATGCACACAGATGCAAAAATCCTCAACAAAATACTAGCAAAAAGAATCCAACAGCACATTAAAAGGATCATGCACCATGATCAAGTGGGGTTTATTCCAGGAATGCAAGGATTCTTCAATATACACAAATCAATCAATGTGATACACCACATTAACAAATTTAAGGAGAAAAACCATATGATCATCCCAATAGATGCAGAGAAAGCTTTTGACAAAATCCAACACCCATTTATGATAAAAACCCTCCAGAAAGTGGGCATGGAGGGAACTTACTTCAGCATAATAAAGACCATATATGACAAACCCAGAGCCAACATCATCCTCAATGGTGAAAAACTGAAACCATTTCCACTAAGATCAGGAACAAGACAAGGTTGCCCACTCTTACCACTATTATTCAGCATAGTTTTGGAAGTTTTAGCCACAGCAATCAGAGAAGAAAAAGAAATAAAAGGAATCCAAATCGGAAAAGAAGAAGTAAAGCTGTCACTGCAGATGACATGATACTACACATAGAGAATCCTAAAGATGCTACCAGAAAACTACTAGAGCTAATCAATGAATTTGGTAAAGTAGCAGGATACAAAATTAATGTACAGAAATCTCTTGCATTCCTATATACTAATGATGCAAAATCTGAAAGTGAAATTAAGAAAAACCACTCCCATTTACCATTGCAACAAAAAGAAAAAAATATCTCGGAATAAACCTACCTAAGGAGACAAAAGACCTGTATGCAGAAAATTATGACACTGATGAAAGAAATTAAAGATGATACAAATAGATGGAGAGATATACCATGTTCTTGGGCTGGAAGAATCAACTTTGTGAAAATGACTCTACTCCCCAAAGCAATCTACAGATTCAATGCAATCCTTATCAAACTATCAAGGGCATTTTTCACAGAACTAGAACAAAAAATTTCACAATTTGTATGGAAACACAAAAGACCCTGAATAGCCAAAGCAATCTTGAGAAAGAAAAATGGAGCTGGAGGAATCAGGCTCCTGGACTTCAGACTATATTACAAAGCTACAGTAATCAAGACAGTATGGTACTGGCACAAAAACAGAAAGATAGATCAATGGAACAGGATAGAAAGCCCAGAGATAAACCCACACACATATGGTCACCATCTTTGATAAAGGAGGCAAGAATATACAATGGAGAAAAGATAGCCTCTTCAATAAGTGGTGCTGGGAAAACTGGACAGCTACATGTGAAAGGATAAAATTAGAATACTCCCTAACACCATACACAAAAATAAACACAAAATGGATTAAAGATCGAAATATAAGGCCAGACACTATCAAACTCTTAGAGGAAAACATAGGCAGAATACTGTATGACACAAATCACGGCAAGATCCTTTTTGACCCACCTCCTAGAGAAATGGAAATAAAAACAAAAATAAACAAATGGGACCTAATGAAACTTAAAAGATTTTCCACAGAAAGGAAACCATAATTAAGATGAAAAGACAACCCTCAGAATGGGAGAAAGTATTTGCAAATGAAGCAACTGACAAAGGATTAATCTCCAAAATTACAAGCAGCACGTGCAGCTCAATAACAAAAAAACAAACAACCCAATCCAAAAATGGGCAGAAGACCTAAATAGACATTTCACCAAAGAAGATATACAGATTGCCAACAAACACATGAAAGAATGCTCAACATCATTAATCATTAGAGAAATGCAAATCAAAACTACAATGAGATATAATTTCACACCAGTCAGAATGGCCATCATCAAAAAATCCGCAAACAATAAATGCTGGAGAGGGTGTGGAGAAAAGGGAAACCTCATACACTGTTTGTGGGAATGTAAATTGATACAGCCACTATGGAGAACAGTATGGAGGTTCCTTAAAAAACTAAAAATAGAACTACCATACAACCAGCAATCCCACAACTGGGCATATACCCTGAGAAAACCATAATTCAAAAAGAGTCATGTACCACAATGTTCATTGCAGCTTTATTTACAATAGCCAGGACATGGAAACAACCTAAGTGTGCATCGACAGATGAATGGATAAAGAAGATGTGGCACATATATACAATGGAATATTACTCAGCCATAAAAAGAAACGAAATTGAGTTATATGTGGTGACGTGGATAGACCTAGAGTCTGTCATACAGAGTGAAGTAAGTCAGAAGGAGAAAAACAAATACCGTATGCTAACACATATATATGGAATCTAAAAAAAAAAAGGTCATGAAGAACCTAGGGGCAAGATGGGAATAAAGACGCAGACCTACTACAGAATGGACTTGAGGACATGGGGAGGGGGAAGTGTAAGCTGGGACAAGGTGAGAGTGGTAGTGTATATATGGACGTATATAAATTACCAAATGTAAAATAGATAGCTAGTGGGAAGCAGTCGCATAGCACAGGGAGATCAGCTTGATGCTTTGTGACCAGCTAGAAGGGTAGGATGGGGAGGGTGGAGGGGAGGGAGATGCAAGAGGGTAGAGATATGGGGATATGTGTATATGTATAACTGATTCACTTTGTTATAAAGCAGAAACTAACACACCATTGTAAAGCAATTATACTCCATAAAAAGGTAAAATAAATAAATAAATAAAATAATAAAGACTGGGCTAAGCAAAAGAAAAAAACAATGCATGGAGAGAGAAGCAGATAGATATATAAATTGATAGATAGATAACTATGCCTAAGAAATATCAAGGTTGCTTCAAGGGAGCCTATGTATTGATGGCCAACATTGCTTACTGCTAACTCTATCCCAGGGAATTATGCTAAATTCTTGATATGACTTTTTCATTTAATCTTTACAAGAACCCTATGAGGGAGATACTCATCCTATTATACAGATGAGGAAAGTGAAGATGGAAGAGGTTTACAACTTGTCCTCAGTCATAGAGCATGCGAGTGGGATTGTACCCCAGGTAGTCAGTCTGATGTTCGTGTCTGTGCCCTTAACCACTGCACGTACTGCCTCCTACTTAGGTCTATAGTTTGCCTTCCTAGTTTTGTTTCTATCAATTGTTATGAGTTAATTACACTCTAAGTAGGAGTATTTTGAGGCCTTTTCTGGACCAGTAATGTGGGGAAATGAGGTTCAAAAAGAAAATAAGCCTTACTGACTCTAATTGGGTGGTGGCCTCCCCAAAAAGATCTTTACATTGTAACCCCTGGAGACTGTAAATGTGACCTTTTTTGGAAAAAGGAGCTTCTCAGATGTAAATAAGTAAAGGATTTTTGAGATGAGATCATCCGAGATCCCTGGGTGGGCCCTAAATCCCGTGGCAAGTGTTCTTATAAAAAACATATGAAAAGACAGTCACATGGAGGAAAAGGTCATGTGAAGACGGAGGTAGGGATGCAGCCACGAGAAACACCCGGAGCCCCCAGAAGCTGGAAGAGGTTAGGAAAGATTCTTTCTAAAGGCTTTTGAGGGAGGATAACCCTGCTGACATCTTGATTTCAAACTTCTGGCCTCCAGAACTGTGAGAAAATAAAGTTCTGTTGTTTTATGCCATCAAGCTTTTGATAATTTGTTACTGTAACCCTAAGAAGCTAAAACACTGACTATCTGTTTTTCCTATAAAGGATTTATAATAGTATCTTCCTTGGCAGAGAACTGAAAATCATACTTTAGAAATCCTGTACTTCAGGTGGTTCTTGAACCCTATAAAATAATATATATATTTTTCTGAGAAATCAGTCAACACACACCCAATTCTCAAAGGGGCCTCTGAGCTAACTCAGAACTATTAGTTTTGAATCAGAAAAATGCACATCACAGAAAGGCCAGAAGACAAATGTGAACAAAATATGACTTTCTTTGGGCCTAATCTTTGGAGAATCTTGTGCTTCTTGAAAATGTGTAGCAATGGTCAATAGCTCAGTTCCATAGATAAGATAGAAAAAATCTTAACCCTAGACAAAAGGTCTCCCCAAAATAAGTGACTTAGATCACATACATTTATTTTTTATAAAAGAATATGCTTTTGTAAACAGACTTAAATATTGTGTGCTTTATGTTCAAGATTGGAGAGATAATATGGTGTTGAAGATAAACAAGGGCTTTGCATCTGGATGATTCTGGATTTACTTTTAGTTCTAGCACCTGCTGTCCATATAGCCAGAAAGAAATTTATGAATTTTTTCCTTCTATGACATGTTACCCATGAAACCATAAAGAAATTTACTAATATCTTTGAATCTTTTTTCTCTCCTTTGCAAAATAGGAACATGCACCCTGCAAGGTTTTGTGAGGATTAAAAATAACGTACACAAAATTGGAACTCAAAAAATGGCACTTCTTAACCAAACAACAACTATAATAGTAGAAAATACCCATAAACATTGTGCTGCATCTAACAACACTCTAATTACCCAACCCAGAAATCCATTAATGTAGAAATCCAAAAGTATTTATTAATGCCTTTGGAGAATAACAATGAGATTCTTTCTAAATCAGTCACTAGCGTAAGGAAAGGGACCTTTCATCTCAAAGTTAACTTTTAAATAGTAAAGTGCCACTGGATTTTGCATTTGGAATTTTGACACTAACTGTGGGTACAACACATCACATTTCAGCTACTGTGGAGACAGTGTCAACATTCAGTTGATGATTCTGCTCAAATCCTCTGGATGACAGCCCTCATCTTAAGGCTGTGATGAAGAAATCAATGATGTCTGATTTAGAAAGTCCTTTTCAAAGTCCACTCCCTATCTTGTAAAACTCAATTTACAAAACTCAGTTGGTCCTTTTGATTACTTTCACTAATCCAGTTTAAGAGCTTAAAGTCCCCCCAAGTGGCCTTTAATTAATGGCTAATATAAATGCACGAGCATGCACTTGGACTGTATCTGGAAGTTAACAGTGCATCTGTATCTTGAGATTCGATAATGACCTTCCTTCTGTGAACCCCTGATTGAGACAATGCATATAGTGGTTGTTTACAAACTTCAAATAAACCTAAGAGGTATATCGATTGGTCTTATTGACTCCTATCCTATAATTTTTACTTTACTGATTCTTCTTCTTCTTCACCTACCCTGCATGGGGGTGCAGAAAAACCCACTACCAGACTATAATAAAGAAAATAGTGTCGATCATCACTTCTACAATTCCTAAAGTATAATCATTTTATATTTTTAGAAAAGCTCACTTTTTAGTTTATTGAAGAACAAATTCAAATTTTAGCTTATTGGAGACCAAGCATTTTCTTAGGGAATATTTCCCAAATTAATTTTCTTTCCAATGTCTTTTAAATTGATAATACATTTTTGCCTATTGTTAAACCATTTAGATATAAATAAAAGCTTTATCTCATCTAATTTGTCTATTGCTTCTTTTGATTCATTCAAATGGTTGTGTCATATATTATTCATTATAGTTAATTTTACCAAATGCAGCAATTGGAACACTATTTCACTCTAATTTTGTCAAATGAATTGGCCAAAGAAAGTACATGCTGTGTTAATCAAAAATATCTGGATATTTCGTAAAAAGGCAGTGAGAGTTTTAATAGAAATTGTAAATTTAAAAGATGGATTAAAATACCTTAACAGTAAGCATCTATATCTATTAGAATGGCCAAAATCCAAAACAATGGAAAAGCAGGAACTCTCATTCATTGCTGGTAAAGATGCAAAATGGTATGGCCACCTTGGAAGACAGCTTGGCAGTTTCTTTAAAAACTAAACATACTCTTACTATTTAATCCAGCAATTATACTCCTTAGTATTTACCCAAAGCAGTTGAAAACTTATGTCCACACAAAAACCTGAACACAGATGTTTATAGCAGCTTTATTCATGATTTCCAAAACTTGGAAGTAATCAAGATGTCCTTCAAGAGGGGAAGGGATAAGTAAACTGTGCCATCCAGACAATGGAATATTATTTAGTGCTAAAAAGAAACCAAACAAAGACTCTTTCATTGTTCTTCTGATGTAATTTCTAACTATCTCTCGTTACTTAGGTAATTATATTTTTTTGTCCAAATGGGAACTTTGTAGAATTATAATTCTTATTTCTTAAGTAAATATAAATATTTTTAAAAACAATAAGCATCTACCTGTTGATTTTTATATTCCAATAGCCACTCTCCTTGAGGACTTAAATGCTGTGATGTCTAACAGGGAGCCACTGGTCACATGTGGCCATATATATATATATATATATATATATATATATATATATACTTTTTAACATCTTTATTGGAGTATAATTGCTTTACAATGGTGTGTTAGTTTCTGCTATATAACAAAGTGAATCAGCTATACATATACATATGTCCCCATATCTCCTCCCTCTTGCGTCTCCCTGACACCCTCCCTATCCCACCCCTCTAGGTGGTCACAAAGCACCGAGCTGATCTCCCTGTGCTATGTGGCTGCTTTTCAATAGCTATCTATTTCACATTTGGTAGCGTGGTGCAGTGGTTGAGAGTCCGCCTGCCGATGCAGGGGACACGGGTTCGTGCCCCGGTCCGGGAAGATCCCACATGCCGTGGGGCGGCTGGGCCCATGAGCCATGGCCGCTGAGCCTGCATGTCCGGAGCCTGTGCTCCGCAACGGGAGAGGCCACAGCAGTGAGAGGCCCGCGTACCGCCAAAAGAACAAAAAAAAGAAAAAAGAAATTTGGAACATACCCTTCTTTGCAGAAAGTTCTATAGGACAGAGCTGCTTTGGAGGGACAGCAGTGACCTCTTCCATTGACTTTCCTTTTTTATGTTAGAAAATTAGGAGCAGCAACATTTTGTCATAAGATTAAATTATTTCAACTTCTCTTTGGTGCTGAAAATAGTCCATCCTCTTTCAAATGTAATTTGAAGATTGCAGATTGCAGAAATGACCCCTGAAATTGTAGATTCACTGATCTTGCAGAAACCATAATTGGTTCCTAGCCATAGTGTGTAAAATAATATTAAACCATTCACCATGATTAAAACACCCTTAACAAATTTATATAGAAATCATCCAGAGAAGTAGTTGCTGTTGCTATATATTCCCCTTGTAGTACCATGCTTTTTCATATTTTCATAGATATACATGTTCTTTTGGCACCAGCTTTGATCAGTTTGAAATGAAAGACCCAAGAGTCTCTCCTTCCTGGAGAAAAACACACACACACACACACACACACACAAAACAAAACCTCTTTTGTCTTTTACTCATTGTCACCAAAAATAAATAAATGATACAAATGGTTCTTTTACTGGTTTTGAAAGTAGAGCCAGAAATTATGTGAAGTTGGGACTCTTGAATTATTCATGTGTTCTGATTGAATAGGATCATTATCTCTGGGCTTACAAGCTAATAAATACTGTCTAATGCCTGGATACTGTTTTGATGTAATAGTGTCAGGAAAAAGAAAAAACAACTCACTTCTTTGCAAGCTTGGGCCTAAATTAGGGAGGAGCTCCCTGATGAGTTCATTGCAAAGAAATATATGTGTGCCAGTATGTGTGTGTGTGTGCATGTACACACATGTTTGTGTGACTGTGTGAGTCTATCCACAAATATCTTAGACAATTCTGTGAGTCTGCCTTCTCTCATCTCTCTAAAGGCATTTTAAGTTAGACATGCAACTCAAGAGTTGCAGAATGGCTTGTCTGGTAACTTTGCTGCTATTTTTCTCTCCTTTCTCTTTTCTCATCTACCATATAGTACGTACAAGTATTTCAGAAAATGCAGGTTGAGTCTCAGTAAATGATTATGCTATCTAATCGTTTGCCAGTGAACAGTCAAATAATCTTAAATTACAGACCAGTGAGGTTTTCCCCCAGATTGATTTCAATGAGTGAATTTGCTTTGAGTTTAATATCACCATAAACCAGAAGGAGTGTAGAAAGCCTGAATTAAGGTTGTGCTCTTAAAAGCAATCACAGAAAGATGTGCATTTGTAGCAGGTTTGAAAGCACAGAGATAAATACAGTTGACAGTTTCATAGAAAGTAAAATTAGAGGTGGACTACATTACAAAATACCTTTATAGGCTAATAGTTGTAGAAATGTAGCAGAATCTGTTAGACATCAAAGAAAAATATCCTTTTTGAGTATGCTGATTGGTTTAACAAAATACACACTGTCTTTTCTTCTTTTAGAACACCATTTTTTTTTCAGGTGATGTGGGCTCTATTAAGAGTAGACGAACATCTGACAAAGAGGCTGTTAGCAATTCAGTTGTTTGCAAAATTTATGCAGGACCAAAAGTCTTTCCTCTGAGACAGCTGGCTGGGTCTTACACAAGAGTACATAGGTTTTCCAGACTGCTTTTCTCAACATCTAACATAAGCTAATAAATCATGCAATTTAATTAAGTTTTTTAACAGGAATTAAAGTGTGTGAACCATCTACTGGAACTGGTGTGAATACTATTTCAATACTGTCGCCCTAGCAGAGCTGTCTGCCTTTTTCTATCTCATATAGGAAGCAACGGAGGACAAGAGAGATCTTTAAAAAAGTAAGCACCCTTTATTATCCAGTAGAGCTAAAACCTGTGATTTTATTGTATTTTTCTAGAAAACGGCCATGGAATTTTATTCTTAGATTGAAGAAAACAAATTTGAATTTGGAGGGCAAAGAAAAATGTCCAAGATGGGTAAACTATAGTTTTCTGTTTGTGACTGTTACTATTTCTACCTGTGTCTTTTAGAAATAGGAAGTGCCCCTCCAAAGTGGGGGAATATGGCATTTCATGCCTTTGCCTCCCGGAAGACACAAACTGCCAATTTCTCTCCAGTGCTTTCCACCTGTCAGTGTGCTAGGTGTGGACCTGACAACCCACCCACACTCAATTCCGCAAGACCGGCATGGTTGGCAGGACATTCAAAAGGTGCCTGTCCCCAAACAGGGCCTTTGGCACTCGGCTTCCTGTTCCCTTGCACTGTGACAGGCTGCACACAAGACAGATATGTGGATCAAAGACAGCGCCTGTGGATACACCCAGCAGGATCCAAGGAGCATTACTAGTGTTCTCAATAATTTGCTATTAGTATTGCAGAAAAAGTGAGGAGTGCACTATTGAGTGATAAGAAACGCATTTTATCAGGAAAATATACAGAATATAACACAAGATATATTTTTGATGTTGGATGCAAAAGGGTCATCCAGAGCTGTAGAAGGGCATGCAAGAAAGGAAGCAACGGCACTAGTGGGGAAAATTCCAGATCCCTTCACAGAGATAATTTTGTTCAGCTGTGAAAGTGTGAAGGATGAACATGAAAAAATTAGGTGCAAAGAAAGACAAGAAAGGGGGTAGCTCTGCCCTGACTCTTGTCATATTCTCATATCATTTTTATGATTATTCTTTGTTTTTCTCTTACAATATGGAATTTTGGTAGACTATTTATAATTCGAGTTCTGACTTTATGTAGAATTTTCTGTCCTGAGACTCTGATCAGTCCCACTCTCAGAGTAGCTCATATTCAGTTAGCATTGCCTCTCTCCCCACATCTATGAATACATGTTTTTGCTGGTCAGCCCTCCACTGGGTTCTCAGAAAACAATTATGGAAAGGAATGTGCATGCATATTTACAAGGTGTATGTTTATAATTCAATATTAAATTTATAGAGGCATATATAAACCAAGAGGCATGCCCAACTCTGTGATGTATGGGCGTGTTCCATACGGCTGAAGACTTGGAGACTTACTCTCTTTGTTATTTTACTTTCAGATCTTTGGACTCTACAGAGTAATGTAGAGTAATGTAATACCTACCATTACAATGCTCTCCATTTGCTACCATTTACAGAACCCATGTTTGAAACGTATTTCTTGATATTCCCTCAGCTGGACATTCCACTTCCTCTCCCATCGGGACCCAAGTCAGCACATCCTTATCTAGGTACGCCTTCCTTCAGTCATCTGGTACCATTTGCCAGCACATAAAGATCTCAGTCTAAAGAATGAGAGAGGAAACAGGGCTTTCCATAGCACTACCAATCTTTTCTCTCTCTTCTTTGCCCCTTGGTATTAACCAACAGCCTAACTGTCCTTGTTGATCATTAATTTGATCTCAAAGAGGAATTAATGAAAAGAATATAACTATATAATAGACATAATGCAACCATTAAAATAATACTATAGATGAATATCAATGTGGAAATATGCTCATAACCTAAATAAACAACCCAAATTACAGAACACTGTTAAACTTCCCTTTTAGTCAAAACATATGTGCATCCATGTGTGTAAGGAGACGTACGTAGTAAAATATTGGAAATAACACAAAAAACCATCAATAAAGGGAATGTTTAAATAAGCTGTGGCACACCCAACTTATGGAATCTTGCAGATGTTCGAAAGAATGAGTTACCATATATCTAATGTATAGAAAGATGAGAAGATACTTTTGACAGATTGTTAAGTGAAAGAAGCAGCCTGCAAAATAATATATAGTATACCTCTATTGTAAAAAAAAAAAAATCCCACAAAACTATATTATACCTTCATTGTATAGGTATATAAATGGGGAGGGGACTGGAATTGGTGATAAGCAAGGGAAGTTTAGTTTTATCTAGATTGTTTGAATGTTTTACAATAGGGATGTAATCATGAATCACATGTGTGTAATTTAAATATATATTTAACCCCTCTCAAAAAATATGTACATCTTATTACAGAGCTGTATGAAAGTCCATAAATGCACATATGAATATATACATTTATGTATATATTGGTATACATGTATGTTTGAGCAATGGGATTACAATTGTTTTCTTAGTTGACCTTTCTGCTTGCCTATATTACTAATCTTCCAACAGTGAATAAGAATTGTTTTTGTAATACTATTAAAATTACTAATATTTTTCCCAATGTAGAAATCTACCAAACTTTTTCATTATACCTGTATAGTATAAATCCATAGCCATGTATCTCACATTTTTCTACATGATAGAAAATTCATTTGTCAGCATTAGTTTGAAGATATAAATGAGCCACTTGTGGAGCTAGTAAATGCATTGAACTTCATGGGGAAACTCAGATTTCAATCTCATCTAGTCTCATCATGTGTAACCTTGCAAAGATGCATAAGATGTCAAGTCATATTTTCTTGTATATAAATGAGAGGACTGGATTAGGGATTGAGAATGTCCCTTCAACTTTGAATATCTATGATCATTGAATATCACACATAACATTTGAATTCTCTAAATAGGTAGACCTATTTAGAGAAAATATTCTAAATATTTGGGGGAAATAATACTCCTCACAGGTAAAAAGGCTACTAAAGTGTATGCATTAGAAACTATATAATATTTATTATCATGAAAACCAAAATTAAAAATAACAATAGTAAATACCACTTGAGTACTTACTATGTTCCAGGCACTGTACAAAATTATTTACATGATTTAACTTTTTAAATTCTCAAAGCAAGCTTATGGGTTAGAGCTATTTTCACTGTTTTACAGGTAAAGCTGTTCCCCTATGAGGTAGGTTAGTAAACAAGTATCCTTTTTTTTTTTCAATAAAGAAAAATGATAAACCATAGTCAAAGTAAACAGGTGGAATTCATCTTTCCAGTAGGTTGATTCTACACAAAACATTCATTAAATTCAGAAATTCTAAAGCTTTGCTTTTCTTCATATTTCATACAGGGACTAGAATATAATTAAATGAAGGTTGTGTGAGAACCCACCAGCTCTAAAACTAAATTATTATTTAGGATCATATTTAGAAAATGCAGTATAAAGAAGAAGATAAGTGGTAGGTTCAGGACTGAGAGAGGAAGCTGGTGGGAATGCATTTTTAACTTCAGCTTCCCCAGACCTTGAGGAATCATCCTCGGCAATCCAGCACTGCAATTCCTGGAGTGGCCACTAGGTGTCAGGCATAAAGTCTAGGTGTGGCAATTAAGGTGCCCCTTTCCTCCGTGGACTGTTTTCAAAAGGGGATAACTCCCTGCGATCCTCCTCATTCTGCCTTATGATCAATGACACTACAAGATAGAATGTCATGTGTAACCCATGCACTACCAAACTTTAAGTCGCTGAATCCTTTGACAGTAAAGAACAGGTCTGTATATGCCCCACATGTAGTATAGTACAATATATGTTTGACTGAAAGCACTCAAAAAATATATATTGTTTGGTTTTTGAAGGGCTTCTTCATAGATTTTAGGTATTCCTTTCTATTATCAATTTGCATAGTTTGGATGCTCTCATGGGGCTAATGTATGGTAAGCACACAGAAATATTCTTAGAACCTATTAATGGAGACTCCTACGGTGACCAGGTTCATGGTATATATACCTATGTAGGAGATCTAAAATAGCCATGGTTGTCTCTTCCTTACTTCCCTCTCTTTATGAAGGGGGAATAGTAGCCACATCTTTCTCTACCACTGGGATATTGTGAATGGAAGGTCAATTATCTGCCTTCAACTCTTCCAAAGAAAAACATAATTCAATATCTTAATGAACAAACTTCTAAAATGGGAGGCTATCTTTCAATTAGAATTCATGTCAAAATTAAAGCTCAGGTCAGATGGTCTATCTCAAATCAAGATTCAGAGATGAAGAAAATTAACCAGAGGAGGACATGCTCTCCGGGTAGAGGCAATAGCAGGTCTTTAGACAGTGTTTGTAAGCAGGAAACTGTGTGGTGGGAAATATATGGAGGTCTAGGGAGGCAGGATGTTAGCATTTCAAAGGGCTGTTAAAAGTATTTGAAAACAAGTATGAGGCCGGAAGCTAGAAGACTAGACTTCAATCTCCAGGAGGACTGGCAGAAGAAACCTGGTCAGGGAGAAACAGGACCAACAAGGCAGTGATGCTGAGGTTAACAACACGAAAGGGATATGTATGCAACCGATAAAGTAGCAGTCCAATTTCTAGAACCAAATACATGGTCATGGCAAGATATCAGCTAGAAAACCAGAGCAAAATGCTTGAAGAGCTACTGAACCATCAAATTATCATCCTAAGCCATACAGATTGGATCTGGCAAGGAACTAGTTTGATCCCAGAGCTGGGACCGGTGTAAATCTGTAGCAATTAGCCTATAAGTGAGAATATTCAAAGAAGTGGAGTTAGGGAATTAGATATTTTTAAGATTTACCAAAATCCCTCTCACTTGCTAGGTATGATAGGGAGTTCCATATCAGCAGAAAGCATGATTTCTGAAATTTAGTAAGGCAGTTGGATAGATGTTTAAAAATATTTTATCTTTAAAATTATAATAGCTTCTTTTAAACTAAATTTCTTGTACTTCTAATTTCTGAGAAATATAACAATGATATGATCAGAAAGAAACCTATTAAGGGTTAGCCTCATGGACATGTTGATGTTACTATAGGTCTAACACTTTTAGGTTGCCTCACAAGGGGTACTATACCCACTGAGTATAATGAAGAGGGAAAGAAAATCTTTCATAAACTATGAATGGATGTTCACAGTTTGAACATGCAAAACTGGAGCCACATAATCTTTTTCCATTATTTTCTCTTGGGAGGCAAACTAATATATTAAAATGAGACATAAATAGGCCTGAATGTTGAATCTGTCACTGACTAGATGTGTGATTACTGGGAATTTATCTTTTAGAGACCCAGTTTTCTCAACTGTAAAATGGGAATAATTGTATCAAACATGAAGGCTTATTGTGAGGGTTAAAGGTACACAGGCACAAAGGTAGTACTCAGTAGATGGTTATTATTATTATTTGAGTAGGTCATTGCTGTTATTTCACTGAGTTCATATGCACCTAACCATTAGTAGTCCTATCCATTGCTAACTAGAGGGATTATATTATGGGATTTTAATGAGTCCAAGTTATATTTCTTATAAATTTTAATTTCCCTTTCTATAGGATGAGTTTATTGGAGACACCACAGCAAGTTAAGGAGGAGTACTTTTAAAACAAATTGTCACTTCACCTTCCCATAGGACAGTATCAACTCCCTAAAATGAACCATTCAAAACCTACTGAGAGTTCCAGTAGGTCTGGCCAATTGCTGAGCACAGTGCCAATCCCAAGTCAAGGACAGCTCCTGACACCACAGGCTAAAACTGAAGAAAATAATCAGGTGCCCATGGGTCACCTCTTTGCCTTAAGACTGTTCATGTTGAACTAAACAAACCCAACATTTGTCACATCTTTCTCTACTACTTGGCTATTGAGAATAGAAGGGCAATTATCTGCCTTCAGTTCTTCCAAAGAAAAACATAATTCAATACCTTAATGAACAAACTTCTAAAATGGGAGGCTATCTTTCAGTTAGAATTTATGTCAAAATTAAAGCTCACCAGTTGCTAAGCAATTATGCACATAAAGTGGATGGAAAACACCTCAAAATGAATAGTGTTGACTCTACACGATACTGAAAGCCATCCTAGAATATGGATCAGGCTAAAATCCAAAGAGTTGTTTCATGTGGTAGTAAACCACAGTGACATGGAATTGATTCCTCACTTACTTTGTGAGGCTTAATCAATATACACAGGGAAAGCCAGGATGCTTCACTCTTCCCGGTTCTATTTCCTACGTTATAAGGAAAAGATAGTTCAGGAGGATACAATTTGTGAGACTAGGTTCCTCCAGGTAATCAATACATTATTGTAAAAGTCAATTAATTCATTTATTACTTGTTTGATAATTTATTTAGCATAATCTTTAAGAAATTTTTGGACATCACATGGTAAAACAAAATAATTCAAATTATTGTAGTTAAACTCTGAGAATGGTGTTATTTTACACCATCACACAACTCCCACACACACAGCACATACACAGCACACACACACACGTATGCCACAGCTTTCAGCTCTCACACAGGCACATCACATACCTTTCAACAACCCCCAAATCATTGTCAGTACTTGACCGAGGGGCATTGTTAGCATTCACCTGGGAAAAGCTTAGAGCTTCATGGTTGATGTAAAATATCTAAATTGTAAAACTTATCACCCGTGTGGAAAATGAAGTCTGAAAAGTCATTTTGCTAAAAGATTCCACAGGCAGGTGACTTTACAATTCTTGTATTCATCACTAGGTGACTATTTCAATCCCGATAGCTATTATTTCTGAATGTGTCACTCTCTTCAGGTTGCCAGCCACTGCCCCTCATCCTTCCTGCTTCTAAAGGACCTAAACTTCTCTCATTACTAAAATTACTCAGAGTAATTCCTTCAACTTCCCTGTTCTTGACCTTAAATATCACTATAGATGTATTCTTTATGAGAATGGAGCTATCCTTCCCCGTTGAAGGTACCACCGCATCCTAGGATGATCCGACCTTAACCTTTCTGGTTCTTTGCCATCAGCTTTCCCTCACAGACTAGATAACTGACAGGGTTACCTGCACAAGACCTGCTGTGGCCAAGGATGGAATTTGAACAACTTGATTTCTAAAGTTTATCCTCTCCTCTATCCCCCAAAATACTCTTCTGCAATATTGCTTTTCTCAGTTTATGGCACCAGCACTTCCACCAGCTTCTCAGGGGAGAAGCCCAAAGTCCCTCAAATGTCTCTGAGTTGTGTGGTACTTTCTGTATATCAGACACTTTTCAAAGTATTTTACCTGTACTTGCTCATGTAATCCTTTCAAAGGGAAACGTACTATTTAGCATAATCTTTAAGAAATAGGTACTATTTGAATAGGTATTATTCAAATAGGTACTATTAATATACCAGTTAAACAGATGAGAAAAAAGGAGGCATGAAAATTACATAAGTTTTCCAAGGTCATAAGCCCAGTAAGGTCTCTCTGACTTCAAAGACATTGCTTAGAACTGCTAGAGTCACTTACTTCACGACTTTTTCCCTTCCTTTATCGTTCTAACCAACTATGAACTCCTGTTTGTTCTGCCTCCATAGGTCTGTCTTTTTGTCTCCATTCCTACTGACTTAGAGCAGGATTTCATTTTTAATAGCCTTCTAACTGATTTTTCTGCCTCTAGTTTTTTTTTCAGTTTCTCTTCCTTCTGGTCCATTTCCAAAAGGCATGGCTCTGATGATTTCTCTGTGCCTCTCAATAATATCCAAGAGCATCCGGACTTCCCTGGTGGCGCAGTGGTTGAGAGTCCACCTGCCGAAGCAGGGGACACGGGTTCGTGCCCCGGTCCGGGAAGATGCCACATGCCGCGGAGCGGCTGGGGCTGTGAGCCATGGCTGCTGAGCCTGCGCATCCGGGGCCTGTGCTCCACAACGGGAGAAGCCACAACAGTGAGAGGCCCGCGTACCGCAAAAAATAAAAAATAAAAAATAAAAAAATGAGCATCCCTTTCACTTCTGAATTAAACATACCTCCTCAGCCTGACAGTCATTGCTCTTTGCATTATTACCTCTATATGTCTTTTTTGGGTTATTTCCCAAACTGAAGTACTGTATTCACTTCCCATGAGTTTTCAATCATATGCTCTATTTTTTCCTTAGCATTGGCCCCATACCAACTGTGCAGAATATACTGTACTTCTAAAACAGGCAGATTATATTATGCTTCTAAACCGCAGAATACACTGTGCTTCCCCTAAATCAAAGCCTAGTAATGGATGAAGATTTCAAATCTGGCTTCAAACAGAATTCCAGGCACCTATGGAGATGACTAATCTTCCTTTCCTTTGCCTAAAGAGCCTCAAACTCAGAATACTGCTGACCAAGGCAGAGTCCAGGAAGATCAATAAATGTGTGCCCTCCCCTTGCTCCTATAAGCGCCCAGTTCCCAAGGGGGACAGTTCTGAAAGCCATTCTGATTTCCCCTGCCCTTCTCTGATTCAACACTTGAAACGCCCAGTTTAACTCCTAATTCTCCTGTTATATCTTTTTTATTTTATTTTATTTTATTTTTGCAGTACGCGGGCCTCTCACTGTTGTGGCCTCTCCCATAGCAGAGCACAGGCTCTGGACGCGCAGGCTCAGCAGCCATGGCTCATGGGCCCAGCCGCTCCGCGGCATATGGGATCTTCCCGGAACAGGGCACGAACCCGTGTCCCCTGCATCAGCAGGCAGACTCTCAACCACTGCGCCACCAGGGAAGCCCTGTTATATCTTTTTTAAACTACCCAACCCATACTCCTCTGATGTGAATCCCTTTGGACCACTAATACATTACTCACACTGAGAATAAACTTTCACCTTGTCGTGTACTGTCTAAATATCCAGTAGGGAATTCCAGCTGGACTTGGTTTTCTCTTAGGTTTTACTAGTTCCCTCTCCCTCAAATCTGTCTTCCCTTTGCTCTCAAAACATCACCCAGGTGGGTGGTCCAGGCCAATGTTGGGCTAGGGATTAATGATGGCAACTCTGCATGAACCTTCAGCATGAATGTCTTCTACCCACCTGAGCTAGGTAAACCTGGCGATACTGTGCTATATTTCCAGGCCCATCTCATTTACCCTCTGTCTGGGGAAACCCTCAATTCAGATCATTTAATAAATCCCCTTTTATTTTAACCTTATGCCTCATGCTCTAAGCTATGTACTTTATGTGCATTGCACATTTAATCTTTACAAAGAAAAGGTCATCGTTATTGAGCCTACTTTTTTAGATATGGAAATGGAGGTCTAAGAAACTGTGGCACCACCAGGGTCATACTGAGTTGGGATCGAACTTAGGTCCACCTGACTTTTAACTACTGTACAGTAATTTGATGAATGTTTTATTTCATGTAGTTATTTGAGTACAGTAATTATTACACTGCTTTATTTGGGGGCCATAAAGGCAGATACCCTATCTTCCTCCACTTTGTATCCACCTGTAGCAGCTAGTAGAGTGTCTTAAACATATTAGGACCTCTGCAAATATTTACTGGATTGAACAATTGACAATAAATCATTTGAAACTTACAAGGAAGAGGTCAGTCTTTACACTCATGTGAGTTTTCAGACTTTAGTCTCTCCACGTACATAAAACAAAACAATGTGCCCCGCCCTCCTCTGTCTTTCAAAGACACTGGATTTAGAAGTTGGTTGTATTTGACAGTTGAAATGAGATGCATGAAGACAGGACTAGAGCTCCTGAATTTTTATGTCACTGATACCATTCGGCCAACTCAATTGGAACTCTCTCTCTATATATATATATATATTTGTGTGTGTGTGTGTGTGTGTGTGTGTGTGTAAATCTTTAGAGTAGAGGCAACAGAGGATGGGGATAAACTAGAGAATAAACAGTCCAAATTCCCTTTGCCTAATTTAGAATTTGTTGGAATCCAGGGGGAGAGAAAAGCTAGGTTTACTGTTTTTCTCTTTTTCCCTCTCAGTGGCAGGGAAAAAATAAGGCAAATGCAAGGACGATTAGGTTAACTGAGCAAATGAACAACACAAGCCACATTGAACAGAAACGTTTATCTGGCTACTTAAGAGAACGCATTGAATTCGTATACTTGGGGAGCATTTTTCCAAGTGCAACTGGCTAGTTAAAATTTAAGGACAGCCTTGGGTTGTTGTGGCAATAGCCTGCTTTTCCAGTTATAAACAGTTTTCACCTGCTCATTAAAGCAGGGCTTCTGGGCTTCCCTGGTGGCACAGTGGTTGAGAGTCCGCCTGCTGAGGCAGGGGACGCGGGTTCGTGCCCTGGTCCGGGAAGATCCCACATGCCACGGAGCGGCTGGGCCCGTGAGCCATGGCCGCTGAGCCTGTGCGTCCGGAGCCTGTGCTCCGCAACGGGAGAGGCCACAGCAGTGAGAGGCCCGTGTACCGCAAAAAAAAAAAAAAAAGAAAAAAAAAAAAGCAGGGCTTCTATGCAACTCTTGAATTCAATTCAGTTCAATTAAATAAGTATTTATTGAGTGTCTGTGTTGTGCCAGACTGGAACCCTGTGTTCAGTGCTTAGTTCAATTACCTGTGTGTCCTAGACAAAAATAAAACTGTTGCTTCCAAAGATGCTGTAATTCAGATGTTCACACTCATCTTGACTGGATTTCACATCAATGAACTTAAATTGATGTCATGTTATTTTGGAGCTTTGAGGAAGTGAGGTTAAGGAACTTGTGCAAACTGGCGACAGAAACCAATGGACTGTTGACATTTCTGATGGGGAGAACAGAGCCCCCTTTCTCATTTGCCTTCTGGGCCTCTGTGGAAGTCTTAACTTGTTAGCACATTGTTTGATTTTACACAAAGACACACGGCACCCCAGTGCAGCCGTAAGCTAACCCTGAGAATCAATAAAAACAATCCAAGTGTTAATGTGGCATCGTGCCCAAATCCACTTATTTCATAATATATTAAATCTGGAGCTTAGACTTAACTGAAATCCCAGTGAAATGCTACCTATTAAAATAAGAGGATTTAACAGGGAGAGCTCTCAGAGAAACCTTAAGAAAAAGAACCTTGAGTGTTCAGTTGTGTTCCTTTAAAAGAACACATTTTAGATAGGTCTTCACTATGTCTTCACATCAGCTGGGTCTGTGAGATTAAAGTACAAATAAACATGTAACTGGTTAACCATTTTCCAGGAAAATAACTAATATCAGGTAATTTCCTCCTTCAAAGCTCAGAATGCTGAAAGTCTGCACAAATAGAATAACTTCGTAAAATCACTATTGTTATCATGTCTCTTCGGAACCATTGTGTGTAATTGCTATGGAAATGTAAAAATGCCTCTTTTTTTTTTTTCTCCTCTCAACTAGCACATGGTGGTAACCCATTCAGTCTTTTGCAAGTTTGCTGCAAATGATGCCAGTCAAAGCATCCAATGAGACCCTCAGACATTAGTGTGTTAGACATTATCTCTAACACCTCTGGACCAAAATAACAAATAATATGCCTAGAGGTGCTGCCGTTTGTGACTGCTAGTTTCCCTGCATGGCATATGCCTGGAGAGTCTCAGATGAGAGGTGATTGCACAAAACTGTGATTGTGAGATGACTTAGCAGAACCCGTGATGATGTCCTAATGGCTTCCCGCTGAGGGGAACAGGAGTAATTGTTTGTCAGGGGTGGGAGCACATCTGTAACAAGGCATCTTCTGCAAACCAAGCAGCCATGTGGAAAGGGAAAGTGAGAACCGTAGAGCCGGAGACAGTGGAGAAAACGCACAGGTTTAGCCAAATACAGCAGTAGCTACAGGGGTAGGGATGGAGCCAGGGAGGAGCTCGGTGAGCAAGATAGAGGTGGCGTGCTTTGGAAAACAATACAAACACTTATTTAAAAATGAAATGCCTACCTGCTAAAGTTACCAGTTTCTTCTGGCAACCTCGAATCGTAATGAAGGTGAGAGACAGTGAAATGTTAGGGAAGAAATTAGAGTACCAAACTGGGAGAAAGCTTGCATAATTGTACCTTCTCTAAGAGTGTTTTCAAAGCTTGGGCATTCTTTCAGCAGGAGTCCTTTCAATGTTATATTTTACATCCGGTAGCTTCCTTTGTTCATTGCTTACCCTAGTGATCTAAACCGAACCACTGTTTTTAAAACCATACTTTTAAAATCAAGGCAAAGCTATTGAATTTACACGCATTAGAAACATCAGTGTCATATTGTACAATTGAAGGATACTCATAGTCCTGTATGCGGCTGCACTAAGCATCCTCCATTTATTTGATCAGAAATAAGCGAGGGCACATAAGCTAATTAATGCTGCAAAATGCTAATTCCCTCCACCTTTTATCCCGGGTCGAAATTATGATTTTATCTAATTTCTGAAGAACTGAAATGCTCATGCCAGTGGAGTCTGTCATTATTAAAATATAAATCAATGCACAAGAGCATATTGGCCTACGGGAAAGACTGTAAAAAAATTTAATGCCCTCCACAAACAGCTGTGCGCCTGACCCAGCGGTTTCTTTTTGTTTGCTTTCCTGACAGGCTACCAGATTGCATCTATTTTAGTACTTTTAGCGCATCTGAAGGCGTCTCCAACAACTCAGATTTTAAAATATGAAATTTTATCCCAAAGTTGCTATTAATAAATTTTAGTCAAATAAACTTTCCCTCCCTACCTTGCCTCTCAAGGCTACAAATCCAATCAGCTATTAAATATCAGATTAAATACAACTGGATGCAGTTTTCAGTTTAAAGGTTTCGGAGAGTGTTAAGGAATTTTTATATCAATGTGAGGCCCACGTTGGGAAGTGCTATATAAATGGAAATCTATGCGCAAAAATTACTTCTTGTTTCCATTACCTGGCATTACTTGGGAGGCTTTCAACCATCAACAGCCATTTCAGATCAGAGGTATCAATCATTATCATGGTGGCGCTGATGTGCCAGTGAATTCCACACAGGAAAGAAAATGGAGGAGGTGAAGTGAAGGAGGAAACAGACCTATGTTTGTGTCATTTACGAATGTACACACTAAGATTTTGGGTGACCAATGAGGGTTTTTCCAGGATATGGGGCCTTCAGTGCTGAATTGAGAAAGTCCCAGGCCAGCTGGGACAAGCTGGTCACCCGAGGAATTGTAAAAATCCACATACGAGCCCATGTAATATGGACTCATATAATGATTTGATCATTTGATGATTTTAAAATTATCAAGATGCAAGATGAGCTTTCATTGCCTTATAACTTCTCACACTTCAGAATCTCTGCTTTCAATAGTTTGCCTCTAACTAAAATTTCTTGTACCTTTGCTGATATCTACTCTCATACCCATACATTTCTTCACAGTATCATTCGTCTATGTTTTTCTGTATATTGATTCCATTAGAGCTAATTCAATATCTATGCCCCAAGTTTCAAAATAACTTCTGATTTTTTTCTACGTTAACCATCAGAAAGAATAATTCTTTTGTAAACCTGAATGGCCGTGTTGTTTTGAATGCAGTTGCGGTCTGGACATCTAAGGGCAAGAGAGGTATGTCCTTGCCATGGTGGTTCATTACAAATGGCTATTACCTTCAAAAACAGACATGTCCATGCTCACTGGCAGTGCAGATATTACACTGTTGATACTATTGATAACTAGATTATATTTGCTCTATTGGGAATGAGTCTCAATTAAGGCGGATCATAATATATGTCTGAATTTGTTACAACATCTCCAACAAAAGCAATACTCTCTTGTTTCTGTCACCATTTATCGACTTTTTCTTTATTATGATGTATTGTAAAATAAAAAGATTCGGCAAAAGTGAGATCTACAAAAGTGTGATGCTATGAAAGTGAGATTCTACAAAAGTGGGATCTGAGTCTACCAATAAGGTTTTTCTAATGTTCCTGTTAAATTGTGGCAATACCACTGTATGGTTCATTTTGAAACGGGTGTTTAGATTGAATCACTTACATGTTCAACAGCTATAGAAGGCTAGGTTAAAGCACAAAGTCAGCATCTGAACCTGAAAGGTGAACCTGATCAATTCACAGGAGCATCCACACAGCCCCAGAGAGTGTCAGATGATTCCAACATCTGACTTGAGACATCGATGCAAGTAAGGACTCATGTAAGGACTTGAAGAATCCATGAGAATAGAAATAGCAACGTAAAATTCATTCTTGGTAGAAAAACATATACATACATACTTTAAAAAAATAGCTTTGAACACACTGTGAAACATCATAAATAGGAAAGCATATAACCCACTTTTTCACAAGTTCAAAGCATTCCACAGCTCTCTCAGAACGAGCAACAGATGCTTCCTCACAAGCCTTGTTTTCATCTCTACTTTTGGCTGCTCTTAATCTAGATCAAGATCTTATCTTGGTATTATACTAGTGGCACGATGGATCACTTGTGACAGATCAACTGGCTCCAGCTCACATCAGCTGAGGACTTTACCACCAGATTGATGTCACTAAAATATTGTTTTCATCGGGTCCCTCCACAGACCAATATTTTCCGTGACTCTACACTGCACATGGAATGGGGTCCAGACTCACTGTGCTCACAGTCAAGCTGATCCCCAACTGCTTTCATTATTTTTGTCCTTTTAACTAATTTCCTTCACTGTGAAAGCCTATGACCAAGTTGCAGAAATTCTGGAAGATAAACTTTGAGGAATTCTCATAGAATATCTCACTTCTCTGAACAGCATGTGAATGGCCCTAAATTGATGGCTAAGTGTTCTGGATGTGTATGCTTTTGTCTTTGTGCTGATTTTCAGTCACCATAGATGGCAAAATTATGTAGTAAATGCTCAAGGTCAGTTCTCCTATCTTTATCCAACTGCCCATGTAATTCTTTTAACGAAGTTGTATTTAGTGGATGTCAATTGTCTCAAATTTTTGTCTATGTCAAGTTTGTTGGGAGAATACAAATTCTGATCCTCTCAGGTCATCTCCTACAAGCATGCAAATAGGTTTTCTGGAAAAAAACGACCCTTTCCCTCTTACCCTAAAAAGTTGACCTATTCTTGGAATCCAGGACTTGATATATCCAATGAAGCCAAGAACTTTGAATAATTGTGAGAATTTCAATATCTTTGAGGATTGATTTATGTATATCCTTAGTTTATGAGCTATAGTATAATCTAATTAGAAATGGGAGATAATCTATAGTTTGGGGCGGTAGGAAAATGGTTGAAAAGTGATATTTTTATCCTAACCCACCATTAACATCATCAGTAGCAGGAAAATAAAGTACAAATGAATGACTTGAAATGAAATGTAAATAAAGCCCTCATATGCTACTCCAAAAACCTCCCCCCACATTCTTTTTAATTTTATTGCCTAATTTGTTCTCCCCCGAAACTTAGAAGAACAAGGATTTTTAGCCCCATCGAAAGGAAGAAAACGAGGCTAGGAGGCATTCATCACTTGCCAATGATCACAAAGTTTATAAATAGTAGAACTGGGGGAATAAATAAATTGATTAAATAAATAAATAAATAAATAAATAAATAAAAATAATAATAGACAATAATAATAAATAAATAAAATAATAATAATAAAATAAGATTATAATAAAATAAATAAATAAATAAAACTAAGTGTACATTAACAAATACATGTATTAAATGAGTTATTTTTTCATTTTATGGAGCATCACATACAGGGAAGGGTTTGAAGACAGTGACTCAGTGGATATAGGGTGTGCTATCCATGCCTCAATCAATTCAACAAACATTTATGGACCACCTATCACAAGCCAGGCACAGTGGCTGACATGGAGGAATCCATCAGTGGACATAACACAGTCCTTGCCTTCAAGTTGCCTACAATCTGGTGAAATCGACAAGAGGCCAATAGCATGGAATGTCATCACTGCTCTGAAGCTGAAACACATGCCTATAGGGCCACGTGACCCCGCCTTAGGAAGTCAAGAAGACTTCATTCCATTCAACACAGATTTATTAAGCTTCTGCTATGGTCTTGGCACTTTGTTGAAAAAAGGTATACAATGATGTTAAATGATAATAATTACTTTGTGACTCCCAGTGAACAGCTGACAAATAATGCAAACTCTGGAGAAGGTTTTTCACCTCTAGAGGCTGTTGATGTGCAAAGATGTGTTTTATCTTCCATGCCTCCTCTACATGTCTACATCCTTCCTCAGCTTACAAATTTGTAGGTGTTTGTCATTCCCCCCTCAGGCAATTTGTCTAGTTTTAATGTCAACCTTCACTTTACTTAGGATCAAAATGGGAAAATAAGATAATCACAGTTCCTATACAGCCTCACCTCCACTCATTTATTTCAGAAGCCACCTATTGAATGTTCTTCACCAACAGTTTGTACGCTTTGTAAGCTTCTAGCTGTTCACCAAGCTTTTGATCATTCTGTGGATCAATATCATATTTTGGATGACTAATCCAAAGCAGAAGCTTTCAAGCCCTGGATTTAAGAGGTTTAAAAGGCAGCAAAGACAGAAGTACAGATAGCCTGTCATTCAACTTCATAGGCAACCCTGCAAATGGAACGTAGGGCCTCTCTCACTATGGGAGTCTGCTCTCCTGCATTTAGTCTGAGAGCCACGTGGCTTGGCAGCCAGAAACCTTGCCCAGCACTTCCGGCAGTTGCAAAAGCAACGTTGCTGCACAGTTGCAGGATCGACTCTGTATTTATACTTGCAAAGGAAATTGTCTGCTGCAGGCCGAGTATAGGTACTGTTCACAGGCACTTGCCAGTTTCTCAGAGAAGACCAGGACCTACAGGGGCACCAGAGATGCTCTAATCTCAGTCCACATGGCCAGAAGCCCTATCACATATATATGCTTTCTTGCCAGGCTCTGAAACTCGGCTCTTATAATTTGGCTGGGCTCTAGCCAGTAAGTGCCCCTTGCCTCAGGTAGTCACAGGAAACACATGTCCTATGTGTCACCATCTCTTAGGTATCTAGATTCTGAGAATTGCCTCCGCCCACTCCTTATTTTGGCTTCTGTGTAATTCCAGGTGAGGCATTCCGCTGGTACCACTAAGGTTGCCTTCATGGAGTGACCTCCTGGCTGTTTGCATGTGAATGTTATGGTCAAATTTCAATCTCAGAGAGACAAGTGAAGCATTACCATTTATTAATCAGGACTAACTAGAATGACCAAAACCCCAAAGTAACTGCAGGCCAGAGACAGACCTTGAAAGTGGGGTTTAACTTTGAATTTAAAAGGGCTGGCTCCTGGGACTCATAACAACTTGGATGAATCTCAAAGGCCTTAGACCAAGTGAAGGATGTCATTCTCGAAAGGTTATGTACTGTAGGATTCCATTTGTTAGAAGATGGAATGGGGGGAAGGGTGCCTCTAAATTGATAGAAGGAGTTTGGGGAGTGATGGAACTCTTCCGTATCCTGACGACTGTAGTATTTGCATGAAGCTATGTGCATGCAAAAATTTCATAGGACTATACACACCAAAACAACCACAGTAACAAACCAATGAGCATGTGAAAAGTGATGAAATTTGAATAACTTCTGCAGTTTAGTTAATCATGTTTTAGTAATAACAATTTCCTTATTTTGATAATTATAGTATTTTCTCAGGTAATATCATGGGCAAAAGCTGGATGAAAGACACACGAAAATCCTCTGTACTATTTTTGCAACATCTATGAAAGCCTAAAAGTATTTCAAAATGAAAAGATTCTTAAAAAGTAAGAAATAGTAAGTACATTAGTGAAAGCCTCATTTTCAGTGATCAGATACTTGTGGTCTTATTTTTTAAATGAAGATATGATCAATACAACTTAATAAAAAAAAGTGAAGGCTGAGGACATAGTTAACCTGTAGAATTGCAACAAGTTATCTTCTGACTTTACCTACACTATTTGAGCTGGTCTTTGAGACAGAGCCTTTACTACAATAGCTTATAGTAATATGTACATTTATCATTTCTGCCTGTGGTTTGAACTTTTCCATTACCTATCTGAATTCCTATGCCTGAGTGTCAGACTTAAAGATCCAGTGGTCTAGTAAATACTCACCCCTTAAAGTCAACCAGGTGAAAACATCCCCAATTACTATTCCTCTCCAAACCATCTCTTGCCCCTGCTTTCCACCACCATAATTGTATTTTTCTACTGCTTTTTCCTACTTCAGTTGGTAGGGCAAAGACATAAGACAGAGTCCTGTGAGTCATCCTCAAAACTTTTTTATTCCCAACATCCATTTTAAGCTAAGTCCCTCTGACTGTATCTCTTAGATACCTGCTGGATTCTCCCTTTTCATCCCAATTGCCACTGTCAAGGCATTTCCTCAATGGTCCTGTTTTAATAGACTGTGACTAGGATCCTTAATTCCAATTCTATAACACGCAAGGGCATCAGGGTGATCTTAGGACATGCAGGTCTGATTCCACTCTTCAGAACCCTATTCTGAACAGGGTTAAGCCTGGTTAAACTTAACCAGCCTTAACCAGCTTTGTATGTAAGTTTAACCAGCCTTGTATGTAAGATAGACCCTCAAAAAAAAAAAAATCTGGCCCTCACCTACCTTTGTAGCCTAACAGCTCATCACTTCCCTTTTGAAATGTATGCTTCAGAAACACTCAACTACTTAAAGTGTCCAAAAGGAAACTTGTAATTCCCTCTCACAAACTGTTTCCTCTGTCCCAAATTCTCTTCTTATCCTCTTCTTCTTGCAGAACCAGTATTCATTTCCCAAATTCTGGCATGGTCACAGCTTTCTCTGAAATCCCACCATAAAAGTCAAATACACTTTCATTACTTCGTATTCATATTACTAAACATATATTTTTTTACATATCTGCCTCTTGGTCTCTTTGTGGTTTCTCAACCTAACCATGGCTTATTCAACTTTGTATTCCTAGTACCTAGTATAGTAAGTCTCAGTAGATGGACTGTTAAATAAACAAGTGAATGATTAATAAATAAATCAATGTTTACATATCTCTTTAAAGCTATGTATTTAACAATGATATAAATAAAAGCTGTATAATAAAGTACTTAATATCTAATGCACTCCAATCTAGAGAACTTGTTTATCTAATGCTTTTATAACTAAACATGTAAATAATAAGATAAGCCAGATTACTTTATAGTTGTTAAACTGGGGCTGTTCAACTCTACAGTTCTTCTCTAGAGAAAAGAAATACATTCTGTGTTTTATATAGTGGAAGGACTTTAACCCGAAAAAAACATTAGTTACCCAACTTGGAGGTTCATTGTGTTGCGTCTGTTTGGAAATCACATTTGCCTTCAACCCATGCCTGCTGCTGGGAAATGAAACACGATGTGCTGATAATGAATCAATAATATGTTGATACTGTGCACAGGGATTAATCAAGAGCCCTCATTCTCTTTCAGGACAATTTCAAGCTGCCAGTAATCAACAGAGGCATGCAAGCTGGAGAGCAAGCCAAGCACGCACTTGACTGTGACAATCAAGCTGTACATACCAATCTCCATAGTGAAATTCAAGAGAGGGCCTTCCAGCCCCAAGGCTAGAAATGCACACAATCTTAGGTTAAATACCAATCCCCTCATTCTCTATTTGGGTCAACTAGTACACATTCAAATTACTTAACCTTGAGTTGCTTCCTTTGTAATGGAGACACTAACTTACCTTTTCCTTTTTTTCTTTTTAGTTATTTCTGAGATATACATTTTAAAGTAATAAGTAGAATTATGACTTATAACATTATACCATAACATATATGCCTTTTCCTTTATACTTGAGAGGAATATCTAATTAAAATAAAGATTTTCCCCTCCATTTGGATATAAATGCTTCATTCTTGCAGCTGACCATTTTTATCACTTCTTGCCTCCTCATTATATAGAGAGTAAATATCAACTTCATAGAGTAAAGTAGACCATTACAGCTCTGATTAAAGTGACCCTAACAATCTGGTGTTGATAGCCTCCTTCAGGGAGAATTCATTGATAAATAATAATATGAGGATACAAAAAAATGCTGTTTTAGCTGCTCTTCTGAAAAATAATTCTTTGAAGTAAGGCAATATAAAAACTGCTGAAAAAGTTTGATCCTGTTTTTATTTTCCCACTTAAAATTATATGAAGATAAAATTCATTCTATTACGACTCTCTAATTTTACACACAAAGAAATGTAAAACTAGACAAGCTAAATGGATTATCCCACTCCCCCCTAGTTATTTGCTTCCTGAATGTTAATTCAGTTCAACCACCTGTGTTCAAAAAACCTACCTGCATCTCCCTGACTTTACTGACTGCTACCTTCCAGACCTTATTCCTTATTTGGACAGAAGTGCTCTCACTCAATACTAAATGTTCTCTTGGTCCGAACCATGGATCACACAAACCTCTGATCCCAGGCAGAAAAGGCTTCTGGGCTCAGCTTCTCTGATCTAGCAGGTAGCTTCCCTGCTCAATATTTACCAGATGTGCAGGACATCTGCTGTGTTATCTTATAGGTCCATCTTTGCCCTACCCTGTGCCCCAGGAGGCTGACAAATATGGGTTACATCAATGTGCAACTTTATCTTCTGGTTTCTGGTTGGATTTAGCCAATTTGGAGAACACCCAGGAGATGGAGAAAGGAGGAGAACAAAGTCATGTTATTCATTCCCACAGTCCCCTCCCTCAGGGTCAACTAACTCCCTCAGCCCAAAGTCCCAGCACCTATTGGGTGCCCTCTCATTGGGTAACAGACACCCACTGTTACAGGTTTCAGCATCACTTGTGCTTTCTTTATATCATGTTCACACCTTCATAAGCAGTTTCTTTACAACTAATTCTCCTCCAACTACACACTTTCTTTCTTGTTTGGACCCAGACAAATACAAGAAAGGAACAAAAAGAAGTGGAATATAAAGCACCGGAAAAATAAAATAATATTTGCTCTGCTCATCACTATCTCATCTCTATCTCATCTTCCAAAATCATGTTTACTGGCAATGCAAGCTCTACGAATAGCTTATCATATGTCCACTAAGCTGTTCTTCTTAGTAAAATGTTGTTTAAAAAAATAGGCCACTTGACCTAAGCAATATATCATCACTTGTATCAAGTCATACCTTACATTTGCAGAGCACATAAAAGTAAAATGGTTTTTCTTAGCTCACTGGTGACAATCCCTATCTCCTAAAGTATTGAAATGTGGAAACGCTCTTAAGAGAAACTTTTGATATGCCTAATTGAACACATTCTTATGAAGATGCTGACACTTACTATACGTGTACAACCATGCTCTCCTCAGTTACAAAACTGATTAATAGCATAGAGTTGGATCAGTCTACTGTGGAAGGGCATTATCTCCTTCCCAACTTTGAAAGGTATATTTCAAAAACCTTCACATGAGAATGAGCTCATGATTGAGGGGTTAAAGCATAATTTCCAAAATATTCAAAACATGACTCACATGTAAATATAAAATGAACATTAGCAAAGATTTTATTAATTCATTAATGAAGGAACAGGTAGGATGGAAAGACTAGTTCAAAGGAGATTTTGAGAAACAGAGACATATAAGATAGAGACTCTCTCTTTGATCTAATTCTAAGACCTCTAGGCCTTCTTTGACCTTGCACTTTTTAGTCAGGCCTGCAGCACCCAGTTGTAGCAAGAATTTTGCTAAGTCAGCTTAGAAGGAACTGCCATGCTCAGCATCTGATCACCCTCAATATCTGAGCAGATTCCTTGAGTCCATCCCCCCACCTCCATCTAGTAAGATCTGATCACCCTGTTCTCATCAGCATGAACCCTGTTTAGTCAGTTTAGCAAGAATCTCCCCTAGCCTTGATATCTCCTTTATTAATTCTCTATTCACCAACTCTCCCACCCTCCTCCTTGGCTATAAATTCCCACTTTTCCTTG
This sequence comes from Hyperoodon ampullatus, assembly GCF_949752795.1. Taxonomy (NCBI): domain Eukaryota; kingdom Metazoa; phylum Chordata; class Mammalia; order Artiodactyla; family Ziphiidae; genus Hyperoodon; species Hyperoodon ampullatus. The sequence goes on from NC_136918.1 coordinate 14,395,114, forward strand.
TATTCAGAGTTGAGCCCAATCACTCTCTCAGCTATTGCAAAACCTCATTGCAGTAGTCTCTTGAATAAAATCTTCCTTACCATTCTTTAACAAGTGTCAGCATAATTTTTTAACATTAATCACTCAGTTAAAGAAATGCTGAAATAGATTGGCTAATAGATACAAAACCGTGTAATGCCCTGTAGAGAAATAAGACTATAACATTTGACACCTTTTCTACCATCCAGAAGCACACAAGTTAACATGTAAATGGACAAGAGTGAAAAACCCTTGAGCAGCAAATAGTTAAGTCAACACAGGTGCATTCCCCAATAAAATTAAATAGTTCTTGGGTGAGTCTGTTAAACAATGGCATTGCAAAGTCATTCAGGCAACCTCTGGTTTATTTACAAGTTTTGGATAACTCTTCTTAATAAAAGATATTAACACTCTATGGAATATGAAGTTGAAATGCATTAAGTTATTAGTAAGCCTCTGCCAATCCCCCAAATTTTTATTTGCTGGTATCAAAATGAAGACAAAATCCTATGGAAGCATATCACAGTAAAATCTCCACTGATAGTTTATTAAAAATAAAGAAAAATCTATCTGTGGCTTAGGATTCCTTCTGCTTTTCTACTCTGTATCTACTCCAGGTCAAAATAGGCAATATACATAAAGTTCATGAGATTCTTCCTTTTCTATCTAACTTTAATAATTTTCTTTTTGATATAGCGCTTTTCTTCCATCTGTGCTGACTCTGCAACTTTTCTCACAAGTGGCAAAATAAATTTTTTGAAAATTGATTTCACGAGACACAGACTTTAAAACTACCCCCTGCTTGTAGAAAGAGTTTTAAGGGTTTTTTTTCTTACTCAGACTATTCTTAAAAGTTTCCAAATATTTTCTCCTTTGAAATCATTTTGAACACTTTTTAACATAATATGACAAATCAGTTTATGAATACAGGATTCTCTCTCAAAAATAAAGTAATAAAACTCAAGAAAATGTGAATAAACAAAGTTACAGTGGTGAAAAATAAGAGAAAATATTCCATAGGAAAAAAAGTAATAGCTGCAATAAATACCATATGTCAAGAATGAAAAGTGGCCCATTATATACCATAATAGTTTGTCTTCAAACGAATTATACACCCTGTGGCTCCAAGAGGTAAAAAGTAGCAAACCCAAACTCCTACAGCTAAAAAGTATGCATCAGGATGTGCAACTCAATGGATTGTTTTTCTCTACACCAAGCTGCCTTTCTAACAAATGATATATTTTACACTTTATAGCTATGAATTATAGTGGCACTAAAACAAAGCAACCAATCAGTTTATTAATATCCATTGATTCTCAAGTGTAACACCTTCTCTGCCTTGTTGATTCTGGAAATAATTTCCTCATGAAAATAAAATGAGAATAGGATATATTTCATTACCATTAAAAAAGCTTAGTAGCTCAATCTTCCATATCTTTTTGAATTTTTACAAATACTTCATTAAAAATGTGATTATAACAAAAATAACAAACTTAAAACACCCTTCCTTGCAAAAAAGGAAGCTCTTTGTTTCTTCCAAAATTTTGATGTCAGATCTAAAATGTTTTGCTTTCCTGCAAAAGCATGCTTTTCTCAGTTTTCACCTGCTGTGAGAATTATTCCTACATTATAATTAGTTCAGATAAATGAATGGCAAGATTGCTCTTCAGATTTTACTTTTTAAAGCTCATTTACATGATGGTCTATGATGACATGGTTATTAACAGTTTTGGGGCAATTAATTAGGGTAGCTGGTAGAGTTGTTAGCACAAAATGAAACTAAGAGGTTACTTTAGTAAAGCTTTCTGCTCAGGAGACAGGATAGTAGCCATTAATCCACACTGACTGAATGAATAGTGCTGTTACTCCTCTCACAGTACTTCATTTGGTAAGCACTATGTTATTTGGTAGTTTTTGATTTTTTTTTTAACTTCAAGTGTGAAGTTTTGGCATCCTTCAAACTACTGCCATATCCCTCCTCCCTTTCCTCTCCAAGCTATGGAGCACAGAATATGCACTGGCTGCTTTCCATTTCTCAAGAAACTCTTTTCATCTCATTACAGGCTTCATTCTACAGAAGGATATCATAGTAAAATGTCCTGTGATAGTTTATGAGAATAAATAAATACCTTCCAGTGGCTTAGGATTTCTCCACTTCCTTATACAATCTCCTCCCCTTTTCCAGATATCCATCTAGGACTTCCCAATATCAGTTCTTATTTCTTTCCTGGGCCCCAGTCTTATAGCAGCTCTTTTGCCCCTTTCCTATTTGCCCATTTCTGTTCCCCTCTAACCTTAAAAGAACCTAATTATAGGAATGAGGTCAGTAGGCAATTTAACCTGACTTATGCTCTCCTGAACACACACCATGCCTTGCCTAACCTATTGACTCTTCTCCTAGATAAAAAGAAGTAAGAATGAAGTAGTTAAAAAAATGACTAGCTCTCTTCCCCCAGTAGCCCCCTTGGCAACCCAGCAGGCGGATCACACAGGCAAGATAACATCTAGAGAGAGAGTTAGCCAGTCTGCACGCCATGGAGAATGACGCAGAACCCAACCTCCTGCCTCGATGATTCACTGAGATTCTTCCCCCATTTTCCCCTTTAAAAACTGTCATGGCTGAACAGAATCTTTGGAGTTGATCTCTGTACATGAACCCATCTTCTCCCCAGCTTGGCCACTTTTCTGATTAAAGCATCTTTCCTTTCTACTGACACTTGCCTCTTGAGGGGTTTAGTGAATGGCATAGAAATAAGTACAGTGAGAAGAGTGCAGGCCACAAGAAATTCCAGGTGGAGACAAGGGATGAGAAACATTAGAATAGTCACTTCAGCAGGACAGATTCTGTTTAAGATGTTGCCTATTCTGTGCTGGAGTGTGACCCCCTTGGTGGTCCAAAAACTTCAGGAGGACTCTGTTTGTATTAAAACATTGGATCTAGCTTTTAAAAACCTAATACCCATAGGAAGTTTCCATGACTTAACATGATTTTGTTGGCAGTGGACAGTTACTGTTTGTGCCTGCCCATCCACCATCTCTATTTTCTGAGAGGTGTACAAACTAGAATACGTTAGATGAGTTTTTAATGGATTACCTATAAAAAAGGAGCAAAGAGGCACTGACAACTACAGCCACTCTGACCCTCTTAACCTCCCCATTCCAGCTCTCCAGAGGTTTATGAATGAACAATTTTTAATTAATTAATTACTCAATCAGTGAACCTTCCAAGAATCAATTCTGACTAATTTTCCTTCCACTAAACTGAAAAAGAAAGAAAGAAAGAAAGAAAGAAGAAAGAAAGAAAGAAAGCAAGCAAGAAAGGAAGGAAGAAAGAAGAAAGAAAGAAAGAAAGAAAGAAAGAAAGAAAGAAAGAAAGAAAGAAAGAAAGAAAGAAAGAAAGAAAAAGAACCTTGTCACCACTATAGGTAAATCAATGCAACATCGGGAAATATTACAGACCAAGAAAGGGGAAAACGGGCTTAAAACAGATAGTCTTTCCTCTGGGAAAATGATTATGACTGAATTCTTCCCTGTCCTCTCAAAGTCTGCACATCACACTGTTACAAGATCTCAGATAGGTCAAAATTAAATCACTAATGTTGAAGTGCATGCCCTCTGTCACATATAGGAGTTAACCTTCCTCATATCCTTAGTTCTCTTTCAAAATCTTTAACAGACTGTTCATCAGAGGCAACACAGGAAAAAGAGAACAGAAAAGAACAAAAAAGCATCTTAGTAAGAACACTGTGTGGTTAGAAATTTTTGTCTTGTAGTGGACATACCTAAGTAAAATACAGTATAGATCAGCCAAACATTTTTGGCCTAAAAACTTTATAGCATTTCAAGGTCCTTCCCAGGAAAGCTTTGGTTTGGACAGTTTAGTTGCATCATGGCACCCTATCATACTGTAGTTGAGCAACACAGCATAAACAGTCACTTATTTTTGCATTTAAGATATATCCCAAGTATTTTTAATTCACAAATATCCCATGACATTTCATAAAATCAAGTATTTGTTGAAAATATTGCACATTAATATTTATTTTCAACTGCATAATCTTCAAGCATCAATAGTAAATAAAAGTAATAATAAGTCTTTACAAAAGGGTAATCTGTACAATATGAGGGCTTTCTTTTACAATGAAATTCTTATTTAGATGTATAGAAAAAAGTATACCTTATAAAATATGACATCACCTCCTCCCAAACCAGGTCAGTTCATAAAATCCCTCTCTTTCTACAGGCATTTCTATTCAAGTATACACACAAGCATTTCCATGCATTTATTTTACATGGAAATTATTTTAAATCATGAATTATTGACACAATATACTTGCACTTTATGCAAGGTGTTTTCACTAGAGAAAAAATATTTATGGTTATACTACACAAAAATTGAATTTTTTTCAACTCCCAGTCACGTTTTACTCTTTTGAATTTCATCACTTTAGTATTTGGCATTTCTGTGGCCTAAAAAGACTAGAATCATTTAAGATTTAATGAAGAGCTATTTACCTCCTAAATCTTCTTCCCTTGAGTAATGAAATAATTACCCTCCCATAATCATGAAAACGTGAAACTTGAATCTCAAATTGAGCTGTTGGAAGAAGGGTTAGTGATGCTGCATAGGTGATCACCATGGTAACATTTGGAAATGGAACTGATGTCAAGCCAAGAGCACAGTATTTCTATTCCCACAAGAGCCCGACCGGGACTGGAGATGAACTCTTGCATAGTCTTAGGAAAATGACTGAAAGCTAACATTTGCTGGGTCTCCCACTGGAGTATACACATCACCATTTTATATCATTCTCAGAGGAAGATGATTTTAAAATACAACAAAACAACATATTCTCAATAGTTTTAATTAAAATTGCTTTGCAACATTATATCACTATGATGTGTGTGTGTGTGTGTGTGTGTTTGTGTGTGTGAAGGAACTTGCTGTACATTCAAATGAGGCTTAGCCCTAAGGAAGACCATGATGATGCTAGAAAGGGAATTCACCAAAGCTTTATTCACATAACAGAGATAATTAAATAATTAGACAACTTCTATAAGATAAGAGCAAGTTAATACATTTTTAATAGCATAGATGAGGAAGGTGATTCCATAAATCCTAAGGAGAATATGATTTAGTTGGAACTGGAGAGAAATAATTAGTGTCACTCTGGCCCTGGCATTGCGTGTGTGTGTGTATGTGTGTGTGTGTAAAACACATTCTATTCTAATTTCATGGTATACAGGAAAAGCTAAATTGGACTTCATGTGAAAAAGATAAGCCAACATAAATTAAAAACTAATATAAAATATGTATACAAAATTTAGCATCATAATTTTCAAGTACATATAGTGACTTAAATTGAGATTACTTATAGTTCTTCTAAGACAAAGAGTTCATACAATAAGTATGTAATTAATAATAGTAATTAGTATACTAAATGTTTGTATGCAACTGAGAGCTGGTACAGTGCTATGAAAACAGTTTGTTCACCTAAGTAGATAAACAGCACCCTTGTAATCTTGCTTATGTTTTATTTAACAATATTAAATATTTTAACAATGTATAATAATTTATATATTTATAATATAACATGTATGTAAGCATATAGCAATTTATAACAAATACAATAACAAATATTTTCTACAGCCATTGAAAAGGTAAACTTCAGCCCATCTCACCAATTCATTTCTTCATTTCATCAATCAATCAATCAATCACTATTGAGCACCTACCATCAAGTACTAGGCTAAGTGTTGCAGACATAAAGAACAAAAATAGACACAGTCAGTCTTGGAGTTGTAGGTCCACTGGTGAAGGCAATAATCAAATATTCACACAAATAAATGTAAAATCACAACTGTAGCTAGTTTTTATCAAAGGAAAGTACATGGTGGTCCATAAACCACAATAGTAGAGATATGACCCATAAGGAAAGATCAGAACAAGCTTTCCTAAGGAAGTGAAACAATTGGCAAAGGAAATATATGTGCTATATAAATAAAATAAATTAAATAAATGTGCCCTATTCTATTTTCTAAGTTGTGGAGTAAAATTTCTGAACCCTATGTTAATGATACTAATATACATATATTTTTCACTAGTGAGGTTGAACATTTTCCTTTCTTAATGAGTTGAACCTCATCAATTATTTTGTTATTTTTCTGGTGCTGTCCTTTTCCCATTCATCTACCCCAGCCAATATTTCTTTTGTAGAAATGCTTAAAGATCAGTATCTATCAAAACTCCATGCTTGTTGATTATTCCACAAATATTTGTTATTTATCTACAATTATAGGTTGAATTATGTGCCCTCAGAAAGGTATGTTGAAGTCCTAAGCCCCAATACCTCAGAATGTGACCTTATTTGGAAATAGGGTCATTAGTTAAGATGAAATCATACTAGTTAACAGTATGACTGGTGTCCTTATAAGAAGACAGCCATGTGAAGACAAAAAACACACAGGGAAAATGTCATATGACAAGGAAGGTGGAAATTGGAGTCATGCAGCTGCAAACCACTAGAAGCTGGGAGGAGGTGAGGAAGCACCTCCCAGCAGGTATTGAAAGGAGCTCAGCCCTGCCAATACCTTGATTTTGGACTTCTCTCCTCCAGAACTATGAGACAATATACTTCTGTTGCTTTAAGCCACCCAGTTTGTAGTCCTTCATTACAGCAACCCTAAAGAACTAATAGTACCAGGCACTATTGTAGGCACTTATTAGATGGACACTACAAAAAATGTGATGACATAAGAACTATGGTCCTTGTCTCACAAGAGCTTCCGATAGATATGTATATGAACTAACTTGAAGATGATGAAGAATATATTACTTCTGGATGAACATGTGGTAGAAATTACAAAGAGTTACATAACAAATTAAGAAAACACATTGGAGATATTTGAATTTAAAAGGAGTAGAGGGACCGTATGGGCAACGCATCTTCAAATCAGTTCATCTAAACAAGAACTCAAATGATGCCCTAAATATAACGTAGTCTCCCTCGTGAGAAATGAATAGAATTAAAGCAGAATTTCTGACCACGTCAATACCAAGAAAATATCACGTACAATTAAAGGAGGCCACATACACTTAGAGATTTAGTCAATTACAGATCCCCCTGCTTCTAGAGACTGAGGTGAAGCACTTTAAGTTGTATAAATAATGGTGTAGTAATTTAATTGCTAATTCCATTTTCACATGTTATATTAAAATAATAGACTATAATGGAAATGGTATGGGAATAGACATAATAAAATGTGGTAATTTATAATTAAATAAATGCAGTGAGTGACATACACAGTGGGCCAAATTCTGCTCTTGAATGAACACACAACGGTCCTGTTACCTTTAGAATTAGCTGTGTTCACTCATATGCATAAGATGATTCTCAAAAGCAGTCTTTTTTCCTGAATGAACTGATGGAGATTTGTATATTTTCATATAAATCAGATGAAAAGTATATTCACCAATGAAGCTTACATTCTAGTGGGGGGTACAGACAGTCAACACACAATTAAATCTGCAAAATTATATCAGAGAGTGTTGAATGCTTAGCAGAAAATGAAAGCAGTGTGGTGATATAAAGTAACTAGGGGGCTGCTCTAGATTAGGTAGTGCTGGAAGACCTCCTGGAGGAGGGAACCCTTCGGCTAAGATCTGAAAACTAAGAAGGGACCAGGAACAGAAAGATCAGTTGTGAGAACATTCTAAGCATAGGAACAGCCAGTGCAAAGGCTCTAACTCAGAAATGATTTTGGTATATTCGTTTACTAGGGTTGGTAAGAAATTACTAAAAACAGCAGTTAACAGGAATTTATTCGACTATAGTTCTGGAGGCTAGAAGCCCAAGATAAGGTGTCAGCAGGGTTGCATCCTTCTGAGGATTGTGAGAGAGAATCTGTTCCATGCCTCTCTCCAAGCTTCTGGTGATTTTCTAGCAACATTTGGCATTTCTAGGACTGTGGAAACATCACCAGGATCGCTGCCTTCATCTTCACAGGGCATATGTACATGTCTGGGTCCAGATTTCCCCTCTTTATAAGGACACCAGTCATAATTGATTAGGGGCCCATTCTACTCCAGATGACTTTATCTTAGCCAAACTAATTACATCTGCAATGACCCTGTTTCCAAATAGGATCACATTCTAAGGTGCTAGAGGTTAGGACTTCAACATATGAATTTCAAGGGGACATAACTCAGCACATAACAGAGTGTTTAAAGAATGGTAAGAAGGCCAAGGAGACAAGAGTGGTGTGGCTGAGGCTTCTCATCTGGTAATTTCATGCTTACTGAACCAGTTATGATGTTTTCAACTACAGATGCAAAAAAATAGATCTCAAATTGGTTTAAGCAATAAGACATCTAATCGACTTGTATATCTGGAAGTATAAGGTTGGATGCAATTCCAGTGGGTTTCCTCAGAATTATAAATGTTAATCTTTCCTCAGGGTATTATCTTTATCCCCAGGCTTAAGATAAGAGGATAAATGGCTTTAACAGAAATAAGTGCAGAGGGAGAGAGAAAACTAGCTTTGAAGACTACCCTGAACAATGCAGAAAATCTCTCTTCTCCAATTTCAGTGGTTCCAAATGCATCTCAAGGCCATTCCTGAATCAATGACTTGCAAAGAAATAGATTAACATAGCTATATGCATCCCTGCAGCTGGGAGTGCCAGGCATGGGCATGCATAGATGAGGAATGGAGATCTGATTAGAGAGGAAGAAGGAAACTTGATGCTAAATAGACAACACACAGTATCCATTACAGTCACCAAGCAACATTTTGATCTCACAAACATGAAGACCAGTTTCTGGATGCACAGGTGTCTCCCCAATTTATGACATCCTGTGAGTACTAACCTGACCCCAGGCATCTTTCGTATTTAATGCTTTCTTTATATGATCAATTTCAGTTTCCAAGTTAAATGTTTCTGAGAACTACTATCAAACAAACAGATACTAGGAATACAAAGATGAACCAGACACAGTCCCTGAATTTGAGGAACTCACAGTTTAATGTGGGAAGCTGACACATAAACAGATAAATATAATACAGTGCAGTGAGTCCACAAGAGGGATGTATACAGTACATGATGAAAGCCAAGGAAATGGTCACTGACACAATATGGGAATTAAGGGAATCCTTCTTAGAGGAGATGGAAGCATAGCTATGTCTAAAAAAAAATTAAGATTAAAACAGGCAATGTACCAATGTACCAATGTAAATTGGTACCGCCACTATGGAGAACAGTATGGAGGTTCCTTAAAAAACTAAAAATAGAGCTACCATATGATCCAGCAACCCCACTCCTGGACATATACCCAGAGAAAACCATAATTCAAAAAGATAAATTCACCCCAATATTCATTGCAGCACTATTTACAATAGCCACGACATGGAAGCAATCTAAATGTCCATTGACAGATGAATGGATAAAGAAGATGTGGTACATACAATGGAATATTACTCAGCCATAAAAAAGAATGAAATAATGCCATTTGCAGCAACATGGATGGACTTAGAGATTATCATACTAGGGAAGTAAGTGAGACAGAGAAAGACAAATATCATATATCACTTATATGTGGAATCTAAAAAAAAGATACAAATGAACTTATTTACAAAACAGAAACAAGACTTACAGACTTAGAAAATAAACTTATGGTTACCAAAGGGGAAAGATGAGGGGATGGAGGGATAAATTAGGAGGTTGAGATTAACATATACATGCTACTATATATAAAATAGATAATCAAAAAAATAGATAATCAACAAGGAACTACTGTATAGCACAGGGAACTCTACTCAATACTCTGTAATGACCTATATGGGAAAAAGAATGAATATATGTATACTATAACTGAATCACTTTGCTGTACACCTGAAACTAACACAACATTGTAAATCAACTATACTCCAATATAAAATAAAAATTTAAAAATAAACAGACAAAGAAAGTGCGAGTGGGACAGGAGAAGGGCACATCAAACAGAGGGGAGAGTAGGAGCTGTTCACTGGTGAATTGAAAATAATTTGGAATTAATAGAGAGCAAATTCAAGGAAGTAAGAAGCTGCAGATGAGACTAGAGAAGAAAATATTGGCAGGGAGAGTTGTGTGGCTTGTATATCAAGTTAAGAGGGCTGAGCCTGGGGAGCTATTTAGATATTAGACAGGGGGAACAATGTTCAGGATTACAGAGGAGTGAGAAGTAGAGACAAAAAAAATTCTAGTAGGAATATAAAGAAGTGGACAGATTAAAGAAAAAAATTAAGTTAAAAAATATAGAAATCAATTGGCTGGAGACAGAGGGGGTAGAAATCCAGGATTCTTCTCAATGTAGGGGAGGCAAAATTTTTCTTCTACCCTCTTATGTTGTGTTCCTGGGGACTTCAAATTAATTGACAAAAGACATATCAAGAGGAGAAAAAGCATGTACATTTTATTTTTAATTTTGTGTGTATGGGGGGGTTCCACAGAAAAGAAGTGAAAACTCAAAGAGGCAGTTAGACCCCAGGGGCTTATATACTATTTTAACAAAGGGCAATAAATTGTGAAGTGACTAGACAGAGGAAAGGGGGGAGGGTTGTAGATAAATTGTGGGGAGTAAATTGTGGGAAGGTGACTAGGAAATGTATGATAGATAAGGATTGTTTTATAAGGTTTGTTATGCAAATTCATCTCTCTCAGGTGACGAGAGTTGACTCCAATGATTAAGAGTCTAAGATTTGAGTCATTCTCCTCCTCCTGGAATGAGAGGGGAGGACACCTTTACAAATGGACATTTACTTTACAAAAGGGAAATTTATTCCACAGAATTCTTTCTGTGTCTGCTGTTCCTCAATTGCATTCAGCTCAAAATAATCCTATGCTAATGTGGCATATTATGGGGTGGCATATTCTGATCCCCTTCATTAGGCTCCTGTCTGTGTTCTTAATAGATGGTGCTGCCCCCAAAAGAAGAAGGGGAACTGAGGAGAGGAGCCAAATTTAGGTGGGAGATGATGAATTCATTTTGGGTCATGTTGGCTAAATGTGCCTGTGGGATCTTCAGTGGAGATGTACTGAGATGTACTGAGAAGAGAAAAATGAGTCTGAGCTCAAGGGAGAGATCTGAATTAGAGCCATAGATTGGGAAGGAAGTGTTTTTAAGTAGCGATTAAAATCATGATATGGTTATGATCACAAAAGGAGTTTTATTTTCAGTGATGTAAAAACAGCAGTGAAGCAAATAAGTAAATAAACAAACAAACCTAGGAAGAATTTTTTAAAAGAAAGATGAAACCATTAAAGAGTCAGAAAAATAAGACTATACTAACGATAATAATACCCAAACTTAAAAAAAAAATTACAATGTGTCTCAGACTATTCTAAACACTTTGAAGATATTAACCCACTTAATACAACAACTCTATGAGGTAGTAGTTGTAATATTATCATCATCCCCATTTTGCAGATGAGGAGAATGAGGCAGTACAGGTAGTAAGTAGAAGAGCCATGATGCAAATCCAGGCAGTTTTGTCTGAGTCTATCCTCTTAACTGCCTTTAACAGACAGCTTATCTGACAATTAACAAAACAGGAAGCACAAATTTCTAATGAAATTCTGGAACAGTATGCCCTCACTAGCAATCAAATAAGTGTACAATGAAATAAAACTCTTTTTAATTTTAATATTTGGCATAGTTATTCTATAATAATAATGTCTAGAGTTTGAAAGACTTCCCTGAAAAATGAATTAACACACTCTATTCTTGGGAAACTTTCATGTAATAATTCACTTCTGGTGATATATATAGCTTGGAAATATCTGGAATAAAAGAATGCTCATTGCAATATTATTCAGAGTAGAAAAATTGGAAACAATCTAAATTTCCAACAAAGGGTGAATTAGTAAGTAAATCTTGGTACATGAAATACAATACAGTTATTAAAATCTTGAATATGCAATGCTTTTAGTAACAGGGGAATTGCTTATGTGATAAGGATAAGTTGAAAAAGCAGAGTGTGAAATTGTATATTTATTAAGGTTTAAACAATGAAAAATATACAGAGAAGAAAGGCAGGAAGGATGTCAAAACATTAACAGGTCTACCTCTGGGTGGTTAGATTAGGGATGACTTTTTTAAAAAACCTTGACTCTATTGTTATTTCTCCATAAATATAGAGATCCTTTGGTTTCCTCTCTAGTACAAAGCACTAGAATTCCAGAAAGTATTAGAAGCTTCCTCTCTAATGGAGCAGAATAGAGGAGAGCTGGCCCCGGGGAGTTCCCCTGTGACCTTGGGACAGTAACTTGACTGAGTCCTAGACTGGTTGGATCAGTAAAATGCAAGCCCAGAGCAGGTCCCCTCTCTTTCCAACTTGCTGGTCTGCTTCACAGATGGGAGCTATAGAGACGTCTCAACCTCCAAGTTCCAGGCCTCAGACATCGCATGGTTCCAGGCTCCATCGCTGGTAGAAGCAGCCCCTGTTCCTCTGAATCCCATTCCTTATGCCACATGTTCCCAGGAATAAGGTAACTAATTAACTAATTAATTAGTGCTTCAAAAAGGAGGGAAGGCAAAGGGGTCAAGGGTATTAGGAAGTTATCGATCCCCCATGACTTTTCTCTAGGTTGAGGACCATGACGTTTGAAGGGACTGAGCATCAGGAACTCCGTTCACCTGGGAAAGGGGTTCTCTGCATGCTCTGCCTGATAGTGTTAGGGTTGAGATGCTGATATTTTCCTCCACTTTAAGCCTAAAACCATTGCCTAATTTCACCAGTCATTAACCCATTCTCTATCAAGACCCTTTGGAATGTCTTTCCTTTAGAGAAGCACCTCCTCCTCTAGGGTACAGCCCTGGTCACTTGCCAGCCCGGGGTTACTCTCAGTTACATCCTACAACCTTCTAACCTTGAGGAACATTCAACAGTCTCATGACTTATCTTCGACAGAACCACAGCATTGCCTGCCCGGGCGCATCACTGGAGGCCTAGCTAACAGTCAGGCCTGGAACACACCTTGCACCCCAGACACTGAAGAAATTCTAAGCCCCGCTCACTACTGCCCTCTAGCCACTCCTGCTTGCCCTGGATACTATGAGTCAGGCAGGCTTAAGGCCTCTGGCCAGTCAGGAGCTTCCCTATTCTGGGATTTAAGGGCAAAGTTCATCCTGCGCACAGAGGAACTAGAGCCTGAAAACTTACTGGAGTTAAACAAGGGAAGGACGGAATTGTCTATACAATGTCTTAAGTCAGTGTAGTCCATCTCATTTGAACTCTAGGGAGAGGGGATGTGCCGGATGTGGGGGGTGGGGCGGCAAGGGGAAGCTCTAGCTATGGTCTGAAGAGGCTGTCAGTGGCACACTCACTCACTAGAGTCTTCCCAGGAGAGGGCTGCTGATAGTCGTATTACTAAGGGCCACACATGTCTCTAGCCTCCAGGGACCCTGGCTCCTATGGAGGGCTTAGAATACTTGAAGAAGCACCAGAGCACCGGAGGCAGTCTCCCCAATTACAGCAGCCGTGCCTTTCCTTCAGCACTGAGAGTAACCCAACAGGCCAAGACAACGCCAACCTCATTCTGGTTCCTGAAGCCTTGGCCTTGAAAAGCCAGTTCATCTTCCCGTGCAGGAAGGAGCCCTTGTCACCCTCCTCAGTCACATCTCATTTTCTTGGTAGTCATCCATACACAGGCATACCTCCAAGATAATGTGGGTTTGATTTCAGACCATCACGATATGGCAAGTATTGCAATAAAGCAAGTCACCACATTTTTTCGGTTTTTCAGTGCATATGAAAGTTACGTTTACACTATACTATAGTCTATTAAGTATGCAATAGCATTATGTCTAAAAAACCTCAGTGTACACACCTTAATTTAAAAACACTTTATTTCCAAAAAATGCTAACCATCATCTTAGCCGTCGGGGAGTCGTACTTTTTTTTGTTGGTGGAGGATCTTGCCTTGATGTTGATGCTGCCAACTGATCAGGGTGGTGGTTCCTGAGGGCTGGGATGGCTGCAGCAATTTGTTAAAATAAGACAACAATGAAGTTTGCCTCATCTATTAATTCTTCTTTTCACGAATGATTTCTCTGCAGCATGCAATGTTGTTTGATAGCATTTTACCCACGGTAGAACTGCTTTCAAAATTGGAGTCAATCCTCTCAAACTCTCCCACTGCTTTATCAACTAAATTTATGTAATATCCTAAATACTTTCCTGTCATTTCAACAGTCTTCACAGCATCTTCACCAGGAGTAGAGTCCACCTCAAGAAAGCCCTTTCTTTGCTCATCTGTAAGTAGCAACTCCTCATCCGTGTAAGTTTTATCATGAGATAGCAGCAATTCAGTCGCATCTTCAGACTCCACTTCTAACTCTAGCATTCTTGCTATTCCCAACACATCTGCAATTACTTCCTCCACTGAAGTCTTGATCCCTCAAAATCATCCATGAAATTTGGAATCAACTACTTCCAAACTCCTGTTAATGTAGATATTTTGTGCTCTTCTCATCAAAAATGTTCTTAATAGCATCTACAGTTGTGAGTCCTTTCCAGAAGGTTTTCAATTGATTTTGCCAGACCCATCAGAAGAATCATTATCAATGGCAGCTATAGCCTCATGAAATATATTTCTTAAATAATAAGACTTAAAAGTCAAAATTACCCCTTGCCACAAACCTTCAATTGGTAAAAAACTCAATAAACCAAAATGTAATAAAACAAAGTATGCCTGATACATAGGTGTTAATTTTACAGTAGATCCTTAGAATATATTTCCTCAATAGAATATGAACTCCTCCAGGAGAATGTAATCTCTCTTACTTTAATTTTAACTCTATGAGGACAGAGATTTTTGTCTGTTTTATTTACTGTCATATCCTCAATGTCTAGAACAGTGTTTAGTATATAAGAGTACTCAATAATTATTTAGGAAATGAATGATTAAAAGGAACTGTTTTTCAAAAAGAAGTTACTTAGAATGATGTTAAATGGTAGCCCACATTAAAAAAAATAAGAAGAATTTAATAAAAGGATTTAATAAAATTGTGGAATAATATTCTGAGTGAAAAGTACAGTGGCTTTCTGTAGTAAATCAAATATTCCTCATAAAATTAGGAAGTTGGCATGTAAGTAAAATAAGTAATATGCTTAACAAAATTTTTAGTATATTCACCAATGGCTAATGTAATGGGAAATTCAATTATAAGAAGTTTGCAGAATGGCATGATATTGGAGGATTTTATTAAGTCTATTAATGTCTGTGATCTTGGAGGGAAGGTGCACTTCTCTCTCAACACGGTAAAGATGGATGGAGCTCTTCAGGAAAACATCTCTTCGGTCACCAGGCTGTTTAATCTTGGTTCTCACTGTCAGGCTGATATGGACAGAGTAAAGGGACAGAGTACATGATTAAGTAGTTAATCCCACTAGGGAATCATAAGTAGACAGAAAACTAGGAGAGACCCCTATAAGCTAATGATCACTCAGGAAAGCAGTCTTTCTTTTTTTTTTTTTTTTTTTGCGGTACGCGGGCCTCTCACTCTTGTGGCTTCTCCCGTTGTGGAGCACAGGCTCCAGACGCGCAGGCTCAGCGGCCATGGCTCACGGGCCCAGCCGCTCCGCGGCATGTGGGATCCTCCCGGACCGGGGCACAAACCCGTGTCCCCTGCATCGGCAGGTGGACTCTCAACCACTGCGCCACCAGGGAAGCCCAGAAAAGCAGTCTTTCTTAACAACAAACCAAGCAGGCTTGACTAGCCACAAAACAATGCAATAGGAGCATGAGACATGTCCCAAAACAATAAAACAATGATGGACTAAGACCTACATCCACCCAATGAAGTCAGCAAGTTAATTATCCTTGAGAAGGGGCTTGCTTTGCACATACTAAGAGCAGAAATATAGGGGAAAGGTGACATTATACTGAAACCTGAGATGATGTACCCTATTTTAGTATATGGTTTTTGCCCATTTCCATAGCACCATGACAGTCCCAATTGGGCCATAGAGGGTGAAAAACTCCCTTGCCTGATGTGTAGGAGGAGTTAATAATGGAAGACTTGAAGAATGAGGAAGAAGGTGGTCTTTCCCTCCTTACCACTTCTCCTTTGTTTATAAGAATGTAACCCTTTAAGTGCTCGGGGTGGCACTGCCTTTCCTGCCCGTGTGTATCTCTCACAAGTATTCTATACTATTAAATCCACTTCTTACCTATCACTTTGCTTCTTGCTGAATTCTTTCTGTGCCAAGATAAAAGAACCTGCGCTTCAGTAAGTCCTGAGATCAGGTGTGCAGTTTCAATCAGAAGACTGTGGGTTAGAGTCCTCTCCTAAACTAGGGTTTGTGGGTTCAAGTCCCATCTGAAATGCAGCTGGGTTAGAAACCCATCCAAGGAGTGCGGTTTTAGCACTGCAGGACCAAGTTAACACAGGGTCTGCATCCTCACTAGGAAAGTCAGAAATGCCTTGTGGCATCATAAACCATCATCTGGTAGAACATCTGGTGCTGATTGCAGCCTAGAGAAATATACAGATGCGGTGGCCAGCAACTCACATGGCAATTGCTTCAATTATTCAACCACATATGGATAGAGTGCCTTGTGATGGTTTTCAAATGCATTACTTGAACACCTATGTGCATATAAAAAGGGTAGCCTCGTGCATGCTGTGATAACCACCGAAGCATATCACCCTTAGTCACAGAGGAAAAGATATTATCATGTGTTATACTCATCTGATTAGTAGTACATGTCAATTACATTGGTGTTTTGCCTGAAAGTCAGGATGAAATTTTATGCTTGCTGTGGAGTGGCAGACATATTTTCCCTTGGGTGACCACAGGAAACGTGCCAAGAAGTGCATTTTGATTAGTATGCTGTATTCACGGACAAGCTTTCCAAGGCTTTCACTTCTTTTAAGTGAGCTGGCATATGGAAACCTTGTAAAGACCAAGATTCTGTAGAAAGTTCTTTTGCTGATTCCATGGAAGGTGATGGCAGGCATTGGAATAGGTGAAATCACACTTGAATTTTGTATTAAAAAACATCTTAGGTAAGTATGTTTTTGCATTACCAATATTATTATGCTTGGCTGTGTTTATGTTCAAAGACTTCATTTCCTGTTTAACCTTTAATTTAGGACAAAGATGGGTATGTTCAATCTAAAGTGACTGACAGAGGAAAGAAAGAATTGAACCCAATTAATAACATATAAACTAAAGACCTCAAGCTTACGTAAAACAATGCTCAATCCTTTGCCAAAAGTGAGTTTTCTTTAGCTCTCTCTAAAATGATAGTGACCGACTTCCTAATACATAGGTTTGAAACTTGTCCATTCATTCAACATTTATTAAATGGTCATTATTAAATGATCATTTATTAAATGGTCATGCAAGATACTGGATTCAAAGGTGAAGAAAACAGCACTCTAAAAGAGCATACAATTCTGTGGGAGGTAAGAAGAAAATGCTTCTACCTAGAGAACTACAGTAAAAGCCCAGTTATCCCACAAAAGCTAGCCCTGTGTTTATTTGGTTATTTGAAATTCAGTGAAATAAATCTTAAAATATTTTACTTTAATTAAAAAGTAACAAATATACTTTTATTCACCAATGCTTTGAATTAGAACCATAGTCTTTCCTCTGAGTATAAGTTTGGTGATCAGGCTGTTTAACAACTTTAACACACATTTAAAGTAATTGCTTGAAAATGCTTATAAAGAACTCTGAGCACAGAATCCTTTTAGATTTTTGTAATCCCCATACCCTCCCCTCAACAAAAAATCTTGTCTTAAATATATCTTATTCCAAAGAAAAATTCATATTTATGAAGTCTTTCCAGGGTATTCTGATTAGTTTTCATAGAAACAAGTGTTTTGATGTGTACTTTTAATTTCTTTAATGTTTAATTATATTTTGTAATTATTAAAAAATATACACGTTTGGAAACTAACACATATGACTCACACTCAATTAGTAGGGGCAGAAATGCAGGTGCAGTTTGAGAGCAACCTTTTAGAACACAGAGACAATGGTTAATCTGTTTTATAGAGGGAATAGAGAGCATGGCTCAGGCTGCCAATTTGTTAAGTTATTTTCCAAGAAAACAAAGTATCAGATAGAGAAGAATAATGTTTCTTTTCATCTTTATCCATAAAAAGGCACAATTTTTATATTGGTAAGAGCTAGGGATAACTTGAAAATCTCTCCAGTCTTTCTAAAAAGACTTTAGAAGCAAAGTCAATACTGAAACAAACGTGGACCAAGCCATAGTGCTAATGACTTTGTCAAAGAGCTACAAGGTATAATGTTGTACCTTCAAAACAATGGAAATATCGGATTTTCAGATACACAAGACACAAACTACAAGGTAATTTTACACTGGTAGAACAACATTCCTTTTAAGAGAACAAAATACAGTTGACCCTCAAACAACATGGAAGTTAAGGGCGCTAACCCTCCGAGCAGAAAAACGTCCAAGTATAACTTATAGTTGGCCCTCCATACATGCAGTTCCTCCACATCTGCAGTTCTGCATCCACGGATTCAACCAACCATGGATTGTATAGTACTGCAGTATTGACTACTGAAAAAAAAATCCGCTTATAAGTGGACCCGTGCCATTCAAACACATGCTTTTCAAAAGTTAACTTATAATATATCTGCTGTGGCAGCTAAATCTCCTAGTTGGAGAATATTAGAATCACAGAAAGAAATTTGGTGACCAACTGAATAATGTGAACGTACTAAAGAGCATTACCATGATGTCAGAGTGAAGTTGTCTCTCAGGCATTCAATATGCCATTACCTTTCTCTGGTCTTGATGAAGATCACAAGAGACATTTGCCACACAGCCATAAACAGTTTGCTGTCTTGATGAAATGCTTTGGAAGAAGCTAAACAGGGGTGAATCAGTAGCAGGGTGCTGTTTACGACACCTAAAGTGTTTGGTGGTTATCTGAGTGAGATAGATTTTTTTACATGCAAATAGTCATCTATTGGAGTCTCATTGATATGATGCCCTGCTGGACCTTTTAAAGCAAAGAGAGCTCAGTTTTTTGGTTTATCCATAAATTACGACCTTCATTTTTCATTCAGTATGATGGTGTTCTGTTTCTCAATTTTCTAAGTTTTCCTCACTCCTGATCTGCTTTCTTTCATTCACATAGATGAGATGGTCAGTGTGCTTTGTGTAAGATTCTGGTGGCTCACGTTGTTCCAGAAGTGGCCTGTCTTTTGGTACTTCATTCAATTTAAGATCTCTCAGGTTGCAGAAATGGGAGTGAAATCTTAGCATTATTCCACCTTAGAGAACTATGGTTTGATAGTGGAGAAATTTCTGATGCCCTTTCTGGCTTGGTGTCAGTGTGAGAGATGATTTTAATGGAGATCACTGCATAAGCTTTCTGGTTATCCAATTAAGCAAATGTGGTCATCTAGTAGGAACTAATTTGTTTCATACACCCATTTCAATATCCATAAACATTTCTAGCTTCAGCTCAGCTGGTCATATTTTCTTCATGGACTTATATGCTAGATAAGCGGACCTGCTAGATGTGGAATAACCTTTAATTGACGTGCTCTGTTTTGTCATTCAAAGACCAGTCAGGAAAACAGAAACCACTCTAAATATTAAAAATAAGTACTTTAACATTAAGGATTGTTAACACAGGCTGACAGCAACCCAGAAGTTAGTAACAGCAGAAAGTCACTACGACCCCTAGGGCTGGAGGGCAATGGGAAGGAATGGTGCTGCCAGCATGCAGAGGCCAGCTAGCGGAGGCCTGCTGGGCCTGGGAGTGGGAGGGCCTGTCTGCCGGGAGATAGAACTTGGGAGGTAGACGCCTCCCAACAGTATCTAGAGGCACAGAAAGAACTTAGCCATTGCAGGAACACCAAAGGAAGCAGAAAGAGGGGGAGAAATATCTTGACTTCTCTCACCTTCCTATGGCCAAGACTATCTTGTAAGTCTTGGAGCCTCAGAAGGGACCTTGCAAGTGTATTTCAATGTGGTAAAGAAAAGAAAGAAAGGGCAGGTAATGAATCTAAGTATAAAAAAACTGATGACTGACACACTTGCATTTTAGTCGTTTCTAAGTAAGGTGCAGAACCAAAGTGTATAAAAGATGATCCGTTGAGATGCAGGAAGAAAATACAAGACCTTCTTTTATTATTTATTTTTATCTAAGAGAAGAAAGAAATTAAACATTATTATTATTTAATATTTGGATTGACTCTGGCACTGTCACTCAGTTGCTATATCAGATGGCCATGTATCTTCTTTTTTTTGCGGTACGCAGGCCTCTCACTGCCGTGGCCTCTCCCATTGCAGAGCAGAGGCTCCGGATGCACAGGCTCAGCGGCCATGGCTCACGGGCCCAGCCGCTCCGCGGCATGTGGGATCCTCCCGGACCGGGGCACGAACTCATGTGCCCTGCATCGGCAGGCGGACTCTCAACCACTGCACCACCAGGGAAGCCCAACAGTACTACAATTTAACAGCTTTTATGATGAAACCTAAAGCTGAGATTCACTTCAAGATATTTGATTTAAGCGAAAACTTGTATTTCAAAACAAATGAGAATAAAAATTTCTGTTACTAGATAAATAAGTAGGGAAATAAATAAATAAAATCCAGACCCACCTTTCCAATAGTGACTCAGTTTTCAGATTTACACTTGTATTCTGTCTTATATCCCAGCAGCTTTTTCCCCTATGTTCATTTAAATGCCTTTTGATATTCTTCATAAAGATTTTGTGTACAGACATGGACTCCAAAGTTTAATGTTATTTCCTGTGGATTGTACCTATCAACTTCAAGCCCAATTAATTGCCATGTAAAACTTCATTGGTTATTGGGTCAGTGTTAAAAACAGTGAAGAGTCTAAGATTTTTATTCTACTTGCAACCTAAAAAGTTGGCCCGCCAAAGTTTCATAGATGCTGGCAGTAGACTTGAGACTCCTGGTTCAGAGAGAAACAACTTTAAAAAGACTTTTAAGATACAGCAGGCAGGGCAGTGTGAGCTTTGTGTTTGCATCACTTCTTCCTCTCTCTCTAAGCCTCAAGGAGGCAAAGCTGAGCAGGGAGAGACTACATATTCTGTGGGTTTGTACCACAGTTGAAGAACCCCAGTCTTTTATAATGGACTACAAGCAAAATCTCCCAACCTTTGGCCTAGAGGTAAACATTATCTTTATTATACTAGGCAGCAACAAACCTGCCTCTGCTCCAGAAACACTATCTCTGTCTTCCAAGGTGACACACTATACAAATATCCTTGAAAAGACCATCCAGAACAAAAGGCAGTCAGTGCCTCTGCTCATACAATGTGCGAAACGTGGGAGACCCATGGAGAATGGTCTCCCCAACACTCAGTAGCTCAGACATGTAAGTTCCTTATTTGGGGGATAGAGAGAATGAGGGCAAAAGGATTATTAGGTTCATTCCGTGTGTCTGATTTTGTTCAAAGGATTCTGAAAATTCAAATTCTTAAGTATATATTATTAATTACATTTAGTGAGAGTAGTGCATGTTAATATAAATATAAACTAATTTTTAAATAAATATACACATATATGTGAAGGATGTATTACCTTGCCAAAAAAAAAAGTTTTACTAATAGAAGTGTAAGGTTAATGAAAGTTTGAAGATATCTATTATTTTAACCAACTGTTAAGTTGAAAACAATTCAGAAGAAAATGGCTAAGGTCCCTGTCAACGGGGAGGACAGTAAAACAGGGGACCTACGCTTTGGAATTAAGTAGATCTGGATCCCATTCCTAGTCCTCCCCTGCAACAAAAGCAGGCAAACTAATTTCTCTATGCCTCAGTTATCTTAAGTTCTGAAAAAATATAATTTTTTTAAAGGAAGAACATCTACTACTGCTGTTAAAACAAGGTAGAAAATTAGTATTTTTGGAGCGTACAACAAATTGCTATTGTAGACAAAAAATAAAATTATTAGAAAAAGATTAGTTTCAGTTTTAATCTTATTTTATATAATACTGGTTTAATTAAAAGAAAAAGAATACAGGTCATATACGCTGTTATGTCTGTGATTTCTAAAAGTAGCAAAAGGGCAATTCTAAAAGAGGCAAAGGGAAAATATAAATGTCCCAGAATATAAGGAAGACTTTTAAAACTTTAAACATACTAGAAGAAGGATGTTTTAGTTGAAGCCATGTTTGATGGTTAAATGTGTGAGTATAATCCAAAATTTTTAATAAATGTTTAACAAACTTCCAGGTTACAAAAATATAATTTATAAAAGACTGAGCAGAAACCATTGCTTCCACTTTTGTTGTAGAAAAAGCTTCTTTGAGAAAGACTGATGAATTGTTTCCTTTTGCCTTTCCCACTCTCCTCTTCAAACATTGGAATTTACATGGCACTTTTTTTTCAACCTTAATTTCTAGTTCCTGATTGTCAGTCTCATATACCCCATGCTTGTGACATAACAAATCTCTTCCCATGGAGATAGTGGCTTGTGATGTCTTAATTAAATGCACTGTGAGGTTTGAACATTTCAAGAATAAATAATCATTCCAGGAGCCAATCTAAATACAAGTGAAAATAAAATATACAGTGCATAAATGAATAAATTATAGACAAAAATGAGAGATAACATGTAAAGGACAGATAATACCATCACTTTTCTGATGACTAGTGTTCCTGCAACCATATTTATAATAACACTTCATATGAACAAGTTTAAATGCATTACATACTACTGTGTACCTGTGGACCCAATGAATATCTATTCCACTTATAAATTCTTAATTCACTCATGTTCTCAGGACTTGGTTTTGGAAATATCAGTTATTTAAGTTTCTTTTGAAAAATCTGTACAGGAGTACTTTTTGTTTGCAAAAGGAGATATAATAAGTATTATATGAAAATTTTGTCAACCAATATGGTTAAATCATCCTGTACCTGTTTGACAATTCCTTTTTAAGTTTTGCACTTTTAACGTAAATATACTAGTTATAACCAGAAAGTCAAACAGTGGTTCCCTCCAGCTAAGTCACAAAAAAACCACTACATGAGTCAACCTGTCTGATGGACTGTTAAGCAAAAGCACTGAAATTTTGCAAAACATTCATTTTCATTTGAGATACATATATATACACACACACATATATATATATTCACACACACAATGTTCCCTTTTGATAATTATAAATAAAACGATCCTGAGTTTAAAACAAGTTATTTGCTAAAGTGCCTTTTTTGTAAACTTGGGATTCTAGGAAGTTCTGAGGACTGAAATGTAGTCATTTATTTTGCTGTTCTTTTATTAAGCGTCAGTTCCCTGTATCTCTATACAGTCTGAAAGGCTCCAGATCTAAAGATAATCAAGATCACATGACTGAAGAATGGGCCAATTGTATGCAGATCCAGGATCCATCAGTGGAAAGCTAATGACCTCCTTGTTGAAAGCATATAATCATTTTGAAGTATCTTTTTTGTTTTTTTTGTTTTTTGTTTTTTAAGAGAATGTCAAAAAAGCAGAGTATAATTTTATGTGCCTGGGAGTAGCTATCTAAGCTTCAGGCAATACAAACGCTGCTATTACTGGGGAGTAAAGCTCTGCATAATTAACAAACATCATCAGCCTTACAGTTCCTGCAGAATGCGGTAAGTTCCTTGCCGAAGGCTGCTCTCATCCTAGTAAGTCTGTTTACCCTGTCCAAGATTAGATTAGTTTAATTATTATGAAAAAGACTGCTAAGATCTTACAGCCTAATTATGCAAATGTTTCTAAATGTTCACAAAAGTAATTTATTTATTTGGAGATAAATGAATCTGTTTTGTCATAAAACAGATTGCAGTCCTGGCAATGCACAAGCAGGGTTATGTAGCCTTGGGCTAATTTTTCACCACAAATATCAGTGGGATCCCTAGATTACAACATTTAAAAATACATAACTGTTTTTAGCAGGTTTTTATTATTTTTGTGAATTATAGTAATCCCAGAAAGAACTATCACAGGTTTAATACTCACCAACCTTGTTATGAAAACATGGTTTCTCAGCAGAAGCATTTAAAAGATGCTAACAGTTAAAACATTCCTGGTAGACCTATTAAGGTACACCTGTTTTATTATGTTTAGAGCAGATATCTTCACAATACTGTTTTTCCCCCCTCTTTCTTGTAGTATCATAGTTTAAGTAACTCTTAAAAGAAAATACTGGAAACAGTAGGATGTATGTATAGATGATATTACTTATATTCATTTTACTTGTAAAAATAGTATTGCATTTTTTAAAAAATTTATTTATTTTTGGCTGCACTGGGTCTTCGTTGCTATGCACGGGCTTTGTCTAGTTGCGGTGAGCATGGGCTTCTCATTGCGGTGACTTCCCTTGTTGTGGAGCATGGGCTCTAGGAGCGCAGGTTTCAGTACTTGTGGCAAGCGGGCTCAGTAGTTGTGGCGCATGGGCTTAGTTGCTCCGCGGCATGTGATATCTTCCTGGACCAGGGCTCAAACCTCTGTTCCCTGCATTGGTGGGCGATTCTTAACCACTGCACCAGTGGGGAAGCCCAGTATTGCATTTTAAATAAGCTAAACCAATGCTTCTATCTAAAAGTGACTTCTAAATCATGTTTTAAATAACAATACTTTGATACATAATTTAGCTGAAGCTTGCAAACTTAGAAACACACACTTAATTCTACCAAGTCTCTGAATCTAATAATTGTATAGTATTATCAATATCATTAATATCCCTAAATAGTCATGTCTTAAAATAACCCAACTGAGGTCAGTTATCCAGAGCTTCAAACTTTGACATCAGAAAACTTTTACAATTTGCACAAGCTTAAGGATCTTTAGCAGTAAATTCATTCATTCATTCAAGGAGTGGGTCAGGTAGTTGATAAGGGAATTGTAGTCCATATATGTTGTTCTTGCTTGCCTGACATTTGTTATTCCTTCTTCTGGAAATAGAGCCCATTTAGCCTGGGGCAACCCCTTCTCTAGGCTTGAATGAGAGGGACTGTGACTCCTTCTCCCTTCACTCCTACCACAGGGTGATCACATGACCTAAGTCAAGCCAATCCCAGGATTTACCTACCAAAAGTTATCAGGGAACGATGATGATGATGGTGATATAATAATAATGAGTGGCAATATTAAAAGGCATCATTGGGCTTCCCTGGTGGCGCAGTGGTTGAGAATCCGCCTGCCGATGCAGGGGACATGGGTTCGTGCCCCGGTCCGGGAAGATTCCACATGCTGCGGAGCGGCTGGCCCCGTGAGCCATGGCTGCTGAGCCTGCGCGTCTGGAGCCTGTGCTCCGCAACGGGAGAGGCCACAACAATGAGAGGTCCGCATACCGCAAAAAAAAAAAAAAAAAAAAAAAAGCCACCATTTATTGAGTACTTTCTATAGGCTGAACACTGTGATCAACTCCTTATATGCATAATCTCATTTAATTCTTTACTACTTTCCTACTGAAGCTGTAAAGCTATTAGAATGTGATATTTGGGGTATCAACAGCACACCATACGAGGAGAGTCTGTCAAAGAGATGGAGCTTTGAGGACAAAGACAGCATACTCTTGGATTTGTCACTTGCAGTTAGGAATCTTGGTGTCATAATTGTTGGGTTGCAAGTAGTAGACTCTAAAATAGGGACTGGATCATTGCCATGGTTGACCATACCATGAGGAGCCATGTCCTGACCAGAGGACAAATGCAAATAAACTAGAGAATCTTGAACTTGGAAATAGATGCAGAACTTGAAGACCAGAGAAGAGGTGGATATATTTCAGAGTCTATATGGTAGTTGCTATGTACTATGTTTTTAAAAGTAGATATATAAGTGGGCCTCCCTGGTGGCGCAGTGGTTGAGAGTCCGCCTGCTGATGCAGGGGATACGGGTTAGTGCCCCGGTCTGGGAGGATCCCATATGCCGCGGAGCGGCTGGGCCCGTGAGCCATGGCCGCTGAGCCTGCGCATCCGGAGCCTGTGCTCCGCAACGGGAGAGGCCGCAACAGTGAGAGGCCCGCGTACCGCCAAAAAAAAAAAAAAAAAAAAAAAAGTAGATATATAAGAAAGAAGGTAGGGGTGCATATATGTTAGACAGTCCACAGTGAAATGCAAGGGAACGTGTTGCTATGAGGTGCCCAGCAACACTTTCCACTTATTTTTGTAAAAAAGAAACCTGTTTCATGTGGAGTATGGATCCCATGTTTAGGTTCAAAAGAGATTGTCCCGTTTTCCTGCATTTGTGCATAGAGACAGGCACACAACCAAATTTAGACCAATCGTATTCTCCACTAGGAATTCTCTGCCAGATCAAATAGGGAGGAAACCATTTTTCAGCTGAGGTTGTTAAGCTGGCTTGATGTGGGTCTTTGGGGTGACTGGTGGGGTGTGCTGTGACTATCTTGCCCCATTTATGACAGAGCCTGTCTGGAAGAGAAGCAAGTGGCAGAGGTAAGTGTTGAGCCCTTGGGTCTAACCATGGCTAAAATCAGATCTCACCCTAGACTTTTCAGATATTTGAGTCAATAATTTCCCTCTTCTGCTTAAGCTAGTTGGAGTTTGATTCCTCTCACTTGTAGACAGGGTCCTTCAGAGAACAGAAGTTTGAACTTCAAATGGAATGAGCTAGAAACCAACATCATTTTTTCCCCTATATTTGTGTTTGTAAACATTGTTTTTAGATTTAGTTTATTTTTAGAGATGTGAGTCATGTTCATCCCAACTAAGGGCCCTAAACACAGCAAATCAAAATTTTGTTAACTTTGCTTATATCCACTAGCTTCTTTTCCTTTTGGAACCTGGGGCACATGATGGCAGACACCTCTTAGGGACTTGGTTAGTTCCAGTCTTCTGCATTTCTTGTGTCTTTAACCACTGACAATACGGTAAGTTTGGGGGATAAATGTCAACAGCAAAAGACGATACCTATATAAATATACCAAAGTGTTTCTTTCAGCCAGGATTTTAATAGGAGAATACAGTTTATTAGAAAGAGGTGTGTTAGAAATAACAGAGTTTGACTTTTGTGTGTGTGTTTAAATTAACTGCTATTTAAATAAGCAGAACGATAGGTCTACAGGGAGATTCCACCTGAAGTTCTCTTGTGTATTAAATGGATGGTATGAACGATGAGCTTAACAGACTCTCTGATGTCACCATTATCTTAGCTATTGAAGCCATTAGAAGCTGTGTGCTGTCAGTTAAATGATCATATCTCAAGTGCACCTGCTTTATAATTATTCATTTTGTGCAAGATCACTAACATATTCCTTAAGTCATGTACAGACAATTTGACTTAACATAAACAATTTTTTTTTGCTCTTTAGAACAAATTAATGAGGTATATAAGTATATGGGTGCACAGAAATCCTATACATTTCAAATAATTAGAAAGATCTACAAAAGATCTACAATGTGTGTGACTTGTTTATCTGTATATAAGTGATAGCTGAGATTCATGAGCAGATATGATATTTAAGAAATTTCTGAAATAATGCAAAAATAATTGCAGTGGACAAACTAATGCAGATTTCTCATTCAATTGAGTAATCAACAGAGTACTTCAAACAACTTAAGATATTTATTATAAGATGGTGATGACATCTAATTAATAGAATTCCAAGGATTAAATGAAATTACAGCTTTTAGCACACTGCATAGAGTAAGCACTCAGTTCATGACTATAATATTAACAATAATATGCTCAGTGCTATGCACATATAGAAATATAAAATATAACTTTTGTCATCAAAGAATTTATAAGCTAGTAGAGAAAATATAACCAAAAGAATTCGATAACATAGATAATTTAGGTAAACAGCGCCAATATGCTTCCCTGTTCTGTAGTTGGTTCTTGTTATGTGCCACGCATTGTCCTAAGTGTTTCACTTGGGTGTATTAATCAGTTTAATCTTCATAATATACCTATAAGGTTAGTACTATTTTTTTAAATCCTCAGAGTTCATTTTTATCTTTAAGATAGGTATCTATTTTATTTTATTTATTTCATTACTATTATTTTTTTGGCTCCATGACACACGGGATCTTAGTTCCCCAACCAGGGATCAAACCTGAGCCCCCTCAGTGGAAGTGCGGCATCCTAGCCACTGGACTGCCAGGGAGTTCCGAAGGTTAGTACTATTAATATCTTCAGTTCACACATAAGGAAAATGAGAAGTTAAGGAACTTAGTTTCAGTCACACAGCTAGGAAGCAGCAAAACCAAGGTCTGATTTGAGGCAGCTGACTCAAGCCAGTTTTTTTTTTTTTTACCACTGCCTCAGAAGGGATAGAGGCCACCTGCCTGAGGCAGCGGTTCTAACTATAAGTGAGCATCCAAATCATATGGAAGATTTGTTAAAACACAGATGGAAGAGCCAGTGAGTCTGGGTCGAGGCTCAAAAATTTGCATCTCCAACCAGATCCTTGTTGATGCTGGCTCTGGAACTATACTTTGTGAGCCACTGGCCTAAGTTATGTTGCAAGAGAAGAGGAAACAGAAGCCCATTAGCAAGGGGCTTGGAACTTCCTTAAGTGCAGATTAAGCTACTGATAACCTGGACTAGTGAGACCTTGGTTGGTACAGGAGAGTCTTTGGAAAAGTCAATCTCTCCTACTTCCTAGGCACTATTATTTTTACTTTTTTCCAGACTTTAATGCCTATTCTAAGAGTTACAGCAAAATAAAAAGTCTGGCTACTTTGAGGACTTATTTGGGAAGATATAGCTTTTATAATTATGATACATACAGGAGCACATGCAAAAATGGGTTTATGTAAGGGATGAAATAGGTAACTGGTAGGTTTGGTGATTGAAAGCATGAACACCTCTCCAAGAGATCATTTCCAAGGAAGAATTCATACATTTATTCATTCATTGATTCAACAGATATTGATTCAGATCTACCATGTATTGGGTTTAAAACAGTTAACAAAACATAGTAGCTGCTCCCATGGAATTTATATTCTAGGAGGGAGAAACTGGCAACAAATATAATTTATAATATGTTAGTGACAATAAGTACTATGAAGAAAAATAAATCAGGGAGTGGGAGTGTATTAAACAGCAAATCAGAGAAAGTTTTTCTTATAATATTTGGGAGAAACCTGAATAAAGTGAAGGAGGGAGTAACACAGAGAGCAAGGAATAAGAGCTTTCAAAGTAAGAACATCCCTAAGGTAGGATAATTGCCTCCTAGAGAGTAAGAAAGGAGGCTAAAGTAAAATGGAGGAGAGAAGACCAGGGAATCAGCCAGAAAACGAGCATCATGTCTTGTAGACCAAGGTAAAGACTTTGAGTTTTATTCTCAGTGAGATGGGAAATCATTGGTATGTTTTGAACAGATCAGGATTGCTCTGTCTTTGGCATGGAGGAAGAAAACTGTAAAAAAGCGGGGGCAGAAGCAGAGAGACCAACTAGGGAGCAACTGCGAAAATCCAGGCAAGAGGTGATGATGACCTGGACCAGGATGGTAGCTAAGAAAGTGATAAGAAGTGTTTGAATCCTGAAAATATTTTTATGCTAGAGCCAACACAATTTATTGATGGACTGTATGTCAGGCATTAAGAAAAATTATGCAGAACTTGGAAATAAGGCAAAAAGTGGATGGTGTATGATTTCGATGTTTTTTGGAGGCAAAGGCCCAACTAAATGTAATCTTGATGTATGTACTTTGTTTGCATTAAAGATCTCAGGCTCACTGAACTTACAAGTTAACTTGTAGATTTCTGTCCGGTGGAGAGGCAAATAATCCTGTTTAGTGGAAAAGATAACCTCAAACATTATAGTTTATTTTTCTGTGGGATAATAATCAGTTTATATCTAAACCAGCAGCCTCTTCCAAATATTTCTTAGTGTGCTTATAAATACATCTTACTGGTTCCCTCATCAATATGCCTCAGACACATGCTCATTTGATACTTGGATGAGAGTCATGCATTTTACATTGGAAAATTACACTTTTAACATGAGTAAGAGAAAAAATCAAGGATGACACCACAGTTGTTGTCTTAGCATTTAAAAGGATGTAGTGATCATTTTCTGAGTTGAAAAAGTATGACAATGGAGCAGGATTGGTGGGGAGGGGCTGGTGCAGGGGAATGAGAGTTTGAGTTGAGGCATTTAAATGCCTACAGTGGAGTCATTCAATAGGCAGAGTCAGATATTCAGGTGAGAAGCCCAGGCTGAATAAATAAATTTGGGGGAGCTCATATAGATGAAACTCAAAAGACTGCATGAGATTACCTAAGCATGAGTGTAAACAGAATAAAAAAAGTCCAAGGACTGATTCCTGGGGCACTCCACCACTGAAAGATTTAGAATATGAGGCAGAGCCAGCAAAGGGCATTGATAAGGAACAGCCACAAGGGTAGAAGAAAATTTGATAGAGTGACATCCCAAAAGGCAGGAAAAGAAATTGTTCCAAGAAGGAGGTTGATAAATTGTGTCAAATGATGCCAGTAAGATCCAGGATGGAAACTGATCATTGGCTTTTTGCATCCTGAAGACCTTGAACAGAGCAGTTTGGGGCCATAATGATGACTAAAGTCAGACTGATGCAGTGGCATAGAGAGAGACAGTCAACCACAGAAATATAAATGGTAAAATGAATAAAGTGGAGAATAGTCATACAATAAGATATCAGGAATACAAATGAATAAACTAAACGTACAAACAAGAACACAGATGCACCTTATAAACATAATACTGAGCAAAAAAGCAAGACATAGAGTACCTACTTCATGATTTCATGTATTAAATGTTCAAAACTAAGTAGAACAAAGTAATACTATTTATGGACTCCTACACTGGTTGTCAAACTATAAAACGATAAATAAAAGCAAGAAAATGATCACCATAAAAGTCAAGTTAGTGGTTCCCTCTTGGGAGAAGGAAAAGGAATGTGACTTATAAAGGATACATGGGATGCTGACCATGTTCTATTTCTTTTTTTTTTTTTTGCGGTAGGCAGGCCTCTCACTGTTGTGGCCTCTCCCCTTGCGGAGCACAGGCTCCGGACGCGCAGGCTCAGCAGCCATGGCTCACGGGCCTAGCCGCTCTGCGGCATGTGGGATCTTCCCAGACCTGGGCACGAACCCGTGTCCCCTGCATCGGCAGGCGGACTCTCAACCACTGCGCCACCAGGGAAGCCCGCATGTTCTATTTCTTAAGTGATGATCATAGGAGTGGTTTCCTTATAAGTATTCATATACATTATTCATCTACATTATGTTTTCTGCAGTGTTTTACATGTGTGCTTATCTCACAATAAAATATTTTTTTAATAATTTAAAAATTTTTTTAATAATTTAAAATTTTCAGTAAAGGGAAAGAGGCAGAGAAATGGGGCAATGGCTGGAAAGAGATGTGAGTTCAGTGGGAGATAGTGCCACATGTTTGGCATCAGAGGGAAATTATCCTATAGTGAGGGAAAATTGATGACTTAGGAGAGAGGAGGAACAATGCAGAAGTGAAATCTTTGAGTACTTAAGAGGAAAACAAAAGTGGGAGTTGGCTTCAGATAAGAGAACTAGTAGTTCATACGTATAACAAAAGAGAAGGTGTTCATGGGTGTAGATGACAGCAAACTAAATGACAGCAGCAGATAGGCTTTTTGATTGATTCTATTTCTTCAGTCTAATGAGAAATAAGTCATCGTCTGATACTGTAGAGGAGGAAGTGTTGAAGGTTTGAAGAAAGGAGAGGTGTGAGATCATTATCTAAGGGGCAATGGAAAATAAGCTGTCTAAGGAAATGTCTAATAGGATTGTCTGTCGGGCAGCAAGCACTAAGGTCTCACTTGAAGTTAGCGTTCAAGAATTTAATGTAAAATGGTCAGTGACATTACATGGTTTTCTCCGGTGACACTCAGTTCTGTAGATACAAGTGCTAAGTAGTTTAATAATTGGATTTAACTAGAGTTGGGATTTTGCTGGGCAGATATTTTTTGGAAGAAACTAGCAAGGAAGTCCATGCAAAGAAACATTTATAATGGTAGCTTATAGAATCCAAGGTTCGGAAAAGGGTAAGTGATAGTGAAAAGGCTGCCAAGTCAGTGAAGTAAGGGTACTGGTAGCATTGAAGAATGATGAATCATATGAAGTAAAGAATATATATAGCTACAATATTGAGTTAATATTTGCAGCCAAATACTGATTTAGGAATATAAGAATTAGAGCACAGCTTTGTACACTTTCTCATGAGTTCCTTTATCCTCTTCAAGCCTCCTTTCTCTTTTTCCATACATACCTTCCTGAAGCAGAATGAATTGAATAGGAAGGAAAATGTATGTGGGTGGGAGCAGGGGCATGGCACGTAAAAGAAAGAAACATAGAAGGAAAAAAATCTCCCATGGAGAAAAGGAGAGTCCTTTATCCCCATGGACTCAGATTAAATAAATTCATCCTGTGGGGACATAAGAAGAGCTATTTGTCTCGGGCAGCATTTGAGCCATGACCATTGTCCCTTCTTGGGTGGGCAATGAGACTTTCTTCCTTGTGACTCCTCACAGCACCTAGCACACTGCTCATTACCATTTCTAGCTTAATAACCAACAAAGAGCAGAAGTCAGAGGGGGAAAAGTTTGGGCAAGATCATTTCTTATTAAAGAAAAATTGTACTCTTGCAATTTGTTAAAACAAGAGCCAGAAATGGGGTCTAAAAATTTCCAATTACAGCACAAGCTCACTCCTCTAGACTCTGTATTCTCACACAATTTCTTTAGAAATGGATATCTTAGAGATAAGAAAATGAGGTGTATTTATTTGTCCTATTAAATTAAATAATGGAAGCACTACATATAGGTGTTCCATGAAATCCTTTCCAATATTCCTATTCAAAAAATGGACTGCCGGCTAATATTTTAAACCTTATACTTTACAGACCACAGAATATCACCATTTGGGAGATTGTGTGAAAATTCTTCGTGTATTAGGCAATGAAAATATTCATAAAATCAGAGGCATAATTAGCCTATACATGGTTATGTGTGAAGATGATTCTTTAAGAGATAAGTTTATCTCTAAGGGAAAAAATGCCTCCATACTTGATGTCTTAAATTTTAACTTATTTTTTTTTAAATTGAAGTATAGTTGATGTACTATATTATATGTTACAGGTGCACAATATAGTGATTCACAATTTTTAAATTGTTATAAACTCCATTTATAACTATCATAAAAATACTGGCTATATTCCCTGTGTTGTACAATATACCCTTGGAGCTTATTTTATGCATAGTAGTTTGTAACTCTCAATCTCCCACCCTGATGTTGCCCCTCCCCACTTCCCTCTCCCCACTGGTAACCACTAGTTTGTTCTCTATATCTGTGAGTCTGTTTCCTTTTTGTTATATTCACTAGTTGGTTTTATTTTTTAGATTCCACATATAAGTGATATCATATGGTATTTGCCTTTCTCTGTCTGACTTATTTCACTTAGCATAATACCTTCCAAGTCCATCCCTGTTGTTGCAAATGGCAAGATTTCATTCTTTTTTATGGCTCAGTAGTATTACATTGTGTGTGTGTTTGTGTGTGTGTGTGTGTGTGTCTGTGTATACCACATCTTCTTTATCCATTCATCTGTTGATGTACCCTTAGGTTGTTTCCATATCTTGGCTATTGTAAATAGTGCTGCTATGAACATTGGGGTGTAGGTATCTTTTTGGATTAGTGTTTTTGTTACTTCTACATTAGTTGTTTTTCTTACTTTGACAGAGAAATACTGTCTGAATGGGAATAGTATATCAATAGTAGAACAAACGAGCTGGCACAGTGACCCCACTCTTCTCCAGGTGGATCCACATCACTTGATAAGATGTCACAAGGTGTGTTCAGCCCTGAGGGTCCATGCCCCTGACTATTCTTTTTACACTGAGTTATACTGTAGCCCATTTCTGGAGACTCTCTGGGGTCAGATTTTGCCTCATAGATGTGGTGGGGGGGGGACCTGGATAAATTGCTCTTTTCCCAAGGACTCTTGTCTCTCACACCACCTGAAAGATATGACCACCCACACTGCCAGAGTGCATCTTAAGCAGAAGCTCTGAGAGTTGAGAGTCAAGTCCCTGACAAAGAATAAAGATTAAAGTCTAAATGCTGAGGACCACCTCACGAGCCCAGGGTGCTTGACAGCACACAAGCAAGCAAGGGTCCAAAGCTGAGCTGCAACCAGCCAACAAACGTTTCAGAGGAGCTTAGAGCTCACCAAAGGATCTTGCTAGATCTTAAGTCATAGTCAGCATATGGGAAAAGAAACATGTTATAAAATGATAAAAGAATGAGGGCTTTCTTTTAATAATGTAATTCTAAAAATTCAGAGAATTGCACTTTATTCTTAGAAAAATACTATAGGTTTATGGAAGTAAAATTAGAAGGTAGCAAAAATAAAGAGGAAAAATAATTTCATACTCTGCCACAAAAGATATATGTGTATTTTTTTAACAAGATGGAGTTAACAGCAATATTTCATCCTGTTTTTGTCACTTAATAGATTTAGAATAGTATTTTAAGGTATTCTTATCTAGAAAGGCATCCTACAAAAAGGAATAAATATTTGCAAGCCACCTATCTGATAAGGGGTTAATATCCAAAATATATAAGGAATTCATACAAATCAATAGCAAAAAATAATATGATTAAAAATGGACCAATAATTGAATAGACATTTTTCCAAAGAAGACATATAAATGGCCACCAGCTACATGAAAAGATCCTCAACATCACTAATTATCAGGGAACTGCAAATCACAATCACAATGAGATATCACTTCATACCTCTTAGAATGGCTACTATCAAAAAGACGAGATAACAAGTGTTGGTGATAATGTGGAGAAAATGGAATACTTGTGCACTTTTGATAGAAATGTAAATTTGAGCATCAACTATGGAAAATATCATGGATGTTCCTCAAAAAAATTAAAACTAAAACTACCATATGTTCCAGCAATCCCACTTCTGGGTAGATATCAGAAAGAAATGAACTCGCTATCTTGAAGAAATAATTGAACACCCATGTTCACTGCAACATTATTCACAATAGCCAAGACATGGAAACACCTTAAAGATCCATCATCAACAGATGAATGGATAAAGAAGATGTAGAATGTAAAAACATAAAAACATAATGGAATATTCCATCAAAACAATGGAATATTCAGCCATAGAAAGAAGGAAATCCTGCCTTTTGTGACAACATGGATGAATCTTGAAGGCATTATGCTAAGTGAAACAGGTAAAACAGAGAAAGACAAATATGGTATGATAATCACTTACATGTGGAATATAAAAAAGCCAAATTCAAAAAATAAATAAATAAACAGTAGAACAGTAGTGGTTGCCAGGGGCTGGGGTGGGGAAAATGGGGAGATGCTGGTCAAAAAACACAAACTTCCAGCTATAAGATGAATAAGTTCTAATCTAATGCACAGCATGGTGACTATAATTAACAATATTGTATTATGTATTTAAAAATTGTTGAGACAGTAAACCTTAAAAGTTATCACCACAAAAAATAAATTGTAATTATGGGAGGGATGGAGATGTTAACTAACCTTATCGTGGTAATCATTTTACAATATACGTGTGCATCAAATCATTATTTTGTACACTTTAAACTTACATATGTTACATCAATATTGTCTCAATAAAGCTGGAAAAGAAAGCATAATATTATGGACCATCTTAATGCTGAATGAAATAAGGTATTTCACCTATTTCATTAATACCCTTTTGTTAAGTATTTAGATGGTTTCATTGTTGTTGTATACATCTGTGATGCCTTCTGTCACCAACAATCTGAGTTAGGCCAAACTTCACAGGTGAAGGGCATAGTCCTCCACAAGAACGCCCTCACTTCTGAAACCAGCCATAAGTTCAGGGTTCTCCACCCCACC
Organism: Hyperoodon ampullatus; assembly: GCF_949752795.1. Taxonomy (NCBI): domain Eukaryota; kingdom Metazoa; phylum Chordata; class Mammalia; order Artiodactyla; family Ziphiidae; genus Hyperoodon; species Hyperoodon ampullatus. Next base: position 14,431,014 of record NC_136918.1, read on the forward strand.
CCACTTCTGACCAGCTGGCTACCAATTTGGGAATCCCCACTAACCCCTCAGTTCCATAATTTCCTAGAATGACTTACAGAACTCAACAAAGAGCTACACTTATTAAAGTTTTATTATAGCAAAAGAATACAAATCAGAACCAGCCAAAGGGGAATGATGCATAAAGACAAGTCTGGGAAGGTACCAAACAAGAAGCCTCCATCATCCTTAGGGGTGCATTACCCTCCAGGCACAACAATGTGTGACAATACACAGAGTATTGCTGACCAGGGAAGTTTACCTGAGTTTTATCAGGATTTTATTACATGGACATGATTGCTTGAATGATTAGTCATGGAGTTAAACTCCATCTCCAGCCACCCTCCCATCCTAGAAGGTCAGGCTCATGTCACAAGGCTTGAAGTCCTAGCCCTTTAATCATATGGTTGATCATCCTGAGTGGCCAACCCTCATCCTGAGTCATCTCATCAGCAGAAACATCAGCATAAGCAATCTACCATGAATAACATACAATCCTGTCACTTGGGAAATTCCAAGAATTTAGAGGTTAACTTTCAGTAATCAGGGACAACGACCAAATTCTTCATTACACAGCACCTAAACTAGAAAATCAAGCTGATCACACTCCTCCATTCATAGCTCACTGCCCCAACCAGGGTCTGCAAATCTCTTCTGTTTCTTTATATTTCTTTATTTATTATTTATTAACTTATGTATTTATTTGGCTGCATCGGGTCTTAGTTGCGGCACATGGGATCTTCATTGCAGCCTGCAGAATCTTTCATTGCAGCACGTAGGCTCTTCACTGTGGTGCGTAGGCTTCTCTCTAGCTGTGGCTCACAGGCTCTAGAGCATGTGGGCTCAGTAGTTGCCCCGTGGCATGTGGGACCTTAGTTCCCCAACCAGGGATCGAACCCACATCCCCTGCATTGGAAGGTGGATTCTTAACCACTGGACCACCAGGGAAGTCCCTGATATATTTATTTATTTTTCTTTTATACCTAATTCTATTTCTATCCCCTTTTCCACTTTACTCAATCTAATACGTTTGTTATATATACTAAGATATATCTTCATCCTTTTAAAATATATAGTAATTAATTTACATAAATGGCATAGTGTTAAGAGTCTCTCCCTGATGTTTAATATCATTTTACAGTTGTGTATGTAGCTGCATGTGTATCTAGTTTTAATGGCTTCTAATTACTGTGTAGTATTCTATAAAATTCATCCATCTCTATCTATTCCTGGAGTCATAGATACTCTAGGTTGACTCTAATTCCTTTTTTCCACAAACAATGCTGGGCTGAACATATTCCTATGTGTCCCTTTAAGGATTTATACCAGGTATCTCTGGAGTATACACCCATGAATGGGATTGTAGATTAAAGACTGTTGCAGTACCACTAAATCTAACCAGATTGTGCTCCACAACAGCTGAGTCAGTGGTGTAGGGAGGTCTCTATTTCACAATATAATTGATAATCCTTAATGTTATCCAGTTTTCTAAGTTCTATAATTTGATAGGTGCAAAGTGGTATTTCACCATTGTTGTAATTTGTATGCTTTGATTACTGATAAATTGAAACATCTCTTATTCCTGTTAGCCATTTAGTTTCCCCATTTTGTGAATTGCCAATTCATATTCTTTGCCCATTCTTGGCCTGAGTTTACTGTCTTCTTGACTTTCAGACAATTCTTTGTATATTTTATGTACTTACCTCTCGTTATTCTTAGACAATACGAATACCTTTTCCCTATTTACAACCATCTGTTACTTTTGTTTAAAGTGTCTTTTACTGAAATACACCTTTAATTTGATACAATTAAATCAACTATTTTTCTTCTCTTTATGATTTGTACTTTTGCAGTCTTCTCTAAGAAGTCATTCCTCACTTCAAGGTTGCTAGAGTATTCTCCTACATTTTCTTCTATTAATTTATAATTTTCTTCTTTCACATTTAAGTCTTTAATCCATATGGAGTACACTTTTGTATATGATACAAGAAAGGGATTCAAACTTTCCATCCCATATAGTGCACCAGTTTTCCCAATAACTTCTAAATAATTTATTCTTTCCCCATTAGTTTGTGTTGCCAAATTTACATATCAATTCCCATATAAACAGGTCTATTTCTGAATCCTTTATCTTTCTTGGTCTATTTTGTTCAGTATTATGCTTGTACTATAACTGTAGTATGTTTTGTTATCTGAGGGTGAATCACAATATGTTTATATTTCTTTAAATCATTTCCTGCAAATGTTTGACTCATTTTGCGATTGAATTATTTTGCTGTCGTAAATGACATATCATTGTCTCCTGTATTTTCTAGCTAGTTATTATTATTGCCATAGAAGAAGGCTATTGATTTTTGTTAGCTGATCTTGTCTTCATCAAGCCTGGTCAATTTTCTCATTAGAACTAATAACTTGCCTGTTGATCTCTTGGGTTATCTACACAGCTGAACATATCACCAGCAAATAATGACAGTTTCATCTCTTCCCTTTCAATATTTATGCCTGTCATTTTTCCTTTCCAATTTTATATTACTGGCATTGCTATAATAAACATCCCGAAAGCTAAACGCTTAAGCACAATTATTTTTTAAATAGGATATATTCATAGGAGTGGATTTTCTGGTCAGAGAGTTTTTTATGTTTAAGGCTTCTAAATTATATTTTTATAATTTATAGAATAAATTTACATCAAAACATTGTCCCATTAACAGTGTAATAAAGGGATCATATTTTGGAATCCTCATCAACATCTGGGATTAGCCATTTTAAATTTTTCCAATTTGAAAATATTAGAAGATATCTCCTTTTAATTTGCTTTTTTATTATTAAAAATATTGAATTTATATTCAGGTATCAGGTATAGAATAAGTGAAATGAGGTAGTTAAGAAACTACATTTGTTTTTCATCTGTCAAAATTTTATTAAGACACTGAATAAAACAACATATTTGAATGCTCTCTGGCTTACACTCAATTTTCCATTCTCTAAATGCATAAACCATTCTTCATCCATATCTTCTATTTATAGAATATTTGCTTTCTATCAGCCATATGGTACTAGGTATAGTCAGGGATCAAACAGCTTAAAAATCATGAGTCTTGTTCTTAAGGAGCTTCCATTCCAGCAGGAAAAACAAGAGACAGGAACAGTTATAACAGATGGTATAAAGTGATATTTGTCATAGGAGTCTCATGACTCTATGACAAATGTCATGGGATGTTAGACAATGAAATGAGAGGATTTTAAAGAATTCAATAGGCAGTGGAGGACAGTGGAGGTTTTTGAGCAGGAAGAGGAAGAGGTCACAGTCACATTTAAGAGACCTTGATCTGCTGGTGGCATTTGGGATGGATTGGGGAAGGTCAAAAAAGTGGCCTAAAGACTGATCAAGTGGTTGACAAAATATTTAGGCCAGGTTGGGGGAATGAGCAACTTAACCAGGAAATTAATAACAGATGGAAAAGAGGGAGATTGAGAGATAGGTAAAATTGACAGGATTTGGCTTTGGTTGGATTTAGGGGCCTAAATAATAGAGAATGGTTTCTAATTTTTTAGCTTCAGCTACTGGGAACATAGAGGAGCCATTGACACAGATGGGTCAGAAATCTAGAAAAAGACTGATCTAGAAAAAGAAATCTAGAAAAAGACCTGGGAAGCTGGGAAATTAATATATTTGATATGTAGCCAGAAGAGCTGGAAGTATGTTTGTGTGTGTGTGTGTGTGTGTCTAGTTAAGATACTGATTTTAGCATTATGTATATAAAACTGAAAATGAAAATCCTTTGGCCAAACCTACCAGTGAAAGAAAGAGAGCAAGAAGATAAAAGAGAGTTAAGATAGTGATCTCTTACAGATTTCAAGTACAGGATTGGCAGAGAATTCAGTAAAAGAGAAGAGGACCCACCAGAGAGGCAGGAGAAGAACTCAAAGTTGTGGGGTCATAAAAGCCAAGAAGTAGGGAAGTAGGGTTTAATCAAAAGGATCAAATGCCACAAACACTTCATGGAGGGAGAGGACCAAGAACAGACTTAGATCTGGGGCTTAATAAGCATCAGTGACCTCCAGAGGAGCAAATCCATGGAGTGCCAGGTCTTAAAGCCAGAAGGAATTCATCAGCCATGAGAAAGAGCAAGCAGTGATGGTCAGCATTCTATCTAGAAGCCTGGTGATGAACACACAGTGAGACATAAGATAGTACCTCAAGAGGATTGTGGAAAAAGGCTTTTTAGGGAAAGGGAAGCCTGACACGTTTATAGGTAGAATCAATGCAACCTGTGAAGAGGAAAACGTTAAAGATGCAAAAGGAAGAGCATAATTAATGGAACAAAGCTGAAGGATGTAGGCTGTTTTGGAATAAAGATGCAAGGGAAGGATTAATTTCAAAAAGGAGGAGGGGAAGATTTTATTCAGCTAGCAGAGACATTTTCTGTGAATAAGTCATTTTTCACAAATAGGGCTAACAGCATTTTTAATGTGTAAAAGAGATCAACTAAATTGTAACCTGCAGAATTTAGGACTGAGTTCATCCTCCTCTCAGAATAATAGTTTTGAAAAGTGTCAGTGGCAAAAGATGCCTTCCTGATAATAGAATGGTGACTTGCTCTTCTATTAGAACCATTTGCATTTATAGTGTTTAATTTTGCTACATATTTGGGTCAAGGGGTGGCTAGTGAATAATTCAGGATATCTTCTTGCATAGTCCCAGGTTATAAACCAAGTCCAAAAGGCTTTTTGGCAGGCTCTGAAATACACTTTCACCAATGACTTCCTACATTGTAAATTGCCTCTGGTTGCAGAACTAGCCACCACATCCTGCAGTTCCCTGAGGCTCTTTCTTTTGCTGAAGTCCATGCATCATTTGTTGTAACCTGTAATCCTGAAGGATCAATATTTGACCTCATATTCTGTAACAGTGAGTGATCTTCCCAGTTGTGACACCAAAGATTGGCAAAGTTACGTGACCAGGCTATGCTGTTTTTCTCCTCTATTACACACAAAATACTATACTTTGTAGAAGGTGAAGGGTATAGCTGGTCGACCCTCATTCAGTGGGAAGAGTTAGTTCACTTGCTAGTGTCACTGAAGGCGGAGTGTGTGAAGGCAACTGGAGCACTAACACGGTTGGCAGACTCCTCTCTGGGTCTCTGGGGATTCAGGGCTAGCAAATGAGATGATTCCTGCAAAATGCCCTGATCCTGCGAGATCCCAGGACGTGTAAGAAAGGACTAGCCGACTACCATAGACAAAATGAAACCGCTGAGACTCAAACCATCTAATGAAACTCTTGATTAGGAGTTTGTCATAAAGTTGGAGTCTACTTTCAGTCTTTGTGAAAGATGTGCTTTCATCTACCTAAGTTGATAAACTCTAAGCTTGGTTGGAAAATAAAATCAGGTAACAATTTCCTAGGCCTGTGGTCAGTAAATTAAAAATACTCAATACTGTAATAGAATAGTATAACCTCCTTTAAAATGTAATGAGATTTTGTGCTTTTTTTTAACTTAAGATTTACATGCTCTCAGACATTTCATAGTCACAAGATAAAGCTTCCTGTTTGTCACCTGGGTACATCTGGCCTAAGAGCACATGGTACCATACCTTCTCCTACTTTTAAACTCTTGCTTGATTTATAACATGAAACATGTCTTAGCTTTAAATGCTGCTACTTCTTATGGACTCCCTTCTGTTTCTTTAAGTTTCTAACTCTTGTTGCCCTGCACTGCACTGTGAATGTTCAAGCTTGTGATTCAATGAGACAATTGCAAAATGTAGAAGATAGAAATTTTGTAAGAATTGGGGAGGGGGAAGGGTAAGCTGTGACAAAGCGAGAGAGTGGCATGGGCATATATACACTACCAAACGTAAAATAGATACCTAGTGGGAAGCAGCTGCATAGCACAGGGAGATCAGCTCCGTGCTTTGTGACCACCTAGAGGGGTGGGATAGGGAGGGTGGGAGGGAGGGAGACGCAAGAGGGAAGAGATATGAGAACATATGTATATGTATAACTAATTCACTTTGTTATAAAGCAGAAACTAACACACCATTGTAAAGCAATTATACTCCAATAAAGATGTAAAAAAAAAATTATAACAAAACGTTACCAGAGTTATTCCTATATTGTGGGATTATTGGTGAGTTACTTTCTTCTTTACAGTACTTCCATATACTTCCTTCTTTATAAGACTTATTTAATAATTCCTGAAATATTCACAAAATACTGTATTATTCTTATAATAAGGAAAATAATATTAGTTACATTTTGATAAATGTGATTAACTGTAAACTGTTCGTGCCTGAATCATCTATTTTTTTCTTCATAATGCCATGAAAGCAGTTTTGAATAAAGCTAGAATAAGCTGAAACCTTTATTTCCCACTTTTAAGATTCATAAAACATTGCCTCACTCTTGCAATTAATTTAAATACAAGTATGTGTGTGATTATACAAACACTTATTTCTAAATTTCCTGATTCCAAATGGAATTGGAGGTAAAGAAAACCAAATTTTGCCGACCCTTGTGATTTAAGAAAAACAATTTTGCTTACATGAAGCAAACTGATTTTCCAAACCATTCATTTCCACACACTTTAATCTTTATATAATCCAATCAGCTAACCTTCTTTTGATTTTATTTTTCTGGAGCAGGAAGTATTGTGGTCAGTATTCTGATTTCATGAAAAAAAAAAAGAGGCATTCAGTCAGAGCACATAGCTCTTAGTCTAACTTAAACTACTGCTGTTTTTCTTACTGTAAAATTTACTTTAATTTTAAAAACACATTAAAATAACAGTAAATACATTCTGTGAAGGACTGAGGATCTTGTGTTCTTCTCTCCTTACCATTTATAAATTCAGTGGAACCATAATCTCTAAGAACTAGATGGTGTTAATTTAGAAAATTCCTTTCATGAAAATAAATCCCACTTCTTGCCAAGTCCATACGATTGGGGTATTTCTTTTTCTTGTAATAGTCAACTCTTCCCAGAGATCTAGCTTACAGGCTTTATTCCTTATGTTGTATTTTAAGAGTAATGTGTATATCAATGTTACTGCACACTGAGAAGTAACCTAAGGGGGAAACTGTCCTGAGGGGATGAATGTTCATTTCCAGGAAAGTCTCTGTCTTTTAGGAAAAAGAATGGCTCAAAGGAGTCAAGTTGGCAGAGAAAGAGAGTATCTGATGATAAATCAATTATATATTATATATTATCCCTTGGAAAGCAATGGCTCTGACCACCTCACCAACCAACTCATAAGATTATTGTGAAAATGAAATGAGAATTTAGGTGAAAGCCTTTTGTAAACTCTTAAAGACCATGCAAATATGATTGTTCTTCTTGAATCACTTATATCTGCGCTGTGTCTGGAGCAGTGTAAAAACAGACCTGACAACCCAAGTTAAATGTTTTCTTAAGCTGAGTAAATTAGTCACAATTAGAAAGACACCGGTTTGTAAAATTCTTTCATTATTTTAAAATTAGAATTCAAGCAATGCGTCATAAATGAGATGATAAAGAGATATTAACCTGAATTTTTCTATCAGGAAATTGTGCAGTTTAGAGGAAACCATCATGTGATAATGTGACTAATTTCCAGCACTTTTCCATTTACCACTCTAGGCTGTTCCAGCTCACCACGGATCCTAATGGATTTTTGTTTGTTTGTTTATTTTCTACCATTTGTATTTGGTATATGTTATTCAGATTATATTTTTAATCATCATATTGCATTCACAGTTGAAAGACTTAGTAATATATTTATCCATTATTTTATTTTAATATTAGCATTACAATACTTGTGCTTAAATTGAAAGCAACACATGCAATTTTCCAGGTACAAGGTTTTAGGGATGTAGAACTGTTTACAACTTCTGTGGACAACAGCAGTGCTGATTACAGATCATTCAAACAAATGTTCTTTGATTTGGCTCTTATAACCACATCTGTCTCTGCTAAGTGGGTGGGGGAAATAAAACAAGTGATATAATTCCCTATGTGTTGAAACCTTTTAGCTGGGAACAGCTTTTTAATGGCTGTTTTTGCAGTCAGCAAGAAATGTACATTTATTCAACTGAAAGCAACAATGATGATAAGGAGGGAAAAAAATGGTTCCAACTCCTGTTTCACGCCATGATTTTCAAGATGGTTTTGTGAAGTTTCATTTACAGTCTCTAACAAAGCAAATCAATAGATACATATATTATCGGTGTATAAAACACAATAAAAGTATAAAGAGAAACAAAATGACTACATCAGATGATATGGCAGTGTATCTTCTCAGACAGGACCTAGTTTATTCCCAATCATAAATAATTGGCTGGCAAATGTTAGGTATTTATTCACCTTTGGGAAAAAAAAATCTTCCCAGTTCATTTCAGTATAATAAGTCTCCTAATGTTCACAGCCTTTGAAACAAAAGAACAGAGGAGAATATTGCCTCACTCATCTGCAAGATGGCTTCTCTCTAATTAGATGGCTGCAAGAATCTAAAATGAGGTCACTTCTCCATCACCAACATTGAGGCATGATAGAATGCAGTGTGCTGATTGTCAAATGTAGGCATATCCAGAGACTATTTTGATATTGACTAAAATAGGATTTAACCTCTTTTCTTGACTGTGTACTCTACAAAAGGTCTGAAATTGAGCATGTACAACTCATTTATAGTGCAGTTATATTTATACAGGAATTGGGTTCTAACATAGGCAAGTAAGACAACAATTGGGTAGAGTCAACATTACCAGTGAAAAGCTGTTATGTTGCCCTTTAACCCCTAGGACTTAGATCCTTACAAAGTCAAAGGCCAAGAATTATTTCCTTCTGTTTCCCTTTGCGTTTTACTTGTAACCTTCCCTGGAATAGTGGAGATTAATGTAATTCGAATCAGGGAAAATCCTCTCTCCCTTTCTGTTTTTGCAGAGCCTAGGTAATCGAATTCATGGAATTTAAATGAATGAAATACTACTGCATGCTCCTGAACCTTACCATGATATGTTGAATATTTAACTATATTATTTCTACTTTAATCTTCAAAACAACATTTCGTGATAGATATTAAAAGACACCATTTTTATGTGAGGAAACTGAAACTAACAGAAGTTATGTAACTTGCAGGTACTTGGCAGAACTTGAATTCAAACCGTGTTGAATCTGTAGCTGGTGCCCTTTATACTATACTATTACCAACTGCCAGAAATATACAGAGGTATTTAATGTATTCCAAAAATTATATTAGTAATACAGCTGAACCTGGCTGGGTCATTTGACTAATTTTTAGAATGTTACATTAAAGGTCTCCATTAAATAAAAAACAGAATGGCAGGGTTAGGAAATATATTAGTGGTTTGGTGTTCTCTAGGCTAAGTTATCTAACCCCCTTAATTGTTCTCCTCAGCCAGTCCTCTTTAGCTCCTACTTAGAGGATAGCTGATATACCCTTGTTCATTTATTATTCACCCCAGCTCCCCCTTCTTTAAACCAATATGCAAAATATTTCTATAAGAATCCTCCTAAAAAACCTTTTTCATCACATCATTGCCTTCCTTAAAAACTTTCAATAGTTTCTTATGTTCAATCTCATCAAGCTAAGCTCCTAAACTTGAGTTTCAGGGTACTCTGTCATTAGAAAGCATCTACCCATTCAAATTCATTTCCTATTTCAACTTCTCATATGCTTCCTCCACTGTGGTGAAAATTTCTTTGTTTCTCCCCCCACCAATTTTTGCCTAAAAATGTCAATAGAAAAGTGAAAGTATTTAAGAAGTTTATTTTTCAAGCACCCCACCCCTGCATCAAACCTCCTACCCAGAAGACATCGGTTTAATAGTAACTTTATATCAGTTGCAGTAAACAAGGAAATTACAAATACTTTGCAATTACTGGGTTGGCCAGAAAGTTCGTTTGGGTTTTCCATATCATCTTATGGAAAATGCCAAATGAACTTTTTGGCCAACCCAATATATCTGTGTTTTAACTTTTTCTGTCTCCTTTATACTTCTGTTCAGTGCTCCCTTCACTCTCCATACTCTGTATTTACTCAAAATCTCCATCCACCATTGAAGATTTATCTATCATTAAAGTCTCATCTCAAGGCCATATTCCTCCATGAAGCCTCCTATGACCACACCAGTCTTCTTATATTTCTCTTTAATGATCTCCTACATGGCTGCCTCTTGTCACATCACAAACTTGGATGTGTCCGATACTTCTCTCCCTAACATCACCTAGAAAAATTCTGAGCATTTGAATACTACCAACTGATTAAAACCTATTAAGAAAAATTTCCCATGAAAACGAAAAGATTTAAAATATTTAATCTTATGAAAATAAAAATGTTACTAGAACACAATAAAAATAAATATGCAGGCCAGAGCTGTCCAATAGAAATATAATACAAGCCACCTAGGCAATTTAAAAGTTCATAGTGGCCACATTTTAAAAAATAAGAAGTTGTATTAGTTTCCTATTGCTGCTGTAACAAATTAGCGCATATTTAGTGGCTTAAAACAACACACACTTATTCTCCTACAGTTCTGGAGGTCAGAAATCTGAATTGAGTTTTACAGGGCTAAAATCAAGGTTTGACAGGGCTGGATCCTTCTGGAAGTTCTAAGGGGGAAAACTATTTCCTTGCCTTTCCAGCTGCTAAGGGGCCTGTGTATTCCTTGGCTCATGGCCCCATTTTCACATCACTCCAACTTTTTGCTTCCATGGTCACATCTCCTACTACTCACTGTGAACTCCTGCTGCCTTGTCATACGGACCCTGAGATTACATTAGGCCCATTATCAGGAATAATCCAGGATAATACAGCCATCTCAAGATCCTTAACTTAATCACATTGGCAAAGCCCCTTTTGTCATATAAGGGAATGTTCACATGTCCCTGAGATTAGGACCTAGACATCTTTGGGGGTCATTACTTAGCCTACCACAGAAACAAATGAACTTAATTTTAATAATATATTTTATTTAACCCAGTATATATAAAATGGTGTCATTTCAATATGTAATCAATATAAAACAATTTATACTTCATTTTTAAATTAAAGTTGATTAAAATTGAATAAAATTCAAAGTTCACTTCCTCAGTGACATCCATATTAAAGTGCTCACTAGTCATGTGTGACTAACAGCTACCCTGTATAGATGACCATCACCTTCTCTCTGTGCAGGTTAGGGGACTGTGAAGTTAGAGGGAGCACGGTCCACACAAGACTGCCTTCACTTTTGATGCCAACAGAACGTTTGAGGGCCCTCAAAACCAATCTGACTTTCAATAATTCACCAAAAGGACTTACAGAACTCACTGAACCTTGTGATACTCATGGTTGTGGCTTATTGTAGAGAAAATATACAGATTTATAAGAGACAAGGGAAGGAGCACACAGGGCAGAGTCTGGGGAAGTACCAAATACAGAGCTTCCATTGTCTTCTCCCTATGAAGTCGTGGATAGTGGCAATTTCCCAAAATCCATGTGTGAAAATACACACGGAGTATTTTACCAGAGCCTCATGAAAGGCTCCCTCTGGAGTGAGTCAGTCACCACTGAATAAACCTGACTACCTCCTTGGGACTGCCATGCTGTAAGAAATCACAAGCAAACCATGAGGAGAGGCCACATGGAGAGAGTGGCCCAGGCCCCAGTTCTAGCTGTACTAGCCCAAACACCAGACATTTGAGTGATGTCATCTGATGTCCACCCCCAGCAAATGTAACATGAAGAACAACAAAGAACCTCAGTGAACGGCCAGAACAAAGGCCCCAGACATATGCCATGTCATGCCATCCTAGCCACCCCCAGCCATTCAAGTTTCCATAGGTATTGCCCTAGTCATCACGGAGCTTAATTTCTGCCTAAATTCCTAAACCACAAACTAGTACAATGAAGTGATTGTTGTTTTACACTACTAAGCATTAGGTTGATTTGCTATACAGCAATACGTACATTAACCAGAACAAAGATATTATTAGAACCATTTTGTAGATAAGGCAACTGAGACTCAGAGAGGCTAATTTATTTCCCCAAAGATGCAAAACCAGTAAGTAGTTGAGCTGGGATTTAAAACTATATCTAGACTAGTTTCAAGGCCTATGCTCTTAACTACTACACCAACCTTTCTCTGATTCAGTTAAAATGTAAAAAAATACCTGTGAAGGAGTAGAATCTATTTTTCATGGGAGTGATTTGAAGTTCCAAAAGTTTAAAAGGCTTACCTAGAAATTGGATATAGTTGGTGGCAGAGCCAGAGCTACACCCTGGGTCTCCCACTCCAAGCTCAGTAGGTTTTCTTTTTTTTCGCTCCTTTTTTTCTACAATAAAATATCTGACTGTTTTGCCAGGTAACCACATATATACACCATCTTTTCTGCATGCAACCGTTAAAAATTTACTCAGTCTGACAGACCTGATAGCCCACAAAATTCACCCAACTTAAATACAGAAAAGCACTAATCTCAAAGCCAGTGTTTGCAGAAGTAATAGGAGATGACCATTTAAAATAGGTAATAATTCTGCCTTAATTAAAGACTTATAACTGAAATGTTTGCAGTGTTAGTCAGAAGGGAATTGTACTAATCCAGATGAGATGAGTTTATTTTAAAAAGCAAAAATGGTAAATTCTAGCCATGTCTGAAGCAATTAGAAGGCATTGATAAACAAAAATATTGGGTACTTTTTTCAAATGGCAATTGAAATTAAGCAGCATTCTATTACAAATGAACAACAGTTTCCCATTAGGTAGATCTATATATTTATTAAGTTTAATTTAAAACCTATTTGTATTGCACAGAATTAAATTTGCTTACAAAGAAGAAATTCTCTGGTTTTGAGAGAAACTTTGTATAAAGATCTCAAACAGTGCTTGTAATGTAGTAGGCAGTCCTTGTACATATTTGTGGAATTAATGATATCAGTGGAGTTTTATTGAAATACTATAGGTTAGAAGAGTTTGAATTGTTCCCTGGAAAGAATTAAGTAAGAAGTAAGATTTTCACACAAAGGAAACTGTCCTTTTAAATATGTTGAGCAGAATTTGTGTTCAAATTTGGGAAAAACATCTCAGGGGTCACAGAGTTTGCTCCTCTGTATTATTGTGGGTTTGACCTTGTTATTTTGGCCATAAATAGCAATCTGTATTTCATCTAATCTACTCTTGAGTATTCCTAGTGATGGGACCTTAGCAACATTTTCCCAGCAAATTATTCCAAAATCTAATCAACTCTACATTTAGAAATACTTTCTTAATGCCTAACCTAATGGTCTAGTTTCAGGTTGTTGCACCCCCTTAACAACTTTAAAGATTTCCTTTTCCTGATGGGTATTATCACCTCCCCAGTATCTATGCTCCATCATGACCATTTGTACAGTTTATTCTCTAAATAAAACTGGGCAAATAATGTTCCCTTAACCTCACTGCAAAGACCAAGTCCTGCAAATCCCCTATCACCCTTATAACTGTGGTCTAGATTCCAGCCCTCTAAAGAACCAGAGTGATTGAATTTTATGTTTCCTTTCTGGTATTGTGCAAAGCTGTCTCCTAAATTTGGTCATCTTCAGGATGGAAATGAATCTACAAATGTGATAATAATAGTAATGGTAGGTGACCAAGATGGCCTGAATATTCCTCTCAGCGACTAAATTTTAATCAGGTTTCTTCCTCACTATAGGCCCTAGACCTCCCTTTTCTTAGGGCATTTACTTTAGGAAACATGCAGTTATAAATTCGTTCTCTGCCCTTTTAAGATGTAAATCTTCTACAGCCCAGGAATGTCTTTTGAAAGGAACTGGGAGCCATCTCTTTAAAACATAATCAAGAAAAGCAACACCCAGATCTCCCAGTCACTAAGAGAGGGTGGGAGCCTAATTTCATTGTGTCAATTACCAAACACAGATGGCCTAATCACATCAACCAATTTCCCCCCAACACACTCTCATACTTTCCACTAGCTCCCCTCAGCGCTTAAAAACCCTCCTACCTTTTGTTTCAACGGAGTTGAGTTCAATTTCTCCCCTCTATTGTCATAATCTTGAATAAAGTTTCCCTTGCCTACTTAACTGGTCCAGTGCAATTTTTCTTTTACATATGTAAGAACAGAGGCAGTCTCAGCCACTATAAAACACTGAAGGATTTGGGTCATGGTAAAAGTTAAACAAAAGGTGCTTTCTCGGTATAATATTATGTACGAACAGGGATGTCAACTTTGTGAAAATTCATTGAGCTGTACATTTATATTTGTGCAGTTTTTTTTGTATGTTAAATTTCAATCAATAACTTTACTTAAAAATATAGTTTGAATTCTAGCTCTGTCATTTATAATGTAAGAGCATTGGGACTGGTACTTAAGCTCTCTGAACCTCAGTTTCTTTATAGGTTAAATGGGGAGAATAATACATACTGTACTGTGTAAGTGAGATTTAAATTAATGAAATGTTATAAAGTACCTGGTAGAGTACCCAGTCTCTAGTAGTAATTAGATGTTGCTGTCACTACTATTCATGGTTAGTTTTGAAGCAACCTTTTGTAGTAATTGGTGAAAAGTCACAAGAATGAAAAATAAGTCCCTTATTTCAGCAGCCTTCCAATTGGTCAAGATATTCATTCTATCTTCCTCTACTGCTTTTTAGGTAATTGATTTTAATGCATTTGCCTATGAAGAGCAATGAATCCTACATGGCTTATAAGACAAAAACATCTAAATACAATCTAGTGTTTTCAGTCCTATTAAAAATCTAATTTTTAAATTAGTTTTACAAGTTTACTAATTAATTTCCTCCCTTAAACTTTAATCCAGCCTTAACCAATTAACCCTAACCACTGGCCCCATCCCCACCCAATACATCTTATATATTTTAGTTTTATTGATCACTCACCAATTCAATCAATATATATATATTTTTTTAATAAATTTATTTATTTTATTTTTGGCTGCGTTGGGTCTTTGTTGCTGCATGTGGGCTTTCTTTGGTTGCAGTGAGCGGGGGATACTCTTTGTTGCGGACTATACTTTGCATTTATGTACACATAGCCAAAACTTCAGTTTTATCTCATTTTTTTGCTTCAAAAATTCCTTTAACAGTAGCCTTTCATCCTTAGCACCTACTAAGGACTAAGCACTGCACAGTGTTTTAAAATAAAGCCCATTGCCTCTAATTATTATTTTAACCCCAAAATAAATATTTTCAATAATTACTTTGCTAAAACCAAGGTAAAAATAAATGTTTAAAATGGTATTAATAGGTTTAAAGTGGAATTGAACTATCAATAAATGAATTTGAATTGTGCATCACTTAAGTTCTTTCTTGCGTTAGGTTTTACTCAGACATCTTTTGGGGAAGTATTTAGAACACAAAGTGTAATTGAGTTTTTTTTGTTTTTTTTTTTTGTGGTACACGGGCCTCTCACCGCTGTGGCCTCTCCCGCCACGGAGCACAGGCTCTGGATGCGCAGGCTCAGCAGCCATGGCTCACGGGCCCAGCCGCTCCGCGGCATGTGGGATCTTCCCGGACCAGGGCACGAACCCGTGTCCCCTGCAGAGGCAGGCACACTCCCAACCACTGCGCCACCAGGGAAGCCCATAATTGACTTTTTATACCAGTTGAGAAAGAACAGGGGTCTCATATCTAAATTAAAATACATCTCACTCAGGTCTATAAAATAATCAAGAGTGCATTCAGTTGTAGGAAGCTCTCGGTTTTGGAAAGAGAAGTTGGGAAACTCAGATTCTGGAAAGCAGGGCTGCTTCAGCCAGGTGAAACAGCTACAGCCCTCTAAGAAAGCCAACTGTTTTATCACCTGCATTCATTTCCTAGGGCTACTGAAACAAAATGTCACAAATTGGGTGGCTTAAAACAACAGAAATTTACTCTCCTAGTTCCAGGGGCTAGAAAAGTCTGAAATCAAAGTGTTGGAAGGGCTATACTCTCTCTGAAGCCTCTAGGAGAAGATACTTCCTTGCCTCTTCTAGCTTCTGATAGTCCCAGGCATTCCTCAGCATGTGACAGCATAACTCTAATCTCTGCTTCCATCTTCACATGGCCATACCTCCTTTGTGGCTCTTTCCTCTTCTTATACGGACACCAGTCATATTGGATTAGGGCCCACCCACACCCAGTACTACCTCATCTTAACTTGATTACATCTGCAAAGACCCTTTTGCCAAATAGTCACATTCACAGGTACTAAGTGTTAGGACTTCAAGTATCTTTTGGGGAGGTACAATTCAACCCATAATATCACTCTCCTTCAAGATGTATGAAAATCAGTATAGCTCCAATTCTTGAATTCTCACCTTGCGTAATTAGTAAGTACTGGGGGCAAATAAGGAGAATCACTATTTATAAGGTTGATTTGTAGCATTTATATATATATATATATATATATATATATATATATATATATATATATATATATATATATATATATATAGTAATTAACCCCTACCAAAAAAGCCACCTGTTTTAACACTGGAACAAGAAAAGGCAAAATGATACAAATTATTCAGTAGGTCTGAACTTTATTTTTTTAATCTATGAAGGCAAATTTATCTATTTTATCCAGATAATGCTGTCTCATGGATATGTAAGAGAAGCAGAAGGAATGACCCACATAAAGGCAATCTAAGACCACCCTGCCCCTAAGATTGTCCCATACATGATCGCTCATCCTTCAGCTACTTTTATCAGGGACTCACATAATCACTTCATTCAGCTACTCTTATCAGGGGAGAGTCCTGCTTCATTTGTTTCTGTATTTGGTTGATCAGTTGGTTCTGTTTTTTTAAAACATTTCTCTCTATTCAAGTTAAGTTCTTACTTTATTGCTCTAAACACATTGTAGGGGAAGAAAAGTAATTTTCCCTCTACCGTTCTGAGTTCTTAGCTGAAACTACTACAATAAACAACAGATTAACAAGAGGGAAGCAAACAGAAGTTTATCAACATGTAAACCTCATGTATACGTGGGGGATGCCCAGGGAAAAAATGAGTAACTCTCTGAGGTAGCTTAGAATTCAGACTTAAATATCATCTTAATAGAGAAAGGAAAGGGAGGGTTGTGGGTCTCCTAGGGGAGAGTAAATAATTTTTAGGAAAGATGAATGGGTCCTTAGAAGAATAAATGGGGGAGGTGTGATAGTTCATGACAAAGTTTGTCTGGGTGTGGTGTGGACTTCTACCTAACTACCACTTCCTGTGGTAAGAGTCAATCTCCCCTGGCTGATGAAAGTCCTCAAGAGGGGGTTTATGACAATTGAGTTCCTGTGGGAGGATCTGTCTTTAGGCAGATAAGGAGAGTTTAGAGAAATCTTCTCCTTGTATTTGCTGTTTTTCAAGTCACTACAGCTCAACATAACTAATAAGCCAAAGTGGCATATTTTGGGGTGGCATGTTCCGCTACCTTCAACATCTGTGGACTCCTTATAGGCACTTCATGTCAATAGGATCCTTGGTCACGGTTTACTCCAATCTCCTTCTGCCTTAAACTCATTCACTGTCATTGGTTTTGTGAGGACCCACACAGGACCTCAGAGTTGGTATGAAGATTATTTTATGTTTTTTTAATATACGATTTTTATCGGGGGGGTGATAGTGGTGGTATGGGACATCATATAAGAAGTCCTCGGCACAGGGGCAGAAGTGTGGGAAATTTTAGAGACCCCTCCTTAGACACAGCTGAGGAGGAGTAGGGCAGGCCTCCTGGTGTTCAAGAGGTGGTATTAAGTCCCTTCTCTGTTTTGTGGAATATGCCTGAAAGCCAGTGCCAGGCCTTGGCAGGAATGTTGGTCTGTTCGATGTAGTCAACAACATCCCGGGTCTTCTCCTCCAGGGTGTTTCCAATCTCCTTCACCTATTCCAGGATGTGGTCCAAAATGCTGTTGGTGTCTGGGCCACCTGGGCTGGGGCTGAACCTTCTTAAACCATCTATGGAGCCACTAGCAGGACCGGGAGCTACAGAATGGGCCTCATGGTGGGCCCGGACGGTGGGCCCAGGGCACTGATGACAGCCAGGGGAAGATTGTTTCAAACTGAAGACATCTGAGATACAAGAGATCCAAAAATAGGCCCTTTTGGAGCTTCCTTTATCTGACAAAGGGCAAAAAGCTTTGGAGAGTAGGGCCGCCATAAATTCCCTTCCTGGGGCAGTTTCTCAGCCAGGAAAGGGAGGGACCACTGATACAAGGAGGATAAATTACATAAACATTATCAAAAACTGTCACATCTTCCATTTGTTTCCCTAAAAGCTCATTCATCTTTCTCCCATAAACTCATTTGTTCTTCCCAGTGAAGCCCTTTCTTCCAGCTTCCTTTCCCCTAACAAGTTGACCTAGAAACCCCTAGGTCTAGCCATTCTGGGAACCACTACAGTTGTGACTCATACGCATATGAATAAACTTTTCTCATTTTAACCTTTTCTCTTGTTAATCTGTCTGTTGTTAGCTAACTTGAAGGCTCCCCAACCATCTGAACCTATGGTCGAAGAAAAATTGTCCTAAAACAGGAGTGAAAACAGATCAAATTCCACCATAAGTAAAGGGTTTCAGAAGAAATACTGAGGCCAGTTGTGCAGAAGAAATAAGAAAACTGAAATATGTTGAAGACCAAGTAGGACATGCTCTCTTACTTAATAGGAAATACAAAAGAAATTCAGAGAGGGAGAACCACAGGAAGAGAAAAAAGAGAAAAAGGACTTTGTTTTATGAATCCTGGCTTAGGTAACCTGAAGCACAGGGATGAAAAATAAACTCTATCCTGTTCACCAGAGTTGGAACTAGCAGGTTCTAACTTACTGACATGTTAAAGAGCTGTTGACTAACCTCCCTCTCCACCACCTTCCCTCCCGCTCTCCGACTACTGTTGCAGAGTGAACACCCACACTGCCCTTTTATAGGCTCTGCAACTCACACATGGCTCCTTCTGCTTGTTCACCCCACTCTCTGTCTCCCTGACTGACAGTCCTTCTCCTGTGGTACACCTATTATTAATACCAACAGAAAGAATCACCTTTACAAAATCTCCAAGTCTAATTGATTATACTCGGCTTGTTTCCATTAAAAAAAAAAGGCAATTGACTTTCACTTTTCTTCCAACTATTTTCTCGCATAAATAAAGCTTTTCTTGATAGCTCTCAGTGTAATTCAGAATATGATGCATATTTTCTATGGTTAGTGAACCCTTTGTGTCAATTGCTTCCAAGGAGAGTATATTTGATTCCAACCTCTGGAAAGTTAAGTAATTAATAAATGTGTCAGATAAATGGCATCCAAATCAGTTGTAATCAGTTGAATACAAATGGATGAACACGCAGACCACCTTTGATATTTAACAAAATCAATCTCAAAAGCCACAAAATGATGACCACCGTTATTAGCAAAAATTAACTCTGATGTTGCAATTAACTTGTTTCAGATGTGTCACAAAACATCTTTATAAAAAAAAACAAAAACAAAAAACATCTTTATATATGATGAGTATGTTTACAATTATGTTAGGCATTAATGTTGAGCTTTCTCTCTCTCTCTCACTCTCTTTCCCACCTCCTTTCCTTCCTCCCTCTCTGGCTCTTTGAATTTTATCAAGAAGTACACTCATCATTTGCAGGGATCAGTGCAAAATGAAAATGTGGGCCCCCTTGTTCATAAAGCAGGAAAAATTTACCACTAAAGGTACCCAAGTATAAAGTTTTCCTTTAAAAATATTTTTTACTTATGTAATAGAAAACACGAGTGACAACATAAACTTACAAAATACAAAAAAAAATTAACTTCATAATAGAACATGGCTTCTATTAATATAAATACAATTTTATTATATAAAATTGGCCTCCTGCAAGAGAGACCACAGGGAGACTGTGGTCTGGCACATGTTGCTCTGGCACAGACGTAGCAGGGACTCTGTCCATGCCTGCTTCCCTCTGTCCCTTTCCCCTAGGATGGACAACCAGGTCTTGGGGGCACTGCAGTGCCATCCAACACGACTGGCTCCCTTAGTGGGAGAAGGGAAGGCCGAGTCTCTGTAACTCACTTGGAGATGAGGGCCAAGCTGCCCAATCTTGGCCCTGCTCCCTCTCTAGGCCTACATATTCTCCTGCTTGCAAACTTGAGCCTCAGGTATGGATCTGCCTTAAGAGGGGCCAGAGGAAGGTTGGGAGAATGCCAGGATGGTAGGAAGAAAGAAGGTTGCCTCGGTGCACCCCACCAGAGGTCTGTCATGCTGTAGGCAGCGAGGCAGCACTCTGGGAGCTGAGAGAGATGGTAAGAAGTTTCCGTGTGACCCTGAGGAGAGCTCGTGGCTCTGACTGCTGCCCCACAGCTCCTGAAGTAATTGTGTTTCCCAGGCTCTGTTAGAGAGCAGGCGGTCTATGGGAATGGCACATTTTCAGAATGACAGTGGTAGAGTCACTGAGCTTAAGTCACAGCATGGCCTGGGAAAGTACTATGCTTACTTGCTATGGGAAGAGATATATTATTCACTAAAAGAGCTGCAAGAATTGGTTGATTTGTCATGGGAGCAATCAGAAGAAAAAGTCTGGGAATAGACACTGAGGACTCTTTACTAGGGAGGGAGGACCCTAAGGCTTCTGGGTACTGATTTACTTTAATTCATTGCTATGGAAACACTCGTTTTTGACTCAGGATTTCATCTCCAGGCAAAGGCACCTGCAGTTGGTCCAAATCCACTCCTAGGATGTCTCCTTGAAGTTTGGAAAGATGGTAATCTACTGTAAATGAGGTGGAGGTACCAGTTATGCCTTGACTTAATATTGAGGAAAGGGTCCGAAAGATCAGAGTTGGGCATATTAGGAAAGATTTACTATGTAAGACCAGAGAACCAGAGAAGCTCAAAATCTTCATAAAAGCTAAATGTGGTTATCTGTCAACTACAGCCGCACACACATGCATGGGCCGAATGCGCAGTGGTGAGGGAAAATCCTCTAGCAATACACTTGATAATTAACTCTTTTGGGAAGAAGAAAATGGCCTGACATGAGTATTTATACGTATATATTCCTGGGAAGTGGCAAATGGCTTGATTTCTTGGGCAGGGACCTAGAGAGATGGAGATGCGTGTATACCAGAGGTCAAGGGGTCTGGGAAAGAAGCATGTGGTAGAACTTACTGGACTGGGCACAAAGTCTGTAGATCTTTTTGTCTCAGAGAGTATCCACAACAAAGGAAGCACTTAAAAACCAGGAAGAGGGACTTCCCTGGCGGTCCAGTGGTTAAGACTTCTCCTTCCAATGCAGAGGCTGTGGGTTTGATCCCTGGTTGGGGAGCTAAGATGCCACATGCTTCGCAGCCAAAAAACCAGAACATAAAACAGAAGCAATATTGTAACAAATTCAATAAAGACTTTAAAAATGGTCCACATCAAAAAGAAAACAAATCTTAAAAATTAACAAACAGACAAACAGGAAGGTAGAAAGGGTTGCATAGTAGACATGAGCCAGACTTGGTCCTCGGTAACCCTCGTGCTTATTCAGTGGGCTCAAGAACAGAGGGGCCACGGTGATAAGAAAGGAGGCTGTGCATCAGTTCCACATCCTGGGCTTCCTTTTACCAAGACAGATGTAGCTACCGCTGTTGCTGAATGTCTGACCTGCAAACAATAGTGATCTACACAGAATACTAAGTACCCACCAATATAATATCATCTCTGAAGAGACCAAGCAGCCACTGGGTAACAAACTGATTACACTGGATGCTTTCCCCTCAGGAGGAAACAGTGTTTCATCCTTACTAGGACAGAGGTTTGTTTTGGCTATGGGTTTGCCTTCCCTCACCTCCTAGCATCATGTCTGAGAGTTCAGAGTAACTGATCTGCTAGCGTGAAATCCCAATGAGATAGCCTTGGATCGAGGGTGAGGGAATGGGCAAATGACCACAGGACTCATTGACTCAATCATATACCACATCACCATACTGTCTTAAAGTCTCAGCTGAGGCGTCTGCAAGGTTGGGACACTATTTTTTAAAATGTGAGTATACTTCCAACTAATGGCCATTATATAATGTTGTGTCTCAGATAGAATACAGTGATCTGAGAACCAAAGGGTGGAAGTAGTGGTAGCCCTTCTCACCATCACGCCCAGTGACCATCTTGGGTAAAGTCACTAAAATTTCAGGTACTTCTAGATTAGAAGTCCTGGTTCCCAAAGTGGGGAGGTTTTTGTCAGGAGATGCAGTAAGTGTTCCACTAAATATAAAGTTACACCTCCTACCTGGTCATTTTAGGCTCCTCATTCTGGTAGAGAGCAGGCAAAGAAAATATTGTTGTACTAGCAGGGTAATTGACCCTGATTATAATGAGGAAATAGTTTGGTGTTGCATAAACAGGACAAGAAGGCACATGTTTAGGATTTAGAGGATTCACTGACATAGCTTTCAGTGTTCCAGTGCCTGGTGGTAATTATAAATCAACAATTATAGTAATTATGGCCTACCATGGGAAAGTAACCAGTAGACCCCTAAGGGATGAAAGCTTGGCTTACTGGGCAGGCAACCTGGACCAGCAGAAGTGCTGGCTGAGAGTGAGGGGAATAAAGATTGGGTGGATTGTAGAGGAGTGAGCAGATGGCCAATAGGCACATGAAAAGATACTCATCACTGCTAATTATTAGAGAAATGCAAATCAAAACTACAGTGAAGTACCACCTCATACCAGTCAGAATAGTCATCATTAAAAAGTCTGTAGGGCTTCCCTGGTGGCACAGTGGTTGAGAGTCCGCCTGCCGATGCAGGGGGCACAGGTTCGTGACCCGGTCCGGGAGGATCCCACATGCCGCGGAGCGGCTAGGCCCGTGGGCCATGGCCGTTGGGCCTGCGCATCCGGAGCCTGTGCTCCGCAGCGGGAGAGGCCACAGCAGTGAGAGGCCCGCGTAACGCAAAAAAAAAAAAAAAAAAAAAAAAAAGTCTGTAAATAATAAATGCTGGAGAGGGTGTAGAGAAAAGGGAACCCTCCTACACTGTTGGTGGAAATGTAAATGGGTACAGCCACTATGGAGAACAGTATGAAGGTTCCTCAAAAAAATAAAAATAGAGTTACCATATGATCCAGCAATCCTACTCTTGGGCATATACCAAGACAAAACTCTCATTTGAAAAGATACATGCTCCCCTGTGTTCATAGCAGCACTATTTACAATAGCCAAGACGTGGAAGCAACCTAAATGTCCATTGACAGATGAATGGATAAAGAAGATGTGGTACATAGACACAGTTGAATATTACTCAGCCATTAAAAAGAATGAAATAATTCCATTTGTAGCAACATGGATGGACCTAGAGATTATCATACTAAGCGAAGTAAGTCAGAAAGAAAAAGACAAATACTGTACGATACCACTTATATGTGTAATCTAAAATATTACACAAATGAACATATTGATGAAACAAAACCAGACTTACAGATATAGAGAACAGACTTGTGATTGCCAATGGGGAGGGGGCTGGGGGAGGGAAGGACTGGGAGTTTGGGATTAGCAGGTGCAAACTATTATACATGGGATGGATAAACAACCAGGTCTTACTGTATAGCACAGGGAACTATATTCAACATCCTGTGATAAACCATAATGGAAAAGAATATGAAAAAAAACCATAATGGAAAAGAATATAATGAAAAACTGAGTCATTTGCTGTATAGCAGAAATTAAATACAACATTATAAATCAACTATACTTCAATAAAAAAATTTTTTTTAAAGAATATAGTTTACAAATGATGGCCCAGAGACCAATGGCAACAGCCCCACTTTTGTCTTCACTTCCTATAATTTTTAAGGTTATTTTATTTTTGAACAACTAGCCATCATCTTAGATAATCAGTGACCAAACACAGTGAAATTAAAGTGGTGCGAGTGAATCTGAAGGGTAGAAGGGGTGGCTCAGAGCAGCCCTGCATTGTGCTGCCCATTCCTCTTGGCTGTTACTCTTCTCGTACAGCTTCTTAAGCAAGAACCCAAAGCCCTGAGCCACTGCTGAGGCACCGTATGCAGTCACAACACGGAGAAGGCTGCTGGAAGTGCTGGAGAATTAATCCCCCAAAGGAAAAGCCTTCAACAAATGATGGATGAGAGCTGAAGGATAAACACCCCAGCTTTCTATACCTCTGGTAGGACAACTCTCAGGGATGAATTGCACAGTCTCTCAGATGTCCTCATCAGGACGGAACTTCAGTTGACAATAGCAGCAATCTGCTCATTAATGCACCTGTAGTGGCTTTCTTCCCCACACTGACTCACTTCCCTACCTTCCCACCAATATTTTCTTGGATCATTTGCCAAACCAATCGCTTTCACTCAAATCCTTGTCTCAGGTCTGTTACTGGGGGAAACCAGTCTAAGCCAATTTTGCAGATGCATAGGAGGACTATCAACCCACATAAAAATCAGTTGAAGGATATGTACCAGAAGAGGATTTTTTTTTCCTTAGAGAAATGAAAAAAAAAAAGTTTTAATTAATTTTATTCTTAAATATAAAGGAGTATAAAATTCTATAATTAATCACACAAAACCTAATCTTCAATATTTAAAGCAGTTAAAAGAGATATTAGAGGGCTCCCCTGGTGGTGGAGTGGTTGAGAGTCCGCCTGCCGATGCAGGGGACACGGGTTCGTGCCCCGGTCTGGGAAGATCCCACATGCCGCGGAGCGGCTGGGCCCGTGAGCCATGGTCACTGAGTCTGCGCGTCTGGAGCCTGTGCTCTGCAGCAGGAGAGGCCACAGCAGTGAGAGGCCCGCGTACCACACGCACACACACACAAAAAGATATTAGAATAGGAGGAGATTAATATAATCTTTACTGAAGTGATCTAAGCAAAGGGAAATATTAGATGTGTTCATAGTAGGAGATTTCTCTTATGGAAAAAAAAGAACATACTTTAGTTAAATATCTGATTTACAGCTTATTCTTTCGTCAAATCAGGGAAATTAATTATTTGGATAATTGTTGATGAGGCAGAAGCTTTTGGCATTAATCATTGACAAAATATGTTTCTAAGATTTGGTATAAAGCACTTTTCTGTGTTACTTACAACCAGCATGTTGGACATTAAAAATAATGGTGAGAATTGGGCCCTATTGGATAGTGTCTGGTTAGAAAACTCACTATTAATCACCATTCATTCATGTGTTTCTTGAGGATGCTGTAAACACGAGGATCTTTTTAGAGGCTTATGCTATTCTAGACTCTTTAACTGTCTCTTTCCTCTCCCAAACCACGTCCCTTGTTATGCCTGTTTTTCTAAATTCAAGCCACCCTGTTAGTCTTTGCAGTTCCTTAAATTACCATGCTTTCTCTGGAATTTACACTTTCCAACTCTCTCCCTCCTGGTCTTGCCCTCAACATTGCTTTCATAAGAATATTAAGGTAAGGAACACGTGGATTATTTAGCACTCTCTCAATAGTAAGTTTTGGAAAACTCAACTCAACTTACTGTAGTTAAAACCTTCTAGGATAGTTTAGTTTGGGTGAAGCTTATCTTTGAAGAGTTCAGATGGTGATCCAAGATCTGGTAGCTCATTGTCCCAGGTTGTCACTGCTCTCTTCCATGTAGAAATTTCAGTCTCAGGCCCCACTGGCTGGTGAGACGGGAGCAACAGAGCTCCCTCCCTCCCAACTGCAAGGTCAACTTCCAGAGCAGCCTTGTTGCTGTTTTCTGTTTCTTTGTTTTTTAGTTAGTTTGTTTGTTTTCTTTCCAGTGGCTCCTATAAAAGCTCTGAAATCTACTGGACTAGGATTTCCATAACTAAACTAGGTCATGTGTCCTTCCTGAACCAATCTCTCTGATGAGAGGAAAGTAATTTCCTGTTTGGTTTAGCTTATGTTACATACCCACCTCTGCATGTGGAGGTGGGGCCATGCCCAAATCTCAGGATGGAGAGAGCTCATCTCTTTCCCAATTTTAGTGATGCTGCCAGACCAGCACTGAAAGCAGTAGTGGCAAAGAACTAATGACCCCTCCAGGTGGTCACAGAGCTGACCTATGTACAAGTAAACCCAGAGCCTGAGTGTCCTCAGGATGTGATTTCTCCACCTGTGCCACTCTCTGCACTTCTGCTTTCTCCACAAGGGTGAAACCATGGCTCATAGGTTACCTCCTTTCCTTCTAATTCAGCATGTGTGACTACTCTTCATATTTTAACATTTAAAATACTTAAACTAAAAAAAAGCATATTAAGCAATTCATTTCCTTTTCCACAATAAATAGAAAACATTTCATTGCCTTTCTGGACAGACATGTAAGCAATAAGTTTGCTATAGTAGTTACAGGACAACCACAAGAAACAAATGCCCAAATCCAATTAGTGTGCCAGTAAACACTTGTCACACAAGGCAACAATAATAATTACAACGTATTATCCTAGAGGAAATATAAAACCCAAGAGATCATCAAAATATCCTGATACACTGTAGAAAAAATCTACCACATTCATTTCTTCATAATGTCATATATATGACCCTGAAGAAGTTAAAAAAAAAAAGTGAGAGGGCTTCCCTGGTGGTGCAGTGGTTAAGAGTCCACCTGCCGATGCAGGGACGCGGGTTCGTGCCCCAGTCTGGGAAGATCCCACATGCCGCGGAGCGGCTGGGCCCGTGAGCCATGGCCGCTGAGCCTGTGCGTCCGGAGCCTGTGCTCCGCAACGGGAGAGGCCACAACAGTGAGAGGCCCGCGTATCGCAAAAAAAGAAAAAAAAAAAGTGAGAGAGTCCTTCAAGCAATGCATAGTACCAGTGGAAACATTTTTCTAAGTCTGTTCTCCAAACTATTTCTGAGTTTAAGGAACTCTTTTCCTACCCTTTCCTTATCTTTCCAAGTTCATGAAAAAGTTCCCTTTAAATAGATTTTAATTGCACTGAACAGCAAATTAATCCTTCCCTCTAGATATTTTTATATTGCCTCATGAAATAGAAAACAGTTCAAACCTGGCCTGCCTCTAACTAGAAGCCACAGTCTAAGACCTTATTCCAAAGAGCAAGAAGGCCTCCAATAGGTGAGAGTAGCTAAGGTAATTTAAATATGGGTGAACATAGGAACAAATTCCCAGGCTCTGTTACTTTCTTTGTTGAAACCCATTCTTTTGGAAAATCATTTTCTTTAGCCATTGGACAACAAAATGCATTGTCAAGAAATTTTATAGCAATAATTATAAAAGATGTCCATTTGAACCCATTGAGGTCTCACTGATTACATAACACCCAGCAGACCTCCCTGCAGGAGAACACTATATTTATGTGAGCAATATATGCGACAATTGAGATCGTAAAATTAAATGACCACATAGAACTGTCATTTATATGATGAGCGCCTACATATGTGAAGGCTGGTTTATTTTGCAGCATCAGGTTGCGTTAAATGATCCACTCTCAGTGAACATTTTTAATCACACATTTCTTCACTCTTTCTGCAATATTACACTTGAAGGACTAGTAAGCAGTTTGCTATGAAATGCTAAATGGTTACTGGCACTGCTATTCTGACAGAAGAGCTCACTAAAATAGAAGTACAGTACATATTGTATGCAATTGTTTTATGAGAGACATTATGGTTACTAGAATAACATTTCACCATTACCAACTGCTGAGAGAAAAGTCATTAAGATATTTGGCGAGCCAGCGCAATTTTTCAACAGAGCTATAGTACAAGACCTTAGAACAGCTTCCACAGAGAGAGCCTGGCTGTCTCACAAGAGAAAAAAAAGAAATCAAGTCTCAAGTCTCTCTCTGTTGCTCAGTTTATAGTACTTTATTTTCAGAGTCCAACGAGGAAGTTACAGGATATTGTCAAGAGTGTCAGAACGATAGGGAATGCTTGTAGAAAATATATGTATATTCACATACAAGTCTTTCTGGTATATGTGTGTGATCCTGGTGTGTGTAAAAGATTAACCTCTTGAGATAATTCTTATGACAATGACAGTGTGCTAAAACTTACCTTTTCCCAGGGAACTACTTTGGAGATTAACTTGTGTATGATCTTTATACAGTTAATTCTTTCTTTTTAATGAAAAGACATTTATGAATGGGGGAGGGTGGAGAGTATGGATCTATCTGTAAACATTTCACCCAAATAAAGGAGAATAAAATAAGTAGTTTGCCATAAACATTTAACATTTCCTACCAGGACTATTGGTGGTAAAAAAGTGATGATAGTTTTACAAATGTTTTGTGTAGATATGTATATTTTATATATAAAATGTACATATATATATACACGTCTGTATATACCTGAATATATGTGTGTGTGTGTGTATATATATATATATGTATAAGATAGACAGTTTTTGATTGCTAAACTGACAAAGATTATCATCTATTCCTGCCAATGCTACTTCTGTCATTTCTCTTATTAAATCAGGAAAGAACATCAGCATTCATCAAAAATAAGTATACTTTGGACTAGGCCTGTACAATAACAAAAATAGACAAAATTGGAATTATTTAGTCAAATATGTGAATGTGTATGGATAACTGTGACAACTATGGCAAAACTAAGAAACTTCATCCTCCCACTGCTGTGGTACCCTTAGTAAATGGCATGCTACCTTACACAGAGCTCCCAGTCAGCAACTATTACTTGAGTAAATATTTTTTTAAAAAACACTGGAGATCTTTTAATGAATAGTCAAATAGTTATTCTAAATTACCAGAAAACTGGATTCTAGTCCTGTATATTTAATACTTTTGACTCCAGTAAATAAGTCTTGGGCTTCTTACAAAAGTTATAAAGGGGAAAAAAAGATAGTCAACTCAATTAAAAGAAATCAAATCAGCTGAATTTTTCATTCTTTGATGTTTTGGTGCATAAAGAAATGCCTGAAGCGTATGTAACTGGCAGAATTATCACATTCAGGTTGCTCATCACAGCCAACTCATTTGTATTAGGCCCTCTGTGACTTATTTTTTATAAGCCAGATTTTATTTCCCTGTCTGCTGATAATAAAACTCACAAATATCATTAATATCAATGTGGAGATCACCTTATTTTTAAAAAAAACAATTTAGGGCAGCACCAAGGTGACAGGGAAGATATTGTTCTTGATGGAGGTGATGTCTCCTAACAAGAAAATAAAGTAAACCCTTGACTGCTGATTTTCCAATAATCTCTTTTTGATCCATACACTTTGCTCCAAATAAACTATTATAGTCTATTATACAGATGATGTGTGACCTATTTTATCTAGAATCACAAGTTTCTCTCTTTACATACTCTTCTACATCCCATCATAATTATATTTCTTTCCAGTAGTAGCCAAGGGTACCTTATCTAGTCACTGAATTTCTAGGCCTAGATATTTGGATTCTGGGGGGAATGAAAGGGTTGGAGACGCTTGTCCTTTCATTCTAATTCTCCCTATCTATTCCAGATTCAATCTAGATTCAGTAACGGATCAGTCACCTGTACATACAGCCATTCCATTACAGGAAATGCAGGAAGGAGTTAACTCCACTCTATAGAGAAAGATGTAGAAAACTTTCAACAACTTCTTCTCCTTCCCCTTCTCCTTCCCTTTCCTCCCCTCTTCCCGCCTCTCCTCTTTCTTCTTTTTCTTTTTGGCTATTTCTTTGTCTGTATCTCCTTGCCTCTCCTAAGCGGCACATGGCAGGTTGCATTTGAATGAATAAAACAGATGAATGAATTAATCAATAATTGGAATAAATAAATGAGGGAAGGAATAGTTTGAAGTATTTGAAAACGTATATTTGGATTATATATTTGAATTATAGTTCTGCAATACATTTCCTGTATTAAGCACATACATTTAGTTACTTTACAGTGGAAAATATTTACAAGAATATTATGTTTCCCATATATAGATATTGAAGACATTATTCATATTTGATAAAAAATATCGGCACAGTGCAGAAAATTTCAGAGAAACATTTCTGCTCCAGAAGGCACAGTCTTTGCCAAACTAATAGGATTTTTTAATGGAGCAGCAAACACCTTAAAAGTGCTGAACAGCAGCCATTGGAAAAAGATTTTAACAAAATCCATACTTCAGTTAAAGAGGGCTGTGAAAACCTGTCTGGTAAACAAAATAGTTTTATTTTTTCAAAGTTTTCAAGGCTTGTGACCCTGGGGAAAGCTTAATTAAACTCAATGAAGAAAAAAATTAAATCATAAAAGTTGAATAAGTCAAAGTATAAAATATTCAATTATTACTGCCTGTTGGGGTTTGTTTTGTAAATATTTTATTCACAGTTCACACTCGGCTTCCTCTCCTCCCCATCTCTTAAGGGTTATCTGGGGAATAAACCCGCACTTCTCCACTCAGTCACTTGACTTCCTTTTAGCCCTCATAATTTATTAAATGATGTTTTTAGAAACATAAGTACTTCAAGTTTTCCTTCTTATCGCTTTGTGTGTTGTTCTTTTCACCCACAGAATTGCTGCAATTGGAGATATAAAGAAGACCCATTAGGACATCAGTCCATCCTTTGGGGATTTAGCCACAATTGTTTCTTTCATGGAGCTGCCTCCAGTCCTGCTTCAAATACACTATATTAAATGTCCCAATATGACATAACTCTCCCAAGATGGAAGGGAATTTGTTTCATTCAATATACAGAAACCTTCAGTAGTGGTTCTCATTTATGTGACGATTTCTAAAGTAATATGTAGACATCAGATTCATCTTGTTACTTTGCGACTATGTACTTGTTTATGAACTGTGAGTTCAAGGTGTATATTGAACAAAGTTTAAAGTGCATTAAATGTTAATAAACCTCCAGGGACTAAATCTATGTTGAAATAAGTGGCCTAAAGTTTAAATAAGAATTAATATTATATCATTATTGTTTGTTTGTTTGTTTTTTGCGGTACGCGGGCCTCTCACTGTTGTGGCCTCTCCCGTTGCAGAGCACAGGCTCCGGACACGCAGGCTCAGCGGCCATTGCTCACGGGCCCAGCCGCTCCACAGCATGTGGGATCTTCCTGGACCGGGGCACGAACCCGTGTTCCCTGCATCGGCAGGCAGACTCTCAACCACTGCGCCACCAGGGAAGCCCTATCATTATTGTTTTTAATCCATATCTTGGTAGTCATTCACCATATCATCATGATATTTATCTTCCAACAAGACTACATAGTTTTTCCAATAAATCCAAATTATTAGAAAGTGTTAGTATCAGATTCATCTTTTATGATAAACATAATATCTTTCATATTATGTTTCATACTATAATATCTTTATTATTTGGAGATTGACTCAAAAATATGAGCATTATTTTATTTTATTAATCAAGCCATACTTTATAAGCCAATGAGAACATGTTATTCAAATGACAAGTTGTTTTCAAATTTAGATTTAATAACTTATGATTATGACATATTCAGTTTGATTAAATAGGAGGAGAATAAGTAATAGTTATAATTACACATTTTATTCTACAGCATCTCTTGGTATAAATTAAGCATTTTCATGACTGCCAATCACTTTGGAATAGTCTTTCTGTGTGTGGCGACATTCCCACATTGAGCGTCTCCTCCCTAATTTGGACACAGAACCCCAATTCTCTAGTTCCTTGCATTTACTGCTCAGAAATACGGCCTCGGCCATATCAATCAGACAAGGCCAGAGGAGACTCTTTGTATACAATTAACACTATGTCAAGCACTGAACAGAGCTTCCATTTTGTTGGTGCAGTTGTAATAAAAGTGTCCAGCAAAGTAGAGCTCCTGAAAAAGCAGTGACTTCCATGTTGTGGCCATAGAAGTTTCAGATTATGAGATTGAAAAAAAAAAAAAATAACACTCAATAAGTAAATCAACATTCACAGACGTTTTTGAAATGTAAGTTATGATCTAGTTTAATAAGCTATAAAATTGCTTGGTAGAATCAGTAAAAAGAAGCATGAAATGATTAAGAAATAATTTCCAAAATAATTATGTAATC
This sequence comes from Hyperoodon ampullatus, assembly GCF_949752795.1. NCBI lineage: Eukaryota > Metazoa > Chordata > Mammalia > Artiodactyla > Ziphiidae > Hyperoodon > Hyperoodon ampullatus. The sequence goes on from NC_136918.1 coordinate 14,462,925, forward strand.
AGAGAGAGCCACATGTGACCAAGAAAACTGCTTCAAAATTTCAAATTGTGGTTATTCAAGGGTACAATGAAAAACTTGTTCATCCTCACTATCTGAAGTATAATTGCTAAGGGTCCCTGGCCTAAAGATGAATGAGTAAACTTGAGATGGGAGAAAAGAAGAAACAACCTTAAAATATCAACAAGGAGGAAGTCTTGAAAAGGCAAATAATACATAAAAATGACTTCAAGGAGTATGCTATAGTTTCCTCTTTGAAAAATCAACATTCAATAAACATTTAAAGGAATAAAAGTGGTAAGCAAAAGTGGCAAATACAAGTGCTCTGAGGAGTGACTCTGAATTATGAAATACTATTTTATATGCTAGAGTAGTAAATGAGGAATTCTAATTGGGTGCAACCAACTCATCCATTTCTAATTTACACCCCTCACTGTGTCATTCATTGACTAACACTTGAAATATATAGATGACTAACAAGATGGCTCTTGTTCATCAGGACAATTCTTGACACCAAAACAGTAATGCAATTATCCCCAAAGCAATAGACTATTACCAAATTGATTTATGTGCTATCTCTAGGACACTTTTAAATTCACAGCCAATCACATGAGTATGATATAAAATTCAACTGAGAATTCAGAATTTAGCTCTGAAAGAATGTCTCAGCTACACACATAATTGCAAGTTAACATTTGAACAACTGAAAAATATTTAACAGAACGAACCAGAGCTAATTGAATATTTAGCCCCCAAAAAAATAAAAATCAATATTCTTACATGGCTTTTGGGATATCATATAAAAGAGAGGGGAAAAAAAGCTGTATTCTGAAGCTGAGCACTCACAAAAGCTAATATATAGTATTCAAATTAAATAAATCAAGATGTGACTATTTTTCTAAAATTTCTTAGTTGATTCGGCACTGAATTTGAGACCTGTTGTTCAAATAGTGCAAGATGGAAAATTCACATGCATGTGGTTTCAATACAAGACTCTTAAAATTATAATATGAAAAAAATACATTTACCTGCTTGATAAATAGAGACATCACATGTAATATGAGAGCTCATTCTCTATATGGTCTATTATGTTTAATGCAGATACCCATTTGTGGGAACATACTATGTAGAGATATTAACTGGTGTGCTTTCTCCCATTCTGCACTCTTAGATTCCTTCATTTTAACCCGAAAGCATCTTTTAAACACCTCCTTACCACCCGTCACCACCACTTACAACAGCTAGACTTGAAGGACTCACCATGGTCTCCTATTAAGCTGTATTACTGAAAGGAGCACAGTCAAGTGATTATGAGTGCAGACTTTTGAGCCAGACACCTTGAGTTCAATTGCCATCTTTGAAAATGAAAATCGAATAATTTCAGGCAAGTAATTTAACCTCTATGTACCTCAGTTTCCTCATATGCAAAATATGGTTGCTGAACCAGTGACATTATATGCATAAATTGCTTAGAGTAACACCTGCCACACAGCAACAAATGTTAGCCATTATTAGTTGTTATCATGTTCAGAATTCACCAGTCCAGACTAAATCAAAAGATGCCATGGTCAGGAGAAAGAGTAGAGTTAGGAATCATGCAGGGAGTGTGGGAATAAGAAAGTCAGAGCAAGGACTCCCTGCCCCCAGCTCCTGTGGGAAACGCAGAAGTCAGGGCTATCTGAACACAGAAGTCAGCCTGTTATTGATGATCACGCAATTTGGCCTGATGCTTATCTGTTCCTTGAGACTCCATTGAGGTTCCCAGTCTATACTTCATCCCAATATCAACAAATTCATACCCAGTAGCCTAGGACTCTTATATAAGCCTCCGGGTAGAAGGTAATGACTTGGATGCCCTGTGGGAAGTGGGGGGCATTTGGGAAAGCCTTGCCCTCCACCAGGATGAATTGAAAGTAAATAGCTTGAAATATCCCACTGAACTGGTAAAGCAATGAAATGTGTAGTGCCTTCCACATATTTATTGAATTTCTACTATGTTCTAGATCTTTCCATATGCATTATCTCACTTCCTCTTGAACTCTGGAGTACAGTAATACTTACTCCAATTCTTCTTTCCTGAATATAGTGGTGAGATCTATCAGAGGCGTTTTTAAAAGATGGGTATACAATGCCAAGATTTCTGTTTATGTTTCCTCTAATAAAGTAGGGCATCCAAGCAAATAAAAGAAGCCTTGAATTTAGAATCAGAAAACCCAAATTTGAATAGTCTCTACCTACTAGCTAGATGATCTTGTCAAGTCACATAGACCTCTATTTTCTCATCTGTTAAGTGAGAAATACTGAATTTTGTGTCCTTGCAAATTATTTTAAGAACCCAATGACACAATAAATGTGAAAGAATAATTGTCAAGTGTTCCATAATTATCAGGCATACATCTGTAACCATATGTGAGCTGCTCCTTTGTAAATATAATTCATTATTTACCTTAATATAAATTCATTCTCTCCTGAGAAATATACACCTATATGCAGGAAGATAGCTTTGAAGTTTGGCAGTAATAACAGTTCATTGACTTTAGTGGATTTTTTTATTACTTCCTACAGAAAACCCTGTTTATAATGTTTAGTGGTTAAAATGGTTCATTCCAAAGTTTCTTAATGAAATAATTGGAGAAGATAATGAAGAAAAAGTTGACATAGCTTAGTTTGCTATTTTTTTAGTTCGAGAAAAACATTTTTTTAAATAAGTGGACTTCTAGGATTCTAAAGAGAAGATGTCAAACACACATACAACACCTGTATTAGGGTAGTTATTGTGCTCTACAACAAGTGCCCAAATTAAAATCATAGAAACAAGTTCAGTATATATTTGTTGTATAGAAAAGCTAAAAGATAGAAAAATAACAGCTATGTCCCTGTCCCAAGTTCTGATAATGACAGTGGTGGGGATATCTGCCACTCAAAGAGGCCAAATTGATTCAAAAGAACAACCCTGGAGCAGTTTTACATATTTGATGTAATTTCATTGTGTGAACCAGTATTTATTAAAGTTAAATTCTGATTCGTTTTGAGTTGATTATCTAGTTTGTAAATTATCTAGGAATTTTTTGGGTCTCTCTTATTCCCTCGGGTTCTTGACTTTTGGTCATTTCAATGTTAATTAGCCTCTCTGCTGATGGTGGGTAGAGGAATTGAAAAGAAACACAAAATGTGTATTCTGTCTTGTTAGCAATTCTAACAAAGTCTCATTAGAGAGAATCTGGAAGAATTAGCTTGAAATATTTGTAGATTTCTACCTTTCATCATATGCATGTTCTTCCTTAATCTGTCTTGTTTAATTAATAAGATTTTATTTCCTTACTGATAAATGGTAAGTCTAAAGGGTCAGCTCATATATATCTTAAATTCCACAAAGACATGCTATCTAAAGGTGAATTAATGATCCTTTAAAAAAATCTAGCTTTTACTCTATACATTTTATCTTGTAATACCCACATGTTTGTTTTTATCATGCACTACATTGAAGGATTATAAAATTTTCATAAGTAGTATATAACTTTGCATTCTATTTATAATTCATTTTTAACTTGATTTGTAAAAAAGATGTATTCATGTTGATACACACACACACACACACACACACACCTTGCTTATTTATTTTAAAATCTGTATATTATTCTGTTAGATGAATACACAATGTATATTTGTTTTTCAACTGACGTACATTTTACTTGCTTCTATTTTTTGCCATTATGAATTATACTGCAATGATCATTCTTGTACATGTTTCATTAATTCATACGAGAGTTTCTCCATGGTGCACACCCAGAAGTGAAAATTCTGTGTTATAAGATACATCAAATTTACTATGTATTACTGAACTAATCTCTAAAGATTTTGAACTATTTAACATTCTTACGAGGAGTATCTGAAAATTTCTGTCTAACACTTGTTATTGTCAGATTTTTTCATCTTTGCCTGTAACAGGTATAAAAATTTTCCTATAGTATAGATATATATAGGTATATATATATAACTATACACTAATATAGAGTATTATATATATTTTTGTTATATATAATTATATACATGATGTATATATTCATATTAATATCATCATATTATATATAATATAACAATATGTATATTACTCTTTTAAAGCTGTTTTACATTCACAGAAAAATTGAGGGAGAAGGTACAGAGATGTCCCATATACCCCCTGCCCCGCCACATGAACAGTCTCCCCCATTAGCATCCCCTACCAGAGTGGTACATTTGTTATAATTGATGAATCTACACTGATACATTATAACCACCCAAAGTCCATACTCTACATCATTAAGGTTCACTCTTGGTGTTGTACTTTCTATGGGTTTGTCAAATGCATAAGGACATGTATCTGTCATTATGGCATCATACAGAGTATTTTCACTGCCCTAAAAATCCTCTGCCTATTCTCCCTCTCCCAAACCCACCCACCAACCCCTGGCAATCACTAATCTTTATGCCATCCCAATAGTTTTGCCTTTCCCAGATGTCATATAGTTGGAATCATACAGTATGAAGGCTTTCCAGATTGGCTTCTTTCACTTGGTAATATGCATTCAAAGTTCCTCCATGTCTATTCATGGCTTGATAGCTCATTTCTTTTTTAGTGCTGGATAATATTCTATTGTTTAGATATACAGTTTATTATCCATTTACCTACTGAAGGACATTTTGGTTGTGTGAAGAAAAACTTGTCTTCCTCCTGTGCGTTTCTCCTTTATTCTCATGCTACTACCGCATTGACAACACTTCTGTTTTATCTGATCACTAAATGTTTGGGGTCTTTTTCCCACACCAAACAATTCTCTGTGACACCAGCTGGGTGTCCTACAATTTAACTCAATTCTGACACTATCCACCTGGAGAGAGAGTCAGATCCCATAGGTTAAGGGCTCCGTTCTACGAACCTGCTGCCCTACTTCAGATGCCAATCACAAGTAGTAGGTCTCCAGGTTACACACAACTTCTGCCCAACTTAGCTACAAATCAGAGGTTCCCATGACCTCCTCCTTCTTTGAATTTGATTATTTTCCAAAGTGGTTTACAGAACTCGGGGAAACATGCTTGCCAGTTTATTAAAGAATATGATAAAGGATACAGATGAACAGGCAGATGAAGAGATACTACATAAGGCAAGTTTGGGAGGGTTCTGAGCAAGGAGTTTCTGTTCCCAGGAAGTTGAGGTACATTACCTTCCTGGTATAAGGGTGTGTTCACCAACTTGGAAGCTCTCTGAACCCTACACTACTGGAATTTTTATGGAGGCTTGACATGTAGGCTTGATCAATCATTAACTCCATTTCTAGTCCCCCTCCCCTCTCTGGAAAATGGGGAGGGAGGGGTGAAAATTCTAAGCTTTGTCTTTATCATTCTGGTGACCTGTTGCAATCCAGGAGCCTTTCAGAAGCCCACCCAGAGTTCTCTCATTAGAGCAAAAGATGATCCTAGTGTTCTTATCACTTAGGAGTATACAAGGGTTTCAGATGCTCTGTGCCAGGAATGAAGACAAAGACCAAATAGGTACTTCTTACTGTAATTTACATGATCAAAGATTACTTCCAAGTTTTGGTAATTATAAGTGAAGCTGCTATAAACATCCATGTGCAGGTGTACGTGTGAACATAAGTTTTCAATTCCTTTGGGTAAATGCCAACAAGAGCGATTGCCAGATCACATGACAAGAGTATGTTTAGTTTTGTAAAACACTGTCAAATTGTCCTCCAAAGTGGCTGCATTATTTTGCATTCCCACCGGCAATGTATGACAGTTCCTGTTGCCCTACATCCTTGCCAGCATTTGGTGTTTTTAGTGTTCTGGATTTTGGCCATTCTAATAGGTGTGTAGTGGTATCTTGCTGTTGTTTTAATTTGCATTTTCCTGATGACATAGGATGTTGAGCATCTTTTCATATGCTTATTTGCCATCTGTATATCTTCTTTGGTGATATTCTCTTATGGCTTTAATTTACATTTCCCTGATTACTAGTGAAGCTGAGCATGTTTTTATTCACTTATTGGCCATTTTAATTTTTTCTCCTGTGAATTACCTATTCATATGCTTTGCATATTTTCATTGGAAAGTTGGTACTTCTGATTGTCATTTGTGTCTGCAAGTATTTTCTCTCAGTCTGTGACTAGTTTTTCCGCTGTGTTTAGTTTCTTTTTGTGCAAAAAAGTTTCAGTTATAATGTAGTTAATACATGAGAATTTTTTTATGATTTGTATTTTTGTGTCTTGAGTAAACAGATCCTTCCTTACCTGAAAGTCAGAAAGATATGATTATTTTTCTTGAAAAGTTTTAAAGAATCTAATTTAACATTTTGCATGTGGATAAACAATTGTCCAGCACCATTTATCTAGCAGCCCATCACAGAAGAGGGAAAAAATCATTTTTTCTCTACTCATCTTAGATTCCCCAGATGGGATGCTTTAAATGACACTGACAGAAGACAGGTTAACGAGAGAAAAACAAACAGTTTATTAACGTGTATATTGAACATACATATGGAGTACTCAGAGATAAGTAACTCAAAGGAATGGTAGCATATCAGCAAAGAACAATCATTTTGTAGAGAAGTGACAAGACAGAAAAAGGCCTTTGAACTTCTAGGGGTGACAGACTGTGGGAAGGTTATAGAGAAACTAACAGTAGATAAGTGCAAATATCTTTTCCTATTCAGTAGGTTGCCTTTTTGTTTTGTTGATGGTTTCTTTTGCTGTGCAAAAGCTTTTAAGTGATCAGGTCCCATTTGTTTATTTTTGTTTTTGTTTTCCTTTCCTGAGATGACATCCAAAAAAAAATGCTAAGACCTATGTCAAAGAGTGTATTGCCTGTATTTTCTTCTAGGAGTTTTATGATTTCAGGTCTTATATTTAGATCTTTAATATATTTTGAGTTTCTTGTAGTATATGGTGTGAGGAAATGTTCTAATATCGTTCTTTTACATGTAGTTGTTCAGTTTTCCCAGCACCATTTATTGAAGAGACCGTCTTTTCTCCATTGTATATTCTTACTTCTTTTGTCATAGATTAATTGACCATAAGTGCTTTGGTTTATTTCTGGTCTGTCTGTTCTTTTCCATTGATCTATGTGTTTGTTTTTGTGCCAGTACCATGTTGTTTTGATTACTGTAAATTTGTAGAATAGCCTGAAGTCAGGGAGCAAGATACCTACAGCTTTGTTCTTTTTTTTCTCAAGATTGTTTTGGCTATTTGGAGTCTTTTGTGGTTCCATATAAATTTTAGGATTATTTGTTCTAGTTCAGTGAAAAAGTGTCATGGGTATTTTTTTGAAGTATAGTTGATTTACAATATTATATTAGTTTCAGGTGTACAGCAAAGTGATTTAGTATCTTTACAGATTATGCTCCATTAAAAGTTACTACAAGATAATGACTGTCCTGTGCTATGCCTATGTATTTTATACTTAGTAGTTTGTATCTTTTAATTCCATACCCCTAACTTGCCCTTCCCCCCTTCCCTATCCCCTGTGTCAACCACTAGTTTGTTTTCTGTATCTGTGAATCTGTTTCTGTTTTGCTGTAAACATTTGTTTGTATTACTTTTTAGATTCCACATGTAAGTGATAACATACAGTATTTGTGTTTCTCTGTCTGACTTATTTGACTAAGCATAATATCTAGGTCCATCCATGTTGCTGCAAATGGCAGAATTTCATACTTTTTTATGGCTGAGTATTTCATACTTTTATGGCTGAGTATGTATGGCTTTTGCACATAGGTCCATCCATGTTGCTGCAAATGGCAGAATTTCATACTTTTTTATGGCTGAGTGTGTCATGGGTATTTTGATAGGGATTGGATTAAGTCTGGAGATTGCTTTGGGTAGTATGGCCATTTTAGTAATATTAATTCTTCCAATCCATGAACATGGGATAGCTTATCATTTCTTTGTATCATCTTCAATTTCCTTCATCAATGTTTTATAGATTTCAGGATATACATTTTTCACATCCTAGGTTAAGTTTATTCTTAAGTATTTTATTTGTTTTGATGCTATTGTAAACAGGATTATTTTCTTGCTTTCTCTTTCTTATAGTTCATTATCAGTAATGAATCAGAAAAGCAACAGATCTATGTATATTTTCTTGTATCCTGCAACTTTACTGAATTCATTTATTATTGTTAATAGTTTTTGGTGGCATCTTTAAGATTTTCTATATAGTGCCATGTCATCTGCAAATAGTGACAGTTTTACTACTTCTTTTCCAATTTGAATGACTTTTATATCTTTTCTTCTCTGATTGCTGTCAATAAGACTTCCAATACTATGTTAAACAGAAGTGGCATGAGTGGGCATCCTTGTCTTATTCCTGATTTTAGAGTTAAAGCTTTCAGCTTTTCACCATTGAGTATGATGATGTCTTTATTATGTTGAGATATGTCCCTCTATACCAACTTTGATGAGAGTTTTTATTATGAGAGGATGAATATTTTTTTCAAATGCTTTTTCTGCATCTATTGAGATGATCATGTGATTCTTATCCTTCATTTTGTTAATATGGTGCATCACACTGATTGATTTGTGGTTATTGAACCATCTTGTATCCCTGGAATAAATCCCAGTTGATCATGATGCATGATAATTTTTATACATTGTTGGATTCAGTTTGCTAAAATTTGTTGAAGATTTTTGCATCTATATTTATTAGAGATATTTCTTTTTTCTAGGGTCTTTGCCTCTTTTTATCTCAGGGTAATGGTGGCCTTGTAGAATGAATTTGAGTGTTCCCTCCTCTTCAACTTTTTGGAATATTTTGAGGACAGATATTAGTTATTCTTTATATGTTTGATAGAATTTCCCTATAAAGCTGTCCAATACTGGACTTTTGTTTGCTGGAAGTTTTTTTGTATTACAAATTCAACTTAACTATAAGTGATCCATCTGTTCAGATTGTCTATTTCTTCCTGATTCATGTTCTGAAGATTGTATGTTTCTATAAGTTTTTCTATTTCTTCTGGTCGTCCAATTTTTTGGCACATAACTGTTTGTAGTCTTCTTATGATCTTTTGTATCTCTGTGATATCATTTGTTACTTTTCCTTTTTTGTTTCTTATTTTGTTTATTTTGGTCTTCTTACTTCTCTTCCCTTCCTACCCGAGTCTGTGTGGATTTTTCTTACAGTCTTGGTTGTATATGAGTTTTTCTGTCCATCTCCAGTTTGTTTTCAGTGAGAAGTGCTCCACATTAAGATGTATTTTTGATGTGTTTTTGGAGAGAGGTGAGCTCTGCATTCTCCTACTTCATCATCTTGATCTCCTCTCCATTTATGTCCTGCTTTTAAGCAAATGGGGGGAGGGCAGAAAGCTTTTCTTATATCTCCTTCTTAATAATCCTTATGCCAAAATGGCATATTTTGGGGTGGCACAGACTGCTACTCTTCACCGTCCTTTTCCCCATTCACTTGTAATGTCACATCTCTCATCTATTATTGTCATATATGAATGTGTCAACTTCTAGGATCTTTATATTCCATTATCCTATTTGTTTACCCTATGCCAATATCTTTTTTATTAATTTACTAAAATTCTGATATCTAGTAGGCCAAGTCTACCTTCCCAGTTCTTTACATTGTCTTAGTTATTCTTGGCCATGGGCTTTTGAATTTGTAGTTTTCAAATTCCATGGAAACCCGTAAAAAGATTATTATTGAAATTGTATTAGATTTAGAGTTTAATTTGGGGTTTATCACCTAAGACTTCCTAAAAATGAACATATGAATATAACTTTCCATTCATTCGGGTCTTCTTTATGATCTTTAATAATTTTTCTCTATCAGTCTTACACCAAATAACTTTCTCTACTTTAAATAAGATCTTTTTATTGATTTATTTTTTGTTAATTATAATTAGTGTATTCATTATTAGGAATGATATTGACTTTTGCATGTTTGTCAGTTCTTGTAATTTGTCTACAGATGCCATTGAAACCTCAATTTAGATAATCAAATAACTGATAAATGAGGAGAATTTAATCTCTTACTTTGTAATTATTATTTTTTCTCTAATTTCTTTTTTTTTCTTCTTGCTGTAATTATTTTTGAACACTGCATTTACCATTACTTACATTTTACTGTTAAATAGAAACCACAAAAGTAGTCATCCCTTTTTTGTTCCTGACTTTATGGAAATTCTCACCATTTCCCCATAGGTTTTTGACAGTTGATTTTCATCAGGTTAGGGAAATTCTTTTCTATGTATACTCTTCTTGTGAATTTTTATCAAGAGTGAGTTCGGAATTTGTTAAAGGAGTTTTTATCATTTATCATTATATGGTTTATTTTCTTCTTGATTTGTTAATATAGTCTTTTGGAGTAATAGATTTTTTTAATTTGAACTATCTTTGTATTCCTGGAAAATACCATAATTAGTTATGATGCAATTATTTAAATTTGACAGTATTTTATTCAAGATTTTTGCATCTCATAAATATGGTTGGCCCTTTGAAATTCCAGTAAAACTCACCTTCTCAGCTTAGTGTCTTTTGAGGCTTTGCTCATCTTCTGGTCATGAAGCTGTTAGCGTATGTATCCTGTATCTCACCAGGAGCTGTAGCCAGCTGTAGACTTTAAGCAGGAAACCTCACTGTGGTTCCCCTTCTTGAAGGTGTACTTTAGGCCCTGGAAACTTTTGCTTACTCAGTATCTAAAGTCAGAAAGGCCATATCATTTGCCCTCCTCACAACTTTACGTTTCTTTTCTATTTCTGGCCTAAAAAGATGTTGCCTTTGTATTTAAGAAAGGCCACATCCTTCTGATTTTTTTATTTGATATTTTACCCATCTTTGATATGTTTGTAACAAAGGGCATTATCAAAGTGTGATGTTTCACACTTTTAAGCAAACAACTGTAAAAACTTAGTTTTCTTTTTCAGATATTTGATATGTAGGTGTATCAACTTCCTAGGACCCCTGTAACAAATTACCACAAACTGGGTGGTTTAAAACAATAGAAATTTATTGTCTCATAGTTCTGGAGGATAGAAGTCCAATATCAAGGTGTCTGTAGGGCCATACTTCTTCTGAAACCTGTGGGGAAGAATCCTTCCTGGCCTCTTTCTAGCTTCTGGTAATTTGCCTGCATCCTTGGCATGCCTTGGCTTGCAGCTACCACACTTCAATCCACTGTCACAATGGTGTTCTCCTCTCTGTGTCTCTTTCCTCCTCATATAAGGACACCAGTCATACTGGATTATGGGCCCACCTTAGTGACTTCATTTTCACTTGATTATATCTAGGAAGATCCTATTTCTTAATAAGGCTACATTCACAAGTACTGGGGGTTAGGACATCAACATATCTTTTGGGAAGACACAATTCAATTTGCAGCACTAGGTATATGTAGCCATCAATAATGTATATTAAATTTAGTATTCAATGTTATATATAAATCATATATATGTTTGTGTCATTGTATGTCTAAATATCTAACTATCTATCATCTATCAATCTATCTAACTATACATACCTACATAGAGAGAGAAAAGATAAAAGAGAGAGAAAGAGAGAGAGATGTTTACACATATTTCTCTAATTTTCTCTCTGCACCATCTCAAATTCTGATCTTCATTTATTCAACCCTGGCTTGTTTCCCTTAATTCTACATAGCAATTCTCTCCTTGAATTTTAATTATAATTTTGACTATATTACCTAGTAAAAGGTAGTGTCTTAGCTCAGGCTGCTATAGCAAAACACCATAGACTGGGTATTTTATAAAAAACAGAAATTTATTTCTCACAGTTTTGGAGGCTGCAAGTCTGAAATTATAGTGCCAGCAATTAGTGTCAGGTTACTATGAGAGCCCTCTTCTCACGTGCAGACTGCTGACTTCTCATTGTATCCTCAGTTGGCAGAAAGGAGGCTAGAGAGCTCTCTGGGGTCTCTTTTGCTAATCCCAAGTTTCAGAGATCCACCATCATGACTTAATTATCTCCCAAAGGTCTCACCTCCAACATATGAAATTGCTGAATATGAATCCTCCACACTGGAGATTAGATTTCAACATATTAATTTGGGGGGACACAAATGATCAGTTCATAATAGGCAGTCAGCAGAAAGGGCCCAAGCTTCTAACCCTAATAGCAACAAAGTACCTTAACTAGAATAACCTTTCAACACAATTTCTAAATAATAATAAACAAAAAGAGTATAAAGCTCTTTTTGACTGGGAAGATTACCTCCTTGAATTTGTGAAAACTGCTGGTTTAAAAAAAAATCATATGGAGACTTCCCTGATGGTCCAGTGGTAAAGAATCTGCCTCCCAATGCAGGGGACGTGGGTTCGATCCCTGGTTGGGAAACTAAGATCCCACATGCCATAGGGCAACTAAGCCCACATGCCACAATTACTGAGCCTGGACACCTCAACTAGAGAGCCCACATGCCATAAACTACAGGGCCCACGCACTCTGGAGCCTGTGCGCCACAACTAGAGAGAGAAAACCCGCATGCCACAACTAGAGAGAAGCACTCCAACAAAAGATCCCACATGCCTCAACAAATATCCCATGTGCCGCAACTAAGACCCAATGCAGCCAAAAAAATAAATAAATAAATTTTTAGAAATAATAATTTTAAAAATTTAAAAATCATATGATTGATATGGATTGGGTAAGGAATGAGGCATAAAAACTCACCTGCAGCAACATGTCAAAATGTTGCAGTAAACTAACAAATCAGGGAATACAAATACTCTAGTATACCCAACAGAAAAATTAAAAAAACTGAGAAGCAGAACTCTTGAATTTCATGGCTAAAATGACCTAAAAATTCATTGTGCAATATAGCATACATATGTGTGTACCATACACAAAATATAACAAATTAGCTACTTATAAATTAAAGATTCTACATCATCAATAAATATGTATGGAGTATCTATTATCTGCAAGATCCATGAATCACGTTCTTATGTAAAACATTATACTCATTTTAGGCATATAATCTGTATTAAGAGCTTGGGTATAGGTGTGGGGGGGATACAATTTCCTCAATGATTAGCAAATTAGTATATTTCCTCTATGTTGTCATTTATGTCTCAAGCATTCGTTTACTGATTTTACCAATAAGTGTTAGATTCATTAATGATAGATAAAATATCAAAATCAACAAGTATCAATCTATATTAGGGTTTCTTATTTGCTCTTAATGCTATTTCATGGGTGTTTTTCAATATTTCTTTGTGCGGTAAAAGTACAAGTCCTCTCAGAACACAGTACTCTCAGACATTACCTTATGAATACATGAGTCAACAGAGAAGCAGTAGCTTATTTCAAGTATCATTGATAGACACAGACATTCAATTTGCTTTAATTAATTAATCTATTTATTTATTTATTTATGGCTGTGTTGGGTTTTCTTTGCTGCGCGTGGTGTGTGGGCTTCTCATTGTGGTGGCTTCTCTTGCAGAGCACGGGCTGTAGGTGCGTGGTCTTCGGTAGTTGTGGCACGCAGGCTCAGTAGCTGTGGCTCGCAGGCTGTAGAGCGCAGGCTCAGTAGTTGTGGCACAAAGGCTTAGGTGCTCCACGGCATGCAGGATGTTCCCGGACCACGGCTAGAACAAATGTGCCCTGCATTGGCAGATGGATTCTTAACCACTGTGCCACGAGGAAAGCCCTGCTTTCACTTTTACCATTACAAAAGTGCTATTTCTCTCCCTCACCTGCTGGATCATGCCAGCTGGTTAGATACCAAATTCCAAAAAGTACCAATTAAAATAAAAATAGCTACATCTGGAATAAGTAACAAAGCACAGCTTTGGAACAGTGTGAAAATTTATAAGTGATCATTATCAACACCTGCAGTCTACTTTGCTTGGCTTATGGTGACTCATTGACAATAGTCTAGTGGTAGCACAAAAGGCTGAAAAGAGAAAACTTTCTTAGTGATAATTAAATTCAATTTCTCACCAGTTATTTTTTTAAAATGAACTCAATATATATTGATATCAAATTGCATCAACAGATCTATTCTTAAATTTTTCCATAATTCAACTATCATACTCTGTGATTATGTGTGGTGGAAGAACGTTTTTGAAAAACTAACTACAAGGTACTTATTAAATCAGTTTTCTCATCTGTAAAATCAGGAAATATGTCTATCTCAGAACTGTATAGAAAGTGCCACTCTCAACTTTCACACTCAAGGAGGACATTGATGATGAAGTATTTTTTGTGATCTGGGTTATATACAGTCTTCTCTATCAGGCTTTGACATAGACTGTCTTGTTCCTGGAACCTGTGACCTGAAAGGATAGAGTTAGCTGCCTCTCCCTCCATATACTCAATATATTGATACTATACGGTATGACAAGGACAGGATAATTGCAAAAGTTATCACTTAGTAAAGGAAACAATGGAATCAGTAGTCCATGGCAATGCAGGAATCCTACAGAATCAGCATTATGAAGGTTTACCATCCTGGGGTTGGGAATTTCCATGATTAGACCAGTGTCTGCTTTCTGGGTAGGAAACCTTTGTCCACTACCCATTATGACCTTCGTCTTTCCCTCCACAAGGTTCTTCATTTTCAGCTATCTTGCTTGACTTATTTGAAACGGATGTTGGAAAATATGCCCTCTTAGGAGCTGTCCATTTTTTTACTTATGCAAATGTGGCAAATGTAGTTTTGAGTCCAAAAATGTCAAAAGCCTTTTGGATCAAGGCTCATGACTGATATCCTCAGCAATATAATTTTTTCAAAAACTTAGTTCTATTTGCTTCCAGTCAGGTTCATATATCCGTAACCACTCAAAGTTGTTTTGAGCCTGATTCACTTTGTTTCCTAAACCCCAGGACTTCCATTCTTAATAGAATTATGGTGACCATGAGGTCATTTGGAAGGTAAAGTTGGAAAGACCTTATCTTAAACCGATCTGTGCTCCAAATTACTTTATATAATAAGAATTTTGATTAGGCTTTTTTTTTTCTTTTTGCATTTTAAAATCCAAACTCATATTCTTAATATTTAGAAACAGCTTTTTCAACCCTCTTGAACCTGAATTTCTGGACTTTTTAGGATACTTCTTATTTATGTTTTCAAAACCTGCCAATTCTTTCTTAAGCTTATTAGTTATTGTAACACCTTATCAAAACTACCGATAACAACCAACATACACTAAGGATTTTTTTTTAATCAGTAACATCTGCAAGGGCTTCTTTTTCACTAGTTATGAACTTTGCCTCTCAAATTATTCCAGGTAACAGTTTATCAAGTAGATTGTCACCAAACAAAAATGAATTTTCATCTTTCTAGCTTTTGATAATGGTCCTCACCTACTGTCAATGCCTATATTAATCTGGGAAATTAATATTTGCTTTCTTATCAAACAATTCCCAAAAGTTCAGAAGCATAACAGCTAAAAATGTACATTTTTATCATGTTATAGTCTGATGTGGGTTTGGCAAGAATCCTGAGAAGTTTCTTAGAAGTTTGACTCAGAGATTTAGTCCTTTGTTTCCAGTCTTATAGAAGAAAAAGGGAGTTTGGAAGGTCCCACAAGACATGTTATGGCTAAGCCTAGAATTAGTACATCATTTGTGTCTTCTTCCTGTTGGCCAAAATTCAGTCACCTGGTCCCACCTAGACGTCAGAGAAGCTGGGAATAATTATCTTTTTATTTGACTAGAAAGAAAACCAAAATAACATAGTGATCTCATAGTTTTTTTGCTGCTATACTTTTAATTTTTTATTGTGATAATTCATCTGAATGTGGTCATTATTTCACATTTATTCTTGAAGAATATTTTCACTGAGTATAGAATTCTAGTACAGCAGTTACCTTTCAGCAAATTGAAACTATCACCCATTGATATCTGCCTTCCATTGTGACAGTTGAGCAATCAGATGTCAATCTAACTATTCTCCTTTGAAATAATTTATCAACCCCCATTCCTTGCCTTCAAGATTGTATCCCTCTCTTTTATTTTATACAGGTATGTATGTATGTATGATTTGCAGTTTTACTAGGTTGTAAAGTCAAGCATTCATACTGACTTTCTTATAGCAACTGTATTTTATAGTAATCAAATAATCACACAAACTTTCTCTTTATAGAAATATGACAATTAATAAATGAAGAAAGTATGAAAAAATTATATTTATTTTGTAACTTCTAATCTATGAATGGATTTAAGCAATGATTAGTTCTTGTTACTATTGCTGTTTAACCAATTACCCCAGTCTTTAGTGGATTAAACTAACTTTCTATTCCACTCATAATTTTGTAAGTCAGGAATCCTGGAAGGACCTGGCTGAGCATTTCTCACTTGGCTGAGGCTACAGTGATCTGAAAACTCAACTGGACTAAATATCCAAGACAGTTTACTCATGTAGCTGAAAGTTGATTTTGGCTCTCAATTGAGAGCTCTTATGGAACTTGACTGAGGTATCAACAAGTGGATTCTCCAGCATGGCAGTCTCAAAGTAATCAGACTTGTTACATGGTAGCTGGCTTCCCTTAGAGCAGGTTTTCTCAACCTTGACACTACTGACATTTTGGGCTGGATGATTCTTTGTTGTGAGGGCTGCCCAATGCATTGTGAAGATGTTTAGCAGCATCTCTGTCCTCTACCCACTAGATGGCAGTAGTAGAACCCTCTCAGTTTTGACAACCAAAAATATCTCCAGCCACTACCAACTGTTCCCTAGAGAGGGAGGAGGGGAGTGAGATCACCTCTGGTAGGGAACCATCGCCCTAGAGAGAGCATCCAAAACGAGCCAAGTGGAAGCTGTATGATTGTTTCCGACCTAGCTTCAAAAGTCTCATAGCATTATTTCCACTGTGTTCTATTCGTTACAAGAAAATCACTACAGTAAGCTGAGATTCAAGGGGAAAATACAAATGCCTCACCTCTTAATGGTGGGAGTGTCAGAATTTTTAACATGTTTTTAAAAAGCCACAAATGGTCACCTACATTAAAAAAAAAAAAGCAAACCAATGTAAATCTGCTAAAGCCTCTAGATCTAACTAGAAATTTATGGAAAACACAGGTAATATATTAAATGACACACAAGAATTTAGTGAGCAAAATCCAATAATCCAGGTCATGAGAAAGTCTAAAAGTTAAAAGGCCCAGTTTATCCAACAAATAAAATTCAAGTCCAAAAAATTGAGAAGCCTGTAGATTGACTGATAAAACATATCAAACACTGAAATGTATGTACCTTATTGGAATTCTAACTCAAAAAATGTAAGAAAAAATATGAAACAATTAGTGATTTGGATATTGACTGGATATTTGATGTTAAGAAATTATTGTCACATTTTCAGCTATGATAATGGTATTGTGATTTTGTTTCAGAAAAGATTTCTTATACTTTAGAAATATATTCTGAAATAGTTGAGGTTGAAATGATATGATGCCTGGGATTTGCTTCAAAGTAATGCATGACTAGGGTAAGGGGAGAGCAGTCATTCCTAATTCTTAAAAATTATATGAGTCTATGAATCATTACTCATAGCATTTAGAAGATGGTCACTACTTTATTCACTTTTAGAGTAATAATTTTTTTCAAATTGTGAAATATACATACATTTCAGTAAAATCTAAGAGGTTATTTTTTAAAAGATTTGAAAATTGTACTTAAATTATAAAATATGTGTTCATGATAAAAATTTTTGAAAATGTAGAAATCTTTGAGGGAAAAATAGCAAACAACTTAAAACTCAGAGAAAACCAGTGTAAATTTTTTACATTTTCTTTTAGTCATATTGCTATGCATGGACATAATGCAAACATAATTAGGATCACACCAGTCAGGTCTGACCAGTCATGTTTTTCTGTCAGATATTTGATAAATTGAATACTGAACAAAGTATCATGTTTACGTTTTCTTTGTCTTATAGAGCACAGAAGCTAAAAGCAGAAATTATAAAAGATGTCACACCTATTCTGTCTCCATTAAGTATTAGAAAAATTGAATAGAAACAATTACATATACTGTATCTTTTGGAAAAACTGTGTCTGGTTCTAGTCTGTACCAATGGATGAGTTCTCAGTCTCTCCACTTTTTTTCTTTTATGTCATGTCCTACTAGCTAAAGCCAGCAAGAAAAATTAATTCTAGGGTAATTAAAAAGCTTTTATAATCAGTGAAATCTCAGTCACTGAAGGTGTTTAAATAGAACGTGGATGATAATTATTGAAATTTTGTTTGAAGGGATTCAAACATCAGAAGGCTGATTGGATTTTATGACCTATTGTGTCACATCCAATGCTGACTTTCTTTTATTCTGTTTCTTAAAATCATAAAGTAAACTTTCTTGACATTGTACCATGTTACAGTTATCTCTTACAGAGTGATAAACCACTCCAAAGCTTACTGGTGTAAAAAAACAATTTTATTACGCTCCTGGATCCTGTGGATCAGGGATTCAGATATGACATAGTGGGCTTGTTTTGCATTCTCTGCTCCACAATTTCTGAGGTCTCCATAAAATAGAAATAATATAAATAACATTCTCTGACTACAGTGCAATAAAATAGAAATTAAAACAAAACAAAATACCCCAAATCCAAAAAAGAGAGCCAAAAATTTTCCTACCTGGAATTTAAATAAAACCCTCCATTAAACAGCTCATAGATAAAAAGGAAAAAAAAATCTGAAATTACAGATTTTTTTCCAGAACATACTGATAATAAAAATACTAATCATACTTATAATGAAATTAGTAATCAAAATCTATGATATAATAAAAGCAGTGATTTGAAGAAAATCTACAACCTTTCATAAGTATATCAATAAAAATGATATAATAATATTTTCAAATTCAGAAGTTTAAAACACAAAATTAAGTAAAAAAAAGCGCAAGAAAGGAAATTTTAAAGATAAAAATGAATTCATGAGGAGGAAATTAGAAAAATAGTAAAAATAATAATGATGGTTTTTGAAAATACTCAAGAAAATAAATAAGTCATTAGTTAACCTAATTTTCAAAAAGATGAGAGCAAGCATAAATACACAAAATAAGAAGTAATAAGTGGGAAATAACCATTGGAACAGAGCTAGTATATGTATATATATATACACATACATGTATACATACACATATGCATGTGCATTTACATGTGTATATATACCTATAAATATACATGAATACACATACACACATGTGTGTATGTATCTATGACTACTTTCTGTAATTCAATGCAAATACATTTGAAATTCAAAATTAAATGGGTAATTTTCTATGAAATGCAATTGAACAAAATTGATCACAGTAGAAATAGAAAGCTTAAATAGAATAATTTCCATAGAAAAACTAGAAAAAGCTATTAAAGCACTATTTATATAAAGGTACGAAGCCCAAATATTTCACAGAGCAATTCTATAAAACTCTCATAGACTAGATAATACTAAAGTTCTAATCTTAAACTGTTTCAGAGCACAAAGCAAAGCTTCTGAATTTTTACAGACCAAATAGAACATTGATATCTAAATCTGATAAAGATTTCTCAAAAAAAGAGAGCTGTAGGTCAATTTCATGGAACATGAATGTAAAAATGATCCTGTAGAGAGCTGGGTTTTGTATCTAACTGGTAGAATTCAATAAAATTTTTGAAATACATTTATATTCACTCTATCCTTTAAAAATCATCCTCTAAGGTTTGGAGGTCATACACAGAGATGCCCAGTGGATTCAACTAACAGGGATAGATAAACTACATTACTAGAGAAATGAACTTCATGGGCTGCTTAAGTCAGAGAACATGGTTCTTCACTCAGAGTGAATCCCAAGCGACAACAGAAGTTTTAACCGTTTATTCTGTTTCTGTAGATTTTTCTTTTTCTCCTGCCTTGAATTTGTCTTGATTTTGTTTCTGATTTGCACATAACTGGTAAGTTATTCCCCATCAGTGGTAACAATAACTGGGCATTTATTCTATGGTCTTACACAAGGGTCAGCAAACAACTTTTGTAAAAGCCCAGATGGTAAATATTTTAGGTTTTGAGAGTCACATAGTCTCTATTGCAACTACTCAACTCTGCCATTGTGGTGTAAAAGCAACCATAGACATTATGTAAATGAATAGGCATGACTGTCTCCAAAAAATTTTACTTACGGGCATGAAAATTTTAACTTCTTACAATTTTCGTGTGTCAGAAAATTAAAAAAAATTTTTTTCAACCATTTGAAAATGTAAAATCTGTTTTTTTGTGTTATTAAAAAATATGCAGTGGGCAATTGGCCCACAGACTGTGGTTTGCCAACCCCTAATCTAGTCATATGGTGTTTACTGTTGAATGATGATAGACATCCATTCTGTTAGATGAGAGAAAAGAAAATCTAGTTTATTAGTCTTATTAATTGCCTATTTTGAGCTCAAATTGATTTAAAATTCTCTACTTGTTGGGAAGAACAGCTTTTGGATGTGCAAACAATGTGTTTTTATGTTTGAGTTTATTTTGACCTGCACATGAAGTTGAACAACTGGTGCTATATGCTCTTTTTATGTCCGTTTTTCTATAAGTCTCTTTGTCTATACTTAAACAATTCCTTTACATCTCACTGTTTTCCTACTTCTGGAAGCTTTCAATGAATTACATTATTTGTCTCAAATTAAAAGAAGTCTATTGGGATTGGTTTATAGAGATAAATAAGCACTTTTATAAATAAAATATTTCTAAATTCCCAGAAAATAAGAATTAAACTGCTAATATTTTAAATGACCTAGACTTTAAAAAAAATCCTTCTTACAAAAATTGCTAGGACAGAAACATTTTAAATTAAAAAGTTTTTAATTTAAAAATAAATGGTTATGTCTTTTCCCTGATTTATCAATATTATGTATCACACAAGTATACCTTTTGATTTACTTGGATTTTTATCACATGGAAAATGTTAGTCTGAAAATCCTAAACTCATACAGGTTTACAGATCAAATAAGCTGACAACACTCCTAAATGATATTAAGATTATGAAAAATATATTTGTACTTAACTAAAGTAAGTCATTATGCTAATGAACTTTTTATATCACTTGTAATTTATAGTGTGTGCATTTAACTGTGGTCTTTAAAACCTTGGATTAATGTTAAATTGTGCAAATTAATATATAATTCTTAGATATGTAGATATTTTCTAAATGAGATGAGTTACTAAAACATTGATCAAAGACTAATTTATTTTTATATACTTTTGCTTCTTATTTTTATATTCTACAGAAAGTTTATATCACTGAGGCATGAATTTATTTGTCTTGATTTATAATGCTTGAGTCTGAAAAGAAGCTATGAAATGTGTTATAATTCACACTCTGCTTGGATGAGCTCACCTCCTTGGTTTTCTGATTAAAGCCTGCACCTAAAACAAGGGTCAGCAAATAATGTTCCATGGGCCATATCTGGCTGGTCACCTGTTTTTGTAAATAAAGTTTTTTTAGAACACAGCCAAACCCATTCATATACATATTGTCTACAGCTGCTTTCATGCTACAACAACAGAGTTGAGCTGAGTAGTTGCAACAGAGATTGTATGGCCTGCAAATCCTAAAATACTTACTATCTTGTCATTTGTAGAAAAACGTTGAGAATCCTTACCTAAAATATGAAAAGTTATTCTTTCCCTTCTATGTAATCTACATAGAGTGCAGAGATTGTGTATCACAAGAAGCATTTTCTGAATTTTATATTATCTTTACCATGCCCCTGAAAATTAACAAGAAAGAAACAGTTTCTTTCTTGGTTAAAGAGCTAAGATTCCTTACAATAATATTCCCTCCTTCTACATTTATTTTTAGATGCTGTATTGTCACATTGATTAAACTGATAACTAAGTGTTGTTTTTCAGGCACTCATGATCCTATCTATCTCAATCAAATGTTCATATTCCCTATGATAACATTTACTTGCTTTCCAAAGATCGAACCTATACTTAGACCTTATTTCTTAATTAGATCCACAATGTAAGAGCTACATGAAAAGAGTTGTTAAACCAGAAGAGGCACTCAGCCTTCCTTAGGTCAAGTTTGCATGCTTTTTAAGAAAGCCCAGGAGCTTTCTCAATGCTGTTTCTGAACATTACGTTTTTACCATCAGGGGAAAGACTGATCAAAATCTTTACAAAGTAGACATTTATCATACTCAAAATTAGAGAATGTTATTCTCCTCCATTCTGTTACTATTTGCAGTTATAAATGAACCACAATCATTGAGTGTTTGTCATCTACAGATAGTTTTTGATATTCTTAAATTCGTGCCTGAAAGTGCTGCTATAGGTTACAGACTTGGGTTTATATCTTCAAAAAGGGCAGTCTGAGAACCTCATGAAAATGACTGTTCAAGTTACTCTAGACAATTGACACTTCAAAGAATAGACTCTTGGGTACAAGTTCCTGAGCTGACATTGTTTAGATAACTTTCAGTCCATACCACTGGACTGAGTCAGTATTTACAGGACAATTTTTAGTCCAGAGGTGAAAGCCTTCATGAAATCAGTCTACTGACCCAAATCCAGCAGGTAAGAATTAATTAACTAGCATCCATTGAACTGATCAGAAAAATTCTGTCTTGGTTGTTTGTTTAGAATATTGTTGATGCTATTTTAGTGATTTCTGAAATGACTGTGTGAAGAAATCCTTTCTCTTTTTAAACTATCTCTAACTCAATTAAATAGACTGCTTTTGTAAATTAAAATGAAACATTTGAAAGTGATATCTGCTTCTCAGTGAACTCCCAGAATTTAGAAACTCTTACTGAGCATCCTTTCTTTTTATGTCAAGTCAACTGCATAAGTTCAAGTAGAATCTGTCTGCCTTTTTATTAGCATATAATTGCACAAATTGATTATATAACCAAGACCTTACCTTCAGTGGCACATGTGAGACTGATTCTCATTCAGTCAGTTATGACAAGCCACTGACCTCCCAAGAATACTGGCAAGGTATATCACTAATGGGTTTCCAGCCTTACAGGTAGTAAGGAAGGACAACTCCCGTCAAGATAGGAAACTCAGCAAATTTTGGACCCTCAGTAAAAAAGAAATTGTCCCAAATTTCTATATGCAGCAGGTGAAATTTAGTGGAGAAAGTTTTGGGGGGCTTAGCTTACTACCCTTGCGATACCAAAAATAGAGGCTTTTAAAAGTCCAACCTGAGATTCCTTATGAAAACTTCCAGAAGTTAATTCTTTGGCTTTAGTGGTCACTCAGTACTGGGTGCCCCTACATTTGCAAAGTATCTCAAGGGCGCCTACGTGGTTAATTACTAGTCTTGCTGTACCTGTGTAAATAGCACCACAAACCCAAATGGGACAATCCTTTTTGTGAATAATAATCTTGAGAGAGAAATTATTTATGATGACAGGGTTGGGGGGGGACTGCAACAAAGAACTGGGGATGACTTTTTAAATGCACAAAAGGGACTACTCGGTGTCCTTCCAATCAGATGCTGAGCATTGTATAGTCAGTCCTCGGGGACCTGTCTAATTCTGTGATGGTGTGAGTGTTTGATGAGGTTTAGATGGTTTATTTTTCTGTAGAGATTTAACTTATGTAGGGCTGATAAGTATCAGGTATTTGCTGTCCATAGCAATGTAAATGGTTCCTGTTCATGGCAATACAAATGCAATTTGACAGGTAAAGATAAGATTAAATTAATACAGTACACAAGCTAGCAAGTTGTTTTTAAATTTTGTATGATTAAGCAAAGAGATAGATTTAGTGAAAAAACTCTTGAAGAACTATATAGGGGGAGTTGCCCCAACAGATATCAAAAATTTACTACAAAATTATTATAATAATGATTAATATTATTCTTATATAAAATTACTATTATAGTAATTAAAACTGTGTGGGGTGACACAGAAACAGGAAAATAAAGCAATGGAACAGAGGACCCCAAAAGAAGCCTGTGCATGTATGAAAAAGAACAGATCTGGAATTGCAGATTAGTGGGGAAAGATGATATATTCAATAAATGGTGCTGAGATGGCAGTTTCCCAAATGGAAAACAATTAAAATGGTTCCTACCTCACATAATATATGAAAATCAACCTCAAGTGGATTAAAGAAGTTAAATATTAAAGGAAAATCTATACAGTATAGCTTTTATAAAAGAATATAGAAGAGGATCTGTATGACTTCAGGTTAGGAAAGAATTTCTTATTATTTCAAAAGATAAAAATACAAAAGGTAAAAAAGATATCATATATACCTCTACAGATAGTATATGTAATATAATAACATATTATAATCATATATAATATGTATAACATATGATAATATAATATTCATATTATATTATACACATATAATACCTATACTACATGTAATATTTATATATAAAATAGAGAAAAAGTCTTTCATCAGAGTCTTCCTTCAAAAGTCACAACATAAAAAGTGCTACATGGGCTTCCCTGGTGGTGCAGTGGTTGAGAGTCGGCCTGCCAATGCAGGGGACACGGGTTCGTGCCCCGGTCTGGGAAGATCCCACATGCCGTGGAGCGGCTGGGCCCGTGAGCCATGGCCGCTGAGCCTGCGCGTCCAGAGCCTGTGCTCTGCAACGGGAGAGGCCACAACAGTGAGAGGCCCGCGTGCAGCAAAAAAAAAAAAAAAAAAAAAGAATAGAAATTTACAAAGAATAAATACAGTCAATAAACCTATTAAAGGATGGATGGCCTCATGGTGAAAAAGAAATGCAAATTAAAACCACAATTCCACACTCACTAGACTAAAGAAAAAGTAGAAATCTGACAATAGTAAATGTCGGCAAGAATTCGTGGAAATGTGTCAGTGCTGAAAATGTAAACTGACAGAGCTTTAGAAAATAATTTCTCATCAGTAAATAAAGTTCAATTGGCATATAATCTATAACTCAGTATTTCCATAATCCATAAATCAGTAATCTATGACTCTCAAGTATATATCCTAGAGAAATTGCATATGAACATCAGAAGACATTCTTAACTATTTTGTTCATTATAGCAAAAAAATAAAATAGAAACTGGGATGGATAAATGAATGGTAGCAGATTCATACAGCAGAGTAGAGTACTCAGCAACTGTATATGTCAGTAAATATTGTGTGAGGAAAGCAAGTCACAGAAAAGAAATACAGTATGATCTAATATAAATGTTCACAAAAGGAAAAGCTAAACAATATCTACATTAGGAATACATATATATGTTTATTTTTTTAAAAAAGCGAATGATTCATATAAAATGTTTGCAACTAGTTCCATGTAAGTAGAAGGGAGGGAGGCATGGTGAAGGGAGGCTCTTAGGAGCCTTCAATTCTTTCTTCTACTGGGTGGTATATACATGGATAGTCATTTACCTTGTGGTTATTATTTTTGAACACATATTTATATCATATAGACTTTCAATTACATATTTTAGCTGAGATTGGTGGAATTTCTTTGACCTTATGATAAATACCATAAAATCACCACAGCCAGTAAGGACTGACCAAAGCAAGTCATGACTTCATAATATTAGTGGAAAATAACCTCTATAAGGACTTTGCTACAAGAACCCATAAATGACTGATGCAGTAACTGCTCGCATTTCCATGAATGCATGCTCTGAACAAAATGAGAGTATTCATATATTCTAGTCATCCTTATTGCTTTTCTCCACCTAATGCTTTTTAATATATTAAATATTTCTTTTGTTAATGAGAGTGTATCTGATTTTATGTTTCTTCAAACTACTTTCTGGAAAGAAGAGAATGAAATAACTAATGAACTAATATAGTTATCTGAATTATGACTGCCACAATGAACTCCAGTTCCGTTCTCACAATAGTGTCCAGTATTTTCACATAATGAATTTACAAAATAAAAGCAAAACAAAAAACCCAAGGAGTCATATACATAAAAAATTTAAAGAAACTAACTCCCCTAAGATATGTCATATTGATACTATCAGCCCAAATAAGTTGGTTTGTATCAAAAGCAAAATCTTTAATAATATAGTGTCAGAATGAATATTTTAAATGAGCTACATAGGCAGCACAGTGGTTAACTTAGCAAAATATTAGGTCTACATTATTTAACTTAGCAAAATATTAGGTCTAAATTATTTGACTCCAGTGACCCCTGAAATGGGCTTGTTTTTTGTGGTTTGAATATAGAAAGCTCAGAAATGCTAGTCATTCAATCTAGAAATTAAAATCATAAAGTGCTAGATTAATGAATGTTCCCAGTTAACTCTTACAAGGCAGAGTAGTAAAGACAGTGTAAATTTGTTTTGACAAAAGTGATTAGAATTTTTTTAACATTTTCAATACTGAGACTGAAGAAATCAAACATGATGCAGTATGTATAATTTAGTAATACACCAAGGTTTATTAAAACACGGAATGCAGCCCAGTTAATTAGATGATGTTACTAATTGTAGGAATATAAAATTTCTTCACAAGTGTGAAATCTTAAAAGTAAAGCAGCACTTCAATTCATTGACCTTGTTTTCCTTGACAAAAACGTATTTTTCAATTGCTAGCTTTTGTGTAGAGATTCTTTACATTTTTATAAAATATGATAATCTACATTACAGTATTAGGCAACCAAATGCTCTTTGAGGCTTCATGTAGAGCTATCATAAACTTACTACATGAGTGAAGTATAAATAAAGCACTTGGCTTTTAAAACGTTTTTAAATTTTGATAATTACTTAGAACCCCAAATGGAACTATCATTTCCCACCTTTATAGTTATATAGGTATTGAGAAATATAAAGAAGAAATTTTATTCTATTAATACTTTAAAAAAATTTCATACATGTAATAAGTTTGGGGCCTGAGAGTGACAGGAATCCCTCCCTTGAATGATCTCACAGTCCAGTAGAGAAAGAAAAGATATTATTAGATAATTAATTATAATTGTGATGAGTGCAACTGAGCAGGAATAAGGGTGCCTTGTACCTTACAATACTATAACTGATGATGCCCAACTTGGTCTGGGAAATGAGCAGAGGAAAATGAAGGAAAGGGAAATAGCATGGAATTAGGGACTAAGGCAGGAGGTAGCATGACATTCCAGGAACTTGAAAGATAGCCCTCCACTGGGGACCCAGAGATCTGGGGGAGGAAAATTGAAGTGGAGTTTATTTCTTTTTTCCATTTTAGGTACTATCCCGGGTAAGACTCCGATCATCTTTCCCTGGAGTACTATACCTACCTCCTCCAAAATATTTCTGCTTAAATCCAAAGTACATGCAGCAACCAGAATAATTTTTTTCAGGCTCACTGCCACTGTGCTAATATACAATAATATATTATACGTTGTAACTGTACACATTGGAGAATATACAGTAAGTCCTTCTTCATCTACTTGATCTTGACATCTTGCCCTCCTGCCTGCCCTTACTCAGCTCTCTATGAACTCACCTACTCCAGGTCTCTCTGGCACCCACTCTACTCCAGCTACCCAGACTCCTTGTTGCCTTCACATTCAGCGCTCTCTCACTTGTAGTTGGCTCTGACCTAAATATTCTTCTCCTAGTCTTCATAGGGTTCACTCCCTCCCTTCATTCATCTCTGCTCAAATGTCACCCAAACACTCTAAATAAGTGAGACCCTCCTCCAACCCTCCATCCCCTTACTTTCTTTTCCTTTCTGGCACCTAATACCACCCAATATGTTGTATCTTGATTTATTTGTTTACTGCCAGTCATCTTTTACAATGTAATCTGTGAAAGCAGGAATTGGTTTTACTTAATGCCACATCTCCAGCACCCTGAACAATGTCTGACCCATAATAGGTGCTCAATAATATTGTGAATAGATAAATGAATGAGTCACTAGAATACCCTTGATCTAGAATTCATCAACTGAGAGGAAGGAGAGCATAGAGGTTGTGACTTCAGTCTCTGAAGTTAGACTGACTGGGTTCAAACTCTACCCTGCCACTTACGAACAATGACTTTGGGCAAAGCATCTAAACATTTTCCCTGAGGTTTTTCACTTTTAAAAAAAATTTTTATTTATTTTTGGCTGCGCTGGGTCTTTGTTGCTTTCTTTAGTTGCAGTGAGTGGGGGCTACTCTTCATTGCGGTGCATGGGTTTCTCATTGCGGTGGCTTCTCTTGTTGAGGAGCACGGGCTCTAGGCATGTGGGCTTCAGGAGTTGTGGCTCACGGGCTCTAGAGCACAGGTTCAGTAGTCATGGCACACGGGCTTAGTTACTCTGCGGCATGTGGGATCCTCCCGGACCAGGGATCGAACCCGTGTCCCCTGCACTGGCAGGCGGATTCTTAACCACTGTGCCACCAGGGAAGTCCCCGAGTTTTTTCACTTGTAAATTAGGAATAATAATAATAATAATATTTACCTCAAGGTGTTTTGGTTTTTTGAGAATTAAATGAGTTAAAATATGTAAAGTGCCTGGCACAGAAGAAGTACATTTGAATGCTTCCTATTATTTCTGTTCCTTCTCCAGCCACCCTCCCACACATGCATGACTCTCTAGCTTATCCCCTACTACCTCCTAACATGATTGCCACAAATCAGTCAAGGTGATATTCCTCACATAGAGGGTGACCACTAGCGCACAGAGTGACTTTGAATTTAAAAAGGTAGCTGCTCTGGTGGATAAATTAATAAAATGTATCCCTTCTTCTAGGATGATGCAGACTTAGCCTAGGATATAGGAAGGATTTCGGCCTCCATTCCCTCAAGAAGGTGTCCTTATGCAGGAAAAACATTACACAACTTTACCCTGACCTTGTAATTTACCCAGCCCTGCCAAGTTTAGCCCTCTCACTTCTCCAAAAGGTAGGCAGCAGCTAATTCAACACAAGCCTCAGCAAATTGTTGTATCAGTCAGTATAGACAGCTTCCCAAATCTCAGTGGCTTAAAAAATAAACGCTGTATCTTTCTTCTGCTACCTGTCCACCCCAGGTTAGCAGAGAGACTTTGCTTTATTTGGTTCCCAAGGGCCCAGACCAAGTAACCAGCAGCATGAAATCACCATGTCAGAGGGAACAGAGTGCTCTCAAGGGTCTCGCATAGGCGTTAAATGCGCTGGCGTGGACGTGACACATATCACATCCTCTCACGACTCAATGGCAGGAACTAGTAACATGATTCCATCCAATCACAAAGTAGTAAGAAATTACATTCCAACCATGAGCCCGGATATTAGAGAATAAAAACAATTGGCAAACAGCACTAGTAACTGCAGTAGAGACTAAGTGTACATGAAAGCTTGCTCTTCCCTAGGATGACTCCATCTCTGTGCCGGGATATAACAGGAATATTAAGTCATTCCCTTGGGCATTATCTCCCATCAGTTTTCATGTCCCAAACTAGATTTTACATTTGCTGAAAACAGTAACTGAACAACTAGGAACACTCTCATAGATAATACATCGCCTTATGCATAGAAAACACTTAGTAATAACAATTTAACTGTAGTGTGGTTTTATATATACATATGTGTATATATATATATATATATATATATATATGTGTGTGTGTGTGTGTGTGTGTGTGTGTGTGTGTGTGTGTGTATATGGCAGTGACTTCACATTTCCAAAGGCCCAAGAATCAGGGCTATTGGTGTAAGGCCTGGTCTGAATCTGAAGGCCTGAGAACCAGGAACTCCAGTGCCCAAGGCAGGAGAAGATGGGTCCCAGCTCAAGCAAAAAGATCGTTTGCCCTTCCTCCACCCTGCATGAACAATTATCGCTTAAACACTGCTATTCCATAGTCAAGTTTTAGATCATCCCCATATCTCTGTTTCCCTTTAAAATAGGTTGTCCAGCTCCATTATCACCAATTTCTCTACCTCGTGGTCACTTGAAGCCATGCCAACCAGGACTTACTCCTGCTACTCTACCAAGACACCTCTGGTCAAAGTCACAAATGACCCCCGCATTGCTAAATCCAACAAACAACACTTGATTCTCACTTTAACTGATCTTTTGGTAGCAATTGATGCTGTTGATCACTTTCTACTTCTTGAAGACTTCCTTCACTCCCAGAACAAACTCAGTCATCTGCTGCTTTACATTGTCATGACATAGAATTATGAAACATAGAATTGTCGTATGATTGAGCAATTCTATTTCTTGATATATATCCAAAAGAATTGAAAGCAGAGACTCAAGTGTATATTTGTACACTTATGTTCATAGCAACATTACTCACAATAAGCAAAAGGTTGGGGGCTTCCCTGGTGGCACATGGTTGAGAGTCCACCTGCCGATGCAGGGGACATGGGTTCGTGCCCCGGTCCGGGAAGATCCCACATGCCGCAGAGCGGCTGGGCCCGTGAGCCATGGCCGCTGAGCCTGCACGTCCGAAGCCTGTGCTCTGCAACGGGACAGGCCACAACAGTGAGAGGCCAACATACCGCAAAAAAAAAAAAAAAAAAAAGTTTGGGGGCAACCTAAGTGTCCATTGAGGGCTGAATATATAACAAAATGTGGTCTATACATCTAATGAAATATTATTTGACCTTTAAAAGGAAAAAACCACTCTGACACATGCTATGACATGGGTGAACCATGAGGACATTATGCTAAGTGAAATTAGCCAGTCACAAAGGAAAATTACTCTATGATTCCACTTACATGAGGTACCTAGAGTAGTAAAATTCACAGAGACAGAAAGTAGAATAGTAGTTGCCAGGGGTCGGGGAGGAAGAGGAAATGAGGAGTTGGTATTAACGGATTCAGAGTTTCTGCTGGGGAGGATGAAAATGTATCCTAGAGATGGATGGTGGTGGTTTCACAAAAGCATGAATGTACCTAATGCCACAGAACATGTGCTTAAAAATGGTTAAAATGGTGAATTTTATATTATGTATATTTTACCATCACCACCGCAACAAAAAACCATGCTGCATTCTGAATATAGTTTGAAGGGAGAGCCCCAAATCTGAAGGATTTGGGGTGGATATGAAGGAGAAGTTTGGGGTTTGGTTCAATAACATAAATGCGAGGACTACAGGCGCTGAAGATCTGGGGAGAAAAATCAGAACTTCGGTTAGGAAACTGTGAGGTTGAAGTGAACTGGTACCTAACTAAACTGTTATTATTGACAGACTGCTGACTGGTTTTCCCACTTCCGCCTTTGCCTTCAAGTCTAATCTCAACACAGCAGAAGAGTCATCCTTAAACTTTACACCAGTGTCTATACCTCCACTGAAAAGCTCCACGAGATCCCGACCTCATTCAGAGTAAAATGCAACATTTTCCTTCGACCTGCAGGGCTCCATGTGACCTGTCGCCCCGTGCTCTCTGCCTCTTCACATCCCTTGCTCACTCCAGCTTCATTTGACTCTGCACTTTTCCCCGATCACCCCCGCTATACTCTCCCCTCACGTCCTTTACACTTGCTGTCCCCTCTACCTAAATGGCTCCACTCCCCCACCTATTGGCATATTTATGTTTCCTTCAGCTCTTTCTCTTTAAATAGCATCTTATTAGTGAGGCCTTCCCTGACACAATATAAAAAAATAGCTCTCCCCTTGAGTCACCTTGCCCGCTTCAGTTTTCTATCTACTACTCATTACCAATGGTGCATTATTTATTTGCATATCTATTTGACTTCTGTCCAGTTTTTCCCTCTTAGAGTGCAAACTGCACGAGGGCAAGGATATTTTTCTATTTAGTTCCCTGATGTCTCCAGTGCCTAAGAGTATGATATCTGATATATGATGATGCCTCTATATATTTGTTAAATGAATGAATGAGCCTTTTCTGATCACTCTGGAGATGTGTTCAGAGCTGATTGTTCCCTACTCCTCATTTGTAGTAAAATTAGAACTGGGACTGCCCTGCTTGCCTCTCCACTGTTTTCTTTAATTATTTACTCTATAGTCCTAAATAGATTGTATGACCAACATCACACCTAAAATAACATGATATATCCAGTCAGTATGTGCATTCCCAGTTGTCTTATAAATATAACTTTACAGTTTGTTTGTTTGAATCAGGATCCAAATAAGGCCCTTAGATTGACTTTGCTTGATGAGATTTTAAGACTCCTTTCAACTTTCCCCCATACCTTTTTTTTTGTGTGTGTGTGTGGTATGTGGGACTCTCACTGTTGTGGCCTCTCCCGTTGCGGAGCACAGGCTCCGGACGCGCAGGCTCAGCGGCCATGGCTCACGGGCCCAGCCGCTCTGCGGCATGTGGGATCTTCCCCGACCGGGGCATGAACCCGTATCCCCTGCATCGGCAGGCGGACTCTCAACCACTGCGCCACCAGGGAAGCTCCCCCCCCCCCTTTTTTTTTCCTTTTTGGCTTATAATTTTGGCTTGCAATCTTCTTTGTTGAAGAAACTTAGTTACCTACAGAGTTTTCCAAAGTTTGAATATCACTGATTACACCCCTCTGGTAGGTTTGAAATGTTCCTCTGTCCTCTGTATTTCCTATGAATTTGTTTTTGAGTCTCAAGGCTTAATCAGATTCATGTCTGATCTTTTGGTGGCAACACCACTTCAGAGGTGACGAAGTATTCTTTCATCAGCCAGCACTTCATGTGCTCTTTTAGCCCCTGCCTAATTCCTTACCCATTGTTCCTTTATCAGGAGTGTATTCTTTCTATCCATGTTTTTGTGCTTTTATTATATGGTCAGGTATCCATAAATAGCTCATTTTATATTACTATAATAGCAAATTTATATTATCATAAATATAATATTTTATATCTGATACTAAAACTTACTTTTCCTACTCAACTTTCTCCTCATCTATTAAAACTTTTATCTATTTTATTCATTTGTAATGAATTTTTAATAGGCACAAGAAGGTGCCATAATACGTTTCCAGTGTAATGAATGCTGCAATATTTTGTATGCACATGTGTACACCTAAATATAGAATTGCTCAGTCCTACAGAAGTCACATTTTAAACTTTGCCAAATCGTTTCCCAAAGTCCTGATACAATTTTAAACTCCCACCAGAATTGTTCTCCCCAATTCTACACCAATATTTGGCCTTGTCAGACTTTAAATTTTTGCTGATCTGAAATTTATACATTGTTTAGGATTTTTGTCTTCCTTTGCATTTCTCTACTAAAGAGTTTGATCCTCTTGGTATGTTTGTTAGCAGTTCAGGTTCTTCCTCTGTGAGTGACCTGTTCATATTGTTTAGCCATTTTTGTCTATTGAGGTTTTTTAAAAAATCTTTTTCTTGTTAACTTAGAGGGGTGCTTTATTTATTCTGCCAAACAATCCTCAGTCAACTACTGCATTGAAAATATCTTCTCCTAGACTTGTGTTCTCACTGTGTTTATTTTTAAAATTTTTTTGGTCAAATCCTGTATTGCTCCCTTAAAATTTGTACTTTCATGGCTTGTTTAAAGAATGCTAACCTCCATTAAAGTAGTAAGAACAGTCTCCTTTATTTTTCTTAAAGATTTAGATCCCTTTATTCAAATTTCAGTGTTTAGTCAATCTTATTTTTTTCTTATGATGTGACATATGAATCTTTTTTTCCCATGTAGATAATCAGATTGTCCTCAAGCTGATCACTGAACATTCTTTTCTTTCCCCACTGTTTCATAACGCCACCTCTGCAGTTTACCAGTTTCCTAGATAATGGTGTGTCCATGTCTGGGATCTCTATTCTATCTCAGTCATGTAATTATCTATCATTATATGCAAGCATCATTTAGAATTTGGGATGAAGAGTTCATAAAGAAGAAATGTTTTTAACTAAGAAAAGACTCAGCCAAATGTTGATGGTCCTCTCATAGCTGATTTATCTATTTCCAACCATCTACCAATAA
Source organism: Hyperoodon ampullatus (assembly GCF_949752795.1). Classification (NCBI taxonomy): domain Eukaryota; kingdom Metazoa; phylum Chordata; class Mammalia; order Artiodactyla; family Ziphiidae; genus Hyperoodon; species Hyperoodon ampullatus. The sequence goes on from NC_136918.1 coordinate 14,496,628, forward strand.
TCTATTCCAGTTTTAAGAGATTACTTCATCCATTTGTATATCCTAGTGTACTTGCCAAAATCCTAGAATTGCTGCAAGCAAACACATTGTATATTTCCTCTCTCTTGGGCAAATTCCCCACCTAACATTCCCCCACTCCCACTCCAGTCTAACTGGTCCCCTTACATATTCATGGCTCACACCAGCCCTACACATGTCACAGTTCACCAGCTTCCCTGGATTATTCACTTGGTTTTCTTCCTCCATGAACATTTTTTCCCTGTTGCCTGTGAACTCTGAAATACGTGTCATGACTGAAGAAACGATGAACATATCACAAATCTGGAAGCATTTATTGAAAGGCATATCTGATAAACATTGAACATTTGAGGTTCAAAAATTATACCTTAGGCAAAGAGTGAAGGCAAATTTACCTATATAATTTAAAGGCAATAAAATCTAGCAGAAATGAAAATTACTATAAATATTTCCTTTCTACTCCTGTTTGGATTTATCTATTTGACTTCCTTTTTAGTCTCTGACATTTTTTTGGCCAACTTAGTGCTAATATGTCATCAGTCAAGCCAGCAACAGCAAGGAAATCCTATTGTAGGGGGAAAAAAATTAAAGGCTTTAAAATATTGTTGACTGAGGAACATAGAAAACATCATTTAAAAGCCTTTTAAATTACCATTCCCTTCGTTGCTGCTAAATTTCCCTTTGTCTCATTTCATGCAGCTGGCCTGAATGATGACAGAGTGGTTTGTGATTATGTGGGTGACATTAGGCACCAGCTGAAATGGACACTAAAGGAAGAATCCAGTATCTTGCATTTGTAATTCCTGCTACATTTGGCACTGCACCAACTTTACAAATACGCAGCCCTCCTCCCCCCCTTTTTTTTTTTTTTTTTTTTCTGTAAATCCCATGGCTAACGAATGCTACTATGGCAACGAAAGCCTGGAAAGCCAGGGGGGCCTTGGCTATAAAAAGAGTTTTTAGAGAATCATGGTAACTGGGGGCCTAGTGGCAGACTCTCAGGCAACCACAGACTGTTTAACATCCTGTCTAGAAGCAAATGCTTCTACCAAATGTATTTACCTATGTTGTCGAATCACTTGCTACAGAATTCTAAGGGCTCTTATTGCAGTGATGATTTTCATTTTCAATTATTGTATGGTTCATTCAAATCGCACAGGTACCTTTCCAACAGTTCTAAGAAGCTTCCTAAAATAGACTTTTAGAAACTGAGCACAGCTGTCAAAATAATGTTATTGTCTTCAAGAATCTAAGATAGTTATTCCAAAGAAATTTAAAAGTTATATTCCTATATTAGCACACTAAGTAGTTCATACCAGTTTAGTAAATCAAATATTCCATACTGCTAGCTTAATAAGATGGGGAGTCATGCATGAAATGACTGCCAGGTTAATGACATAGGGAGCTATGCATGGCATGTATTTGCATATAATAGCACAGAATGTTCTCCTAAATCCTTTAAATTACTCGTCAATTCTTAAACAGGCATTTAACTAAATCCTCATTCAGAATCAGGAAGAAAGTTAAAAAAGAAAAACCCTACATATTTGAAGTGATTATATCGGAGCTAAACAAAACCTAAAGGATTATTTGGTGTTGGAGATTCTAGCCTTGGGGAAAGAGCTACAGATCTGCATAAAGAAACAAATACTTCTCCTGGGCCAGCGTAGGGCACATGCCAGCATCCAGTCTGCTTTCCAGCACTGCCTCTAGCACGTGCACAGGGAGCACAGATCAGAAGTTTCACTACTAGCTTCAGAAACAAAGACATGTATCTAAAGCAGTGCAAAAAATGTAGCTTAAATCTAGAATTGTTCACTGTGTACAGTGTTCTGATGGGCCTAATTCTGAATTAAACGAACAGGTTTTCTTTCACTTGACAACCTTACATTCAAGGTATTGAGGAGATTGTATTTACTCTCAAATCACCTTGTTTTTACTGGTTATGTAAGCTTGTATACAAAATGAGCACACTGCTTACCATCAGAACAGTTTTGAACCCCAGCTGTTACTCAGAGGAAATCAGAAGCACCCATGTCACACAAAGGCTATTTTCACTACTTGAGAATAATGGTCAACCAAGAGTTCATCACTCCTCACAAATACTCATTGTGAAATGAGATGTACACACAGCCTTACAACCAAAGCCCATCCAATAAAGAAAAAAAAAATTTTAAATGCGAAGATTTAGGTAATTGTCTTCTCCTCCTACTGTGTCTAGTAATAAAAGCAACTAATTGTTGTTGAGCATGAATTCTATGTCTAGTGCATCAAGTGCATTATTCTGTAACCTCACAATCCCTTATCTCCATTTTTACAGATAGGGAAACTGAGCCTCATAAAGGGTGAGTAACTTGATCGAGTAGAAGCTAAAGCCAGGATTTAAATTCTCTTCTGTCTCAATTTAAATCCCATTCCCTTCCCACTAACCACACTATATCTCCAAGGTATATTTATTAGCAGAAAACAAATTATGTATTGAGAGAATAGGGAAAATAGGCTCGAGAACTTTTTAAAAGAGTGTTCTAGACTTGCTAGGTTTCTTACACTGCCATCATTAATATTCTATGCCAATACAGAAGAGAGATGAATTCCAACACCATTCACTTCTCATGCTATAGCTATTCCCTCTGGGAGTTTTGGTTGTTTTTAACTGATTAGTAGCTAAAATAGCCATGGGGTGTATTTTGTTGCAAACTAATATCTTGAAGCAATTCTAAAGTATAGTTTTGGAAATATAAAGCAAAAGCCAACTCACTGACAACAGAGGCAGGAAGTGTGTATGTGAATATTTACATATGGTCAGTGGGTTGACATAAGCTCCATGAAGCAATGTTTTCTTTCAAGTGCAGCACTTCCTTAAGTGTTCATTATGTTTGATTGGAAAATGAGATCCTTTCCAGTAACATGGGTAGTTCTGCTGTCAGATGAAATAGTAGCCATACCTATAGCATGTGTGCCTCTGACTAAGGTGGGTTTGGCAGTCAGCTGCTGAAACATAAATAACATTTATCCAACAGACATAACTATGAATTTTTTTAAGTTGCAAAATATAGTTGTACAAAGGTATACTAAGCAAGAGTTTTTTTTTTTACTTGACTCATAAGCTGCACACAAAGAAATGCATATATAAATGAAGAAAACATAAATATCTGATACAGTGTCAAATAAGGAGATACAAAAATGAATAAAGCATAGATTTTTGCCCACCCAGAGCTCATAGTCTAATGGAGAAAAATTCTTGCAAACATTTAATCTTCTAGATTCTACAATATAGACATTGGAGCACATAGAGGTAAATTTAGTCCAGGCAGAGGTAGGTGGTAAGGAGGTTGGGGAAGGTTTCCCAGGTGACATCTAAGTTGAAGATGACAGAAAACAAAGGACTTAGTCAGGCAAGTGTAGGGGGAGGGAGCTTAGTGTGTCAGTCACAGACTTTGGAGTGAGATCCAGCCAGGAAAACTTGAGAATTACATGCAGCTCAGAGGTGCCTGGTGGGGCAATGGTCCTGTCAAGACCCAGGCAGTGTTCACCTCTAGAAAACTCTATGATGGCATAAATGTCGAAACAGTGCTAAACTAAGCTATTGTTAAATGTAGTTACAGCCGGCATATTTTCTGATCCAAAAAACAGCTGACGAAATCGACTGTGTGCCATCAGGTTAACTATTGAGGTCTGATTTTCTCAAAAAATCTGAATTACCTGATTGCTGTCAAAAGAAAGTAAATTTAAACTGAATTATTTAATAAATTACACATAATCTCTGTCCCTTGTATAATCTAGAATACTAGATTTTTGTTGGTTTAACTTTAATCTTTTTTCTTAAACGGCAAATACGCAAAATTGGATTACTCATGATCCTTGATTCATACTTACCTATAATTGGTCTATACATGCACCACTTTTTTTCTTTCATCCATTTATTCATATTTTGGTAACATAATACCTACTAGGAAACCCAACACCTCGAAACAAAAACTATGACCTCAATACTCTACATCTAATTTTACAATACCATTTGCCACCAATCTATCACCTCAAAGTGGGTAACAATCATCCTCAATCCTATTATTTTTTTATCCTCATTATGTTTCTATACAATAAAATTGATAAAATAAATTGAGGCACTATTACTAATTAACTTGGGATGGGATTCTCCCCTAGAGCCTCCAAAAGGAAAGAAGCCCTGTCTACATCTTGATCTCCCTAGAAAATAATCAATGTATTTTAAAAAGAAAAAAAAAAAACTGTGGAAGAGAGTGGCCAAGATGGCAGAGTAGAAGGACCCTAAGCTCACCTCCTCTCACAAGCACACCAAAATCACAACAATCTGGGACTTCTCTGGTGGTCCAGTCCAGTGGTTAAAAATTCACCTTCCAATGCAGGGAACACAGGTTTGATCCCTGGTCAGGGGACTAGGACCCCATATGCTGCAGGACAACTAAGTCCGTGCACTACAACTACTGAGCCCGTGCACCACAACTAGAGAGGCCATGCACTGCAACCATGGAGCCTGTGCTCCACAGCTAGAGAGAAGCCCACGGGCTGCAACAAAGAGCCCACATGCCTCAGTGAAAGATCCTGTGTGCTGCAACTAAGACCTGATGCACCCATAAATAAATAAATATTTTTTTAAAAATCACAACAATCTGCAGAGCAACCATCATTTGAAAAGTCTGAAATCTACCAGAAGAGACTGTCTACAACTAAAGACATAAAGAAGGAACCACAAGGAGGCTGGTAGGAGGGATGGACTCATGATATGATCAAATCCCATACCCCACGCCACCAGGGTTAACGACCCACAAACTGGAGAATAACTATATTAGAGAGGTTTTCCCACAGGAGTGAGAGCTCTGAGCCCCACATCAGGTCCCCCAGCCTGGGGGTCTGGCACCAGGAAGAGGAGCCCTCAGAGCATTTCTATTTGAAGGCCAGTGGGGTTTGATTGTGGGAGCTCCACAGGATTGGGGGAAAGAGAGACTTCACTCTTAAAGGGTGCACACAAAATCTCACATGCGCCAACACCAAGGGCAAAAGCACTAATTTAATAGGAGCCTTGGCCAGACCTAACTTCTTCTGGTCTTGGAGGGTCTCCTGGAGAGGCAGGGGGTGGGTGACTGTAGGTCACTCTGGGGACACAGACACTGGTGGTGGACAGATCTGGGAGTATTCATCTGCATGAACTCTCCTGGAGGCTGACATCTTGTTTGGGTCATTAGTACCAAAACCTGGCCCCACCCAGAAGTCTGTAGGCTCCACTGCCAGGATGCTTCAGGCCAAACAACAAACTGGACTGGGATGCAGCTACACCCATCAGCAGACTACCTAAAGACCTTCTGAGCCCACAGCTACCTCTAGACATGCCCCAGACATGGCCCTGCCCACTAGAGGACCATGACCCAGCTCCACCTACCAGTGGACAGACACCAGTCCCTCCCACCAGGAAGCCTGCACAAGCCTCTAGACCAGCCTTACCCATGAAGGGGGCAGACAACAGAAGCAAGAAAACTACAGTCCCACAGCCTGCAGAGCGAATCCACAAACAAGCCAGACACTTCCCTGGGACCAGCTGGCTCCAGGCCCTTGAGTGACGAGAGGAAGTGCATTGTTGGGACACATAGGATGTCTCCTACAGAGGGCCACTTCTCCAAAGTTGAGAAACATAACTAACCTACCATAAATATAAAAATACAAATCTCAATTTAGACAAAATGAGGCAACAGAAGAATATGTTTCAGACAAAGGAGCATGATAAAACCCCAGAAGAAGAACTAAGTGATGTGGAGACAGGCAATCTACCCTAGAAAGAGTTCAGAGTAATGATCGTAAAGATGATCCAAGAACTCAGGATGAGAATGGATGCACAGAGGGAGAAATTATAAGTACTTTAAAAATAATTGGAGGGGCTTCCCTGGTGGCGCAGTGGTTGAGAGTCTGCCTGCCGAGGCAGGGGACACAGGTTCGTGCCCTGGTCCGGGAAGATCCCACATGCCACGGAGCGGCTGGGCCCGTGAGCCATGGCCGCTGGGCCTGTGTGTCCGGAGCCTGTGCTCCGCAACGGGAGAGGCCACAACAGTGAGAGGACCACATACCGCAAAAAAAAAAAAAAAATTGGAAAATATAAAGAACAACACAAACAGAACTGAAGAATATTATAACTGAAATGAAAAATAAACTAGAAGGAATCAATAATAGAGTAAATGAGGTGGAAGAATGGATCAGTGAACTGGAAGACCAAGCAGTGGAAATCACTGCTGCTGAACAGAAAAAAAGAAAAAAAAGAATGAGAAGAAATGAGGACAGTTTAAGAGACTTCTGGGAAAACATCAAGTGTGCTAATATTTGCATTATAGGGGTCCCAGAAGGAGAAGAGAACGAGGAAGGACTGAGAAAATATTTGAAGAGATAATTGCTGAAAACTTTCCTAACATGGGAAAGGAAACAGTCACCTAAGTCCAGGAAGTGCAGAGAGTCCCATACAAGATTAACCCACAGAGGAAGACACCAAGACTCATTGCAATCAAATGACAAAAATGAAAGATAAAGAGAGAACATTAAAAGCAACAAGGGAAAAGCAACAAATAATATGCAAGGGAACTCCTACAAGGCTATCAGCTGATTTTTCAGTAGAAACTCTGCAGGCTAGTAAGGAGTGGCACAGTATATTTAAAATGATGAAAGAGAAAAACCTACAACCAAGAATACTCTACCCAGCAAGACTCTTATTCAGATTTTATGAAAAATCAAAAGCTTTACAGACAAGCAAAAGCTAAAAGAACTCAACATCTCCAAACCAGCTTTACAACAAATGCTAAAAATACAAAACAAAAAACAAAAGCAAAAAAGACTTCTCTAGGCAGAAAAGTAAAGGCCATAATTAGAAAAAAGAAAATTACAAAATGCAAAAGCTCACTGGTAAAGGCAAACATACAATAAAGGTAGGAAAACATCTACACACAAAGCAAGTAGGGAGGTTAAAAGACAAAAGTAGTGAAATTATTTGTATCCACAATAAGCAGTTAAGGGCTACACAAAACAATTAGATGTAAAATATAATATCAAATCAGTAATCATGAGGGGAAGAAAGTACAATGCAGGGTACCTAAAACGCATTTGAAATTAAGAGATCAGCACTTAAAATAAGCATGTCTGTATATAGACTGCTATACAAAAACCTCATGGTAACCACAAAACAAAAATCTATAATAGATATGCACACAAAAAAGAAAAAGGAATCCAAACATAACACTAAAGATAGTCATCAAATCACAAGAGAAGAGAAGAAGACACTGAAAAAAAAAAGAACTACAAAAACAATTCCAAAACAATTAACAAAATGGCAATAGGAACATACATATTGATAACTACCTTAAATGTAAACAGAGTAAATGCTCCAACCATAGACTGGCTGAATGGATACAAAAACAAGACCTGTATATATGCTGCCTACAAGAGGCTCACTTCAGATCTAGAGACACATACAGACTGAAAGGGAGGGGATGGAAAAAGGTATTTCACACAAATGGAAATCAAAAGAAAGCTGGAGTAGCAATACTTATATCAGACAAAATAGACTTAAAGACTGTCACAGGAGACAAAGAAGGACACTACATATTGATCAAAGGATAAATCCAAGAAGATATAACAATTGTAAATATATATGCACCCAACATAGGAGCACCTCATTATATAAGGCAAATGTTAACAGACATAAAAGGAGAAATTGATAGTAACATAACAATAGTTGGTGGGGGGGGGCTTTAACACACCACTTACATCAGTGGACAGATCATCCAGACAGAAAATCAAAAAGGAAACACAGACCTTAGATGACACATTAGACTAGATGGACTTAATTGATATTTATAGAGCATTCCATTCAAATGCAGCAGAATACACATTCTTTTCAAGTTCACATGGAACATTCTCTAGGGTAGATCTCATGCTGGGCCACAAAGCAAGCCTTTAAGAAAACTGAAATTATATCAAGTATCTTTTCTGACCACAATGCTATGAGGCTAGAAATCAACAACAAGAAAAAAGCTGCAAAAAGACAAACACATGGAGGCTAAACAATATGCTGCTAAATAACCAATGGGTCACTGAAGAAATCAAAGAGGAAATCAAAAAATACATAGAGACAAGGGAAAATGAAAACATGATGATCCAAAACCTATGTGGCACAGCAAAAGCAGCTCTAAGAGGGAAGTTTATAGTGATAGAAGCTTACCTCAGGAAACAAGAAAAATCTCAAATAAACAACCTTACCTTACACATAAAGCAACTAGAGGAAGAAGAACAAACAAAACCCAAAGTTAGTAGAAGGAAAGAAATCATAAAGATCAGAGCAGAAATAAATGAAATAGAGACTAAAAATATAACAGAAAAGATCAATGAAACTAAAAGTTGGTTCTTTGAAAAGGTAAACAAGATTGAAAAACATTTAGCCAGACTCATCAAGAAAAAAAGGGAGAGGGTCCAAATCAATAACATCAGAAAAAAAAAAGTTACAAATGACACTACAGAAATACTAAGGATCATAAGAGACTACTATGAGCAACTACATGCAAATAAAATGGACAACCTAGAAAAAATGGAAAAATTCTTAAAAGGTACAATCTCCCAAGACGGAACCAGGAAGAAAGAGAACATATGAACAGACCAATTACCAGTACTGAAATTGAATCAGTAATTTTAAAACTCCCAATAAACAAATGTCCAGGACCAGACGGCTTCATAAGCAAATTCGATCAAACATTTAGAGAAGAGTTAACACCTATCCTTCTGAAAGTAGTCCAAAAAATTTCAGAGGAAGGAACACTTCCAAATTCATTCTCTAAGGTCACCATCAACCTAACACCAAAACCAGACAAAGAGATCACAAAAAAAGAAAATTACAGGCTAATATCATTGATGAACACAGATGTGAAAACCCTGAACAAAATACTAGCAAACTGAATGCAACAACACATTATAAGGATCATACACCATGATCAAGTGGGATTTATACCAGGTATGCAAGGATTTTTCAATATCTGCAAATCAATCAATGTGATACACCACATTAACAAACTGAAGAACAAAAATCATATGATCATCTCAATAGATGCAGAAAAAGTTTTTGACAAAATACAACATCCATTATAATAAAAACTCTCCAGAAAGTGGGCATAGAGGTAACCTAGCTCAACACAGTAAAGTCCATATATGACAAGCCCTCAGCTAACATCATACTTAAAGGTGAAAATCTGAGAGCATTTTCTTTAAGATCAGGAACAAGATAGGGATGCTCACTCTCGCCACCTTTATTCAACATAGTTTTGGACGCCCTAGCTATGGCAATCAGAGAAGAAAAAGAAGTAAAAGGAATCCATATTGGTAAAGAAGTAAAACTGTCACTGTTGCAGATGACATGATGCTATACGTACAGAATCCTAAAGATGCTACCAGAAAACTACTAGAGCTCATCAATGAATTCGGCAAAGTTGCTGGATACAAAATTAACATATAGAAATCTGTTGTATTTCTATACAACAACAATGAAAGATCAAAAAAGAGAAATTAAGGAAACAACCCCTTTTACCACTGCATCAAAAAGAATAAAATACCTAGGAATAAACCTACCCAAGGAGGGGCTTCCCTGTGGCACAGTTGTTAAGAATCTGCCTGCCAATGCAGGAGACACAGGTTCGAGCCCTGGTCCGGGAAGATCCCACATGCCGTGGAGCAACTAAGCCCATGTGCCACTACTACTGAGCCTGTGCTCTAGAGCCGTGAGCCACAACTACTGAGCCCACGTGCCACAACTACGGAAGCCTGTGCACCCTAGAGCCCATGTCCCGCAACAAGAGAAGCCACTGCAATGAGAAGCCCGCGCACCACAAGGAAGAGTAGCCCCCACTCACCGCAACTAGAGAAAAGCCTGCCAATGTAGCCAAAAATAAAATAAATTAAATAAATAAATTTTAAACAAACAAACCATAAACCTACCCAAGGAGACAAAAGACCTATACTTGGATAACTATAAGTTGCTGATGATAGAAACTAAAGATGACACAAACAGATGGAAAGATATACCATGTTCTTGGACTGGAAGAATCAATAGTGTTAAAATGACCATACTACCCAAGGCAATCTACAGATTCAGTGCAATCCCTATCAAATTACCAATGGTATTTTTCACAGAATTAGAACAAAAATTTTTTTAATTTGTAGGGAAACACAAAAGACCTCGAATAGCCAAGAAAATCCTGAGAAAGAAGAATGAAGCTGGAGGAATCATGCTCCCTGACTTCACACAATACTACAAAGCTACAGTAATCAAGACAGTATGGTACTGGCACAAAAACAGAAATATAGATCAATGGAACAGGATAGAGAGCTCAGAAATAAGCCCATGCATTTATGGTCAATTAATCTATGACAAAGGAGGCAAGAATATACAATGGAGAGAAGACAGTCTCTTCAATAAGTGGTACTGGGAAATCTGGACACCTACATGTAAAAGAATGAAATTAGAACATTCTCTAACACCACATACAAAAATAAACTCAAAGTGGATTAAAGACCTAATGTAAGACCAGATACTGTAAAATGACTAGAGGAAAACACAGGCAAAACACTCTTACATAAATCACAGCAAAATCTTTTTGGATCCATCTCCTGGAGTAATGGAAATAAAAACAAAAATAAACAAATGGGACCTAATTAAACTTAAAAGCTTTGCACAACAAAGCAAACTATAAGCAAAATGAAAAGACAACCTACAGAATAGGAGAAAATATTTCCAAAAGATGTTATCAAAAAGGGATTAACTACCAAAATATACAAACAGCTCATACAGTTTAATATTAAAAAAAAACCCAATCAAAAAATGGGCAGAACACCTAAATACATGTTTATCCAAAGAAGACATACAGATGGCCAGCAGGCACATGAAAAATGCTCAAAATTGCTAATTATTAGAGAAATGCAAATCAAAAATAAAATGAGGTATCTCACCTTATACCAGTAAGAATGGCCATCATTAAAAAGTCTATAAATAATAAATGCTAGAGAGAGTGTGGAGAAAAAGGAACCCTCCTACACTGTTAGTGGGAATGTAAATTGGTACAGCCACTATGGAGAACAGTATGGAGGTTCCTTAAAAAACTAAAAATAGAGTTACCATATAAGCCTGCAATCCCACTCCTGGGAATATATCCAGAGAAAACTATAATTCAAAAAGATACATGTGCCCCAATGTTCATTAGCAGCACTATTTATAATAGCCAAGACATGGAAACAACCTAAGTGTCCATCAACAGATGAATAGATAAAGAAGATGTGGTATATATACACAATGGAATATTACTCAGCCATAAAAAAGAATGAAATAATGCCATTTGCAGCAACATGGATGGACCTAGAGATGATCATATTAAGTGAAGTAAGTCAGATAAAGACAAATATAATATGATATCACTTATATGTGGAATATAAAGAAAATAATACAAATGAACTTATTTACAAAACAGAAACAGGCTCACAGACATAGAAAGCAAACTTATGGTTACCAAAGGGAATAGCAGGGGGCTGGAGAGGATAAATTAGGGAGTTGGGATTAACATATACACACTGCTATACATAAAATAGATAACCAAGAAGGACCTACTGTATAGTACAGGGGAACTATACAATATCTTGTAATAACCTATAGTGGAAAAGAATCTAAAAAAGAATATATATGTAACTGAATCAGTTTGCTGTACACCTGAAACTAATACATTTTAAATTAGCTATACTTCAATTAAAAAATGGTTAAAAAATTGAACTGTACACTAAAATATACTTTATTGTATGATGCCTTAAAAATAAAATTATACATGTAATTTCAAAAAAAGTTGAGATGACCATAAAAAGGAACACATGGTAACTCTTTTTATATATAATTCATTAGAATGAGTTTCATTTTTATATATAATTCATTAGAATGAGTTTCATTAAAATATGTATTGTGACCCTTGTCAATTACTTTAAGCTTACAGGTAATCAGAAAGAAACCACCTCGACTGTTCACTTGTCAGCTAGTTTCAATAGCTACTTTTGAGCTACAAAACTCAATACTTGTTTCATCAATGCCTTTTCTGCTCAGATCAGCTAGAGTTTGTTTCTGCTGTTTATAAATAAGGACCCTGACTAGTGCAATTTCTGAAACTGTAAAATAAGCTACAAGGATATATTATACAACACTGTAGTCAATATTTTATAATAACTATAAAGGGTGTATAACTTGTAAAAATTGTGAATCACTACATTGTACACCTGTAACATATAATATTTTAGAGCAAATACACTTGAATTAAAGAAGGAAAAAAACTGTAAAAAATCTGAAAGAAGGTAGAAGAAAATAAAAAAAGAAACAAAGATGGAGAGCCCTAATCAGAAAACAGGAAATAATATAGCAGAAATGTGTCCAAATATACTAGAAAGCACAGTAAATGTGAATGGGTTAAATCTAACTATTAAAAGACTAAGACACACACACACACAAAAAGGTCTAAGATTCACATATTGGATTAAAAAAAATCAACTTTATGCTATTTCTAGTTACAAGAGTCTCACCAAACAGAAAATAACATAAAGTTGGAAGATAAAGGAATGGAAAAAATATATATTAAAGGAAAATTGTAAGTAAGAGCTCAGCATTTTTACTTGCTTTCCAAAATTACTAAACTTGTTTTCTATTCCTTCTCACCTCTGCCCACATTTTTTGCACACCACATCAAATTATCATACACATCATTTATATCAAATAATGGAGCTCCTTGCTTTCTTAGCTGGAATAGGAACATTTTCATGCTTAACTTTCTCTAATACCTCAATTAAGTTAAATTGTTAATCCCTATCTATAAAAAAAAAGAAAACCATACTCTATTAAGAAGGAGAAAACTTAAAAATGTAGAACTAAGCTGAGCTCAGAATCTTCTTTTCTTAGACCTTCCATTTTGGAGTACATGCAAAAGAGAGTTGACATTATTTTAATAGAGCTTAAGGAAAAGTACATGGACTCTGACACCAGATAGGCTTGGATTTGAATCCAAACTCTGCCACTGACTATGTCACAATGAATAAAATCTTTTATTTTGCCGAGCCTAAGTTTTCTCTGTACAAAATGGAAATGCACATCTCTACTTTCAGGGGTTTTATAAAGATTTAATAAGATAATTAATCAAAGGAGTTGTTCTCAACCTAATTGGAGTCACCTGAGGAGATTTAGAAAGTACTGGTGCCTGGATCCCTTCCCCAGAGATTCTGATGAAATTTGTCTGGAATAGAACCTGGGCACTTGGTTTTCTAAAAGCTATCCAAGTGATTCTAATGTGCAACTAAGGTTGGGAAACACTGATCTAAACGTAGAGCCTAGCCCATTGCATTGTATATAGAATTCATGCCAAAATTATAACTAGGATGATGAGGATGATGATAATCATGATGATGATCATGATGGTGATAAAGGTGATAAATTTCAGCTACAAAATTCAGGCAGTGAAATTGACCTAGTGCAATTATTCCTCCACAGAACTCAAGAGAAAAAGAAGCCACTTAACATGGAAATTATCAGTAACTTCAAAATAATACATATATATTATTTTCATAGCTCTTAACTTCTAATCCTCTATACAGCTTATGAGGTAAATATGGATTTTAGGAGTGAATATTATTCAGAAAGTTTAATTGTTTTGCAAAGGTGACAGGTTAGGAAATAACTAAGCCAGAATGCAAATTTAAATCTCTTTAATCCAAGTTCAGTACTACTTCTATTATTCCACAATTGTCCACAGTGGGCAAAGGTATAGTTCTGCTCCTTCACAGACAGAATTTACAGGTAATTTTCTAAGTTTGGAAAGTAATCCTGAGATCACATGATGATGGGAGCAAAGGGTACAGTTGATATAGTCACTAATGATCTCATTAATTTGTGAGTGGTTTGAAGCCAAAGACTGTGCTTTGTTCATCTACCTCCCTAGTAACTTGCACAGTGACTGGCACTTAATTGGTCCTCAATAAATATTTGCTGAATGAATATTAGAATGATCTAAAACAATCACTTTTAAAACTTTAAAGAAAGTTTTAAAAAAGTGGTGTCAATAGCTGATAATAAAAACTCTAAATGTATTATTTTCAATTAAAATTAATGACCATAAGGATTTATTCCAAGTGTATTAATCAAGGAAAATACTTGGAGCAGAAAACAGAAGTTATTGCTTCCTTTCTTTCTCTCTCTCTCTCCTTCCCCCCAAACACACATATGAAAACTAAACTAATTCAAGGAGTATTATTTAAAACATAAGGGCATTATTTATATACTGATTTTAAAATTATCTTACAAATTTTGTATTTTATTAGTAGAAAATATCCATAACACTTCAGTTAAAGTTGATTGAAATTGGATATGTAAGTTTTTTAACTTCAAATTATGTACGATTACCTGAGATTTTACCTACACATAGGAAATAAAAATCCATATTACTGATTATACATATAGGGTAAAAAATTATTAGATGGCTAAGATTAGAAGAACTTTTCATGGAAATGAAAAGTAAGAAGCAAACATGTTATTCTAAAGAAATAGATATCTGCTACCTAAAATAAATTATTAATAAAGATGTAGGTGCTTTACCATAATATTGAGACATAGTTTTACATATATAGTACATGAGCCTCCTATGTAAATTTTAAAAATGTACTACATATATCACAGTAATTACACATCATTTACCTGGTATTATTGATATGATGCATTTATGTCTTTAGTGAGATACTTTGAGATAGAAGAATGTGGGCATCATTTCCTAGTGAATAGTGATACAAGGATTCAGATAATTCAGAAGCTATACTTCAGAATATAGTAATACTGCTTTTTGAGGGCAAGGGTGAGGGCAAATCATAACGTTCTATTCTCCACTTAAGAGACAGGCATTCAGTGACATGGACAGTTCACATGATGTTACAGGACGTCGAAAGGCCACGTGACTTTGGGGGGAAAGTTTCATGGAGAAGGCAGGATTAAGCCTAGCTTGAAGGCAGCAAATCATCTGAACAGGAAAGGAAAATGAGTTGGGAAGTCCAAGAAGTAGACTTTGTAATAAGTTATAGAAAGAAACAGCAAGGAGACCAAATTAGCTACAGCTGGAGGTTCATCTAAGAAAAGAGTGGGAGACAGGCTTGGAAAGTTGGGTTAGGACCAAGTAGAGGAGGATTTTGAAGGAAAGTCTCAAGAAATTCAGTTTATCCTTGTTGTCAGGTAGGAACCTGAATGACACAGAATAGATTAAATTATGCTGAGGTTTAAAACAAAAATCTCAGTGGCTTAAAACAAAAGACGTTTATCTCTGGTTCCTGCTACATGTTCACCTTGAGTTGGTGAGAAGTTTTCTCTGTGTTGGCCTCATCCAGGGATGCAGTGTTAACTGTCTGAAAGGCCTCCATCTTGGAAGGAAGACAGGAAAAAGCTATGCACACACAGGCTCAACGGCTTCCACCTAGAAGAGACACCTATTCTACCAATATTTCATTGGCCAAAGCAAGTTCCATGGTCATATCTAATTTCATGAAAGTAGGGAAGGGCCATCCTATCATGTGCCTGGGGGCCAGGGAACGGGAAGTACTGGTGAAGAGCACTAATGACCAGTCTGATGGCTTTGCTTGGGCACATTATACAATTAGAAATTTTTTTGTGAAGAATAGTTGGCTGTAGAGTGCAAAATAGATGTAAAGGACAGAGCTGGAGAGAGGGAAGCTATCTCCACAATAGTTACAACTATGTACATGCAGCAATAACAGTCTGAACAGGGGGGAAAAAGCATATCCGTGAGAGACATTGTGAAGGAACAAATGAGAAAAACTTGTTAACTAACAGGCATAAGGTGTGAAGGAAAGGAAAATGTTGAAGATGATTAAGAGATCTCAAGCCTATATAAATGATGTTTCTCTTAAAAGCAGAGGAAAGAGGAAGGAGGGGACAGTTTAGGGGAGAGAAAAATTTCATGTTAAGTCAAGTTGTGAACTATGAAAACTGACATTTGGGGATATTTAGAAATATTATTATGAAGTTTAACTCTTCCAAACACTGGAAGAAATTTGGTGGAGTTTTAAGTATGTGGCTCATTTGATTTTAATTTATTCTAATATATTTAAAGATTTCACTACAATTCCTAATCCAGGTGGAAGGTGAGGGAGGAAGCAAGATGGAGCAGCTGGAGGATTTGAGCTGCAAGGCAGTCTCACTGGAAGCTTCAGCTGACCCATGGGATGTTCTGAAGAATTGGCGGTCCTAGAGCTGTCTTGAGTCAGGGCAAGAGGGCTGGGCCTTTAAATCTCAGAGAGGTGTGACCACGGGCCAGGTGGATCTCTTGGCTGAGACAATTCCTGAAGAAGGCTGACTGCTGGCGTTACTGTCAGCAGCTGGGGTGACAAGTCTTCTTTTCCGAAGGGGCATCTGAGCAGCACATCACACCATCCTTACAATTACAGATGCCTAGATTTAGCATATGCGAAGATGGGGGAAGAGACTTGAGGGAAAAAAAATGTTTAGAATACCTAAACAAAATATAAATATTTTGTGAGGTAAATCATTTTCTTAGGGTTGGTATTCCCATAGGTTAACCTTTCACTGATCTGAGCTGAACTTATGTATAATTCACAAGCACGACGTTCCTCGGGGAAAAATCATAGACCATGGCCTCCACGTCAAGCAGCTTGAGAAGTATATGGGGATTCAAGCTATCAAACCTTCTTGTTGTCTTAATAGCTCACTCAGGTTTCACCTTGGAGATTTTCATCAAGCACCTATATAATCTGAAAAATAACAGGCTGGTTTTATTAAAATCTGAGGGAGATGGTTTCATTTCTTGGGTGATTTCATTACTATATGGCATTTAATGTTAATTGGGAATGCAGGCAATGAAGCATTGGGTAAAGTGATGAAACATCTTTCATGACTGCTCAAATATTAGGTGTACCCATCATTCCCAAAAGGTAGGGACCAAAAAATCAGAGGCAGAATTAGTTTAAAGATCAAAAGAGAAGGATCTGTAAGGTTAATTGTCAAGGTAAGAGGCATATGCCTAAACAAAAAAGAAAAAAAGTGCTATTCTAAAAAATATCAAACCAGCTTGTATTATTTATTCTCATTTGTACAAATGTGTTTATGTGTGTGTGTATCTAGATGGAAAAAAATCACATATGAATATCTACTGATATATAGGGTTATCCATGAGATATTAAGTGAACAAAAGCAAAAGCACGTTGAAAGGAAATGCGTATATTATGCTACTATTCTGATAATAAAATAATCAGCCAACCAAAACTACATGTTTTTTTGCATTTATGTGCTTGTATTCATTTATGTGAGCAAGTAGAAAAGCAAAAGTAGTAACCTTATGAGAACGGGAGGGAAAAGAATGTGTGATAATTGGCATTTTTATCACATTGTTGCCGTATATTGTTTCACCAGTTACAATAAGGAAGTATTCAATTTTGAATGAATTCATTTTTGTGTTGAAAAACATAAGAAGAAATTCATACAAATGAAAAAAATATATAACAACACATAGATCCTATTCTTAAAGTAGGAATTTTAGGGTTGCTTTTTAAAAGCAACTCTAGAAACCATTCAGAAGAGCCAAAACACCTTTCAAGGAGTTTGGTGTGCAAAAACAAGCACATATGAGACAGGAATAAACAAGGGTTCTTTTGTCTACAACAAGCAGTGCAATCTTGACTTCTGTAGCAATCTGAGCTAATCAGCCTGTCCTGCCCATATAGGGCCATTCAGAGCAGAACAAATTTTTACCAAAAATGGTACAATGACCTGAGGAAAATAATTAAAGAATGATTTTTATGAATTGCCAGGGTTAGTTTTGATAGAAGTTATTTGTTTTAGATTTTGCCTTATAAAGTACTTTGGATCAGTAAGTGTTGCTCTACAGGCCTAAAGACTTACAGAAGAATGTAATGTTATTAGAAAAATATGAAGAAGGAGCTTTTCCAGATGGGGGAATTCTAACAGGAGGAAAATTATAATTGCCAGTGGATAAATGAGAGATACTGGATTAACTGATGATCTACAATGGACTAATTTAAAAGATGCTAGAAGATCACTGTGAGAATTCCTTAAAGGATTCATAGGTGGATTCTATTATATAGAATAAACTGAACTTCAGAAAGATGTCTGGATTATGAATTACAGTAACATCTTTAAATATATTAGAATAAATTAAAATCAAATGGGCCACACACTTAAAACTCCACAAAATTTCTTTCAGTGTTTGGAAGAGTTAAATTTCATAATAATGTTTTTAAATGTCCCCAAATGTCAGTTTTCATAGTTCACAACTTGATTTAATGTGAAAGTTTTCTTTCAAAAGCGAATAGTGCATAATCATTTTCCATAGAGTTTTCTATATCAAAAATATCTACTAAATTCAGTGCTATCTTACTTATCTGGCTCCTTCCTAGCCATACCTCCAGTTTGGATGGATTTAGTGTACAAATAAACCTATTTTCTTAAAAATGAGGCCAATACATAAGAAGAAAATTCTATTAGGGAAGAGCACCTATAATCTTAGCTGAATGATCTAAAAAAATTACATCCACTTTTCATGAAATGAAAACCACAGGACTTCATAAATTCTTCCTTTGTGGAGGACAACTTGGTGTATCTGAAAGCATGATCCATCTGTACAACATATAAAAACAACTCAGAACAGGCACACAAGCCAGCCAAGACAAGGCGAGTTCCCACTGTGCAAACCTGAATCCCATGCAGACAATTCCAAGATTATTTATTGCACCTTGGTGTTACAGGGAATGAGGGCGACTAATTGTGCATAATCATTTTTCAAATGGCTCCCGCATCAAAAATATCCATTAAATTCAGCACAACTTGATTTTTCTGGCTCCCAATCTATCCAAATCTGCAGTTGACGTTGATTTATTTTTCATGTAACCTACTGAGCCCTGCAATGTGCCCCGCACTTTGCCAAATAATTCAGTCTCCAGCACAGACCTTCAGCATGGGTTTCCTTCTCCCTACTTTATAGATGAGTAAACCAAGGGCAAGAAACATTAAGCACCTTGTCCAAGGTCATACAAACAATTAATGACTAGGCTGGGTTTAGAACCTCACTAAGTCTGACTTTAAAGCCTAGAGTATTTACACTGTAACATGCTGTCGCCAAGGAGTTTCTGTTCAAGGTACCTCTCCTTTTATACATTTTTAAAAAATCAGAATGATTAGGCTGAACTCTTAGCTTTCTTTTATTCTTGTTCAGGAGATGAATGGGTTAACGAGCCTGGAATGACCAGTTAATGAAACCACTGGTGATTCAATGAAGACATTGCTGAGATATTTTACAGAATGACCAAATTCACTATATTTCATCACATTTTAAAAATTCT
The DNA here is from genome assembly GCF_949752795.1 of Hyperoodon ampullatus. Lineage (NCBI taxonomy): Eukaryota > Metazoa > Chordata > Mammalia > Artiodactyla > Ziphiidae > Hyperoodon > Hyperoodon ampullatus. Next base: position 14,516,092 of record NC_136918.1, read on the forward strand.
GCAAATATACGTGTACATAATTTTAGATAATTATGTAAATGAAACCCTCCTTCTTATCCAGACACCTATCTTCACCAGCAAACTCCTCCACATTCACTCTCCAACCCTTGGAAGTAGGTGGTTGACTTTTTAAGATACATTTCTTTTTTGTTTTTTTCTGGCTGCTCAGCGCGGCTTTCAGGATCTTAATTCCCCATCCAGGGATTGAACCCGCGCCATGGTAGTGTAAGCGCCGAGTCCTAACCACTGGACCGTCAGAGAATTCCCACAGTACTTTTCTTATGATAGCTCCTCTCTCCCTCTTTTCCTTTTCATCTTCTCCCTAGGGAATAATGTCCCATGTTTACAACCTGATAAATATGCTTCTATATTTTGCATGTTTATATAATTTTATGAAATACACACAAACATGAATATTCATACCTACCGTTATATATAACATCTGCAAATATAGAAAGGCATGTCCTTCTTTAATGAAAATTGGATGGTGTCCTGCCTACTTTTTCTCCATCCTGCTTTTCTCACTAAACAATACTGAGGGAAAACCCCTCCAAGTTAACTAGTATACACTTTGTTTCATTATATTTGTTGGTTTCACCATGCTTACCAATGTAGTAACAAATATCTATGTATGTGTGTTTTTATTTCTATAAAAGCATTCCAGGAGTTGAATTGTTAAAGATACAGTCTATGTAGTATTAAGTTTAATAGATATTGTCAGATTGTTTTCTAAGAAGGCTGTAACTGTTCACATTATCAGTTGCAATGCAAGTGCCCTTTTTTCTGCTTTTCTGGCAAGAATACTTCTTTTTAAATTTGCCAGGTTGATGGGAATAAAGTGATGTATCACTTAATTTGCATATCCCTTGCTATTAGTGTATTTGGACATCTTTACACAAGTTTTTTGGCCACATGGATTTAGTCTGCTCATTTTTTATGGAATTATTTTTTCCTCTCTAAGGATTTTTGTATATTCTAGATAGTAACCATATGTTCAATGAAGATACATGTGTTTTTTGTTTTGTTTTGTTTTTTTACAAAAGCCTATTGTTTATCTACTATTTTTGAGGGAACTGGCAGAAATTTTAACTTTAATTTAGTTAAATAAGTCTGTCCTTCCTTCTTAAAATCTCTGTGTCTTTCTGTTTTGGTTAAAAAGTTTCCCCTGCTCCTATGTTGTCAGTATTATCACCTAGATAATATTTTAAACTTATTGCTGCCTTTTTTTTTTTTGCGGTACGCGGGCCTCTCACTGTTGTGGCCCCTCCCATTGCGGAGCACAGGCTCCAGACGTGCAGCCTCAAAGGCCATGGCTCACGGGCCCAGCCGCTCCGTGGCATGTGGGATCCTCCTGGACCGGGGCACAAACCCATGTCCCCTGCATCGGCAGGCGGACTCTCAACCACTGCGCCACCAGGGAAACCCACTGCCTTATGTTTTACATTTAGTTCTTTAACTTAATCTGGAATTTAAAAAAATAGTATAGGATAGAGAACACATTTTTTCCTTCTAGATGGAGAGCAAGTTGCTGGCATTGTTTATTAAATAAACCATTCTTTCCTGTTATATTGAAATTTTAACTTTTGTTATATACTAAATTCATGAAAACACTGGCATCTTTTTCTGGAATCTTGTAATTTTGGATCCCATACTATCTCAGAAGCACAAGTGGCACCGATTTTCTGGCAGACTTTGTCACTTACCAAACATAAATTGAGTGTAACATGGAATTAGAGGTATGGAAATACAAAAGAGTGTGGTAACTTCTCCCATAGGGACTTACAGCTGTTAGGGGGTAATAGACTGATATCATACACGTACATAAAGTGTTAATCAACAATACCAGGTGTGATCTTTGATGGCCAGACAAAAATGTGGGAGAAACAGTTGGTGCTATATGGCTTCAAATCAGAAAAAGTGAACACAGTATAGAGTGTAACGTGCAGAGTAAATTTGGAGCAAGGGGGACTGACGCAGCCCTTGAAACGAAATTAGATGACTAATATCAGAATTCAGGAGTTCTGAATATCTGAGCACTCACACAGATTCCTCTCATTTTGTGGAGATAGGAACAGTAAGAAAATATTTTTATGATGACATCATAGCTAATAACTGATATCAATTATCAGTGAAAAATGCATAATTTATAAATAACATTCAACAGTGATGACTTAATTATTTACATTTTGGTCTTAAATATATGTTTATACTTTTTTGAATTGTGATGATATTGCTTTAAAAATTCTAGTTTTATAGCATTAAAAAAATCATCCAAAAATCACAGACATCTCCCTGAATGGTGAGATACAACTAGTCTGCCCTCATCCATTTATGTAAAGTTCTATAGCACATAGGAATAGGAGAGGACAGGACTCAAGTTTGGTTTTTGGTTTTGTTTCTTTTCACTTATGACGTGTGAAGACTGCTGCCACTTGGTGGTAGAGGTATTCCATCATTACGCCATTAACAGATCTCACTAGAATAATGTTTCATTACTCTGGATATTGGATAAGGCCCTGCCAGAAGGCCTTCAATACCCTAAGGATAAGATGTGCTAAGTCCCCAAATTAGGTACAGCCGTCTTTGGGCAAAAATTTGAGGGTTTGTACTGGGTTTGAGGAGCCTTGATCAAGATATTTCCCGAGGGTGACAAACCCATAATTGCACTTATCAGCTTTTGGCTGCCTTGATTAATGCAACCTTCTGTGATTTATCACCCAGACAATTTTTAATCAGGGGCTCTCCTCATTGTAATAGACTAGGGATTTTCAGGAATGGCAACACAGGCTTGTTTTTATTTATTTGTTTGGTGAAATTTCCTGAGAATGCATTACAGGCAAAATTACCCAGTCATTTTGTAGAGACGTGGGATTAGTTGATATCAGACTGGGATGTTTTCCACCCAACCTCCTTAATGTTTTAAAGGAAGTTTCTGATTTCTCCTCCTGTTACCCTCCAACCACCCTGCACCTATCCTGACATTCAAAGCATTTAGTTAAAGCAGTGTCTGCTAGATCACTCCACTCTCCACTGTAAAGTTACTATTTTTCCATTTCCATACTCTGCTCTTTAGAAATGAGTCGTTAAATCCAGTAAGTGGTTGGGTAGTTAGTTGTGTGTGGGGGGGTGATTGGCGGGGTCGGGGAGGAAGGGAGAATTAAACTCTACCTCCTGGATGGAGGAATACCAGTGATGGTTTTTTTGTGGTTTTTTTTTTGCAGTACGCGGGCCTCTCACTGTTGTGGCCTCTCCTGTTGCGGAGCACAGGCTCCGGACGTGCAGGCTCAGTGGCCATGGCTCATGGGCCCAGCCACTCCGCGGCATGTGGGATCTTCCCGGACCGGGGCACGAACCCGTGTCCCCTGCATCGGCAGGCGGACTCTCAACCACTGCGCCACCAGGGAAGCCCCCAGTGATGGGTTTTGATCAAGGCAATACTTCAAGAAAATTAAATTGATAAGAAGTACTAGAGGGGAAGAGACTGTTTGGCTGAGAGATCAGTTACAAAATTCAAAGCCTGAAGAGATGAGGACATGAACAAAAGCAGACATTTGGTGAAGCACACCTTGAAAACAATATCGTGTAAGTGAAAGAAACCGAGTGGTTGGAAATGGGGTAAGAATGAGAAAGGAAACCTCAAGCTGTATTGAGGTTTGGATCCTGAGTAGTTGGGAAAAGGGAGATACAATAGAAAACACAGAAGATGGACACTTTTGGTTGGAGAATAGAGACTTTGAGGTTTCTGTGGGCATCAAGGGGACACATTGAGCAAGCAGTTAAAAATGAAATCACAAAACCATTTACGTCCTTGGGAAGTTTGCTACCTTCTAGGGCCCATTCTGCTCCACAAGGCTGCTCTTTCCTGCTCTCCAATCATACGTCTAAGAAAACTGTTCACTTTTGGAGGAAAGGCTCAGAATATGGTAGGGTTAGTGGCAGAGGTCAGAGGAACACTCCTCTAAGAATAGATCTGGATCATTCCATCTGTCCTATAGATGAGGCTTGGCTCAGTGATCACCACCTCACTGTAAATCTAACTTTGCTGTGAAAATTTGGGGCCTGTAATGACCTTAAGCATAGAACATCCAGTGTTTCTCATTACTTATGTGAAGAGATAATCTGAAGATATTTGAGATCTAGCATTTCTCAGTTTGGGAAATGGTAACAGACAAGGAAATCCTCATTAGCATTTCCATTTTGCATTTCAAATGGAATGGGGGTGTGTTCAAAACTGAGCCTGCTTAAGCTTTAAAGCATTCCTTAATTATATGTTTGGTAATGCCTGAAAGGCTGAGGAGTCCCTGAAAAAAAGAAGAGTGTTGACTAAATATCTACGCCTTTTGAGGGTGGATGGGAGGAATGAAAGGAATCTTAAAATCTCAGGGTGGAAGGAGACTGCAAAGGTGATTTATTCTTTTCCATCCCTTCACCACGGTGAGGATAGGAGAGAGGTGAGGGCAAGGGAGAGGGGGAAGGCTATGAAAATGGTCCCAGAGTGATGGGGCTCTGTCCTCTCTTAAATGGCCGTCTTACTAGGAGACCCATAGCCCTCCTGGCAGGCTGCTCCAGAATCTACTGACTGATGGCCGGAATTCATTTCTCTCACGTCACCTAAATAGCTCAGAGTTAATAATTCATTCTGTTTGTGCTGTTAGTGATAAACCACTTGTAAAGACTGGTTTACTTTCTAAAAGATACAGTGCAAACTATGAGATGGAAGTGTCAGGTACAGAGACTTTGTGAATGTTTTCTTATTTCTTTCTTATCCTTCTTTTTGTCTTACCCAAACCTTTTTTTGCTTCTTCCTCCCTTTTCCTCATTTATCATCTTATTTATCACTTACAGTGTTACATTCTGTTTGTGTTAATAGCAGGAAAATATCAATTTCAAAGCCTTTAGCAGTATGCTTTTTTATGCATTTAGAAATTAAAGTAGGTTTCTGAATATCTTGAAATAGCCAATATTTCCTAGAAATATCTAATATTAGAATGTTTCTAATATTAGAATGCTTATTCGCTATTAAAAACGATTCGTGTAAATTGCCTGGATTAAAAACAAATGAGGGGCTTCCTTGGTGGTCCAGTGGTTAAGACTTCATCTTCCAATGCAGATCCCTGGTTGGGTAGCTAAGATCCCACATGCCTTGTGGCCAAAAAACCATTGCTTCATAAACATAGAGGCAATATTGTAACAAATTCAATAAAGACTTTAAAAATGGTCTACATCAAAAAAAAATCTTGGGGCTTCCCTGGTGGCGCAGTGGTTGAGAGTCCGCCTGCCGATGCAGGGGACACGGGTTCGTGCCCTGGTCCGGGAAGATCCCATATGCCGCCGAGCGGCTGGGCCCGTGAGCCATGGCCACTGAGCCTGCGCGTCCGGAGCCTGTGCTCTGCAACGGGAGAGGCCACAACAGTGAGAGGCCCGCGTAAAGCAAAAAAAAAAAAAAAAAAAAAATCTTAAAAAATCAAACAAACAAAAAAACAAATGAGAAAGGCTTCCTGAGAAAATTGACTTTATCGTGTAACATGCTAAACGCATCCTGCAGCCACTGGCCACCCACATCCTCCTACTCTCACCAACCCACCACTATTTCCCATTTCTCATTGTTCTCGCCCGTTCATTCTGCTCAGCACCTCCTTCTGGTCCAGCCACCACCAGACACCTATCTTCTCCTAGCATCCTCCTCCATGCTCACTGTCCAACATATGAAACTTCACATTTTGTGTTTTTCATATGCTTTTTCTCATGCCTTGCATTTTCATTTGCACTTGTTATTACCTTTTCCTTCCTGACCCTTTCTGGGGTGATTATTAGAGTACGACTCTCCCCTCACTCAGCGGCAGAATATAACCCGCCATCCACTTCTCCTAAAAAATGCAATAGTGATTAAAATGAAGCAAAACAGTTGTAAGAGAGATTGCCTGTAGGATATATAGTTCTATCAATCTAGACTTGTGATTATTAATCCTTTCTCAGTCATGGAGCCCTTTGAGAATCTGCTGAAAACTAGGAACTGTAGAAGAGTACACACAGTTGTATACATGTACAAATCAGGGTGTGTGGACCCCTGACATTAGGTTAGGCACTTCTTTTCCAGGTGAGCTAAATTACCTCTTGGACTAAGACTACCAATCTTAGTCCAAGACTGGTTGGCTCCTGTTCATGGTCCCTGAACAGCATCGTTTCTGGGGTTCTGGACCTAATCTCACTGAGCCGCCCCCTGATGTTAAGCCCACAAAACATGATGGAAAACAGCTTAAGAACACCACCGAAGAAACTTGTGATTTTATCAAAGAAGAATTATCGTTGAGGAGTGTGGTCTCTGACTCACACTTCCTTCAGTTTCAGAAACCCCTCTTTCTTTCACTACCAGGAAACTGTGCCAGGCACACTCCCACGGGTTAACTTTGCTCCTTCAGAGAGCTGCAGGGTTGACACCTAAGGTTGACTTTCGCCTTCTGGGGGTCTTGCCTCAACTACCACTTTCTCGGTGAGGCTACCCTATTTTAGAATGAAAAGGACTCCCACTCCCCACACAACACCCTATTTCTCTTCTTTGCTTTACTTTCCCTTATAGCACTTTCCAAATCTAGAATACTCTGTAGTTTACTTCTTTTATTGCCTGTCTCCTTCCACTGAATGAGAGAATGTTCTGTTTTGTTCACTGGCCTATCCTCAGTCCCTAGAATAATGCTTGGAGTATAGGAGATACTCAGATATTTGTTGAATGAGTAAATGAACAAAGAGATGAATGTATCCCTCTTTTCATTGCTTACCAGGAAGCTCAGGATAAAATTTTCAGTTGATTGATATAACGTGTATAGAATTTTGTGGTATGTGTTTTCTATATTCACCTTACTTCTGGCTTCATTTTATTTTTTCCATCCTTTTGTGCCCTTTCCCTCATTTTCTCAGTCACATATTTTGTACTTTTTGTGTATGTGTTATATATAATTTTGTCAGCTCCTTCAAATCTGTTTTAAAGGAGGCATGGAATTAATGCAATGTTTTTTCTTTGTGCACTGTTATCTCCTCTCTTCACTTTTTTGTCTATTTGTATATTTTAAAATGTTTCTCCCACTATTTTCTACTCTTCACTATTTTCCTTTTTTTAACCACGTTTTCTTTATATAGAACCATGTGTCCTAACATGTAAGTGAATGTGGTACTCTGTAGATAGATAGATGGATGATATATATATATATATATATATATATATATATATATATATATATATATATATAGGGAGAGAGAGAGAGAGAGAGAGAGAGAGATGATAGATAGATAGACATAGAGATCCCTGAATCTGTGTTATTTTGCATACATGTGGTTTTTGGAGGACAAATTTGTGAATGTTTGTCTTTCTGGAAAGTTTCTCCAGACATGAAGAGACATATGTAAATCTGTAGTAAAAGCTGCACGAGAAATATAGTAATCAGTTCTGCACAGTGAAATTTTTATTTCTAAGCTTAACTGAAAATAAAATCTCCTTTTCTAAGATTCTAGTGAAAATGATCATTCAAAGGGCTTCGTCTCCTCATGTGACTCAGTGAGGTGTGTTTTTAAAAACACACCAAAGTGCCCATAATGGCAGAAGGAGAGAGCAAGTGTACGCCAGCAGGACTTCCATTTTAAGACTTGCATCTTCTCTTAAAAATACATATGAAGTTGGCTTTCTATTACATTTTATATAAGGATAATATTTTAAATTACTTATCATTGAGAGTAATGGGCTGTCCCTGAGCATGCATCAGGTAGGTTCTGGACTTGCAATACTGACACGGCACATCACTAGAGAGAAAGTCTAGGGTTTAGGAATTCCATGGAGATCAAGAATATCAGCAACAGAAGATGCACTGCCTGTTATAATTCTTATTTTGAAGTCTCTGAATACTTCTACTATTTGAAAATAATTTTTGAAAATTTTCTTTAACTTGATAAAATCCTTCTAGGTCCAGCACCTATGTTGCCTCTTCCATGACCATGATCCTTTATCTAATTCCCATGATGGGAAGTAATGGCACCTTCTCCGAAAAGTAAATGGACTGATAATATTCACCGAGATCCTAAAATGTAAAAGAACTGACTGTGGAATATGAAGGAGGGGTGCTAGCATATATTGAATTCCTATAATATACCAGTATGTTCATAAACGGTCTTACTTAATGTTTTCACTGATTCCATGAGATTTCTAATGTTATTCTCAAACAAGAAAGTATAGGCTAGAGGTTGAATAACTTGTCCTGACTCACACTGCTAGAAAGTGGCAAAGATATTTAGAAATTTGAGTTTGTCTAGTTTCAAAATCCATAATTTTTCATGGCATTGAGGTCATCTCTTTGGTCTCGATAGCATTTGCCTCTCTTAAGGAGAGAAAAACAAATGCACCTGTTAATTCTAAAAATAGAAATGTTAATCAGCATTGATACTGATTTTGTGTTTTGTATGTTTTATCAACAAAGAAATCACTTTGTAAGCCAGTTGTATTTCTTTGCAACGATTTTTCTCTATGCTGTTTTCTGTTCACAAAGAAGTATTATGCCACGAAAGAATGAAAAGTTGGAATAGAAAAAACTGTTACTTCATGACAGCCTGAGTTACTATCAGACTCCTTACATCTATCTGGAATTGGCTGAAAGTTGAGTTATACATATAACATGTTATATACATTATTATATATATATATATACATATGTTTTCTGTTGTTTTTCAAGTGTACGAAGAGACTATTCCCAGTTATAAATGCAAATTCAATTAAACATTTTACTGAATTCAGAGGAGCTCTTGGACCTTGAGTATTTTCCTCATTCAATGAATATGAAAGTATAACTGATAACACAGATACAACCAAAAATTTTATTTTATTTTAGAAAGAGGTTTTAGTGCTGATAAAGGTCATCAGGGACTCCTAGAATTTTTTTAAGGAGGAATTTTTTTCCATGTGGTTTTCAGAAGTATACTAAATTTACTTTTGTACTACACTGCATTTTATCTATCTCTGGAAACATTTTAAAGTACACGGTGGATTTAATCCCATTAATCTTTGGAAATAATGATGAGTGGTTCAGTTTCTGATTTTCATAATCAGCTGTTCTAACTGTAAGATATGACTGCCTTATAGGGACATCTGCTGGTAGATAAATAAAGGTCTGGAACAATAAAATACTGCCTTCTCAGTGTTTGCCAGGGCATCACTCTGAGGCTGTAGCCTTCCTTGTATGCATCTGCTTCAGATACTGCATGGCTGTTAAAATCCTAACTTTTCTATCATTTCACGGTCCAATTCTTCTCAAGTCACATAAAAATTGCCTTTATTACACATATGCCTTGTTCCCACAACAGATTCACACATGTATTTAATTTTTTTTTCCAGACTGACCATATATTATCCTGAAAACCTCAGGCTTTCTGGAAGTTTATGCACTCCGGGGCAGATGGCATGAAAATTGTAGCCCTTGGAGCACATACTCTCCACTATAAGCCATCACCTGTTCTGCTACCTGCCTTGGATTTCCAGATCCGCATGAAACATGCAAGAAAAAGAAAAGCTACTCTCTTTCAGTTCCCAAGTTGCAGAAACAAAAGTAAAATAAATTTGATGTTATAAATGTCTTAAACTTCCAGCCTCTAATTTTTTCACGAGATGGGGGAAAAGCATCTTAATCATTTTATCAGTAAGTTGAAACGCTCCTCTTCCACTCTGCCACACAATGTTTTCCAGCAATAATTAACTGCAGCTAATTAATTATCACCTTTCACTTGAGAAAGAATTACCTGATGAAAGTAAAGCAACTGGTAGTATTATTTCTACTAAACTTAACCATCACCAGAAGGATGAAATAATTTATTTTCTTGTGGTGTTTCACTGAACAAGGATCACCTCATACTCCATCTCTGGAAAAGCAGAACTGTGTTAAATCATATATTGTAGACTTAAAATTAAATTGCCCATAAAAGTCAATATTACCAAGAGTACACTGTAGCAGCTTATTCATGCCACTTCTTTAAATTCACTGCACCTTAATGGGCAATGTGATGGAAAATAATCATCATGGGCCTTCCCAGTGCTTTCTTCTCTATTGTTTATATATGTATATTTTTAAAGCGAGTAGAAGATTGTTTCATCAGTTAAGGCACTCCCTGCCAAAAGAAACAACATAATCATTAACTAATTACAACTAAATAATAGCATTGCACATTTTGACAGGTTAAAGCACATTCAGTTAAGAGTTGAAAGCTCAAGGAAGAGAATAACAAAGCTACTACTCTCACAAAATCCTCAAATGCCAATATGGGAAATAAACTCTTCGAGGGTTTTCACCAACCATGTGTCTTTTTTGCTCTTGCTCTTATTGTGTAAAAAGCATTTGGATTTATATTAACATTTTACAATAATTCACTAAGTGATCCACTTATTTTTACTGATTTTAACCAATCATAAATCATAGAATCTACTGACATTCACAGTTTCAACATGCTGAAATCATTTTGGCTGTTGCCCCCATTACTAATGAAGCAGCAAGATACACATGGAGACTCTCAGATGTGAAAAGAATAAGGAAAACCAAGGCAAGAGAGGAAAACCAAGGCAAGAGAGGAAAACCAGTGTTTCCAAATGTAATCTAGTTCATTCGAAAAGCCAAAAACAAACCACAAAGACATACCTGAAATGGCATGTTAGAAATATTGTCTCTGAAGAGCCTCATACCTTAACTGAAAATAATTTTGATAAAATTAATGCAAAACTAAATTGTCTAGTTTATGATTTCTTAACAATGACTCAAATATTTTTGACTATATCAGTGTCTGATTGTTCCCAATCTCCTCACAGGTATTCCATCAAAATTCTGAAAAGAAAATGAAAAGAAAAAAGTAGAGAATCTCTTTCTAAACCTTGTCCTTTAGCAAGCTCATAAAAGGATAATTAAAGAATAGGTTCTCTAGTGTTGTAGGTACTATAGACTGTTAAAGCTCAGAAACTGTGACTACAGAAGGAATCAGTACACATTAAACAGCATGAATGTAGGTATAGAATATCTAGTTACTGTTATTTTAATTTAGTTATTGTAGCCATAGAACATTTCCCCCTTAACTCTACTATCATGAAACTTCACACTACACTTATAAAGTTGGCCAGTTTGCTGCTAGAGAAATGAGGAAAGAGAGGGCACACAGCAAAGACTATTAAGAGGTTTTGTACTAAACATTGGCAACCAATTGCAATATAATAGAAGTAGTAGGTCATTTAACATATTACTTTTTGCAACTTGGGTATGGAGCAATAAAATTTGTTCAACACATGACTACATTTTTCTTGTGAGAGACAAATGAATCATTATTTAGCAAACATCAAAAGGGAATTCAAAAGGAAAAAACATTAACATCAGAAGGTGGAATGAGATCCACGCATTAAACAGTGGTATTAGTATTGCAAACCACAAAACAATGTAGAAAAAATTTAAATTATTTACCTTTCTAGTTCAGCACAAATGTCCTACAGCTAATTATCATGAGATATTGCCTGGAAATTAACCAGTCATGTTGTGTTTCTATCTCCAGATTTACAATTAGTAATGCTATTAATGTGGTTCCTGTACTTAGCGTTACTAATTATATTGCTATGAACTAATGGTGTTAAAAATAGCAATAGCCATCAAACTACCAATTAATGCTTAATGAGAGCATATAAACCCTGGCATTGTAATGAATTTCAAAATTATTGTTGCTTGTGTTCCTCTTGTAATCGTGCAAAAATGGGTGTAACCAGTAACTACTGAAGTAGGGCATTGATTGAAAGCATAGCTACCACATCTTTGCAGGAAAATCAAGAAATAAATGGCTCCTTGAAGGAATATATATTCCATTTTACCCTTAGAATTCAACCCACTGGTTTCAGGGAAGACTCTTTCCTGGATACACAATATAAAAAACAACTGAAATACAATTTGCAGAGATGTTGTTTGAAATCCATGAATAAAAAAGGAAACATTTTAAAAAATTTTTGAAGAGGAACTTTTATGGAGGAATCATTCAACAAATCATCTCTCCTAGAATTATATAAGGCAGAATATCCCAGAAGTTCAGTAGGTACCATAAGGTAGATTTAAGATTGGAATACCCTATATTAGCTAGGATAGGCTAGGTTATGCTGCAGTAACAAACACTGTCAGTGGTTTAACATACAAAATTTTATTTCTTGCTCACATTTTATGTCCAGCACAGTCACTTAGGGACTACTGCCTACTACAGTTACTCAGGAACCCAGACCTAAAGATATTCCTCTCTGTCATGCACTCCTATATCTTCAGAGGGAACTTGGACAATGGTACACCCTCTATTACTTCTATGCAGAAGTGACTTATATCACTTAAGATGTTATTTCACTGGAGAAAACAAATTATATGACTATGGGGCTTCCCTGGTGGCGCAGTGGTTGAGAGTCTGCCTGCCAATGTAGGGGATGCGGGTTCATGCCCCGGTCCGGGAGGATGCCACATGCCGTGGAGTGGCTGGGCCCGTGAGCCATGGCCGCTGAGCCTGCACGTCCGGAGCCTGTACTCCGCAACGGGAGAGGCCACGGCAGTGAGAGGCCCGCGTACCGCAAAAAAAAAAAAAAAAAAAAAAAAAAAAAAAAAAAATTATATGACTATGTCTAAGTTCAAAGTGATGAAGAATATTACCCAGAAAAAGAATTACTGAAATATTAGTGCACCACCTCATATGTTTTAGTTCTTTGGCACTGTTTTAATGACTATATAAAGACTATGTCTATGGAGAAATTCACTGGAGAACTGCCTAGTGGTGGGGGAACACGGGTAGAACACCAATATACCTCTTTTAGTTTCCAGAAATATGTTCTTTGATTTTGTCACTAAAAAGTCATTTCCAACAATGGGTTAGTGAGATTACCCTATTAGTATACAGTGTTGCAGTATATTAAATGCAAATGTATCTTTTCCACTTCAGAAATGTACTTTAATATTTCATCTTGACATTAGCCTTTTTAACCCTTGGTCCTAGTCAAAACCATGCTGTATTTCAAGAATAGGAAAGAGCAGAAGTTACCATAAAATGGAGTAAGAAAGGAATTATTTAGCCAGATAAGAGGCTAATGATGTGCATGTGTATGTGTGAGTGTATTCTCAAACCAGCACAAAAGTATGCTTACATCATCCACACTAACAGTGGCAATGCGATACTGAAGAAAACTAAAGAAGACACTAAGAAAAATCACAGGGCTCAACTACAATGTTTACCGATTTACACTTTAATGCAGGAAAAGAATAAAAATATAGCATGCATATTAAAGTAAGGATATGTATCAAAACCCAAGATTGCCTCACAGTAAGGGGTCCAAAGAGGCTCACTGTGGACTCCAATTGTCCTCCCTCTGCAGGGCCCTTCTGGATGCCCTTTCTCTATTAAATCAGGAACCTCTGACATGGGTATAGAACACCTTGGAAACAGGACCCCGAAATGGAATCCCAGTTGGGGCTTCAAACACTCCACTGGTCAGGCAGGCACATCACTGCTGTATAACCAGCCCAGATAGCAAGCCCACAGGAAACCAAAACCAGGTGCAAACCACAAATATTGTTGTTATCAATAAACTATACGTACTGACAAGCTGGTACAAACTGCCCCGAAACTTGTCTCGGAACCACGGTTATAAACCAATACTACTAATCAGGCCTGTTTCATGTACTGGCTAAGGATCAGTGTCATGAAGTGATATCTCCTATAAAATAGCTCAGGCCAATACCAGGCCTGATGGAAGTAGCCCTCACAGCACAACATCCAAATAGGTTTCACAAAAAGCTAAGCATCTGAACTTATAAGGAGAACTAGATTATTAATAGATCAATTTGCAATTGCAACTGGGGCTTAGGGATAAATATACCTCTGGGTTGGGGGCATATTTGGAATGCCTAAGGTTATTTTCAAAATTCAGCTAGCCCGGCCCTCTCTGAAACTTAACCATTGTCATTGTTGGGCTGTGACTTAGATACTGAGGAAGATATGTTTTAGGCACACTTTCTGTTTCAGTTACTATCCCTGTGTGTAACATATTGCCCCACAATTTAGAAGCTTAAAACAACCATTTATTAGACTTGCTAAATTTATGCTTTAGGAATCTGCAAAAAGCACATGGTAGTGGAAGATCTACTCCACTATGCCTGGGGCCTCAGCTGGAATCATCTCAAAGGCTCCTTCACTCACAGAGCTGATGTTTGTTGCTGGCTGTCAGCGGGGACCTCAGCTAGGCTCAGACAGAACACATACACCTCTCTTTGTGGTCAGTTTTTTCACAGCAGGCAGGCTCAGATTTCTTACATGGTACCTCAGGGCTCCAGAGGTGAGTGTCCAAAGAGATGGGAAGTAGAAGTACCAGTTTCCTAAACAAATACCGCATGCTAACACATATATACGGAATCTAAATAAATAAATAAATAAATAAATAAATAAATAAATAAATAAATGGTCATGAAGAACCTAGGGGCAAGACGGGAATAAAGACACAGACCTACTAGAGAAAGGACTTGAGGACATGGGGAGGGGGAAGGGTAAGCTGTGACAAAGTGAGAGAGTGGCATGGACATATATACACTACCAAATGTAAAATAGCTAGCTAGTTGGAAGCAGACGCATAAGCACAGGGAGATCAGCTCGGTGTTTTGTGACCACCTAGAGGAGTGGGATAGGGAGGGTGGGAGGGAGACGCAAGAGGGAGGATATACGGGGATATATGTATACGTATAGCTGATTCCTTTTGTTATAAAGCAGAAACTAACACACCATGTAAAGCAATTATACTCCAATAAAGATGTAAAAAAAAAAAGAAGTACCAGTTTCCTAAAGCCAGGGCTTGGACACTGGTCCAGCATGACTCCCACTGTGCTCCACTGCCAAAGCAGTCTCGGAGCCCAGACTCAAGGGGACAGGACAGGACACAGAACTCCCCAGAACTCAGTGCTAGGAGTGCCAAAGATTTTGAGGATTATATTTTAAAACTAGGACATCTGCCTACAATAAAATGTTTTCAATATTTAGCCTATAGTCCAATTTATTTTCTATTTCCCAAGATATCTAGTGTGAAACCCGCATAGTTGCTTTCTTTGGAAGCTTGTAATTAGAGCTCTCCAAGCAGCTATTTTTTTAAAGCTAGTGAGTAGCAAGAGTGGGCAAATGACAGGGCGCGTGGCAAGTTCCACTATAAGTCCTGGAGAAAAGTTACTGAAAACTTCCAGGACAAGAATGGAAATCCAATTTTAGTATTAGTAGGAAACCATAGCTAGTGAAAACTGTTTATTTATTTAATTAAAGTCTCTTTTAGAGAAAGAGCAGGAAAATTCAATGATCATGATTTGAATTTATTTACCTTGCAGAACACTAACAGACAAGTCTAAAATGGATAATATTCACGTTGTGACCACCGATTTTTTTAGAGGGAGCCAAAAACTGTCAGTGGTTGTTTTATTATTATTACATATAAACTGGTTCAATCATTAAAGTTGTTCAAATAACCTGGTTCTATCATAAAAGTTGCTAAAATAAAGATAGAAATGTTTATTTAGCTACAACTAGCAGTTAAAGCTTTCAGATATATTTTCAAATTTTGATGTCATTGAATTTTTCTACACTCAGGAAAGAAGATATTATAATTTGAAGGAGAATGATAGTGTATATATTGATTCCATCACTGTAAACTATAACCATATCTAGATTACTGTAAAAGTCCACTTCAACTAAAGAATGTAAAATAATAAATGCTATTGCCTTTATATTTAAAAGTACCTTACTCTAGTTTGAGTTTCATCACTAAAAGAATAAATCCAATATGATTCTACTGATTGATATCCTAATCAAACTCCATTTAAGACAAGCACAGGAAATGAAAATTGAACTTCTATTAGCTCTTACACAGGAAATTTGGAAGATATTTGACTTATTTTTACCAACTAATTTTTTTATAGAAGGTTACTAAGTATACTGAATGGGATGACAGTTTTCTGAGGTTGACATTTGTCTTTTCATTGGCTGCTTCCAGGGTTTATTCCAATGAACTGAGTGGCTAGGAGTTGCTCCTTATTTTCCTCCACACATTTTGTGTGTTATCTTCAACACTTGGCAGTTGCCTAATGGGTCATTCCTCCCAGATAAAGAGCACTACTCTTTAGGCAAGGCTATAGGTATAGCGGATCTAAAGTGTTTATTTTTATTTTTCCTTATATTTAAGTTTGAATCGTTCCACACTTTTCAAGGCAGAAGAAAATGACATACTCCTAAATAAGATATTGATAATTCTACAATGATATGCTAATGAGATGTGTCTCCAACTTAAAATAAAACATTAAGCCTTGGAAATGAGAAGAAAAATCTATTTATAAAAGCAAAAAAAAAAGTATCAAGAAACTTCAGAGAAGTTTCATAAACTTCAGAAAAGTTTCATAAAAACAAGGTATAGATAGTACCTATGAGAAAAAAGCTGTAAACTTTTATTAAAGAATGTAACCATGTTTCTTTATTTTTTTAAACTTTTGAATTTTATTTATTTATCTTGTATACAGCAGGTTCTTATTAGTTATCTATTTTATAGATGTTAGTGTATAAAGAATCTAACCATGTTTCTTAATGAGAAGATTTTATATTTTAAAAGGTTATATATGTATACATATATTTTAAATATATATATGTATATATATGTTACTGGTATGCTACAGTTCGAAAGAAAATTATATTGAAGCTGACAGAATTGGACTAAAATTCACATAGAAAAATAAAAATATAGACAAATAAAAAAGTTTTGAAAAAGAAAAATGTGGGAGAGTAGGGATTTGATGCACCTTACCTGATACCAAAACATACCATAAAGCTATTGCAGTAAACAACAGTTATAAGCACCTAAATAACAAAATAAGCCACTGAAACAAAATGAAAAATCCCCAAATGGAAAATGATATTTAGGAAAACATGGCCTTTTACTTCAGAAGTATTATAATTGTCTACCCTTATAGAATAAAATAGTTAGAACCATTAAAAAAATACTCCAAATATAATAAAGTTCTAAACTGTAGATTAAAAGTTAGAAAAATACTAAGAAATATGTTTTCAACTTAGAATAAAAAAAATCTTAAAGCAAATAATGAAACTCAAAAACAATAATAGGAAAGAATTTTTATGACTAAATATGAACTTAAAACTGCATATCACAAAAACCATAAATAAAACATCTGAAACCATATGACAAAAAGTGTATATCTATAAGGTGACAAAAGTCCATACACATTGATAAGCAAAGGATTCACATAAGAAGAAATGCAAGTGAATAATGAGCATAAAATAAGGTTCTCAATCTCACTAGCAATCAGGAAACTACAGATTTAAATAACAAAATGTATAATTTTTTCATCCACTGAATTAATAAAAATTAAAAGAACAATAATATGCAGTAAGAGTGAGTATTTCTGGTAGGAGTGCAACTTCATAAAACCTCTTTATAAAATAATATAACATTATAAATAAAAACAAGACATAGACATTCCTTGACCCCAGAGTTACTTAAAGGAACATAGGCTGGAGGAATCACAGTGATGCCAGTGCACAGGGAGATATGGAGGCCTGAGATTGTGGCAGCTTTGCTTGAGTGTTAACAAATACTGGAAAATAACAACAACAAAAGCCATTGTGTCACTTACAGGAGAAAGGTTGAAGAGCCTCCCGAAGATCCACATCATGGAATATCAGGTAGTTATCTGAAAGAAAGTCAGAGCTCTTTATATTGACTTGCAAGGGTGTCCATGATATATTGAATAAAAAGCAGTTTCACAGTAATTCCTCTAGCAGGATCTCATAACTGTCTAACAAAAGAAGAGAACGGAAATATATATATATATATATATATATATATATATATATATATATATGAATACATTTGTATAAGCTTAAAAAACAACATGTAAGTATCACATGAGAGTTAGTTACATTTGAGGGGTGGGGTCTGGGGGCTGGGATGATTAGCAATTTTTCTTTATCTCTTATTTATTTCCCTAAGCATCCATTGTTATGTAATTTTTAAAAAAAACTCATAGGAAATAGAGTGCCTTGAATTCAGTTTTAAAAGCAAGTTTACTTAATACACTATAGTTATTCTAGTTTTTGCACAGAGTTTTCTCACCCCAGGTTAAAATTTATTTATTTTTTAATTTTATTATTTTTTTGTGAAGCATGATTTTTATTTAGATCAAATGTCTTTCTTATAGATTAATTTTGCTTTTTTTTTTTACAGGTTAAAATTAAAAAAAAATCAAAGGATTTGTATTTTGCAGTGATAAACCTTTTCCTCCATGTGCCTGGTAAAGATGAATGCAGGTCAAAATAACCGCTTCTAATTGTATGTGCAAAGGACATTTGTGCTCTTGAGGACATAGAGGAAGTAGATATTTTGGCATGTTGTGTTACTGTACGTTCTGAAGTTGGATTACTGAATACCCTATGTATAAGGAACCTATTATACAGCCTGGGCTTATTTTGTCTTTGTTCTGTGTTATTGCTCCGAGAAAAGTTACTGATGCTTTCTTATCTCTTCCCAACTTCAGGAGAAGCAGAAGGTAGACAGAAGTTAATGGTCATGTATAGAGCATGATGTTCTAAAGAAAATAAATACTCAGGAAAGAAGAAGCCCTCACAACTAGAAGGCAATTTCAATGGATGCTATTATAAACACCTGGAGGTGTGTGTGTGTGTGTCACGTATGTGTAACTTCTTGTGTGTTTTTTCAAGTTTGGTGAATATGATAAAAGTCACTCAATGTATTCCATCCTTTTACCCTGCAAGACTGTGGAACAATGTGTGATCTCTAGAGCTCTTGGGGCAAGAAGAATCTCTGTCTTCACTACATTTTATATCCCAAATAAAAAATAGTTCACTTCATACTAAATGGATAGCTATACAAAACTGAACCAAAGTGTTTGATATACACAAATGAACTTGTGTCTTCTATATGTAGAGAGAGAAACTATAGGCAGAGGGAGAGTAGATATCCATCATTGTCTTGGGTGCAGAGTGAGGACTGGGTCGTTCCCATTGTCTGAAGCTGAGAAAAGTAGGCAGTTGAGTAATAGGCGAATTATTTATTCCACTATTTACATATCAGAATACGCGATCCAGGCTGACTAGTAAAAGTCACTATACTAGTCCAGGAGGATTCACACAGGCCTGAAGCCTGGGCCAGCTGAGGGCAGCTCCTGGAAAACAGACTTCGTTTCACACACGAACGTAGAAATGACTGAGGAATGTGCTAAGGTTGTTTTGCTCTTGAGCCTGGGAGCAGGCAGGCATGCTGCCAGAGTCCCTGTGCAGTTGGGCGGAGTTCTCAGGAGGATATAAAATCTCTGAAAAAGTGAAACAGGGAGGGCTCCTAGCACCTGAAGGCTTCCTCACAGTAAACAGGTGGTTTACTGAGGACGAGATTGTCCCTCTGGGATCTGAGGGTCTGCAAAGCAGCTCCTCCCTGGAAGCACGCTGTGTTAATGCCTGCTCTACTTAATCTCTGCAAAGGCATCTTCATCTTGTGTTAGTAAAGAAACTGTATGTCTTTAGGATGCATCTGTTGGTGTCCTTCTGTCAATCGCAATACTCATTGTGAGAGTAATGCATTTATGACATGAGCTTTTAAGAACATATAAAGAATGTGATTTGTTTACTAAGTAAGCTGAACAAATAATCATTAATTTTTAAAAATGGTTTGTTTTCTAAGCCTAGTAATCAGCTGGCAAAATTCCTGTTTTTATGTGCACGAGCCAGTACAATTATATTTACAACTAGGATGTTATTCAAAATATTTAACAGCTAGTATGGCATGGACCCTACAGAACAGATGCCATCCATAAACAACTAGTACTGATGGGTAGCACTTGGATACCAGTCCTATTTACAACTACCTGTGAATAATAAGCACAAAAATAAAAAATAAAAATGTGAATTAATCAGTGACTGTTTATATAAATGCTTCTCTGGCAGGTTCTTAAACAGCCAAGAGACATTGCTAAAATAAATAATGACTGTACTAAATTACTTGTCTCTTCCCTCAGAATTTCCAATACAGATAGAATTGATGATAATATGTTGGCAGTGCCTGGGAGAAATACAGCAGTACTGATGCACTTAAAATTAGGAATTTGAATATTACTAAACTTATTTGTTTATGTGTATGTGTATTTATTTATATCTCACCTTGTTTTGTAAACTTTGGAGAGTTGGTAAAATCTGATTCATAAGAACTTCACTGACTGCACTTAATAATTCTTGAAAACACTGAGTAAAACATGGCATAACTTGAGATAAGTATATTTGTGTTATACTGAGAAATATGCTCTATTAAGTATTGCATTTATAAATGATATAACTTTATTTATTATTGCTCATTTAAAACTAGTGCAAATGATGTTCAGCAAAGTTAGTAAAACATCTTTACAAATATTTTATAATTTTCTCCATCCAGTCATGTCCTACCCCTTATTTTCATCTATATTATTTTGCTGTACATGTAGCAAATATCTAGTAAAATTTCGAGCCCCAAACCATTTTGAGTTAAATATTCAAAAAAAGTAAATAATATCATTGATCATGTTCTTACTTCCATTTGTGTTTTCCCCAAAGGTAAAAGTGAAATATTCCAGTTTGATCTCTGAATCTACATAATCCTTGACTCCTTTATTAATCACACAAACACTGTGCTAACTAAAATAACATATTTTATGTAGCATATTCTAACTAATTCCAGAATCACAGAATAGTAGCTTGCATCATAAGAGGAAGATATTTCATCAAACAACTGGGTAAGTCTTCATAGTTGGGCATTTTTACTGCACCTCTTTAGAAAATGCAACTGTTGGTAAATTTTAAGTCCCATGAGTCCTGAAGCAAATTGTCTACATTATTAAATCTCTGTCTTTCACTGATGTCTCAACTTTATCTTAATAAATTTGAGTTTATAATTACAGTTTATTTTTTATGTTGTTCTTCATGTCAATTTATACTATCTAATCTTTATATTTCTACATTATATTGCAATTTGTCACAGAACTGGTATTTTCATGACCTGTATATGAGTTTGTGGTCAAACTAAGTCATTCATATATGATGTATGGATCTTCTTAAAATATAGAAAAATGGTACAGATGAACCTATCTGCAGGGCATGTGGACACAGGTGGGGAAGGAGACGGTGGAACGAATTGGGAGATTAGGATTGACATATATACACTACCATGCATAAAACAGATAGTTAGTGGGAAGCTCAGCTCAGTGCTCTGTGACAACCTAGATGGGTGGGATAGGGGGTGCAACGGGAGGGAGGTCTAAGAGGGAGTGGACATAGGTATACATATAGCTGATTCACTCCTTTGTACAGCAGAATCTAACATAACTTTGTAAAGCAATTATACTCCAATATATATATATATATATATATATATATATATATATATGTGGCTCTTCTTAATTAAAATAAATATTTTTGTAGGAAGTTACATAAGTTGTCTAACTCCTTGAACTTTAAGAGACATACAAAATACACACTATCACATTGAATAACTTTGGCATGACAACTGTGTTTGAATTTAACCTTTGGATTCAATGATCTATTCCCATTGTAATCCATGTGTATGGATGTGTCAGCAAATGTTCATGATCAGAGAGATCATTATGTATATCATATTCACATTACACATTTACCTTTCAAATAGGTCATGCAGAAAGAAGGAATAATAACATGAGTAAATAAAACCTATGTGAAATAATACAAAATATTCATCTTTGCCAATAGTTCCAATTTCTATCTTACCAAATCCTCTCCAAAATTGTTAGTAAGCAGCCAAATGGACAGACTCAGAGGTCATACCCATGCCTTGCCCAAGCTCTAGAGGAAGTGCTAATGAGCACAAAATTAGCCAAAAGTTGGCAACAGTTAGAAGGAAGAGAAGCAGGGGGCCTGTGGACGATTCACCAACTAATCAGCTTCTGAATAATTGGAATTAGGCCAACATCATTTTAAACTTAGTTATATTCCAGTATGTGATTCTCCCATGAACACCTTTGCTAAGCATTTCATAATATCTATTTCCAAACTTGCCATGCAAATATGTTCACACACTAAGCCTGAAAGGTATTATAATGATTTAAACAAAAGCCAATAATGTAAAATTTAAAAGCACATTCCTAGAGCATCTACTATGTGCCAGTATATATTAAAAGTTCTAAGGATACTGAGATGAGTAAGGTAAATTTTCTTTCTTATATTTCTGGCACTTATATTCTGGTGAAGACCTAAAATAAACAAGTAACTAGGTGGTCCCTTGCAAATTATTCTACTTTTGAGCAACACAATTGAAAATAGTGGTTATGGAAGCCACATTGTGTTAGTTAAGAAGAAAATGGTGGATACATAAATACAAATGATGAATATATACCCTTCATTCCACAAGCACAGAGTTTAGAAGAATAGAAAGAGGTTTCTTATTCTAACCCTCTATCCAGTGCAAGGTTTTCTCTACAATTCTTCCAGACAAGTTACCCTCTGATTGCAACTATTTTTCCCCACTCTCATCCATCTTTACCTACTAAAGAAATCTTCCTGAAATGCCATTTAAATATATAATCGCCCTGCTCTGAAATCTATCACAAAAAGAATCAGCTTCTTGGTGTGCATGGCTTCCAAGACCTTCTGTCTCTGGCCCAAAGTCTAACTAGCCAACATACACCTCTGGCTCATCAGACAAGGCTTCTCTTGTGTCACAGTCATTGTCACCTTGGGCTCTGTTGCTGACCCCTTCCCTCTGTTTGTTTCAGCCCAACACATTTTTGGAAACTCAGCTTCAGTACTACCTCTGGCTTTTCCTAACATGGTGACACAGCAGAAGGAACATAAGCTCTGGAGTCAAATTCCCAAAAGCTAGTTAGCCTCTCTGATATTCACTTTCTCATCAATAAAATGGAGTGAAATAATTCCTACCTCACAGAGATATTCTGAAAGGAATACTGAGCTCATACGCATCTTTCTTTTCATTCTTTTTGCTTTATTGACCTAATGCTACTTTATTTTTGTTTCTTTCTAATAATATTGATGATAATTTTTAATTCTGGCACCCAAGCAACTTGCAACTTCTGTGAGGACATGAGCCATATTTCTCACCCCTTTTGTGTTCCCTGATGCAATTCTGGATACACTGTAAGTGCTCAAGAAATACAGACTTGTAAACTGGTTAATCACATAGATGTCTGCAAATAAATAAAAAAAGAAAAAACTGAAGAAGGAATTAATGTTTTGGATGTAGTACAAAACTGCTTCATCAGAAGTGCAACTGGCTAGACATGAAATCTAGCTATAACAAAACATTAGAAAACAAGAAATATAAAATAATTTAAATGAAATAGAATATTTTACCAGAATTAAAAAAAAAAATACTTAACTCATAGATACAGAGAACAGATTGGCAGTTGTCAGGGTGAAGGGTTTGGGAGGTGGGCAAAATGGCTGAAGGTGATCCAAAGGTATGAACTTCCAGTTATAAGATACATAAATCCTGGAGATGTAATGTACAGTATGGTGACTATAGTTAACAATGCTGTATTGGATATATGAAAGTTGTTAAGAGAGTAGATCTTAAAATTTCTCATTTCAAGGAAAACGTAACTATGTGTGGTGATGGACATTAACTAATAGGTTCGATAAACATTAACTTAATAAACATTAGCTATTTTGACATGAAACTATACTAATCCAATATTAGAGTTTCACATTTAAACATGTATACAGAACACAGTTGCTTGAAAATAATATGGTCTTTCTACAAAGGGTGGTCATCATCTTTATAATCACAACTCAAAAACAATGTATCAAGGCTGTCTGTTTAATGGCCAAGAGGCATATGAAAAGATGCTCAGTATCACTAATTATAAGAGAAATGCAAATCAAAACTACAATGAGATATCACCTCACACCAGTCAGAATGGCCATCATCAAAAAATCTATAAGCAATAAATGCTGGAGAGGGTGTGGAGAAAAGGGAACCCTCCTACACTGTTGGTGGGAATGTAAATTGTTATTACAGCCACTATGGAGAACAGTATGGTGGTTCCTTAAGAAACTAAAAATTGAACTACCATACGACCCAGCAATCCCACTACTGGGCATATATCAGGAGAAAAAAACATGGTTTGAAAGGATACATGCACCCCAGTGTTCATTAGCAGCACTATTTATAATAGCCAAGACATGGAAGCAACCTAAATGTCCATCAACAGAGGAATGGATAATGAAGATGTGGTACTTATATACAATGGAATATTACTCTGCCATTAAAAAGAATGAAATAATGTCATTTACAGCAACATGGATTGACCGAGAGATTATCATACTAAGTGAAGTAAGTAAGACGATATCGCTTATATGCTGAGTCTAAAAAAATGATACAAATGAACTTATTTACAAAATGGAAACAGGGACTTCCCTGGCAGTCCAGTGGTTAAGACTCCATGCTTCCACTGCAAGGGATGTGGGTTCAATCCCTGGTCAGGGAACTAAGATCCCACATGCCGCGTGGCGTGGCAAAAACAAAACAAAACAAACAAACAAACAAAAAACCACAGAAACAGACTCACAGATTTAGAGAACGAACTTATGGTTACCAGGGAGAAGGGTGGCGGGGAGGGATAGATTGGGAGTTTGGGATTGACATGTATACACTGCTATATTTAAAATGGATAACCAACAAGGACATACTGTATAGCACAGGGAATGCTGCTCAACATTCTGTAATAACCTAAATGGGAAAAGACCTTGATAAAGAATAGATACATGTATAACTGAATCACTTTGCTGTACACCTGAACCTAACACAACAATGTTAATTAACTATGCTCTAATAAAAAATTTAAAAAATTTTAGGGCTTCCCTGGTGGCGCAGTGGTTGAGAGTCCGCCTGCCGATGCAGGGGACACGGGTTCGTGCCCCGGTCCGGGAAGATCCCACATGCCGCGGAGCGTGAGCCATGGCCGCTGAGCCTGCGCGTCCGAAACCTGTGCTCTGCAACGGGAGAGGCCACAACAGTGAGAGGCCCGCGTACCGCAAAAAAAAAAAAAAAAAAAAAAAAAAAAAAAAAAAAAAAAAAAAATTTAAATGCTGTCTGTTTACACATTTAGAAAAAAATAAACAAAGAGGAAAAGTGAATTTTTTTAAATGTCGAATTTTCTAGTTTCTAAAAGGTAGAGAATATGTTTCATGTTAAATAAAATCTAAAAACATCCATCTTCCTAATGGAAAGTCAGTTGTGAGATAAGCCAGTGTGTCATTCTTCTGGGATGATCCAAATATGTTTTCCATTTCATATTTAGTAACTAAACACAAAGCACTGTCTGAAGATATTTTGGGATATTTTATTCCAATAGTGTTTCAGAGAAGCCTGTGGATGAATTTAAAAGGCATGATCAGGGATTCCTGCACAGCATCAAATACTAGTTTATGTAATCAGGAGATCAGTTTTGCCTCTAGCTCAGATTAGATATTGCTTGACAAGTATTAGACAAAATTCTACCTCATGGTCCCAGAGGAAGATGGTGGAAGAGTAAGACGCGGAGATCACCTTCCTCCCCACAGATACATCAGAAATTCATCTACACGTGTAACAACTCCTACAGGACACCTACTGAACGCTGACAGAAGACCTAAGACCCCCCAAAAGGCAAGAAACTCCCCACATACCTGGGTAGGACAAAAGAAAAAAGAATAAACAGAGACAAAAGGATAGGGACGGGAGCTGCACCAGTGGGAGGGAGCCGTGAAGGAGGAAAGGTTTCCACACACTAGGAGCCCCTTCGCGGGCGGAGACTGCAGGTGGCGGAGGGGGAAAGCTTCGGAGTAGCGGAGGAGAGCACAGCAACAGGGGTGTGGAGGGCAAAGCGGAGAGATTCCGGCACAGAAGATCGGTGCCCTCAGGCACGCACCAGCCCGAGAGGCTTGTCTGCTCGGCCGCCGGGGCTGGCGGGGCTGGGAGCTGAGGCTCGGGTATCGGCTTTCAGTCGGAGCGCAGGGAGAGGACTGGGGCTGGCGGCAGGAAGAGAGCCTGAAGGGGTTAGTGCACCACGGCTAGCCCGGAGGAAGTCCGGGGAGAAAGTCTGGAGCTGCCGAAGAGGCAAGAGACTTTTTCTTCCCTTTTGTTTCCTGGTGCGAGAGGAGAGGGCATTAAGAGAGCTCCTTAAAGAAGCACCAGAGACAGGCGCGAGCCGCGGCTAAAGGCCCGGACCCCGGAGACGGGCGTGGGACGCTGGGGCTGCTGCCACCGCCGCCACAAGGCCTGTTTGTGAGCGCAGGTCACTGTCCACCCCGCCTTCCGGGGAGCCTGTGTACCCCGCCACTGCCGGGGTCCCGGGACCCAGGGACGGCTTTCCCGGGAAAGCGCACGGAGCGCCTTGAGCTGGTGCAACGTCACGCCGGCCTCTGCCGCCGCAGGCCCTCCCCACACTGCGCGCCCCTCCCTCCCCTCTGCCTGAGTGAGCCAGAGCCCCCGAATCAGCGGCTCCTTTAAACCCGTCCTGTCTGAGCGAAGAACGGACGCCCTCCGACGACCTATGCACAGAGGCGGGGCCCGGTCCAAGGCTGAGACACGGGAGCTGTGAGAGCAGAGAAGAGACAGGGAAATCTCTCTGTGCAGCCTCGGAGGCAGCTGATTAAAGCTCCACGGTCCACTTGATGTGCCCTGCGTCTGTGGAGTGCATGAATGGACAGCGAATCATCCCAAATTGAGGAGGTGGACTTTGAGGACAAGATTTAAGACTTTTCCCCCTTTTCCTCTTTTTACAATGAATTATCCCAAATTAAGGAGGTGGACTTTGAGAGCAAGATTCCAGACCCTTTTCCTCTTTTTACAACGAATTATCCCAAATTGAGGGGGTGGACTTTGAGAGCAAGATTTCCGATTTTTCCCCCTGCTCTCTTTTTGTGAACGTGTATGTGTATGCTTCTGTGTGAGATTTTCTCTGTAGAGCTTTACGTCCACCATATGTCCCAGGGTTCTATCTGTCCTTTTTTTTTTTTTTCAATAATTACTTTTTAATTTTAATAATGCTACTATATTTTATACTTTATTCTATTTTACTTCACCTGCTCTTTCTTTTTTTCCTACCTTCCCTTCCTCCCTCCCTCCCTCCGCCCCTCCTTTCCTTCTTTCTCTCTTTCTTTCCTTCCTCCCTCCCTCCCTCCCTTCTTCCTTTCACTCTCTTTTTCTTTCCTCCCTACCTCTCTCCTGTCAGTCTTTCTTTCCTTCCTCCCTCCCTCCCACCCTTCTTCCTTTCACTCTTTCTTTTTCTTTCCTTCCTCCCTCCCTTCCTTTCTTTCTTTCCATCCGTCCTCCCTCCCTCCCTCCTTTCTTTTTCTTCCTTCCTTCCTTTCTTTCCTTCTTCCTTTCTTTCTCTCTCTCTTTCCTTCTTCTACTAATTCTTTCTTTCTACTTTTTCTCCCTTTTATTCTGAGCCGGGTAGATGAAAGGCTCTTGGTGCTGCAGCCAGGAGTCAGTGCTGTGCCTCTGAAGTGGGAGAGCCAACTTCAGGACACGGGTCCACAAGAGACGTCCCAGCTCCACATAATATCAAGCGGCAAAAATATCACAGAGATCTCCATCTCAACACCAGCACCCAGCTTCAGTCAACGACCAGCAAGCTACAGTGCTGGTCACCCTATGCCAAGCAACTAGCAAGGCAGGAACACAACCCCACCCATTAGCAGAGAGGCTGCCTAAAAACATAATAAGGCCACAGGCACCCCAGAACACACCACCAGACGTGGACCTGTCCACCAGAAAGACAAGATCGAGCCTCAACCACCAGAACACAGGCACTAGTCCCCCCCACCAGGAAGCCTACACAACTTACTGAAACAACCTTAGCCACTGGGGACAGACACCAAAAACAACGGGAAATACGAATCTGCAGCCTGCAAAAAGGAGACCCCAAACACAGTAACATAAGCAAAATGAGAAGACAGAAAAACACACAGCAGGCGAAGGAGCAAGATAAAAACCTACCAGACCTAACAAATGAAGAGGTAATAGGCAGTCTACCTGAAAATGAATTCAGAATAGTGATAGTAAAGATGATCCAAGATTCTATTTCCAAGATCCAAAATCTTGGAAATAGAATAGACAAAATGCAAGAAACAGTTAACAAGGACCTAGAAGACCTAAAGATGAATCAAGCATCGATTAAAAACACAATAAATGAAATGAAAAATACTCTAGATGGGATCAATAGCAGAATAACTGAGGCAGAAGAACGGATTAGTGAGGTGGAAGACAAAATAGTGGAAATAACTGATGCAGAGCAAAATAAAGAAAAAAGAATGAAAACAACAGAGGACAGTCTCAGAGACCTCTGGGACAACATTAAACGCACCAACATTCGAATTATAGGGGTTCCAGAAGAAGAAGAGAAAAAGAAAGGGACTGAGAAAATATTTGAAGAGATTATAGTTGAAAACTTCCCTAATATGGGAAAGGAAATAGTTAATCAAGTCCAGGAGGCACAGAGAGTCCCATAGAGAATAAATCCAAGGAGAAATACGCCAAGACACATATTAATCAAACTGTCAAAAATTAAACACAAAGAAATCATATTAAAAGCAGCAAGGGAAAAACAACAAATAACACACAAGGGAATCCCCATCAGGTTAACAGCTGATCTCTCAGCAGAAACTCTACAAGCCAGAAGGGAGTGGCAGGACATAATGAAAGTGATGAAGGAGAGAAACCTGCAACCAAGATTACTCTACCCAGCAAGGATCTCATTCAGATTTGATGGAGAAATTAAAACGTTTACAGACAAGCAAAAGCTGAGAGAGTTAAGCACCAAACCAGCTTTACAACAAACGCTAAAGGAACTTCTCTAGGCAAGAAACACAACAGAAGGAATATACCTACAATAACGAACCCAAAGCAATTAAGGAAATGGGAATAGGGACATACATATCAATAATAACCTTAAATGTAAATGGACTAAATGCTCGCACCAGAAGACACAGATTGGCTGAATGGATACAAAAACAAGACCCATATATATGCTGTCTACAAGAGACCCACTTCAGACCTAGAGACACATACAGACTGAAAGTAAGGGGATGGAAAAAGATATTCCATGCAAATGGAAATCAAAAGAAAGCTGGAGTAGCAATTCTTATATCAGACAAAATAGACTTTAAAATAAAGACTATTAGAAGAGACAAAGAAGGACACTACATAACAATAAAGGGATCGATCCAAGAAGAAGATATAACAATTGTAAATATTTATGGACCTAACATAGGAGCACCTCAATACATAAGGCAAATACTAAGAGCCATAAAAGGGGAAATCGACAGTAACACACTCATAGTAGGGGACTTTAACACCCCACTTTCACCAATGGACACATCATCCAAAATGAAAATAAATAAGGAAACACAAGCTTTAAATGATACATTAAACAAGATGGACTTAATTGATATTTATAGGACATTCCATCCAAAAACAACAGAATACACATTCTTCTCAAGTGCTCATGGAACATTCTCCAGGATAGATCATATCTTGGGTCACACATCAAGCCCTGGTAAATTTAAGAAAATTGAAATTGTATCAAGTATCTTTTCCGACCACAATGCTATGAGACTAGACATCAATTACAGGAAAAGATCTGTAAAAAATACAAACACATGGAGGCTAAACAATACACTACTCAATAACGAAGTGATCACTGAAGAAATCAAAGAGGAAATTAAAAAATACCTAGAAACAAATGACAATGGAGACACGACGACCCAAAACCTATGGGACGCAGCAAAAGCAGTTCTAAGGGGGAAGTTTATAGCAATACAATCCCACCTTAAGAAACAGGAAACATCTCGAGTAAACAACCTGACCCTGCACCTAAAGCACTTAGAGAAAGAAGAAGAAAAAAACCCCAAAGTTAGCAGAAGGAAAGAAATCATAAAGATCAGATCAGAAATAAATGAAAAAGAAATGAAGGAAACCATAGCAAAGATCAATAAAACTAAAAGCTGGTTCTTTGAGAAGATAAACAAAATTGACAAACCATTGGCCAGATTCATCAAGAAAAAAAGGGAGAAGACTCAAATAATAGAATTAGAAATGAAAAAGGAGAAGTAACAACTGACAGTGCAGAAATACAAAAGATCATGAGAGATTACTGCAAGAAACTCTGCCAATAAAATGGACAACCTGGAAGAAATGGACAAATTCTTAGAAATGCACAACCTGCCAAGACTGAATCAGGAAGAAATACAAAATATGAACAGACCAATCACAAGCACTGAAATTGAAACTGTGATTAAAAATCTTCCAACAAACAAAAGCCCAGGACCAGATGGCTTCACAGGCGAATTCTATCAAACATTTAGAGAAGAGCTAACACCCATCCTTCTCAAACGCTTCCAAACAATTTCAGAGGAAGGAACACTCCCAAACTCATTCTACGAGGCCACAATCACCTTGATACCAAATCCAGACAAGGATGTCACAAAGAAAGAAAACTACAGGCCAATATCACTGATGAACATAGATGTAAAAATCCTCAACAAAATACTAGCAAACAGAATCCAACAGCACATTAAAAGGATCATACACCATGATCAAGTGGGGTTTATTCCAGGAATGCAAGGATTCTTCAATATATGCTAATCAATCAATGTGATACACCATATTAACAAATTGAAGGAGAAAAACCATATGATCATCTCAATAGATGCAGAGAAAGCTTTCGACAAAATTCAACACCCACTTATGATAAAAACCCTGCAGAAAGTAGGCATAGAGGGAACTTTCCTCAACATAATAAAGGCCATATATGACAAACCCATAGCCAACATTGTCCTCAATGGTGAAAAACTGAAACCATTTCCACTAAGATCAGGAACAAGACAAGGCTGCCCACTCTCACCACTCTTATTCAACCTAGTTTTGGAAGTTTTAGCCACAGCAATCAGAGAAGAAAAGGAAATAAAAGGAATCCAAATTGGAAAAGAAGAAGTAAAGCTGTCACTGTTTGCAGATGACATGATACTATACATAGAGAATCCTAAAGATGCTACCAGAAAACTACTAGAGCTAATCAATGAATTTGGTAAAGTAGCAGGATACAAAATTAATGCACAGAAATCTCTGGCATTCCTGTACACTAATGATGAAAAATCTGAAAATGAAATCAAGAAAACACTCCCATTTACCATTGCAACAAAAAGAATAAAATATCTAGGAATAAACCTACCTAAGGAGACAAAAGACCTGTATGCAGAAAATTATAAGACACTGATGAAAGAAATTAAAGAGGATACAAATAGAGGGAGAGATATACCATGCTCCTGGATTGGAAGAATCAATATTGTGAAAATGACTCTACTACCCAAAGCAATCTACAGATTCAATGCAATCCCTATCAAACTACCACTGGCATTTTTCACAGAACTAGAACAAAAAATTTCAAAATTTGTTTGGAAACACAAAAGACCCCGAATAGCCAAAGCAATCTTGAGAACGAAAAATGGAGCTGGAGGAATCAGGCTCCCTGACTTCAGACTATACTACAAAGCTACAGTAATCAAGACAGTGTGGTACTGGCACAAAAACAGAAAGATAGATCAATGGAACAGGATAGAAAGCCCAGAGATAAACCCACGCACATATGGTCAACTTATCTTTGATAAAGGAGGCAGGAATGTACAGTGGAGAAAGGACAGTCTCTTCAATAAGTGGTGCTGGGAAAACTGGACAGGGACATGTAAAAGTATGAGATTAGATCGTTCCCTAACACCATACACAAAAATAAGCTCAAAATGGATTAAAGACCTAAATGTAAGGCCAGACACTATCAAACTCTTAGAGGAAAACATAGGCAGAACACTCTATGACATAAATCACAGCAAGATCCTTTTGGACCCACCTCCTAGAGAAATGGAAATAAAAACAAAGATAAACAAATGGGACCTAATGAAACTTCAAAGCTTTTGCACAGCAAAGGAAACCATAAACAAGACCAAAAGACAACCCTCAGAATGGGAGAAAATATTTGCAAATGAAGCAACTGACAAAGGATTAATCTCCAAAATTTATAAACAGCTCATGCAGCTCAATAGCAAAAAAACAAACAACCCAATCCAAAAATGGGCAGAAGACTTAAATAGGCATTTCTCCAAGGAAGATATACAGACTGCCAACAAACACATGAAAGAGTGCTCAACATCATTAATCATTAGAGAAATGCAAATCAAAACTACAATGAGATATCATCTCACACCAGTCAGAATGGCCATCATCAAGAAATCTAGAAACAATAAATGCTGGAGAGGGTGTGGAGAAAAGGGAACCCTCTTGCACTGCTGGTGGGAATGTGAATTGGTACAGCCACTATGGAGAACAGTACGGAGGTTCCTTAAAAAACTAAAAATAGAACTACCATATGACCCAGCAATCCCACTACTAGGCATATACCCTGAGAAAACCATAATTCAAAAAGAGACATGTACCAAAATGTTCATTGCAGCTCTATTCACAATAGCCCGGAGCTGGAAACAACCTAAGTGTCCATCATCGGATGAATGGATAAAGAAGATGTGGTACATATATACAATGGAATATTACTCAGCCATAAAAAGAAACGAAACTGAGCTATTTGTAATGAGGTGGATAGACCTAGAGTCTGCATACAGAATGAAGTAAGTCAGAAAGAGAAAGACAAATACCGTATGCTAACACATATATATGGAATTAAAAAAAAATGTCATGAAGAACCTAGGGGTAAAACGGGAATAAAGACACAGACCTACTTGAGAATGGACTTGAGGATATGGGAAGGGGGAAGGGTAAGGTGTGACAAAGCAAAAGAGAGGCATGGACATATATACACTCCCAAATGTAAGGTAGATAGATAGTGGGAAGCAGCCGCAGAGCACAGGGAGATCAGCTCGATGCTTTGTGACCACCTGGAGGGGTGGGATCGGTAGGGTGGGAGGGAGGGAGATGCATGAGGGAAGGGATGTGGGAACAGATGTATATGTATGACTGATTCACTTTGTCATAAAGCAGAAACTAATAAAAAAAATTCTACCTCATTATGCTTGAATCCTGTATATCAAAGAAGAATATATTCAATATATTCAAATTCATGAGAAATGTCCTATTTTCAATGACTTCCTTATCTAAGCTCTCATAACATTTCCCACCAAACTCTTAAGGCCCTCATAATCTTTTGTTTAAAATACTTATTTATAGAGAATTCAATATAGCATGGATGTTAGCAGTTTCTGGCTTGCAAATAATAGGACACGAGTTCAAATCCTGACTTTCCCACTTGTCAATTACATTTCTTTGAGGAAGTTACTTAACATCTTTAAACCTTATTTTTATCATTTATAAAATGAAGTTAATAATAGCATCTTACTAAGCTGCTGGAAGAATTAAATACTCCATATGTATTTTTAACTGTTAAAATTAACTGCTTCCTTGTCCCAAAGCTGCAAACCTTAAGGATATTAATAGAGTTGATTTTTATATCAGCCCCAGTACCTGGCAGATTGCATGATGTATAATATAGATTTAATTAGTATTTGTTGAATAAATGCAAATAAAATTTGGACTTGAATGCAAAATATCGATATTAAGATATGCCCATATACTTGTAGGGTTCCAGCCAAAAAAAAAAAAAAAAAACTTTCAGGATGCCATATTATCCTAAGTACTTGTTCAGGATGGAGAGAGAGAAAGAATTAATGAGTTAAGGGGTTCTTACTATAACTTTACTTTGGACTTTTGGACAAGATTGTACCAAATTTGAAGTCTACTCATAGAAATTTCAAGTCTACCTACATAGATGTGTAAAAACTCTCATATGTTATTCTAATGAAACAAATCATTAAATTTATTGCTTTCAGAATTCATCCAGGATGAAGAAAACAAAATGATTTTTAAATCCTATGAGAATGAAGGACAGAAGTATAGGCAGCAAACAAAATTATCTCAATTATTTAGATTATAAAAAATTCTCTTATGGATGAGTTATTGAGTTCTCAAGTTTTACTTGAGAAAAGACATATAATGTGAAGATTACAATTTTAGTTATTTCCTACACCAAAAGAGTAGAAATCATTTAACACATCATGTTCAAATACCTTGCCATTTACTCATTCAACAGAGATTTATCTGTTTAGGCATTTTTGTAGACCCACCCAGTCTGTACAGTAGGCACTAGCCACATACGTCTATTTAAATTTAAGTTTACATTAAATGAAATTAAATACAATTTAAAATTTCTTAGTCACAGAAGCCACATTTCAATTGCCTATTGGCTACCATATTGCACAGTGCAAAAAAACATTTCTACCACTGCAGAATGTTCTATAGCATAAACACTCTTCTAGACAGTCAGGGGACACAAAAAGGTGTGAGACCAGGTCCTTGTAGCCAAAGAACTGAAGACAGGAGGAGATGAGACATGAGCAAAAATCACTTTAACACAAAACAGCTTTAATTTTACAAAACCAAGTGCCCTAGGAATACTGAGAATGGGGTGAGTTTAATTTTGAAGACTGAGAAAGAGTAAATTTGTATCAGTTGCAGCACTTTAAATTTCCCATTTTATATTAAAAATAAAATCCTTAGGGCCATGATTCTACAAAAGGGAAGGTTTGTAATGTTGTTTGACTAAATGTCTTCTTACTTCATAAATGCTCTTATGGTTTTACTAGAAGCATTTAAGGTGAATTTATTTTCAGCTTAAGTTGATATTTGATGGTTTCTAAATAACTTATTTGTTGAATACTCAGGAAATAATGTTCTTCTAAGTTATTTCAAACTCAAAATTGCTTTGTTGATATTTAACCTGGCTCAAGTTAAAAAACAATGAGTATAATTTGTTAAACGCAAAATCAAGTTAGGATCAGAGCTATGAATTTAGCTTACAAAATTCTTTCCTGAGATAAAGTATTTATCTTAAAAGTTACAAAAAACATTTTTTGTTCGGTCTGACTAGCCATCTCTTCATATTGTTTTCTTTCCTTGTCTTTCTTAGAACATAAACACAGGTAATATAAGGCTAAGAGTTTTAAATGACTGAGAAGGTATTAACTTGCCTAATTTACTCAGTAGCATTACTGACAAGCTCTCATTTACTATGATGGCAAGGGCCTCCTCAGGTGTCCCAGGGAGGTGTAATAACTTACCAACACAAGGTGGTGCTCTGTTCTTACGAAACAGCCTGCCTTTGATTTGGTTCTAGGAAGTAGAGGTCAAACAACTTTATTGACCAGTTTTTTGGAAGGTTTTAAAAACTGCTGTTGTATAATTCTTACTTGAAAACCACATTGTAGCCATTTAAAAATCATTCCTAGAGAGCTATCCTAATCATAATTCCAACCACTCTGGGAGGATCCAATTTATCTCATTGTAATCAACAGTACTCATTTTGATGACTGTAGGCATTGGATCTCTCTGATGGCTTCTTTTCATTTTCTCTGTTTGTGATTCTTTTTGATCAGATAGTTCTTATGCTTCTCTTTGGGTTGTCTCAAGCCTATTGTTTCTGTGAATTGATCAGACATTTTTCCAGATGAATTCTTCCAGGTTGGCCTCCAAATGGTAAGGATGACTTATTTTATTCCGCTTCTTACATAAGTATGAATATACAAAAGTGCCATATGATTATGAACTTAAATATTTACCCAATGACAAATCTCTACCTCTACCTTCCTCTGAGGGAAACCCTGACAGCATAATTTGAAAATGTGATTTATTCAGAATTAACCGCATTCAAAAATAATCCTCCTTGTTTCTGGAGAGGGAGCGGGCAAATGCCATATTCCATTTCGCAAGTTTTTTCTACTGAAGAATAATTAGATATAGCTTCAAACCCCAGCATTTTCCTTTTTTCCTTTTCCTGCTTTCATAGTCATTAGACAATTACATAAGTTTAGAATATAGATATATATCCCCAGAAAGAGCTAAAGAAATGATTATAACATTACATAATTTCACATATGCCAAACCAGCTACTGAAATGGAATCTGCAACCCTATCCCACCAGGTAGGCATCTATTTATTTTTACTGCTTCTCAACGAAATTTTCCATAACTGCTTTACATTTCTGGGATTTGATCTCAAAATAATCTCAATCCATATTCTTCCATTCTGAGTCTTATGAAAATATTCATCCTGTTTACAAATGGTTAAAAATTTTCTCAAGAAATCAGACTGGGAGAAGTTGCTTATTTCTCAAACGTTTTAAATTGCAAAATAAATACATTCAAGAAAAAAGATGAGAAAAAGTTCTACCTGTTCGGAATTGTGTTCTATAATCACATCTTTAATGAAAGTTTGCTGACGCCATGACAATGTCATAAGATGAGCTCTGCAAAGAACATACTGTCTGGTTACTATAGCATTTCTATACTTGGATTAATTGGAAACGGAAATGTGGAGAGCATTAGCTTTGAAATTAAATGAGCCCCCTAACGGGAAAGCTAATTACTGAATTCATTTTGACATTCTGTTTTACCAGTAAAAATTTAGGTTTTTGAATTGAACAATATGTACTCAGGACTAGAAATGGAAATCAGGGCATCCATGGACAGAGCAGAGTGGAATGGAACCAGTAGCTCTTACCAAGTCAGACCTGATATTAGTCTGCTAGAGAGGGTTATTATTGTTAATACTGACACCTTTATGACAAAGAGTCTAATATGAAGAGTACTTGGAATTCTTAAAAAGCTTCCATTAGTCTATTCAATACCCTACTTCTGACTTCCATTAATGTATCTTTCCCACTGTGTGATTAGGCGGCTCCACCGGAAACCATAATCTGGATGTGTTGGGGAAGAATTAGGGAGGAAACCCATGAGCTTGAAAGATAAAATAGTAATTTATCTGGCTTTCAGTACAAAAATGTTTCCTCTTCTTCAGGTTTCATTTTCTGAACAGAAATTTGTAGTGAGCAAAGACTACATTCAGAGTATTGTACTTTTTCAAGCAACACACACACACACCCTCTCCCAACATATACAACCATAATGAAGATAGCAGGTGATGGTTTGGGAAAATTCAGCTGCCTTTGTGATGCTATTTAAATAATGGAACACATAGCACTAATATCCATGACCATTTAAAAATCAAGTAGTAGTAGCTGTTATTTTACTAAAGCACTCAGGTTCTTAGGAACCAGAGAGAAGTTTTTTAGCATCACATCAGATAAGCAACTAATACTTAAAGAAGATTGATCTGATTATACAACTCTTTGGATCACTTTTGGTATGAAGGTCCAAGTCATGTCCCTAAATCCTGACTCAATAAAGCAGTGTGTGCAAAATGTTAGCCCAGAGGGTCTTTATGATAGAAAAACAATATCTGATGTTCCTGACAGAGTTTTGTGCTAAAGACATGGAATTTTGCACCTACTCCAGAATTCATCCCAATACTTCCTTTCCCTTTACCTCCAATGGCCCAAATTGGAATAATCTCTAGATTTCTCCCCAAAAGGAGGAAATAAAGAAATTGCTTAGTGTATTTTCTATCAATCTTTATTCTATGCTTCTCTTCCTGTGTTCCCCAGTATTCAGAGGGCTTCCAGTCATATATTTGCTACGAGGGCCAAGGACACCATGCATTGCTTCTAAGATCCCTGAGTCATAATGAACTAATAAGGCTTTCAATATAGCACGTGTTTTCCACTGTTTAGATGAGTTAAATTTTTGTAAATTATGCGTCAAACACACTAGTAGAAACCATAAATTTTTCTGCTGTACTCTAAGCATCTTATATTGACATTCCATAACTGGAAAATTACCATATTAATATATAACAATTTAAAAATATAACTCCTTTATTTTACCAATAAGAACTAGGTCTAGAGGAGTGGAGTTATTATTTTTTTAAGATCCCATAGCTGAGAAGCCCAGAGGTTTCAGACTCAGGAAACAGGAAATTTATCAAGATATAGAATCTGGTATGGGGTAGGTTTAAAAAAAAAAAGAAATAAAAGGCATCCAAATTGGAAGGGAAGAAGTAAAACTGTCACAGTTTGCAGATGACATGATACTATTTATAGAAAACCCTAAAGTCTCCACCAAAAACTATTAGAACTAATACGTGAATTCAGTAAAGTTGCAGGATACAAGATTAATAAATAGAAATCTGTTGCATTTCTATATACTGACAATGAACTAATATAAAGAGAAATCAAAACAACAATCCCATTTACAGTGGAATCAAAAAAAATAAAATACTTAGGAATAAATTTAACAAAGGTGGTGAAAGACCTGTACTCTGAAAGCTATAAGACATCAGTGTAGGAAATTGAAGACTATACAAATAAATGGAAAGATATCCTGTATTGATGGATTGAAAGAATTAATATTGTTAAAATGTTCATACTACCTTTGCAATCTGCAGATGTAATGCAATCCCTATCAAAATACCCATGACATTTTTCACAGAACTAGAACAAATAATCCAAAAATTTGTATGAAACCACAAAAGATCCCAAATAGCCAAAGCAATCTTGAGAAAAAAGAACAAAGTCAAAGGTATCATGTGCCCTGACTTCAGACTATACTACAAAGATACAGCAATTAAAACAGTATGGTACTGGCACAAAAACAGACACATAGGTTCCTGAAATAGAATAGAGAGCCAAGAAATAAGCCCACACACATATGGCCAATTAATCTATGACAAAGGAAGCAAGAATATACAATGGGGAAAAGACAGCCTCTTCAATGAGTGGTGCTGGGAAAACTGAACTGCTAATACATGTAAAAGAATGAAACTAGAACATTTTCTCACACCATATACAAAAATAAGATCAAAATATATAAAGTCCAAAATGTAAGGCCTGAAACCATAAAACTGCTAGAAGAAAATTTAGGCAGTGCACACTTTGACATCAGTCTTAGCAATATTTTTGGGGGATGGGGGGATCTGTCTCCTCAGGCAAGGCAAACAAAAGCAAAAATAAAGAAATGAGACCTCATCACTAAAAATCTTTTGCACATGTAAGAAACCATCAATAAAACAAAAAGACAATCTACTAAATGGGAGAAGATATTTGCAAATTATATTTTCAATAAGCGGTTAATAGTTAAAATACATAAAGAACACAGACAACTCAATATCAAAAAAACAAATAACCCAATTTAAAAATGGGCAGAGGACCTGAATAGGCATTTCCAAAGAAGACATACAGATAGCTAACAGGTACATGCAGAGATGCTCAACATCAGTAATTATCAAGAAAATGCAAATCAAAACCACAATGAGATATCACCTCATATCTGTCAGAATGGCTATCATCAAAAAGATAGGAAATGTAAATGTTGGCAAGGATGTGGAGAAAAGGGAACCATCATGCATTGCTGGTAGGAGTGTAAATTGGTGTAGCCACTATGGAAAACAGTATGGAGGTTCCTCAAAAAGTTAAAAGTAGAGCCATCATACAATCCAGCAATTCCATTCCTGGTTATTTATCCAATGAAAATGAAACATGAATTCAAAAAGAGACATGCATCCCAATGTTCATAGCAGCATTATTTATAATAGCAAAAATATGGAAACAACTGTCCATCAACAAATGAATGGATAAAGAATATTACTCAGCCATAAAAAAAATGAAATTGTGCAATTTATGACAACATGTATGGACCTGGAGAGTATTATGTTTAGTGAAATAAGTCAGACAGAGGAAGACAAATATTGTACGTTTTCACTTATATGTGGAATCTAAAATATGAAACAAATGATTGAATAAACCAAAACAGAAACAGACTCACAGATACAGAGAACAAACTAGTGGTTGCCAGAGGGGAGAGTGGGGTGGGGGTGGGGCAAAACAGGTGAAGAGAATTAAGAGGTACAAACTGCTAGGTATAAAATTAATGTTATAATGGTGTAACGTACGGCACAACACAGGGAACATAGTCAATATTTTATAGTAACTTTATATGGTGTATGTTCTATAAAAATATTGCATTACTATCTTGTAGACTTGAAACTAATAAAACATTAGTTATATAATATTATAACTAATATTGTTGTAGACTTGAAACTAATATCAACTATAGTCATTTAAAAAAAGGAAAGTTACATCAATTTATTTTCCCACTAACACTGTATCAAAATGTCCACTACCTCACATCCTCACCAGCACTAGATATTTCTAAACTTTTCTAATTTTGGCTGGTCAGGTTTTTTTGCATAGTTTAATTGTTTCAATAATTTTCAGTTTTTGATTACTGAGAAGTAGATGTTGGGTATTGTATTTCTACCTCAACATTGCACTTTCATGTCATTTGCTCATTTTATTTTCTGTTGGAATATCTGTCCTTTCCTTATTTGATTTTTTAAATGTTGTTAAATTTAAAGGATTTAACATTTTACCTTTAATTTAAAATAACTGGGCTGCCCAGCAAACAACTTCCATTTTTAATTTGGGAGGAAGCCGAATGGAAATAACATTTTCTCTCTCCATCCTCTGGCAAGCAGATCTGAGTCACATGATTTAAGGATGGCCAATCAGATGCTTTTGCAGGAGATGTTGAATCTAGAGGATGTGATGTCAGAGAGAGAGTTGGTAAGAGATAGTTTGAGCTGTGGTAGACTAAAAGGTCTAGAAGCTTCACAATGACCGCCTGGTAAGAAGATGCAGGACTTTGGCTGTACCTGTTCTTCCTTACTTCTGATTCAAACCTGCTTCTCAATCCCTCCTGTTGGTTTTATGAACAACTCCCAAAATTACTTTTCTGCTTATGTTAACCAGTCTTTTTCTCAGAATATTGCTAATATAGATATTTTACAAATACATATCTCTAAAAATGTTTTTATAA
This sequence comes from Hyperoodon ampullatus, assembly GCF_949752795.1. Taxonomy (NCBI): domain Eukaryota; kingdom Metazoa; phylum Chordata; class Mammalia; order Artiodactyla; family Ziphiidae; genus Hyperoodon; species Hyperoodon ampullatus. Next base: position 14,556,994 of record NC_136918.1, read on the forward strand.
TTTTTCATAATGTATTTCTCATATACTATGTTTTAAATTTTTTAAATCAAAATATCAATATTTACTCTACTAAGCTATTATTGATGCATGTTTATAGGGCTTTTTAATACCAAAATTATTAAAATATTGATCTATTATTTCTTCTAGTACCAGTATTACTTTTTTTTTAACATCTTTGTTGGAGTATAATTGCTTTACAATGGTGTGTTAGTTTCTGCTTTATAACAAAGTGAATAAGCTATACATATACATATATCCCCATATCTCCTCCCTCTTGCGTCTCCCTCCCACCCTCCCTATCCCACCCCTCTAGGTGGTCACAAAGCACCAAGCTGATCTCCCTGTGCTATGTGGTTGCTTCCCACTAGCTATCAGTTTTACATTTTGTAGTGTATATACATCCATGCCACTCTCTGGCTTCGTCCCAGGTTACCCTTCCCCCTCCCCATGTCCTTCATGATGATATGAGGTATGACTTATAGTTCTATTTGTTTTATTTTGGTTCTCAAATATCCAATTGCCTCTCACTTTTTTTTTAATAACCAAAACTTTGTTCAATGAATCAAAAAGTTACTTTTGTCAGATATTAATTGTGCTGTTGATTTATGGAGACCATTCTATTTCATTGATTAGTCTATTCTTGGAGTCTCACTACACTTTTAATTAATGTAGCTTAAATTACAGTTTTATATTTGATAAGGTTAGTGCCTTCATTGTTTTTTTCCAGAATTTTACTGGATATTTTTATCTACTTATTTTTCTAGATATATCTTACAAATTTTTCAAATTAAAAAAATCTTTGTAGTTTTGATTGCTATTGCATAAAATATACAGCTTAATTGAAGAAAATTCACAAATATTCCAAGACCAAATAATATTTTTATGTTAACTCATCTTTTTATATCCCTGAGTAGAATTTTCTCTGCATGTGTGTTCTATACATGTCTTGGTAAATATATGTGTTTTGAATTTGATCTTTATTTCATTTTAAAAGTGATTATTGTTAGCTTTCAAGGGAGTTATTAGAGGCATTTAGTATATTTATTTTGTATCAGTTTATTTACTGAACTCACATTTTAATTCTAGTAGTTTGGTTTTCTTGTCATATAATCATGTCATATATAATCATAATTTAATATTCTTTCAATTCATATCTTGTTTCTTTGACTGGATAGCTCTTTATCATTTAAAAATTATAGTAGTGAGAAAAAGATATCTCATATCTTGTTCTACGTAACCTAATAGGTTATGCCCAAGATTTGTTTGTTTGTTTGCTTGCTTATTTTTCTTTTGTTTTGTTTAGCATTAAATTTGATGCTTTTTTTGGGTGGGGGAGACTACTAATTTTAAGCATGATGTAGATTCATATTATGAATAACATTAATTAAGGAATTTGTAGGAGGTCATTTGTGGTTATGGGAATTGAGGAATTTTTGTCTGTTTGCCTTTTCTCTCTATTGAAACTTTTACATTAGGCATCCACCCAGACTAAATGGAGAGAAAGGAGGATTTCGTGACCATTGGAAAGTACACTCCAGTTTTAGATCGCTCTGCTGTATTGCCATTTTGGGCAGTACTTTTGATAAAATACAAGGTTTGCAGTCTAAGGCTTTTTGTTGATGATCCCCATTTTCTGTTACTGGTTCACTGTTGTAAAAAGTGGCTTCAAAATGATTGTTTTCATCTCTTCTACATTCTTCCTTGGTCAAAGCAAATTTGGTGGAATCTTGGAAAATCTCCTTTCTGAAAAACTACACCCAACATACACATAGTACACGTAGCAAATGACCATTCTCTTTCACAAGGTTTGCACAAGACAGACAAAATACAGAATTTTTACCCAAACCGTGTCTTGAAAAACTGAGTCAGAGTATAAACAATTTTAACAAAAGTGGTGCAGCAAGACTAATACCTGCTGATTTCCAAAGAATATCTTGATGAAGATGTATTTTACAATGTACATATATAAAGTCCTCAAACTATTCATCAGAATATGTAGATTGCTAGAAGACTCTCCAAAAGAGATTTAGTTTGCCCCTCACTTTTGGGGGTAGGAGGAGATATATGGTTTATGGAAACACACACACATGCACACACACACACATATGGGAAAACACATGTGTGTGTGTGTGTATGGAAAGTGGGCACAGACTTTCCTCTAATAAGTAAAATTTGTTTAGACACTTGATCCCACTGTAAAGAATTACCCAAACTCAATCTTTTCTCTCTTTTGCTGTATAAAATATAACTGAATACAAGAACAAAAGACAACTATCCAGGGATTATAGTTAGAAGCCTAACAGGCAGTAGGGTGGTCCAATTCCCCATCTCTGTTCGCTCTCTGCACACTTCTAAAGTGGCTCAGCCACTCCAGTAGCAGCTCTGAAAACAGTGACCCAAATGGCCTATGATTGTTGTGCACCACTTTCTATTTCTATGAACATTTTATGGGAAAACCCAAATGAACTTTTTGGCCAACCCAATACAAAGGTAGTTAACTTTGAAGGCTCTGGAAATAGTGTAGAAGGTACAGATACACATCTCACTTTAGTTTGCTTGTTTTTGTTGTTGCTGTTTTGTTTTGTTTTGTTTGTCTCTGTGTTTAAGACCCATAATAAGTTTAAGGAACTTGATATGTAGCAATCTACACTAAGTCAGTGACTGGCAAAAAGTGTTAATTAGTTGTTTGCTTCCACCAGGGACAGTGGATCAAAAAAATAATAACTTCCAAGAGACAATGAGACATGGTCAGATCCTCTCTCTTCCAGTCCTATCACCAGATATGGAACACTACTGATCTGCAGCAGAAGGAGAAGCTTCCATCCTTCCTATGAGGTCCCCTAAACAGGGCATTTATTGGGACTGGATGGAATTTTCTCCACCTATCTCTCACAACAATGCACTGATATCTTTAGAAACGAAGTTAAGTATCAGTTCCCAAAGTCATCTTTGAATTTGTTATGAATATCTGGAAAAAAATGCTTTAGGGTTTAATAGAAATAGTTGCCAATATGTCCCTATTTCATTGCTGATGATATTTTATTCCCCCAATTTTTCTTTTTTCATTTGGAAGATTCTAGAGGTGAGGAAAGGGAGTTCTAAGGCAATTCCTTTGGCTCCATTTTTTTTTTTTTTTTTTTTTGCAGTACGTGGGCCTCTCACTGTTGTAGCCTTTCCCGTTGCGGAGCACAGGCTCCAGACGCGCAGGCTCAGAGGCCATGGCGCACGGACCTAGCCGCTCCGCGGCATGTGGGATCTTCCTGGACCGGGACACGAACCCGTGTCCCCTGCATTGGCAGGCGGACTCTCAACCACTGCGCCACCAGGGAAGCCCCTGGATCCATCTTTTTGAAAAGTTTAATTTAGTTTTTCATATCTGTTTTGTTCACCATTTTAGTTCTCTAACACAGTCAGTTTCTAAGAACTAAACTGTGGTCAGGAAAGCAAATATCAGGTGAGCTCTCTCTTCTCTTGAAAAAGAAGAAAAATATCTAGGTATTTCATGGTAAATTATTGCAACTAAGAGTAATGAGGTAATTAGAAGCCATATTATCATAAAGATTTTTTAGAGATAATGGATATTGTACAAGGATGCAATCTGCCTCTTTTATTGAAAATCAGTTCTGCCTCTCTACTTCCAAAGATCATGTGGTAGGAGCCCTGGCAAATTAAGGATTGTTTTCAATGAGGAAACCTGGTGAGGAAATTGTTCTGCTGTGAATGGTAACAAATTAAAACTACAGATTAACATGAATCCACAGGAAATACTGAATATGACTTTAACTTCATCATTTAGCTAGAGGTGCTCCAAATTACTCTGGATTTACAACAGTAGAAATAGGACTGTAACCACTGCCACACTTCTTGTTGTCTTTACTACTAGAAATAAAAAATGGAGACTTTGGCTTTTGTAATGTTTCCACATAAGATGAGCTTCCTCATAAGTTCATCTGTAAAAGGAATTTTCATCTATTTAAACAAAACCTCATCTTTCAAAGAAATGGTTTTTCAAGGAATATCAAACTTACGAGAACATTACACAGTGTTGTTTTGAATATTAGCAATTTACTTTTCTTAGCTTCCACATTCCATTCATCGCACACGTGCATACACACACACACATGCTATTCTTTCACTACATGAATTGTTGCCTATTTTTGCAATGATAGATATTAAAGTTTGTAAGACACACCTTGCATTTTTCCTAATATATCTACAATTATGAACAAAAAATATTTTGGCACAAAATTTCAATGGTTTTAATAGCCATACATGCTATATTATAACATAAATTTTCTCTTAAACTAAGGTTTTTTGCTTTGTTTTCCAACCTAAAAGCAAATGAACATCAACATATTTAATAGAAATGCTTCATTCATAGCTACGTATCTTATATAATAGCAAGACTCAAATATAATTTGAGTAATTTATTTCTCCAATGTAATTTCTTTCTCCAATCAATCAAAGTTGTACTTGCTATGCTTTCATACCTCTAAGTATATGTGTGTGTGTGTGTGTGTGTGTGTGTGTCTCTCTCTCTCTCTCTCTCTCTCTCTCTCTGTGTCTATATATTGCTCTATTACTCGGTAAACACTTTTCTTAATTAATGTCTTCTGATCATCCTATTAGCTAGTTAAAGTCATATCAGTCTAGGATTCTTTAACTATAGTCACTAACTGTTCTACTTATCCTATGTACTCGGCCATTACTCTGCCTGCCATTTTACTTAAAAAAAAAAATATATATATATATATATATATATATATGCATAAATAAATATGTATGTATATCCCTCTATAATTATAGCTAATGATTTAACTTTTATTTGTTTTGACTATGCATGTAACTAAAGATTGTATCATTACTCATGTCCACAGCATTTCTTTTTACATGTCCATTATCAAAGTTAATTATTTATTTAAGAAAGAAGCCCTCTTCTACATACAAGACTTGGATAAAGGCAAGTAGTTAGTATTTCACAAGTCTTACATTTCACACCAGGATGCCACGTTAACACCTTTGATCTAGGTAGAAGGCCTTAATTAAAATAAATGTATTACAATAGAAGTGCTCACAAAGCACAATTAATGAATCTGTTAACTGGTTTTTACTTTGTTGTGGATACAGCAGCATTAGTTCTGTATTTGTAAAACAGAGTTCCTAAGGTCAGGAACCCTATCTTACTCTTTAAAAATCTTCCTTTTTAAAAATTTCTAGCACAGTGTCTGACATATAAGAGGCACTCCTCAGGAGTGGTTAAATGAAATTTTAATGAATTATAATATAAATACAAAGATCTGTTTTTTTTTCTTAGAATATGAGCTTCTTAAGAATAACGATCATGCTTCCTACTTCTTGTTGCCTCTACTGTAGTGTTCATTTCCAATAAGTATGAGTATTTTCAAATAAAATAAAATAAATTCTAATTATATTTAGGTACATTTTAAATTATGATCTTTAAAAGAAAAAAGTCAAATAGAAAAAACAAAGGTATAAATCATCAAAAACTAAAATCTTGATACAACACAATTTAAATAGCTCAGTTTGAGGAATAATATAAAACTGTACCTCATAGTCTAAAGCTCTCACATAGTATATTATTTCTAGTTCATTTCATGTCTCAGAGTGAAGGAGTTAAAAACCAACCACCATTACTATTAAGGCAAAATAAAAATAAAGTTATAACATATAATGAGAGCATTTAGGAAAAGTTCAAACAAGTAATTTTGAGAATTCAAGACAAACCTGAACTTTTCCTTTTTTTAACTTAAGATTTCCAAACAGATCATTGAGGTTGCTCCATGTTTAGAATTTTTACAGAGAGGTTAATGTTATGCAATTAAAACTAGATATTTAAATTATTTACTAAAATATCACTTATTTTGGATGTCGATGGGAAAAGGGAATTCTATTTACAAAAAAGCAAGCCTTAAATTTGTTAAACTGCATCTGGAAAATGTGATTTTACCAAGATTAGAACCCATCTGACCTTTCTGAACTGGCTTTAAATCTTTGGGGAACTGCATTTGTTTATCCTTAGAAAAATATGACTTCCTGTTTAAGAAGAAAGCTTCTAAAAAGCCAAGAAGTTTCTTGGAGATCAGGTAGTTAGTACTATAAGTAACTTTTTCAGGAGCTGTGCATGAATTAATTATAAACATGTGGATTTTATTTCCTCTAACAAGACAAATTGTTTTCTGATTTTTTTAATAAGTGGAAATATTGGCAAAATGCCTTTCAAGTTTGCTACACATAACACTCTGAAAAAAACAGTTTTAGAAATAGAACACATATATCGACTACACTTGAAAATATTTTGGCACAAAATTTCAATGGTTTTAATAGCCATACATGCTATATTATAACATAAATTTTCTCTTAAACTATGGCTTTTTGCTTTGTTTTCCAACCTAAAAGCAAATGAGCACCAACATATTTAGTAGAAATGCTTCAGTAATTGTGGTGTGCTAAAACTACAATCATATACTAGGATTACCAGTATTCTTATAGCACTACATTTATAGTGAATGCTCTAGGCTTGTGGCATTTGAAAGTTTAAAACTCTGAGTTTCTACTTTTTTCCACTAATCTGAAAGATCAGTGTCATGCTGTAATTATTAGTTTTGCTCTGGCACAAATATAAGTCAGGAAACAAATCCTTGGTATCTACATCTCAATGAAATTTTGTGGTCTTTCTGTTCCTCTTCTGACAGTAGCACTCATTTACTCATGGAGTAAAATATTTTGTCCTTTAAGAAAAGTGTCCATGAAGAAAAACAGAAGTGTCAGGAAAAAAAAATAATAATGAAAAAGTAGTTAAATTGTTATAGGAGAAAATGCACAAGCAACACATGACTCTTGAGAAAGGGGGTTGAAAAATCTGGGAACCTCTACAAATATTCCCACTTTTGCAAATTTGGAAACAGCTGTTCTTAGGAAGAATTGCTCTTGAAAGCCCATGGACTTCTTCCACTCAAAACCTCCACTGCAAACAACTAAATGACATTGAAATTTCAAAATAGAAGAGATGAATTTAAAATACTGACATTTGAAATGGATCCAGGGCTTCCCTGGTGGCACAGTGGTTGAGAGTCCGCCTGCCGATGCAGGGGACACGGGTTCGTGCCCCGGTCTGGGAGGATCCCACACGCTGCGGCGCGGCTAGGCCCGTGAGCCATGGCTGCTGAGCCTGCACGTCCGGAGCCTGTGTTCCGCAATGGGAGAGGCCACAGGCCACAACAGTGAGAGGCCCGTGGACCGCACACACACACAAAAAAGGATCCATTTACCATGAGCTAAAAATTAACAGTAATTTTTGGCTGTTACTAAAAATAACAGCTATTTACTATATACTGTGTGTTATTCCACTGTGTTAGAACTTCATGTAATCCACACAATAACCTGTAATGTTTCTCATTATACACCTGGAATAAGGAGGTTCAAAAAGTTTACAGAGCCTCCTCAGAAAGGTTAAGATCATCCTAGCTCATCAGCCAAGTCTGCTGAACTTTAGTGTTCATGAGTTTTAGTATAAAAAATATATTTCAGGTATGAGCTATGTTGTGTCTCACTGAGCCCATCTACTAGGCTCTATGTAAAATATAAGGGGAATGGAAGGCTTAATAATGTTACTGAGTAGATGGTAGGTTAAGTGAGTGGTCTTTGGAAACTTGGGTGTCTGAGCTCAAACCCTGGGTCGGCCTCATACTGACTGCGTCATTTTGGACATGTTCCTTATAATCTATAGCCTCAGTTTTCTCACTTGTGAGATGTGGATAATGATGGTACATGCCCAGAGTATAGGCACATGTAAAGCACTTAAAATAGTGCATGCCAGATAGGTTTCCATTCTGTTAACTATTATTACATACAACATATTCCATGGCCGTAGTAACCTTCTGATATCGAATTCTTTGTTATTGTTTTCCTCACTCTCCCTAGAATTTAGTCAATATGGCTAGACATAATAACCAATTAATTAATAACTATCCTGTTGGGTTAAGGACTTTAATGGAGAAAGATGTATCTTTAAAAGTTTTAGATGTAATTCTGACTACCTCTTTGCTGCAAATGTTTTCACTGTTTATGGTAATATTTATTTTTCAAATTTGTCATGGGATTATATATGAAAATAAGCTTTCAATAAACATCATTAATGTTTGTGTGAATATAATATAATATAATATATAATATAATATAATACTTCAGTCTGACAAGAACTGGAAATAAATCTTCAAGTTCCACAAAGGAAGAATCACTCCATTTGATACAATCTGAATTAAGCAATTTGAATTCTTTGTAAAATGGCATTTAACTAGGAGACAGAAAGATAAGGAAGCTGAGTCAACTTCGAAACTTCCTGTATTTTGCAGCGATGGTGTTGTGAGCCTTCAAGTAAAGGGAGATCAGTGTGATGCCATTTTGAGCTCATTGTGCATTGGAGCATAAAAGGAAGAGGTGGGTGGCAGCAAAGCTGAGCTAGGAGCCTTCTGGAATGAGACACGGCAGGAGGCGAATGGAGCAGTTAGACAGATGTGTGGATGAAAAGACCAGGGCACAGAGAAAGATGTTCAGTGATGATGCAGATAAGAAGGGGGGAAAGGTTACGATATGACCCAATTACCACAAATAACCAAAGAAATAATAACTTGTGAGAATAGAATGCAAAAGGAAAGATGAGAGGCTCATTGGGATGTTTTCTGGAATTCCTTTTGCAGCCCTCCTCAGACTAAGTCACCCAACTATAATTATCTCAACTGATCTGACAGTTCTTCACTTGTGTTCGTGTATCTCAGTACAGATAAATAAAGCTAAATAGGAATATGATTTTTGTTTCTTTTTCATTGGATTACAAGTTTATAAAGGGCTAAAACTGTATCTTCTACTTCAGTATTTCTCCACACTGACATGAGTTTTAAAATGCTGTTACTTGTCAGTAAGAGAGAATACTTCAAATATTGATCAGAATTTTTTCATCATGGTGGGTTATTTAAGTTGGATTCAAAGATAAGGAGAAATTATTTGAAATTCAGATGTTAATAAAAGTATCTGCATATTTTAGAGACTGTCTTTCATTGCTCATAATGGATAGTCATATTTTAATAACAATAATACTAATGATTAGTATTATATATAGAATACCAATTTGGTGTTAAAATTTCAGTCATTTTATAAAATTATTATTAGACTCCTAATCAAATATCTCTCACCTAAATATTTTAAAATGTATATATTTGCAAATTACCTAGGTGACATATAATTCTTAAACCCTCTGCATATATGATAAATGCTCTGCCAACATACTTATGACTCCATATTTAAGATTCAGCTTTTGTTTGAAAATTTTGTAATACAAAGAAAATACAAATAGATGAAGACACATTCCCAAAGACCCAGTACAATAAATGCATAACTAAATCTCCCTATCTAGTTCATATATTTATTGTTGCACTTATCATGCCATGTAATTTATTACTTTTTTGTGTGTTTGTTTCCTACAGTAGCCAATGAGATCGCTTAAGGGAAAGGTTGGTTTTATTATTATACAATATATAGTACAGGGCCTGGCACACAATAGCATTCAAAAATAATTGGTGAAGAAAAGAAAGAAGGAAGGAGGGAGGGGAGGAGGGAAGGGAAGGGAAGGAGGAAGAAAAAAGAGGAAAGTGAGATATATGAGAATATATGGCATTATACAACCTGCTTCCATATTCTATTTAAGCAATAATTTTGTGGGACAGGGTTCCATTGTATTTAGTGTCCCCTGAGGGGTCAAACAAACACAAAAATAGTGTCTTGCATGTATACAACACTTCATAATTTAGACAGTTCTTTCATATGCCTTAGTTATTTGATCTTCACAGTAACTCCATGACACAAAAATCATTTCCTGCCCTCTTTTACAAAAGAAGAAGCTGAAGCTCAGAGAGTTTAAATGACTTCCCCAAGTGCACCCAGATAATAAACAGCAGAGTTAGAATGAAAGTAAAAAATCTTCTAAGTCCATCAACTTCTCAGGAACATAGTTTAAGTTTAATTTTATTAACTTAATTGTACACAATAGTATGAATTCCTTGAGAAGACACCTAAAGTTTGCCTTGTACATACAAAGGAATAATAATAGTAATAAGAAGAACAACAATATAGCTAACATATATTGACTGCTTGCTTCTTACAGACACTGCCCTATGAGTTTATGTGTATTTGCCTGTTTAATCTTGACAACTCTATGAAAAAGGTACCATTATGCTTAATGAGGTGCTGCAAGGTGCAGTGACTTATCTAAGGTAAAACAGTAACAGTAAAGCTGAGATCTAGCTATTATCAATACTACCTTATATTAAAATGTCTCTGTCCTTGATATAGTGTAAATATGAACTTAAAATAAGAGAAATCACAGTTAACTCATAATCCAACCTGGAAACTTTACACCAGTACCTGAAGCCAGTCAGCTGTGTTTCTTGGCAAAACACTAAGGCTGTTTTGTACCTCCTTCTTTCCCGTAAAATGAAGCTAAACAGAATGATGCCCAAGCTATCCCTGAGTTCTGAAAATCTAGGAGGAAAATCTGCACACAATCTTCATAGCACTTAGGTAGTAGACCATAAAAGAAGAAATCCACCTGGCAAGTCAGCATATCAGTGAAGAAAATGATGAGTCAAGAGGAGAATTAAGTATCAAAAATAAAATATCTATGTATTCTACAATTAAAGTTCAATATTTATCCTGGAATAACTATCTACAGCCATCTAGGGTAAACCACTTTTAAGAACATATTTCGGGGCTTCCTTGGTGGTTAAGTGGTTAAGAATCCACCTGCCAATGCAGAGGACACAGGTTCAAGCCCTGGTCTGGGAAGATCCCACATGCTGCGGAGCAACTAAGGCTGTGTGCTGCTGGGCCTGCGCTCTGGAGCCCGCGTGCCACAAATTCTGAAGCCCACACGCCTGGAGCCCGTGCTCTGCAACAGGAGAAGCCACCGCAATGAGAAACCCACGCACCGCAACCAAAAATAGCCCCTGCTCGCCGCAACTAGAGAGAGCCTGCGCGCAGCAATGAAGACCCAACGCAGCCAAAATAAATAAAATAAATAAATTTTTAAAAAAGAACATATTTGGGTTCTTTTATTTCAACCCTGAATGAATCCAGAAGTTTGAGGATGGGGCTCAGACCAGAGAGCACGTCACAATTATCAAGGGTCACAAAGAGGCAGAAGAGAGACATTATGGAGTCCAAGTGACTCTCAGATGCCCTGGGTGAACTGGCTCCATGGCAACCCACCCCACTGTCAGTATTTCAAGCTCATTTAAGGGTAGTCTCTCTGAGACTGCTTTTCTGCACTAGCTTTTGAAGCACTGAATTACCTTGATTTCCACCTTCCCATTCCACTCCTCTGCTTCTTGTTTTGATTTCTCTTTTCTGACTTCTCAGTTTTTTAATCTCATTTTTAAAGAGGAGAATCCTATAAGGTCTAGTTCTTGACCCTTTGTCCTTCTTTTGCTTAACTGTCCCTTGGGAAACTTGTACAATCTGAATGACTAACTAGAATTTATGAGATTATGAGCCAGATCTCTTCCTGCTTATTTATCCATTTCAACTGGATGTCTCAACATCACTCAAGTTAAATAGGTATAAACTCTGAAACAATAAAATTTTCCCAAACCAGTGTTGTATCTGGAATACCCTATACAGTTCTGCAACTCATCTTTAACTTCTTTCTCTTCTTCCACAACCTAATCCCTTCGTTTTTTGGGGTTTTTTTTAGAATAAAAATCTATGAATGAAACAACAAATAAATTATTCTATATGTTGTGTTCTATTCTTGATCTAAATAATTATTTACAAATCTTTTGAATGAAAGGCCTCAAAGAAAGAACTGATCTAATATCAGCCAAAAGTTTTTAAAAAAATAAAGATTTTTAAAATATTAAATAAGGAAAGAGAATAATTGGAAGAGCAGTTTGCACCGTCTCTCCTGAGTTCTCTGTCTCTCCAATACCTACCTTGACAGTCAAATATAAAGGAGGAAACACATGTCCCATTAGTCAAAAAAACAGTTTTGGAACATACATAAATATACATTTATATCATATCTATATATCATATCTATATATCTATAGACATATACATATATATCTTTATGTTGCTATTTCTCTTTCTCTCTCTTTCTCAATCTGGCTAGACTATCCCAATTATTGCTTCATGTGTTTTTAAAATTACTATGACTATTGAATAACGTTGACGCCTACGTGATGGACATAAACTTATTTCATAAAATATGGCTTGAATCGTGCTCTTTACCTCAAGTCTTATCAAAGTGCTGACATCAGCTTGAGCTCTGAACCCTGAAACTCCTGAGAGCAATTTAAAGTGATGTCCCAACATCACTCAAGTTAAATAGGTATAAACTCTGAAACAATAAATTTTTCCCAAACCAGTGTTGTGTCTGGAATACCCTATACGGTTCTGCAACTCATCTTTAACTTCTTCCTCTTCTTCCACAACCTAATCCCTTAGTTCTTTTGTTTTGTTTTTTAGAATAAAAATCTATGAATGAAACAACAAATACACACTGGGAATCAGGTATTAGTTCTTGATAGGCCAAAATGAGTTTGATGGCTTTTTTTCCAAAGAGTACTAAATTCTATGAGTTTCATTGTCCTCATCTGCAAACTGGTGTGTCGGGCAGAACAACTCCTCATGAATTTATGAATCTAGGATGATGTGCTTCTCAATCTGGTTTTCAGACTGGTCTCACTCAAACTGAGCAGTGAATGAATACGCATAAAAGAAGTAAAAAATTGACTTGGAAAGAACATTTTAAAAGCTTAAAACATGGATTATAAAGAGAAGGTATTTAGTGCCCCTCCAGAAGAGACTTTAGATAGATCAGGTAAACTACATCGTTATCTATAGACTTTGAGATTGGCCTCAGCTACTTTTAGAACTGTTCTTGAGTACTCAGTAGGGGGAAAGTACTTTTTTATATTTAAAAATTTGTCATCAACTTGAGGATATATTCAATTAAGGTGTCATGTCTCATCTCAAGTGGAAAAACAAAGGTAAAAAGCCTAGCAGTACAGTAGCATTTAACAGCTGATACGAGTGTTTCTGCCTGATTTGGTGTAATTACACAGACGGAAATGCTCAGCTTCAGAATTATAGGCAACCGTTAATTATCTGTTCCCTATCCCAAAGTGGATATATTTTTCATAAGCTTTTAGGGTTAGGAGTCAAAAGGAAGTACAGCAGTTTGTTTTATTTAAACTTTAGTCTGTGGTATATTTTACAAGACTTTGGGGGGACAAGTAAATTGTAACAGAACACTACTAACTTTAGCTAGTATTGGATAAAAAAGAAATATGCCAGCTTAACTCACCAACTCTATAGACTTCAATGATGTCTGCAAATGAGAATTTCTTTTCTTAAGAATCACACTGTTAGAACATTCCTCATCTTCATTTTACATGTAAATAAAGTCAATTCCTATAAAAATCTGATGACTCAAATCACTGGGATGGGAAGAAACATTTCCTCTACCTCTACCCACCCACCCATGGGTATGAGATATTGAATGAGAAAGACACACACACACACACACACACAATTAAGAAGTTCTGTCGCATGCTTTCTGTTGCATGAATGAAATCCCTTATGGCACTTTCTGTAAACAGTACAGTAAAAGTTTAAATTGCTGTTCAACTATTGTAAATGCTAGATTCATATTTCACTGAATGCAACAATCACCAAGATATGGTCACTTGGCTTTATACAAATAATGCAAAATTTTCAGGTTTCACAGTAGCACTGAATCTTCTGTGCTAGCTGATCCAAAAGTAACATTATAACCTTTAATTCAGGGTCTTTAAGGACAGTGGTACAGGTTGTGCTGTACACAAAGGTACCTTGCTAAGGAAACGTGATTTCAGCCTGAGTTTAGCTCTCCAAGTCATGGGATGTGGCATGAAGCTTGCACTGCCCAGCATTCCACCCTACGAGGAACAGCTTTTTCTAATTTCTCTACCCAGAGGAGTCTTTTTCTAATGTGCACTAAGGAGCTGTCTGTGAAAGCAAAGGGCCTTGCTTCTGATTTTCTCTAGCATAATTCTCTATCTAAAATGTTTATTAAATTATATGCTACATTAGAAAAGGGATAGTGTCCTATTTGTTTTTGTTTTCCTATCATTTAGCATAGTATCAGTTTCTTTGTTTGTTATTAGTGGAATCTGGAGACCATGAAGTAATGGACTTGAGTTCAAAGCCAAGTCTTTGAACAACTAACTACAGGGCATGCCACTTACATGGACGGCTATGGAAATGACACTCCCTGGAGCTGTGCACGGTCGTATAACTTTAGAGGGACTCCTAGTTTTATAACGATGTATGGTGGCACGTTTTTTAAGAATAAGTATAGTAATTAACAGCAGATAATGCAATTTTCATGCACACTATCTTACAGTATCTCATTTATACTTCACAGTTAGCAAGTAAAGATTTTTCTCACTATTTTTTAGGTGAATTAACTGAGCCTCAGAGAATTAAAATTACTTCTTGCCTAAGATCACACTAGTATTTTTCAGAGCTGAAATTCAAACACAGGTTAGTGTGATGCCAAGGTATATGAGATTTTAAATTATCCTCTTTTATATAAATATCTGAAAGAATTTTATAGAACAACAGATTCCACATATGGCTGAGTCCTAAGAGAACAGACATGTCATGACAATTACTCTAATACCAGTATGGCATTTAAGTAATCTTTCAGTTAGTAAAATACTGAGTCATACAAAATTATAAGAAATAAAAGTGCACACCAACCTACCTTGACTATGAGTTTTGGTAAAAAAAAAATACAGTTTTGGAATATTCATTAAAGTTAGCTTTTAATAGGAAGTCAAAGGAAGCAAAACAAATGACCACCTAAGGTCCATCTGATTTTACCTTGGTAGATATTCATTTAGGTGAGGATAACAAAAGTGGTGAAAAACACAAAAGATTGTTATTATTTTTATTATACCAATGTCTATAATATTTTTAAAATACCTCTTTCACATTATTCTATTTGATCCCATTTTATAGAAGGTAGAAAGACGCAGAGAAGACCAGTTACTTCTAAAAGGTGATGGTGCTACAAAGAGGAAACTGATAACAAGACTTGAACACTGATCTTCTGACTCTAAATGAAGAACAATGTCTAATTCATCAAGAATATTTTTGGCTGCTACTGACCATAGAGCCAACTGAACAAATGAAATATGCAGATTGCATATGCAATACATATTGTTTTTTATTAGCAAAGATGCCTATCAAGAGTGAGGTAATTTCATCTCTTTAGATTTGGCTGGAAATCTTATATTGATCAAAGCAAAGCAAATACTGTGAAGTTATCTTGCTGACTTTTCAAGTCCAATGAGGTAGTGGAAGTAACAAAAGTATGGCTGCTGTAGACTTAATTATTATCAAAAATAATTTATTGATGATTTAAAGTGGCAAGAAGCTTAGAAGAAAAATACCTTGTCACTTTAGCCAAGGAAGAGAACCCTAGGCCTGGTCTCACTTGCATCTTAAACTTAAGAAAAACTGATTTCCAGAAGTGTAGGGGATGAGGAGGATTATTGGTATTATCAAATATACTCAGAGACAAGACATTTCAGTTAAACAGAAAAGGTATGCCTGTGTATGATCCTAATAAGGATAAACCATAAGTGAAGAAGGCATTATTTTAAATTAATTTTTAAATAAAAATTATATATATTTAAGGTGTGCAAATGATTTGATATACATATACAGAGTGAAATGATCACTATAGTTTAGCTAATTAACATATGTTCTCCTCACATAATTACCTTTTTTTGTGTGTGTGAGCAGAGCACCTGAAATCTACTCTCTTAGCAAATTTCCAGTATTCAGTGCGGTAGTTTTAACTATAGTCATCATGCTATACATTAGATCTTTAGACTTATTCATCCTACGTAATTGCATCTTTGTACGCTTTGATCAACATCTCTCCATTTCCCCACCTCCCCACCCCTGATAACCATCATTCTAATTTCTGTCTCAATGTATTTGACTTTTTAGATTCCATATATTAGTGAGATCATGCAGTTTTTTCCTTTCTGTGCTTGCCTTATTTCACTTAGCATAATGTCATTTAAAATACAGCTACCCAGAGACGTCTTTGAGAATTTCAGGTAAAGGACATTTGGATAAGTGGAAGAAGGGTCGCATAAAAAAAGGGGGGAAGCCCATAAATTCATCATAAAGATGTTGAAATATAAAGAAAGGATCATTGTGAAGAGTCTTAGGACAAAAAACCAACACAAAGGTTATTTACAAGTATGCTTAACACTAGAAAAAGGAGAAAAAGGAGAAAAGGAACATTCCCTAGGATTGGAAGAAGGCAATGTAATATCATATTTCTATTAGTATAGCACAGTCATCTATGTCCACTAATGAAATTAGGATACATCTGTGTGTGATAGAAAATAAGCATTACTTCTGAACACTATTTTGTCTCTGGCTCTTCTATTAAGAAAAATGACCTTAAAACCAAAACTGGCACAGTCAACTGGATTAATAAGAGACAGAATTTCAAACTAAGTAAGACGAATGAGCCAGAGTTGTAACCTGATGTAAATACAAACTTTAGGTTTAAATACTGATAGTTCTACATATGAATTGTGAGGTCTTCAATACTCCTTGTAGCTCTCTGTTCAGCACTCTTGTGTAAAATCAATGGCATCAACCCCATGACACTATGAGGAAAAAAATGAGCATTTAAGAGGCAAACGTCTGATATGTAGTCCTTGTACACATGCAACACTCAATTCCTTTAACTATTATTATTATTATGAGACAAAGTCTTAGCAAAGTCCATATCTAGTTATTATAGCTCCCAACTCTGAACCCAGACACTTCAGGCTTACATAAATATTTGGTGAACAAACAAGCAAACAAAAAATCAAAATCTTACAAGAACATGAGCTGTTTAAAATGACTTCAAGATCCTGGGTTCTAATTAGTTATACTCTAGGAAACAAAATCTATAGATACGATCATGGAACCACCTGTTAGTAATTATTGAATACTAGGACAAATAGGAAAATTCCAGAAATATAGAATAAAGAAATATTCCAATTTTTTAACATGAGAAAAAAGATTCTAGAAACTACGGAATAGCAATTTAGAGGTTGACTCACAGAGTGAAGCGTTGAATATGAGGCTGTGAGCACTTCAGGAAACTGTATTCTCTGAAGAAAGCTAAACACTGGAGGCAACCAAAAGAAATATAATATAATTGAATTTTAGTAAAAAAAAAAGTGATAATTTCTCATGATATCTTCATAAATACAAGAAAAACCTAGGCAGGACAATAGAAGTAACAAGGATCCGTGGGTGCTCAAATAACAATAAACAGACAGGGTTCATTATTGTTCTTACCAGGAAAGAGCTCTCACATACTAGCACACTACTGATGCTCTGTCTTTATAAATGCTTTATTGATAATCAAAGCCATACAAAGATAGAAACCATGTACATACATGAAAGACATCCATCACGTTTCCTATCAGGCCCAGCCCTCTTGTGATGGAATTTTCCATGTCAAACACACAATATCACTGTCTCTGGCCAAGAGGCACATAAGAGACATTGAGTCTCCCCAGTTCCTGGCTTTCCTGTTTGCAAAACTTTTGTTTTTTATCATTTTTTTCAACTAGAAGGCATAACTAAGCTATGGATAAAGAAAGGGTCCAGAAAGGAGGGAATATTCTTTTTTTTTTTTTTTTGTAGTACGCAGGCCTCTCACTGCTGTGGCCTCTCCCATTGCAGAGCACAGGCTCCGGACGCACAGGCTCAGCGGCCACGGCTCACGGGCCCAGCTGCCCCGTGACATGTGGGATCCTCCCGGACCAGGGCACGAACCCGTGTCCCCTGCATTTGCAGGCGGACTCTCAACCACTGTGCCACCAGGGAAGCCCCAAGAGGGAATATTCTTAAACCATGTCAGTCTAACATAGTGGTCACAGTCTGGGGACTCTTAGGCCACATAGAGTATGAAGGTGTGTTGTGGTTGGCCTCTTAGTGCTAATTTGTTTTGTTTTTTATTGAAACCCTTTTCTAAAACTGAGGATAAGTTAACCTATGGACAGGATAAAAGAGCAATTTCCTGGTTATACAGTTGGCTGGACCTGATAAAAATCACCTCCTTTAAAGAGGGTATGTGTTCTTCAATTTGTCAAATGAGCTCTCTTTACTAGCCTGGTCTTCTCCAAACTCAGCTAAGAACCAAAAGATGGAACTTAACAAGGAGACAAATCACAGTTTGTTCCAAAGAGGTCTTAACATTAAGAGAGATTCAAAATTTATAGGACTTCCAGGTTCAAGATGGGCTTTGAGTCTACGTGTTTACCTCTATCCTTCCAAAGTGCCACTGAAATAACCATATCAATGTAAAAATAAATATTACTGAATTATGTTATGAGGTAGTGATCTTCTTGCTAAGCAGTTTTTAAAGAAAGGTTAGCAAACACTTGTCAGGATGCTACAGAAATTATTTCAGAATTGGATAAAAAAATGAATAGATGAACTTTTTCTTCAAAACAAAAATTATTTTAATATAAAAATTTATATTCCAATTGGTCAATCTATAAATATTTATTGTTTACGCTCTCTGCATGGCAATAGCTATTAGTGTGATATACTAAGTTGTGACCTCCATCCCTCAAATCACAGCTGTTCCAGCTCCACAATCCATCTTATAGGGAGGAGGAAGGAGGAGAAGGGCGTGTCCTCTCCCTTGAAAGGTATTTGAGGAAGTTACACATGCTATTTCAGCTGATATCTCATTCATCAGAACTTAGCCCCATGCCCGCCAATTGTAAAGGATTTGGGGAAATACCCTTACTCAAGATGACTATGACTCAGCTAAAAACGGGGCATTCTATTACTGCAGAAGAAAGGAGAATAAATAACAAGAGACAACCAGCAGCCTCTGGCCATGGACCCAAAACACAGACCAGAATATAAGTAGGGCTTGGGAGAATGACAAGCTTCCTTCTGCAGGTAAAAGCTGCAAGGAAGATGATTCTGTCAAGGAAGAGCCAGTGCTCACTTAAGAGGCATTGTCGGGAAGGATCAGTGAGGTGATCGAGGATGAATGGGAGTCTAATAATCAAAGAACAGAAGTTTCTCAGAGAGCACATTTGAAATTTTGGGAGTTGACCAGGGAGAGCCATAGTGGGTTGAGAAAACTAAAGAGAAAATGGATGATCTAAGGGACTTACATCTTTAATGATGGTCGGAGAAAATAGGGCCATAATTGGGTCAGCTTGCTGCAAGTGTGTCAAGATAAAAAGAACCGACTGATACCCTCAGCTCATCAGGACTCAGCTGCATCTTGGAAGGGCACTGAGAATGTGAGATATGAGAGTTCATGCATATTTGAGAGCAGCTCTGCACGACAGATGTACTAGAAGCACAGGAATGAGGAAAGTTGGGGCAGCTGAGACAACCCAGTTTCTGGCACAGAGGTATAGAGAAATGTTTCAAGAAGAGTTGACAAAATTGATAGTCTCCAACAGAATCTGCAAAATCTAGTTCCTAATTCTCAGATGTACAGGTAAAGAAAAGATTGCGTTTTCTTACTTCCTGTGAGTAGAAATATCCTTTAACAAGAAGGGAAACAAAGAGCATTCGATGTGAGCTCAAACTCCTCTTCATCTCGCTCTTCTTCTCCTGTCACTCTGCTCTTTGGCAAATTTGTACCTTCCACTGGGGAACACTAGAGCCCTACAATTTAAAAAATTGCTCCTAAAGGCAATGTGCTAGTCTTCTATTAATGCTTGAGCATATTCATTGAGATCTAGCTGCCCAGCCCGAGGACATATCAAAGAATCCCTTCTAATAGAATGCAATGGTCTTCCTAAGAGGAAGTCAGTAAAATACATTCCTTTTCCCATCCCACTGCATTCTCAGTAATATCTGAGCACCCATACAGACCAGTACCTTAGCACTTGCTATGTAGACAGACTCTTGGTTTGTCTCCGTATTTACAGCTCAACTCGACTCCTGTAAACACAAAGAATAATATGTGGCCCATTCTCAGAAAATCCACAGCTTTCCCCAAATAGACTTTGAGTTCTTTTGTCTGTTTTGTAAATAATCTAAATTAACCTGCTTTTCAAAAATTATTGTTCTTTAAGCTAATGCTTTAAAGTAATTATTTATAGACATCATGCTAAATTCTATGAGGACAATTTTGCTATTCAATCCCATTATTTCTGACGGATTGTTCAGATTGAGTATATTTTTCCTTCAGGTTGAGTATATTTTTCTTTCTCCAAATTTCCATCCAACAGCCTTTGCTGCTTTTCTCCTCCAAAAGAAAGGATTCTATTTTCCTTTTCAGAATATAATTTTCAGAGTTTCATATTAAGTTATATTTCAGAGTTATGATCAACTATTCTAATTTTTTACTTTCCCCTTCTCTCCTCATGGCATTTTGTCATATGAACGATCACTTATGAACATTTGCAGACTCCAGACAGAAATTTTCCTATTTGGAAAATAGAGCTTTTCAACATGAGTAAAAATAACATTAGCAAAAATCTTCCAGAAAATACTATATGTCTCTGAATGGTAGCATTGGTAGAGTTTAGATCCAGCAAAATCTCACTAAATACTCAATAGCAACTTTCCTAGAATTAATTCATTTATTTCTAAAAGTGTGAAACAAAAATAATGCCATCTCTAGGCTACTTGGTGAGAGAGAGGGGGAAAAAACGTCTTGTTTATAGTTATAATGAGTTGGAACTAATTCTGTTTCTTTGTTTCTGGTTTGCCATACCCAGTCTAATTGTTAGGGTATGTGTACCCTTCTAAATACACTGTTTGCTTTGAATAAGATCTGAGTGGGAAAGAGTCTCAGTTCACAGCCTATGGAATCTATTTGCATTTCCAAGGAAATAGTTGTTTACTACTCTGTTGTCATTTGTTCAGAGCACAACATAGAAGTGAATTCCCATCAATATTCATAGCCCTTGTAGACTCCAGAGGCTCCCTGTGTGATTGTGCTTCATTTAGCTCTAAATCTGTATTCCCATATAGATTTAAACAAGAGAGCTAGGGAAATTTTGAAGTCTTTTGTTCTCAGTCACAGTAATATTTAAATAGTCCACTGGGTATGCAAATATTGTGGATTCCTTTATTGCTTTGTTATAGTCTACCATGAAAAGATTCACCTTAGGGGAACATAACCCCTTTTTTGTTCTTTTTTAATTTTAGATTCTGAAAAATATTTACCTCTACCCTTACTAGCTTATTTGTAAATCAGTTTGGTTTCTCAAATTCACACAAGGTCAGGCATCTATAATTCTTTTCAATGCTGAGGTTATATCCTATGCTTCTACTCTCACTCCAGTGTTCTTAGACTCACTCAACAGGTTAAACCTGAACTTGTCTACAGACTTCTTATTATTAAAAACCTCAAAATATTTGGTATACCTGTAATTATTCAGTGAAAACATATACAATGAGTTATGATGACCATAAGATTAGAGAGAAAAAAATCTAGGATCTGTATCAAGTCAATGAAAAGTAAGAGTTTATTAAAAATCAGAACTCTGCATATGTATGTTATTTTGAAGCATATATTCAGCATACTCTATGGATTGTATACACATATACAACAGGTGGAGATTTAGACTTCTCCTATAATGGGAAGGAGACATTAAAACATTTTTCCTTTCATTGTGTCATTGTTCTTTTTTTTAAATTTAATTTAATTTTATTTTTTATACAGCAGGTTCTTATTAGTTACCTATTTTATACATACTAGTGTATATATGTCAATCCCAATCTCCCAATTCATCCCCCCCCCCCAGCTTTCCCCCCTTGGTGTCCATACGTTTGTTCTCTACATCTGTGTCTCTATTTCTGCCTTGCAAACCGGTGTGTCATTGTTCTTAAATGTGTGTATATACCTACAAGAATTTTTATTTAAATAGATACATTCAATTAAAATTCCAAGTTCCTCTAAATATTGATCCAACAACTTCTTATGTAGAAAATGATATGATATGCCACAGTAGAACTACAGAAAATAAACTTAACATTTGGTGGAATAAGATAAAGAAGTAATTCTTGGTGATAAGATAAAGAAAGCATGAGGCTAAATACTAACACAGGGTCAGGAATGTTGTTCTATAAGGGATTTTTTTTCAAAAAGAATTTGTGCCATTTGTCTAGAATGGTTTAGAAAATAGAAACCTAAGAATATATGGAGGGGAAACAAGTAAATGAAATAGACTTAAATAATCTATTTTAAAATAATCTTTTCAATTTGCATTTAAGGTTCTGGTGCCAGTTCAGATAAAAGTAAATGTACTTCATCCTCTCTTCTACTGAATACAACTAAATATCTAGACAGTTGCATTCAGCAGCTATCTGAAGACTCTGAAAAGTTAAATGGTAGCAGATAGAATAAGAAAGGAAACCAGAACTCAAAGTAAGACCAATATAAGTGTGAGTTTCTTGTATTTTTCCCTCTAATATCTCCCAGCCTGGGCTGAAAAGCAACAAAAGCCAGAATTGCAATCTGGGTGTAAGCAGAAAATGCTTACAAAGAAGACCTTTATTTCTGGTCTGCACATCAGGGAAAGTAGCCCCCAGGGTCAGAGAGAGTGGGAAAGTTCACTGTTTTTTGTTTTCTCCACTCTAATCCCAGGCAACCCCATGGCAGTGGTGGCAGGGCTAGGCAGTGGCAGCTGGGCAGGCAACCAGATCTCTGACGGAAAGGAACCATTCCTCCTAACAAGAGAAACTGTAACCCTGAGAATGGGGGGGAATACCCCAATTCTTTTTCTCTCTATATATAGTCCTACTGCTTGAACTCAGAGGTGAACAGTTGTGGGAAGTACACAGCCCAGTGGGAAAACTAAAGCCCTAGCTTTCTGGACAGAAGAGAAGGGTGGGAGCCTCTGAGAGCCAGAAAATGTCAAGGAGACTCAATGAGGAGAGAATTCAAGAAAGTGATCCTACAAAATTGTGTAACCTCAGCTACATGTACATGAATGAGACCCTAAACAACATACCAAAGGCTCTGAGAACTGAACTCTTGGTAGACCACCCTGAAGGTCTCAGACTCTGTGGCATACACATGTGACAGAGCTAATTAGCACTGCAAACTCTTTGAAAAAATGAAGCAACTCAGAACCATAGCTCACAGAAGGTAGTTGGGAACTTTCAGCCTAAATCTGTCCAGGTCTATTAAGTGATAACACACACACACACACACACACACACACACACACACACACACACACAGTCAACAATCTTCACAGTAACTAAACGACTCAGAATCTCATAATACAATATACCAAATGTCCAGGGTGCAATCCAAAATTAGCCAGCAATCTACAGATTCAATGAAATCCCTATCAAAATTCCAATAGTCTTTTATCCAGAAATAGGAAAATTGATCCTAAAATTCATATGGGATGCTAGTGGTCCATACTACGAAGACACAGTAAATAAAAGAGTGTGGCACTGGCATACAGATAGACATATAGACCAATGGAATAGAATCAAGTGTGCAGAAATAATCCCATACTATGGATAATTGATTTTTTAAAAAAATTTATTGGAGTAGAGTTGATTTACAATGTTGTGTTGGTTTCAGGTGTACAGAAAAGTGAATCAGTTATGCATATAGTCTGTAATGGCCTATATGGGAAAAGAGTCTAAAAAAAGTATGGCTAATTAATTTTTGACACGGGTATCAATTCTGTTCACTAGGGAAAGAAGTATCTCTTCAACAGGTGGTACTAAAACAACTGGATTTCTACATGCAAAAGAATGAAGTTGGACCCCTACCTCAAACCATATACAAAAATTATCTCAAAATGGATCAATGACCTAAATAAAAATACTAAAACTGTAAAACTTTTAGAAGAAAACCTAGGAGTAAATCTTCATAAACTTGGATTTGACAAAGGATTCTTAGATATGACACTAAAAGCACAAGCAACAAAAGAAAAAATAGATAAGTTTGACTTTATTAACACTAAAAACTTTTGTTCATCAAAGGGCATTATTACGTAAGTGAAAGATACCTACAAAATGAAAGATTTTTGCAAATCATATATCTGATAATGGTTTAATATCTGGAATATATAAAGAACTTCTAAAACTCAACAACAACAAAAAAACAAACAACCCAAATCCAAAAATGAGCAAAGCACCTGAATAGACATTTCTCCAAAGAAGATATACAAATGGCCAACAAGTATATGATAAGATGCTCAACAATCATTCATCATTAGGGAATGCAAATTAAAGCCACAAAGAGATATCTCTTCATACCCATTGGATATCTACAATAAAAAATATAACAAGTGTTGGCAAGGGTATGCAGAAAATGGAACCCTCATGCATTGTTAGTGGGAATGTACAAGTGTGTAGCATTTTTGAGAAGTGGTGACTGTTCCTCAAAATGTTAAACATAGAGTTACCATTTGATTCAATGATTTTACTCCCAGGTATATACCCAATAGAAATGAAAACATATATCCATATAAAAAGGTATACACCAGTGTTCATGGCAGCATTTCCTAACAGTCAAAAATTGATAACAACTCAAAGGTTATTCAACTGATGAATATATAACAAGTAAAATGTGGCATATCCACATAATGTATACCATTTAGAAATAAGAAGAAATGAAGTACTGACACATGCTACCACATTGCTGACCCTTGAAAGCATTTTGCTAAGTGAAGGAACCAAATCATAAAAGGCACATATGATTCAATTTCTTTGAAATATCCAGAATAAGCAAATCCATAGAGACAAGAAGTAAATTGATGGTTGCTTAGGAGTAGAGGAAGGAGGGGACAGGGGAGATGGGGATTGACTGTTTAGGGCTGATGTTATTGGATTTCTTTTAGGAGGGGTGACAATTAAATTGTGCTGATTGTTGCACAATCAAGTAAATATATTTTAAAACATTGAATTGTACATTTTAAATAGGTGAATTTTTATGTTAATTATATCTCAATGTCTGTTATTTTAAAAACATGTTTTTTATTCTACTATAAAATATATATAATAAATAGATGAAATAATTTCTGTGTCTCCTTAAGTTTTAAAAGTATAGGCTTCTAAGTAAGGCCCTTTACTTGGAACCTCTAATTCTAATAGAGCCTGTTTACTGTCAGAATCACCTGAAATTCTAACTTATACGAATCAAATTTTATATTTTGGTAATAAAATGTATCTCTGTTAATTTTAAAATTAATATAGACTGTTTAATACTCAAGTCACAAAGAGAGAACATAGAAATGATATTTAATTAAAAATATTTCAAGTGATGTTTTCATATAGTCATTTCTCTATTGTAACCGAGCAACAAATATTTTACAGTTAAACTGCTCATGTGCAAATTACCTTTCAGGAAGAGGAAAAATATAAAGGATTCTAGAGAACAGAATAAAAGCCTAACATCATGAACCAGTCTTGCACAATACTGGAGAGTAAAACACCCAATATATGTCAATGACTGGCTTTGGGGATGAATTTAATCTCATAAACAAGAGCCTTTGATTCTATAAGCATCAGTAGTATCATTATCACAGAATGTTAATGAATAAAAAAAGAATTGACCATCCAGTGACAATGTTTACACATAAGAAAATAGTGACTGACCCACTAAAGATTAAGGAATCTACAAAATTCAGAGAGCTAGATTGTTAAAAGATTTAGAGGAGAATCAAGGGTCCTGATTACTTGTCTAATTTTCTTTTAACCAGTCTCTTTCTGCCTAATTTGTTAAGTCCACTGGGCGAAAAAGGAATGTAACTAAACCTTAGTAGAACTTTAGAATTGACCCTGTCAGCTATTTTTTCATTGTCTGTAGCCAATTAAATGTATTGTCTTCAGCATAAAGCAATGTAAGTAATTGCATAACATAAAAGTGAATGTTAAATTATAATTAAATTATTCTGCAAGCCTATCACACTAAGTTTATGGCCATTTCATCATATTGCAGCAGCACGCAGAACAACAATTAGAAAGAAACGTTCTAAATTGAGATCTCAACTTTCTGAAGACTCGTCTCCTTGAAGGCATCTCCTAACATTGTTTATGTCGTTGCTTTTCATTTTTCAACTGTCAGCTTTTCTTCTATATATACATTTATTGTGATCCTTTTTCCTTCAGCAGATAGCCAGACACTGGGAGATTCCAAATTAAATGCCTCTCAGTTCGACTTAGTACAGAAAGGTCCTGATTTATTACTCAAGATTTATCCAGTGCTTTTCCTTCTCTCAGATTCTTACAATCATTTACTAGCTTTTCCTGAGGACGATGCTGTGAAGGTCATTTTTAGCACGCTTACTTGACAGATGAGAACACAGGCTTCAATTGAGAAAATTATTTTGACTGAGGTGGCAGAATAAGGTTAGCTCAGCGCCCAGAATAATGTCCAAGGTCACGTTAGCACACTTAGTTCCACATTTCTTTCTCATTTCTCCAATCTTCAACGGAGAAGCAGAATGTGTTCATTGTGTGAACCCCTTTCCTCCCAGATGTTCTTCTCAGAGCCTAAACTTTCCACAGGAGCTAACACTGGTCAGTGTCTTTTACCTAATCCAAATAAACCTCTGAAAGATGCACAAACCTGTGAGAGCCATATTACCTAGAAGGTATTTGTGTGTGTGCATATGTGTAGGTGTGTGTGTGTAAGAGGAGGGGTGATTTATTCAAAATGTATTCACTCAACTGTAGTTTTAGGAAGCCACCATGTGACTGGGACGATATGAGGTTCTGAGGTACTGAGGCAAATAAGACACAGTTCCTGCCTTTAAGAAGTGAAAAACCTACTGGGGAAACAGAACAATATAGAGATAAGCAAACAATTATATATGTATTTTTAAAAAACACACACACACAACAATGTGACGTCTTAGTGACATGAAAATGTCCAGGAGGTTTATAGGAGTTCTAAGAAGAGGACAGGCCAGAAATCAGTGACAGTTTACTCATATTTTGGGAGTAAAAACTGTGGGAGAGGAGAGGCTCAGAGTCAACTTCTCCTCATGTATCTCCTCTCTACCTACTGTGCACAAGCAGCATGAAAAGGTGAGGGAATACAAAGGAAATAGCAGGCATACACTGTGTTGTCTTCCACTGTCACCACTGACTGCAAGAAAAGCAAGTGACTTCATCCTGTATTACACTGAATATCATGAATAAAATGATAAAAAAAGTGCTAGGAATATAGTACATATAAACTACTTAGTACCTTGCCAGACACAGAGTAATTGCTTAATAAATGTTAGCTATTTTTAGTTACTATTGATATTTTAACCAATTGTATCAACAGCTCTTTTCAAATTTACTCTATGCTGCCATCTTGATAGAATGAACAGAAGGAGAAAAAAAGGAGGAAAACAATTGGAAAATATTGGTATTGGTGTTTTAAGTGGAAAAATAACATGAGATAGACTCTATCATTTATATTACCCTATTTTTGTGCCATCTGTGCTAGACACATATACATTGTTTTATTACTTCTTACAACAATGAGGGAGGTAGGTAGGCTTAACTCTATTTTACAAGTAAGAAAAATAAGAATCAATGAGATTTAAATAACTTTAGAAGGTCATACAGATAGAAAAAGGTGGCACCAGGACTGGATCAACTCTCCAAACTCCAGTCTTGTTGTTTTTATACACTCTCTTCTCAAATCAGAAAATAGTAGAACCATGACTTAATTCAATGAGTATTTTCTGAGTTCCTACTCTGTGTCAGGAACCGTGTTCAAGGTACTACAGAGAGAACAGTGACTTTTCAGATATGGTCTCTGACCTTATGAGGCTACAAATACAGAGGGAGATGGACAGAAAAAGAGGCAATTGTAAAGCAGAAACAGAGGGTGTTGTGGGAGCTTATGGCAGAGCATTTAACCCCTGGAAGGTTAAGGACGATTATCAGGAGTGATATCTCAGCTGAGACATGAAGCATGAGTATAAATCAATATGATGGAAGTACAAGGAGGTGAATGATGTAGGTAAAGAGAAAAATAGCCTGTGTGAAGGCTCAGAGACAAAACTGGGTATGATGATTTGGAGAATACGATTATCCACCAAAAGGACGGGACTGTGGAATGGACAAGCGATAATGTTGAGGGGTCCAGGTCATGCAGTCCCCTCGAGTACCACGATAAAAAATAATGGCCTGATCCCAATTAGAATACGGACTCTATGACACATTTTAAGCAAGAGGATGAATTAGACATCACATTTTTCTTTTCCTAAACTTAGCTTTTATAAAAAGCTTGTGTAAATAATGAGTAGGTGAACAGCCCTACAGTGAAATACAGTCAGGCCAGTGAAAACTGCTATGACTTATACCATCTTCAAAGCTAAACAGGCTTGGCCTGACAAGATGTTCTGGTGAAGTTAACTGTGGAAGGCCATCTGTTTAGTGATCTTTGAGGAAGTTTTAAAGAAAAACATGCATTTAGCACTCAGTTGGAATTCTGTGACAGGTTGTTTGCCATGGCTTTCTACTTGTGAGGAAAGATTTACAGCAGGGAAGGCAGTTCAGGTGGTTGAGACATGGCTATTTACTGAGCATCCTGAACTGGGCCCATTCCAATAAAGAGGAGAAGGCCATTTTTTCAATTTCAGACTTTTATTTCTGTTCTCAAGCTCGTAACCTGACACCTTACCTTCAGCAGATGATTTTGCCTCCTAATCCACAGAGAAATAAAGGCAATTCCACCATATGAATTCCCTCAACTTCTCTCCCTGCTGCATACAAATGTTTACTCCCCTCCTTCCCCCAATTTATCCTTTTTATTACACTTGAAGTTGAAGATAATCCTGACTCTTGGTCAGGTCTAATCCTTGATCTTAATTCTCCTCCCATCCCCTCAGTCTTAGATTAGAGCCTCACTAAACCAGTTTTTTCTGTTTCTCTCATCTTCAGCCTCTCCCTTTCTGCGTGATTTCTTCTCAAAACCTATTAATAGGGCTTCCCTGGTGGCGGAGTGGTTGAGAGTCCGCCTGCCGATGCAGGGGACACGGGTTTGTGCCCCAGTCCGGGAAGATCCCACGTGCCACAGAGCGGCTGGGCCCGTGAGCCATGGCCGCTAAGCCTGCGCGTCCGGAGCCTGTGCTCCGCAACGGGAGAGGCCGCACAGTGAGAGGCCCGTGTACCGCAAACAAACAAAAAGACAAAAAATACCTATTAATATAGTACTCATCTTCCTCATCTGAACAAAATTGTTTTTTAAAGTTTCCTTATGTAAAGATGGAAATGTTGGCTGGAGTTCAATTTTACAGAACTCAAGGTTATACCAAATTTGGGGTAAGAGGGGGAAAGTGATGAAGAGGAAGGAAGAAAATTACTTTCTTGATCTCATACTTTCCTATTACTACTCACTCTCTTACCTTCTCTCTTTAAACATCGTGCCTATGGTCTAAACTTTGCTACTGTCATTGCCCCATCTTCAACCACTCCAATTCATCTCACTGAAATCTAGACTCTGTCCTTGTGATAGTTGCTTCTCTTGCAAAGATGATTGCAGATTTCCTATCAGTGGACCTTTCTGAACCTTAGGGGGAAGAGGATGGTTAGAATGGGCTAGAATTGGTATTTCCCTTCCCTCAGGTCAGTTAGGCTCTAGGGAGCCATTGACTAAAACCATCTGCCTTGGCCAGGCATGATAATAACCGCTTACATGAGTTGTCTCACAACAGGAGGTCCCAATAAGGAACATGGTGCTGCCGCCAAAAACCAGTAGAATTCGGGAGGGGCCAAAAGGAGGGAGGAGACGCCAGCCCATAATATGTCCTGCCAACCTCCCAGAAACACTTGCGCTGGAATCCATCTTGGCTGAGAGATGCACACGTGCGCCACGAAGGGCCCAAGTCTGACCAAATATGGGCACAAGCAAGATGACTGGCCAGAGACAACCCAGAAGGCTAACCCTATTATCATAAAACCTGAGACTCTGAGCCACATGGCAGAGGCATTCTCCTGGGTTCCCTTACCCTGCTGATCTTAGCCTCAGTGCCCCTTTCCAATAAAGTCTTTTGCTTTGTCAGCACGGGTGTCACCTCGGACAATTCATTTCCAAGTGTTAGACAAGAGCCCACTCTCAGGCCCTGGAAGGGGTCTCCCTTCCTGCAACAACACTTTTATTTTTTATACTTAATCCTTATATTTTTTTATGCTTTTTTCTCTTATAACATTGTCCAAGATTTCTAGTAATATTAAATCGGTAGGTGTACAAATTGTCATCTTATTCTTTGCCTTGATGAAGATGATTTGATAAGATCTGAAATAGAAAATCTTAGTTATATCCTTGAGAAAATAGATACTGCTTCTACAACTATGTTATTGGAAGAAAAGTTCCATTAACTTACAATGATTGTAGATAAACACAACTTATATCTTTTGTACACCGGTGATCTTCAAACTAAAGTCTAGCTAAACAGATAAATGTTCAGAGTTCCTAATACTATCTGTGGTAAAAAATAGTCCTAAGGACATACATATATATATATTATATATATATATATATATATATATAATATATATATATATAAATTTATTTATTTTTAGTTGCATTGGGTCTTCGTTTCTGCGTGCGGGCTTTCTCTCTGGTTGCGGCAAGCGAGGGCTACTCTTCGTTGCGGTGTGCAGGCTTCTCATCGCGGTGGCTTCTCTTTGTTGTGGAGCCCGGGCTCTAGGGTGCGTGGGCTTCAGTAGTTGTCACACATGGGCTCAGTAGCTGTGGCTCATGGGCTCTATAGCGCAGGATCAGTAGTTGTGGCACACGGGCTTAGTTGCTCTGTGGCATGTGGGATCTTCCCAGACCAGGGCTCAAACCCGTGTACCCTGCATTGGCAGGCAGAACCTTAACCACTCTGCTACCAGGGAAGTCCTAAGGACATATATTTTAAGGCTGACACTATTCTCTGCAAAGGCTTAAATGGTATTATAACTACTCTACATAATCTATCAGTAAGTCCCTGTCAGTTTACTAAGGAAGTGTCCATTGGAAATAACTACAGTAGAAATAAATTTCATTTAGCTGCATGCATCAGAGGATATTAAATATTATCTTAGTTTTTCCATATATCTTTGTCTACTGCTATTTTGTACAAATGAAAAAAAATCCCTGCACCAATATAAGTGATGGTTTGATAATGATAGTGAAATACCTGGCTTCCTTATTTTTTAAAAAATGCATTGAAATATGATGGATTGTCTAGAAATGCATCCACAAGTACTAAAAATAGGAAAACATCCTTCACGGAAGGATGCTCACCAAATTTAATATACTGGAAAAAAATGTGATTTGGTGTGGTCAAAGTACTTACATAAGAAATGTAATGATCTGTTATTTTGTAACCTGGATAACAGATATATGGTGTTTGTTTTTATTATTCTTTATATTTTTGTATGTCACAAATATTTAATAATAATAACAGATAGAATAAAATCTCATGTTCAAACTTTTCCTTCACAATTGTGACCTCATTCTTGCTTCCAGTGTCACTACAGAAAATTCTGAGGTTAATCTAAGTCGTTTTCCTTAGATCAGAAGCTCTGATATGTTCATAAGCTTTTGGAATTTTCTCAATATTATTGATGTTCTTAAATGTTATCATAACATGTCTACATCTGAGTTTTTCTTTATTTATCCTACTTGGCACCCTAGGAATATTTTCAATATGATTTATTTAACCTTGCTTTAGCTCTGGGAAATTGTGCATGATTATTTCCTCTCCATCCAATTTTTCCTCTCCTTTGTCTCTTCATATTTAGATTTTGACATCTACTAAATTTCACATACCCTAACTTTTGTCATTTCTCTCTATCTTCCTAATTCTTTCCATGATAGTTTCTTGACCTGATCTTTTAGTTTATTCATCTTCATCTGTAATCATTCTGCTTTTTCTTATTATTTAATTCTAATTATTGTCTTTTTATACTCAATCTTTCTCCTTTGTGTTTTTTATAAGGGCTTACTTTGTTTTCATTTTATCATTTCCCTCCCAATGTATTAGAGAATATTATTTTTATTTTTAATTCTTATCTGCCTATTTCATTAAGTCTGGTTCATTGAGTTTTGTATGCTCATTCACTATCCTTTATCAGGACTTCATCACTCAAACGTCTGACTTCTTTTGGCAATGAATACATCTTCCCCTGGTTGTATCCAGTATCTAGGCTGGTAACATGGGTAAGGTAGAGCAGTGTGTGTTGCTCCTGGCTTGGTTAAGGTGGTAGGACTGTAGCTCAGGGCAGTGCCTGAGGAGTCACAGTCTAAGCTTGATCCTCTCTCCTCTGTCCCATTTGCTGTCTCCCCAACAGGTGGGACTGCCCCTCAGGGAACCTCTGCTCCAGCACTGTTCTCTTCCTAGAGCTCTTCTCTGTCGGTTTGGTTATCCAGAGCTCAGGGAAGGAGATGGAGGAGGAGAAGGGGACAGGGCTTTATAGAAGTCAGCAACTCAGCCTGCTTTGTCTTGAACATCTCTGATGTCACCATGCTGACCCCAGTGGTCCTGGGCAAGTGAGGCTGCTTTTCCATCAGTAATGAGGGGGCAGGTGAGCATCTAGGCCAGCAGTGTGGCACTGCAAGAAAGGAATGCAACTCAAAAGTTCTTCCCCTCAGCCAGTCTCCATGCTTGCACATGCAAACCTCTTCATCCCTGCCAGCTATTGCCCTCCATAATAGCACAGAGCCAATTTGCTGTGCCCAGCATTTTCTATGTCTTGACTTTAGTTCTTCAGACCCATCCTTTTTGTTTTTTAACTTCTGCATTGCTTCCAGGGTTGAACTAGAGGAGAAAGTCAGGTAAACAGACCACAAAGTCTGATCAGGATTCCAACATTACAAGCAACACGACTTGGACTTGGCTTTATTTGTGTTCAGTTTGTTTTGCTGAAACTGAGAAGCAAGCAATACAAATAATTCATGCAAATGGGAAGGGGAATACAGTTTCCCAGGACCTCTCTCATCCCTTATGACGGGTGCCTGAAGTCTACACAGTGGAGGCGCATGCCAATCCAGCCAGAGCAGCCCAGGGCCAGGACTCACTGTCTTTTGCATTTAGGCTGGAGGAGGGGCCACACCCCCAGACACGGGTCTACCTACATATAAGGCAATCCCTTGATACCTCTGTGCTATGTCTTCCGGCTTCATAGAGCCTACAGCAGTCATTTATCTGCAGCATCTGATCTATTTCAACAGGGGCAGGAATCCTAATTCTCTTTTTCCCCATATTTGCATCCTTTACCAGTGACTCAGCCGCAGAAGCCCTATTTATGTTTGTATCTTCAACAGTTTGCACATTGGTAGTGCTCAATATACACTTGTATGTTATTATTGTTTTGTTGTTTATGAGCAAATAGAGGGAAGTAATGGGTTAACATAAGTGTTAAATAGTTGAAATCACAATTCACAAATGAGATGTTTATTTGTGGAACAATTCACATCTGGGATGTCAGTCTTTGCATGAATTTTACTCTAGAGTTAGGAAGGGAGGATGCTGCACAGAACCAAGGAGGGAATCCAAAGGCCACAAGCAACTTATGAGCATGGCGGATGCCAGTAAGAGAAAATCTAGGCCAGTTGTCAGGATTCTGTGCAAAAGTGAAAGGAAAGACAGAGCTGAGTTTGTTCAAGTCAGTTTATAGAATCATGGGACCTCAACAGATTGACTGATAATAGAAAACAAACATAACATAAGATAACCAAATCTGCCCCAGCAACATCTGAGGTGACCCCTAACCTCTCTTTTTATCAGTGCTGGGTTGGGCAACCAATGAGTGGGCAGATCTCTCCCCTGAAAGAGATGAGAGCAGCACCTAAAGCATCAAAGGAACTGCTGAGAAGAAGGTCCAGCTTGATGCACTGCAAGCCTCCAGGGGTCTGGGATGATGAAGCAGTCATGCTCAGTAATGTCTGTGGGACAGGTTAGGACCATCTCTCCCCTAACTCCCAGGTAGATAAGAAAATATTTTCTATGCAGTGTTAGAAAGTTTTCCAATCTCTAAAATTAGGTATCTCCATTCATATTTAATGAGGCTATTAACTAAAGTTGCTTCATGATTGAGGGTTGTTTTTTAAAGCACACATAAAAAATAAATTAAATGATGCATGTAAGCAATCAAATAAAGGGTCATTACCCTCTTTTGAACAACCAATATGCAGCAATTAATGGGGATTTCTCTATTTAGAAATATTTTCAAAGAGCAAGACTAAATTACTAAAGGAAAAATGAAAAGTTAATTAGTTGCTTTTGACTTGTGCTGGACTTGATTGTTACACAATCTTTCGAGGTCATCTTTAGAAAGAGGATACTTGTGTGTCCAAGGTGCTAAGCCCATCCGCTTGTTCTTGGGGTTCTAATTAACTTCCATGCTGGTTTGATTAACACTGGCATTTGTTTTTTCCTAGTGGAAAGCAGCCACTGTATGCAAAAGCTTAAGTGAGTCATCTTTTGTTAGCAGGCTTAACAATCACAGGGTTTTTTTCTATGTGGTGTCAAACTTTTTTTGGTCTGGACATTGAAATACATGACTTTTCTTAGTTGTAAGGGATTATATAAAATGCATATTTTCTTTTATTTCTTCACAAAAAGTCAAGAGGCACTATTACTATGTTTCTATGAACAAAGGCATAAGAAACAACATAAAATGGGTCATTTCATTTATACTCAGCTCATTACATTATAATATTAAAATAACCAGCATATTTTATACTTTTGACATCCACCTGGATAGCCTGTGCAACACGGTGTTTTCTCAGTTTCTTAACCTATCTCTAGGGTCCTTCGGTCCTCACCACTCCATCTCAGCCACCCGTTCTAGTGGCCCTGCCATGGACACTATTGTCATCTAACTACTCTACAGCTAAAACTACCAGATCAAACACTCCACTTTATAACCACAGTGACCTTCTTCCCTTCCGGCTACAGTGTCATGATCAGTACTTCCAGTGGTTCTTAGAGTGAGCTAGAGAGGACAGAGACCACTAAAAGGCCATTTCAGTGATAGAAATGAGAATACATGAGATTCTGGACCAAAGCAGTAATGAGGATAAGATGAAAGATGGGAACAAGAAACATTATATAGGCAGAAGAGACAGAACTTAGTTGAAAAGCAAATGTGGAAATTGAAGGAAAAGAAGTATATTAGTCCTCTATTGCTGAACAACAAATTGCCACAAACCTAGTGGCTTAAACAACACACACTTATAATCTCTAGTTTCTGTAGGTCAGAAGTTTGGACATGGCTTTGCTGAGTGCTCTGCTCAAGGTTCCATAAAGCTGAAACCAAAGTGGTAGCTGGGCTGCATTCTCATCTGGAGGCTTGACCAGGGAAGGATCCACATCTCAGTTTCTTCAGGCTTTTGGCAGGACTCATTTCCTTGCAGCTGTATAATTCATGGCAGCTTGTTTCTTCAAAACCAGCAAGGGAGGGAGTGCCTGCTGTTGCCAGTATCGTATTTCAGTGAAGGCCTAGACCCTCTTCTAAAGGGCTCACATGATTAAGTCGGGCCTGCCCAGGATAATCGCCCCTTGTATTAACTCAAAGTCAGTTGGGTAGGGACCTTAGCTACATTTAAGCAATCCTTTCACCTTTGCCATAGCCTACTGGTTAGAAGTGAATCAAAAGGATGAGATTACAAAAAGGTGTGTATTTCAAGGAGTAGGAATGACAGGAGCCATTTTAGAATCGTACCTATCAAAAAAAAAAAAAAGAAATAGGCAGAAGTCTAAAGGCTTGATCCTGGGGGCTGGAGAAATGGTGGTACTAGTAAAATGAAAACAAAAACATTAATGTATAAAACAGTTTGGGAGAGCAGATAAGTTCAGTTTTGTTCATGCTTTTATTGAGATGCCAAAAATATAAGAAGAGTTGCCCAGAGTAACTGAAGATATAAGATGAAATAAAAGATAGAAGCCCAAATTAGAAATATTGATTTATCAACAGAGGTTCACATGTTAAAGTCATGAGACTGGGTCACCTCATTAAAGAAGAGCATAAAGAAAAGAAACATTGAGGGGAGGCAAGTAGAAGCCAATAAAGAAAAGAGGAAATTTGAATAAAAATGAGTAGGAATATAGGAGAAAATGGAAGAAAGCAGATAGTACATAGCATGCAAGTCAGTGGGTTTTAGACTTGACTGTGTACATATGGATGCCTTGTAGAGCACATCACAGAGTTGTAGTCTAAATATTCCCTATAAGAGACATCAAAGGAGTTTTGAGAAATTCAGATTCTTGGACTCTACTTTAGATCTACTGACTCTGAATCTGCATTTTAACAAACTGC
This sequence comes from Hyperoodon ampullatus, assembly GCF_949752795.1. NCBI lineage: Eukaryota > Metazoa > Chordata > Mammalia > Artiodactyla > Ziphiidae > Hyperoodon > Hyperoodon ampullatus. The sequence goes on from NC_136918.1 coordinate 14,593,351, forward strand.
ACAGAAAATTTTTATGCCCTGTAATTTTGAGACAAAAGAGTGGTCTGTGAGCTAATGCAGATCCCTCTGTTACTTGTCTGGAAAGAGATAAATACAGAAATTGAAAATATGTTTAGAAACATTTATAGCAATTCAACATTGCTATGATCTCCAAGTGCATGACTAGTGGTCTCATCTCATGGAGTAGCGTATGGACCATACTGAGGGTTATAATACTTATATGTTGAGTCACATGTGGCAGTGATATAATGCATGACATTTGAAGGTAAATTCATCAACTATAACTTGAAAGTACATCAAAATATGAGAAAAACAATAGTTTAAATTTTTATACTTTGTTATTTTCATAATAATTTAAAAATTTCAAATATATATTTATTTATTTATTTATTTTGATTGCACTGGGTATTAGTTGCAGCATGCAGGATCATTTAGTTGCAGCATGCATACATCTCATAGTGTTCTGCCTATGTTTTCCTCTAAGAGTTTGATGGTGTCTGGCCTTACATTTCAGTCTTTAATCCATTTTGAGTTTATTTCTGTGTATGGTGTTAGGGCGTGTTCTAATTTCATTCTTTTCCAGTTTTCCCAGCACCAGTTATTGAAGAGGCTGTCTTTTCTCCATTGTATATTCTTGCCTCATTTATCAAAACTAAGGTGACTATATGTGCATGGGTTTATCTCTGGGCTTTCTATCCTGTTCTATTGATGTATATTTCTGGTTTTGTGCCAGTACCATACTGTCTTGATTACTGTAGCTTCATAGCATAGTCTGAAGTCTGGGAGCCTGATTCCTCCAGCTCCATTTTTCTTTCTCAAGATTGTTTTAGCTATTCATGGTCTTTTGTTTTTCCATACAAATTGTGCAATTTTTCATTCTAGTTCTGTGAAAAATGCCAGTGGTAGTTTGATAGGGATTGAATTGAATCAGTAGATTGCTTTGGGTAGTATAGTCATTTTCACAATATTGATTCTTCCAATCCAAGATCATGGTATATCTCTCCATTTGTTTGTATCATCTTTAATTTCCTTCATCAGTGTCTTATAGTTTTTTGCATACAGGTCTTTTGGCTCCTTAGGTAGGTTTATTCCTAGATATTTTATTCTTTTTGTTGCAGTGGTAAATGGGAGTGTCTCCTTAATTTCTCCTTCACATTTTTCATCATTAGTGTATAGGAATGCTAGAGATTTCTGTGCATTAATTTTGTATCCTGCTACTGTAGCTCTAGTAGTTTTCTGGTTGCATCTTTAGGAAACTCTATGTATAGTGTCATGTCATCTGCAAAGAGTGACAGCTTTACTTCTTCTTTTCCGATTTGGATTCCTTTTATTTCTTTTTCTTCTCTGATTGCTGTGGCTAAAACTTCCAAATCTATGTTGAATAATATTGGTGAGAGTGGACAACCTTGTCTTCTTCTTGATCTTAGAGGAAATGGTTTCAGTTTTTCACCATTGAGAGAGATGTAGGCTGTGCGGTTGTCATATATGGCCTTTATTATGTTGAGGTAAGTTCCCTCAATGACCACTTTCTGGAGGGCTTTTATCATAAATGGGTGTTGAATTTTGTCGAAAGCTTTCTCTGCATCTATTGAGATGATCATATGGTTTTTCTCCTGCAATTGGTTAATATGGTTTATCACATTGATTGATTTGCATATATTAAAGAATCCTTGCATTTCTGGGATAAACCCCACTTGATCATGATGTATGATCCTTTTTATGTGCTGTTGGATTCTGTCTGCTAGTATTTTGTTGAGGATTTTTGCATCTATGTTCATCAGTGATACTGGCCTGTAGTTTTCATTCTTTGTGACATCTTTGTCTGGTTTTGGTATCAGGATGATGGTGGCCTCGTAGAATGAGTTTGGGAGTGTTCCTCCCTCTGCTATATTTTGGAAGAGTTTAAGAAGGATAGGTGTTAGCTCTTCTCTAAATGTTTGATAGAATTCGCCTGTGAAGCCATCTGGTCCTGGGCTTTTGTTTGTTGGAAGATTTTTAACCACAGTCTCAATTTCAGTGCTTGTGATTGGTCTGTTCATATTTTCTATTCCTTCCTGGTTCAGTCTCAGAATGTTGTGCTTTTCTAAGAATTTTTCCATTTCTTCCACGTAGTCCATTTTATTGGCATAGAGTTGATTGTAGTAATCTCTCATGATCCTTTGTATTTCTGCAGTGTCAGTTGTTACTTCTCCTTTTTCATTTCTAATTCTATTGATTTGAGTCTTCTCCCTTTTTTCCTTGATGAGTCTGGCTAATGGTTTATGAATTTTGTTTATCTTCTCAAAGAACCAGCTTTTAGTTTTATTGATCTTTGCTATCATTTCCTTCATTTCCTTTTCATTTATTTCTGATCTGATCATTATTTCTTTCCTTCTGCTAACTTTGGCGTTTTTTTGTTCTTTCTCTAATTGCTTTAGGTGTAAGGTTAGGTTGTTTATTTGAGATGTTTCTTGTTTCTTGAGGTAGGATTTTATTTCTATAAACTTCACTCTTAGAACTGCTTTTGCTGTATCCCCTAGGTTTTGTGTAGGCGTGTTTTCATTATTATTTGTTTCTAGGTATTTTTTGGTTTCCTCTTTGATTTCTTCAGTGACCTCTTGGTTATTAAGTAGTGTATTGTTTAGCCTCCATGTGTTTGTATTTTTTACAGATTTTTTCCTGTAATTGATATCAACTCTCATAGCAATGTGGTCAGAAAAGATACTTGATACGATTTCAATTTTCTTAAATTTACCAAGGCTTGATTTGTGACCTAAGATATGATCTAACCTGGAGAATGTTCCATGAGCACTTGAGAAGAAAGTGCATTCTGTTGTTTTTGGATGGAATGTCCTATAAATATCAATTAAATCCATCTTGTTTAATGTATCATTTAAAGCTTGTGTTTCCTTATTTATTTTCATTTTGGATGACCTGTCCACTGGTGAAAATGAGGGGTTAATGTCCCCTACTATGATTGTGTTACTGTCGATTTCCCCTTTTATGGCTGTTAGCATTTGCCTTATGTATTGAGGTGCTCCTATGTTGGGTGCGTAAATATTTACAATTGTTATATCTTCTTCTTGGATTGCTCCCTTGATCATTATGTAGTGTCCATCTTTGTCTCTTTTAATAGTCTTTATTTTAAAGTCTATTTTGTCTAATATGAGAATTGCTACTCCTGTTTTCTCTTCATTTCCATTTGCATGGAATATCTTTTTCCACCTCAGTTTCAGTCTGTATGTGTCCCTAGGTCTGAAGTGGGTCTCTTGTAGACAGCATATATATGGGTCTTGTTTTTGTATCCATTCAGCCAGTCTATGTCTTTTGGTTGTAGCATTTAATACATTTACATTTAATGTAATTATCAATATGTATGTTCCTATTATCATTTTCTTAATTGTTTTAGGTTTGTAACTGTAGGTCTTTTCCTTCTCTTGTCTTTCCTGCCTAGAAAAATTCCTTTAGCATTTGTTTTAAAGCTGGTTTGGTGGTGCTGAATTCTCTTAGTTTTTGCTTGTCTGTAAACGTTTTAATTTCTCCATCGAATCTGAATGAGATCCTTTCTGGGTAGGGTAATCTTGGTTGTAGGTTTTTCCCTTTCATCACTTTAAATATGTCTTGCCACTCCCTTCTGGCTTGCAGAGTTTCTGCTGAAAGATCAGCTGTTAACCTTATGGGGATTCCCTTGTATGTTATTTGTTTTTTTTTCCCTTGCTGCTTTTAATATTTTTTCTTTGTATTTAATTTTTGATAGTTTGATTAATAGTGTCTTGGTGTGTTTCTCTTTGGATTTACCCTGTATGGGACTCTCTGTGCTTCCTGGACTTGATTGACTATTTCCTTTCCCATATTAGGGAAGTTTTCAACTATAATCTCTTCAAATATTTTCTCAGTCCCTTTCTTTTTCTCTTCTTCTTCTCGGACCCCTATAATTCGAATGTTGGTGCATTTAATGTTGTCTCAGAGGTCTCTGAGACTGTCCTCAATTCCTTTCATTCTTTTTTCTTTATTCTGCTCTGCAGTAGTTATTTCCATTATTTTATCTTCCAGGTCACTTATCCGTTCTTCTGTCTCAGTTATTTTGCTATTGATTCCTTTTAGAGAATTTTTAATTTCATTTATTGTGTTGTTCATCACTGTTTGTTTGCTCTTTAGTTCTTGTAGGTCCTTGTTAAACATTTCTTGTATTTTCTCCATTCTATTTGCAAGAATTTGGATCATCTGTACTAAGATTACTCTGAATTCTTTTTCAGGTAGACTATTTCCTCTTCATTTGTTTGGTCTGGTGGGTTTTTACCTTGGTCCTTCATCTGCTGTATGTTTCTCTGTCTTCTCATTTTGCTTAACTTATTGTGTTTGGGGTCTCCTTTTCGCAGGCTGCAGGTTCGTAGTTCCGTTTGTTTTTGGTGTCTGCCCCTAGTGGCTACAGTTGGTTCAGTGGGTTGTGTAGGCTTCCTGGTGGAGGGGACTAGTGCCTGTGTTCTCGTGGATGAGGCTGGATCTTGTCTTTCTGGTGGGCTGGATCACATCCGGTGGTCTGTTTTGGGTTGTCTGTGACCTTATTATGATTTTAGGCAGGCTCTCTGCTAATGGGTGGGGTTGTGTTCCTGTCTTGCTAGTTTTTTGGCATAGGGTGTCTAGCACTTTAGCTTGCTGGTTGTTGAATGGAGCTGGGTCTTAGCGTTGAGATGGAGATCTCTGGGAGATCTTTTGCTGTTTGATATTACATGGAGCCTGGAGGTCTCTGGTGGACCAGTGTTCTGAACTCAGCTCTCCCACCTCGGAGGCAGAGTCCTGACATCCGGCCAGAGCACCACGACTCTGTCAGCCACATGGTCAGGTATGTGTGGAGTTTCTTGCCTTTTGGGAAATCTGAGGTCTTCTGACAGTGTTCAGTAGGTGTTCTGTTTGTTTATGGGGAGGAAGGTGATCTCACATCTTATTCCTCCACCATCTTGAAGGTCTCCCAGCATGCGGACTTTTTAATGAAGCCTGTTTTAAAATTTATGGTTCTACATTATTAAATGAATTAGGAAAATAAAATGTTTATTTATTTTTAACCCTAACCCTAATTTACAGAACGTGAAATAAGCTTCACTGGACTTTTTTTGTCAAGAACAGACACAGCTTTTCTATATGCAGTTATAAGAGCAAACCAAATGATGACAGTGGAAGTAACTCCAAAAAATGAAGATCAATAGAGTTCATAATGGTTTTACCACAAACATATATCCTTGTATATTGAATTTGGTTTTTTAGTCAGTATTGATGGTGAAGTGCTAAAACTAAAGTATATTACTTCAGAGATGTACTGGCTAGTGCAGGATTAAAACTGTTAAAAATAGGGCTTCCCTGGTGGCGCAGTGGTTGAGAGTCCGCCTGCCGATGCAGGGGACACGGGTTCGTGCCCCGGTCCGGGAAGATACCACATGCCTCGGAGGGCTGGGCCCGTGAGCCATGGCCACTGAGCCTGCATGTCCGGAGCCTGTGCTCCGCAATGGGAGAGGCCACAACAGTGAGAGGCCCGCGTATCGCAAAAAAATAAAAAAATAAAAAAACTTAAAAATAAAGAACATATGCAAATTTAAATCAAAAGAATTCTTTGAAAGAGTATTGAATTCAAAAGCTGACAGTGATAGATGTTCAATAACTCTTACTTAAACATTATAATTCTATGACTCCTTATAGAGAAGTACTTTGGTTTGCTATGAATAATAATCTATATTAATTCCCAAGTTATAAGTTAAAGATTACAACAAAGATGTCTGTTTGAACATGTTGAGTGTATCTGTGGCAAAGAAAGTAACTCAAGTACTGTGTTCCAATGATAACATAACTCAAAACTGGGAACTGGCTAATGTAAGAAGAACAGATAATGGTAAGAAGCCAGTGACACATTTTTAATTGCAATTTGTTGAATGAACAGATATTGCTGATATGGCAATTCTTTTAGTATAACTACAATTTGAAGATGATGTTAATATGAAGGAAGATTTTCTTTTTTCTTTTCAGGCTCATTGCCAACAAACACAAATAGCTCTGAAATGTATAAACGTAGTCAGCAAATGTGGTTTGGAGTTCAAGCTTTATTTTATAATTATAAAGCTGACCATTTAAAAAATTGTTATTGTGTGGCAAGGCATGATATTTATTAAGGGGAAAAGTTGTCTTGAAAATGTGTAAACTAGAGAATAAACTCTTAGTGAATTTTCAGTTGGGCCCCAAACTTCTAAACATGTGATTTTACAGCCATGCTTGCTCATTTATCCGATATCTTTGGTATTTTTAATTATCTTAATACTCCCATCCATTGAAGGAATGGAACATATATTTTGATAGCAGATGAATCAAAGGAAAAAATCTGAAATTTAGAGGCATGAAAGAACAGAATTTCTACAGGTTGTTATATGTTCCATTATTTCACAATAATTATCACTGAAAATGGTGATTGTCTTGATATTGCTTATCCTTAAAAAGTTATTCTCAAATGCCTCAAGTGCTTGAATATCGTGAATTTCATCTTCCACAAAATAATGCATAGAAATTTCCATATATGGTAAATTCATGGCTTTGGAATTTATTTTTCATCTAAGTATAATTTGAATTTAACTATAACTTTATAGGATAAATTATTAAAATCACCTATTGATGAAGAATTTAACATAAATTTTGAAAATAGAGCATCACTTACTTCTTTTTTTTTTTTTTTTTTTTTTTTTTTTTTGCGGTACGTGGGCCTCTCACCATTGTGGCCTCTCCCATTGCGGAGCACAGGCTCCGGACGCGCAGGCTCAGTGGCCATGGCTCACGGGCCCAGCCGCTCCGCGGCATGTGGGATCCTCCCAGACCAGGGCACGAACCTGTGTTCCCTGCATTAGCAGGCGGACTCTCAACCACTGCGCCACCAGGGAAGCCCACTTACTTCATTTTAAATTAAAGTTAAAAACAAATATCCTAAGCTTCCTGAAATTACTTTAAATCTCTACCTGCCAACATACCTTTGTGAGACTAGTTCTCTACTACAAGTGTTATGAAAGGATAATATAGAAACAATTTAATTATGCATTATCTCCTACAAGTACAATAGTTATCAATATGCTCTATATCAGATAAATTAACAGGCAAGAAGCAAGCTTATTTTTCACATTAACGACAAAAATTTTATGAGTGAACATATAGGGGGTTAATATAGGGAGTTGTTTTATCACTTAAAACTTTTTCTTCTTGTGTTGAGTTATGACTGCAGAATGCCACACAGCTCATATAGCTATACTCTATATCAGGGGTCCCCAACCCCCGGGCCGCAAACTGCTATGGGTCCACGGCCTGTTAGGAACCAGGCCACACAGCAGGAGGTGAGCAGCGGGTGAGCCACTGAAGCTTCATCTGCCGCTCCCCACCACTCCCCAGTCACTCACATTACCACCTGAGTTATCCCCTCCACCCGCCCTACCCCAGGGAAAAATTGTCTTCCAGGAAACCGGTCCCTGGTGCCAAAAAGGTTGAGGACCTCTGCATATTAATCATTTACAAGCACATTTTCAATGCATTATGTTTGATTTTTGTAATTCCTTTATTTCATCCAATTTTATTTGTTTTGCTTACATTTATTGAAATATAATTTTGCCTGTCGAATCTTACAGTAAAAAATTTGCTTTGTATTTAGTATTGTCTTGGTTTTTTATTTTTAATTGCAAAATAATTCATATTTATTGTATTTTACTAACGTATCAGTTGGCAGCCCATTTGGAAATAAAAACTGGTGCTTCACCTCACAGATAGTTTGAGAAGCACTGTTCTAGAGTATTAATAAAGACACACAGAAGAGGCTAAAATATGGAGAGAATAGAGAAGGTGAGAGAGGGTCAGATCAAAGTGAAGAACAGGCTCGGAAAAGAAGAAGGGGAGAGGAGACATTGAAAGGGATAAAGGGTAGAGCACAAAGTGGAAACTTGGAGTACATCGCTTTCCATCTAGTCAGCTCCAAGGAATTTCCAGGTTACAGGTGTTGTCATACTTAAGGGAGGCTCTGGGGTCATGACAATGGAGGTCATTGGTGTTGAAGGTGAAACTACTTTGCCCAGTGACAGCTATATGGACAATAAAGTCTCTGAGAGAAACAATCCCTGCAAGTCAGAAAAATAAAATGATAAAGAAAATGAAAAATATGAAGGTGTAGTCTTGGAAACAAATAGATCATGTCAAAATGGGGAGAGAAAAGTAACCATCAGATGTCATCAACTCCAAGGGAAGAAAGATTTTTAAACAGTGGTGGTGGAATAATGGTCTGGAAGAGGCATCCAGGAATAAGGAGGAGGCTGCCCCTCCTTGGACCTTGAGTAGGAGAAGTAGAAAAAAATTCACTTCCACTGTAAGGTCCTCTAATGGAAGAGGCACCTCCAGGAGAAAGTTCACTTGAGTTTCAGGGAACTGAAGCAGCCCTAGAAAAAAAATATGCAGGGTGAAGAAGCTTGTGCTACAAGTAGGGTTTCTACCTCACACGGGGAGGGGGAAGGAGTAAAGACAGTCCCAAAGTGGAGAAGTAGGTGTGTCAGGAAGTTTGGGCAAGCCGTATCAGCATTAATTTCATGTACACCCAGGATGGCTACCTAAGGTAATAGGTGAACTGTATAAATTAAAAACACTGAAGTTCAGGAGAGTTAAGAAATCATGGGAAGTGTTGCTAAAAGGAGCTGTGAGTAGTGAGAATTTTATTATTACAGAATTTCATGCCACTAAGAGGCCTAGAGTAGGCAAAATGATAACCTGCCCCCCGACACCCCCATCAAAGATGTCCAAGTCCTAATACCCACAACCTATGGATATATTACTTACATGGCAAAAGTGACTTTGCTGACGTGGTTAAATTAAGAATTCTGAGGTAGAGGTAAGGAGAGTATCCTGGATCATCCAGGTCAGACCAATGTAATCACAGGGTCCTTATAAGAGGCAGGCAGTAGGAGTCAGAGTCAGAGGAAAGGAGAGGTGCTGATGGAAACAGACCAGAGAGATGCAATTGCTGGCTTTGAAGATGGAGGAGGGGGCCAGGAGCCAAGGAATGCAAGCAGCCTCTAGTAAATGGAAAAGGCAAGAAAAAAGAAAAAGTTCTTCCTTAGAGCCTCCAGAAGAAAGGTGACCCTGGTGACACCCAGTTTTGACTGCTCCTCTCCCAAACTTGAAGACAATAAATGTGTATTATTTCAATTACCACTTTGTGGTAATTTGTTCCGGAAGCAACAGGAAACGAATACACTGCCACTATGCTTTAATGGAAAAGTGTAATTGTAATGATAAAATACATTATATTTTATACACACACATACACACAAATACATGCACAACACACACATATAATCACAGAAGATTTGCAAAATCCTGCATTACACCCAAGATATAAGCAAGTGCAAAATTAAACTATTTTACTTACTGGTTTGCTCTGAATTTTCAAGTTTTGTATAAAGTTGATGGATTAAAAAATTGATTTCTATTAATTAATCTAATTATAATGACAAATAACATTGAAAGGAGGGATACAAAACAAATATAATCAATCTCCTAATTATAAAAGAATTACTAAAGTCAAAGTGTAAATATACAAAATTATCATTTAAAGGAAAAACCTTCCAAAGGAGTTCAACATAATAACATTAAAAAATTCAGAAGGAGATGCCTCTTAGAACTGAAAATGGAGAAATTCATTGCTGAGGACTTTGAAGTCTCTTAGAAATTTATTGATTTCAAAAAAGAAGGAGCAGGAGTGTCACTACTAAGAGTGAAACCCGAGAGGCTTTGCACAAACATCTGTTTTTACTAGCCTTATTATACAGCAATAACACCCTAAGTGGTCCTAAGGCACGGCCTTAGGACGTGCCCACCAACAGCTAAAACAGTCATTACACATGTACTGTGTTCTCACCCCTGCCCTAATGAAGTTTGACAGCTACCCAGTACTTTTTTATTTACATGCTTATTAAAGTCTCACAGGTAAAACGTTTCCAAATGTGTTTTCAGAACACGTTTTATTTTAGTGCTTTCAAATGTTTTGAGGATAATTGTTAGAGGGATGGGGAAAAAGTATAGGAGCTCAGCCTGAGAATAAAAATCTGTTTGCGTATTTTAATGTCTAAAGATTCGAGAACTGCCAAAAGTTTGCTAATCGAGAGCAATAGAAATTCACAATCAGTCCCCAAAATATAAAACAATTCTATTCACTGCAAAAATATGCTTACTGCATTTACTTACTGGCTGTTTAGCACAAATGTTTTTTGTCCCAAAGTGGAAAAGCTGGCAATTCTTTAATTTCCAAAGTGATCATTGAGTGCAGCTGTAGATATACAGGGCTTTTGTTAATGGCCTATCCAGGTACCATTTGCTTCTCTTTTGTCAGATACTGCCTTTATTTGAAGTCAACAGAAGCCCTTCCCCTTTTCCCTCTGGCACCATTTGTAGTTATTGTGTTCACAAGAGAAAGCACAGGCATCAGGGCATGGAATGATTTTGCTTTGAACCCATTCAGATGCAGTGTTGACATTTTTGGGATAACTTTAAATTTTTTGCTTCCTAATGTACCATAGTCTTCAAAAATAGCCCAGACTATTGCATCTGGGACTCATCGACATTAAAATATCTGCTACCCAGAGTAAAATTCCAACAATAACTACAGTTTTTTAACAGCTCAAGAAACACACCTTGTACTTGAAGGAATTTCACTGTCATTTTTAAAAGGCAATTTCTTTAGTTGAGCCATAGTCTCACCTCCCTTATTGGATCCCAAATTTTCTTTTCAAGTATGAATCATAAGGGGTCAGCAGAGTAGCACGGGCTGATAGAATCTCAGCCTCCCGATGCATGCATAGTCATCAGAGGAAGAGATTACCTTTAATGTATAGGAATAATGACTCCAAGAATCAGTAAAATAATTCTGTTGCCCATAAAACTAAATCAAGATTACAGCTACCTTATCTGCTCTTTTAGAATAAGGAGGTTTAGTGTTGAAGAGAGAGAAAAAAATAGTAAAAGGAGTAAATTTCTTAGGAGTCCCGATATTTAATAAGTATCATTTGTGTGCACAACTATTTTAAAAGAAGGGGAAACAATGAGGAAAGGGACCCTAAAGAGTTGAGTCTATAAATGCACTCTTGGGTGGTATAAGTGGATAAGCGGGAGCATATAAATCACAGGGGCATCACCACGTCACCTGGGGCTCAGCCTATTGGCAAAGTAGGCACTAGCTAAAGAGACACTCAGGTTCTTTCAAATGAGAGGACCTTTCTTTGAAACCCAACCTTTTCAGCTTCCACCTATTCAGCCCCCTTTTTACTAGCATTTTGCTACCACCTCTTCTTAAAAGACTTAAAAGAAACCATTAAAATAACCACCATAAAAGTCTTAGAGATTGTTACTTAGAGTATCACATTTATCCAAAAGAGCTCATATATCTGTTTAGCAATATGCCTCTGAGTAAAATAGGAAGCTCAAAAAGATGTTTGATGGAACACGTATTTTGGGTATTTACTTCTAAGGCCACTTTAAACTTCACAGTAACCCTCTAAGGGAAATAAAACTCCTATTAAAGGCTTAATTAAGTTTAAAAGAACTCTAACAGGAAAACATTAAAGCCACACCGCCGCTGCTGACTCCAGGCATTGCGACCTATAAAGAATATCTAAGAAGCAGAGGTGGGCCTAGAACATTCAGAGATGTATGGATCTAAATTTCTGCTTCCACACTGCATTTTTAGCCATTATGTTGGTGCAAGACTGAAGACTCTAGAACATTCTGAAGAATTAATCCTTCAACAACCTCTGTGGCTTTTATTTCCCATCACTGTTTTCTTCTAGGCCTAGAAGCTTGATCATTATAGAAGGTGATGATGGGAGGTTACGTATGGAAGGAGGTATATCAGGTCAGTGCCAACAGGTCAGGAAGGCAGAAGTTCTAAAACTAAATAAACTTCCAGCTATAAAATGAATAAGTTCTGGGGATCTAGTGTACAGCATGGTGATTATAGTTAATAATACTGTATTATTTACTTGAAAGTTGCTAAAAGAGTAGATCTTAAATGTTCTCACCACAAACACACACAAAAAAATGGTAACTATGTGAAGTGGTGGAAGTGTTAGCTAGTGGTGGTAATCATTTTGCAATATGAGTGTATCAAATCCACACATTGTATACCTTAAACCTACACAATGTTATATGCAAATTATATCTCAATAAAGGAGGAGGAAATTAATTAAATGTATGTTAACATGGTCCAAGAAATATGTACTATTCAAAAACACTTATCCTCAACAATCCCTTAAGCTTCTGACCTCATTTCCCCCCCAACTTTCCTTAAAGATAATCAACAAAACACATTTTGAAAAATGGATGGCAGAGAGAAGAACCAAATTTGAGTAGAACCCAAACTCAGCCTTCAGAGTGTGTGTTTCTGTAGGTGAAGGAAGAAGAGGGGGTAGTGGGAGAAAAGAGAGGGGCGGGATGTGAGTTCACGTCGTTGTGATGAGAGCTAGACACCTCAGTTAGCCTGCCAACTGACGATCAAATGGGAAACTGTTGTGCTCTGTTTCAGAACTGATTGACATTTTAATTATTCTACAGCTGGAAGTGTTAATCACACCAGAGAATGAGGGCATAATTCCCAGTTGGTAAAATTTCACACAATAGCTTGGCAGGCACCAACGTGCAGAGAGTTTAAATCATTTGTTAAAAAAAAAAAATCAATATTTAAAATCCTTTCACAAATTAAACCAGCAACAGTAGATTTATACTTAAAAATCTCCTTAGCTATGGTCTGTACTTATTTTTGACTGTCAAAGAGTCAAAACATTTTATGAATCTGAGGAAATTACAAATTTAAATATAATTTGAATAGTGTGAGATGAGTAAAAGAAATTAAAATAATTAATTAAGTTTTGTTTATAAAATGAAAACTATTACTATTCAAACGGATGCATTATTCTTATTAACACAAGTCTCTCTCTCAGAAAGCCCACGTGGTTTTTAACTGATTAAATGTCTCAAAACATATGTTTAATTCAGAGAAACACTTGTTTAAGTTAGTTCTTTACATACTTATCTGATCATTAGAATCACCTAGACTGTTATTACAAGCTCTCTTAGAGCTTCTAATTTGATAGCTCTGGAATGAGCCCTAGGAATCTGAATTATCAAAAAAGACTCTGGGTGATGCTTTTTTAAAATCAGACAAGTTTGGAAATATTGGAATGCATATTTGGATTTTTAATTAAACTTTATTTAGTTCTATTTGCATATATAGAAAATAAGTTTTTTCCCAAATTTATTGTCTTTTCTATCTTTTACTCTACAAGAGAGAAACAACTACCAAAATTAATTAAAATACAAAATTTCTACCTATTAGTTTTGCTGATAAAAAATAAACTTGAAAAAATTTTTCCATCAAATTATAATAAAAATTCTAGTTTTGACATGTAGTAAAACTTTTAACAGTCAAATATTTTTCAAATTTTAACTTAGGTGGAAACCCTGAGAATGTGAATGTGCTTTCCTTTTAACAGAATGAAGTTTTCAACAGAAAACACATTCTAAGAGGAATACTATTAACTTATATATTAACATTCTGTCTTCAAAGCAAGTTTTTCTCTAGATTTTCCTTAATCTGTATGAAAGTGTCAAGCTTCAAAAATAATTACAAAGATGTTTTTAATACAAGTGAAATACACACCAACCAAGGTAGGCCAGTGCCCCTGATTAATCGAAGGAAGTCTTCAAGGAAAGGGCTGAGCTGTCCAACATTTGTGCACCAGGTTTTATTCTAAGTAAAAAAGTAACCTTGAGATAGCTATTACTATTATCATTATTATAATTCCCATTTTACAGATAAAGAGATGGAAATATAGTGAAAATAATTTATCCAAGATTATATATTTATCAAGTTATTAACTAGCAGATATGAGAACTGAACCTATGAATTCTGGCTTTAAAAAAAGAAAAAAAGAAAAAAAAAAAAAGAAACCCAAACCTTGTATCTACCTCTATAATACACTGCTACTTCATTTTTTATCTTTCTCCTAAATATGTTAATGAAATGCAATCATTCTTAAGGTGGTATCCTCCATAATCCAATAGACTTTTTTTTTTCCCCCAATTTCAGGATAAAAATCTAAAAATATTGACAGCTTTCTGTTTGACAGGCTGTGAGCCCTCATGTGTCAGAGGTTGTCCAGGGTACTCAGCAAGCTGCTACTGCTGCTCTATAGCTGCTGGATTTAAACCTAGAAGGTAAGGAAAGAATTGTATGGCAATAAATAGAACTGACTTTCATAACTAAAGGTTTAGGGACACATTCTCAGGAAGTCTTCAAGTTGTGAAATAAATGGATCTGGTTGGGTTATGTTTCAGAGATCCCTTAACTAAATTGAGGAAGTAGGGACTAGACTGCTGGTGATCTCCATATTTGAAAAGGATCACCTTCCCATTCCACACCCATTTCCTCTCCCCCATCCCTTTGCTTCAGCAAAGAAGTGGCTTCTTGTTCTGTCATCTAACTTTTTTTTTTTTTTTAATTTACTTGGCTGTGCCAGCTCTTAGTGTGGCACGTGGATCTTCGTGTACGGGATTTTTAGTTGCAGCATGCGGGATCTAGTTCCCTGACCAGGGATCGACCCCAGGCCCCCTGCATTGAGAGTACAGAGTCTTAACCACTGGACCACCAGGGAAGTCCCTGTCATCTAACTTTTAATGGGAAAAATTATTTTTTAAAAAATAACATCATTCTAAGACCTATGTTGTTCTATTTCAACAAAGAAGTAAGCTCAGCCTGACTTTTAGAATAAGACTTACTTTTAAAATAAGAAAATAGTTGTCTATAAATATTGTACACTCTGAATTTGTTTCTTAAGGAAACTGAAGCAAACTGACTCTGCTCCATGTTGTGAAGCCTGGCCCTTGGGTTGCTGATTTACAAGCTTGACGTCTACATGCTGTACCTTTTTATGTTCCAGTTTATCATGCAGATATGCAACCTCTTAAGCTATTAAGACATCATCATTGACGTTGCAATTTGTGTATATGTTTTATACCTCATTAAATTCTAATCTTTCTAGCTCTCAGCAATAGGCTTCTGGCCTAGGCTACAACAGAATCTCAAAACATAATGAAAAATGTAAAAGCGTCACAGAGAAAGTTGATGGTTGACATCTTTACCCCAATCAAGATTTATTGGTGATAATAGCTTTATAGTCAAATAGAAATTTGTCCATGGCACAATTCAGGTAATTTCTAAAAGCAGAAGTTTAGCATCCCATCAGTAAATCTTTCTGTTTTGAAAAAGAGCTGTATAAATGGCACATAGAATAACAGTATGGACTGCTTCTCTACAAAATGATAACGTTTTAGATTATCTAGTAAAGGTATAATTTTTTGCAATTGATGGTATTTTCCCACTTCTGCAGTTAATAATTCAGCAAGGCAAGTCTTCCCTCTCAATCTTATGATGTTATCATGAAGAAATGTCTCATGCGATTCGAGACACTAGAGATTGTTTGAAATTTTCCCTGACCGGGTGATTAATCCCAGCCCCAGACTCAGTGCCTCAGACACAGTGGGAGACCAAGAAAGATCTATTGGCTGAAAATAGACAATTCATTTAACTGAATAACTGTTACCTAAAGTAAAACATCACTGCCCATAGTTCACAGGAGGAAAGAACAATTAAGAAATTAAGAGATTCATTAATTATCCTTGCATACTTCTTTTTACAAAGCTATTCATCTGTTTGTTTAAATATATATATATATAAAACTTTTTTTTTTTTAAAGAAAGGTAATTTTATAAAACATCTGTACAGAGGAGCCTGGATTCTTTATATGAAGTGAAAAAAATTAAGTTTTCATAATTAAAATATTGAAATAAATTTATTTTCAAACATAAAAATATTTGTGTAGGCATATAAGGAGAAATTCATTATAACCTCTTATAAGAGAATATTTTTCCAATCTGGCTATAAAGTGATAAATGTTTGTCCCAAGACTTTGACCTTCTAGGTCCTTCGGCCAACTACAACTATCACTGTGAGTATATTCAGACTATTAAATATTTGTAAGATATTAGCTACAGCTTATATATAAATTGTTATATGTATCAGACTTGTGGTTGCCAAGGGGGACGAGGGTGGAAGAGGGATGGAGTTGGAGGGAGGTTGGTGTTAGCAGATGTAAGGTATTATACGTAAAATGGATAAACAACAAGATCCTACTATACAGCACAGGATATCATAGGATATATCACAGGATATATTCAATATCCTATGATAAACCATAACAGAAAAAAATATTTTAAAAAGAATATATATGTGTGTGTGTGAATCACTTTGCTGTACAGCAGATATTAACACATTATAAATCAACTATACTTCAATAAAAAATAAATAAATAAAATTGTTATCTGCAACAATCCTAAAAATCTAACAGGCCTGCAGAGATGGGGTTCTCTTTCAAGATACTGACTCAATCCCAAGGGTAGTAGGCAGAGGAGATTGTAAAGCCAGGCCCTGAGAGACTCAACCTCAAATCCATCTTGCTTCAGTGTATACACAGATTACAGTAAATAATACATGGGCTAAACAAATGATAGGGAATATCAACAAAATAGTAACATTTGACAAAGAATAAACCAATGGCAGAAAATAAACATTTGGCAAATAATAAATGCCAACTTCAGATAAATAAGCTTATGTTAGCACAAAAAGAGAATAGGAAAAAATAAGGCATTCTTTGCAGAATGGTTCTTCATGAAAAATACATTTCTCAGTTTTTTTTTCTCTTTTCTACTGCTCCTAACCCAGATTTTTCAGACAGGGACCAGAGTTAAAGGAGAGCATCAGTTGGCTGCAAATAAAACACCTGTGATTCCTTCACAGCCAGGATCAACCCCTTGAGTGTCTAGTGTCAAGTGTCTAGTGCAACGTCAAGGAAATAGTAGCCAATCATAAACATTTGCAAAATTAAAAGTGAAATATGTATCATGCTACTGCCAACAAAACTCAGCTTTTAGCACGGTGATCAGAGATGCAAAACTACTGGCACTGAAGTGTCTCTTACCCATAAATCCTGTGGAATTTATTTTAACACAGTCTCACCCATGGGTTTTTGTTTGTTTGTTTATTTTTTTGTAAGAGAATATTTGGTTCATACATCTGATTTATTTCTTCTTTGATCAACGAGGATATTTTATGAAGGTCACAAAGGCCCAAGAGGGTTTTATAAAAGACTTGTTTATGAACTATTTAAAAAATTGTTTTCTTATAAACTGGTATGATCTTTCTCTTAGCATAAACAATTTTACTATACATATTACGTTTTTTTCTGAAAGGAATCTGAACTCTGAAGTTAACATTTGTTTGTCTTTTTCATTAGCTGGCCTACAAAGAGTGAATGTGACACAGAATGCAGACACCCACAGGCAGGAGCCAGACAATACTTGGCGCATGGATCTCACACGCAGTCATGACGGAAAGATAATACCATTCTTTTTTAACTCTTGATCATCCAAGCTGCTGTTATTTGTATACCTATGACATACCCCATCTCATAAGGCACAAGTTAACATACTCTTAAAATATTGTATTACATAGAAATGTTACATATGCAGCAATCATTGTAAATTAAATCAATTCTGAACTTTAGGGGAAAAATGTTAGGAGTCATATGACTGAAATGCCAGTATTTATGATCCTACTGCTTCTAGTTTTCTTCTTGGACCATGTGCAAATGAAACACAAGTTACGAGCAGGATGGATGCGAGTACTTCATGTTCTGGATGGTGGATAATGAGTCATCTGGAATTGATGTTGATAATAAAAGAACTGAGGAATTCCACAATCAGCATCCGGAGAAAGTGACAAGAGACAAAGAGCTACCTAGGGACATGTTTATTTTCAGAGTTTTGAGAAGTGGGTAGGGAGCATGTGCTTACATTGCTCAAGAGCTGGGCGTCTCTGTGTTTGTTTGGACATGAGTAGGAATGGCCAGTTACCATCAGACCAGAAAGCCCTGGTTGGGTGGGGAGGAACTGCAGAGATGCCGCTCTGCACCCAGTTTCCACTAGTGCAGTGTAAGTGGAGGACTGATCTCATAACAGGGCAGGCACTACATTTTCTAAAAATGAAAGGTCAGAGGAAAACCAGAGGAAAATGGTGAGCTTCCCTGAGAACTCAGTTACACCAATATTTAAACTCTCCTGAATCGAAGTTAGAATTGGTGTCATATTCTAGAGCAGAACTGACCCCATAGATGGGGTGGGTATGAAGGGGAAGACTACCTGAGCCAGAGAGGGGAGTCCAGGGCAGAAGGCTACAATTAACTTCACCCTCAACTCCTTTCTTTTCTTCCTCTTTGAATTCTGGTCCGGTTTCTAGCACTTCATTTAGGTCATGTCTTAATTCTAAAGCTAACAGCGTCTTTTAAAATGCCAAAGGGCAACTTGGTATAATGAGTATGCCCAGCCTCTTTAAAAGGAAAATTTTTCTTTTAGACCCCCAAGGCTTCATTCACACCCCCTAATTTTAGTGGGGGAAAGACTTGATAGATGACTAAAGAAATGTTAATATTGGGATGCTATTACTTCTGACTGATTTATCAGAATTCTAGCACCCTTAAGAAATAAAAAATAAAAGAATGGATCTTTCATTCAGTAAATACTTCTTGAGGCTGTAGCATTGTGCTGGGCACTGAAAGAGCAGTGAGCTGCAGTCAAGCTTCCTGACCTTAGGGAGCTTACAATCCATCAGGGCAGGTAAGCAAATAAAGTAGCTATTCTGAGAGGGGAAAGGCAAAGTCCTGTGGGAGCACACAGCCAGGCACCTTGTCTGCAGAAAGAACCAAGGGCATGAAGGAGGCGTGGGGATGCGGAAAGGGGCAGCGAAGAGTATTTCAGGCAGAAAGGACATTTTGTGTGGAGGTCTAGAAGCAAGAGAGCAAATGATACCCTGCGAGAACTGAAAATTCAGCCTTCCTAGAACTCAGAGCACCAAATGGGTTGGGAGACTATTGGAGGAAAGGCTCCAGAATCAGGTGAGACCAGGTCAGATTCTGCTTTAGGATCTGTGATGGGGTCTAGGTGTCTGCATTTTCTAAAGCCTATTCTAACAGTTAAAAGAATTGAGAGTCTGTTCTTAACAAGCTCATTTCGTGCCATGAAATTCTTTCTTTAAAGGTTTAAACCCATTACACAGTGACATCTTGTAGTTAGCTGCCTTTTACCCTCACTACACAGCTGTCCGGGTCTTGGTGAGAAGACTCAATGAGCTGGTAAGAATGAGATTCTAGCCGGTGTTTCAATCACTGTGGTCCCTAAAATTCCTATGACAAGACACCTTGGGCCATAAATCCCCAAGTTCCACCCACCTTATTTTAACAAGAATCCCCAGCAGATTGTGATGCTGTTACTAGAGGACCATGGTGTGAAGCACTGACGCATACATTTGAAATAGGTTAGTGATATTTTATGCCTTTTAAAGGAATGTTTATTTTTTTAGAAAACTAAATTGTTTTTTCCATATAGTCTATTTGAAATTTTTAAATGCTGACTGAAAAAAAAAATAAAGGCAAATACAGGATTTTGGAATTTTCTTTCTCCATTCTAAAAACACTTTCTCCAAAAGAAAAGTCATTTTGGGGGGTGGGGCTTTGAATTTAAGGGATTGCTTTAGGAATATCATTAAAATATTTAGTAAACATTTTCAGAAATAATTTTTTTAAATATCTGTTTTTACTCTTTTCCTAATTTTTTTTTTTTCTCCATGACAGTGAAAACACTTAATCCACTCAGGGGATTAATTTCATGTAAAGATTTATGTCTTAAAACTGAATTCATTTTTTCACTGGCATTGAACACAAGCCAAGCATCTGCAAGCCATTAAAAGGAAATTCCTTTGGAAACCACTATAGTTTGACTCTACTGAATGATTTTTCACTTGGAAAGAAGTCATTCATACATTTCATGATATTTTAAATGCAGCTATAACTTAAATTAATAAGAATAAATTTTATTTTAGTCAATATCGTATAAATCAGGTTTCACAAACTAGTTTTCTAATACTTGGTATATTCTTGAAAGGCTTTGGATGTTAATTTTTATATTAAAATTATCTTTTAATCATTATTATTAAATATTTCCTTATTTTAAAAAGACACTCTAAAATAGTAAAGGAATCCTTTGAAAAATATTACCCCCCAGGTCACCAGCTAGAAAAAAATTCTGCATCATAACATCCAATGATTTTCCACAATATATTTTACATAGCTTAAAGGGCCTTAAAAAGGAGTACATGCAACAAATCCTGTTTTCTCACATTTCAAAACTAATTTCAGAGTTGAGTAGATTTACCCATACATTTATATACATATAATTATGCCCCCAGATTATGTTAAAAGTCACCTATATGAAAGTCTAATATTCATGCAGCCTGGGAACAATTAATAATATTAAAAAACAGAAAACACTACATTTTAAAAATGTGGTCAACTTTTTTGAATCTTTTTTCTTTAACAAAAACTAGTACTAAAACAAATGAATTGTTTAAGGGAACCCTCCTTTTCTTTAAAAATCTCATTTTAAAATCCTTATATCCCTACAATCCTGCTTATACATGAACTTTGTGTCTCTCTGTATTTGTGTACTAACTGGAAACAGGCATGAAAAGAATAAAGAGATTTAAGGAGAAAATGAATTAAAACCCTCTTTCTTACAACAGCAGAAACATATCATTTCAAGAAATCATTTACTAGTTTCATAGAAAACTGCTTAACTTTAGAAACCATTAGTAAATGTTCTAAACCAAAAACTTGCCCCCTTGCCAGTACTCAGACATTCTTAAGTCTTTTTTGAAATGCTCTGCAGTCCTTGACTGGTTCTCATTTCACTGCTCAGTCAAGAGATAATACACATTTCAATTTAGGACTAGGAAATATGAAGTCAGACTAAGGCAAGAGGGAAATGTGATCTCACAATTTGATCTAAAGGTAGTATAGGCAAACACTGACACCCCACTCCCAGAAATATATTAATATTTTAAAAAATGGAGTCCTTTCAAATCAGATATTGGAGTGTTTATAACAAATAGAGAAAAAATTATATAAATATATATAATATATATAAATATATATAAATACATATATAAATATATATATGTCATCTATTATGAAAAAGTAAAAACCTTTACAACCCTTGTACCATGGATCAACACTGACCAATTAAAAAAAAAATAAGTGTTTTAATTCTTACCTAAGTCTTATAGAGAAAAGAATTATTGGACATACTCTTTCTTATTTTTCCAAGGAGAGAGGAACAAAACAGTTTTTATGATAAGTGTGAAGTGTTTTATTTTACCTAACTAGGGATTCCAGCCTTTCATAACAACACTACCATCTGCTGGAATTTAAGAATATTATTGCTGAAAGCTTCGGAAGCCCTGGGTTGCATTTTTACAACTACTGGCCTAAAATGGTTTTTACCGTATATTTTTATAAAGCACTGGCTATTTCCAAAATGGAGGAGTTTACTAATAGTTGCAATCCCTCCACACCCAAGTCACACACACTGGGGAGAAAAATAAAAGAACAGCTTTAACTTCTTCCTCTCTCGATTTTTTGGACCTCCACTTCCATTTATAAATATACAAAATAACCCATTCATTCAAAAAATAGTCAGTGACCATTGACTACGTGCTAAAAGTATGCCACACAACCAGAACATACAGTCAAATAAGAAACTGTTCTCCAGGTCTTAGTCTACTTGTAGACGCAGACCTATAAGTAAACAATGGCATTACAACCTGGGAAGTGCCATCATCAGGGCACTGAGGCTAGAACAAGGAGCCTTACCTCCTGACAGACTAGGATAACACCTGGATGTAGATATTGGGAGAAGGGAGTTTTCCTGAGGAGCAAATACATATCTCAAGTCTTGAAATTTGAGCTGAAATCAGACAGACAAGGCAAGGACGTGTAAATTTGGAAGAGCTTGACAGGTCAGACTTGAAAGCAAACTTTTCACACAATGGTCACCTGTATATATTTACACCTTCCTTATTCTTCCATTCATTCAGTGGATGATTTTGAGCATCATCAGAGGTGAGACTAGGAAAAAGACTTTACAATACATAACTGCAAAACGTGTGATAAGAATGTGCACAGTCAGAACATTCATTCATTTACTCAGCTATGGCCCACGAAATGTCGAGATACTAGAGATAAATGATATCATCCATGCCTTCAAGGAACAGGAGAAACATTTCTAAATAATCACATAAAATACAATGTGATAATTTCATCAAACTCTATACAGAGAGGAAAAAAATGAAATGTCTCTAATCGCAGGGGATGCTATGCTCCATGGAGAAATAGCCTTAAAGAATCTGAAAAATTACTTTGCATCCACTAATTAAATAAGACAGGATGGTAAAGGTTATACACTTGAGATGTGCAGTTAAATGGACAAGGACTGAATCAATTTCCACTCTAGTTGAAAGTTCATTAATCTCTCAGAGCCTTAGTTTCCTATAAGGGAATAATAATAGTAGCTGCCTCAGAGGGTAATTACAAGGTTAAATGAACTTAATGAATGTAAAGTGCTTAGCACAATGCCTGGCTCAGCTGATTCTTGAAAAATATTGGCTCTTTCTCCTTCCTTTCCTCCTCCTCTTCTAACTTTATTCAGCTTGTGAAAGCACTGGCCAGTCAGAAAGAATACATAAGCAAAAGCACGGGAAGTATGAATTAACCCAGCATACTGGCCTGGTGAGGGAACTGCTAGCGATCAGATATCCATCCAGACAATCCATACCTGTCCTTCAGTCAGCAAATACCGAATGCCTATTTTGTCTCAAGCCCAACCTCAGATGTTCTAGTGTTCTAGGGGCTGTGATTGAAAAATGTGTAGAATACAGAGAACCAAATAAGTGAGTGGCCAATTTGCCTGGTTAGGAGTTTGCTAAGAAAGGCTTCCTAGAAAAGCTCACATTCGAGCCCCCTTTACAGAGGAATTGAGAGCTCAGTCAGTTGTCTGTGCTGGGAATTGGAAGGCATTCCAGGCCCCTTAGTTCAAATGTAGCCTGGGCGCATGGATCTTAAAGAACCTTTGAATTCATGTAGAGAGAAAACTCTATCTCTTGACTTAGCACGTGAAGAACAATATAAGAAGTCAGTAGCAGATGGTGTAAAGACACAGTCTGGAAGCCTGGAAGTCACTTAAGAGGGCATCCTGCCAACAGAAGCCTTTCCCTGTTACAAGAAGTAAAGGCCAGCATTAGATGGATTTTCATCCACCAAGGGTCAAACTGGATCTCTGAAATAGAACAGCTATATATAAAATTTTTATTAAAAGATTTAATACTGCTAATGTATCAAATTATCTTCACTAACCCCAGGGTCCTTTCACAGGCATGCTGCATAAAGTATGCAGGAATGTTGAATCAAATTATAAACTTTATTTCTAAATATATCTCCCTTAGGCATCCTCTCAAAAAATGTATTTAATTCTATGTAAAAAAAGTTATGCATAAAGGCCTAAATTTGCCATCACTTGTATCTCTATGAATACTGTTCTTTTAGGAGACTCTTATTCTAGCCAGCAGTCACGTCCCTAGAGAAAGGTGGGGAAAGTTAAACACGGGTTCTGATTTGTATTGCACATGTAAAACAATAACTCTTCATGATAAATTTACATAACCCAGGATCAAGAAGCTAAGAAAGATTACATACTAAGAAAGATTACTCAAGCCTTGCGTTAGAAGAAAGGTTCAAAACAACTGAGACAAAAACCAAAAAGGCATTTAAAATGGAAACACAGGGTGTTTTGTTTTGTTTTGTTTTCCAACAGTTTTAAGTTTGTGCCTGCCCTCCATGACTTGAAGGAGCTTACCTACCTCCTTCCATCTCACCAGCCATTCTTGGCCCCTTTTTCTTTTCTGACCCTCTGCTGAGTTGGAATTTTCTGTCAGTTTGCAAGTAAGTGTGGAGTTGCCATTGTCAGGGTTAGGAGCCAGGAAGTGGGAAGGTGGAGGCCTCACTGTGATGCTGGCTGACTTGACCTCTGGGGAAGAGGAAGGCTTGACTCAGCCCTGGTTTTGAAATCACCCCCCATCCACTTTATCATTCCAGCAACAGCAGTTAAAGGAAGTTTGCCATTTTCTACCCCTTTTCTTCACTGTGGAGCAGCAAATATTAGAAGCATCTGAGGCAAAATTCAGACCAGTAATAGCTGAACTAGGCTCCCACTACAAAGAAAAGTAAGACAATAAATAGGAAGTAAATGGCTGAAAGGGTTTTCTCAAGCAGCAGAAATCCAAGAAGGCAGAATGCATAAAAGAAGAACATAAAGAAGAGAGATACAAAGAAAATATGTGAGGCACCATGGAGAGGCCTGTGAAATAAAGTCTTAAAAAAAATACAAAGACAACCAAAGAAAGAATAGTGTTGTGAAGGACTCTGGAAAATGAAAAAAAAAAAAAAAAAAAAAAAAAAAACCAAATCAGAAAGAAAAGGAAAAGTATAAAAATTCAAAGAGAGAAAGGGAACATTAAAAGACGCTGAGCTCTCACGTGAGGCCACTGCACCAGAAAGCCCTGTCTTTTTGCCAAGACTTTGAAAACATAAAAAAGCTTAAAATGTGTTGTCATTAGGCATCGGATTAAAGTTCCAGAAGCCTTTCAGATACACATGCTTTTAAATATCATGATAAATTATGCATCTATGACACAGATTGGGATGGCTTGGCCTTCAAGTAATCAATAATTCAAAAACTATGAGCATGAACCTAATCTAAATGGGAGTTTCAAAGTTGGATTCTGAAAGGATCCCTACCATCAACAAGAAAGATGTGCCCAGCAAACTATTTAGCTTCTCTCATAAGAAAAAGGAGTAGCTTTAGCACACACTTGTATATAGAATGCTGGGGTATTTCAGCTGAATATTTTGTGCTAAATTGTCAGATGAATTATTCATGGATTTTCAAAACTTTCTCTTTTTTTTTTCTAATTGTAAATTTTCCATCAAGGCTCTGGAACCACCAGCTACATGACATCTTACAGATGATTTCCATTTCTTGGAACCATGCCAGTATGAATGTTGAGCAAGCCCGTTGAAGAAAGCAGCAGGAGTTTTTAAGCCTAGCAACATCCAAGATATGACCAGACATTTTTTCTAATACGCTGATGTGTCAACATAAAGAAAATATGGTGACACTAGTAGTTATTTAGCAGTTTCTGTTTCTACTCAAAATATTTTCCTCTAGACTTAAGAGTTAAGCTATTGCCAAGTGATATACAAGGCAATTGCCACAGTTATGTGAGATGTTGTATAGACGTTAAATTTGACATTTGAAATTGCTTCTAATTGAAGAGCTGCAAGTTGTAGTTTAAATAATAAATGCACAGTCAAACTCCTTTCTTGGAAAGCTAGAAAACTGAAGATACTTTTTTTCCCCAAAATTAATCTCTGCTATCTTCTGGGATAACAGCATTCAAACTTAATTTTAGGCTCAATTTTTTAGCCAATAAGTGAGTCTTAATTTAAGGAATTTCTTCAACTCTCTAAATCATGTCACAGTCAGAGCCTTATTTCAAAACCATAGGCATAGACTAAGAGGGACATTGTAAATTGGCCTTACGACATATTTGTTAAATATGCAAATTAAACCAGTCTCTCTACCCTCACTTTCCCAAACATAAATCTCTCAGCTTAGCTGCCTGAGTGCAGGTATGGTGATTTTCTCTGTGTTTCAATTTCCAGCAGTTAAAATTCCATTTAACTAGGGCATTTTAGCTCTCGGTATTATACTGATGCAATTGCATTACAGAAATTATGTACTAAGGATGAAGTGATTAAAATTGATATTTGACTTAATTACAGGGTACAGTACATGGATATTTGAATGTAACTTAATGGAAAACAAGATGCTTTATTTGTAGCATTTATCCTTGCAGGAAACTTGCTTGTTAGTAGCTGTTGGGCCAAGTCTCAAGTTACTGACTCTTCAGGAGGAATACAGAAGAATGTGCATAAATATGAAGTGAATGATGTAGTTATCCAGCTAACTACATGAAAATTTAATATATTCCCTTCTAAATAGTGTCTCTCACAATGTATCATCTTAATTCTATTACACCTAACTAAACAGTCAGCTGACAAATTTTCATGGTACTATACATCAAAGAGCAAATATATTATGTGAAATATGTCAGCATTTTGACTAGTAAAGAAAGAAGTAGAAAAGCGATGACTACAAGAAGGAAAGGCATAGTCCCATAATTACATGGAATTCAACTGACAAGTAATACCTAGAAGTCATTCTTTCTTCAATGAAAAAAGATCTGGTTCTAGGGATGCAATTATTTATCTTTTTTTCTTTGCTTTCTTTCCTTCTTTTTTTTTTGTTTTTACAAAGCCACATTCAAAGTAGTGCTTTATATTTAAAAAATAATACATCGTTTAAAATTCTGGTTAATTGCTTCGAATAAATACCTCTAAAACATTCACTGTGTTTAATAAACAAGCCACCGTAAACTGTAATTTGGTTTACAGTTTCAAGTTCTGCTTTTTCACTAAATACACACACACACACACACACACACACACACACACACACACACACACATTCCAGTTACCCTAATTTTGGGAGTGCAGAGCAATAATAAATTTTAAATAAATTTAAATACGGATTTATCTACATATACCATAAGCATTTGATTCAAACTGGTAATATAACTCTTTCGAATTTGAAATAATTGAACTAGCTTTAACATGGGGAAAAACATGCAAACAGAAACAGGAAGAGGCACCTTCATTCAGCAGGGGTTGTGATTCAAATGAAGCTCTACTCTGGAAACATATTCAGTGTCCCTCTTCCATGAGTCACTCATCCAGCAACCTCAACTATCAATACATCTGGGAAAGAGTCTGAAGAACTCAAAAGATGTTACAAAGTTAGTGACCACTTGTTGACCACATATTTACTCTTATTTTATACAGAAATAAGCTTAGTCACCCAGTCTATCAGACTCAGTACATTAGAAGAGGTAAATATAAAAGAGTGAAAAAAAGGGGAGATGAGAGGTATGATCATGGGTTCAGCATCAAGAAATGGTAGCAATAGCCTTGACATTGAGGGAAGAAACAGAAACTGGAAAAAAGAATTTAAAAAGTTTTGCCACTTCCGAACTCTGGGACTTTGGCCATGCACTAATATCTCTGGGCCTCAATATCCTCATTTTACCCCACAGATACCTCATATTACCTCATAGGGTTGCTAAAGATTAAATTAACTAATATATGTAAAGCACTTGGAACAGTGCCCAGAGCATACTGAAAACTCAATAAGTGTTTGTTAGTTATAAAATGCCTAAGAGTCTAAGACTACTCGAAATAGAGGCAAGTAGTCCTGTCTGGCCCAGTAGTCAAAAGGAATGGAATGCTGATCTTTCCATTGCTTCATGTGATCACCCCCATGCCATTGTGGCTTTTGGAAATTGCAAAACTCTTGCAAAAGAAGGAATGAGGGGCTTCCCTGGTGGCGCAGTGGTTGAGAGTCCGCCTGCCGATGCAGGGGACACGGGTTTGTGCCCCGGTCCGGGAGGATCCCACATGCCGCGGAGCAGCTGGGCCTGTGAGCCATGGCCACTGAGCCTGCGTGTCTGGAGCCTGTGCTCCGCAACGGGAGAATATCATGCCACAGTGCCTTGTCTAGCACCGATATGTGAGGTCTCATAGTATATCTGATTTATTATCACAGGATCATACATATCATCTTCGATCAAATGAACCACTTGATAAGCAAATGAGGTAAGAGTGGCATATGTTCAAGAGATCCATTGGTCCTTCCAATCTACCACATGACCTAAAGGCTTCCAGCCTAAGAGAACATGGCTTAGAACCAATGGGCATTTTATGGTGCTCTTTCCCGGACAGGTAAAACATGAATCTGGGAACCAAAAGGTGAAGTAGGAGTATCTTCCTTATCATCACTGCCTATGACCCACCTTGGTGAATTTGTGTTGGACTAAAGGCCTTGTTTTCCAAGGGGATGATGCTTCTAATGTTTCTCTAAACCTAAAGCTTAGGGTTGTCATACCACCAAGTAGCAAAGAAAAAGTTGCTATACTAGGTAATCATATAATAATTAGCACATGCATACCATGAATATCATGAGGAGATATTGTGGTGACATTCTACATAATTTGGGCAGGGAAGAGTATTTCTAGAACCTAGAAATGCACTTGGTCACATTTTAGTGCTTCCGTGCTCATTGATAACTGTGAATGAGCAATTATAGCCACTGCCATGACCTGACACAGGGTACCTGCATCTCAGACCCCTCTGTCTGGACTATCCTAATTGACAAGCAACTTAGACTGGTAGAAATGTTGGTTGAGAGTGATAGGAAGCTAGAATGGGTAATAAAGGAGGGATATGATGGATATTAATCGTGGTCTTTAGACCAACTACAGCAGCTGATCCTAGAGCCTATTCCAGTAAACTCCCCTATTGTTAAGTCTATTTTTTTTCTAAAATTGTATATGGTTACCATTTTTTAGAAGCTCTACCAGGATGGAATGAACTTGACATGGGATGTAAGTAAATCTGAACAAAGAGTTGACTGTTACAGGTGATGTCTGTGCCCTCCCACATCCCCTCAAGGATTCACCGTTGCAGTGTAAAACAGCTCTTGTGACTTCCAGTTGTGTGAGGACTTTCTCCTACACCACAATCTGTTCTGCTCACCAGGCTGAAATGCTGGAGAATTAAAGTCCCCTGAGGAATCCCTCACACTAAAGGTGATGGGAGTTGATGCATAAACATCTCAGCTCCTTCTCCTCTCAGGTGGGTTGATTCTGAGGCACTTGTAGGGGTAAACTGGCTTTATAACATTCCCTTCATTGGCTCTTCTCCCTTCCCTATCTCAGTTCCCCATAACCCTACTGGCATTTCCTTAGCTCATCTCCCTAATACGTAAACTTCTACTGGAATCCTCAACTCAAGAGTCTCCTTCTGGGCAACACAAGAAGTACAAACTACTCTGTATAAAATAAATAAGCAATAAAGATATATTGCACAGCACAGGGAATATAGTCAATATTTTATAATAACTTTAAATGGAGTATAATCTATAAAAATTTTGAATCGCTATGTTGTACACCTGAAACTAATGTAATATTGTAAGTCAACTAGACCTCAACTTAAAAAAAATGAAAATAAATCACTTTACTTGGAAAAATATATATATATATCATGTATTTCCCCTCTTGGCTTTGACCTTTACTTCAGCAGTATAAACACAATGAGCAATCAGATCAAGCAGTCTAAAGGTTCTCGGACCAATTTCCAATTCAAACCCTTGTTGTTGTCAACTGTATATCTAATTTTTGCATTTTAGGGACACATTTGGGTAAAACAGAGCTTAGAAAGTAAGATGTTGATGAATGATAAAAGGAAAAAAAACACTAAGAAAAATAATGTCCCAACATATTTTCTTGGCTCATACTTAAACATGGTGAAGTAGAAACCAAAGGAGTGCTTTACTCACATCAACTGCACTATTTCTAGGATAACCCTTGAAAAAGACCCCTTTCAGCTCTTAGGTGCCCTCCAATTTATAATCCCAAGTTTATTTCCCCTTAATTCTACAAAGAATAGAATTCTTACCCTGCCTCCTTCCACCACTGGTTATTTGATAGATTCTCATGATTTTGAAGTTCATCTAATACTATGTATGTGACATCACAACTACAAACAGTAACAGTGTTACATTATTACTATTTGTAGTTGTGATGTCACACACATAGTTAACTCACGAAACTATTTGTTTGTTAAAAACAATGTATACTTCTTAGTCCACTGCAGAGTCAAATCTAATTAGGTTCAAATGAATCTTGTTGGTCCTTTTAAAATACTTTAACATTTGAGCTGTAACTTAATCTGAAATTTAATTTACCTGCCCCTCCCTTCAACTAAGCTAAGAAGAAATGTCTCCAAATTAGGTATAATTTTAATGTGATCCTTTAATTTTATCTTTTACTGCAATGTACTAACCAATATAATTTCTTCTTCCTCCCTCCTCCATTAACACCTATTTCTTGTTCTTCCTGTTTCTCCATCAAAAAGTTTAAAGACAATTTATCAATCTAGTGGTACTTGCCTGAGTACACAGGAAATATCAGAACAAGAACAAGGAAGCATAGCGTTCAAGAACCATCAATACAAGTAGATCACCATGTTCACTCAGAGTGAGGTTTAGCGTCATTTGGAACATAAAAGAGAACAATTTCTTAACTTTGCCATTCATAGCTGTAAGGGAAATCTAATATCTGAAATCTATCCCAGAACATTTTGTGAACATGAAAGCATTTTGTGTTTTAAAACACAAACACAGCTTGAAAGACTAGTCATTAGTAAATTGACAGACAAATTTTCCCATCACGGGACTCTGGAGTTTCTAGTGGACTCTGCATCACCTGGATGGTTTATATACAGGACCACCATTAATCACTTCTGCATTTCTGGCAAATGCATACTAACTGATGTCAGAAAAAAAATAGTTCACCATCCAATAGGGAAAAAAATCATCTAAATATAAAAAACAAACATTTTCTCTTGAATATACTCATACCCCAAAATGTGGAAATTTTCTATGCTGTTTTAACATATTGTTGATTTGGATTTTTTCTTTCTAAAAAGTTTACTAGGTTGTTCTGTTATAAAAGTAACACATTCCTATTATAAACAACCTAGACAACACAGAAAGGCTGAAAAACCAATCATACATACTTCCATCATCTAGAGACAACTATTATTATGTTAATTTTTATTCATATTACTTCCTGTTCATTATTAGTGGGGGGGCATGGGGTTTTTACTGCATAGTTATGATTGCATTGTTTAAATTTTTTATGTGACCTTTATCACTTAGATTTTTCCATGTTAGTATACAGTTTTTCATAAACTTCACTTATACGGCTTTGTATTTCATCACAAATAGCTATGCAACAATCTGCTTAAGCATTTCTCTATGTTTAAATTCTTAATTGGTTTCTATGTCCTCTTTATGACTTAAAGCTTTTCTTATATTTCTAGTTTTTCCTTTTGATCATCCTCTCTGCCCCCATATATATATATATATATATATATATATATATATATATATATATATATATATATAAATTTATTTATTTAATTTATTTATTTTTGGCTGCATTGGGTCTCGTTGCTGCACATGGGCATTCTCTAGTTTCGGCGAGCGGGGGCTACTCTTCGTTGCAGTGCCCGCAGGCTTCTCATTGCGGTGGTTTCTCTTGTTGCGGAGCATGGGCTCTAGGTGCACGGGCTTCAGTAGTTGTGGCTCACGGGCTCTAGAGCACAGGCTCAGTAGTTGTGGTGCACAGGCTTAGTTGCTCCACGGAATGTGGGATCTTCCCAGATCAGGGCTCGAACCCATGTCCCCTGCACTGGTAGGTGGATTCTTAGCCACTGCGCCACCAGGGAAGCCCCCCCCATATTTTTAATAATTGCCAATTTGGTATTGAAATACAGTTAGGTGTCAGTGTTTTGTTTTTGTATTTCACTAATAGATGATGGTTTCATTAGAAAATTGTCTTTAAACAATTTAAAGTTTATACTTAATATTTGCTAACTTGGTAATGAGATACAGCTAGATATCAGTGCTATTCCTCATACAGCTTGAGAAACTACCTCATATTAAACTAAATCATTGATAAAAAGCCTAATCATTTGATAACAAACTTCTTCGGTAAGACACAGGTTCAATGTCCTTTCTAGAATTTACCCAAAGTTCAATGACTGCCCTCAGTCTGGATTCCAAAGAATCCAGATCCTTAAACTTCCTTTGCTTTTCAGTTCTTCAAATAAACTCAGTAAAAAATTTACACAGTTTAAAGGAAAATGCTCATGGTCTAGGTTTCCAACTGCAAAAGCCAACAGAAATTATATCAGAAAAAACTATTCTACTCTAGCAGTGTTGAAATTGAAACACCATTATTTATATGCTTATTTTTAATAATTTTTATTCATTTTGGTTATACGCAACTATTATTTAAAAAAACATTTTTCAACACACAATTTAAAGCCATGTAAAGTTTCCATTGTCCCTAACTGTCATCCTATAGAGAAGATATCTTATTCTGTGGCAAAACAGCACATTATGCAGTTGGCAAAATAACTCACGTCTCAGAAGTACTCTTTGAAATATTTCACATAGAAATCTGTTTGTTTCTTTGTAGGACACACACACCTGTCTTCACTTGCTTAGTTGACAAAATAAAATACTATTCAAATGAGAGCGTACTTCCAAATGATACAGAAATGGTTAACTCTTCCATTTGTAATTGAAATTTGCCATCCTTACGTGCCTAAATGTAATTACAGAAGAAAAGAAATTTCCTCTGCTTATGTACAGAATAATATTTTATTGTAATAATTAGCCATCTTGAATTGAAATGCATGTATGTGTGCTGTGTGGATGACCAGCATGCAGTTTAATCCTATTTCCTACATAAACAGCGATTCAGAGTCTATGACAAGGAGGCAATGTTTCTATAGTGTTACCCAAGTACAAAGCATGTTGTTCACAAAATATCCTCTGTCACTTGCCCTTACTGCAGATATTACAGCTCTTCCTTGCTTCATGAAAACTCAGGGAATGTGCCAATATAATTTTCAGTCACTGGCTAGATCTTACTATTTTTAATTGAATTAGAGTATTTGGACTTATCAATAACATTTTTAAGATTTACTTTCTGCTTTTCCGGGCTTATTTGTCTTAGTTATTTGTGCATTTTCTATCTTCTCCATTTTTAAGAATCAGTTTGGCTTTGCACTTAAAATAAGTATTACTTTTCTTGACTGAACTTATGCATGGAGGAAAAGGAAAGATGAGAAAAGAACCGTGAATACAAATTGCTTCATTCTTGAACTTCTTTTTTATATGCTTCCTAACAGCGTGAATACCTCAGGGAAAGTTGTCCACTGCTTTTCTCC
Source organism: Hyperoodon ampullatus (assembly GCF_949752795.1). Taxonomy (NCBI): domain Eukaryota; kingdom Metazoa; phylum Chordata; class Mammalia; order Artiodactyla; family Ziphiidae; genus Hyperoodon; species Hyperoodon ampullatus. Next base: position 14,626,362 of record NC_136918.1, read on the forward strand.
ATAGTCTCTTTTTGTTCATATGCTTTATTTCTGTTACTAGTATTGTACTTTTTATTATTGTTACCAAATATTGAGCAATTAAAAACAAGTACTAATAAAGTACATGTAGGGTATAAAGCACCATATACAATGAATACCCACATCTCACCCAGTTTAGGAAATGAAATTTTACCAACATTCTGAACACTCCTGAGAGCTCCTCTCTGCTCCTACCCATTTTTCAGCTCCTTCATAGAAAACCACTTCCCTGAATTTTCTGTTTATTACTCCCTTATTTCTTCCACAGCATTTTACCACTTTTGCCACTTATATTTATTTCCTTCAATAAGGTACTCTTTAGTTTTAGTAATATGTGCAATTATTATCTTTTCACTTATAATTTTCTGCCTTATTCTTGACTAATTATTATATTTCTGAGATTTATGCATGTTGCGTTTAGCTATAGTTCATTCATTTCACTGTTATACAGTATTCATTTATGTCTTCTATTATTAATAGAAACCACAATTATTTTCAGTATTTTGCTATTATAAACAGAGATGCTAGAAACCATGCATCTGTACATGTTTCCTGGTACATATGTACAAATCTTTCTCTGGGGTAATGGTTCTCACATTTTAGCTGTATCGATCACCTAGAGGGCTTGTGATTGTTGGGCCTCAATTTCAGTGTTTCCAATTCAGTAGGTCTGGGATGGGGCCTGTATTATGGTTCTCCATCAAGAAAGGAATATATATATATGGAATTATTATAGGAATTGGCTCACACAGTTATGGCAGCCAAGAAGTCCCATGATCTGCCCTCTGCAAGCTGGAGAACCAGGAAAGCTGGTGGTATAATTGATTCCAAAGCAGAAGTTCTGAGAAGGAGATGAAGGAGCATTCCTGGGAAGTCCTGAAGTTGGAAGGCCCAAGAACCAGAAGCCCCCATGTCCAAGAACAGGAGAAGATGAACATACCAGTTCAAGAAGAGAGAGGGAGAGAGAATTTGCTCTTCCTCTGCCTTTCTGGTCTATTCAGGCCCTTAACAGATTGGATGATGCCTGCCCACTTCTTTATTTCGTCTACTGATTCAAATACTAATCTCTTCTGAAACACCCTCAGAAATAATGTCTTATCAGCTATCTAGGTATCCCTTAGACCAGTCAAGTTGACACATAAAATTAACCATCTCAGAGCACAAGATTTTGCATTTCTAACACGTTCCCAGGTGATGTGGATGATGCACATCCAGGGACCAACTTTAAGGACAACTGCTGTAGAGTATATAGCTAGGAATAGAATTGCTAGTCATGGAGAAACAGCAATTTCCAATTTATTATATAATGCCATATTGTTTTGCAATGTTTCTACCAATATAGACTTCCACCAGCAGTACGCATAAATGTTTTGATTTCCTCATATCTTTGCCAGTACCTGTTAGTGCTAAACTTTTAAATTTCTGCCAAACAGGAGGGTGTGATATTATTTCTTTGTAATTTTAACTTTAATTTCCCTGATTTAACAATAGATTTGATTACATTTTAATATGTTTATTACCCATACATTCTTCCTCTTAGTTCCTTTTCTCCATTTTTTCATTGGGTTTTTCTTTTTCTTGCCAATTTATAGATGTTCTTCTATGGTCTCTGCATGAAGACTCTTACACCGCTTGTTTTAATACCTTCTAATTTTGTCTTATAAGGTCTAGGAGAAAATTGTTTCTAGTTTTTATCCTTTTTGGTCATGACTGAACATATGGTTGTTTAATACAGACTTGATGATAATAGAATTATTTATTAAAAACTTGTCCCTACCAAGTACTCCGTTATCTGATGAGGGTTTATTCACTCCATCACTACTCTCAAGGTAAAGTCACAGGCACCACTATGTTAGCCTCTCCCTCACTCCCACCCCACCTTCTCCTTCCCCTGCTTCTACCTCTGTCTCCTCACTCAACAGCCAGACTAATCTTTCCAAAGTACAAGTCAATTCATCTCCTCCCCTGGGTAAATTTCTCCAACGTTTTCCCTTTATTACACTTAAAGAAAAATCTCAACTCCTTGCCATGGCAACAAGGCCTAAGAGATCCTACTCCATTCTCGGCTCTGCCACTCTCTTCCTAAATCATCAAAGTGTAGCCACTCCTGCCTTGTTGCTGTTTCTCAAATGCTCTAAATAATCTCCTCCTTTAGCAATGCCCTTCTCCCAGACATTTCTCTAAAAGGCCACCCAGACTATTCTATCTAAAATAGATCCCTCACCTCCTCTTCAAACTCTTATTTTCCCTATCCCCAATCCTGCTTTATTTGTCTTCAGAGAATTCATCAATACCTGACATTATCTTTGACATTATAATTTTTAATCATCTGTCTTTGTCCCCTACTAAAATGTAATCACCATAGGGTAATAGGATTGTTTTGTTCATCTCAATAGCTCAGTGCCTGGAAGAGTTCCTAATAAAAATTATGCTCTCTACAAATATTTGTTAAATAAATGGGAATCAGAGTTCTTGCTTAAAGAGCCAAGAATCTGTCCATCTCCAAAGCTATTCCACTGTTCCAAGTTCTTTCTCAGCTTGACATCACAGCACACCAATGAGACACTACAATCCAGGTGAAGAGATGGATTAGTTCACACCAATAATACAGACTATAACACCAGTGACACCAAAGAGCCCTGGAGATTAATTAGAAATTAGATTCCTCAGTTCCCCCAATTTCTGAAGGAAGGCCTTTTCCCCATCTTCTACCACTTGGAAATCCCTTAGGGAGAGAAGAGTTTGACATTTGCTCAAATAGCCATGTCCTCTTACAGTATTTGGAGAGAATGGTATGACTAATAATGTTTAAATTTTATTGACACACTTCTTGTTTGGAATGGTGATTTGCAGGCAGATATTTAACCCTTTTCTCTTCCAAGTTCCCTCTAAAATGACAACCACAAAAATATCTAGAAAAAGTCTATATAAATGGAGTCATACACATCACAGAAATTTCAGGGAATTTCTGTTAAAAATACTTCACACAAGTCCAGACTAAAGTCAGCATTAATTCAGCAATGGTTAAGAACATGCCAGTGAATAGGATATTTAATATAGGTATAAAAGGAATCAAGATCAAGGAGAAGCAATAATCAAAGAAGAAAAATATCCCTAAACTAAAGACAGAATTGAAGCCTCAGATCAAAAAACTTCTTCAAGTGATAAGCTAAAGTTTTCATTTTGTTTGTTTGCTTTTAATTTCAATACCAAATTTGAAAATAAAATCTTCACACTCCCAAGCAGAAAAAAGTAGCCCTTAAAAGGAAAGAGTCTATTTCTCATTGGAATTCTCTTAAGTAAAAACAAAAACAAAAATATGCTAAGAAAGAAAAGAGAATGTGCCACCTACCTGAGGGATCATTTGTGGGAAAAGAAAAAAATAAGAACTGTAATAAAAAGTGTTTGAGAATGGCAAAGAAGTGGTATAAAAAATGTGGTGTATAATAAAATTAATGAAAGTCTACATGAGGTTAAGATTCCTCTTGGAACTGTTACAAAACAAAAATTCCCAAAAATTCTATAAAGAAATAAGACTCTAATAAAATAAAAAATCTAATTCTGGAGATCACCTGAAAAAATCTTGGAGATGATGAGAGAAAAGATGAAAAAAGCTGGCAAATTTATCATCTGACCCAAGGGAAGGTAATACCAGTCCTAAGCCAATTTGCCTTCAAAGCCATTGCTTTATATTGCAGGAGGAATTTCTACTGCATTTCTGGTTGGGGTTACCATATTAAAGATTTTAAAGGAGGTTGGAAGGAGAGATGAAAGGAAAAACCTAGGAAATTTCTCCCTTACCTCTCTGTCCTGCTTGACATCTCCCACAGCAGCTGCATCCCCTTCAGGGCTCCAGCTCCTGCCAGACAGGTCCATCATGGTACCAGCTTTGACCAGGTAACCTGGACAAAGATAAAAACATATTCCCTTTAAATAAAAAAGAAGGCAAGTTACGCTATCTCCCAAAATATAACTGTGTAGATGAAAATGTTATGGCTTGGGCTTTCCATGGTGGCGCAGTGGTTAAGTGGTTAATCCGCCTGCCAATGCAGGCGACACAGGTTCGAGCCCTGGTCCGGGAAGATCCCACATGCTGTGGAGCAACTAAGCCTGTGTGCCGCAACTACTGAGCCTGCACTCTAGAGCCCGCGAACCACAACTACTGAGCCCATGTGCCACAACTACGGAAGCCTGCATGCCTAGAGTCCATGCTCCAAAACAAGAGAAGCCACCACACGGAGAAGCCCATGCACCGCAATGAAGAGTAGCCCCCGCTCACCGCAACTAGAGAAAGCCCATGCATAGCAACGAAGACCCAAGGCAGCCACAAATAAATAAAATTAAAAAAAATTTTTGTGGTTCAAAATTAAATATTACATCTGAAAGTTATTTCTATAAATACAAGAAAATCAATAATGTTAGATACAAAAAAATCAATATTATTGTAGATTGCTGGCATTTTATAAAAGCCCTCATTTCTCATTCTAAATGAGTCTTTACTTTGCCACAACAATAAAAAAGAATTTCACCTCTAAAAAAAATAAATTAAATTTTAAAAGTCTTTTCTTAGATATATTGATATAACTCTCACAGAATGGTTTATCATATTTCAGGTTAATTTTACACTGAACAAAGAATTTCTCTATTAATAACACTTGTTTATCTGTTCATACTGGTTCCTAATTTTTACTTTGAAAAATAATATGTAATAGTACAATAAGTATTAAGTATGTGTATGTATGAGTGTACAAATCAATGCAGGTGGTTTTATGTTATGGAATGTATTTCCAAGTGTGGAACTGTTATTTCAAAATAAGTGTATATTTTAAAGCTTAAGAGACATTGCCAGATCATTTTTCCAAAAGTGCTGACATTTTTTACCTAATCACCAGCAATGAATGAGAATATTCTCTTTGCCTCTTTACCTGCAATGCACTTCACTGTACGTTTTAATTTTTGCCAGCCTTATGGGTATAAACAGATATCTAGCTTTTAATTCAATTTGCATTTTTTTCATGGTTACTAAAGAAATACAAAATTTTTTACATTGGCAATTTGGATATACAATTTTGTGAATTGTCTTTATATGCATTTTTCTATTGGGCTGTTTGACATTTTCATGATATGCAAGACCTCTTTGTATATTATAGATCAGGGCTTTCCAGTGCTTTTCAGTTCATGACACTCAGGAAATTATAATTGTATGTCATCATGGTATAAATGGACTAAGAGGCTGCCAGTGACTGGGCTGGACCAGCCTGGGGATTCTAGCTCCCTCTCTACCAAAAGGTAGCCTGAAAGAGATGTAACCTATATGTAGGTCTGCTTGGAACAGATACAATAACTCCTGTTGATAACATCAACTTTGATATAGTGTATATTTTCCAAATTTATAATTTAATTATTGAGTTTGATCTTTACCTACACATTCTTTATATTGTCTGAAGTGTTTATATTTTGTGTTGTGGCTTCTAGATTGCATGTCTTTAAGAAATCCCCTGAATTTTATTGTAGTTTTTAAAGTCTTTCATCCAAGACTTTTGCAAATCATGTGTGATGAAATTTTAACACTATCCTTATTGCATATAAATATTTTAGAAGATACCAAAGTAAAAAACAAAAATACAACATGCTTCCAACTTCTGACCGATTATGGATTATGTACTGGCTGAAATAAAACAAACATGAAAAACTTTCTCTGAAACACTTCGAATTAACCAATATTTTAATGATAGCTTTTTGTTTTTTTTAAAAACCAACATGACATTTTATTGTGTTTATTAATAATATAAACATTTTTGTTCTTGCTTGGTGAAATAATCTTATTTTAATCTTCGTATAACATTTGGTGATATAATATTTTGAGGGCTTGGGTTCTAAGTTCAATTGATTCAATGCTTAATTTTAACAGCTATCATAGATGAAAAAGATACTTCAAAAATATGCTGATACAAATGGATTAAGTGCATCATTATCCTTAGTTATTAAAATATGAAATTCATGTTTCATTCCCAGACACCAATTATGCCAAACTTGTTGAAATTCAGACAGGCAATTCAGTTCACCTTGATGTCACCTTGATGTAGACACTGGGTTAAAAAAAAAAAGATTAACAAAAGGATTCAAACTCTTCATTTGGAAGATGTTAAATAGTGTAGAAAATTCTATTTGAAAAGTTTTAAAGTTTGCAACTATAAACAATCTTATAGGTGACACATGTATCCTTTTTCAGCCATAATGTCACATATTAATGGAAATATTTCCAAACATCTGTTTTCCAAATATTCTCCACAATATCAATTTTTCCCAAAATTGTTTACTCATTCACTGTAAAAAAAGTTTCCTTTAGTGATATGTAAAGGGTAAGTGTGTTTGTTTTTATATACCTGCTGAGTTGCACTCTGTCATCAGTGAAAAGGTCAACACATTTTCAGCACTAATCTTTTTGTAAATGAAATGCTTAATTTGTCTTTAAATTCAATGGCTCCTTTAAGTATTTTTCAATGAAATAAACAGTGAAATTCTCTGGTAGCAAATATTATCATTGTTATTCTCTATTTTATTACAAAGTCATGTAAATATTTGATATCATTTTAAAGAGTTGTGTTCTTTTGAAATTAAAAACATCAGTGTTGATGTACTCCTGACTTCAATTTCTCTGATGAAAAACTCGCCTATCAATGATGCAGTTAAGATTTCACATATGGAAACATTATATTAAAATCTGTTTAAATTTTTTTAATTCCATATTTTAATGATAGTTTTCAAGGAAAGGAACATGAGGTCATCTAAAAATCCTTCCCCTGGGAGTTAAGAAGTCTTTTTCTAGGTGTGGCTCAGTCCCTGCCCTGGCAGACTCACAGATTCTCTTGATCTCAGTGCTGGCATTGTTAAAGAGGTATATTGGATTAAACAACGTCAGAGATATTTCTTTCTGCTCTAACATTCTACAATTCTACTGTATTTCTCAGTTACATGTTAAACAGTCAGAAGAAACCAAAAGAAATATATTTTTCAGGATATCGGTGGCATTTCCTTTGGGAAAGCCAGATGAAGATAATTCCCAGTGTTAGAAACTTAAATTTTTTTTTCCTCTTTCATTTTGCAAAAAACTCTTGATGAAAGGCTCTTAAGGACTACTTCAATTCACTGTTGAATTGAGCAAGATTATGGTCTTACCCATGGGATTTCACAATTTATAAAAATTACTATCTCAGGGATATGTGTTAAAAAAGGGGGGAGGTGTTCAGAATAAATTAATTGTGGAAAACTAGGCAGCTTTTAAGGCCATTTTGTCAATTCTTTCCATGTTATGCGATAGAGTTTCATGAGTCAAGACCAGGGTTTAGAATAAAATGAGACATCAAAGCCACACAAGTGGATTGAAAGTTGCATATATTCTTAAGGGTTAGTGAAACTTAGGGTGATTATTTTTTCAAAAAAAACTAAGATAGTCTGCAACACTGACAAGAATCCAGCCTCACTTGATTCTGATAATATTCCATTAATCCTCCATCAGCTTAAAAGTCTCACTGAGTTTGTTAAAAGCCAGAATTTATCATTATCATTACATGACTTAGGGAAAAAATAGTAAATGGGACATTATTTCTATAAAAATATATGTCCATAGATATTAGCATCTGAACAAAATCTTTTTTTTTTTTTTTTTGTGGTACGCGGGCCTCTCACTGTTGTGGCCTCTCCCGTTGCGGAGCACATGCTCCAGACACGCAGGCTCAGCGGCCATGGCTCACGGGCCCAGCCGCTCCGTGGCATGTGGGATCTTCGCGGACTGGGGCACGAACCTGTGTCCCCTGCATCGGCAGGCGGACTCTCAACCACTGCGCCACCAGGGAAGCCCCTTGTCCTCATTTTTGTACAGAATTTTGCGTCTTGCTTTGCTCTGGGATTTGACTTCTTTTTCCAGATTTTGCCACGATTAACAATGCTGAAGTACCCGTCTTTGAGAATACAGTATATTCTTACATTTTGCTTTTTCTGTTGCTACAGAGGATAGAGTAGCAGAATTAAGACTGCTTGATCAAAGAGCTATGTGTATTTCTAATTTTTTTTTTTTGGCCGTGTTACGTGTCTTGTGGGATCTTATTTCCCTGACCAGGGATGGAACCTGGGTCCACGGCAGTGAAAGCACCAGGTCTTAACCACTGGACCACTAGGGAATTCCCCTCATTTTTTTGTATATACTGCCAAATTGCTTTTTGACTTTTTTCAGCGTTATTGTGGGCAATAGGTATTATGGCCTTATGTTTTCCAGTCTGATAAACATTCAAAAAATCTCATTATTAATTTAATTTGCATTTCCTTAACTAGTAGTGAAGCTAGCCAGCTTTTTATGTTTGTTGGCCATTTAGGTTTGCTCTTCTCTGAACTGCCACTTCATATTCTTTGACAATTTACTATTGGTTTTTATCATTTTTTAGAGAATTCTTAGTCATGTTGTATACATTTTAGTCCTTTGACTTGCATCTGTTTTGCAAACTTTTCCCCCCAAATCTATTTATTTATCTATTGATTTTGCTAACGTTTCATATTACAAGTGTTTCTTTTTTTAAATATTGTCAACCATTTCTATATCTTTTAAATAGCTCTAGTCTTGGTTAAGATCTAACTTCAAGATTATATATATTGCCTCTAAGATTTTTTTCTATTATATAGTTTAATTTTTATATTTAAATATTAATCCATCTGGAATGTGTTCTTGGCAATGATATGAAATGGGCACAGTTTTACATATTTTTTTCTTAGGGAAGCCACTTTTGCCACCTCATCTGTGCCTGTGCCATCCCACTCAGTGGAAACTCTACCTCTGTTATATTTGAATTCTCGTTTATGTCTGGATCTATTTCCGAATTCTCTACTTCATTCCACTGATCTTTTTACTTAGTCCTATGGACTACCATTGATTTGATTATAATGGCTTAACAATATGCTCTGGATCTATAAGGAAAGTCTGCCCTTAATCTTCATCTTTTTTACAAGCTTCTTGATAACTTTATTATGCTTTTTGAAATTCAAGATCATCTTATTCACTTATGAAAAAGTCCTATTGATATTTCTATAGGATTTATGAAGAGCATTTTTATTACATATATTTTTCACAAAGGTAATTTTGACCTTAGTTTTAGTTTTCTTTTTCTTATGCTCACTGGAAAAACTCATACAAACTGGTCTACAGGGAGATGTCTTTATTTGAAGTATAAAGTATAATACAAATCCTTGGAATAACTCTGGCATTATGACATTTATTCCTCTGTGTACACATAGAAAACAGAAGGTTAAATTTCCATAGAAAACAAAAAGGAAAATATTTAGTTTTATTACTCTCCTTAGGTCTCAAGAGAACAATCTTTCACAATGTTTGGGGTTAATAATGGGGATATAGAGGAAGAAAGTGTTACATTTTCCTTATTTTCATAATTAACATGTATATTATCTTACATCCTTTCTTGCTGTGGTCTGGCATAGGTACCTATAGGTCATGGTAATACACATTTTGGATATATATTAGGCTGAGACACTTGGCCAAATACCTGCACAAAGGAGATCCTATCATTTAATACATCTGATCTGAAGGCAAGTAAGAATATCTCCATTTTCTAATTTTCCCTAAGATGACATATATTTGTTTTGCAAACAGCTTTCAAATTTTGTGACATTTTGCATCTTTGAAAAAACTAAATTTAACTGCAATGAAGAATATCATTTTGTGGCTTAATGAAAAGGCCAAACATTTGGCACTTTACAGACTTGGATTCAAATTTAGGGATTTATAAAGTGATAGAGGATCCCCGAGAAGAGACCTTGAAAATGTCCTCTCTTCAACAAATAAACATCTACCATATTCTTACTTAGACTTGTAGATTTTTAATAAAAACTTTGCTCATCGTGAGATAGTATTATCTGCACTGTCCTTAACTTTCAAATCATTGAATCCTTGGAGTAGGACTTAATGAAACTAAGCAACATGTCTTCTCTTTTAATGTCTTTATATGTCTTTTCAAACATCACTGTCACTTTTATTTCATTCCTCACAGTAATCAAGTGAAGAAATTTACTTGAAAAGGACCTCTTGGAAGAGGCCCTGACTTCAGAGCACATTCCCTTTCACTCGGGAAGATGATAAGAAGTTGTCTAAGTTGTCTTCATCATGTCCAAAGAAAAACTCATTGCCTGATCAAAATCTGCTCCTTGGGACTTTCTGGCAGTCCAGTGGTTAAGACTTTGCACTTCCACTGCAGGGGGCACAGGTTCCATCCTTGGTCGGGGAACTAAGATCCCACATGCCGCGAGGCACGGACAAAAAAAAAAAATACACAAAAAAAACTGCTCCTCCTCATATATTCTCTATTTTAATTAAGAAATCACCACTCACTCATTTACCCAAACCAAATGCCATACTTGGGTTCCACGGCCTGAGCATTCTCATAGCAGCTGCCTTAGATTACATCCTTATCACCCTTATCTAGGATTATAGCAATGTGCACAACTACTCTCTCACATCATCAATCAACACTTTACAGTCTACTAGAGCTAATTTTTTTAATGGCAAAATGTGGCAGTACTACCCTACCTATTATCCATGAAAAAAAAAAATCCAGGGCTTTCCTGGTGGCACAGTGGTTAAGAATTCATCTGCTAATGCAGGGGACACAGGTTCAAGCCCTGGTCCAGGAAGATCTCACATGCCACGGAGCAACTAAGCCTGAGTGCCACAACTACTGAGCCTACGCTCTAGAGCCTGCATGCCACAACTAAGGAGCCCGTGTGCCTAGAGCCAGTGCTCTGCAATAAAAGAAGCCACCGCAATGAGAAGCCCGCGCACCGCAATGAAGAGCAGCCCCCTCTCGCCGCAATTAGAGAAAGCCCGCACGCAGCAACAAAGACCCAACACAGTCAAAAATAAAATAAATAAAGTAAATAAATAAATTTATAAAGAGCTAAACCCTTAAAAATAAAATCCAAACTCTGGCTGTGCCTTATTTCTGGCCATGACAGAAAATTAAAAATAATTTCTGGTCCCTTCTGCTCTATGATCCCAATACAAGCTACTTCCCATTATTTCCAAATACCCAAGACTCTTGCTTTTGCATGGAATGTTCTTGACTCCCTCAACCAACTCAAAAATTCAGGCCTCAAGATAGTTTAAATATCACCTCCTTTGGGATGCCTTCCACCAGTCCCAAGCAGGGGTTTCTTCCTCTGTGCTCACATTGTAGCACATTGATTTAGCAGCACTTTTTCTCTGGTTCAACATCCAGACATTGAGTTCTTCATGGGTGGGAATTGTGCCTTAGTCAATACCCTGAGTATCTGGGTATCTAGCACAGTACTAGTTAGAAAGAAACATTTCCTGACTCCTCACCCAACTTGAAAGTCCATTCTAATCTGAAAATAAACACACAGATAACTCATACCTTGACCTTTGGAGCCAGTTACCAATTACCAAGAAGGAGAAAATGGTTCTCAGCAGGTCTTGCTGTTTACTATGAACCATGAACACTAACTTTTGCCATCACTAGAAACTATGGAATTAGTGAGCCTTCTGCAAGTCCCAAGCCTTCTGCATTTGGGACTATACCTGCAAAATGAAGATGCAGCCACTAGACAGTAAATGCACACAGTAAGATAATAATGAACTTTTCTAATAAACTACAATTTCCTAAATGGGGTTTCAATTTAAAAATGTTTAAAGATCAATCTCTTTAACCATATAACAAACCATTTTTAAATATTCTATAACAATAACATCATAGTGACTTTACATATGAGGTCACAGTCACAGTGCATATCTTTTCATTCCCATTGAGCTAACAGGTAGCCAAGAACATAAATGGATACATTTTTGCAAGGTCTTAGACGGAAAATCACTCATGGTGACGTGTGCATTGTTTTATTATTAAATACCAAGGAATCGCTTCACTGGTCCATATTCAAAGGCCAGGGAATCTATGTTTTATGCTCTTTTCACCCCATTAGTCTCAGGGGAAAATGGAAAAACATAGAAGTTCTCATAAGTCTACACCTCAGGTCCTTCATAAATAGTAGTATAATAGAATGAGGATTTTCTCAGGGAACAAGTTAGGAAACATTCCAGAAAAATTCCAGAAAAGTTAGGAAACATTCCAGAATGCAAATATAATGAATAAGCACATTTTAACACGCCTATTATTTCCCAGAACTTGAATGGTTTTATCCAGGAACAACCCAATTTTGTTCCTATTTTGAACAACCCATAATTGCTTATTATGTGAGCAATTCACTTTCAAATGGAGAAAGAAAAAAATGTTAAGTGCTGAGCAATTTCCCCTCTCTATTTTATTTTAATAAAATCTTATTCTTTCATTATATATTACATTTTAAATATTAATTCCTTCCTGCATCTAAACAGTTCACTATATTACAACGTTTTCTCTTCATCTCTCTTATCTAAGGACCTGACAGGACCTTATTTAGAATATCTACTTGTGTTTTTCTATTTTTAATCAAAAAACTTTCCTCTCCTCATAAAAAGGAAAAACAAAAGACCCTCAAACCTTCCAATAATTCTAACAAATCCACTTATAGTGGATTTGGAAAACCTGTGCATCGATCTTTCCCTTTTTTAATCAAAAGGAGGGAGAGGGGAACAAAAAAATGAATAAATAAAATGACTTTGATAATAAATTGCTCTTTTAAAAATACCAAGACACACACTGACCCAAGCACTGTCTGCTTCCCAAACCTCTATTCAAATTGTAAATAAGGACCTCATTAACCCACCTTATTGAACGCACTGAAACTGCCCCCACCCACACTAGGCATTATATTCAGAACGAGCATGGTTACAATAGATACACCTAAGATTAAATATTTCATTTCATTTTCTTTCAGATATTTATTATTATAAAAAAACTTGCCAACTCAGTGTGCATTATCAACAAAATGTGTTTAAGAATAAAAGTCAATTTAATTGGACCAGGGTGGGGCTATGGAATTAGTATTTTTAAGTTCCTCGGGTGATTTTAATAAGGAATCGAATAGAGAATCTCTGCTTTATAGGGAAGAGCTATGCAGATGGCAGTGTGTGTGAAGTACTTTAATGTGGTTAGGTTTGTCTCAAAAACTCCTGGTTTAATATATCAAAGGCTCTTGGTAAACAAGCAAATGATGTAAAAAATACTGAGGTTATGCTTCATTATTGCAATTGACAAGGACTGTCCCCTTTAGTTACTAGAAGGAATTTTTTAAGAGGAACAGGAATTGGAGGCTTTGAAATATATTTCACATTGAGATTTTTATTTAAATTGCATTTATTTCAATCACATTTGACATATATACCCTGTTACTACATTTGCTTCTTGTTCCATTTTAAATTAATAAATTTCAGAAGCTTTTGTTTTACAAATAACTTATTAAGTAATAATTTTTGAAATGAACATTGCTGTAGAAAAAAACTACATTTGATTTTCCAAAATATGTGCATTTAATATTAAGCATCAGAAGGGCAAGACCTTCAAGATGGCAGAGGAGTAAGACGTGGAGATCACCTTCCTCCTCACAAATACACCAGAAATACATCTACCTGTGGAACAACTCCTACAGAACACCTACTGAACGCTGCCAGAAGACCTCAGACATCCCAAAAGTCAAGAAACTCCCCACGTACGTGGGTAGGGCAAAAGAAAAAAGAAATAACAGAGACAAAAGGATAGGGACGGGACCTGCACCAGTGGGAGGGAGCTGTGAAGGAGGAAAGGTTTCCACACACTAGAAGCCCCTTCACTGGGGAGACGGGGGTGGCGGAGGGGGAAGCTTTGGAGCCACGGAGGAGAGCGCAGCAACAGGGGTGCAGAGGGCAAAGTGGAGAGATTCCCGCACAGAGGATTGGTGCCGACCAGCACTCACTAGCCCGAGACGCTTGTATGCTCAGCCTCCGGGGCGGGCGGGCAGGGCTGAGAGCTGAGGCTCGGGCTTCGGAGGTCAGATCCCAGGGAGAGGACTGGGGTTGGCTGAGTGAATGCAGCCTGAAGGGGGCTAGTGCGCCACAGCTGGCCGGGAGGGAGTCTGGGAAAAAGTCTGGAACTGCCAAAGAGGCAAGAGACCATTGTTTCGGGGTGAGCAAAGAGAGGGGATTCAGAGCACCTCCTAAACGAGCTCCAGAGACCGGCATGAGCCGCAGCTATTGGTGCCCAGAGACAGGCATGAAACGCTAAGGCTGCTGTTGCAGCCAGCAAGAAGCCTGTGTGCAAGCACAGGTCACTATCCACACTTCCCCTCCCGGGAGCCTGTGCAGCCTGCCACTGCCAGGGTCCTGTGATCCAGGGACAACTTCCCCAGGAGAGCACAGGGTGCACCTCAGGCTGTTGCAACGTCATGCCAGCCTCTGCAGCTGCAGGCTCGCCCCGCATCCCGTACCCCTCCCTCCCCCTGGCCTGAGTGAGCCACAACCCCCTAATCAGCTGCTACTTTAACTTCATCCTGTCTGGGTGGGAAAAGACGCCCTCAGAAGACCTACACGCAGAGGCAAAACGAATCCAAAGCTGAACCCCAGGAGCTGTGTGAACAAAGAAGAGAAAGGGAAATTTCTTCATGCAGCCTCAGGAGCAGTGGATTAAATCTCCACAGTCAACTTGATGTACCCTGCATCTGTGGAATACCTGAATAGACAATGAATCATCCCAAAATGGAGGCAGTGGACATTGGGATCAACTGTAGACGTGGGGTTTGCTGTATGTGACTGACTGGTTTCTGGTTTTATGTTTATCTTAGTTTAGTATTAAGAGTTTATTATCATTGGTAGATTTGTTTATTGATTTGGTTGCTCTCTTCCTTTTTTTGTTAATATATAGATACATATAATTTTTTCCTTTTTCTCTTTTTCTGAGTGTGTATGTGTATGCTTCTTTGTGTGATTTTGTCTGTATGGCTTTGCTTTTACCAATTGTCCTAGGTTTCTGTCTGTCCATTTTTATTTTTTTATTCTTTTATTTTTTTAGTAGAGTTTTTAGCGCCTGTTACCATTGGTGGATTTTTTTTGGTTTGGTTGCTCTCCTCTTTCCTTCTTTCTTTTTCTTATTTTTTATTACATTTCGATTTCCTTAATTTTTTTTTTTTTTTTTTTTTTTTTTTTTTTGCAGTACGCGGGCCTCTCACGGCTGTGGCCTCTCCCGTTGCGGAGCACAGGCTCCGGACGCGCAGGCTCAGCAGCCATGGCTCATGGGCCCAGCCGCTCCACGGCATTTGGGATCCTCCCGGACCAGGGCACGAACGCGTGTCCCCTGAATTGGCAGGTGGACTCTCAACCACTGTGCTACCAGGGAAGCACTGATTTCTTTAATTTTAAATTATTTTTTATTTTAATAACTTTATTTCTTTCTGTTTTCTTTTTTTCTCTTTCTTTCTTTCTTTTTTTCTCCCTTTTCTTCTGAGCAGTATGGTTGACAGGGTCTTGGTGCTCTGGCCGGTGTCAGGCCTTTGCCTCTGAGGTGGGAGAGCTGAGTTCAGGACATTGGTCCACCAGAGACCTCCCGGCTACATGTAATATCAAATGGCGAAAGCTCTCCCAGAGATCTCCATCTCAACGCTAAGACCCAGCTCCACTCAACAACCAGCAAGCTACAGTGTTGGACACCCTATGCCAAACAACTAGCAAGACAGGAACACAACCCCATCCATTAGTAGAGAGGCTGCCTAAAATCATAAGGTTACAGACACCCCAAAACACACCCCCAGATGCGGCCCAGCCCACCAGAAAGACAAGATCCAGCCTCATCCACCAGAACCCAGGCACTAGTCCCCTAAACAACTCACTGAACCAACCTTAGCCACTGGGCGCAGACACCAAAAACAACGGGAACTACGAACCTGCAGCCTGCAAAAAGGAGACCCCAAACAGAGTAAGTTAAGCAAAATGAGAAGACAGAGAAATATACAGCAGATGAAGGAGCAAGGTAAAAATCCACCATACCAAACAAATGAAGAGGAAATAGGCAGTCTACATGAAAAAGAATTCAGAGTAATGATAGTAAAGATGATCTAAAATCTTGGAAATAGAATGGAGAAAATACAAGAAATGCTAAACAAGGACCTAAAAGAACTAAAGAGGAAACAAACAATGATGAACAACACAATAAATGAAATTAAAAATTCTCTAGAGGGAATCAACAGCAGAATAACTGAGGCAGAAGAACGGATAAGTGACTTGGAAGATAAAACAGTGAAAATAACTACTGCAGAGCAGAATATAGAAAAAAGAATGAAAATAATTGAGGACAGTCTTAGAGACCTCTAGGACAACATTAAATGAACCAACATTCAAATTATAGGGTTCCAAAAGAAGAAGAGAAAAAGAAGGGACTGAGAAAATATTTGAAGAGATTATAGTTGAAAACTTCCATAATATAGGAAAGGTAAGAGTCAGTCAAGTCCAGGAAGAGCAGAGAATCCCATACAGGATAAATCCAAGGAGAAACACTCCAAGACACATATTAATCAAACTATCGAAAATTAAATACAAAGAAAAAATATTAAAAGCAGCAAGGGAAAAACAACAAATAACATACATGGGAATGCCCATAAGGTTAACAGCTGATCTTTCAGCAGAAACTCTGCAAGCCAGAAGGGAGTGGCAAGACATATTTAAAGTGATGAAAGGGAAAAACCTACAACCAAGATTACCCTACCCAGCAAGGATCTCATTCAGATTTGATGGAGAAATTAAAACCTTTACAGACAAGCAAAAGCTAAGAGAATTCAGCACCACAAAACCAGCTTTACAACAAATGCTAAAGGAACTTCTCTAGGCAGGAAACACAAGAGAAGGAAAAGACCTACATTAACAAACCTAAAACAATTAAGAAAATGGTAATAGGAACATACATATGGTTTATTATGTATGTATATGTATACATAATAAACCATATTAAAAAATTGAAGGAGAAAAACCATATGATCATCTCAATAGATGCAGAAAAAGCTTTCATCAAAATTCAATACCAATTTATGATAAAAACCCTCCAGAAAGTAGGCATAGAGGGAATTTACCTTAACACAATAAAGGTGATATATGACAAACCCACAGCCAACATCTTTCTCAATGGTAAAAAACTGAAACCATTTCCTCTAAGATCAAGAAGAAGACAAGGTTGTCTACTCTCACCACTATTATTCAACACAGCTATGGAAGTTTTAGCCACAGCAATCAGAGAAGCAAAAGAATAAGAGGAATCCAAATCAGAAAAGAAGTAAAGCCATCACTGTTTGCAGATGACATGGTACTATACACAGAGTACCCTAAGGATGCTACCAGAAAACTACTAGAGCTAATCAATGAATTTGGTAAAGTAGAAGGATACAAAATTCATGCAGAGAAATCTCTTGCATTCCTATACACCAATTCTGAAAAATCTGAAAGAGAAATTAAAGAAACACTCCCACTCATCATTTCAACAAAAAGAATAAAATACCTAGCAATAAACCTACCTATGGAGAGAAAAGACCTGTAGGCAGAAAACTATAAGACACTGATGAAAGAAATTAAAGATGATACAAACAGATGGAGAGATATACCATGTTCTTGGATTGGAAGAATCAACATTGTGAAAATGACTCTACTACCCAAGGCAATCTACAGATTCAATGCAATCCCTATCAAACTACCAATGGCATTTTTCACAGAACTAGAACAAAAAATTTCACAATTTGTATGGAAACACAAAAGACCCCGAATAGCCAAAGCAATCTTGAGAATGAAAAACAGAGCTGGAGGAATCAGGCTCCCGGACTCCAGACTATACTACAAAGCTACAGTAATCAAGACAGTATGGTACTGGCACAAAAACAGAAATATACATGAATGGAACAGGAGAGAAAGCCCAGAGATAAACCCATGCACATATGGTCACCTTTTTTTTGATAAACAAGGATACACAATGGAGAAAAGACAGCCTCTTCAATAAGGGGTGCTGGGAAAACTGGACAGCTACATGGAAAAGAATGAAATTAGAACACTCCCTAACACCATATACAAAAATAAACTCACAATGGATTAAAGACCGAAGTGTAAGGCCAGACACTATAAAACCTTAGAGGAAAACATAGGCAGAACACTCTATGACATAAATAACAGCAAGATCCTTTTTGACCTGCCTCCTAGAGAAATGGATATAAAAACAAAATAAACAAATGGGACCTAATGAAACTTAAAAGCTTTTGCACAGCAAAACAAGATGAAAAGACAACCCTCAGAATGGGAGAAAATATTTGCGAAGGAAGCAACGGACAAAGGATTAATCTCCAAATTTACAAGCAGCTCATTTAGCTCAATATCAAAAAAACAAACAACCCAATCCAAAAATGGGCAGAAGACCTAAATACACATTTCTCCCAAGAAGATATACAGATTGCCAACAAACACATGAAAGGAGGCTCAACATCACTAATCTTTAGAGAAACGTAAATCAAAACTATATGAGGTATCACCTCACACCAGTCAGAATGGCCATCATCAAAAAATCTACAAACAATAAATGCTGGAGAGGGTGTGGAGAAAAGCAAATCCTCTTGCACTGTTTGTGGGAATGTAAATTGATACAGCCACTATGGAGAACAGTATGGAGGTTCCTTAAAAACCTAAAAATAGAACCACCATACGACCCAGCAATGACACTACTGGGCATATACCCTGAGAAAACCATAATTCGAAAAGAGTCGTGTACCACAATGTTCATTGCAGCTCTATTTACAATAGCCGGGACATGGAAGCAACCTAAGTGTCCATCGACAAATGAATGGATAAAGAACATGTGGCACATATATACAATGGAATATTACTCAGCCATAAAAAGAAACGAAATTGAGTTATTTGTAGTGAGGTGGATGTATCTAGAGTCTGTCATACAGAATGAAGTAAGTCAGAAAGAGAAAAACAAATACTGTATGCTAACACATATATATGGAATCTAAAAAAAAAAAAAAAAGACAATGGTTCTGATGAACCTAGGGGCAGGACAGGAAAAAAGACGCAGACGTAGAGAATGGACTTGAGGACACGGGGAGGGGAAAGGGTAAACTGGGATGAAGTGAGAGAGTGACACTGACATATATACACTACCAAATGTAAAATAGGTAGCTAGTGTGGATCAGCTGCATAGCACAAGGAGTTCAGATTGGTGCTTTGTGACCACCTAGCAGCGTGGAATAGGGAGGGTGGGAGGGAAATGCCAAGGGACAAGATATGGGAACATATGTATATGTATAGCTGATTCACTTTGTTATAAAGCAGAAACTAACACACCATTGTCAAGCAATTATATTCCAATAAAGATATTTAAAAAAAAAGCATCAGGAGTAGGAATGAAGTTTAAGTGTTCTTAAAATGCTCCCTTTGAGAATTTTCCAATTTAACTTTAGCGTAATTTCTCTAAAATGTGGTTTTACAACATACATTCCTCTTTGGGTATAATTATTTTATCACATTTCTGTCTTTGAATGATCAGACTCAGCAAACATTCCTTGATTACCTATCTGCCCAAGGGAGTTTCTGATATATTTTTAAATGATATTAATTATAATATTCTTTTAAAGAATGTTAGTTAAAAAGTGTATCAGTCCATGCAAACTATTGTATTTAGAATAGATGAATAACAAGGTCCTACTGTGTAGCACAGGGAACTATATCCAACCTCCTAGGATAAACCATAATGGAAAATAATATAAAAAAAGTATATATTTGTATAACTGAGTCACTTTGCCATACAGCAGAAATTAACGCAATGTTGTATATCAACTATACTTCAATTAAAAAAAAAGTAAATCAGTCCAGCTCACGAGTTATTTCTAGTTCACATTTTTAATTAGAGCTAAGTTAGGGACAATTAGTATGTGGGTCTGAAGTTTAAAAATAGGTTAATAAAAGGAATAAAATTCTGTGATATTTCATACCTGAGATTTGATTCACACTGAATGCAATGTTCTATGTATTATTATACTATATGTATATAAGAGCTACAACTTGAGTGATTTAGAATGATTTGTTTATAAAATTTACCACTTCAATATTGAGATAGAAAACTAAGCAGAAACCCCATCCCCTCACTTCTTACTTCTTTAGTATGGTGTATGTGAGTTTATGTCATTATATTGGGTGTGTATTTATTCATTCATGCACTACTTCTGCAAAATTTGCACCAATTACCAGAAACGGTGTTAGGAAAAGAAGCATGGGAAAAAACAGGCAAAAACAAATTTGAAATGCATTATCATTGCACACTTCAAATCACAGAGCTTCAGCGAATATAGTGAGCTAGTGGCACATATCTTTTCGGTCAAGGACAATTTCATAATTGTAAAGTCATCTGCCTCTGTTAATTCCTTTGACCAAACGGCAAATCAAAAGCCCAGGTTTATACATACTTGCCAAATACTTCTGAATCTTCAAATCACCACAAGCCTATTTAGAGGACCGAGTTGTGGGTATAAAGAAGAAAACAGAGAGGAAGGAGAAGAGGAAGAAGAAAGAAGAGAAGAAGAAGAAGAAGAAGGATTATAATTTCTGTTCGTGGCAATACGGTAGACTAAATAGCATGAAAGTCCTCCAACAATAAAACATCTAGGAATCCTGGAAAAATAATGTTTAAACCATTACTGTTAACCATCTCGTTTAAGGAATGGTTGATCAATAAGAATATAAGGGGAATCCTCAGAAACTGAGATCAAGGAATAAAGTGAGCTCCAGAGAGATGAATACAAACTGATTCTGGGACTATCCTGGGGAGAAGGACTGATCTCAGCAAGAAAGGGCTTAGAGAGGGTATGAAGCCTCAGTCCAAGCAAGCAGGGAATTGGAACAAAACTCCCTCAAAAGCTAGGACCTTCCAAGAACTACAGACTCAATGAAAACTATAATGAATAAGCAAACAAACAAACAAATAAGAAGTCTACTTGCACAGAGCAATGAGAAGGAAGGTTGACTCCCTCAGCCCAGGCTCCAGGGTCTTGGAAAAGGCTCTGTTAAGAATTCACAAGCATAGACCAGTCAAATTCAGGTTTAGATAAAGAAACTGACAAATTTATGGAGAAAGCTAAACAAGCACTGACTGATAAAACAACAATAATAAACTCTAATTTGAGGATTAAGAACAAAGTTGAGATAAAATGTTGGAAAACAATAACATGATAAAAGAGAAAGACAGAGTTCAGTATTTCTGAAAGCTTTAATTTTTTTTTAGAAGAGGTAGTGATACTAACTTTGGATTTTAATCATTTAGGTTAAATTCTAAGTGTATAACTTTAAAGTGGAAAAGGAAATAAAGAAAGAATTCAAATAAAAGGCAGAAAATGAAGAGTAAAAAGCATAGAAAAAGCAAGTTAAATAGAAAACTCCTAAAAGATGGTAGAAATAAATCCATATATAAATAATCACAATGAATATTATAGACAAACTAATTAAAAGAGATTATTGGTAAGATTAAATTTACTAAGCTATATGTAACTGATAAAATATATATATAAAAGTGTTTAAACATAAAGCTATAAAGACATTAAAAAGGTATAAACAGAGAAGTGGAAAAGAAAATGTATCAGGCATCAGTAAGTATCAAAGAATACAGACCACATTCTCTAGACAAATTTAATTAAGATATAAATATGTAATAAAAATATAACAAATAAAAAATATATTTTGGAATTTTTAATGTAATTCTAGATAATAGAAGGGTCAAGAATAAATCATAACAAATTAGAAAAATTATGAGTGAACAGTAATGAAAACATTGTTTCCAATATACTACTACAATGGTACATAGTGAAGCCTTTATAGATTTAACATTTATTTTAGAAAAGATGAAAAGCTTGAAAGGTGTTACTTTCAAGAGTTAGAAAAAATAATACGATGAGTCAAAGAAAGTAGGAAGAAAGGGATAAAAAGATAAAACATAAAAACATTTCTGTTTCTGGTTATATGGCAGGCCCAACACTCTTGTTGCAAATAACTAAGACAGAAGGTCATAGACAGAGAGATAATTTTCTTTCTTAAGATCATCAAATTCTAACAATGAATCACCAGGCTAAGACCTGCAGAGGAAAGTAAGCCTAACTCACTTTTGCCCTGAGGGCTTTTGTTCACACAGGTATAATCAAGGCACATGTTGGTGGCTTCATGGGGTAGGAGACATAACACAAAACCCAGGGCCTGCCTAGTAATAATAAATATAAATAATATTAAACATATAGCACTTCCTAAATATGAGTTACTATTCTGAGCACATTACATATATTAATTTTTATAATCTTCACCAAAACCCAATGAGTTTTGTGTTATTAATATTATCTCCACTTTACAGATGAGGAAACTATTGCATAGCCTCAGACAACACTCAATAAGTATTAATTATTATAAGTGTTAATTATCCCGAATAAACCCCTACCTACAGGCGACATCAAAGAAAGTAGCTTTGGCACTGAGGAAAAAAGGTAAAGGGGAAAAATATCCTTGGGAATTTAAAACCACAGACCAACCAGTGCTAACAAGGACATCTTGTCCCTAGGTCTTAAGAACTCTCACGATAAAATGTCCAAGAAAAATGATTAGCTCTGAGCCACAGATAACAAAGGCAGAGGAAACAAAGCACAATAAGTGAGAAAAAGCAGAAACAGCAGGCAACAGAAACTTAAGATGTTGGAATCAACAGGTAAAAATTGTAAATTAACTATGCTTACTAATTTTAAGAGAAAACACCAAGTTAGAAAATATTTGCATCAGGTAAGAAACGTACATCTGAAAATTAAAATAATAACATGTTTAGAAAAATAGAATGGTATTGGTATGAACACTGGATGGGGATGCAAAAGTACAAACCATGGAGAAAATAATGGATAAATTTAATTGCATTAAAACTAAGAATTTAAGCTATTCAAAAGACACCATAAAGAGGGAATGGACAGTTTTTAGAGACAGTACAAGTAAGCATCTGTGGGACTTGGAGATCAACTGGATACGGAGAGTGATACAGAGTTATGAACCAAAAATGCTAAGTATTCCAGCGTGGGTGACTGGTAGTACCATAACTGAGAAAGGAAATAAAGTAGGAGAATCCGATTTGTGGCATAAAAGACTGGTTCCACTTTTGACAGGCTGAGTTTGGAGTACTTGTGGGATATCCAGGGGAAGGCCTCCCAGGAAAGTTGGAAATATGCCTCTGGAGTAAAGGAAAGAAGTCTGGGCTAACGATACATATCTCTAAAATGTTCAGTAATTGCTTCAAGGTCCCAGATCAGTAATTCTGGATGTTAGAGAAGAGGAAATTCTCTGGTGAAAAAGTAAAAATGTTTGCCTTTCTCGTTCAGGGAAAATATTCCACATTGTTCATAGGAAAATGTCAGTACTTTGGGGTTTTATTCCTTTGGAAAGTTTTGTCTCCCTTTGTCTGGTTTAGGTTTTAGCAGACTCGACCACCACCTACCCATCCATCTCCCACAGGCAAACACACTGATATCGAATATTTTAATGAAAAATGCTTGCCTGAAGCTACTTTACAGCCTTATTAAAATTTGACTGCTGCTTTATCTAAAGTGATGGGAACCAGAAATAGCACTAGAATATAACTGAGCCATTGGCATGTTGTATCTGTGCTGTGAAAACAAAATACAACCAATCATAACCCAACCGGTTTTGAATTTCCCAACCTCCCTGCCAAATATTTTGATACCTTTTCCCCAAAGATCTTGTAACCCACAAAATCATTTGTAATCGAAGCACCTTTGTCCAATCTCTCACTTTAGAACAGTTCTTTCGAATTGGAAAATTAAAAATGAAAGTAAGCATCCCTCCAGTGGAAGAAAGATATGCTGTATCTGAAACAAGATTTTCTCAAGGAACTATGGTATAAAAAAGCAAGGAAACAAGTGTCTCTATTTGGAAATGCAGATGAACTGAGTACATCTTGACCCACCGCGAGTGAGCAGTTCTACGTTACACTGTTCATTCCTCTATTTTTAATCCTTCATCTCCCTCACCAAATGCCATGTACCTAATTGGGTTCTTACAGGATTCTCTGTGTAATCAAGGAGACCATTCCATGATGGCATTTTGCTTTACTTCAGTTGCTGTAATTGCTAATCAGTACTGTAGGCGTCTAAAACGAGCCCCATTTTATACAGCTACTTGAGAGACTGCTGTCTGTGTTAATATAGGACAAAATATTCTGGGCATCCATCTTGCGTTCTGCTTAGACATTTAACCCAACCCCAGCTGGCTTTCATAAATATCTGTCCCCAGAATTAGTCATCTGTGAACTCTCAATCTCACTTCATAAAATTAGGTTAACTCATGGTGACAATTTTTTTTCCATTTTTAACCTTCATCTTCATATTACTTTTCCCAGAGGCTTTATAACAATAACTTTACATCTCTTTTCCCTTTTTTTTTCTTCTATTCATCAGCTCAGGTTTTAAAAAAACAGAAATGAAGTATTTTAGCATAACTATATACACAGGGATGGGAAAATAAATATTTCTCACGATTGAACTAGAATTCATAGTCCAAATAAACAATGATGTACAAAGTTCATTGAGAGGTATTTGTCGCTGATCATCGGAAAGGTCAATGCCTCAGCAGAGTAACCATCACTGAATATTTGTTGTTACTGAGCAATTTGCGCTGAAGAGGACACAAAGCACTACTTGTCAATATTTATGTGGGGTTTTTCAAGAAATTATCTTGGCACGTGACATTTAAGCTAGTTTCAGGAAATAAAAAAGTAAAATTTGAATATAAAGAATGATAACAGGGCAATGTGGAAAACTCATTGAAGGAAAATTCATTGAAGAAAAATTGAAATAGTCATCAATAAGGCACTTTTGGGGGTGGGGGACAGTTGAGATGGGGGAGGCAGAGAAAAGGAGAGAAAAGAGGGTGAGGCAAGTGGTAAGAGAGTGTGTGAATGAAAAAGATAAATAAAAGATATTAAAAGGTGGTAGCTTTGTTGTAGAAGAAGAATTGAGTTACCTTATCAAAAGAAACATAAAATGGAAAAGATAAAAGGGCATAAATGATATAAAAACATATTTCTATTCCAACCTAAATTTGTAGTAAAATCTAGTTACCCTAAGTCATTTACAATAGTCCTGGTATTTGATGACTGAATGCAGAGGTAAGTGCAGAGAGAGTGGGATGATATGATGATTGACAACTGTTAACAGAATGTGGTTTCTTGTTTAAATTTCATGCAGAATGTCATAGTAAAAAATCCAAAACTGTGAAAGTAAGACCACTAAACAAGTCTTAATCATTAAGACTAGAAATAAAATGAATGAGAATTGTAATAACTGAATTTGCCTCTGATGTATTATCTCGAGAGAAAATAGTGAAAAATTGTTAACAAACACTAACAAATGCATACACAATGCCTGTTCATTAGGCATTCTTTGTTTTAGATCAGCACACAATAATTATTAGCACCAGAGTCTGAATTACTGCAATAGCCTCCTATCTAGTCTTCCTGCTCCAGTAGCCACCCGCATCACTCCTCTTCTCAAAAGCAACAAGACAACATAAAAGGCAAGGTCTTGCACTCCCTTTAGGATCCAGCCTCTGGTCCCTCTGTGACCTAATCCCTTATCACTCCCTTCCTGGCCACTCTGTCCCAGCCACACTGGCCATAGTCATTCCTCAAGTACTCCACCATCTTCTTGCCTGGGGTCTGTGAACTTGCTGTTCCCTCACCTAGAACAATCTTTCCTTACCTATGCTTGCCATTTTCAGTAGAGGCTTTCCCTGACCACCCTGTTTAAAATACCAATTCCTCCCTTCCTCTCTCCATTCCCTGCTCTAATTTTCTCCATAGCATGTCATATTTTTATTTATTTTTTGGTTTTACATAGACAGTGTTTATCACATAGAAGACACTTGATA
This sequence comes from Hyperoodon ampullatus, assembly GCF_949752795.1. Lineage (NCBI taxonomy): Eukaryota > Metazoa > Chordata > Mammalia > Artiodactyla > Ziphiidae > Hyperoodon > Hyperoodon ampullatus. The sequence goes on from NC_136918.1 coordinate 14,652,289, forward strand.
AATATTTTTCTAAATGAATACTCCACATCTTCAATTGCCTATTCTTTTTTTTTTTTTTTTTTTTTTTGCAGTAAGCAGGCCTCTCACTGTTGTGCCCTCTCCCGTTGCGGAGCACAGGCTCCGGACGCGCAGGCTCAGCGGCCATGGTTCACGGGCCCAGCCGCTCTGCGGCATGTGGGATCTTCCCAGACCGGGGCACGAACCCGTGACCCCTGCATCGGCAGGCGGACTCTCAACCACTGCGCCACCAGGGAAGCCCAATTGCCTATTCTTATATAGTACTTGTTATGTGCCAGGCCTGTTTATGCATTTTTTTGCATAATTAACCCTTTTAAATCCTCACAACAACCCTATGAGATATAGAGTTGTACTTCAAACATTAAATTTTGTTGCCTTTTTTTTCTTTTTTAATCCACACTAGCAACTAGCAAGGAGATTAATCCCATTTTATAGTCAAGGAAACTGAAGCATAGCGATTTTAACTATCTTGCCCAAGAGTACATACCTAGTAAGTGGTGCAGCCAGGATTCCAACCCAGTCAGTCAGCAGAGAGTTCCATTCTCTTAGCTGCTAATTTCCACTGCCTCTCCAGAATGAATGGATCAGGCCAACCAAAAATACCTGACATTTGTGCAATGCCTAATGATTTCCAATGTCTTTTCATGTACATGATCCCATATGTTATACAGAGGAAGTGTAGTGCCTTTGTTATTTTACTATTAAAGAGAGAGTGTGTTTTACCTTTTACCAAATTCAGTATAAATTTTAAAACATTGTCATTTAATAGTTAGGAAATACCTATCACATAACTGGTGCCAAGCCAGTCCCTGAAGGAAAAGAAGTAAGAGTTCATGGAACAGAGTTCTAGCCTCAATACGCTTATATTCTATTGGGTAAAATAGAAAATTTGACACATAAATTAAAAGATATTGGGATAATTGCTCTAACAGAAGCTTATACAATGTTCTATGGCACATTTATAACTAATCCTGTCTTAGGTAAGTGAAGAAGACTTTATAACCGGGTAGGGGGGCAGCTTTAGAATAGAGGATGAACAGACATTTGTTCTGTAGAGAAGAGAGAAAAAAGACATTCCAGGTGGAGAGCTTATCCTGAGAGAGCATGAAAGAAAGAGTGTGCTATAAGTGGGTGAAGCAGACAGTTCTCTATGGGGAAATTGGTGAGTGGGTATGAAAGAGTGGTAAGAAAGAACACTACAAGGTAGACTGGATCCAGGTTATGAAGGAGATAGAACTTTCTTGTGTATGTATTAGGAAGCTATCTAAACAAGAACAAATTTACTCTTTAGGATTGTAGAGGATTGGTGTGAGGCAAGATCCAAGGAAGAACCTAAAAATCCTTGGACTTTCTGGAATATACTGGGTTAAATCCTGATGTGAATATCATTAAGGAAGCCCAGGGCTTCCAGAACTACCAGAAATTCCTTAGCTTTAGTACGGAGTTGGCTTCAAGGCAACTTAGAAAAACAAAACAGGCCCCAGAGTCCAGTGTGTCCCCTCTTGGGGAGTACCGAGGGAAGAAAGGGAAATACAGAGGGAGTTACAAGCCAATTATAATGATAGAGGCCAAAGTAAACTATTTGACCCCAGTGGGTCTGAGGGCCTTGAAGGAAACTCAGTCACTTCTGTAAATGCTCCAAAAGCAGCGATTGACTTTTCCCTTGAGCATTAAGTTTTGTTCTTTGCTTTTTCTCCTTCTCATACACCTACTAGCAATGAGTATGAAAACTAAACTCTTTAGTAGTTCTCTGGGGAAAGGACTGCTAAATTAGATGGCTAGGAATCATATTAGATAATCAAACAATTACTGTACATTTTGACTTAAAGTCCATTTTAAGTCAAATGCTCAAAATCATTGAATAATTTGTTAGCATCATGCATTAAGATATGTTATTATTCTCATAGAGCTCTCCAAACTAGAAAAGAGGGCAGCATTGCAGATGATTGATAAATCTCTATTGGTTTGATACTGTTCCCAGAATAGAATCCTTATTTTCAGAATAGGGTTGGTTCTTTTTTCTGAATGCCTTTAGGAAAACAAAATCAGAGAATCATAATATTATCCTATAGTTTGTGCAACAAATTTTCTGTTAAAATTCTTTCATTCACTTCATCTCATTTAATCCTCACAAAAACTCCATGAGGTGGATATTACTGGTTCTGTTTTGCAGATGAGAAAGCTTTAATTTAGAGGTCCTCCAACTTGAACCTGAAAATCATTTTCTAATGGCCAAAGTTATTTTATTTTACTATAAATTTTTAAAAATGCATTTCCCTATCTTAAAATGTGATTGAGATTCATTATTAACTCAAACTAATTTACAGAGGTTTAAATGGCTTCCACAACCACAGAGGGGTAGCGAGTAGCATGAGAATACAAATTCATGTGTTTTGAGTCTAAGCCTGTTATTTTTCTCCAGTATCATGCCTCAGAGAAAGCGATCAAATTCACTAGCAATTCAAGTCGCCACCATAATCAATAACTGATGACACTTAACATTGATATTTTAACCATTCGTATTATGTAGAGTGTATGTGTGTGCATGATTATTTTAAAAGTTAAAAATTTTTAAAGCTCATTCATCCAGGTGGCTTCAATTAAATCATCTAGTATCAAGATGCTAGTCTGAACCAACCTTTTTATACCTGGACAAAAGTTCTTCTTAATCAAACTATTACAATATAGAAGGCAGATTAAGTAATACTTTCATGTCTTATTGTCCAAATAGAGTTCCATGTCCTCGTAAATTTGAATAATTTCTGTTCTACTGTAGTCAAGGCAATGTCGTCCAAGAAACCTTTAGCAATTCCTTGGATCTGACTTCTCTCAGAATTCTTATAGCATAAAGTAGAATCATAAACCATTTAGTATTCTTAGCTGTTTCTTATAAATAACTTCATCAGAATTTAAGCTCCTGGAGATCAAGATTGCTATCTTTGTTTTCGTTAGAATTCTCCACACCCACTAGGCTAGTACCTATGCACGAGGGTTGACACTTGCTGCATGATTGAGTTCTTAGCAAAGGCAAGTTCTCAGCAAATATGGGGTCAGTTGATCAATGATGCAAGTTGTAAATAATCCATTTAGTAAAAAAAATAGTCACGCAGAACTTGTACTTAGATATAGCTTTCTAACTGCAGAAGTTACTTTATTTCATTTTAAAGTAATAAAACCACATTGCCTTATCGTACTGTGTAATTCAGACTTATTAGTAATTCAGATTGTCCTTGGATCTAATTAGTAGATTTTGTTTTTTTAAACATATGTACAGCCAAATTCCAAAGATGTGTCTTTTTCTTAACATTTAAACTATTTTTTGCACATCACTGAATTCAGCATCTTGTAATTCTTATAACTATTATGGAGCATGCAATTGGCTTTTTTTAAATGAAGAACTGAAAATAGGGAGTTATCCTGTTGAAATAGACTTGAAACTCTAGAAAGAGTTCTGTCATTGCTTTCAATTTCACTTTATATCTTTACATTGTGGTGATTAGTTTATTTGAAAACTTCCAAATCCGCATAAAGAAACCAGAACATTCTGTGTTCTGTCAGAGACACTTATAATGTCTCTCTGATTTAAATTGTATACCCTGAGGGCAGAAATAGAGGTTTTCTATCCTGGATAAAATATAACTCAGGCACCAAATAATATATAATAAAAGTAATGACAGTACTTCCTCATCTCCTGATAGCATTTGAAACCACATCAAGAAGACAGTGTCTTGGGAATTTTTTTTAATGTTCATTTGTCTTGAAACATATTGTACTCCTTCCTTTAGAACATTTTATATATTTTTTTGTTCAATTTGAGAAAATACTGTTATAGTATTTTTAAAATTAGAAACCACTTGGGGAATATGACCTTTACATAGGCTGGTTTACTTATCCTCCAAGGCCTTTCTGTTTCACCTTTATAAAAAGTGTTAGATAAAGCTAGAGGGGAAAAATGTTCATCTGTATGCAGACCCCGACAGTATTCCCTTGCCTCACACGATTGCAGTCTTATCTTGGAAGAATGATGTTTCTGTTACTATTGCTGCATAGCAAATCAACCCCAAATTTAATGGTATAAAGTAACAAACATTTTCTTATGCTCATGGATCCTGTGGGAATGGGGAAAGGGACCTCTGAGATGGCATACCTCTGCTCCTTGTCTGGGGCTACGAAGAATCCAAGGCTAGGGAGTCAGGATGGCTGAGGACTGAAACCATCTTGAGTGCCCCTATCTCAACATGGCTGGCACCTGAGCTGGGATGACTTATATATTATAACTGTCAACAAGAGATGCTCCATGAGGTCTCGGCACATGGCTTGACTTCCTTGTCACATGGCCATCTTACTTAGGGTTGCTGGATCTCTTAACTGGTGGCTCAAGACTCCAAGAGAGAATCCAGCAAACTAAGGAAAAGCCACTTAGCCTTTAACAACTCAGCTTAATCACACAGCATCACTTCTGCTGTATTCTATCAGGCAAAGCAGATTCAAAGCCCACCCAGATTCAAGCAAGGGGATTAAGACTACCTTTTGGTGGAGGAGTGGTAAGCTTGCATTGCAGAAGAGCATGTGCAACAGCTCATATGGTGTGGCCATCTTTGGGAAATGAAATCTGCCACAAATAGACTCAGTCCATCATGTCTGGCTCCACTGGCTCCACTTGCTTGATGAAGGGGTCTTGCTTGGCTGGGTTGCCTTTTTATATCCCATCTCAATGAGCACTTGCTACATACAGCACTCAGCAAATGTTTACTGAACCTGAATTTGAATTAATTCCTTTAGTCTTTTCCATGAGGACCCAGGAAAACTTTCACTTATGTCACAAGAGAAAAATTTTGTGCCATTAAGAAAATGATAGTGAATATTAATGTGCCAGTTATCTCAGTTGTAGGCATAAAATTGCATTAAATTCTTGTATCAGCTTCCTAAAAGGCAGTGTTGCCTAGCGCAGATTCTGATGTGAGGCATGCTTATTGTCAGTCCCTACGACACCATCTACAAAGATGTGTCCTTGAGCAAGTTATTCACTGGTTCAGTTTCCTCATTAGCATAATGAAGCAAATGCTGCTGATTCAAAGGATCAGAAGTGAGCACATCAGCAAAGCTAGCTTCGAAAAGCTGTGTTCAAGATTAGAGATGAGTTGGGTATGATAAATGCCAACCAGGGATGCAGATAAAGATCTATTTATCTCTCTGTTTATCTATAACTCTTTATATATATATTTATAATTTGCTCACCCAGAAGGGATGTCTTTTCTAGTTTTCACAAAAGCACCATATGTGCTAGTGGAGGTCCCTGTGGTATCTGTAAAAACAAACAAAAACAAGAACCAAGCAAGCCCCACTATGAATATGACTGTGAAGTGCACCAGTATCTACCCATTCTGCTTCCATTTTGCCAGTCCAAAGAGCCAATGTGGCCTGTACACAGTAAAAATCTCATACATATTTAGTACTAAATTTGGGTTATGTTACATGGAGGCTCCTGAACTATATTATCAATAGTCACTATTCAATTACATTATATATGCCTTCCACTATGCTAGAATATGTTGATTTTTAGAAATGCATTGGTGTTCTCTTAGGTGTGAAAACATGACATCCATCTTGGAATTTATTTTCTCAAAATCTTGAGATAAATGTAAGGAAAGATCCAACTACATTCTCAAAAAATGAGTTAGGATATGTGATTCTTCACAGTGAATTTACCTTTTTAGGCCACGGTAACATTTTTCATAAATGTTTAAATTTTGTAGATGAGAACTTGAGACACTCCTAATTGATGCAAGAACAAGTGGCCCTGTAACCTACCCCACTTCGCGTGGAGGCAGCTGGCTTCAGTGATTCTATTTGCACCAATATTAAAAACCAAAGTCTATCAGAATTCAAAATGGGTCGTTTTGGTAACCATTAGAGAGAACCAGTGCAGCTTGAAATCATCACCTAATGGAACAAAAAGCATTCTGAATCTTAGGCTTGTTACTGAACTATTTCAAGTGTATCTTAAAAGAGCTAAGAGTTTGCTCAAAGGGAATTAAAAGTGGCCATTTTCCAAAGGAGAGTTCACACAAAGACACACACAAACTGGAATCTGCTTTTGCTACAAATAAGGAACTTGGTGCAACTTGCTACACAGTATTTCCTCCCCATGCAATGGCAAATACCTCTGCCTAACGTTCATCTTGCTAAAAACATCTAACAAATTAACATTAAATTATCAAGTTAGTTTGAGCCAGCAAGAATAGAATCTTTTATTTCCTGTGCACGAAATAAAAATATCTCCAATAAGATCGACAAAAACTCTGTCTTCTCACATAGGAGTTGCAGTTAAGAAGGCAAATCTCCACCCACCTCCACTTTAAGCCCTCTACCAAACTCTTTACCTTGAAATTGTATTTATATTTTAGTATCTGGACTTTGTCCTTGGGATTCTGGAAGCTTTGTCTATGTCACATGCATAGCACATTTATAAAGAGAGGAATTTTTTGTTGTTGTTAAATATACTTTAGCTCCCTCTTCTCTTCCCTCTCTCAAAATTAACTTTTTGATCACCTGATCATCTGCTCAATAATTAATAGTTGTCAGGGCTGGGGGGTGGGGAAAATGGGGAGAGGCTACAAACTTTGAATTATATGATGAATTAAGGTCTGAGGATCTAAAATATAGCATGGTGGTTATAATTGATAATACTGTATTTTACAACTGAAACTTGCTAAGAGAGTAGATCTTAAGCATTCTCACCCAAAAAAAAAAAAAAAGAAAGGTAAATATGTGAAGCAATGGGTATGTTAATTAACTCAATTGTGGGACTCCTTTGAAAATGTATACATATATCAAATTGTCATGTATGCTTTAAATATATTACAATTTTATTTGTCAATTACAGCTTAATAAAGCTGGAAAAAAATAATAATTAATAGTTGTCGATTCATCTCTGTCTCTCACAGGTCATCAGGGAAATAAAGGCAGAGAGACTTTTCTGATGTCACAATGCCTAACCCAGGTTTATACCTGGCCTCTGTTCCTTTCTTCTGTGATCTAAAGGACCAGAACTTTCCCTGCCCCAATCCTTTCCCTACCTGTCTTGGAGGAGGGGCAAAGCAGGACAAAGTTCCCTTTCTCTATCCCAAATTTTGCTTTACCTCTCCTTATCTAGATCATAACACCCTGGACCCCAAGGGAGATTTTGGGTATTATTTTAGCTATTTTAGCTAAACATTTTACAGCTTAAATAGTTTTTTTCTTCTAGTCACAAAGAAATGGCTCAATATTTGAGTAAGCTTGGTGCTTATTCATTTGAGAAATTTAGAACCCCTGATATATGGATTAATGATAATATTTATATGCATATCTTTTTTAAAGCAAATTAATACTGAATCCATAAACCTAATATTGAGGATGATGAAATTAAAAGCTAATGCATGAAGGTGGAAATAACCTTTATATTATATACGAAGCATTACATAAAACTTGAGCAGACTTCTGAAGATGTCACTAAGTCCCATAAAAATACATGTGCACAAATATTGGTCACTGGGCCCTGAATATGATACTAGAACTAGAAGAAAAATAAATATTAATATATAATACATTACAAAGATAAATTGTTTATAAAATATATTAAGAGACCCAGGATGTAAATTTAAAGAAATAAATGGATCGTTTCTCATCTATATGAAAAGGTAACATTTATTTTTTGCTACCTAAATAAAAAGCCTTTATTAGATGACAATCTGACATCAATTTTCTTGTCTTTTTTAGAAACATTTAAAGCACTGTATTCATATTATATATGGTAGCTATTAGCTGTTCAAAACTGATATACTTTGTGAGGAATCATGTGTTCATTGTCTTATGTGCACTGGACCATCATTGGACTATCAGAGTATGCAAGTCAATTCCCAAGGCAGCATCATAAAATGACAAGTAGTGCCTGGGGGGCCAACATGTGATAGATCAAACAACAGGGCATTTAGGGCATATGGTAGCAATCTAGGAAGAGTTCAATGATGTTAGCATTAGCAGGGCGACAATAGTCATGAGTAAAGTATTGGATATTTGAACAATACATATAACTTTTTCACGATGCACAATTTCAACTATTTATAATGGTAAACAGAAAAGATGCTGCATTTCCTTGTTTAGGGAAGAATGTATTCATGGGTTGACAATTATTAATAAACAAATGCTTATCACAGTGTTTGGTATTTATGCTCTTTTCCCTCCCAATCAACATAAAGTCATTTAGTCAGCCAAGTAACATTGGTTGAAGCAAAGTACAATAAATATATTTACTCTTCAGCAGTAATTTCTGTGACTGACATATGCTACACTCAGATGGTGAAATCATTTAGGAATCCTCTCAAAGCTATGTTATGCTTTCCAGGCTAGAGCTCCCGAAGTAGGACACTACAGTGAGCTGTATGCCAAATGTGGGACTGTGGTGTGCCAATATTATACCCTCAGCTTTCAGGGCAGTCAAATGGGGCTGGAGCTGGGTTATCTCAGAATTACCATTTTCTACCATACCACAACTTGATAAAGGTGGAGAAGGCTTGCTTTAGAACCATGTCTCTGACATTCAAGATAAGCCAACACTGAAGGCTAGTGTTTGGCTAAGTCATATCAGCCTCTCAGGTTGTCAGTGGAATAAGGAGTCCCTTATACTTTTTTAAAAATTATACTTTTTATTTTGAGATAATTGTATACTCATATGCCATTGTAAGAAATAATTTAGAGACCCCACATATCCTTCACCTAGTTTCCCCCACTAGTAGTAACATCTTACAAAACAACAGTATAAGGAGACACCCAGAATATTGACACTGATACAGTTAGTCAAGATGCAGAACAATTCCATCACTACAAGGAACCTTCATATTGACCTGTTGTAGCCATACCACCCCAGCCCACCACTATCCCTAACACCTGGAACTGCTGATCTGTTCTCATTTCTAAAATTTTGTAAGTTCAAGAATGTCATATATGGAAGCAAACAGTATTTAATTTTTTGAGGTTGGATCTTTTCACTCTGCATGATTCTCTGGAACTACATCCAGGTTGTTGCATATATCCATAGTCCATTCTTTTTTATTGCTGAGTAGTAATCCATAGTTTGTATGTACGAAGTTTATATAACCATTATCCATCGAAGGGCATCTGGGTCATTTCCATTTGGGGGGCATTACAGATAAACTGCTATGAAAATTTGTGTACAGGTTTTTGTATGAACATAAAATTCCACTTTTGTGAGATAAATCTCCAGGAGTGAAATTGCTGGCTGTATGGTAGTTGCATGTTTAGTTTTATAAGAAACTGCCAAACTGTTTTCCAGAATGGCTTGTACCATTTCCATTCCCACCAGCAATGTATGAATGTTCCAGCTTTTCCACATCCTTTCCAGCATTTGCTGTTGTCACTATTTTTATTTTAGCCATTCTGATAGCCAAGTAGTGATATCTCATTGGAATTTAAATTTGCATTTCCCTAATGGCTAACAATGTCTTTTCATGTGCTTATTTTCCATTTGCATATCCTCTTGAGTGAAATATCTGTTTAAGCCTTTTGCTCGTTTTCTAATTGGATTTTTGGGGGAGATTTTACTTTTGAGCTTTAAGAGTTCTTTGTATGTATTCTAGATTGAGTCCTTTGAAAGATAATGTGTTTTGCAAATATCTTCTCCTGGTATATACCTTCTCTGTCCATCCTTTTAACAGGGTATATCAGCCAGGGGTCTCCAAAGAAGCAAAATAGACAGATAAGACAGAGAAAGAGAGAGAGAGAGAGAGAGAGAGAGAGAGAGAGAGAGACTTTTTTTTTTAAACATCTTTATTGGAGTATAATTGCTTTACAATGGTGTGTTAGTTTCTGCTTTATAACAAAGTGAATCAGCTATAGATATACATATATCCCCATATACCCTCCCTCTTGCATCTCCCTCCCACCCTCCCTATCCCAGGCCTCTAGGTGGTCACAAAGCACCGAGCTGATCTCGCTATGCGGCTGCTTCCCACTAGCTATTTTACATATGATAGTATATATTAGTCCATGCCACTCTCTCACTTCGTCCCAGCTTACCCTTCCCCCTCCCCATGCCCTCAAGTCCATTCTCTACATCTGCATCTTTATTCCTGTCCTGTCCCTAGGTTCTTCAGAACCTTTTTTTTTAGATTCCATATATATGTGTTAGCATATGGTATTTGTCTTTCTCTTTCTGACTTACTTCACTCTGTATGACAGACTCTAGGTCCATCCACCTCACTACAAATAACGCAATTTCATTTCTTTTTATGGTTGAGTAATATTCCATTGTATATATGTGCCACATCTTCTTTACCCATTCATCTGTCGATGGACACTTAGGTTGCTTCCATGTCCTGGCTATTGTAAATAGAGCTGCAATGAACATTGTGGTACATGACTCTTTTTGAATTATGGTTTTCTCAGGGAATATGCCTAGTAGTGGGTCGTATGGTAGTTCTATTTTTAGTTTTTTAAGGAACCTCCATACTATTCTCCATAGTGGCTGTATCAATTTACATTCCTACCAACAGTGCAAGAGGGTTCACTCTTCTCCACACCCTCTCCAGCATTTATTGTTTGTAGATTTTTTGATGATGGCCATTCTGACTAGTGTGAGGTGATATCTCATTGTAGTTTTGATTTGCCTTGAGAGAGACTTCTTATAAGAAATTGGCTTATGTGAATCTGGAGGCTGAAAAGTCCCAAGATCTACAGTTGGCAAGCTGAAAACACAGGAGGGTTGTTAGTGTAGTTCCAGTATGAACCTAAAGGCTGAGAACCAATGGTGCGAGTTCTAGTCTGAAGCTGGCAGGCTCAAGACCCAAGAAGAGCCAATGTTTTAGATAAAGTCCAAAGGCAGAAAAAAACCAGCGCCCCAGCTTCAAGGCAGTAAGACAGAGGGAATTCCCTTTTACTTGGCCTTTTTGACTTATTCAGGTCATCAATTGCTTGAATGTTGTTCACCCACATTAGGAAGGACAATCTGCTTTACTAGGTCTACCAATTCAAATGTTAATTGAATCCAGAAACACCCTTACTGACACACCCAGAATTATGTTTGATCAAATGTCTGAACATCTATGACCAGTCAAGTTGATACATAAATTTAAATATCTCACGGTATGTTTCACAGAGCAAAAGTTTTTAATTTTGATGAGACTCAATTTATTTATTACTCCTTTTATTGTTAGTGCTTTTGGTGTCAACTTTAAGAATCTTTGCCTCTCCCTAGATCCTAAAGATTTTCTCCTATGACTTTTTCTAAACATTTTATTGTTTTTTGTTTTGCATTAAGTGTAAATAACACTTCTATGAACACGGGGGTGGAGATATTTTTTTGAGTTCGTGTTTTTATTTCTATTGGAGATATTCCCAGAAGTGGAATTGCTGGATCATATGGTAGTTTTATTTTTAAGTTTTTGAGGAACCTCCATACTGTTTTCCACAGTGGCTGTGACTAATTCCACCAACAGTGCATAACTTTTCCCTTTTCTCCACATCCATGCCAACATTTATCTCATCTTTTTTTTTTTTTTGAATTTTTGAATTTTATTTATTTTTTTATACAGCAGGTTCTTATTAGTCATCAATTTTATCCACATCAGTGTATACATGTCAATCCCAATTGTCCAATTCATCACGCCACCACCACCACCTATCTCTTGTCTTTTTGATGATGGCCATTCTAGTAGATGTTAGGTGATATCTCACTGTGGTTTTAATTTGCACTTCCCTAATACCTTGTGGTGTTGAGCATTATTTCACATCCTTGTTGGCCATCAGTATATCTTTTTTGGAAAAATGTCTGTTAAGGTCCTTTGCCCATTTTTTAAATTGGATTATTTGGTTTTTCCTATTGAGTTGTGTGAGTTCTTTTTATATTTTGGATATTAACCCCTTCTCAGATATAAGGTTTGCAAATATTTTCTCCCATTCCGTAGGTTGTCTTTTCACTTTGTTGATGGTTTCTTTTGCTGTGAAAAAGCTTCTTAGTTTGATGTAATCCCACTTGTTTGCTTTTTATTTCGTTGCTTGTGCTTCAGGTGTGATTTCCAAAAAATTACAAGATCCATGTCAAGGAGTTTTTGCCTATGTTTTCTTCTATGTGTTTCACAGTTTCAGGTCTTAAATTTAAGTCTTTAATCCATTTCTAGTTAATTTTTGTGAATGGTATAAGATAGGGGTCAAGTTTCATTATTTTACATGTGAATAGCCCATTTCCCAAGCACCATTTATTGCCTTTTCTCCATTGAGTATTCCTGCCTCCCCTGTCAAATATGAATTGACTGTATATGTTCAAATTTATTTCTGGGCTCTCAATTCTGTCCCACTGGTCTATCTGTCTGTTTTAATGCCAGTTCCATACTGTTTTAATTACTACAGGTTTATGGTATAGCTTGAATTCAGCAAGTGTGATGTCTCCTGCTTTGTTCTTCTTTTTCAGGAATTCTTTGGCTATTCTTGGTCTTTTGTGGTTCCATATAATTTTTAGGAGTGCCTTTTTTTTTTCTGTAAAAAACACCACTGGAATCTTGATAGGGATTGCATTGAATCTATAGGTGGCTTTAGGTGGTGATGACATTTTAACAATCTTAATTCTTCCAATCCATGAACATGGGATACCTTTCCATTTATTTGTTCAATTTCTTTCATCAAGGTCTTATAGTTTTGAGAGTATAGATCTTTCACCTACTTGGTTAAATTTATACCTAAGTATTCTATTATTTTTGATGCTGTTTTAAATGGGATTGATTTTTTTTTTAATTCTTTCTCAGGAAATTCATTGTTAGTGTGTAGAAACTACCAATTTTTGTATGTTAGTTTTACATCCTGCAACCTTACTGAATTCATTGATTAGTTCTAACAGTTTTTTTGTTGAGTATTTAGGATTGTCTGTGTACAAAATCATGTCATCTGCAAATAATGACAATCTTACTTCTTCCTTTCCAATTCTGATGTCTTCTATTTATTTATTTATTTTCTTTCCTGATTGCTCTAGCCAGGACTTACAGTACTATGATGAATAGGAGTGGTGAGCGTGGGATATGTGTAGATAACACTCACTGCTGGGAAGATGTAGGAGCACATAGTGCCCTCAAGAGAAGGAGGGAGAGGTCTCTTGAGATTTCACAGAGACCTCTCATTCCTTCCTGGCAGCTGGAAAACCGAAAAGCTTGGCCTGACTCTAAACAGACTCATAAGTAAGCAAGAAAAATAAATACAGCTGAGGAGAACCAGCAACCAGAGGACAATCAAGAAAAACATCCAGAGGTAGTTCTCAGGGAAACAGAACTTTTAGAAGAGACAAATGACAACTTTAACAAAAACAACAAAATAGGAGCAAAAATTCAAGGAGATCTTACTATACCATAGATAAGATCTATCTAGTAACCCATCCCCCCAAAAGTTAATACATCAGCTAAAAGTGAGAATAATCACTTGCTGAGAACCAAATAAGTAGCATAGGATAGCAAACAGAAGAAAAATATTAAAACACAAAGCAGAAATATAGAGTAATTAAAATGAAACTTGTGGAACATCTCTCAAGAAAAATATATGTGAAAACAAAATTTTGTGTAAACTTTCCCTGATTTGCAGATGCCCCTAATGCACATCTGTGGACCCTATGGCATATAGAGATGCAAATAAAAGATACAAATCCAATTTAAAGCATGATTTTAATTTAGAAAATTTAAAAAAATCTAAGCATCAAGATGTCTCTCATATCCAAAAGCTTTCTCCAGGCTATCTGTCTGCTCTTACTCAGAGCCTCATACCTACTTTTTTCTGGTAATGTCCAAGAATGGTGGGGATTGCACTTACTACTGGATTCATTATAATTAAGAAGTCTTTCCCACTGTGGAGAGGATGTCTTTTCTGATAGGCCTCTGGAGAACACTGATCCCTTGCCTTTTGGCTGCTTTCCTACTGCTGACTCTACTGTACTGCTGTCATCTCATCCGACATGGCAATATCCATTGCTGCCCTGACCACTAGAAAAGTCTTGGATGGAAAGGTCTGAGTCACCCTCCCCTCCAATCTACATCTGAGTCTCTGCATTCTCCAAAAATGTTCATCATCTATATTTTCACCTGCCATCATGGCTCTCCTACAAAATCAGGTCAGCTTTATCTTGGCAGTGGCTTTTAAATATCTCACATATCACCTAAGCAACTATCTTTAAAAAGAAACAAAACAAAGCCAAAACATAATAGCATTTTAATAGACAAACCTTTAAAAAGCAGCTAGTTTTTACATAAGGACAGTAGATAATTTGGGTTCACACATTTCCCATTAACTCTTTTGACTACTGCAAGTGATCTTTTAAAGGTCATGACAAGTGGGTTTTTGTTTTGTTTTGGTTTTTTGTTTTGCTGAGCCTTAAATTTAATCACCAACTCAGAGAGGCTAGTGTGTGGGGGCTGAACCTCTTAACTCACCTTAACTTGGTGATTCCCAGACTTCAGAATTTCACAAGACAGCTTTTTTTTTAAATTGGGAGGCTAGATAGGCCAAAGACAACTCTTATTTTGTCAAATAACCACCTTAAAGAAAAAGATAACTGCTACCTACCATCTCTATAATTTTCAAGCTAAATGGCCACAAACTGAATTTGAAAGAGCATAATCTTTAAAAAAAGACAGTTATTTCTTCCTATTTTCCACTCATGACTGGAAAAATCTATGTTTTAGCCTCACACCAATTACCAGAATTGTGATGTGACTACTAACCTGCCATCTAATCGAGGCCCCTGTCCCCAGCCTCTGTACTGCAATGCACTCTGCTCTCTACAAGTTGTCATGACACCAGAATCCTTGGGAAATATCACGCCCACATTCTTTTGAGGGGAAGGGCCACTGAGCAAAACAAAGCTTTTAGGAACATTGAAAAAACTTAAAAAGAGATGTAATAAATGAGAAGTAAGTGGAGGTAACTGTTTATGGAAATGTTTTAAGCATCACTACCAAATGTGAAGGGTCTTCTGATGAGTGCCCTACCTGGCATTAATGTTTTCCATTTTAATTAATAATGCAAATCCCATGATTGTCAGTTATTCTTGATAATTACTCAAGTGGTCATAAATATATGTGATTAGTATTTTCAGTACACATAATAAAGATTTTAAAGTAAAATGACAAAAAAAGAATTTCATTAATATCAGTTCATTTGACATTCTCTAAATCTTTATTCCATATGTGTAGTTATATAGGAAAGGCTGCTTTCCATTCTCTTCTCTTAACATAGGCTCCTACTTAGAAGCATTTTATGTGCAATGCTGTTTTTGTTTTTGTTTTCTAAATATTCATCTATTTACTAAGTGTGGTCTCCTGAGTCCAAGAAATAAATTTATGCTCTTCATACCAGTATCCAAGAATGGAAACTAATTAATGTCAAATATATTATACTTAAAAGACTCCTTTTTTGCAATTTTTAGTTACAACTTCCAGAAAGAGGCCAGAGTTCAAACACTGAGTAAGAAAATAAACTTCTATTTATACTGAAAATTATCAAAATACATGATCCAATAAAAGATAATTTCCCACACACGTTCATCTCATTTATGAATTAAGTGAGAAAGAACAACCTGAATGAGTTTTGAAGAATGAGGTGTATCATGTTAGTCATACCCTTTCAAACACGTTTTTGAATGGGAAAAGTATTTTTAAAATCCTATCCAAAGCAGCAGCATGAATGACATTACAACATTTCATCAATAGGTCTTACATTTTACAAAGTTTTCTGGCACTATTTTACAAAGTTTTCTGGCACTATCTTATCCCCAAATTCATCTAGAACATAGAACTATTGAACATACAACAAATTTACAACATAGATTATGAACATATATTCTTAGAAAAGATGATAATATAAATGAGAAATGTTATAATTTACTTTGAAACTATAGAATGTTTTTAAACATAGGTATATTCAGATAAAATGTAGAAGGTCAAATGAGTCACCTGCCTTTCTGACAGGATTCAGCCACCAGTTGTACTATTATAATCAGTACGATACACAGGTTCAAGTGGTGGGTGCTTTTTGCTTTATCCTCTATCCAACCCTGTGCTATAAGTACAATCAGTTCCATTTTACAGATGGGAAAACTGTGTTACCAAACAGTTAAGTAATGTTTCAAATTCATACACATTTTTCTGTGTCTCACTTGTCCTTTCTTATTTATTTTGTTTGTTTGTATTTTACTGAAGAATTCTATAGAGGTTTGTAATTAAAGCCACATCCATGTGGCACAGCTGAAATGCAAACTCTGACTTCAAATCCAGGTACTTTTCACCATACGCCTCAGCCTCCAAGTACAGTTTCCTATTTATGGAATAAACCCGAAAGGGCACCTCATTTTCTAAGTTTAGCTACCAACAAAGTCAACAAATATTAACTTCATCCAACCTAGGTTAAAGTGAAAAATGGCATGCAGTGGAAAAATTCAAAATATTTAAAGTTAGAAAATCTGTGTTCCAATCTTTTGCCCAATACCTATTAGGTAAAAAAAATTTAAGAAAAATCACTGCCTTTCTCTTTTGTAAAATGGAGTTAATGATAATAATAATACACCTAATGTTTCAACTTCACAGTACTGTTTGGAGAAACAAAAGATATATAGTAAATTTCTGTGAAAGTTGTAAAAAATTATAATGCACCAAATTAATTTGTTTGCATAATTTATTTAGAGAATCTCTCTCTCTCTCTCTCTCTGTGTATATGGAAACATTCAAAATTTTAGTAGCATTAATCTCAAAAGAACCAGTTCAAAAAAGCCCTATAATCTGAAATGTTGGTTATATTATAGGATTTATTTTATACTAAAATAAATAATTTAAATCCACTTAGTATGTGTTCATCATAGAAAACAACTAAAGGGCAGTATTCATATAACATGTACACAGAGTATTTGAAGTGTCAACTATTTTTTTCTGAGCATCTGTTATGTGTTATGCACCAGCTTGATAATGATGCTAGATTACACAGGTAACATTTTGATTTTGCAAAGATAAATAAAATTCAGCCTCTAACATTGATAAGAGAGTAATCTAGTGGATAAATCAAAAAATGCCTAACTCTAATACAAGGTGAATAGTGCTAAAATCAATATGTGAAATGGAAAATTCATTGACTTGACCCAATTTTGAATCTATTTTCATTTCATATTCTATTTTTTTTTGCGGTACACGGGCCTCTCACTGTTGTGGCCTCTCCCGTTGCAGAGCACAGACTCCGGATGCCCAGGCTCAGTGGCCATGGTTCACGGGCCCAGCCACTCCGCGGCATGTGGGATCTTCCCGGACCGGGGCATGAACCCGTGTCCCCTGCATCGGCAGGCGGACTCTCAACCACTGCACCACTAGGGAAGCCCCATTTCATATTCTTATGTAATTCTTTCTGATCCTTCAGAGACCATTATCTCTGTAACTGCTAGCTATTGATTCCTAAATAAACCCAGTGTATGCAAATTAATTCAACATTCTTTGCAATAAACATCTCCAAACAGAAGCTAACATTATTTGTCATGATCAACAACAACTGACAAGAAAAGCAAATTTACTAGCAGCAAGGTGATTTAGAATGGCTCGAGGTCATCAAACTTTTGCTCTATTTCCTTCTGCCTTTCCCACATTGTAAATCCTGTAGGCCACAACTGTAGTATTTCAGAGTCAAAAATTCTCTGAAGAATTTATGTACCGGGGCTACAAAATGACCTGCAAACTAGATGGGCATTTTCAACAGAACTAGATGTTTCCTACAGTTAATAAATAAATAAAACTTCAGACAGTAACCACCACCTTAAGGGCACACAACAAAGGCTAGGACGTTCTTCAGTGCTAATATCCATTCAAACCTGGGAGATTTCTAGAGCAGATTTGCAATAGTCTTCCATCATATACAAAGGTCAGAAAAATAAATACTTAAAATTGGAATGTTTTATTCAATTTAGGTGCCATTTTACCACAAAGCATTTGACCACAAATGCTCTGTCTGTCTGAGAAAATTGAAGAAATAAATCAGGATTCTTTCTCTTAATGGTTGTTTTCATTGGCCAGTGCTTGGCAATATGACTCAAGGCCCAGACTGAATTTCACTTTGGGGAAACTTCATTTATCATGATTCCACAGGCAGGTACCGCTGCCACTTGGTTTTGGCACACACACAAAAAAAAATCACTAGTTCAATGGGACTTGTTTTATTTTGGTGTGTGGAGGGGGGGAAATCACAATAGTATACTTTTCTACAGAAGGTGCTTCTATAAAGATCTTTCAATTAGTAGTAAAATATTTGGCCAGATATAGCTGATAGTAAAATGGGGTGTTCCAAAAGTACAGCAATTAATTTAGTACCAATATTTGTTATGCAACATGCTGGTCACTAAAAACCAAATCCATCATGCTGATAAAGGAAAAAAATTCAGCTAAAACACTGGAGTGAAAAATTCACTGGTTTTATTCTGCTTTGCAAGCTTATAGTCGGAAGTACTCATTCATTAATATATATTGAATGCTTACTCTATTCAATACATTGTGTTAGGTGTAAGAAATAATAAATTGAATAAGGCAAAATGTCAGCTCTCATAGTCTGGACTGTACAGAATAGTGCGAAGAGAGACATGAATAGTTAGCACATAAAATGATCAATAATATGGGTGGCTAATGGGAATGAAATGGATAAAGTATTAAACAGAATCATATTTTCTGTGGCTTTGGTCCTTTATGTGGCTCAGGTTGAGGGTCTCCAGGCTGGTGCTTATCTCTCATAAGCAATAATAGATTCTAGTGAGGAGTAGGGACTGAATTCTAGCATTTGGGATCCAAAATCTCTACTCAGTGCGTGATTTGAGGCAATAACTTCAACTTTCAGGACTCAATTTACATATTTTTTAACATATTTATTGGAGTATAATTGCTTTAAAATGGTGTGTTAGTTTGTGTTGTATAACAAAGTGAATCAGCTGTATGTATACATATATTCCCATATCCTCTCCCTCTTGTGTCTCCCTCCCACCCCTCAATTTACATCTTAAAATCAGGAAAGAATAGTACCTATCTCTACTGGGAAGTCATGAATATAAAATGAGACAACGCATAAGAAAATGCATTACAAGAAAACAGGGTAGACTGCCAACTGATATATCTATACAAATGCTATTTGTTGTTGTTATTAATGAATCCTCTGGGCCAAATAAACCCTTTATAAAAAAGTAAGCCATCTTAAAGGGAAAAAAGCCATAAATCATGTAAAATAGAACTTCCTGCCTTCCCTCCCATGAGAAAACTATATCTGAGCATAGTTTCAATTTATCCCTAACAATGCAAAAGCAAATAGACCTGATCCAATTCAAAATTATGAAACTGGAGAAACCTCTGTCCCAGGCCTTGTCTTCTTGACTTGGGGCAAGTTTTTTAATCTTTCTGAATATCAATCTCTGTGCCTGGAAAATGGGAATAAAAACACTGTACAGAGAACTACAGTTATAGAGACACCAAATGAAATGGAGTATGTAAAAGCATGAGGCCCTGTGCCAGGTTCATAGTAGGTCCTCTATAAATGTTAATCAGTTCCATCACCAAAACAATGAGTTCCAAAATTATCATTAACTCTAATTTAATTAACCAATTATCCTTTACTGTTGATGAGTTTTGCACATCAACTCAATCAGCATTTACATTTTGACACTTTTATTTCTAATTATGTATAATTTGCTCCGTTAAAGGAATTTCAGGCATCAGCAAGCAGATCAGGAGATACTTTGCCGACACAGAAAGTCTACTAGAAAGCTGCTGCTGAAGTCATACTTCTTTGTTTCTTTTAATGCAGCTTCCAAGAGACCAAATGGTGATAGAGATCTTCAGATGGGACCCATGTGCTTGATGGAGGTTCATTTGTAGAACGCAATCATAGCGTAGGAGTGACTCAATCATTACTGATTTCTTCTAGGGCTTGGAATCATGTGCCCTTCCACAGCATTTGGCCTTTCCCTAAAGCAGGCCCCATCACCTAAAAGCCCAAACCCCACTTTCCTTTCTTAGCTCAAGACTCTCTAGTTTCTATTTCTGCATTTTAGTATATTTTCCAGTTTCTTTTTGTTTGATTTTTCATCCTGTAACCCTGTGTTGGTTAGGGTTCAGTTGAAAATAACAGAAACCACTCTAATGAGGTTGAACAGAAAAGGATTTATCACCAGGTACCAGTGGGACAGCAGGCTCTAGGGTAAACTTCCAGGCTACTTCCAGCCCTCAGAATCACACTCATCTTCTGTGAATAGGAAAGAGGCCCCAGAGCAGCAGAAAGCTATAAATACAAAAGCCAGCTGCCTCTACCATGACCATGCCATGAAATGGATGCCTTGTCCCTTGCTTTCCTCCCTTCATAACTCAGACCTGAATCCAAGTCTTGCCAGAATGCACATGATTGGCAGAAACTGAACATATCCAGAAATCTACCCAGAAGGGAATCTTGGAAATACAATGTTTTTTTCTTACCAGCCTCTGCAAAATAGGAAGAATACTAGTCAGGACCTAGAATATACTAAGATCATTCTAAATGTCTGCTGCAAACATGATAGAATATTTACGTGAGCTATATTTTTCTACCATTTGTGGGTGAGGAGGGACCAAAAAAAGACAATTTGCCACTAGAATATATCTTATTTGTTAATAAAGTAGCATAATTAACAACCATAAACTTGAAGTCAAAGACCTAGATTCTAGGGCTTGCTCGGCCACTAATTAGTTTTTGGACCTGGGAAATCCATTCACTTTACAAAACCTTAGTTTCCCACATATATAAAATGAGGAGATTCGACTCAGTATTTGCTGAAGAAGCATTATCTTTATAACGTGTTAATGTATATTATTGTTGCTGGCATAAATAAGTAACTTTTTATGTTTGATTAAAAGTGATACACAGACTCTTAGTATTTTTATGAAAACAATGCCATTCTAATTAATTCTAATTGGCCCATCTACAGAAGCAGATAAGAACAAGCAGCATGTTTCCCCATGCTGGGTAAATGTGGGACAGAAAAATATAGATTTTTCAAAGGGTCCCAATCTCTCCAAGGTACTTTGTAAAACAATCAGTCCTTTTCCCTTTTCTAACTACCTTCCTAATTCCCACAGAGGATACTGAGATGCTAAAGGGAATCATTTTACTGAATGTCATGGCATTTGGGGAGCCAAGGCAGTAGGCAGGTCCTCTCAGCCTGGTGTGTTCTTGCTGTAAGGCCACATGCCAACAGGCCCTGGCCTCTGCAAGATGGGTTTCCATGGTAACTCCAGTTTTTCACCCTTTTATATAGTCACCCTTATGATTCTTAAAGTACTATAATAACATCTGTTTTAGTCATCTTGGGCTACTGTAACAAAATGCCATTGACTGGATGGCTTAAACAACAAACATCTGTTCTTCATAGTTCTGAAAACTGAAAAATCCAAAGTCAAGGTGTCAAGAGATTTAGTGTCTGGTGAGAAAATTCTTCCAGGTTTGCAGACAGCTGTCTTCTCATTATAACCTCACATGGCAGAGAGCAGAGATCACCTCTTTCATTTCTCTTCTTATAAGAGGACTAGTGCCATTCATGAGGGCTCCATCCTCCCAAAGGCCCCATCATCTAATACCATCACATTGGGTGTTAGGATTTCAATATATGAATGGGGGGCACAAATATTTAGTCCTTAACACCACTCATTCTGCTCTTTCTTTTAATACTGTATAAAAGATTCTACGCCAATATAATTTAAATAGGTTACATCAATATAAACAAATTGGACTTCCCTGGTGGCGCAGTGGTTAAGAATCCACCTGCCAGTGCAGGGGACACGGGTTTGAGCCCTGGTCTGGGAATACCCCACATGCCGCAGAGCAACTAAGCTCGTGTG
Source organism: Hyperoodon ampullatus (assembly GCF_949752795.1). Lineage (NCBI taxonomy): Eukaryota > Metazoa > Chordata > Mammalia > Artiodactyla > Ziphiidae > Hyperoodon > Hyperoodon ampullatus. The sequence continues at coordinate 14,674,215 of NC_136918.1, forward strand.
CCACAACTACTGAAGCCTGTGAGCCTAGAGCCCATGCTCCGTAACAAGAGAAGCCACCACAATGAGAAGCCCACGCACCGCAACAAAGAGTAGCCACTGCTTGCCACAACTAGAGAAAACCTCTGTGTAGCAACGAAGACCTAACGCAGCCAAATATAAATAAAATTTAAAAATAAAAATAAACAAATAAACAAATCGATTTATTCCCGAGATGGTTTTTAAAAACCAGTACACCAAAACTCCCTTGATGCTGACCCCACTTAAAGTATAAAACTCTGATCACTTGAAAAATTTTTTGTTTGTTTGTTTTACTGTTGAGCTTTGAGAGTTCTTCATATATTCTGGATGAAGTCTTTTGTCGGATATTTCATTTCCAAATATTTTTTCCAAATGTGTAACTTGTCTACATTCTCTTAACAGGGTCTTTCATAGAACAAAAGATTTTAATTTTGATGAGATTAAGTTTATTAATTTTTCCTTTTATTGATTGTGTTTTGAGGTCAAGTCTAAGTTAGAACTATTAGCCTAGGCCTAAAACTCAAAGACTATCTCATTCTTTTTTTCTAAAAATTTTATAAGTTTACGTTTAAGTTAGTGATCCATTTTAACTTAATTTATGTAGAGGGTATGAAGTTTAGATGGAGATGCAATTTTTTGCTTATGGATGTCCAATTGCTCTAGAACCACTTGTTGAAAAAGCTATCCTTCCTTCACTGAATTGCATTTGAACCTCTGTCAAATATCACTTGAGCCTATTTGTGTGGGTCTATTTCTAGGTACTCTATTCTGTTCCAGTTATCTATCCCTTTGCCAGTGCCACAAAATCATAATTACTGAACCTATGTAGGAAGATGTATGTAGCTACCTATGTAGCTATTATAGGTCCTTTTCAAGTCCATGTAAATTTTAGAATATTTTTGTCTATATACATTAAAAAAAAAAAAACCTTGCTGCTGTTTTGATGGGAGCTGTGTTATATCTGCAGTCAAATGCTCTACCACTGAGCTGTGCCCCCAGATTGTGTTATATCTGTATCTCAGTTTGAGAATTGACATCTTTACTATGTTGTCTTCCAATCCATGAACATTTACTTAGATGATTTCTATTTCATTATATTATACTTTTAAGCTTATAAGTTCTACACTCTATGATATGTTAGATTTACACCTGTTTCATTTTTTGAGTGATTGTAAGTCATACTGTGTTTTTAACTTCTATGTCCACAGTTTTATTGCAAGCATGTAGAAGTAAAAACAAATTGTTAACATTGATCTTGTTTCCTATGACCTTGCTGAACTCACTAATTAGTTTCTAGCAGGGTTTCTTTGGGGGGGCGGGGTTGTTTTTGTTTGTTAGATTCCATGGGACATTTTACGTAGACAATTATGTCATCAGCAAATAGGGACAGTTCTCTTTCTTGCTTTCAAATCTATGTACCTTTTATTACTTCTTCTTTCCCTATTGTGCTGGCTAACACTTCCAGCACTATGTTGAATAAGAGAGGTGACAGTAGACATGTTTGCCTTAGTCCCGATCTTAGGGGAAAAGTAGTCACTCTTCCACCATTAAGTATAATGTTAGCTGTGGTATTTTGTGGATGACATTATTTGAACAAAAGACTGTCTTTTTCAATCTCATATGAGATACTGCAATACACTGAATGTAGGAGCAGACAGGAGAATCTAGCTGCCTTCTACAATATTAAGTTAGACATTAAAGAGATTAGCAAAATTGTGAAACAGTGCTACTCTTTCTTTCACTTTTTGTTTTGGAAACTATAGTAACTGTCTATAAAAACATGCTATTTTATTTTTAATGAATTAATAAATAAATGTTTTAAATTTTAACAGGTTTAATTTTTGATATGGTAGATATCTATAGATATATCCCAAATAAACACAAAGTCTTTGGAGTTCTCAAAATTTTTTAAAGTGTATAGTGGTCCTGAGACAAAAGTGTTTGAGAACCATTTCTATAGGCTGACAGAAATCTTTAAATTTTACTAGAGTTGATGTTTAATTTCTGATATTTGTCCTGCATGTAGGAATGTTACTGGAGACATAATTTCTATAAATACGTATATGAGTCACAATTACAGGGACTTTTTTTCATGATTCTTATTAACATTTCCTTGAAAGTCTGTGTTGCCCTTCACTTTCAGCTAATAAAGGGCAACACAACCAAAACCAAAAACTCACTATTAGAAACTGTATATAGGTATAATCAATAAATACTGAATGCTTGTTTTGTGCACTGGGTTTACAGTGGTAAAGAAAACAGGCAGAAATCTTTTGCTTTCATGAACTGTGTCTTCTAATTGCAGGGAAAGGAAAATAATAAGCAAATAATAATATACCAGGTACACTGTATGGCAAGTAGGCATGGAAATCCGAGCCAGTTATGGTTTCTCTTGCTCTGGGGCTAAGAAGTTCTGCCTCTTCTGGAATTACAGCCAGGAGTAAAGGATATTTCTACTGGTTGGGTACAAATATTAATGAGAATATGCAGTTCATCGCTGGACTAAAGTACTTTCCTTCACTTTTCCTCAATCCTTCTCCCTTTGCTTTGCCTTGCATTGAATTCTTATCAAGCTTGCAGCATTATTGTCAAGGTTTCTTCTTATAAGTAGTAAAATCTGTATTACTGCCCTAGAGCATGTTACTGACCTCTACTCTTAGGGGAGTTAAAAAAAAAAAAGACATTCATTTATATCAGGAAGTTATCCATCAATTTTTCCTTATCTGCTGACTGTTTTAATGGTGATACAACAAACAGGCCCACATTTTTTTTACAAATAAAAATAGAAATCTTATAAAGAATGTGTTTCCTGCTGACTGTGAGAAACAGGGTCCTAGGTGGCATGGTGGCCTTAGTTTGTTTGCATTTAGCCTTGTCTTGAGATAAGGAGAGCTACTGGAAATCACTCCTGTCACAGCCAACCAAAGCCAATGTCACAGCACATGGAACCCCATAAGAACTAGCAATGTGGCAAGCCAGAGTGTATGGAAGGCCTCCTAGTTTAATAAGCAACTGCCTCAGCTATCCCATCAAGTTCTTCTTTTTTTTTTTAATTTTTGTGCATCCGTTAATATAATCATCTTCTTCTTTTTCATTTCTGGAATAGCCTCAGCAAAAGCACATGTCATTTCTTTCAATGATGTTCTAGTCTGATGGATGGGTCTTATGTTTATAACACTTCTCTACTGTGCAAACACCATCACTAAGCACTTGGATGTGCTTAATTGTGTGAGTGAGAAAATTTAAAGTAATAATTTGGCAGAATTCATACAATAAGGAGAATGTTGTTAAAAATTGCTCTTGACTGGTCATTTTCCTTACCTTCTACAATTAAAGCAGCTTTCCTCTTACTGTTCATATAGGCCCTTTCTTTCCTAGAAATACAGTGTCAACAGTGACTTCTTGCCTAAGTTTTCTCATATATTCATTTATCAATTATGTATAACTCAGATATTTGTCTGATTATACTTAGATGTGAAATGCATTAAGTGGTTATGGCCCCATGAAAATAAAGCTTGTTTTGGGTTTTTTTTTTTTTTTTTCTATTGATGAAGTTTCACTTCAATGACTACTATTTCTTTCCTTCTTTTTTTTTTTTTTTTTCTGGCCCTTTACAAGGAAAGTTTGCCACTCTGTGATTAGAGGAAGCAGAAAACAAACAAAAAGATAATTACTCCGGCCACTTCAGATAAGGGGATCTGTGAAAGCCTTTCTGAGAAAATGACATGAAACTTGAAAGCTAAAAAGGGCCAGCCAGGCAGAATAAAACAGTAGGTGCAAAGGCCCTGAGGTACTGAGGTAGGATGAGCTTGGTTTGTTAAAGAAACAGCAAGGAGGGAAGTGTGGCTGGAGCTGAGTGGTCTAGGGGAGAGAGGAGGAGTCTGGGGGGAAGGATTTTTTTTGGCCATGGTGAGAGGCTGGATTTGATCTTAAAAGTGATGGGACTCCTAGAGAAATGGAAATAAAAACAAAAATAAACAAATGGGACCTAATGAAACTTAAAAGCTTCTGCACAGCAAAGGAAACCACAAACAAGACAAAAAAGACAACCCTCAGAATGGGAAATAATATTTGCAAACGAAGCAACTGACAAAGGATTAATCTGCAAAATATACAAGCAGCTCATGCAGCTCAATATCAAAACAACAAACAATCCAATTCAAAAAATGGGCAGAAGACCTAAATAGACAATCCCACTACTGGGCATATACCCTGAGAAAACCATAACTCAAAAAGAGTCATGTACCCCAATGTTCATTGCGGCACTATTTACAATAGCCAGGACATGGAAGCAACCTAAGTGTCCATCGACAGATGAATGGATAAAGAAGATGTGGCACATATATACAATGGAATATTCCTCAGCCATAAAAAGAAACGAAATTGAGTTATTTGTAGTGAGGTGGATGGACCTAGAATCTGTCATACAGAGTGAAGTAAGTCAGAAAGAGAAAAACAAATACCATATGCTAATGCATATATATGGAATTAAAAAGAAAAAAAAGGTTCTGATGAACCTAGGGGCAGGACAGTAATAAAGACACAGATGTAGAGAATGGACTTGAGGACACGGGGAGAGGGAAGGGTAAGCTGGGATGAAGTGAGACAGTGACATTGACATATATACACTACCAAATGTAAAATAGAGAGCTAGTGGGAAGCAGCTGCATAGCACAGGGAGATCAGTGTGGTGCTTTGTGACTACCTAGAGGGGTGGGATAGGGAGGGCTGGAGGGATACGCAACAGGGGAGGGGATATATGTCTACATATAGTTGATTCACTTTGTTATACAGCAGAAACTAACACAACATGTAAAGCAATTATACTCCAATAAAGGTGTTAAAAATAAAAAATAAAAATAAAAGTGATGGGAAGCCACCTGAAGGAATTTGATCCATCACTTATTCATTCAACAAACACCTGTGGAATCTTCCTTCAAAATACAGAGATATATCCTAAAGGATCCCTACCCTTAGCCTAAGGAGATGCAATAGCAGGACTTAGGGAGCCTCCAAGGACAGCCTCATCTAACCCGCCTTGTTTTACAGAAGTTCAAGGAGGACCATGGCCAACCCCCGGCCACAGAGCAGATGGGGAACAAGGACCCCCAGGGCTGTTCTGGGCTCCTAGTCCAGAGGGGACTGTCTGGCTCTTCTTGTTCCATTTCTGGACTTCTTATTGCAAGCACCCCCGCATCATCCTCTGCTCTCATCTCATTACCAACCCCTGCCTTCCTGCTCCCATCTCACCCCTCCCCCTGCTTGTACCCAGTCCTGTTACCTCCCCCTTTTGTTCCCCATCCTCAGATCTGGATGGGCCCCCATGGAATTGAGGGGCAGGGGGAGGGTGAGGATTTGGGAATGTGGGTGAGGGAGGAGTGGGAGGGGGTGGTGGAGATCTCTGCTTCTCTTACCTCTGATGCCAAATCCATTCATTCAATTCAAATAATGGCTGGAGCTGATGGGGCTGCCTGAATTACCTACCCCAAGGTCCTGGATCCCTCCCCCTTCCACACGCCTCCCTTCCTCTCTATCCTCTTCCCCCATGACCCACCCTCCATTATTCCCCCTGCCCACCTTCTTCCAAGACCCTTCCTCCTGACCTGTCCCCACACTCCCCATGACCCCTCCCTTCTCCGACTTCCCTCACCAACCACCTGAGTCCAGCATAGACCCCTGTTCCCCCTTCCTCCCCAGCCCTCCCTGTCCTCTCTTCCTTCATCCTCCTCCCCACAGCCATACCAGAAGTTCCTTCCATATTTGATGTCTCTGGCCACCCCCATTTCACTGCTCCACTCCCTCAGAAAATACCAGAGAGGAGGAAGAGATCCTGGCATTTCTCCATCTCCCCCAACAGTGAGGCTGTGTTGGGCACTTCCTGCTGACCACCACCTGCCACCATGACTGTATGTATTTCTGTCCCCAGCTCTTGTCAATAACTACTGTTTCAAAAATTATCTTAAGTTATAGCCACATCCCAGTAGTCAGTCACTCCTGTGACACATTTATTTAGCCCTAGTCTGTGTCAGCCACTAAGCATAATTCTGGATTTAAGGGTCCAGTGCTGATAACACATAGCAACCGTGCCTTGTTTACATAGTTATGCAATTAATTCTCTACAATCCTTATTTTCATATTACACTCAAAGGACCCCTGGAATGTGTTCTACTGTGGTCCCTATGGTGTGAGGACACAGCCCTACCCCTGCTGTTGTTCTCACTTTTAAATATTGGACTTTCATGTAAGATTTCAATTAAAGAAATAGTTGTAAAGCTGACAGAACCCTTTTCTCTGTCATAAACAAACTAGCAAGATAAAGATATTTTCCTAAAATCAACCTATATTAATACCAGATGATGTGCTAGATGATAAATTAGTGAGCCAGAGAATTCATTTAAATAGGATTGAACTAAATTAGAGATTCTCAAACTTTTTCATTTTAGAACCTCAAACTCTTAAAAATTATTAAAGACGTCAAAGAGTTTTTCTTATGAGTTATATCTATCAATATTTTTACATTAGAAATTAGTTTCTGAGGAAATTTACACATATTTATGTAATAATTCATTTTTAAAATAAATGCATTCATGTTAATATAAATTTATGTTTACATAAATCTGCAAAAAATAACTATTTTTCAAAACAAAAAAATTAGTGAGTGGTATTATTTTGCACTTTTGCAAGTCTCTTCAATGTGTTAACATAATGGAAGACTGCTGGATTCCTAAATCTTGTGCAATATTACATGTCATGTAGCCTCTGGAATATTCCACTGCAGGTTCATGAAATGGCAAAAATGGCAAATAACATCCTAGTATAATTTTGATCAATATTTTGACCCTGTGGACCCACTGAAAATATCTCAAAGGACTCCTGGGAGTGCCCAACCATACTTTAAGAACCACTGACCTAAGAGCTATTTTAAAAAGACATTGATCCACTCAAGGTTATAGAAAACAACATATAATGAACAATAATTTCAAAAGGAACAAATATTTGCCATAAATGTAAAAGCACAGGTATATAAGCTCTAAAACTAAGCTATTTTCAGATGATATGATTTTCTGCATAGACAATCTCAAGGAACCTATAAAAAACTCCTAGACCTATAAAGTTAGTTTAGCAAGGCTGCAAGATACAAGATCAACAAAAAATCACTCACATTTCTATATACTAACAACAAGCATATAGAAACCAAAGTTTAAAACACAATATCATTTTTACATTTGCTTCAAAGAAAACTAAATACTTTGCCATGAAACTAACAAAACATATACAGGATCTGTATGCTGAATACAAAATGCTGATGAAAGAAATCAAAGACCTACATAAATAGAGACACATATTCTGTTAATGGATTTGAAGATGCAGCAGTAGTGAAGGTGTTAATTCTCTTGAAACTGATCTATAGGCTTAATGTAATTCCCTTAAAAATTCTAACAAAGATTTTTATAGACATAGACAATCTTATTCTACAAAGTATATGAAAAAGCAAAGGGGCTATAATTGCTAAAACAAGTTTTAAAAGGAAGAAAAAAATAGGACTCACTCTACCCAGTGCTAAGTCAGACTCCAGAGCTCCAGTACTCAGGCCCATGTGTTGTTGGCAGAAGGACAGACAACAGAACAGAAGAGAGAACCTAGAAATAGTCCCACACAAGTATGTCAAAGTGATGTTGACAAAGGTGAAAAATCAATTCAGTGAAAGAAGTACAGCCTTTTCAACAAATGGTGCTGGAGAAATTAGACATCCATAGACAGGAAAAAAATACAAGAACCTTGACCTAAACCTCACACTTTGTACATGGAATCATGGACTTAAATGTAAAACATAAAACTACAAAATTTTTACAAAGTGACAAAGGAGAAAATCTTTGGAACTTAGAGGTAGATAAAGAATTCTTAGACTTGACACCAAAAGGACAATCAAAAAAGGAAAAATTGATATATTGGAATTCAAAGTTAAAAACTGTGCTCTGCAAAAGGCCTTGTTAAGAGGGTACATAAAGAAGCCACAAACTGGGAGAAAATGTATCAAACAAAGGACTTGTATCTAGAATATATAAAGAACTCTCAAAAATCAACAGTAAAAGAATCAGTTAGAAAATGGGCAAAAGACATGAAGAGACATTTCACCAAAAAGGATATATAGGTGGCAAATAATCACATCAAAATATGTTTGACATCATTAGGCATTAGACAAATAAAATTTAAGCCACAATGGGCTATCACTACACTGTTATCAGAACAACTAAAATAAATAAGGACAACATCAAATGCTGGTGAGGAATCAGAGAAAACTAGGCTACTTATACATTGCTGGTAGGAATGTAAAATACTATAGCTACTCTGAAAAAATAGTTTGGAAGTTTCTTCTCAAACTAAACATGCATTTACTGTCCAATCTAACAGTTGTGGCTCTTGGACATTTATCCCATAAAAATGGAAGTTATGTTCACACAAAAACCTGTACATGAAAGTTGAAAGCAGCTTTATTTGTAACAGTCAATTAGAAACAACCCAGATACCCTGCAATGGGTAACTGGCTAAACAAACTGTGGTACCTCCACACCATGGATTGCCACTCAACAATAAAAAAGAACCCATCACTGAAACTCTTAACAACCTGGCTTGATATCAAGGGTATTACACTGAATGAAAAAGCCAGTATCACCAAGTTACACAATGTATGATTCCGTTTATATCATTCTTGAAATAACATAATTATAAACATGTAGAATGGATTAGTGGTTGCCAAGTGTTAGTGGTGGGGAGAAGGGGGATAGATGTGCCTATAAACAGCCACATGAGCAAGCCTTGGAATGATGGAACAGTTTTATATCCTGGTTGTCATGGCACTTACACAAATCTAAATGAATGATAATACTGCATAGAACTACACACATGCATGTACATACACAAGCACAAATGTGTATCAAACCAATGAAATCTGAATAAGCTCTATGGATTGCGCCAATGTTAATTTCCTAGTTTTGATATTATGCAAGATGTTATCATCGGAGGAAATTGGGTGAAAAGTACATGGGATCTCTCTGTACATTTTTGCCACTTCCTGTGAATCTATAACTATTTCAAAATAGGAAGTAAAAAAAAAGTAACTAAGCCCAATACATGCCCTCAAAGTACAGACCACATAAAGCACATCTGAAGAAAGGAACCTCAGAGTTTGTGAGTAGCTCAGTAAATGGCTCATGTTTCTACTATGCAGTCTCTATGGTTTAGAGCCCAGTGGGCCAAGGCAAAGAAACACCATTAACAGAGGAAGCATCAGTATAGAGGGACTGAATGAGCTCATAACAAGAACATGAGCATGTGACCAGTTACTCTGGTTCAGTTCCTTTGTCATCCATCATCCTAGCCTACTGGAGGAAATTTTCTCTAATTTCAAAAGAGCTTTGGCCAATTTTACACTGACTCAATCACACAATTATACATTCAATTTCCAGGTCAAACTCTGATGTCACCACTTAATCAGAGTAGCTTACGTTTTTAAATCAAAAGATCTGGTATGCTTTAAAGTTCATGGTCCAACTGGACCATTACTATGATAATTAAAGTTATTAAAAACGAATTACATAGACAATGAGGGCACTTACCAGGCACTGGTGGAGGACCACAGACACCTAAGGGGATGGGAGGAACCCCCAGTGCTGGTTGTTTCAATTATAGTTTTATTTTACCTAATATATTTCTTAGCTTTCTAATTTTATTTCATTTTTTATTCTTTGATATTGTACTGTTCCTTTATTTCTTTCTTTGTTCCTTTTTTTTTTTTTAACATGCCACAAAACTTATTCCCAGGCCAGAGATCGGGCCCGAGCTCCTGTGATAGGAGCTCCGAGTCCAAACCGCTGGAGTACCAGAGAACCTCAGACTACAGGGAATATCAATCGGAGTGAGGTCTCCCAAAGTTCCTCATCTCAGCACCAAGACCCAGCTCTAACCAACTGCTTGCAAACTCCAGTGCTAGAAGTCTCAGGCCAAACAACCAGTAAGACAGGAATATAGCACCACCCAACAAAAAAAAAAGAAACAACAAAAAAATATGTTATAGACGAAGGAGCAAGGTAAAAACCTACAAGACCAAATAAATGAAGACAAAATAGGCAACCAACCTGAAAAAGAATTCGGGGTAATGATAGTAAAGATGATCCAAAATCTCAGAAACAGAATGGAGAAAACATAAGGAACATTTAACAAGGACTGGAAGAACTAACGAGCAAACAAACAGTGATGAATAACACAATTACTGAAATTAAAAATAAGCTAGAAGGTATCAATAACAGAAAAACTGAGGCAGAGAATGGATAAGTCAGCTTGAAGATAAAACGGTGGAAATAACTGCAAGGGAACAGAATAAAGAAAAACAAATGAAAAGAACTGAGGACAGTCTCAGAGACCTGTGGGACAACATTAAATGCACCAACATTCGAATTATGGGGGTCCCAGAAGAAGAAGAGAAAAACAAAGGGTCTGAGAAAATATTTAAACTGATTATAGTCGAAAACTTCCTTAACATGAAAAGGAAATAGTCAGTCAAGTCCAGGAAGAACAGAGAGTAACATGCAGGATAAACCCAAAGAGAAACATGCAAAGACACTTATTAATCAAATTACCAAAAATTAAATACAAAGAAAAATTATTAAAAGCAGCAAGGGAAAAGCAACAAATAACATATAAGGGAATCCTATTAAGGTTAAAAGCTGCTCTTTCAGCAGAAACTCTGCAAGCCAGAAGGGAGTGGCAGGATATATTTAAAATGATGAAAGGGAAAAACCTACAACCAAGGTTATTCTACCCAACAATGATCTCCTACAGATTGGACAGAGAAATTAAAACCTTTACAGATAAGCAAAAGTTAAGAGAATTCAGTACCACTAAACCAGCTTTACAACAAATGCTGAAGGAACTTCTCTAGGCAGGAAACACAAGAGAAGGAAGAGACCTACAATAACAAACCCAAAACAATTAAGAAAATGGGAATAGGAACATACATATTGATAATTACCTTAAATGTAAATGGATTAAATGCTACAACCAAAAGACACAGACTGGCTGAATGGATAAAAAAACAAGGCCCATATATATGCTGTCTACAAAAGACGCACTTCCGACCTAGGGACACATACAGACTGAAAGTGAGGGGATGGAAAAAGATATTCCATGCAAATGGAAATCAAAAGAAAGCTGGAGTAGCAATTCTCATATCAGACAAAATAGACGTTAAAATAAAGACTATTACAAGAGACAAAGAAGGACACTACATAATGATCAAGGGATCAATTCAAGAAGAAGATATAACAATTGTAAATATTTATACACCCAACATAGGAGCACCTCAACACATAAGGCAAATGCTAACAGCCATAAAAGGGGATATCAACAGTAACACAATTATAGTAGGGGACTTTAACACCCCACTTTCACCAATGGACATATCATCCAAAATGAAAATAAATAAGGAAACACAAGCTTTAAATGACACATTAAACAAGATGGACTTAATTGATATTTATAGGACATTCCACCGAAAAACGAAAGAATACACTTTCTTCTCAAGTGCTCATGGAACATTCTCCAGGATAGACCATATCTTGGGTCACAAATCAAGGCTGGGTAAATTTAAGAAAATTGAAATCATATCAAGTATCTTTTCCGACCACAATGCTATGAGACTAGATATCAATTACAGGAAAAAAACTTTAAAAAATACAAACACATAGAGGGTAAACAATACACTACTTAATAACCAAGAGATCACTGAAGAAATCAAAGAGGAAATCAAAAAATACCTAGAAAAAAAGGACAATGAAAACAGGACAACTCAAAACGTATGGGATGCAGCAAAAGCAGTTCTAAGAGGGAAGTTTATAGCAATATAATCCTACCTCAAGAAAGAATGAAACTCTCAAAGAAACAACCTAACCTTACACCTAAAGCAATTAGAGTTAGCAGAAGGAAAGTTAGCAAAGGAAAGAACTCATAAAGATCAGATCAGAAATAAATGAAAAAGAAATAAAAGAAACAATAGTAAAGATCAATAAAACTAAAGGCCAGTTCTTTGAGAAGATCAACAAAATTAATAAACCATTACCCAGACTCAACAAGAAAAAAAGGGAGAAGACTCAAATCAATAGAATTAGAAATGAAAAAGAAGTAACAACTGACACTGCAGAAATACAAAGAATCATGAGAGATTACTACAAGCCAATATGCCAATAAAATGGACAACCTGGAAAAATGGACACATTTTTAGAAAAGTACAACCTTCCAAGACTGAACCAGGAAGAAATAGAAAATATAAACAGACCAATCACAAGCACTGAAATTGAAACTGTGATTAAAAATCTTCCAACAAACAAAAGCCCAGGAACATATGGCTTCACAGACAAATTCTATCAAACACTTAGAGAAGAGCTAACACCTATGCTTCTCAAACTCTTCCAAAATATAGCAGAGGGAAGAACACTCCCAAACTCATTCTACGAGGCCACCATCACCTTGATACCAAAACCAGACAAAGATGTCACAAAAAAAGAAAACTACAGGCCAATGTCTCTGATGATGCAAAAATCCTCAACAAAATACTAGCAAACAGAACCCAGCAGCATATTAAAAGGATCATACACCATGATCAAGCGGGATATATCCCAGGAATGCAAGGATTCTTCAATATATGCAAATCAAACAATGTGATACACCATATTAACAAACTGAAGGATAAAAACCGTATGATCATCTCAATAGATGCAGAAAAAGCTTCTGACAAAATTCAACACCCAATTATGATAAAATCTCTCCAGAAAGTAGGCATAGAGGGAAATACCTCAACATAATAAAGGCCATATATGACAAACCCACAGCCAACATCGTTCTCAATGGTGAAAAACTGAAACCATTTCCTCTAAGATCAGGAACAAAACCAAGTTGCCCACTCTCACCACTATTATTCAACATAATTTTGGAATTTTTAGCCACAGCAATCAGAGAAGAAAAAGAAATAAAAGGAATCCAAACTGGAAAAGAAGAAATAAAATTCTCACTGTTTGCAGATAACATGATACAGTACATAGAGTCTCCTAAAGATGCTACCAGAAAACTAAAAATATTTGGTTTGGTAACATCATCATATATTTATTTATAAGATACATGATTCTTGTATTTTATAACTTGAATTCCACAAGAAATTGTATAATGTTTTATTAAAATGCACTGTTTTCCTCCTTTTTGGCTAAGGTTTCTTTTCCTTAAAAAGATTTAAAGAGAAAAAGATAGGGAGAAAAACCTGACTATTTAAAGATGATGAGGCATGTATAATTTTACCCCGAATTTTACCAGGAAAAGGTTCAATGGGCTTGACTCCCAGTGTTGACAATGGGAATTTGGAAGTCATCAGACCAATATGAACTAATCAATGAATTTGGTAGAGTAGCAGGATACAAAATTAATGCAGAGAAATCTCTTGCATTTCTATAAACTAATGATGAAAAATGTGAAAGAGAAATTAAGGAAACACTCCCATTTACCATTGCAACAAAAAGAATAAAATACTTAAGAATAAACCTTCCTAGGGAGAGAAAAGACCTGTATGCATAAAACTATAAGACACTGATGAAAGAAATTAAAGATGATACAAACAGATGGACAGATATACCATGTTCTTGGATTGGAAGAATCAACATTGTGAAAATGACTATACTACCCAAAGCAATCTACAGATTCAGCACAATCCCTATCAAACTACCAATGGCATTTTTCACAGAACTAGAATAAAAAATTTCACAATTTGTATGGAAACACAAAAGACCCCGAATAGCCAAAACCAGCTTGAGAAGAAAAATGGAGCTGGAGGAGTCAGGCTCCTGGACTTCAGACTATACTACAAAGCTACAGTAATCAAGACAGTATGGTACTGGCACAAAAACAGAAATATAGATCGATGGAACAGGTTAGAAAGCCCAGAGATAAGCCCATGCACATATGGTCACCTTATCTTTGATAAAGGAGGCAAGAATATACAATGCAGGAAAGACAGCATCTTCAATAAATGGTGCTGGGAAAACTGGACAGCTACATGGAAAAGAATGAAATTAGAACACTCCGTAACACCATACACAAAAACAAGCTCAAAATGGATTAAAGACCGAAACGTAAGGCCAGACACTATAAAACTCTTAGAGGAAAACCTAGGCAGAACACTCTATGACAGAAATCACAGCAAGATCCTTTTTGACCCACCTCCTAGAGAAATGGAAATAAAACCAAAAATAAACAAATGAGACCTAATGAAACTTAAAAGCTTCTGCACAGCAAAGGAAACCATAAACAAGACAAAAAGACAATCCTCAGAATGGGAGAAAATATTTGCCAATGAAGCAACTGACAAAAGATTAATCTCTAAAATATACAGTCAGCTCTTGCAGCTCAATATCAAAAAATCTAACAACCCAATCCAAAAATGGGCAGAAGACCTAACTAGACATTTCTCCAAAGAAGATATAGAGACAGACAACAAACACATGAAAAGATGCTCAACGTCACTAATCATTAAAAATATGCAAATAAAAACCACAATGAGGTATTACCTCATACTGGTCAGAATGGCTATCATCAAAAAATCTACAAACAATAAATGCTGGAGAGTGTGTGGAGAAAAGGGAACCCTCTTGCACTGTTGATGGGAATGTAAGTTGATACATTCTCTATGGATAACAGTATGGAGGTTCCTTAAAAAACTAAAAATAGAACTACCATATGACCCAGCAATCCCACTACTGGGCATATACCCTGAGAAAACCATAATTCAAAAAGAGTCATGTACCCCAATGTTCATTGCAGCACTATTTACAATAGCCAGGACATGGAAGCAACCTAACTGTCCATCAACATGTGAATGGATAAAGAAGATGTGGCACATATATACAATGGAATATTCCTCAGCCATAATAAGAAATGAAATTGAGTTATTTGTAGTGAGGTGGATGTATCTAGAGTCTGTCATACAGAGTGAAGTAAGTGAGAAAGTGAAAAACAAATACCATATGCTAACACATATGTATGGAATCTAAAAAAAAAAAGGTTCTGAAGAACCCAGGGGCAGGACAGGAATAAAGACGCAGAGGTAGAGAATGGACTTGAGGACACAGGGAGGGGGAAAAGTAAGCTGGGACAGCGTGAGAGTGTAATATTGACTTATATATACTACCAAATGTAAAATAGACAGGTATTGGGAAGCAGCTGCATAGCACAGGGAGATCAGCTTGGTGCTTTACGACCACCTAGAGGGGTGGGATAGGGAGGGTTAGAGGGAGACACAAGAGGGAGGGGGTATAGGGATATATGTATGCGTGTAGCTGATTCACTTTGTTATACAGCAGAAACTAACACAACACTGTAAAGCAATTATACTCCAATAAAGTTGTTCAAAAAACTAATTACATAAAAATGTTAAAATGTTGATAACCAAATTTGAATTAATTTCAATAAAACAAATATTATTTTAGAAACTACTGTCAGGCCAGTCAGCTTATATTAATATAAGCCTGGATTCTCAGATTTGTAAACTACTGATTTCAGCATTATTTCCAGAGATGTAGTGTGTGCTTTTACTCCTCAGAAGTAACTGGTTGTGATATACATTTGGAAAAAAAAAACGCATTAAAGATTTGTTTTGTCTAAAAGAGTTGACATCTAGGAACTAAGATATTAGTTATTTCATTTTCTTTCTACCAAAGGAGTGTAGAAATGCCAGAATGTCAGGAACTGTTCAACAAAATGATGGTGTTAACCTCAAGAGGACAAAATTAAATTCACCAGTTGTGTCTTCTTATTTTTTGATTGGTGGTGTGAAAATCAGCAGTCTCTTCTGTAATTTTAATAAAGCTTTCTTTCAGAAAGAACTAACTTCTAATTTTAATCCACATCAGTTTACAAGAAGTTTCTTTGAAATGTTTTAATTCAGTGCCCTTTGAAGCTTCTGTGTTGATGTTTACATATCAGTAGACATTTCTGCATTCATACGCTAGCATACTGGTACAGAAAATATGCCACCTTTAGACATAAATATTAGTAATGAGCCTGAGAAAGGGCATACCCTGACTAATATTAATTGATATATCAATAAAAATTCACTTGTTACACAATTCCATGGTCTCAGTCCTCCACCAGGAGCCAGAGGGTGAAGGTGCATTTGGAATCAGAATGTTTCTTCCACCAGTTTTAGCAAGTGTTTGGATTTTTGACCCTTTATGTTCCGACTTGGAATACAATACGTGTCAATTAACTCATCCCAACATTCTGATCGTGCAAACACTATAATAGAGCAATAAAGCATACTTCTGTCTAAATCAGTTCAGTTCAGCCAAAAGCTTGTTGGTATAAACAGCTAACAACATAGTAGATATTGGAGTAGAGACAACGAAATAAAAGACCAGGGCCCTATCTTGAAACGTTTACAGTTTTTGAATTGACAATATAAAATAAGAAGCTCCTAGGTAGTGGTGTACAGATAGTTTGCTGCTTTGCCAAAGGGCTTGAATTAAATTTCACTTCAACTTTAGTGTCATGGCTATCCCTAAAAAACAAATGTTCAGATAGCCAAACAGATAAATATTAGAAAAAATTTATTTGTTTTTATTTTACCAAAACTAGGAGTAAGTTTGCATTCACAGTAAAATGCACAAGGTTTATAAAATTAAATCAAGATTATATCTCAGGAACTTCATGCATTTTATTATCACGTGCCAACAAACTTCATCTATAACTACCAGGTGACAAAAGCTTTACATGGTGAATTGCTGTGTGCCCAATGCTGGTTATTTTCTTTGTCACTTCTAATGCAAAATCTCTTTCACCATAAATGAAATGTGATTAGACAAAGTCTCCCCTCAGTACTTGGAGGTGAGAGTAAATGCACAATGAGAGAAATAAATGTAGCAGAACATGGGCTTCAAATTCCTAATGGTTGCTTGGCAGTAAAATATGTGTATGCAGTAATAATGATACTGTAGTACCCTCAAGAGCAATGAGATTCCTATCCACGGGATAAGAAGTGCATTAAAGTGCCTGGAAACCCATCCTAGCAGTATGGATGAGGCTCCCTCCTCCCGTTCCATCAATCAAGCAGGCAGGGTAGGAAGCACTGGGCCTGGTCCCTGCACCTGACTCTGAGGTCCCAGAGCAGAGCCTGGAGGCAGTGCTGGCCCCACCAGTGGCAGCACAGTGATGCTTTCTTTTAGAATTATGACATAATCCAATGTGAAGGATTTGGGTTACTATGGTATACAACAGCCTGGAAATATTTGGTTTGGTAACATCATCATATATTTATTTATAAGATACATGATTCTTGTATTTTATAACTTGAATTCCACAAGAAATTGTATAATGTTTTATTAAAATGCACTGTTTTCCTCCTTTTTGGCTAAGGTTTCTTTTCCTTAAAAAGATTTAAAGAGAAAAAGACAGGGAGAAAAAGCTGACTATTTAAAGATGATGAGGCATGTATAATTTTACTCTGAATTTTACCAGGAAAAGGTTCAATGGGCTTGACTCCTAGTGTTGACAATGGGAATTTGGAAGTCATCAGACCAATATGAACTCATACTACCTTTTAATTAAGTATAATGGAATTAATTTCACTTTTATATTTTCAGGGTTTCCAAATATCTCCAGAGAAAGGAAATTAATCAATAAAGTTGCCCAAATTAAGTCATTTTTGCTGATATTCCCTGAGCACTAAAGAATAGACTTTTTTTTAAAATCTTGTAGAATGAACATAAATTCCAATAATAAAAGGAAAAAAAAAGCTTTTACAAAAAACAGAATGCATGTTTCCATAAAAATTCAATGTAACCATCAGTTCAAAGTAGTTTTTAGATGACTGGTTTGCTACATAAGAAAATAAAAATGAACACATCACATAATATGCCAGTTTTGCTAGCAAATATAGCCCATTATGTACCCTCTGTGAAAAAGATCACTTCTACACTTATTCCAAACTTCTTTTTTAGGGGAACCTCTGCCCTCACAGATAAAGGTAAATTAAGAAAAATGCCTTCTTAGAAAAAACTAACGATTCTCTCACCGTACATTTTGATGAATTAGTAAAAGTCATGGGTAAAACTTAAATTTACTTTTCATTAAGAATGGTAGGCAATTAATGAATTGACAACTAGATATCTGTGCTGAATTGAATATTCAAAAACATGATATAGGGCTTCCCTGGTGGCGCAGTGGTTAAGAATCTGCCTACCAATAGAGGAGACAAGGGTTCGAGCCCTGGTCTGGGAAAATCCCACATGTCGCGAAGCAACTAAGCCCGTGCACCACAACTAATGAGCCTGCACTCTAGAGCCCGCGAGTTGCAACTCCTGAGCCCATGTGCCACGACTACTGAGCCCACACGCCTAGAACCTATGCTCCACAACAAGAGAAGCCACTGCAATGAGAAGCCCGTGGACTGCAACGAAGAGTAGCCCCCACTTGCTGCAGCTAGAGAAAGCCTGCGCACAGCAAGGAAGCCAAAAACAAATTAAAATTAATTAATTAATTAATTAATTAATTAATTTTAAAAACATGATATAGACATCTCAAAATGTAGACATTTTTTTAAAGAAATCAAAACTAGCTTGAAACAATAATAAACAAATGGGGAAATAGCTTTAGCAGTAAGAAATATGAGAAATAGGGCTAAGAGAGTATTGGAAATGTAGAAAATAAATTATTTGACCAAGTGTCTGGACTTAACATTACAGCTGTAGTAGATGCCATTAAGTCCCTTCCCCGACCCCCTGACCTGCCAGTGTAGCCCCAGCCTCACACCTGCTGTAAGTTTTGGCTACAATGGCACACAGCTGCTCCCTTCTCCAGATAGTAATTGTGCTGGACCAGGTGGAGACACCTCTCCCAGAGATGTCTTTGTGGTTATGGAAGCTCCCACCCAACCTGGGGAGGAGCTTAGCCCAGAGCCAATATTGATACACGCGAACAAGATCCAATTTGTCTCAATGGAACAACTCTGGGATGCCATTCATACTCTACAGCTCCCCATGCGATCAGGCTGAGCATAGACTGCTGCTAAAAGTACATCTTTTCTTAGCTTCTTCATGTACTCTATTCTATTCATCTTTCGTCACTTCCTTGGATTTTTTCTGAGAGGATGTCCTCAAAAACGAAAAAAAACACTTCATTTGTATAGTAATCTCCAACTTAGGTTCTGATCTTGGGAAACTGCCCTCAGGAAAATCAGACAACTTGATATTTTAGCATAAGGAAACATGAACTATAAAACGACTCAAGGATTTCCTAAATTTTTTACACTTTTAATTTTTCTTCACTGAAATCCTACCTTATGTACATTTGATATCAAATTAGTCAGATAGTATTCATTAATGTCATTCCCAGTCTTTCAAAAAAAATCTTTCTAGTTAAAATGAAAATATGTCTTCTTTAAATCCCCTTAGAGCCAACAAAGTCACTACAGTACTTTGAACTGATATCTTGGAATTTCCATTCTTCCTTGATGCTCACACTTTTTTGTAAGGTAATACACATATACACAGAAGGGGAAATACATATGGCTATATATTAAACTATTCAACGTTTGGACAGTTCTCTAAATGTGTTTCAATATTGCCAGTGTATTGAAATGTCTCTTGGAATCTTAATTTTGAAAACACTAGGACATCTCCTTTTGTAATTAGTTGACCTGCATCAGAATTTTTTCAAATTGTTTCTACATTTCAGGGTAACTAAACAGATTCTTAAGGAAATGACATCTATTAGTGTCAGTGGCTCAAAATTAATTCCCTTTAATATTCACACTGGAGAGTACATGAGGATAGATATGAGGGCTGAAAATGCTGGAGGGCTGATTTGTTTGTTTTGATTTTGCTTTCTTTTCCATAATGGACATATAATCCAATGAGATTGTCTACACAATACAATCAAAATCACTTAAGAAACAAGTACTGATTTGTTTTGCCATATTTAACTACATTAAAAGCTTATCACTGTTACAATTTAATGTTTACCAACTCACTTTATTGCATATTAAATGCAAAAATCTATGTTACTGTAATGTTGAGATTGCATATTTGGAATTAAAGAGAGGAAAAAAGAAAATGCAAGATTAGATTCTCTTAGCAAAGGTCAATTTTCTTTATTGGTGGAAGGATTCATATAAAATAATTAAGGAAGTGAAAGTGGCAATGTTATTGAAAGCAAAAAAAAAAAAAGTCAGTTTAACATTTTAATTGTCTACTTATATAAATATGTATGTGTTTTGTGTTTGTGTTTATAGATCTTTTTATATCAATTCAATTTCTGTTATAAAGGAAATTACTTGAATAATGTTAAATCAATTTCTGTTCAAAAAGATACAACGAGGCAGTAAGAATCAAGAGCTCCAAAGAGTATCTTTCCGAAACTATTAAAATATAATACTACTGGTTTAAAATAAACAAATTTAAAAGTTTGATAGAAGGAGGTGACAATTTTGCTGAAAATTCACCAGAGTGTAGAGTAGGATGATCAAGGCAGGATAAGACATAAGATATCAAGAAGCCGACTCCTTGACCTCAAGGTCCCTCTATCTATTTAGAAAGTCAAAAAACGCATGTGTGAAAAAATGGAATAATTCAGTTAAGCTTTGTTCATTCAATGGGAATATCAGTTACCTATCGCCACAATAATGCTACAAAGCAAGCAACAAGAAAACTTCAGTGACATAAAACAAGTACTTACTGCTCACAGATCTGAGGTGGCCATTAGGTGGCTCTGCTGACCTAAATAGCTCACTTATTCCTCTGGGGTTGGCTGACTAGGTGGCCAGCTGCTTTAGGTGGGCCTTAACTAGGCTCATTCACATCTATAGTTTGGCTGGCTTACTTACCTATCTATGAGTGGGGTTATTCCGTGTCTGATCCTCCAAAAGGCTAGTCCAGAATGTTCTGACAGCAATGGCCAGAGTGGAAATAAGGACATTCTATTCCACCCGCTGCTGTATCAAATCTTCTAACCTCCATTAGCCAAAGAAAATCATATTGCTGAGCCCAGAGTCCAAGTGGGAGGACATCAAAAAGCTATATGACAAATGCCATGGACTCAAAAAGAGGAGAGAATTTGGGCCAATAATGTTTTCTACCACAATGGGTATTTATTGATTACACTATTTTCAAAACTTATTGGGGTTAAAATATTTTTTTATCATCTTTACTGGTATACCAACCAAAAAGCAGCAGGTAGATTGTGTCACCATAGAATGGAAGACCAACTGTATAGTTTCAGATTCATGCCATTAAGCCCCATTTTTCTTTCTTTCTTTAGCCATTTGTAAGGTCAGATATGTAAACATTTATAACATTAAGGTCATTTTGATGCTTAATTTTGATAATAATGTAAAAAAACAAATTTCTGAGTAACCATAACCTACTTAAGTAGGCAAAATACTTTCATAATTTTTGTAGTACCTACTTACAAATGAGTAGTTGAATTATTTTTACCTCGTCTTTAAATAGTTCCCTCAAAGACTGCAATGTGTAATCCATTGTTTGTTACTCTTGAGATTACTATATGTGTAGTAAATAATAAAAATATATTTGGATTTTTTCCTGTAAAACTTAAATTTTCATTTATTAATATTTTTGTCTTTTACCTCTTTGTAACAGAATTAGTGACTTTTCCAATAAGGAATAAGAAAATAGTATTTCAAAAAGTAAATGAGCTGAGTTGTGAATGTAAAATTAAACCCAAACAATGTAAATATTTACAACACTGTAATAGTAATTAAATTGTTCTAGATCCAAGATATTTGAAGTTTATTGAGAACATCAAAAACTACTGGAGAATTCAGGTAGGAGGCTACCTGAAGATACAGTATATACCAGGAAGATTCCTTGGGTCCAGCTGATCCTGGAGAAGAGTTGCCCAATCATAAAGCTAAAAAGATCTTTGGGGAGTTAAAAGCAACATATAAATGAAAAGAGAGTACATTTTATTCTGAGGTTGTATGAAAGGGAAGATGAGCAAACAAGAGGCTGGTGAGTTTCTGTAAGGGTAGATTTAAGACCAAAAAAAATTGAACGAAATAGTAAAAATTGTTTAAAATCCTTTAACAGGTTCTGAGCTCCTAACTGAAGTCCCCAAAAGGGATCTGGATGTTATTATAAATTGTTCTCTGAAAAATACCTATATCAATAGATAAAAATATCAATAAGCTATGCATTACAACAGAAAAGAAGGAGTGACTTGCAAAGATTGCAATTAGGAATATTGGGATGAAAAGAAATGAAGCCTTTCTTTTGGATGGAGAAGGGGTGCCTGAGGATGAGGCACAAAGTATCATTATCAAATATTTATTAAGTTAGCTGGAAACTTAAAGGTAGCTTTAAGAAAACAAAAGAAAGTAACAGTTTAGTTAGTAGATTGTATATATTCAG
This sequence comes from Hyperoodon ampullatus, assembly GCF_949752795.1. Taxonomy (NCBI): domain Eukaryota; kingdom Metazoa; phylum Chordata; class Mammalia; order Artiodactyla; family Ziphiidae; genus Hyperoodon; species Hyperoodon ampullatus. The sequence continues at coordinate 14,696,693 of NC_136918.1, forward strand.
AATTCATGTCCAAAGTATCTGACACTAATTAGATATATAAACACATGAAAAGACATGGATTATGCAATATCATCGCTATTATTTAATATTAGCGGAAGTGTTATCTAATGAGGGGAAACCCAAACAGATACTAGTCATTTCACTTAGTTAGAGAGACAGAAATGAGAGTTTGGGGAGACTGAGACACCTGCAATTTTCAAAAGGTACAAACTTCCAGATATAAGATAAGTAAGTACTGGGGATGTAATGAACAGCATGATGACTACAGTTAACACTGCTGTATAATATATGTGAAACTTGCTAAGAGAGCAAATCCTAGGAGTTCTCATCACAAGAAAAAAAAATTTAACTCTTCTTATTGTATCTATATGAGATGATGGATGCTAACTAAATTTATCGCAGTAATCATTTCACAACATAAGTAAGTCAAACCATTATTCTGTACACCTTAAACTTATACAGTAATGTATGTCAATTATATTTCAATAAAACTGGAAAAAATCAGAATATTGAAGAAGTGGGATCTACGCAAAGAAAGAACACTGGAGATTTACAAAAAATTCCCTCAAGTCTATAGCTAATTATTACTCTGCATATGCATGAAAGAAAACTATCTGGGACTGAAGACAGAATCCATGGAAAACAGTAGGCAGAACAACTGATGATGGGACTTCCCTGGTGGTGCCAATGTGGGGGACTCGGGTTCGAGCCCAAGTCTGGGAGGATCCCACATGCCGTCGAGCTACTAAGCCCATGTGCCACAACCTCTGAGCCTGCGCTCTAGAGCCCGTGAGCCACAACTACTGAAGCCCATGCGTCAAGAGCCCGTGCTCCGCAACAAGAGAAGCCATCGCAATGAGAGGCCTGTGCACTGCAACGAAGACCCAATGCAGCCAAAAATATAAATAAATAACTTTAAAAAAAAAAAAAGAACAATTGCTGGAGAGGATACAGGACTGGGAATAAGGTCACCAGCTATAGTGAGACCTTTTAATACATGAGGCATGCATAGAGTAGTAAGAAAGATACAGACCTAGTAGTAGGATTAAATTAATCCTGGATTAAGGCTGATTTGGAACCACCCTACCAAAACTTAAAAAGCAAGCCTTGAAAAGATACAACTGATTCAACTAATTTAACTGCCCCACTGAGTAAAATCCAATACATTTTAAAGGAATATGAGAAAAAACTACCTCAACAACGGAATATTCACAGTACTCAGCATCTGATCCAAAATTACCAAGCATTCAATGAAGCTGGAAAATATGAACCATAGCCAAGATAAAAATTCAACCAATAAAAACAGAACAAGAAATTACAGAAAGAATTAGCAGCATTATGGATATGCTCCATATTTTCAAGAAGATAATGAAAAACAGAACATGATGATGAGAGAAATAGAAAAAGACCCAAATAGATTTCTAGAGATGAAAATGCTGTATCTGAAATGAAATACACTGAGTTGGAATAAATAGCACATTCTACAAGACAGGGAGAAAAAGAGCTCGAAGGCATATGGATAAAACATGTGGAAGCACAAGAGAAAAACAAATGAAAAAAAAAAAATGACCAGTAACCTGTGGGAAGATATCAAACAGTGTAATTGGAATCCCAGAAGGAGAAGGAGAGAAATGGTAAAGGGAACATAAAAAATATTTAAAGAAGAACTCATGCCAGATGAATGATACCAGATGGAAATCTTGTCTACAAAAAGTCATGAAGGGTACTAGAAATCACAAATATATGGCAAATACGTGACCACGTTTAAAAGTCTTCCTCATTTTTAAATCTCTTTAAAAGATAGTTGACTATTTCAAGCAAAAACAACATCATGTGTTGTGGAATTTATAGGATTTGAGATGAAAACTTTTTCACAACAGAAGCATGAAGGACAGAAGGGGTATGGAAGTATACTGTTTTAAGGTTCTTACACTATATGTGAAGCAGTATAATTTTATTTGAAGGTAAACAGTGATAAGTAAAAGATTTATATTCTAACCCCTAGTGCAACCACAAAAAAATTTAAGCAGTATAAATAATAATAAAGTGATGATTATAAAATTAATTGAAAAAAAGAAATAAAACTTAACTCTTCATAGAATACTAGAAAATAAGGGAGAAAAAGAAGGAAAACGGAGGAAAGAGATTATGGGACAAATACAAAGACAACAGCGAAATGGATTGGAAACCAATGATTGCAAAATTCATTAAACGTGGATAGCTTAAACATGCCCAATTAAAAGACATAGATTTTCAAGACTTTTTTTTTAAAGACCCAAATATACACTGTCTACAATAAATCACTATAAATATAAAGGCAAAGAATAAAATTTAAAGGCTAAAAAAAGATATACCATAAAATACTAATCAAAAGAAAGGGGATATTAATATCAAATAAAGTAGATCAGATAAAGTTGACAGCAGAAAGGTAGATTTAAATAGAATAATACTGACAGTGATTTTAAACACAAATGGTAAAAACATTCCAATTAAAAGAGAAAGATTATCAGACTGTAGACAGAAAACCAATAAGGACATAGAAAACCTGAACATTACTATCAACCAACTTGACTTAACTGACATTAACAGAACACTCAACTCAACACCTTCAGATTACACATACTTTCCAAGTGCATATGAAACATTCACAAGTAAGAATTAAGACTGTATTCTAGGTAATAATGACAATTCAAAATAATAAACAATTATCTTAATTTAAGAATATGGAAATCATGCAAAATATATTCTTTGTCCACAATGGAGTTAAACTAAAATGATGATTAACAGAAAGGTATTTGGAAAATCCCCCTAATATTGAGATATTAAACAAGACACTTCTAAATAACCCAAAAGTCAAAGAAGAATTTCACAAGGAAATTTAAGAAAATTTGACACTGAATGAAAACAAAAACATAACGTATCAAAATATGTGGAGTTAAAGCAGTGATTTGAGAAATGTTATATCATTTAACACTGTATTTAAAAGAAGAAAGGATTGAAATAAATGACCTATACAATTCTACCTTATGAAATCAGTGGCCCCACTTCCTTCACTATATAAGGAGCCCCCTGGACAGTGGTGATGTTTTATGGAGTGCCATGGATACAGCAATCTGTAATTTGTGAACCAACATGCTAACAGAAGTCCTGAAGGCAGGGAAGGAAAATGTGTTCCTAAGTCTGTCCCTCGTGGACAAGTGCAAACTCTTCCCTGATGAGCAGGCAGCAGCCGTTTCCTTCATAAGTCATGCGGAAACCCACTGTTGTCCTTTGCTGCAGTCAGGTTGGACACTCAATTGAAGCCAGATCAGCCTTGCTGAGAGCAGCTCCATGTCGAACCCATGAAGAACTTCCATTCTTGATGCCATGGCCACTTTGTAATGGACCCATGAAACAGGGACCAGGGTGCCTGGAATAAGAAGCTGACTGACATCCATGATGGATCAAGTTGTCTACCTAATTATTAAGAGCCTCCTTCACAGATCTGAAGCCCTATAGTAAGCATTTATGTGGATCACAAATATTTTGCACTCAGTGCCCACTATAAGAGGTCCATCTAAATACCTTATCTCTAGACCTCTTGTCACCAATCTTCCAAATGTGTTCATATCAAATCCAGGACCAAGCCATCAATCCATTAGCCACAGTTCATGAATCAAACACATCCACACTCAGGCCAGAATAGATGAACAACCACATGGACCACCTAAAGTCCTGCCCATTCTGGGCATTCCCTTTCACCACTGTTTTTCAGGGGCAACTCTGAGAGGAGCTGTAGCTCAGTAGTTACCCCTTTCTGGCTCATGTCAATTCTAACAGTATGAAGCAGAAGGCAGAATCCTGTTCTGATATTTAAGCACTGTAACTATCCAGATAACTTCTAATATTTTTCTCAGTTGTATAAAAAGTGAAGCAAACACACAGCACCACTCTCACACATAAACCCACATCAGCTTTGTCCCTGAACTAGTTCCTCTTGTTTCAGAAACATTTCCTATCAGGCATCAAGGCTTATAGGCATTAAGTCAACTAGAAATTAACCTTTCTATAGCAGTAGAAAAAGGCAGCAATAACATTGTTTAGAAGTACACATTTTCTTAAAAATTAAGCATTGTTTTAGAGCTATGTTGCTTCAAGCAACAAAACAAGCATTGTTGGCTTCCCTCCCCCATTTCCATCACAAGCAAACTTACTCTTACTGGAAAGGATAAAACTGATGGCAGGAAAAGCAAACAGTACTCACTCATGTAAACAACCTCATCTGTAATTCATTAACCCCACTACTCTCAGCCTCTTATTTTTTAGCTTCCAATCCCAAGTACATGTTTGTCTTCCAGTTCTGGGGCATTATTGGGCAGTAAAGAAAAGAGATGCTCTGTTACTGGTGACATCTCGTACATGGAGCTATCTATCTTACCAATGATGCAGGTTGTTTAATAAACTCTTTTCATCTCTGCCTGATTAGCTATCCCACTACCCCCGTTATTTATATGTCCTGCCCACGGAAGAAAGTAGAAAAACACATTTATGGAGGCACCCCACTCCTTTTTCTCCCACCTAAAACAGGGGAAATGGAGACTGAAATAGCAATAGCTACTGAGGAACAGCAATGCTTCTCACAGCAAGGGACGCTATTGGTATTTGAGATGACTCAAGTTGGTAAGCGACACTATCGATGCCAGGTGGTACTCTAACCCAGAAAATAATGATTTTAAAAATTATAATAAGAAAGTTATTTCCTTTTATATTTTCCTTCAATTCTTTCATTCCATCAGGGGAAAAAAAAAGTCTCAGTTTGGCGATAGCCTTTAATACCTAACGTTTTAACCCAGAGAGAGCAAGCCTCATGCTCAGAACACTTATTGAGCAACATCTAGCCAGAACTTATTGTCATTATTCTGTTTTTGTTGTTTATTTATGGAAAGTGGTACTGATTGTTTAGTAGTGATAGTGAGATTTCTCTTTTGATAACTTATGTTTTTAAAAGTAAGTTATTTTAAACAAAAGTATTAAGCAAGTAATAGTACAGGTGATACATGAATACAATGGAAATTTCAAAATGGGACTATAAAAGAAAGAAATGTTGAAAGCACTGCAAGAGAGAAAAAAAGATATCATAACTCTTTATGATAGGATGTCATCCTGAAGGTAGGATTCACTCAAGATGGTGGGTGTTTGTGTCTGGGCTGTGAGTGTGTGTGTGTGTGTGTGTGTGTGCATGTGTGTGCATAGGAGAGGAACTGAGGTTCTGAACCTTCTACTTCCCATTTCCACATGATGAAAATATCATATTATTTTCATATTTCCATTGTGTTAAATATATGTGTATATTGTATTAAATATAAATATATATGTGGTAGCCTTGACTCATATTACTATAATATTTTTCAAAACTTGATACATGCATGCATATATACACATATTTTTATTTTTTACAATTGTCTTTAATCCTGAAATCTCCTTCTGAAATATCAGTTATTTCCTTCAATTAAATATATGATACACTGTTTCATAAATATTATGTCCTTGAGTATTTCTGTTTATTCACTCTCTGGATTGTCTTCTTTAGAACCTAGGCTTAATAAACTAATTTTATTGAAGTAAATGAGTCTGGAGATCTTGTTCTTCAGAAAGAAAAGACGTAATTGGCATTTTGTGTATAGGAATAGAAGAGTCTTCGTTAAACTTCATTAGTCTTATTCAGCTGAGATTAATGGTTAAAAATTATATTTTGCTGCAATTATTTATATTTCTCTCTTATGCAGTCATATGTAAATTATTTTGTTAATTTCACATAAACAACTGACTATGTAGACAGATTAAGAAGAAGCGCTTATACCTATTTAGAATAATTTATTTTTCATTTCACTACTGTCAAACATTTGTTTTATAGCATTGACAACTGTAATAGGAGGATGTGATTGTTTAAGGATCATCACTTTGCCAATTTTTCAGTTTCTGGCATTCCACTGTGTCTCTCAGCAATTATTAGGACCCATAGGTCACTAAACTTCTAAAGTCTCCCAGATACATCCTAAAGCACAGTGTGTTCATTTCCTTCCTTGGATTCTTGAATTGGAGTTAAAATTGCTGTGGCTTTTGAACACAAATAAATAGACAACTTCTAAAGTTGTTTTTGGATTATTGAGATTTAAGTTTTCAGTCATTCTCATGAAAAAAGACAGTTTTGCCACATGTGCATAAACCCAGAGGGATGCTGAAAACTCTAAGAAACAGATTAGTAATCGCTGTAGAATAAACAGATGTACACTTCGGCAAGTATTGAATTTTTTAAAGAAAAACGACAAAAAAAAAGTTGGTCAAGTTTATTCCCATGTTTAAATCTTTCACTCTTTAGTACAAAGTGCATTCTGTAAAGTACTTTTTAAAGCATGATAAATGTACTTTGATATGTTTAGTGTCCTACAGCTGTAAAACCATGGGACCAGGAATCACTTGTTCCTCATCATATAGATATTTTTAAAACAAACATTCAGCAACAAAAACAACAAAAAAGCATGACATTCACACAGATTGTTTTCCATGTTGTCTCTAGATTGTACACTTTTCTTCATACACTTTTTTCACTTAAAGGACAACTGACATATGGCAAAAGCACATCATTTAGAGAATGCTTCATGTGTAAAATATAACTATTTAAAAAATTATATTAAAAATGTAATTTTTTAAAATAGTCACTACTAAAGAACAAATTTCTTTAAGTCTTTTTTCATTTACAACATCTGATGTGAACTTTGCATTTATTCTAAAATACAATATTTCCTTATACATTTATTATAACTTACTTTTGGTTTTCAAATAATTTTGCAACTTAAGATTCACAAATATTACAAGGAACAAAGAAATGTAGCTTTTCTAGTAGCTGATGAACTGCTTAGCAAGAAAGTACTTTTTACATAAAGAGAAATTTCATAATAAAGTCAGAATCATACAGACATCAAACATATGTCATCGGTGCTATCAAAATCTGTCACCTTCTTCCCAATATGATTCTTGCCATCAAGATAAAGATGGAAAGAAATTAAATAAACACTTAAGACTATGTATCAGGCAGGAGTTTGAGCCCTTTGTATAAGGAAAGACAAGCTTTCTAGAAAGAAATGTAATATAATCAACCTGGTATCCAGACATCTTCCAAGAAACTTTTGCTCTTAAATCTTGCAATTAAATTAAAACCAATTGCAAGCTGAATATTGATCAAAATGAAAGAAAATCCCAAAGGATTGAAATTGGTTCAACCTATGTTACTATTAAGTTTTACAATGCAATTTTTTACAAAATGAGAAAAAAAATTTTCAGGGCTTATGGAAGGCAGAACATTTTATTTTATGTTATTTATCTCCTGTGGAAAAGAAGACTTATTTTGGCAGATTATAATAATAATTATAAAGAATTATTACTCCAATATGAATTATTATTCCAGGCATTTAAAACTGCATTTGGGAAAGAAAACCCTTACTTCATCCTAGAAAAGAAAGCTTCAATACAGAAATATAGGTGGAAAATAAGCAGGGGTGGAAGAAAAGCAAGTCTTAGAGACCAGGCCACTCTGAGAAGACACTTGATGTCACATCCTCATGTGAATGTTAACTGTTAGGCTGCTCTTTGTAATCACTGCCTGTCTTCTTGTCCTTCTCAAAAGCAAGCTTATCCATTTTCCTTTTCACTTTTCCCTCTGTATGTGCTGTTTCATCATATGCTAAGTAATGTTCTAATAGTTCAAAATCAGGCTGTGTGCTTCCAGGTCAAATTGTGGACTGAGCTCAGGCATTTATCAACCTTACCTCTCAAAATCTGATTAAAATGTTAAAAATAGTAATAACAGCAGCTAAAATAATAATAGCTAATTGCTATTGAGCAGCAATTATGTTTCAGGCACTCTTCTGCAGGTACATCACTTAATCCTCAGCAACTCCCACTTTCCAGGTGAACAACTGAAGGCACAAAAAAGGAACTTGTGCCAAGTCACAAAACCAGTACTTAGTGGAGACGGGGTTTGAATCCAGAACCCACGAAGGGAGCCCCTATGCGAGCTGCCAGTAAAAAGCAGAAGATGAAGAAAAGGAAGGAGGAAGAAGAGGAAGAGGGGAAGGGGGGAGAAGGAGAGGGGAAGGAGAAAGAGAAGAAGGGGGGAGGGGAGGATGAAGAGAAAGAGGAAGAAATCAGTAAAAGTGCTGAAAATAAGAAATGGTCCTTTCAGTAGACTAAAATTTTTGAAGGATTTCTACAAGAAAGCAGATTGATGGAGGGAGTACAACTGTAAGAGTAGTGGCAGGCTATGAGGCCATCACCATCAAGACATTAAATTTAAAATATGTCTACAATACATCGAGATTCATTAGCCATTCTCACTGCCCCAAAACACAGTGCAGCTGCAGAATGTGTCCTCATCCTAAAGCGGGCTACTATATCAGTCAGTGTCCAACCAGGGAGACAGAAAAGAATTTATTTATACTAGAGAGAATTTAATGCAGGTAACCAATTACACAGAGGATAGTGTTGCTGAGAAGCCACACGGGAATGGAGGGCAAAAGCAGGAAGCAGGGCGGACGCAGCGTTCCTGATGGCGAAGGGTGAGGTTGCTCAGTAAAAGCTTGGAGGAGGCGTGTCCAGGGAAAGCTGAAGCTAATTCTGGAGACACTGTCTGAGGCAGACAGGCAGAGGGAGAGGGAGAATGGCCTTTTCATCCCCCTCGTTCAAGTCCGATCTGATCTGTCGCCTCTGTGTCCCACTAGTCAAACCCAGCCAGGGCCATTTTTGATCAGACCCAGGAAACACAGCCCGCGAGTCAGTTTTCCTATGATAAGGAGCAGAGCAAGAGCAAAGAAGGATTCTGAGCGCACAGGCTCCAGAACAGACCACATATTTCTAAATAAAGTGAATGACCATCCGGGCAAGCTGTCCCAGTATGGGTGTTAGACCCAGAGATAAACAAAACAGAGCCTGACATAACGCTGGACTCCTAACTTCATCATTCCTGGGGGCCTGCACTCACCTATCTATTTATGTCCCACACACTCTAAAGGGAAGCCCTTATTTAGCCTCCACCAGTCCAGGGAGAGACCATCTGTGTAAATTGGCCCATTCAGCTGCAGAAGAAGCACAGTATTAGTTACCCAGAATTATCAAACTACTTCTTTCTTCATAAATTTGAAAAGACAACCCATAGTCAGCAAGAATCTGAGGAAAATGAACAGCATGAAAGAAAAGGACCATGATAAATAAGCAGAACGCCTAGCCCTGGAGGAAACAGTGATTCTGAAGAAGAGAAATTTGAAATAATTCTAAATTAATGTCAGAGAATTAGACAACACCTGCATCCATAAAACTAAAACATACTGCTATAAAAAAGAAGCAACCAAAGAAAAAGAAAATGTTCTTGGAAAGTAGGCCATAAAGTTATTAATAAAAATTCAAAAATGCTGAATCACAGAATAAACATTCCTGAAGACAAATCTGTGACAGAGAAGATAAGATTGAATAAATCTCCCAAGGTGAAGACAAAGACACAGAAATTTAAAATATAAGAGAAAAGGTAACTTCAGATAGACAAAATAAGGTTCAAGGAGGTAAGAAAATAATAATTAAAGTAATAGTCACAGAAGAAAACTTTCCACACTCAAGAAAGGTACGAGTTTTAGATTGAAAGGGCCCATCCAGTTCTAAGCAAGAAAAAAAGAGAAAAAGATGCACATTTAGATTTTTATTGAATTCAGTGGATAGAGAAAGAATTCTGAAAGCTTCCAGAAGCAGCAAAGAAATGAGAATCAGACTCACATCAGACTTTTAATCAACTGTACTGAGTGCCTAAACAAAATGGAAAAATGGCTTCAAAGTTTTGAAGGGGAATGACAGATATAGATATGGTTATAGATGTAGATATAAATACAGATAAAGTTAAAAACCGTAAGAAGTATATACACTATAATAATAAGAGCAATTCTCTAAGTAACGACAGCTAATCTGTGTGTTTGCACTTCACTGCATCTAGCACAGTCCCTAGCACAAACAAGTTGCTCAGCCAATACTCTTGGCTCTGTGAATGAAGCATTGTTGAATGGAATACAGAGGGACTGAATAAGGCCACAAAGTCTTAATTGGAAGCTGTATACATAGTGATTGCCTCACCTGTATGAACCATTAAATCTCAGTCAGTCTTTTATGCTCTTGAGGCATTCTTGCTTTCCCAGAGAATCATTTGTTTCTTCCTTCACATTTGATTAACAATTTGATTAAGGAGTTAGATGCATTCAGTGAAAGCAAACACAGAGCTGGCTTGTGCCTCCAAGGGCATCTGGCCTGAACACTGCCAAACGGCACTGTACACATGACAATACGGCAAGCCTCATTGGTTATAACCTCTCTTTGGTAATATAAATGTCAAGGGAACAGAGGGAACACTGGTACCTCAAGCTTGGCTGGTGTCTTTAAACTGACTGACCTTTTGAAGCTTCCTTTCCACCTTGGTTGTGGAGGACATGGGACCCAGTGAGATGGCTGCTTGGCTTTCCCGGTTCTCTTATGTCCCCGCATATAACTGCGGTTAATTTCTATCAACTCAGGTAATTCCTCTCTTACTTCAAGAACCTGAAGAGTACATATTAACAAGTATTTTGTTATATATGAAATATGTATTCTTTGTGTAAAACACAGAAAGTAGAAAGCAGCGATCAAAACTGCCCCTAATTCAATTATCTAGGAAAAAAATCGCTGCTACCATTTTTATGTATCCTCCCCATGTTTTACTTAGAGAAAGAAAATCATACTTCTTTTCACTGAATGAAATTTCACTAATATCCTTCCATGTCAATGAACATGCTTTTATGTCATCAGTTTTCAGTACTGCATAGTTCTTCTCTATTATATGGATATATCGAAATGAATAGAAACAAGAGCCTATGGTGGCTCTTTTGGTATCTCCAACAGAAGGAAGGCATTTTGTGAAAGCAATATCTTAATAATTGACTACTAAGACTCTAAATATCTTTCTGATTGTATCGTTAAACCTTTTCCAAATAAAAACTTTTTGTCTCCATTGTAAAGCAACAGTTATATATCATTAAATTATATAATTTTTATCTTCTAATAATCAAAATAATGCCTGTTTGTCGTAGAAAAGTTAGAAAATGTAGAGAAATATCTTGAAGAATATAAAAACATCCTAATCTCACCACAAAAAAATGACCACTGTTAATATATTATTAAGTATTCAATTCTATCTGAAGAACTAAATTTCACCCTAATTTTCATATTAAGGGAAGTTATTAACAAATACTTTGTTGTTTATTGTGTTGTCCTATTTCTTTTTTTTTTTTTTTTTTTTTTTTTTTTTTTTTTCCTTTTGCTGTACGCGGGCCTCTCACTGTTGTGGCCTCTCCCGTTGCGGAGCACAGGCTCCGGACGCGCAGGCTCAGCGGCCATGGCTCACGGGCCCAGCCGCTCCGCGGCACGTGGGATCTTCCCGGACCGGGGCACGAACCCGTGTCCCCTGCATCGGCAGGCGGACTCTCAACCACTGCGCCACCAGGGAAGCCCTGTCCTATTTCTTGTATTCCTTTTTTGTTTCACTAAATTACACCTTCAAGCAATAATTTTAGGGAGTATGCAGGTAACTTTTCTTTTTTGTTTGTTTTTTTTTTGGTTTTTTTTTGCGGTACACGGGCCTCTCACTGTTGTGGCCTCTCCCGTTGTGGAGCACAGGCTCCGGACGCGCAGGCTCAGTGGCCATGGCTCACGGGCCCAGCCGCTCTGCGGCACGTGGTATCTTCCTGGACCGGGGCATGAACCCGTGTCCCCTGCATCAGCAGGCGGACTCTCAACCACTGCGCCACCAGGGAAGCCCCGTTTGTGTTTTTTTTCTTTCAGTTTTTATTGAGATATAATTGACACACAGCACTGTATAAGTTTAAGGTATACAGCATAATGATTTGACCTACATACATCATGACATGATTATGTAGATACATTTTCTGAGTCCTTGTTTTCCAAAAACAAGGACTTGTTTTTTTTTATTTTTCCCTCACACCTAATACTTTGAGTGCAAAAGCCTAGGTTTAAAATAATTTTCCTCAGAATGGATGAGACTTTAAGCTATATTTGGGACACTTAAAAGAAGTTAACCGAGAAGAGCAAGAATAAAAGTGTTCTAAAAGTAAAGGTAGTGAATGGTTGATTCCTAAGAATACCTGGGGACCAAGAAGGATCTATTTACAGCAGAAAAATATCCTAAAATAGAGTGGCAGAAGATAAGGTCAAAGGGTAGGCAGATTGTGAAGATCTTAAAGACAGATAAATAATGTTGCCAATTTATTAGAAATTCTTGGGAGGCATGAAAGACATGACATGAAAAGGACTTCCAGATCCTAGCAGCATAATGCCTGGCATATAGTGGGAAGTTAGTATTTGTTGAATGAACGGAGAAAGTTTGACACTAAATCATGAGGTCAAAAGGGTCTGCACCAGAGTAAGTGGTAATGAAAACAATAAGAGATTCATCAATCACGTGGAAGTTTCAGACATGATGTACTGAAAGGCAACAGATACTATTTGCTAAAATATCTGAATTTTCCTGTAGCAATGATGGATTTGAAATAGTTTGCCCATTCTATCACCCAGTTTCCCTTCTAGAACAGTGTCAGAGAATTGTAAAATAGCTTGTTTTTAGCTGGGACTCTTCTGAGACATTTGTCTTATGAGTAGCATATCCCAACTTTAAGTGTCCATTTTATCAGAAGTGAAAACTTCTATCAGGGTACTAAAAGAACTATAGCTGTATTAAAAAAAATCAAGATTCCTGGTCTTTTGTCTATCTCTGCTGCAGTCTCCCTGTGTGGCCTCGAGGAAGTCAGTTAATTGGAATGTGTCCTAAAGTTAACCTAATATGGTGCCCAGCACATCTCAAGCTCTCAATAAATATTTATAGGACAAATACATTTATATAAGCACACTAATTTCTGAGAAGTAGTTCCATCAAACAATTCAGCCCCTGAATTTCTATAACACTTTTTACTTCCTAAGGGCACTTTCACGTGTATTTTCTGATGAGATACCATGTGTTGTATACGGATATTACAACCATCATTAACAGAAAACAACTCAAACTGACTAAACAAGAATAAAACACAAAGTTTCTAAAAATGTTAAGATTTTCCAGTGTTGACTAATCTGGCAGCTTAATGATATCATCAAGGATCCCAATTCTCAGCCCTGCTTTCCACAGTGTCAATCTCATCATAGATGCTTTCCTCAGAGGACAGCTGCCAAAAATAGAATGAGAGTTACATCCTTCCTCTTACATGTCCAGTTAAAAACAGTCTCTCGCTTAAAAGTTCTTTCAGATGATGATTGAAAAAGTTTCCCAGAAATCCCTCATTGAGACACCTCATTGCCCCAAACTGTATTTCATGTCTATTCCTGAACCAATCACTGGCTGAGGTGTGGGAATGCTCTGATTTGCATTAACTAATCAGAGCTCACTTCTGGACCTGTTGTGGGTGTGTGTGTGTGTTTGTGTGTGTGTGTGTGTGTGTGTGTGTGTGTGAGAGAGAGAGAGAGAGAAGGGGGAGGAGAGGATACGAAAACAAAATCAGAATACTTTCGGCTAGAGAAAGGGATGGATGGATGCCCCGAGGAGACATTCAACAACATCCACTCCAGTCATTTTCTTGCTTGCTAATATGAGAACGCTGAGGCTGGAATGCCATGCTAGAAATATTATAGCATAGACTCATAGAACTTTAGAACAGGCAGGACCAGAGAAATGTTGAGCTTAATCTTCTTTTTCACAGGTTAGAGGAAACTAAGGTTTCAAGGTCTTGAAAAGTTGAATGCCTTATCCTAGCTCACAGAGGTAGTTAAAATAGAACTAGTAATAAGACTCAAATTATTTAATGGTCAATTATATGTCCTATCTGTGACATTCCTCTTCAAAAATAAGAATGGTGACACTCTAGATAAGACAGGAACACTCAGTTGCTGACATCACGTCAGTAAATTAATGACAGAAGTATCTATAGTGGTTAATCAGTGATATTATGAATAAGATAAATGATTAGAATAGTAATTATTTTTAAACTAAGTAATTATAAAATGATAAATTCTTTTTTTATAAATTCTTTTGTTATTTGATTGTTATCAGTATACTATTACATTAATTTTTAGGAAAAATTCCTAGAACTCCCTCTTTACTGCAACAAATTAAGCATATTTCCTAAGAAATGCCATATCATTAGATCCCATGCAAGTCAAGAATAAGAAGAATGGGCAGAATTTATGACAACCAGAACTTGAACATGCATAAAGGGGAAAAGTATTAAGAATTTTTGTTTTACAATGATCCAAAACATTCTGTTTGTGATTATTTATATTGTTTTCCTATTTTCAAGGCCATTTTAAATTTCTGTATTGTAAGAGCCATTAAAACTAATGCAAAGTAAATATGATTCATGAAATTATGTCAGAGACATTGACTTTTTAAATGTTTATATTTTCCTAGTCACAAACAGCAGAAGTACAGACATTATTTCCATGTATAAAATAAAAAAGTTTATTATATAGGAAAAACTCATCCTTGCCCTACTGTTTTTTTTTTTTTGATTTCTGATATAAAGGATCATATGTTGCTTTCCAGACTGTAATACCACTGTCACCAATAATGACTGAAATTTCCTTAATGAAGCAATAACAAGATTCTAGGAAATAATCATTAAATATTCCAGAAATAAATATGTGAGATGAATGAAATTAGCCATTTCCAAAGAAGAAAGGACTAAGAACACTAACTCTTGTTCATAAGCCATTAAAACTTATACTAAATTACATTTATCATTATGATTTCCACACAGTGAAGGTTTTAATGCACAACTTTGAACTGGGAAATATTTACAGAAAATATTTTATGTGACATGAAACCAGGCATAAAAATTAGGTAACTGTGAAAGAGGGCACCAGTTTCCATTACTTTGGACTTAGCTATCAAATAATAACTTACATCCTGAGCCAGAAGACATTAACATCAATTTTCCCATTATTCATCTTCTGTTTGATATTGCTGTGATGATGAGATGCAAAACATTTAAAAGTACACATTAACCCTCTGGTAAAATACTAATAATGAAAAATCAAAGGTCAGTTGTTTAATGGTGCAAGTTAATCTCTACTATATTTTTTGGAGGAGAAACAAACATCAACTATAAATTTAAAATGTTTCAAGACAAATCAGCTGGTATTACATAATTATATAATATGTAATATAATTTTAATTATATAATTATAATTTCAAGTTATTTCTGTATTCCAAGATAACCCTAAATATGTTTATGCTATTTTGAAATCATTTCAAAATATAATATTGATATTTCAACTTATTACACGTTAATGATTATTTAGCAATTATTACCTCTTGATGTTTCAAGCCCACAGCAGAATTCAGGCAAGAGAAAGACCCATTTACAAGAATAATTCTTAAGATATATACAAAATTATGTATATATTTCCAGCTATTATACACCTTGCTTTTGAAAGCATTTGTGAACTACTTTTATGATAATCAGCTTTAACGTTTGTTCAGCTTTTGCCAACGAAGGTGTTGTGTTTGGAAACCCAAATATACTGAGAAAGTAATGTCTCTGAGCCACTTTTCTCAAAGCTTAGCAATCACTTTATGACTCAATTACATACCTAGCAGATCAGTTGTTTTAAGGGTACCATTCTACAAATTGGGAGCTGAGAACAAAAATAAACCAGCCTTTATTAGTCAGAATTCAGACCTGAAATATCAAAGGATCAACAGTAGCAGCAGAGAACCACAATATAAACTTTAGAAAGGTAATGGGGATAATATTTTTGAAATGCCTCCTGGTGCAGTTTTGCCTTCTTAATTTGCTAGTTTCTATCCCATAGCCACTCTGCCATTTCTGGCTCAAGTCAAGGGAGAGCACTTACCACAGCATTGAGAAGCAGCAGCATGCAATGCAATGGAAATAATGTTCACCAAACCATTGCACTTTCCCCCTCTACAACTACCTTTCCCATCTCCCACATACTTGCATCTAAGTCTTAGCAGGCCAAAAATACCCAAGGCTTAGAGAAGGTAGAGTTTCTCTTACTTTTCTTAGATTTACCGTCCAAGTTCTCATTTCATACTACAGGATTAACAAAAGGCAGTATTGACTCCCTTCAAGGGAACATCTTTCCAACCACTGTAACACATACATCAAGGTTTTGCTCTTGTCCTTGATCTTGTTCACAGTCCTGCCTTTTGCCTTCCAATCCCAATCAACACTTTGTAGCACTGTAGTCCAACATCACTATATTTCTCAAAGCTGGGATTATTGCATATTAAGTAACAAGCCAAAGTCCAGGACAAGGCTAGCCTTCCTAGAACGTTCACACAGCTCCCCATCATCTATAGTCAACTGATCAAAGGAAAACAAGCAAAACTCTGCAGAAAGATGTGCTTATCAGTTTTTCCTAAATATTTGTTCTATAAGAACCAAAATTCACAAAAACATAGATGTGATTAAAAAAATAATTCCAATTTAGAGTACTGAATAGAATACAACTCTCTCATGTGACTATCTGTGTTTGACCATTTCCATATAGGACTTTCTTAAGTTCATAGCTGGACACTTCATTCAAATATACACAAATTTAAAAATTGAATTAAATGTTTCATTGTTTGTTTCAGAAAAAATTGTCTGGGACTTCCCTGGTGGTGCAGTGGTTAAGAATCACCTGCCAGTGCAGGGGACATGAGTTCGAGCCCTGGTTCGGGAAGATCCCACATGCCGCGGAGCAACTAAGCCCGTGTGCCACAACTACTGAAGCCCACATGCCTAGAGCCCGTGCTCCACAACAGGAGAAGCCACTGCAATGAGAAGCCCGTGCACCGCAATGAAGGGTAGCCCCTGCTCGCCGCAACTAGAGAAAGCCTGCAAGCAGCAAGGAAGACCCAACACAGCCTAAATAAATAAATAAATAAACAAACAAACAAAAAAACTGTCCCAAAGGTAAATTAAAATTTCTGCCTCAAAACAATATACTTGACAAGTAGAGACACTGAAAAAAAAATGCAGAATACACACTATTTTCAAGTGCATACAAAATATTAGTGCATAAAGCATCAACAAATTTTTAAAACTGAAATCATACAGAGGATGTTTTCTGAACATAAAGGAATTAAGCTAGAAATCTATAATTAAAAGAATTAGAAAATCCTCCAGTGTTTAGAATTAAGCAATGTACTTCTAAATAACCCTTGGGTCAAAATCAAGATCACAAGGAAAATTAGAAAATATTTTAAATCTAATGTGTGAGATGCAGCAAAATTGTGCTTAACAGAAATTTACAGGCTTAAATGCATATATTAGAAAAGAAAAAGGGTAAAATTAATGATCTAAGCTCCATGTCAAAGAGCTAGAAAAAGAAAGCAATTGAATCTGAAATAGGATAAAGGAAACAAGATAGATGAGAGCAGAAATAAGTGAAATATAAAAGCTTATAATAGATCACATCAGAAAAGCCAAATGTTGGATCTTTTAAAGATGAATAAAATTGATAAAAAGAAAAGAGAGAAAGCACAAATGGCCAGCATTAGGAATGAAAAAAAGTAAACTACTTCAGAGCACATAGACATCATAAAGGTCATAATAGAAGATATTATGAAAGCTTTATACCAATAAATGTTAAAAAAATACATAATAGACAAAATCCTAAAAACAAACAATAAAAGAAACCAAACAAAACATAAAACCTATTTACCAAAACTGATATAATAAGAAATTGAAAATCTGGGTATTTCCATACCTAATAAAGAATTTTAAATGATTATTAAAACTTTTTACACAAAGACGATGCCAAGACCAGAGATGTTCCACCTGTGAATTCTACTAAACTTTTAAGAAAGAAATTACACCAATTTTATGCAGACCCTTCCAGAAAATAATAAAGAACATGATTGCCTTAATTGTCTATACAGATAATTAAAAAGAATATAAAAGTAAAGTTTAGAATAAGTGAATTTAGCAAGGACACTGGATACAAAACCAGTATGAAAATCAATTTATTTCTATAAATCAACAGCTATAATTAGAAAGTAAAATTTTTTAAATAATAATTTACAATAGAATCAAAAGGCTTCTAAACCTAAGAAATGAATAAAACAAAGGTCTCCCCCACAAAAATATAACAGACTTCTCCACCAAAAACAACCCCAAAGTGTAAAACATTGTTTAAAGAAAATAAAGAATACTCAAATAAATTTTAAATATATTAACACTAAGTTATTGGTCTGAAAGACCCAAGATTGTAAAAAATGTGAGTCCTTCCCAAATTAATCTTTAGATTCAATGCTATACCAATAAAAATTCCAGAAGGATTTTTGTTTATCTGATTCTCAAATGTATATAAATTTAAATGGCCCAAAATAGCTACAAACAATCTTGAAGAAACAAGTTGGAGAACTACTTTTACTTACTTTTCTGGACATTAGGACTTATTAATAAGGTATAGTAATTAAGACAGTTTTTATTAGTGTACAAATAGACAAATATAGACCAATGGAAGAGAAAGAATTTCAGAAGCAGACCCACACATTTGGGTTAAAATTTTTTTGGGGGGAGAGTTAAATTTGCTTTATGACAAACGTGGCACTGCCAAGCAGTGGATAAAGACTTCTTAAATGGTGCTGGAAGAATTAGCTATCCATATGGAAAACAATGAAACTAGGACCCTACCTCCTACTGCAAGGAAAAATCAGCTCCAGGTGGACTGCAGATCTAAAGATGAAAGGTCATGTGGTCATGATCTTAGAGCACCAAAGACTACTTAAGAAGAACACCATCAGCACTAAACATAAAAGAAAAGTTAATTAGTTCGATTAAATGAAAATTTAAAACTTATTTTCAACAAAATAGTTTATTAAGTGTGTGAATGAGTAAGCCACCAGGGTAGAGAAAGGAACTGTAGCACATACAGTCGACAAAGGGCTTATACTTCAAATATATAAAGAACAAGGAAATGCAAATTAAATCCAAAATATGATGTCATTCTACACACATCAGAATGGGTAAAATTTTTTTAAAGACTAACAATACCAAGTAATATTGAGAATGTAGAACAGCTGGAACTCTAGTAATCTGCTGGTAGAAATGTAAACTGGTACCATTTTGAAATACTGTCTGACAATATCTAGTGAAGGTGAATGAACACATGCACACCCCTTGATACAATTCCACCCAGGTATATAGGCAACACAAAAAGGTGCCTATGTTTGCAAGAAAACGTGGACAAGAATGTTCATAGTATTCATAGTAGAATATCCACAGTAGCATTAACTGGAATAGCTAAAAACTGGAAACAATTCAAAGTCCCAAAAGTAGTAAAAAGGATAAAAAATTAAATAATTCACTGTCAAGCCATATAATGAAATACAATACAAAATGCAAATAAACAACTTCTACAAAGAACATGAATGATTCCACAAGCATATGTTGAGTGGAAACAGCCAGATCTAAACATTATTATGCTGGTGGGTAAGTTTTTAAAACATTCAAGACTATTCTGGTGTCAAAAGGCAGAACAGTGTCACAGTTGGAAGGAGGGAGGGAGGATTATCAGTTGTTGACTATGCTGTATCACTTGAATAGGGTGGTGTTTATGTGGGTCTGTTCATTTTGTGATTGAGACATACACTTACGATATGAGCATTTTTCTATACGCAGAAGTATATACCTTGTTTGAAGGTTTCTTTTAAAAATATATTTGCAACCTTTAAATAATTTTTTAAACTATCTCTTCAACAATTGTTCCAAAACTATCATACAGTCAATACTCTCTCAAAGCCATCATAATTAAAAGAAAAAAATAGTTACATGTTAAATGTTAATTTGGAATGATTATAACAGGTCAACAGTGGAAAATAAATAAAATCCCAAGTATATTAAGGTATTGGTAAATGAAACAGCAAACATACATAAAGACCCCATCCCTGGTTGATTTTGTCCAAAATTCTTTTCTGTATTAAGTTGCTGAAAAGAAATGAATGTGACACTCTCTACACAGGCAGAGAAACTCATGTATTAAAAAAAACAAAACCTCTTTTGATTGACTTGGATCATTTCAATGCATTCTTCTTTCACTAAAGGAAGCAGTTGTGAAGGAAAATGTGTGTAAGTAAAAAAATAATGGAGAACAGTTGTACATTTAGATAAGGGATTAAACTAATGCAAAATGAAAATGATGTGATTTTATAATTCTGGTATTATATAAAATGTTGTCTCCACTAACTAAAAAAGGCCGTGAAAAAAAAAAAGACAAAATATGGGAATTATTGAAAACAAAGTAATTCAAAGATGAGGATTTTTAAGCATTTGCTTTTAAACAGAACTAATTCATTCTTGGTATACAATAACATATGAGATAAGAGTTAATTACCCCCTCGGCAAAAATAAACAAGTTCAGACACAACCCTCCTTATCTGCACACCCATTCGAAGCATTTGGTCTCGGTCCAGAGTTTACTACTTCCAATTCTCTTCATAGTCGGAGTGTACATACCACATGCTTACTCTATTTTCAGGATATTGGTCCTAAGTTGGGCAAGGCACGGATCCTTGGAGTGGGCAACGTAAGTGGTGAAAATCAAAACAGAACTTGAATTCCTTCAAGCTGACTCATGCCACAGAAATATTTAGGGTAGAAGGAAGAAATATTTTACATGGTGTATCACTTTGGTTTATTTTTGGTATTTGAGGTTTTTTGTTTGGCTGTGTTTTTTTTTCTTTCTTTCTTTCTTCTTCCCTTTCTCCCTCCCTCCCTCCTCCCTCCCTCCCTCCCTCCCTTCCTCCTTTCCTTCCTTCCTTCCTTTTTGTGTACATAAGGTTTAGAAAGAAAGTTCAGCCTGCTAAGAACGGGTGTCCACTTTCACTTTTTTGGTTGATTTTTCCTGGTGTTTATGTGTATGGCCAAAATATAATCAGGTAATAAGTTTCTTTCTGGTTACCCTCTTTATAAGAAAGAGGATGAATCCATGTGATTTAGAATAGACTGAGTTTAGGGTTAATTCCTTAAATGATTCTGGCATTTTCAATCTGCTGCATCTATCTTCAAGCCACACTGCATTTCTGAAACTGTATTTTATTACACTAAGACTTTAAAAGTCTTATTGATATGTTTTGGTTGATTGTGGCATAAAATGTACCAATGTCCATATGGTGCTTCACACTGTGAATTATTTTTCCCTTTAAATCTCTTAAACCTTAAATTTGTGTTCAGTGTTCACACTCAGCCATTCCCAGGAAGCCTAGTGAATGTAACACTAAATTTTCACTGCCTCTTTGTTTTTCTTTCCTTGTTTTATGTCATATAGAACTTGTTTTACTAGAACATCTTGAGTAGAAAGTGTACTGTCAGGACACCATTAAAAAGGTGGTGGTGCTGATGGGATATAAACAGGGAGCTGAGAAGAAAGAAACACGTAGCCTAGGAAATGAGAGGGAAATGTCCAATGACAGTTAAAATTTAAGTGACAACATGAGAGGACTCAGCTAGAATTGCTCTATCCCTGACACTCTAAGCCTAGGGCCTCGTACATAGTAGGTGTTCAGTAGTATAATTTGAACTATTGTCATAATTAATGATTCTCAGAGCAAAACATGGTGGGAAGACCAAGACCAAAAGCTAGCTTGACCAATTACCATATGTGTGACTCTGGGCCTCTTCCTTGATTTTCCGGGTCCCTGTTTTTCATCAATAAAAGGATGAAAATAACATCCACCAAAAACTTTCACTGTAAAAATCAGAAGAAAAAATTTATGTAAAGCATCCAAGTATCAAGAAGTAGTAGGCAATCAGCAAATTGTTAACTGTTATTGTTTTCTCAAACTGATTGCTTATATACACACATAGGTACCTACAATTAGATGTGTGAAAAACGTTGAGGCCAAAATAAACTTTCAAAGAAGAAAAAAGGCATTGAAAGTTGTGTTCATTTTACTATAAGTTGTTAAATGTCCACTGCTGAACAGGTTTCATATAAATATTTCCTGATTTAAAAATGGCTTTCCAATGGCATGGGAGAAAAAGTAATGAGTATGGCTGCCAATTTTCACATCTGGACACTATGGAATGTAATATGGTCCTTATATTCATAATCATTTTCTCTATGGCTCAGTAAAATTCCCTTAGTAATTATCGTTTGAAATAAGGGAAATGATATATTCAATAATAGTGTTACTTATACTGTTTAAAAACATGGTGGCTTATATGTCTTAAAAGACTGTTATATAACTTGGCATCCTTCGTAAACTTAAAACTGGTATAACTAGTCCCTTTTTAGCACCTGAGTCACATACTTTTTTTTCTAAATCAACATGGCTGTACCCACCAGGTTTGGCAGGGTTGGTCCAGTTCTGGTCATTATTGAGGCCGTCACCTTCAAGATTATGCATGGACCCTGGGAATTTATGTGGCTCCAGGAGACCAGGGAATGGATCTGATCCTTGGTGGTCACTACAATCCCATTTACTATTCAATAACATTGTTACTGTCTGATCCTTCACTGTACCTCCAGACAGGTCACAGTGTGCTCCTGACAGCCATCCACGGGCACACAGTACTCTCACCCACTGTGGGACTCTCCTCCACAGGAAACTGATCCGCAGAATCCTCCCAACAAATACACACAACCATTCCCTCCATTTAGAGAACAAATCTTCAATATCTCATAGAAACTCACCAACTCCAAGTCCTCCATTCTCCCAATCCCTTTCCCTTTACCCATCCTTTCCCCAAATGGCTTACATGTGGTTTGCCTATTGCCTTTGAAACACAAAGTAGTTTGAATTTCCATTGGGACAAGAAATCCAGGAGCAAACTGACAAGACTATCTTGTAAAGGTGGTGTGTTAGGCAATGTAAGGGGAAGAATGAAAAAAGTTACTTACTGTTCAGTTTCCCATAGAAGCAAGAACAAAGTTGCAGTTAAAATTTCAGTAGCACATTTAATTATTGGCATATGTTGATTTATAAATTAATGGGAGCTATATTTCAATGCATTTGTATTTTTATAGGGATGTACTCTTACGGAAAATACAAAACAGTAACAAGGTACAACTTCTACACATTTCCTGAATGTGTCAATAGTTCTAGAAAAAGTCTTGGAATTGTCTTTTATTGGATCAGCTTGGTCACATGTCCATCACTGAACCAATCACACTGCCCTAAGGGATGGCTTAGGTCATTAGCCAGGTGTGAGTTATTTGACCATCCTAGAGCCAACCGATGAGGTCACTTCACTAGGACCACACAGATTGAGATAATAACAAAGGCATTTTTTCCAAAGGAATATCAGAAAAGAAAATGGCTGCCAAGCAAGTAAGAACAGAAGACTCCAAATACAACTTTGAAAAAAAAATGCCTTTATTTATCTTGCAAGAGATGACTTTATCAGGCAATAGGCCCGTATAATCGGCTTGGTTGTGACTACAGTTGTCCTTAACGTGTAAATTTGGGATCCATCTATATCTCTGCTCCTCGCTATGTAATTCTTATCATTTAGTATATAAAGGAATAAAATTCACAAACTGGAAAACCTCAAGTTCATGTGCTCCAAATCCTATGTCTTATAAATAAAAAAGCTAAAGCACAGAGTGACTGATGCATCCAAGTCATATACATCATGGCATGATAGAAACTAAATCCAGCTTCCTCCATGCCTCCAAGTGAGTTAAATGGCATTTAACATGAATTCAAATGACTGTAATACAATGATAAAAACAACAAGCCCCATTAGAAAGGCACAAATAGAGTGCTCTGAGAATTCAAATACAGTAATCATCTTTGCAAAGGAGGCAGGCCATGCATTTCATCTAGATAGCTCAAACCTACCCCTTTGGATGCTCGAACCTATTTTTTATATCATTTTATGTAAATTTTTGAAAACTTTATTAAATTCTTCGCTGCCTTTTTAAAATAGCAACTGATGAACATGATTTGGCCTTTTTGATAACTGTGCCATCATAATGAAACACTATCACTGCATAATTCTGTAAAACACACACAGTTCTGTGTCTTTCTCTGTTCTTAATTTTCTGCTTCCCCCTTCCTTATTTAGCAACTGTCACTTCATTACTGCCAGTTTGCTTGCCTCTAACATTCCCTCACCCCTTTCTAATTTGTTACTTATAATCTACTTTGAGCTGGGAAACCAGAGAACCCACAGTTATTACGACTTTGGTTAAGCAAGAGTAAACAATCTCTGAGTGAAAGCACGTAAGCCTTTGAGAAGGGAAGTCCATGGTTTTAGTCTGGGGATGTGGAAGCTATTCTGGGTACTCAAGGATCTTTTCTGCTTATTTCTGAGTTTGCATTCCAGAAAACAGAGGGTGCTAGGAGTCTGACCTCTGGTCAAGGAGAACTCTACTGTGGATAAACTTTGTAGAGATCTACTAACAAGGGGTTTCACAAGGATGCCAGATTACTGTGCTGCCAGGTGAGTATGGCTGGTGTGGCAACCTGCTCATGCAGAAACACCTTCCAGAACACTCCAGGAAAGCTCCTTGTATACTGGCCATGGCTTAAGCTTTTTAAACTCTAAGCCTAGAGTTGTTTTACATCCCAGTTTCTACTGGCAAGAACATAACTCTCAGTCTAGATCCCCCAAAGTGCTAAATCATTCTGACAGTTTCTGAGATTAAAACCAGGAGTCTCTTCCCTACCATGAGGGTCATCCAAAATGCCTGCAAGCCAATTTCATTGTTGTAAGCCCACAAAACCTACAAGCCAGGCCAAAATTTCCAACTCATCTTACCACAAAATATAGATTTCTGCTTAAACTCCGTATTCCTGGGCTTCATGAAAGAATAGAATCACAGTAAAAATTGTAACTCACACTTCACTGGCTCTGGCCTTCGAGCCTTCAACACCTTCAGTACCCTACAAAATCCCTGTCAAGTATTTGTGGGGGTCCCCAAGAGGTGCCTCAAAAACAAGAATACTCCTACAGGGCACCCCAGTCTCTAACAAGCTGTGATACTGTTCTTCCATCTTTCACCAGGAACCAAACTTGCCAACTGATGTCCCCAGTTTCAAATAAGCATCATCCTGAAGCACTTGAGGGCTCACAAGGCACTTGTGCCCCTTCCTGCTTCACTAAATTAGAAGTATCTCTAATGCTGTAAAAGCTGTGCTATTTGTGTTCCAACAACTTACAAAGCTTTCAGGTCACTAGGTCTCTAATCTGTATAGGACTCGCCCAAGAGTCACGGTTAGGGATGCTTGAACCAGAAGATAAAGCTGAGTGGCAATTACAGTGTTTTACTCAAAAAGACTTTCTCTCTCATTCAATGTCTGGATACAGGTGCCTTTTTCTTCGGGGCAAGGGCTTCCCAAAGGAGAATCCTCAGCCACCATGAACAAAGGCTTCTGGTGAGTTTGTCCAATTTGTAACATGTTCCCAAAAGAGTCTCAGAATTTAGCTCTGGAGGTTGGAAGGAAAGAATGTATGTGAACTGAAATTCTGGTAATCAATATTTTTTTCCTTCCCCACCATTATTGTAATTGATCTTCATCCACTTGTGGTCCCTAAATTTTAACTTCAAAAGTCATCTTTTCCCTCGTGTGTCAAGTAAATCAATGATCATTGCACGCAATCACCTTGACTTTTAAAAGAATTCCTTGCTGAACTGATTTTATAAAAAGAAAAACTAATTTATTGTAGTACAATTCACCCCTTACTTTGTTTCCCACTCAACTATTCCCATGATCCATTTTCTAAAAGTGGCAGCCCCATGCACATGATCTCTACTGCTGCTTTGAATCCCAAGTGGCAAAAATAGGTACATAGTAAATGACTAAAAGACATATTTGTACTCTGGGGAAATGTGTGAAAGTTGCATGCTGTAAATAGTTCCTATTTTCTAGAAGAGTACATTCCTATCAAAAAGATAAGTTCATTCAGATATAGCCCCCATTAATTTTCATGTTTTTGAAACAGATACTATCGTTTTCCCTGTTCCAGCTAAGAGATAAAGCATCCTTCCAGGAAGAGGCAGGGACTAGGCAAATAAAACAGCTGTGTCAAATGGTTGGATACCAAGATATCTCAGGTACTGATATTTCCTTTATAACAAAGTTGGCAATATGTTATAGGCACCCTCAGAATTTTGGAGATTGGATAGCCAAGTAGCAGAGGGGTCTGGGGGAGTGAGAAAAGACATTTTCTCAGCCTGAATATGTGGCAAAGCCCCACAGGCCTGACAGACCTGTCCACAGTCTTCTCAGAAAATACAGAACCCAATCTGTTGCGCCATTGAGGCCCCTGCCACCCTGAGGTCAGGCGCCCACTCAGCATTCTGGGAGAGGAAGCTGAGGGCTAGAATGACTGAGCAAAGATTGCACAGGCACTTTCATGGGGCCTCAGTGTACCCTCAAGGACACAGAGGTGCTCGCACACATAGTATTTGACCATTGCACGCATGTGATTCTAGGTGAGCATGCTTCACTTGAAAAGACAGAGACATCAGTCTTCTCCCACTGTTTCTTCTTTCATTCCTCCATTTCACTTCCCCTTTCTCCTTTCACTCCTTCTACTTCCTCCTTGCCTGCTTTCCCTTCAGGCATGCCTCCCCCTCCCCTTTCTTCCATAGTCCCTCTCACATTTTCCCTCTTTAGCTTCTGACAGGGCTGTAGAGACAACGTCCCGAGTATGTGGGAACTCTTCTCTGGGCTTCCTACATTCATTCCACAGCTAATAAAAGTTTCTCGAAACCAAGGATGTTGTTGGAATACAGTCCCCTCATGAATAGCACAATTACTGCCTTGAGTCAAAGGCAGAGCGTAGAGGAGAAATTAGGTGTCCTGGGTCATCCATGGTCCCTTACAGACACAAAGTCACCCTGCCTCCCTCGGGCTCTCATCTCATGCTTTCCCCAGGCCTCGGACCATTCCCTGTGGATGGCACCAAGCCTCAGGAAGTCTCCTCAGATCTTAAAATCTAACCTGGTCCCAGAGCCACACTATGATTTCACACATTTCCATTATTGCTTTATCCCTGTGTCAACACAACATATTTTTCATCAGCCTCTTGCTGTTTTAATTGGCATTTCAAGGAAGAGAAAGATGTATAGGGGGTTCCGATTGGAGAACAGGTAATTTAGTTCAATATTGCCAGGGGTAAGGTGAGCCTCAAATGTTCATTTGTCACTCGCATAAACTACTAAAATTATTCTACTGAAATAGCTATTCAAATGTTTAAAAAATATGTTATAAATGAATCTATAAACACCTGAACCCTGCACCTCTTCTCACATATATAACAGGAATGCAAGATTTTTTAAATGCCTCTTTTTGCTTTAGTTTTTTTAGGCATTGAACTGCATGTTCTTTTATAGATCATTCTTATTTCTCTTCTGAGAACAGGAAAATGGAAGACACTTTAAGGGATTTTTTTCAATTAAAATGAGTTGCAGAAAACTAAGAAATGTAACACTTCATTAGCAAGCATTTAATTTCCTAGCTTTTTATTTTTAAGGAAATTTAAAAACCGTATGCTCTCTGGTACCATTTGTGTTTTTCAACTGAAGTATACATTATAACCTGGAACAGGGAACTTTTGATAAATATGATGTATTAACAAAAGACTTCAACCAGAATTATTAACTGTGATTTCTGCCATTTAATGCTGATAAGTATAAGCTGTTTTTGCTTGAAGAAGCAAGAAGAATGATTAAAAAGCATATATTAGAAACTGCACATACTATTGATGTAATGTTTTAGTGTGAAAATGGTGGATGTCTAACTACAGTTACTTATTTAAGGTACCTCTAGGTAAGTAAAAATAAAATGTTTAATATATTTTTAAAAGTAATATTTATAACAATGCCCTCTATATTATAAAAGCTTACTCAATCACAAAACATTTCGCTTTTAGACAGCAGTTTTAGAGATCATAATATGATGCTGTCAGTTCTAATGCATTCAGAATGGCTGAAGATAGGTAACAATGTTTTAATAAGCTGACAGATTTCATGTTATATACTTTTCATGTTATATATTACATGTTATACATATATATTCAAAATTCTTACAGGATTCAAGTCCAGTCAAAATATAAAGCCACTCAGGAACAAAATTTAATTTTTTCATGATGATGGTTCAAAAATCATTTGAAGATCTGGTAGTTTGTGGGTTATTGCTATGTACAGCCATTCTCATGGTACAATACATGCATTTCAAGCCTATCTGCTGGGGCTTCCCTGGTGGCGCAGTGGTTGAGAGTCTGCCTGCCGATGCGGGGGACACAGGTTCGTGCCCTGGTCCAGGAAGATCCCACATGCCGCGGAGCAGCTGGGCCCATGAGCCATGGCCGCTGTACCTGCGCATCCGGAGCCTGTGCTCCACAACGGGAGAGGCCACAACAGTGAGAGGCCCGCGTACCGCAAAACAAAACAAAACAGAAAAACCCCCAAAGATTTCAAGTCTATCTGCTGGGCATTTTACAGAGTACAATCTGTTTGAATTCTGCATAAAGGGAAGTTTAACATAAATTCAAATTCTGCAACACGCTATCTCCTGGCTTTTGGATGTCAAGCCATTGTCCCAACATTAAGCATCTAAGAAACAGCCCCACAAGAAAAATAAAAACTATTAATAAATGTCAAAGACTGTAATGCAGTATCCTGGAACTAAATTAATATCTCTGCATTCTCTCCTAAAGAGAACAATATAAACTCTATCCTTTTTTTCTCACTTCCTTTTCTTTCTTCTGGTCTTTAGACCAGACCAAAATACTAGTATATTCTATCTGCATTTTGATCTTTGAATGTGACATCTAAGTATTAACAACTTTTTGTACATGGCATTATATTCACTTATAATTGCACATATAATCACCACATGTTAACCAGCATAACTCCTGATCGAAGTAAGCCACTTATACATGATTTCGAAAGTTTCCTGAACTACTTCATCGAGGCCCCTTTCAAATGAGCCTTTCAAAATTACTTTTAATTAAAAAAAAAAATCTAGAGCTCCTCTCCAGGTCGTGTTAGTCACAGTTCAGCATTTTTTCTCTTTTTTTCTTTTTCTTTTTAATTGCCAGGAGAATGCCTATCTTCTATCAACTCATTCATAGTCTATTACCAATGCTAAAGATTTTAAAATACACATTCCTGAAAAATTCACAGGTCTTTTACTCAATGTTTCCTGCCTTTATTTCCTTTAAATAAAATATTTTCCATTTCACAAGTCTAAGCAAATATAATGAGCAATTTGGGACAAAGGGTGACAATTTAGAGACAGAGTATATGCATTTTACATGCTGACTACAAAAAAGATGGAAATTTCAGCTGAGCTCTTTATCTGCCACTTACCGTTCTTAGAATAATGGCTGATAATGACAGAAATCACACTGGCTAATAGCACTATTAACATCTTCCATGTTAGCTTACACTCTTGCTATACATGAGTTCCTTTTGTAAATTTTTAAAGTTCTATCTGGATTTTCTATGAAAAAAAAAAGAAACATGACAATTTGGGGAATTTAATTCATAAGCCACAAACATTCACCAGCTTGCAAGATGCCCTCCATCTTTAGTGTTCCATTGTTAAAACCAGAAGATTTGTCTTTGTATTCAAACCATAATTTTGTTTTTCACAATTCTTTGAACCTGATCTATAAAAATCTCTTATGGATCTAGTGGGTCATTAAGTGGTACAATAATCATTAGATGTATTTATCTTTCTGAACCAATGTGAGGCCAAGACACAGGGTGATAGTGATGTATATGTCTTTCCAGAGGCTGCAATTTCACAGACTCTCTGGGCATTATTTTCTAGTATTGACGTGAATACATTTGCTTTTTTTTTTTTTTTTTTTTGGCCGCATGGCTTGTGGGATCCTAGCTCCCCAACCAGGGATTGAACCCAGGCCCCTGGCAGTGAAAGCACGGAGTCCCAATCACCAGACCGCCTGGGAATTCCCCAGAGGATCCTTTTATTTATTTATTATTTTTTAATAGATTTTTATTGGAGTATAATTGCTTCACAATACTGTGTTAGTTTCTGTTGTACAACAAAGTGAAATCAGCCATATGCAGAAGGAGGGGATACACATGCATTTTTATTAAAGATACAAAACCGTCATGAACAAAATGTCCTAAGTAAAATGTTGTAGTTTTTGTTTACTTGTTTGTTGTGTTTTGTTTTTGTGACTTTAAAAGAACACAATTAACTTATAGAAAGAACACCAACTGGAAAATCCACAATTAGTTATGTAGCTCTTTTCCCTGAAGAATCTTTGCACAATTTATTTTGGCTTGTTTCTGTTTCTTATGATGAATCAAAGGGCCTTTGCAGAGAGAAAAAAACAAAACACCTAGGTCTTTTGAGCTAAGATGATTACAGCTGAAAAGACTGGATACATTTCTTGAAGATGGGGTAAGTTAAGAACACAGTTGTCATAGCTTGACTAGAAAGGGATTTTGCTGCCTAAAAGATATGGCATGTTTGCTTTCTGTAATTGTGGACACAAATAATCCATTTGCAGCAACATTTCTCAATTTATTGTTTATAAACCAGCTTCAATTTAAATCAACAGAATAAGTTCCAACAGCGCATTTGTTACTTAGTGATTGGGAGCTCAGACTGTATTTTACCATAGATGAAATGTTATGAATATTGTGTAGGTAGCTAGGCAAGGCCACAAAACTTCTTTCATATTTTCCATCATTTTGATGTGCTTATCAAGCACCGATCAGTCACAACGTAAGAAACTGGGGATGCTAATATAATAGAGAAGGCCCACCTCCCCAAGATGCTCCAGTTAAAAGAAGAGTAAAATAGCAAACGAACCCCTTCCTCCAAGAAGTGCAAGTCTCTGTAAGACTGTGACGTGGTTAGCTGTCATATCTGTTTACTAGCTATAGAAATAGGCTAGTTTGCCATTTACTGGGCCTGTCAGCACTATACAAGTCTTGATTTTGTTGGTTCTATTTTTGTTTTTAATTTGGAGCATAGGTGGAAACTCTCTGGATCTAGATTTTCAGCATAAATGCAGAACATGCAAGCAGGACCGCAGGTTCCTCCTAAACTTTTGGGTTGTGAGAAAGAGGTGTGAATTGGGAGATTGGGATTGACATATATACATTAATATGTATAAAATGGATAACTAATAAGAACCTGCTGCATAAAAAAATGAATTAAATTTTTTAAAAAAAGAAAAAAAGAAAGAGGTGTGAGAAAAGTTACCACAGTGATGTCACTCGATTTTCTAACTTGATGTAACAGTAAGATTTCATTAATATTTTAAGTCATATTTCAAATTATCATAATTCATAGTTGTATAAAATATGGTCAGTTCCAGGAGTCCTCACAGAACAAGTACCCTGTTTTTACTCTGCATGGTATGGTCTGTGATATGGGGGTTACACCTTGGACTTCACATGAGGGAAGGAGTTGGTTTTGAAAGAGGAGGAAGAGGAAATGATAGCAAGGGTCGGAGGGAAGGAAAGGTTTGTGCCCTGAAGCCTGACTGGCTTGATTCGGCAAGTGTTCTCACCTAGGCCTCTGCCCAGTAAGCTGAAACTAAGGCCAGGCTCTCATTCTGGAGAGTCCAACATGCTGGGAAACCTGGGCCTGATGAAAGTGATAGGAAAACATGCAACAGGATGATAAACTTGTAAGTTCAACACCACTTACATGCTTAAGAGCCTCTTTATTCAGGCAATTTAGTTTTGTTTGGAGAGAGTCCAATGTTCAAATCAGTATAATAAAACATTAAAGAAAGGGTATTTATAAAAATAAGAGAAATTTGAAAATGTGATTTTTAAAGAGCTATCCCTAGAAAAGTACTGATTTGTGACCTAAACCTTTTCTTTAAGCCTTGATTGTAACTGGTACTCTTTTGTGTATCTTCTTTTCTCTTTTCAGTAAATCTTGGATTTTTATCATTTTGGTATGGTATTCTGTTTTTCAAAGCTTCATCATTTCTCTACTTTAAAGTAAAAGAATGTGTATGTGTCTTTCTCTACATAATCCCAGTGACATTTTAAAAAATCCTTTTATAATTCCCTCTACTTAAACCTGATGCTTTTATCAGTGCCTCTCGGAAATGTTCAGGGGGGTTATTGCTATGAAAACCTATGCAGAAACTTTTATGTTCTTGTCTACCAGTACCCAGAGATCCTTTTTCTCCTAAACGTTTCACAGCATATGGCTACTGACAGCACATTCCTTTTGAATTTAGTGTCTGGGATGATTACCTTACATTTCTATATATTGAATTACAGATACCACTTCTTTACATACTCTCTTTCTAGTCAGCCAATTCCCTCAGTTTTATGGCATCCTTTACACCTAGCTTCCCCCACCATCATTTTATGTCATTTGCACACTTCATCATGTCAATTCACGTTTCATTTTGCAAGTGATTGCTCCATTTATATATTTTAGTTGTCTTTAATGTTTCATGTGAGGTTCTACAAGATCCTTTTATAAAGCAGAAGTTAAAATTTTAACTAGGTGAAACTTTTATTTTTTAAATCTTTTCAGTATTTTTCATTACAATAAAAATATATACCAAGTCTCCTGAAAGTGTTAGCTTTGGGGTCTGTGACTCTTTTAACACCTTTTAATGATTAGGTACATTTTTGGCAACTAAACTTTAGATTTTTGTCCAAGACAATGCTGCTTTAGGGAGTAACCATTGTATTTGGAACATGGCATTTACCTAATTGTATTTGGAATCCCAAGAAAACAAATTACATAAATCACTGTAACTTTTCTGTGCAGCATTTTCTGATAAAATTATTAGTATTCAATTTCCCCTGTATTTTAAAATAGTTCTTAATTATGACATTTTCCTCATTAAAATCAAGTATAATTCTATAGTGATATAGATTTATTAGACTTTTATCATCTGGACATTCTAAACCAGGGCACGAAAATGTTTAAATTGCATTTTTTCCAATTTCTAAATTCCTTTGTTCTTATGTCCTTATTTTATTCTGTGATTACATTTCTAAGTTACACAATTAAAAGGTAACACTAGGAGATCCTCATTAGACTGTGGACTCCTAGAGGGAAGAGATTTCATCTTATTTATCCTTGTAACTCTGGTACCCTTTTGGAGAATAGCCCTGCTAGCAATATAAAACAGATTTATCAAACTGATTTTTTAATGCATTAATTTTTTTCCCAAACAGTTTTAGTGCATTCTTAATTTCCTATTAAATTCACTGCCATCCTCAGGTTTTTCTCATTCTGTTCTCCTACTGCATTTTGTATCATATTCTCCATTGTAGAATCAAACGTATTTTACTATTTTAAATTAAATTTTATTGTACAATATATACTCAAAGTAGAAAAGTTAGGAAATACAAAACCAAAATGTCTCTGAATTCCTCACCCAGTGACAGACATGCTGACTTAAGTGAATATAATGCAAGCCTTTTCCCCCTGCATACAAATACAACAAATATATGCTGCCTGCATGTACAAAAATAGGGATCATATTACCTATGCTACTTTGCAACATCTGGAGCATTTCTATATGTCAATAAAGATACAATTATAGCATCATTTTTAGTAATGGCATTTTGTTCCACTACAGATTTTCATATAAGTTATTCGCTAAAATGTTGTATACTGTCAGCCCATAACTCAGGGCCTACAACTACTTTGATTTTTCCTGCACATAATTTTTAAAATTGGAAAATAGCTTACAAAAATATGGATTTCCAGTTTATTTTGATAAATCAAAAACTCTAGTAAGCCTGAGCCAACACCCCTACAAGAGCAACCATCTGCTAGAGCTGCCTGCATGGTTTACCACACTCCCAATTCACCACCAATCCCTATTGTCCTACACCCAGCCTACTTCACTAATTTCAGTTACCTTTCACTGGCTAATCTCCTCTGAGTAAATAATTCCCTTTCTAGGGGGATTTTTCACTATTACAAAAGCCTTATGATGAAGAACCATTTTTATACATTC
The DNA here is from genome assembly GCF_949752795.1 of Hyperoodon ampullatus. Classification (NCBI taxonomy): domain Eukaryota; kingdom Metazoa; phylum Chordata; class Mammalia; order Artiodactyla; family Ziphiidae; genus Hyperoodon; species Hyperoodon ampullatus. The sequence goes on from NC_136918.1 coordinate 14,730,703, forward strand.
ATCTTTGCACATTCTTCTGATTTTTTCCCTTAGGATGAGTTCCTAGCTGTGGACCTGTTGAGCTAAAGAATATTTTTAAGTCTTGATTCCTCTCATCAAATTAGTCTCCAAAAAGTTTTTACAGTTGTACACTCCTACCGTCAGATCCTGTGAACACGTTTCAACCCGCTAGCCCTCCTCTCCTCTGTTCACATGGGCCACAGTATTCTACTTATGCTTTATTGATCTGGAAAGGATAAACAAAATGATAATACTGTCAGCAAGGGTGAGGCAGAGGGGGGCCATCCCATACTTGCATAAATCAGTATGTATCTGGCAGATTGCCTGCATTGTAAGTATTCACATACTTCTCCCCTATTAGAGGATAGTTGCTAAGACATTGTTAGACATGGAATTTTCAGTCTATTCATTTTCATTAATCATAATACAAAACTACACATTTGCACAGATTCCCTGGCTGTACTTCTATTCTGTTAATCTTCTTACGTAACTGAGGAAACTTAAAGAAGAAGGCTAAGCTAAGGATATTTTGCCTTTTAATCCCTTAGCTGAAACCATATGGTGAGTTTACTTTATGTGAGAAATTCAGTTTGCATGTTATTGTCCTTTGAGGGAAGACTTCCTAATTCCATGGGTCTGGTTGATTTCTACACATCCTAGGCTATTAAAATAGTTCTGACAATGAGAGAGAAAACAATGAGGAAAAAACACTGCAATGTGTTAGATTCTGATTTATTTTCATACAGATTATGGAAGCCCCATAATTAAGCCCAGTCCTAAATTGTCACTTTCTGAGGGACCGCAAATTTCTTCTGCATTTCACTACACACACCCCTCTCCCATATTCACCTTCTAGACTTACAGACGATGTTCAATACATATTTGTTAAATCCAATGAATTTCACAATTAAACAAATTAGTTCTCTTAAAAGAAAAAACTTTCCTGGTGTTTTACCCAAGTTTCCCCCTAATGAAATTAGGTCCATAATTGCTCATGTGTTCAATCAATTCTGAATCTCATCACAAGAGAAAATATTTCAGTTTTGAAATAATAGAAGAAAGGGTGTGTGAGAGATAATGTTCTTTAGTTTTAAAAAAGACTAATAATTCAAATAATTTCAAATAATTGTTCAAGTAATTTCATCAGCTATATCTATAGCTATACACATATATTTTATATACATTTACACACAACCACATATATATATAATCACTTAAGTCACAGATAGAACTATAGTATACTCCCTGCTTTTGCAGACAATACTATTTGTAAAAGATTGTCATAATTAACAAATAAATAGCTCAAAATATTACACATCCATGAAAATTCCTAAAGAGAATAAACTTTCCATGGTCAAAATATATCTTTGGGGGTAATTATATTTCTCCTTCCCCAGTAAATCCTGGAAGCCATGGCAACTTCCAAACATCAAGAGAGACACCGAGGAGACTAGTTTCTTTTCTACCATGAGAAGATACTGATGAAAGATGGTCACATCAGCATACACTGCAGCGTTATCACCAATGAAAGTTTTTTTTCCCAAGAAATAATAGAAATAGAGATGAGCTAGGGTTGCTTTATAAATCATATTTTGAATTGTGAATTTTTTCAGGTGACTAAACTGAAGGGTAGAAAATGGGAAGCCATTTGCCATTTAATCCATTTCATTTAAAGGATCACTAGCTATATTTAATGACATCCAAAAGTAAACTCTTCAGAAGCAGAAATACTAGGCTAGGAAGGCAGGCAGTAGAATCAGGAAGGTTATTCTAGTTTTATTTCATTTTGTTGAAGGGCAAAGGAGCTTTTAATTTATAATAAGAAACTGGAGCGAGGGGGAAGATGGCGGAAGAGTAAGACGCGGAGATCACCTTCCTCCCCACAGATACATCAGAAATTCATCTACATGTGGAACAACTCCTACAGAACACCTACTGAACGCTGGCAGAAGGCCTCAGACACCCCAAAAGGCAAGAAACTCCCCACGTACCTGGCTAGGGCAAAAGAAAAAAGAATAAACAGAGACAAAAGTATAGGGACGGGACCTGCACCAGTGGGAGGGAGCCGTGAAGGAAGAAAGGTTTCCACACACTAGGAAGCCCCTTCGCAGGCGGAGACCGCGGGTGGCGGAGGGGGGAAGCTTCGGAGCCGCGGAGGAGAGCGCAGCCACAGGGGTGCGGAGGGCAAAGCGGAGAGATTCCCGCACAGAGGATCGGTGCCGACCGGCACTCACCAGCCTGAGAGGCTTGTCTGCTCACCCGCCGGGGCGGGCGGGGCCGGGAGCTGACACTCGGGCTTCGGTCCAAGCCGCAGGGAGAGGACTGGGGTTGGCGGCGTGAACACAGTCTGCAGGGGGTTAGTGCACCACGGCTAGCCGGGAGGGAGTCCGGGAAAAGGTCTGGAGCTGCTGAAGAGGAAAGAGACTTTGTCTTCCCTTTTTGTTTCCTGGTGCGCGAGGAGAGGGGATTAAGAGCGCTGCTTAAAGGAGCTGCAGAGACGGGCGTGAGCCGCGACTAACAGCACGGACCCCAGAGACGGGCATGAGACGCTGAGGCTGCTGCTGCCGCCACCAAAAAGCCTGTGTGCGAGCACAGGTCACTATCCACACCTCCCCTCCCGGGAGCCTGTGCAGCCCGCCACTGCCAGTGCCCCGTGACCCACAGACAACTTACCCGGGAGAACGGACGGCGCGCCTCAGGCTGCTGCAACGTCACGCCGGCGTCTGCCGCCGCATGCTCGCCCCGCCTCCGTGCCCCTCCCTCCCCCCAACCTGAGTAAGCCAGAGTCCCCGAAGCAGCTGCTCCTTTAACCCCGTCCTGTCTGAGCGAAGAACACACGCCCTCCTGTGACCTACACGCAGAGGCGGGGCCACATCTAAAGCTGAGCCCCTGGAGCTGCGCGAACAAAGAAGAGAAAGGGAAATCTCTCCCAGCAGCCTCAGGAGCAGCGGATTAAATCTCCACAATCAAGTTGATGTACCCTGCATCTGTGGAATACCTGAATAAACAACGAATCACCCCAAATTGAGGAGGTGGACTTTGAGAGGGAGATTTATGATTTTTTCCCCTTTTCCTCTTTTTGTGAGTGTGTATGTGTATGCTTCTGTGTGAGATTTTGTCTGTATAGCTTTGCTTTCACCATTTGTCCTAGGGTTCTATCCGTCCGTTTTTTTTTTTCTTTTTAAAACAATTTTTTTCTTAATAATTATTTTTTATTTTAATAACTTTATTTTATTTTATCCTCTTTCTTTCTTTCTTTCTTTCTTTCTTTCTTTCTTTCTACTTTTCCTCCCTTTTATTCTGAGCTGTGTGGATGAAAGGCTCCTGGTGCTGCAGCCAGGAGTCAGTGCTGTGCCTCTGAGGTGGGAGAGCCAACTTCAGGACACTGGTCCAAAAGAGACCTCCCAGCTCCACGTAATATCAAACAGCGAAAATCTCCCAGAGGTCTCCATCTCAACGCCAGCACCCAGCTTCACTCAACGACCAGCAAGCTACAGTGCTGGACACCCTATGCCAAACAACTAGCAAGACAGGAACACAACCCCACCCATTAGCAGACAGGCTGCCTAAAATCATAATAAGGCCACAGACACCCCAAAACACACCACCAGACGTGGACCTGAGCACCAGAAAGACAAGATTCAGCCTCATCCACCAGAACACAGGCACTAGTCCCCTCTACCAGGAAGCCTACACAACCCCCTGAACTAACTTTAGCCACTGGGGACAGACACCAAAAAAAAAAACGGGAACTATGAACCTGCAGCCTGCAAAAAGGAGACCCCAAACATAGTAAGATAAGCAAAATGAGAAGACAGAAAAACACACAACAGATGAAGGAGCAAGATAAAAACGCACCACACCTAACAAATGAAGAGGAAATAAGCAGTCTACCTGAAAAAGTATTCAGAATAATGATAGTAAAGATGATTCAAAATCCTGGAAATAGAATAGACAGAATGCAGGAAACATTTAACAAGGACCCAGAAGAACTAAAGATGAAAGAAGCAATGATGAACAACACAATAAATGAAATTAAAAATACTCTAGAATGGATCAACATTAGAATAACTGAGGCAGAAGAAGGGATAATTGACCCGGAAGATGAAATAGTGGAAATAACTATGGCAGAGCAGAATAAAGGAAAAAGAATGAAAAGAACTGAGGACAGTCTCAGAGGCCTCTGGGACAACATTAAATGCACCAACATTTGAATTATAGGGGTTCCAGAAGAAGAAGAGAAAAAGAAAGGGACTGAGAAAATATTTGAAGAGATTATAGTTGAAAACTTCCCTAATATGGGAAAGGAAATAGTTAATCAACTCCAGGAAGCACAGAGAGTCCCATACAGAATAAATGCAAGGAGAAACATGCCAAGACACATATTAATCAAACTGTCAAAAACTAAATACAAATAAAACATATTAAAAGCAGTAAGGGAAAAACAACAAATAACACACAAGGGAATCCCCATAAGGTTAACAGCTGATCTTTCAGCAGAAACTCTGCAAGCCACAAGGGAGTGGCAGGACATCTTTAAAGTAATGAAGGAGAAAAACCTACAACCAAGATTACTCTACCCAGCAAGAATCTCATTCAGATTTCATGGAGAAATCAAAACGTTTACATACAAGCAAGAGCTGAGACAGTTCATCACCACCAAACCAGCTTTACAACAAATGCTAAAGGAACTTCTCTAGGCAAGAAACACAAAAGGAGGAAAAGACCTACAATAACAAACCCAAAATTATTAAGAAAATGGGAATAGGAACATACCTATCAATAATTACCATAAATGTAAATGGATTAAAGGCTCCCACAAAAAGACATAGACTGGCTGAATGGATACAAAAACAACACTGATATATATGCTGTCTACAAGAGACCCACTTCAGACCTAGAGACACATACAGACTGAAAGTAAGGGGATGGAAAAAGATATTCCATGCAAATGGAAATCGAAAGAAAGCTGGAGTAGCAATTCTCATATCAGACAAAATAGACTTTAAAATAAAGACTATTAGAAGAGACAAAGAAGGACACTACATAATGATCAAGGGATCAATCCAAGAAGAAGATATAACAGTTGTAAATATATATGCACCTAGCATAGGAGCACCTCAATACATCAGGCAAATACTAAGAGCCATAAAAGGGGAAATCGACAGTAACACATTCATAGTAGGAGACTTTAACACCCCACTTTCACCAATGGACAGATCATCCAAAATGAAAATAAATAAGGAAACACAAGCTTTAAATGATACATTAAACAAGATGGACTTAATTGATATTTATAGGACATTCCATCCAAAAACAACAGAATACACATTTTTCTCAAGTGCTCATGGAACATTCTCCAGGATACATCATATCTTGGGTCACAAATCTTGCCTTGGTAAATTTAGAGAAAACTGAAATCGTATCAAGTATCTTTTCCGACCACAATGCTATGAGACTAGATATCAATTACAGGAAAAGATCTGTAAAAAATACAAACACATGGATGCTAAACAATACCCTACTGAATAACAAAGTGATCACTGAAGAAATCAAAGAGGAAATCAAAAAATACCTGGAAACAAATGATAATGGAGACATGACGACCCAAAACCTAATGGATGGAGCAAAAGCAGTTCTAAAAGGGAAGTTTATAGCAATAAAATCCTACCTTAAGAAACAGGAAACATCTCGAATAAACAACCTAACCTTGCACCTAAAGCAATTAGAGAAAGAAAAACAAAACCCCCCCAAAGTTAGCAGAAGGAAAGAAATCATAAAGATCAGATTAGAAAGAAATGAAAAAGAAATGAAGGAAATGATAACAAAGATTAATAAAACTAAAAGCTGGTTCTCTGAGAAGATAAACAAAATAGACAAACCATTAGCCAGACTCATCAAGAAAAAAAGGGAGAAGACTCAAATCAATAGAAATAGAAATGAAAAAGGAGAAGTAACAACTGACACTGCAGAAATACAAAGGATAATGAGAGATTACTACAAGCAACTATAGGCCAATAAAATGGACAACCTGGAAGAAATGGACAAATTCTTAGAAATGCACAAGCTGCCAAAACTGAATCAGGAAGAAATAGAAAATATGAACAGACCAATCACAAGCACTGAAATTGAAACTGTGATTAAAAATCTTCCAACAAACAAAAGCCCAGGACCAGATGGCTTCACAGGTGAATTCTATCAAACATTTATAGAAGAGCTAACACCTACTATCCTTCTCAAAATCTTCCAAAATATAGCAGAGGGAGGAACACTCCCAAACTCATTCTACGAGGCCACCATCACCCTGATACCAAAACCAGACAAGGATGTCACAAAGAAAGAAAACTACAGGCCAATATCACTGATGAACATAGATGCAAAAATCCTCAACAAAATACTAGCAAACAGAATCCAACAGCACATTAAAAGGATCATACACCATGATCAAGTGGGGTTTATTCCAGGAATGTAAGGATTCTTCAATATACGCAAATCAATCAACATGATACACCATATTAACAAATTGAAGGAGAAAAACCACATGATCATCTCAATAGATGCAGAGAAAGCTTTCGACAAAATTCAACACCCATTTATGATAAAAACCCTGCAGAAAGTAGGCATAAAGGGAACTTTCCTCAACATAATAAAGGCCATATATGACAAACCCACAGCCAACATTGTCCTCAATGGTGAAAAACTTAAAGCATTTCCACTAAGATCAGGGCATGAATGAATCAATGAATTTGGTAAAGTAGCAGGATACAAAATTAATGCACAGAAATCTCTAGCATTCCTATATACTAATGATGAAAAATCTGAAAGTGAAATCAAGAAAACACTCCCATTCACCATTGCAACAAAAAGAATAAAATATCTAGGAATAAACCTACCTAAGGAGACAAAAGACCTGTATGGAGAAAATTATAAGACACGGATGAAAGAAATTAAAGATGATACAAATAGAAGGAGAGATACACCATGTTCTTGGATTGGAAGAATCAACATTGTGAAAATGACTCTACTACCCAAAGCAATCTACAGATTCAATGCAATCCCTATCAAACTACCACTGGCATTTTTCACAGAACTAGAACAAAAAATTCCACAATTTGTATGGAAACACAAAAGACCCCGAATGGCCAAAGCAATCTTGAGAATGAAAAATGGAGCTGGAGGAATCAGGCTCCCAGACTCCAGACTATACTACAAAGCTACAGTAATCAAGACAATATGGTACTTGCACAAAAACAGAAATATAGATCAATGGAACAGGGTAGAAAGCCCAAAGATAAACCCATGCACATATGGTCACCTTATCTTTGAAAAAGGAGGCAGGAATGTACAGTGGAGAAAGGACAGCCTCTTCAATAAGTGGTGCTGGGAAAACTGGACAGGTACATGTAAATGTATGAGATTAGAACACTCCCTAACACCATACACAAAAATAAGCTCAAAATGGATTAAAGACCTAAATGTAAGGCCAGAAACTATGAAACTCTTAGAGGAATACATAGGCAGAACACTCTGACATAAATTACAGCAAGATCCTTTTTGACCCACCTCCTAGAGAAATGGAAATAAAAACAAAAATAAACAAATGGGACCTAATGAAACTTAAAAGCTTTTGCACAGCAAAGGAAACCATAAACAAGGCAAAAAGGACAACCCTCAGAATGGGAGAAAATATTTGCAAATGAAGCAACTGACAAAGGATTTACCTCCAAAATTTATAAGCAGCTCATGCAGCTCAATAACAAAAAATCAAACAACCCAATCCAAAAATGGACAGAAGACCTAAATAGACATTTCTCCAAAGAAGATATACAGACTGCCAACAAGCACATGAAAGAATGCTCAACATCATTAATCATTAGAGAAATGCAAATCAAAACTACCATGAGATATCATCTCACACCGGTCAGAATGGCCATCATCAAAAAATCTAGAAACAATAAATGCTGGAGAGGGTGTGGAGAAAAGGTATCACTCTTGCACTGTTGGTGGGAATGTGAATTGGTACAGCCATTATGGAGAATACTATGGAGGTTCCTCAAAGAACTACAAATACAACTACCATATAACCCAGCAATCCCACTCCTGGGCATATACCCTGAGAAAACCATAATTCAAAAAGAGTCATGTACCAAAATGTTCATTGCAGCTCTATTTACAATAGCCAGGACATGGAAACAACCTAAGTGTCCATCATCGGATGAATGGATAAAGAAGATGTGGCACATATATACAATGGAATATTACTCAGCCAGAAAAGGAAACGAAATTGAGTTATTTGTAGTGAGGTGGATGGACCTAGAGTCTGTCATACAGAGTGAAGTAAGTCAGAAAGAGAAAGACAAATACCATATGCTAACACATATATATGGAATATAAGAAAAAAAATGTCATGAAAAACCTAGGGGTAAGACGGGAATAAAGACAGAGACCTATTAGAGAATGGACTTGAGGATATGGGGAGGGGGAAGGGTAAGCTGTGACAAAGTGAGAGAGTGGCATGGACATATATACACTACCAAACGTAAAACAGATAGCTAGTGGGAAGCAGCCACATAGCACAGGGAGATCAGCTCGGTGCTTTGTGACCACCTGGATGGGTGGGATAGGGCGGGTGGGAGGGAGGGAGATGCAAGAGGGAGGAGATATGGGAACATATGTATATGTATAACTGATTCACTTTGTCATAAAGCAGAAACTAACACACCATTGTAAAGCAATTATATTCCGATAAAGATGTAAAAAAATAAAAAATAAAGAAACTGATCCCAAAGTGACAGAAGGTAAAAACTATTCCAGGCTCAAGGAACCCGAGTTGACAATTGATATCTATCCACAATAGCAGCAAACTGTTTCCTTCTATAAACATTCAAGACAGAGCCTCTGACTCTTATGAAGATAGAAACTGTAGAGGTTATTAATTCATCTAAATAATGTGAGAGTTTTATGTAGACAAATATTAGCAGACCAGGTACTTGATTTTGTGCAAACAGTTCTTAGAGATTATATAATGCACACTTTTCAAAGGACCTGGGACTCACCATGGATCTATTTAATTGAACATTTCCAACACCCACTGTAATTGGGCCTTTTTATTCAAGAGTAGCTCAACTGCATCAGCATTGTCGAACTGCACAAGAACGTCAAGTTCTAAAACTTTTTCCTTGTATTTTTGTATCTTAAATTTGCACACTAGTATATTTTTTTCCTTTAATTTCAGGTGAAAAAATAGACGCAGATAATATCTGTCAAAAAGCTGTGTTTGGTAATTAGGTAGCTATTGCACAGTTGGGTGGTTTAGCTAGCATCCGTATGTAATATTTTTAAAACAATTCTTTATTGGGCTATAGCTGTCTTTGTTACAACACTGTATTTCCTATTGCCTTTTCTTTTTTCTAGAGCCCTTCTTCCTAACTACTAAGATCTCTGGCTGGCTTACTCATGTGGAACACCTTCAGTCTTACTGAAGTAGTAGCTGAATCTGAGAATCAGACATTATCAGTGGGACACAAGACGGGGGCATGACCTGCCAAAGACCACCCATAGTTCTTTGTCAAGCTGCATGTAGAGACATCCATCACTGGAGGTTTGGCATTGTTTCCCCTGGCAGGTGGGAATGGGAGAGAACTGCATATCCTTCAGGTTGAAAACCAGTGCCACACAGAGCCACTGTTGTTGACCATGAATATGTGGTATCCCTCATGTACACTTGCATAGAAAAAGTTGAGAACTACACTTCTAAATTCCACCCACCCAGAGGTATACTTACAGCTCTATTCCTCTTCAAGCACCATGTGCAGTATGTAATGTGTTCAAGAAATACTATTGAATAAATGAGTGAATCAGTGCACAAATGAATGCAAGCTTTTCACATCAACTTGAAACTTAAACATTTGATTGAGCCTAAAGTTCATGAAATCATTGTGGGACAGGGGATTTCACAGTAAACACTGCTCCTAAATAAAACAATCTGAGATCTCCGTACGTGAACTAGTAAAATGAACATTAATTCTTTGGCGTCTCAATTAACTCAGGACTCAAATTAATCACAGGTTATAACCTTGTTGGGAGAACAAGATAGCTGTCCTTTCCACCCTTTCTGAAGCCCCTAATTTTTCCAGAGCAAGTGTGGATCCACTGAAGGGAAAATCAATTCAGAAGATGCATAAAAATGACCCTTCAATGGATCACCACTTGCTCTAGAAAACATTAGGGGTTTCAGGAAGGGTGGAAAGGACAACTATCCTTCTACCATCCATGATCCCTCTACCAGCTACCATACTTCTTCAGCTCTAGTTTCAGCCTTTAATTAAGCTGATCAGAGAGAAGTCAACATGGCTAAAGGCAAAAGTGGTTCCTCGTGGCTGAGACAGCTAGCTGTCACCACACTGGATGTTCCTTCCTTCCATAATATAAGTTGTCATTAAGAAGTGGCTGCCCAGCCAGAGACTACATTTTCTGGTTCTCCGTGCATCTAGGTGGGGGCAATGCAACTAGTTCTTGCTAATGGGCTGTCAACAGAAGTAAGCTGTGTCACTTCAGAGATAAAATATTTGAAAAAGTAAATGTGCCTTCTCCTCCCTCCCTCTTTCCTCTTTTGCCAGCTGGACACAAGAGTGACAAAGTCTTAGGGGATGGCAGAACCACAAGATGAAAAGAGTCTGGATCCTTGAATCATTGTATGGGCATAGAAGACAGGCACTTCCAATCAGAAATACACTTACTGGCTCCTTAAGTGAATAAGAAATAAACCTGTGTTCTGTTAAGCCACTGAAACTTGGAGGACTACTTATTACAGCAGCAAGGATTATACTAATAAATACAGTCCCCTACCAACTGCACTTTATGCTTCAGCAATAACAATCGATGTGCAGTCTCCCAGATGGACCATGCAGGTTCATGCTTCCCTGTGTGTATAACGCTGAACCTTCTGCTTATAATACCTCATTTTCTCCACCTACTCTTTCTCCTTTCTGGCCCTTTGTCCTTGATCAAGTTATATTAATCCTTAGAAACCCAGCTCCTATGGTTCAGTGAAGCATTATTCTGTCAATGGGCTCCATTCCTGCCATGTGCTTCCTTAGTTTGTACATAATTCCACTTTTGCACATATCACAATATTTTAGAATTCTCTGTTTAAAGTATATCAACCATACAATATATACATTTGTCATGTTTCTACACTCTAAAGGTCCTAGTAGGGTGGTGCTACAGAAGAGCACTATATGCTAGGTTGCTATCTAATTAGGACTTTGTTTATTTTAAGTTAGTCTGATTCATGGAGGATCAGAAACAGAATCCGTTAGCCACTGGAAGATGGGGACAGCAATGAAGGGAAGGAATCCTGGTATGTACTGCTGTTACTGAATAAGTAACACAAGCTTGCAAATAAGAAAACAAGAGATAAAGACACAGACCTACTAGAGAATGGACTTGAGGATATGGGGAGGGGGAAGGGTAAGCTGTGACAAAGTGAGAGAGTGGCATGGACATATATACACTACCAAATGTAAAATAGATAGCTAGTGGGAAGCAGCCACATGGCACAGGGAGATCAGCTAGGTGGTTTGTGACCACCTAGAGGGGTGGGATGGGAGGATGGGAGGGAGGGAGACGCAAGAGGGAAGAGATATGGGAACATATATATATATATGTATAATTGATTCACTTTGTTATAAAGCAGAAACTAACACACCATTGTAAAGCAATTATACTCCAATAAAGATGTTAAAAAAAAAAGAATGAATGAAAGAAAGAATGCATATGGCTGATTCACTTCGGTGTGCAACAGAAATGAACACGGTATTGTGAAGCAATTATACTCCAATAAAGATCTATTACAAAAAAAAAAAAGAAAGAAAACAAGAGAAAATCACGTGCACTTCTATAAATTTCTAAATTTGGCAGAAGTTCAAGGGAAACAGGATCCTGATATAGGGGTAAGGTCTGATTCCCTAGGTTAATAACAATAGTTCAACATAAGGCCTTTATGGCATGCAGTATTTGTATCTTAATATATGTAAATTGTTAATTTAAAAGATGTAACCTTGGCTTTTGCTGGAATTTTTGTAAGGATTAAATGAGGTAATACATGTGAAAGCATCTAGAATAGGACCTGAAAGATAGTGAGTATCCAGTAAATGTTGGGTAAATGTACCTACAGAATGATGTCAATGACTAAAACAATTGCTATTTATTAAGCCAAATCCACGTGGTTTTATAACCTAAGTGTTGACCTGATTTTTCCTCCTCTTCATCGTTTTTTTCAGGCAGGGTTGTAGGATGATACATGAGAGGAGAATAAGAAACATTGTGGATAGTCATAAGACATTACGAAGTGAGGGAGCCTATTTACAAACTTTTCAGCATCCTTCATTTGGCACAAATTTGAAACAAGTTGTTTTTCAATTTAGAAACAGAATCTCTCGTTGAATGTGTCTTTTTAAATTATATTGTATTCTAGTGACTAGTTTTACACTGGTCCCCATAAAATGTACATTATTAAAAAAAATACAAAACCTCATTTGATAAGCCTATTACCTTATGCTCACGGCTGCCAGCTTTATTCTACTGAATTCAAATTTGCCTGTGGCAGTGCTTCGTATCTAATTTGTGACTTTTACAAGGTGAACCTTGAATCATTTTCCTTTGCCTCTGCTTTCATTTATCTAAATGAAAACAGTTTCTCTTAATGCATAGGTTTGCATGATAAGCCATTAATACCACAGATGGGCCCTGAAATGCTCATAAAAAAAGCATCACAATAAGTATTTATTGTTGTTTCACCCAGACGCAGAAACCCCACATATCTTTAATATGGCTGGCTACTTGATTTCTCCTTTAATAGAGCTTATTTACTTGATTTCATTTTCTCAAATAATTGTTCCTCCTCTGAGGGTTATTTGAGGGGAAGGGGTGGGGAGAAGGGGTGGAACGAATACTGAAACATGTGGGAGTTAGGCTAGTGGTACATTCAATTGATTAGAAGAATGAAATGAAATGAAGGTCAAGTGTTTTGTGCTTACATGGATGAACTTGTATGGAATTTATCTAACTCAGAAAAATGTCTGTGTTAAAACACAGCATTTCACAAACACAGCTTAGGGAAAAACAAACAGACTTCTTAGCTTACTAAATTTCACAGAGAATAATTCTCAATGGGAAAAACCAATCATGGGGGAGCTAGTGGTGTTTTCTTTAGCTTCCATATCATTTATGGTTGGTGTTCAGTGTATTTTTAAATCATATTTACATTCCAAATAACTTCTACTGTGTCACGAGCAATATTTGCACAACTTTGAAAAAAATCCTTAGGACTTATTTAAAACAATAAATTTCATTAAACAGCATGAAACTACTTCAAAAATTCCATATTTGTTGGCAGAACCCTGTGAAGGGTACCTCACTAGACACATAGTACCTGAGGGTCCAGAGCCCATGGTTTCACAGAAAAAGCCACACATCAAAGCACCAAGAACACAAAGAGGGGGAAGTCGGTCCAGTGTGGGTATCAGAGGGGCTTTCTTGGATGAGATGGCAATTAAACTGGGCTTAAAGAATGTGGAATTAGCAGGCAAAAAGGAACCTGGAGAAAAAGAGCTATATAAGAGGGTAAAACATGAACCAAGTTTGCCAGGTACGACAGAGCAACACGTACAAGGGAGACTACAACTAATTCTATATTGCTAGAACATGTTTTAAATTCCTTTCCTTGATGGCATTTAAGGACACTGTTCCCTGGAATTATATTTCTTTTACTACTAGTTCTTAGGCTGGAAGTTACTCGGTTAAATCATGATTTTTTTTAAGTACATATAATTTCAAGGATGAAAATATGGAAAACTCTTTCTAATGCCCCTTGTTATAGAAGGAAGCCTAATATATATATATATAATTATATACACATATATAACTTTAAAATATTAAATATTTGATATTAAAATATTTACTACATATATGTACATACATATATGACTGAGACATCTGATCAATTGTGAAAGCTGTAAAAAGAAAAAGGAGCATACTGAAAAAACAAAGGTTTACTTTTAAAAAAATTAATCATCAAAACTAAGAAAACTTTTTTTTTTATTTGGAAGCATTTTACTGAGCTTTTTGTAATTAAGGGAGAACTTGGGGCAAGTGAAGAATCTTTATTTAAAAGAATGATGACTTTAAAGAAAGTTATTTGAAGAGACTGTAAATAAAAGTAAATGTAATCTATTTAAGCTTAGATTTAAGAAATCCCTGGTGCATCATTTGAGGCAAATGAAAATTACCTCCTATAGATTCCTCTAGATATTTCCCTGGAAATGGCATCTCCTGGGAACCAAAAGAGATATGACTAATATTGGGAAAGCATACCCCTGCTACAGAGAAAATTTAGTTTGTATTTCCATGGGGTTTTCCATGCTGATTGTATAATATTTACTTGTTAACAGAAGAGGTTCATTCCTTATTACCTCATTTTTAATCCACTCAATTTCAGGAGTTATATGCATTTTGCATTTATTCCAATTCTTAGCAAGTGATTTTATGTGGCTCTTCTAATTAAAGCTGCCTAAACTGCAGAAGAAAATAATTTACATTTTGTCAGAGGAGTTGAGAATCTGCAAAGGATTCTAGTTTTATACATGGAGCATAGTGCTAGGACCAGCATTAATCTTGCAAAAGCAGATTTCGAAAATCTCATTTCTCTGAACAGAGTAATGTTGGGTGAGCTCAAAAGTACTCAGAAAATTCTTTTATGATGAATTGTAGCAGGCGATCTACTTAACAGACTTCAGTAACCTTTCCTTATGTATAGATATTGATTTCATAATTGGATTGTGAACTCCTTGAAGGTAGGAATTACTGTGGTATCTACCCCTCAGAAACTGACTTTTCCTCTGAAATCCATATTTCCAATTTTTTTTATTGTCAACAAATGCTGGCTACTGTCCAGTTTTTTTTTTTATTAAGACTACCTTTTTAGAGCAGTTTAAGGTTTACAGCAAAATTGAGAAGGTACAGAGATTTCTCACATACCCCCTGCTCCCACGCATGTGCCGACTCCCCCATTATCAACATCGCCCACCAGAGGGGTATATTTCATACCAATTGATGAACCTACCTTGACACATCATAGTCACCCGAAGTCCATAGTTTACACCAGGGTTCACTCTTGGTGTTGTAGATTCTATGGGTTTGGACAAATTTATAATAACATGTATCCATCATTATGGTATTATACAAAGTACTTTCACTGTCCTAGAAATCCTCCATGCTCCACCTATTTGTCTCTTCCCTTCCCATCCCCAAACACTGGCAACCACTGATCTTTTTACCATCTCCATAATTTTGCCTGAAAAGAATGTTATATAGTTGGGATCATATAGCATGCAGATGTTTCACACTGGCTTCTTTCATTTACTAATATGCCTTGAAAGTTCTTCCATGACTTTTCATGGCTTGACAGCTCATTTCTTTTTCAGCCCTGAAAAATATTCCAGTGTCTTGATGTACCACAGTTTATTTATCCATTCACCTCTGGAAGAATATCTTGGTTGCTTCCAACTCTGGGCAATTATGAATAAAGCTGCTATAAACATCCGTATGCAGGTTTTTGTGTGGACATAAGTTTTCAAATTCTTCAGGAAAATCCAAGTAGCATCATTGCTGAATCTTATGGTAAGAGTATGTTTAGTTTGGTAAGAAACTACCAAACTGCCTCCCAAAGTGGCTGCACGACTTTGCATTTCCACCAGCAGTGAGTGAGTTCCTGCTGCTCCACATCCTCACCAGCATTTGGTGTTGTCAGTGTCTGGATTTTGGCCATTCTAAAAGGCATGTAGTGGTATCACAAAGTTGTCTTAATTTGCATTTCCCTGATGACATATGATGTGGAGCATTTTTTCATATGCTTACCTACCACCTGTATTTCTTTTTGGGTGAGGTATCTATTACGGTCTTTGGCCCATTTTCGATACACATTTGTTTTCTTATTGTTGAGTTTTAAGAGTTTCCAATTTTTTCATTTAAAAAATAAATCTGTAGAGTATTAGTATGAATTAGATGACTAATTCTCAAACACAGAAACTATCAACTGAAGTAAAAACAATATCCCATAAGAAAGGAATATGCAACACTAAGCAAATATGTATAGCAGTGATTCCTCAGATTCTCCCCTGGAAGGTCTTACAGCCGCTTACTCAGATATCCATACACTGAGGAAAGGGAATATAGATCTTCCTCGACTTATTGTTTGGATTATGTCTTGATAAACCCATCGCAGGTTGAAAATATCATAAGTCAAAAATGCATTTAATACATCAAACCTATCAACGTTATAGCTTAGCCTAGCCTACCTTAAACATGCTCAGAACACTTCTTACATCAGTCTACAGTGGTGCAACATCACTTAACACAAAGCCTATTTTATAATAAAGTATTGAATACCTCATGTAATTTATTGAAAACTGTACTGACAGTGAAAAGAGAGAATGGTTATATGGGTACAGAATGGTTGTAAGTGTACTGGTTATTCACCCTGTGATTATGCAGGCTGACAGAGCGGAGGCGTGCTGCCTCTACCCAGCATCTTGAGAGAGTATTGTACAGCAACCACTAGGCTTGGAAGAGATCAAAATTCAAAATTTGAAGTACAGTTTCTACTGAATGTGTATCACATTCACACCATTGTAACGTGGAAAAACCATTAAGTCAAACCACCCTAAGTTGGGAACCATCTATACTTGCTGATTGCAGGGTCCAAGTTAATGCTGATTTAGGCATCTAATGTACCATTATGCTTCCTCTGTTAGAGCAGGGACACAGGGGTGTCAAGTGATCACTAGAGTCCTGGTCTACATCTGCCTCACAGAGAGGATCCATTCTGTGGTCATTTTACCACTTCTCAAATAAATAATTGGAATGGATATGCTAAGCATTGGTAGGATCTTTACACTGATTCTTTGACCTATAGAATCAAGAGTTATTATAGTAAGAAATCCCAAGTAGAAGCCCGCGAGACTACTCTTCTACTCCACCAAGATAGTAAAAAAACAAAAAAACAAAAAAAAACTTGCGGGCTTCCCTGGTGGCGCAGTGGTTGAGAGTCCGCCTGCCGATGCAGGGGACACGGGTTCGTGCCCCGGTCCGGGAAGATCCCACATGCCGCGGAGCGGCTGGGCCCGTGAGCCATGGCCGCTGAGCCTGCGCGTCCGGAGCCTGTGCTCCTCAACGGGAGAGGACACGACAGTGAGAGGCCCGCGTACCGCTAAAAAAAAAAAAAAAAAAAAAAAAACTTGCAACCCAGGGGAATAGCAGAGATTAGTGTCATCTTCAAGAACCTAAAAGGTGTAGAGGTTGCCATCTCCGCATTATCACTACTTACTTCACCCGTCTGGCTTTGCAGAAACTATATATATCACAGTGGATGACTGTGGACTACCACAAACTTAACCAAGTTATAGTTCCAGTTGCAACTACTGTGCTGAGTATGGATGGTACCTTTATTGGAGGAGATTAACACAGCCTCAGGTACATGATACGCAGTTACTGAAATGACAAAAAGCATGTTTCCATAACTACTGGAAAGGAGCATGAGAAGTTCTAGTGCATTTGAAATGGATAGCAGTGCATATTCATGGCTTTGCCCTAGATCTATGTTAATTATCATAATAGTCCACAGGGAACTGTATGATTTGATCATGATACAGAATATCACTTTGGTCCACTATATTGAGGAATCATGTTCATCCAGACCTAATAAGCAAGAAATAGCAAGCACTCTGGTTGCCTTGGTAAGACACACAAGCTTTAGAGGGTAAAAGAAAAATCCTATGATGATCAAGTACCTTCAATATAAGTGAGGTTTTTAGGCATCCAGTGGTCTGAAGCATGCTGGAATATACTCTTTAAAGTGATAAATACCTCCTACCACTAAGGAAAAGGCATAATACTCGGTAGGTCTCTTTGATTTTAGGAAAAGCACATTCCACACTTGGAAATACTACAATGACTCTTACAGAAAGCTGGCTACTTTGAATGGGGACCAGAGTAAAATAGAGCTTTGCAACAGATCTAGGCAATGGCAAAGGAAACACTGTAGGAAGTCTTTGGCATTCTGGCAGAGCTGCAGTGAAGACCTCTAGGTTTCTGGAGCGATGCCAGGTCACTCCATAGCAGAGAAAAATATATCATTCAAAAATATATCATTGGTCCTGCTTCCTACTGGGCCCTGATAGAAACTGAGCATATAACCATGGGACCTCAAGCAACCATGGAGACAGAACTGTCTATCATGAGCTCCTTTCTATCAAAACACTAAAGTCGTAAAGCTGGGAGAGCAGTAGCAATCCCTTATTAAATGGAAATGGTAGGGTCTGGTGCTAGGGTCTGATTGTGTCCCCAAAAATTCATATGTTGAAAACGTAACCCCCAAAAAGATGGTATTAAGAAGTGGGGCCTTTGGTCATGAGAGTAGAGTCTTCATGAATGGGATCAGTGTTCTTATAAAAGAGACCCCACAGAGACCCCTTGCCCCTCCAACACTGAGCACGTGGAAAGAAGGCTCTGCCTATGAACCAGAAATCAGGCTCTTATCAAACACCGAATCTGTTGGAGCCATGACCCTGGACTTCCCAGCCTCCATACTGTGAGAAAGAAATTTCTGTTGTTTATAAGCCACCCAGTCTATGGTATTTTGTTATAGTGGCCCAAATGGACCGGTTTTGGAATTAAGTTCAGAGGGCAAAAGACAGCTGAAATAACAGGTGTCCCACATCTCATGTCACCTACCATTGTTACACCGACATTTCTTTAGCTCACTCCTGTGACCAGCAGATGAAGAAGGAAAAAGCCTGAGATTAATTTATGAATGGATTGGCTTGGTAAATAATACAGGACACTGCACTACAGCCCCATTCAGGGGTGGTCCTGAAAGACAGTGGTGAGCGCAAGTCCTCCCAATGGACAGCACATCTGATCTTTCACTTTGTATGGAGAGGGAAGTAGCCCAAAGTAAGAATCCACACAGATTCATGGCCAGTGTAGAATGGCTTGGGTGGCTGGTCAGAGGCCTGGAAGAAATGAGACTGAAAATCTGAAATGGACCTATGAGAGTGACCACAAAGTGTGAAGATATTCTTATTGCAATTAATGCCCACCAAAGAGCATCCACTATAAAAGAGGTGCTAAACAACCAAGTGGACTCAGTCCATAGATGTCAGCCAGCCTCTGTCCATGGCTATCCCAGTGTTTGCACATTTATCTCAAGAAAAGAGTAGCCATGGTGGCAGAGTTGGAGGTGCCTGGTCCCAAGAGCTGAGTCTCGCTATCGCCAAAGTTGATCTAGCTATTGCCACAAATGACCTCAGCAACAGAGACCAACCCTGAGCTCCCCATCTGGGTACCATCCCTCACTGGAAACATCCAGACACTTGGTGGCAAGTTGATTACATTGAGCCCCTTGTACCCTGGTTTCATGTTGACAAAGAATAATATGTATTTTAGGTATGGGTGCCTTCCTGCCGGCAGTGCCTCAGCCAGCACCACCATCTAAGGCATCATAAAGTAAAGTATCTGCTCTACCTTCATGGAATCTCACGTAACAATATTTTCAACCAAGAGACTCATTTTAAAGCAAAGGAAAGGCTGTGATGAGTAAATGAGAACGTGGTTCAATAATCCTATCACGTACCACACAGTCCAGAAGCTTCCAGTCTGATCAGCAAGGATTTGGCCTCTTGAAGGCACAGCTGAGTACCAGCTTGAATACGACTTCCTGTAAGGATGAGGTACCACCTTTCAGGATGTGACATGCACATTACCCAAAGCCAATACATGGTGCTGTGTCCTCGACTTTTAAATACATGGGTCCGGAAACCAAGAGGTCAAAGTGGGAGTGGACTACTCACCCTTGTTCCCAGTGACCTACTTGAGGAATATGTGCTTCCTGTCCCTGTGACTTTCAGCTCTGTGGGACTAGAGGTCTTGATTCCCAGGAGGGGAGGTTTCCACTAGAAGGATATCCTTAAGCTTAAATCCAGCCCAGTAGAAGCGCTAACCAAAGGGAAGGGGTTCTAGAATGAGTGACAGAGGAGGGAAATGAGAAGGATTAGTTACAGCCTGAGGATCTACTACAGCATCAGGGCTGCTGTCCCAATAATGCTCCTCTTGTAAGTTTTCAGGTTGTAACCAAACAGAATCCTGGAGAAGCTGTGCCTGGAGAGAATAAAGTTAAGGTGAAAGCAAGGGTTTCTGAGGGAGGTAAGAGGAAGTCTGTAGTGGACACTATTGATGACTAGCCTCGATTCCCCTTCTGACTGCTGCACCCCTCTCCCAGCTGTTGTGGGTGTTGGCTGCTAATGGCTCACAGCTGCCCCCTTCTGGGAGCCTCCTGATCTTGGAAACCAGAACACTCCCCAACATACCCAAAGTGGAAGACCTCAGCCAGTGACTGACGGGCAGGTATGCAAAAGGCCACCGCCCCCCTCACTTCAAGGTGAACCATCTCTGTAGTACAACTTGTACTTGAGAGCTTCCTTGAGGAATCAGAGTGAAGCTAGTCTCTAAGGCCACATTCTTGCTTAGCTCTTCCCCTGACCCAACCCACTTCCCTCATTACCCTTCTGAAAATGTTCCCCCAGTAAATCACATGAACAAGAACTCCTGTCCCTGGCTCTGCTTCCAGAGAACCCAATCTAAGACACCAGCTATATAAATTAAACATACACGTACATCAACAAGTCCACACAATTACAAGAACACACACCAATAAAAGGAAGCATATCAAACACATTAGAGTCACTGCCTTGGGGGGGAAATACGTTTAAAAGTAAATGAATAAATAAACCAAAAAAAAAAGAGAGAGAGAGGGCTTGCAGGGACCAATGTAGACACTGTGACACGAATTGAGGGCTGTGATTACCTCTGCTCTATACGTCTGAAATCCAAACATAAATAAGCAAATAAACAGACGGGTAGTTAGAAGGTCCTTTTTAGCAAATTCTCTCTCAAACTATGTAAATGCATTCAGGTAAGGTCTCGAATTGTTCTTTCCTCAACGTTTATTATTAGAGTGTTCTTGTACTTCCCGAGAGGTCAACCTAAAAAGATTAAGTAAAATCCCAGATGGTTTTTATGTGTCTGGGCCAACCTTATTTCTAGTATTCTAAACAGGACATTTGTCAAGAGTGCTTAATTTATTACTTTAACTGGATCTTACTTTTCCTTCGCCCTGCTTGGCCGCCATCTCCCCCTGCCCATTCCCCACGTCTACCCTTTACCACGAAGAATCTGAAAATCGTACCATCAACAGCAAAGCTACCAGAAGCATTTCAGCCCGAGTTCTTCTGTTTTGGCAAGCCCTAAAGAGTATGTTACAACATTGCAAACACAAGAACAGAGAAACACAATTTTAGCATAGGAACTGAATAACAGCTTTCCTTCTGAATGTCTTATGTGCTTTTAATAACTCCATGATTCTAGACACAACAATATGTGGCCTGCTTTATCTAATTGACTTTGCCACTATACTTTTATCTAATTAAATTAGGTTCAACTGGGGCTTCCCTGGGGGCGCAGTGGTTGAGAGTCTGCCTGCCGATGCAGGGGACACGGGTTCACGCCCTGGTCCAGGAAGATCCCACATGCCGCGGAGCGGCTGGGCCCGTGAGCCATGGCTGCTGAGCCTGCGCGTCCGGAGCCTGTGCTCTGCAACAGGAGAGGCCACAACAGTGAGAGGCCCGCGTACAGAAAAAAAAAAAAAAAAAAAATTTAGGTTCAACTAATAAATATTGATTAATGATCACTGCTCTTAGTTGCTACAAAAATCATTTAAGACACAATCCATCTATTCCAGAAGTTTCTAATCAGTGTTGGAGGAGAATCCTTAAATATATTGGGTCTTTCTTCAAATTTTCAAGGGGAAGTTTTCACACTCCTCATTTCCAAAAGTATTCTCATTTCCACACTTTTAAAATTATCTCCATGCTTTGCCTGGGAAAAAGTTGAAATTATTTTCTGATACAACCTTTCCTTTCAAATCTGCTTTGTAAAAGTTTTATATTATCCATAATTTCTTCCTTGCCCTGAGACAGCAATCTTTTATTTACCCATTGACTTGCTAAACTACCCAGCAAAGACCTTGACAGATTCTCAACTGTCCATAAGAACACTGCTCTTTCTCTTAATAGCAGAAGTGGGTTGAGAATGTTTGGGATGGCCAAGGATTTCATCAGAAGAAGTCATTAGCATAAGAAGCCTTTTGGCCTTTTTGGAGACAAAAGTTACTAAATCATTGCTTGGGAATATTCGGAAGGTGTTCTGCGCTCTGCTTCTTTTTCTAGAAATCCAGAGTCCTGCCAGCTCCATAGGTATCTAAGCAACCACACTGTGATGACACCTGGTATCTTCTTTATAAAGCATAGGCACGAAGTTCTGGGATGAGGACAGACCCCAGGACTAGACTCACAGTTGGGCTGCCAACCATCTTACTTGACTTATATTCCCAGTGTGACTTCTGCTCTTCCCAATAGTTCCAGGCGTCCCATGGTGTTTCACCCCTGAATGATACTATACATAGCAGTCTTCTGATGCAATGCCCTTGCCCCTTCCTCTACCTGGTGAACCAGGAAAAGGACTGAATGTCCACTTCCCACATCTCTTATGGTCTCAGAGCTACAAAAGTATTTGTGGGTAAGATACTGGTGTTCCAGAAAAGGTTTTATTCCCACTTAGTCTACATCGGATCAACAGGACTGGCTGTACAGCCCCTCACCAATACATCCTCAGCCCATACAACTCAGGAAGAAATGCCCAGTGAATAAGAAACACATTCACTTATCCCCCTCACAGCCAGGGGTACTTGTTCCTCCTCGAAATTTCAACACCAACCCCGCACTCTTACCCCCTCTCACATCATCTTTCACTTGCACATGTTTACTTCCTCCACCCTGGGGATAGAAGTGCCCACACAGGGGAATTACTGCCCTCTCAATGTTCATGTGTCATTTTCCATTCATAAGACTTATCTCTAGTCCAAGATTAACCTGCAAAGTCAATTCGCCTTTCTAAGAAATACAGCATATGGTTGAAATTCAGTCTTACAAATCAAGGGGCCTGGAATTAGCTACTTTGTCTTGCGTTCACTTTGCTTTATCTCCACAACACCCTCAAGTAAAATGTGTAAGTCAAAACACTTTAACTACTAGATATAAGGGCAGTGAAGATCCTGGGATCAGCTTGATCTATACCAAGAGTTCCCAGGACAAGTGGTTCACCTCAGAAGCAGCTGACCCCTCCGGAGAGGCCTGGTCCTTCTCTCCTCTCATCAGACACCAGGAGACAGCTGGGAACACTTTGTGGAAGCAGCAAAATCCTTCATGTCCCACATCTTTCCTTTGCTAAACCCCATCGTGCACTGGGCTCCCGCCCCCACAGATCCACGCTTCCCCTCAGATCTTCCCGCTATGCCCTATGGAACATCTCTGGAATTATAAACAGAATGTCATCTGTCCTCAGATTCTTGACTGAACATCACATCTCCCGCCTCCCTGTATAGAAACTGGCTTTTCTCATGAGACACCATGCTCTCTGTGGCTTCACAAGGGAAGACAGTGTCACCTCACTTCCCAGTGCCACCTCTACACCTCTATACCTCTAACTTGTGTAGCAAACGTCTGCCTCTTTGAGGCTCTCCCCTGCTGGCAATATCCTCCACACCACCATCACTCTGTGAAGACATTATAGTATCCCTCTTGTTGCATTTCTCCACCCCTAGATCTGATGTCATCCTGGGTAACATCAACATCCACACAAACTACTCAATACTATGTCCTTTTTCCTTGGTCTTCTCATTGCCGGGAACCCAGATATCCAGTTCACTCACAGCCACCTTGGACTCTAAATAGGCACCCCCAAAACTAAATGAAAACATCCTGCTTTGGCACCACAAACTTCACTCCCACCAGCTATCTGCTACAGTTACTCCTTCTCCTGTTCCTTAAACTTCTGGGTTCTCCAGTCCCACAGCCCTTCCACTTTATTCCAGGCTACCAGCCCCTCCATGCTTCATCACTGACCTCTGAAGATTAGCCTCAATATTTTGGTTCTTCAACTATCACTTGCCAATATTTTCAACACCCTTGAACATTATCTCTCCACAGCACCCATGTGGCCAAAAATCAACTTTATTTTTACTATTTTATTCCATTTTTTTTAACTTGGGATAAAACATGGTATATTTATCTTACGTTTGTTTAATCTGCTAGGTTTTTTTCATTTTATTTTTAGATTATTTTTCCATATATTAAATATTAGAATTTTCTTATCCTTGTTCAGTATAAAATGCCGTGTACTTGAAAATGCTGTGCAGAGCAAAAGTCATGCTGGACATATACAAGTAAGATAGTTCAGAGCCAGACTGCAAGTCTAACCAAAGATTCTGAACTATGCACTTCCCTTGCTTCCAGCATGGAGAAAATTAGCTTTTAAGCATACATTTATAATATTGTACTTTTTAGCTTCTATAAATGAAGCAGAGGAGTTGGGGGAGAGTGCAAGCTTTGGGTGACAGTCAGCGGAAAGGGAAGTCTTCTGCTTTGTGTCCCTACACTCACCCAGTCAGCCCTCCAGCTACCTACCTTCCCCACAAGTGGTTGTGCAGGTTGAATCTCCAGTCACTCTGCCTTTACTTTCATTCATGTATCTGAAACTTTACATATAAATTCAAAGACCTTATGCATTTTTTGACATAAGGACACCTGGCAGGAGGTGAGTAGGGGCTAGAACTGAGTGTTCATGCTCTGTTCTCTGACCTGTGTGCTCTGGCTTGGAGGAAGAGTGCCTTTTTCTAATTCATACAAAAAAAATATATAAACTACCCTTTTCCCATCCCTTCCAATGCTGAACCTCCAATACAAAAACGTTTAAGAAAAGTTGATCCAGTCAAACTACTGCTCACTTCACAATTCTCCCTCACTTCTCCCCTTCCCCCACTCCTTCCATTCCAGAGAAAAATTAGCAAAAGAGCCAACTATGTGTAGTGCCTGCAGTCAGACATACTTGAATTTGATCCCAGCTCAAAGACTTACAGACTAGGACCTTGGACACATTACTTGACCACTTTGAGACTAGGTTTCCTCATTTGTTAAATGAATAGGTATTAAGTTTTTATAAAGATTAAATGAAATAAAGGTAGTGAAGCCCCTAGTACAGTGTATGGCATATGGCAGATACCCAGTAAATATTTGCAGTTAGCCAACAAACAAGCAAGATGGATTGATGGATGGACACATAAAACAAAACATAGTCTTTGGATACCTCCAGTAACTCTGCTTTTAAGAAGTGACATATGATCCACATGACTGGAGTGATAACATCGCAGGAGAGAATCCTAAAAAACCAACAAGGAAGAAATTTTCGATAAATAGCCTTTATTTCTGGAATTTCCTGCATTTATTTTGCCTGGCCAAGGCAGGTTTTTATTACTGCAGGACAAGAAATGATCTGGGAAACTCTCCATCATTCAAGTATCTGAAACTTCACACGTAAATTCAAAGACCTTATGCATTTTTTGAATAAATTAAATAAATTACTAGCATTGTAGGTGTCTCAGTTTTACTGATAACTTGTTTACAGTGACATGCTAGTTCTAAGAAAACACTACTTATCCAATTTATAGACACATACTACATGTGGAAAGTACTGATAAAATGATATGAATTAATTTCAAACAGAACATATCAAAAACAAAAAAATAAATGAGTTAGTTTTTTTTTTAATGAGAGAAACTTTCCATGTTTTATACTTGTTTCTGTGAAGGGCTTTTATAATTGCTTATTCCTTGAATTTTAAGTGCTGACTAGGTTTATATGATTAAGTTCCTAAAATCAAATACAGCAAAGGCAAGGTAACAAAATGACTTAGCAGAAATTTGTGTTAACTATGAAATAATTATGGCTGCAGTCTCTCCTTCTCTGGTGCACATACATATACACATACACATACACATACATATATACAAACATACATACACAGATGTGTATGTACATACTCAGATATACACCCACACATGGGGAACTAAAGAGAAAATGATTGAAAAAAAGGACTCCACTTTCTAAAGTAACATAATACAACGTTATTATGACTTAAAACACCTCATCAATGAAAAGAGAGTCTACTTCAATCAACAGTCTACAAAATGGCATGCTGATGCAAATATTTATCCCTATTTAATAAAATATGCAAACGTAAATCCGTATTTAATAAAAGCAGTCAAAGACAATGTAATGTCTTAAAAGCCCTCAAAAGTTATTAAACAGAAAAAAAGTAGACTAAGTCTTTAAGAACCTTAAAATACTACAAAAACAATCAAATTTCTCTTTTTTAAAAAAATTTTTGACAAGTGTATCTCACTAAGATAGTCAAAGCAGTCTCATGAACAAAGTTATTCCACAAATACCTACTGAGTGCACACTGTGTGCCAGGTACAGTCCTATGTCCTGGGCAAACATCAATGAACCAACAAGTAAAATCCCTGCTCCCATATGGCTTATATTCTAGTGGGAGGAAAATGGGCACTCTTTGTTTGGCTAACTCCTAAGCATTATGAAGAAAACACTGTATAACTCCATTAGAAAACTTTTGTTTTAATATTTTAAATGTTTTTTAAAGAGAGAAAACCATTTTTTTTAAGAAATAGGAATAAGTAAAGGCCCTTGGAGACTTACAGAAAATTAGAGGGGGTTATATAATAGTTTTATCTCATAGAAGAGAAAAAAGAGACAATCTGGAAGATAGTTCCCAAGGAAGACTTTCTGATTCCTCAGCCAAAACAAGTTATGCTCTATTTCCCAACTATTTATGTACCTTGAAACAAAAATTACTTATGGAAGTCATACTATATTGGAGAAATATCGGTTGCCAAAAAGTCTAGCGTCTGGTGTGGGAGACAAAGAAGTAATTGAAAATTAAAATACAATAGGAAATGTCCATAAAAAGTACGTAAAGATCCTGGCCAATCTTAAGTGATCAAAGAAAATAACAGAGGATTCCTGAGCTGAGTCTTAAAATTTGTAAGGAGGTGAGAACATGTGATGGATTGCTAAAAATTTTAGGAACATCTGGGCCTGAGGATGTTTGCATGATAGTGAAGAGGGTTACACATGGAGAGGCTTGCAGAAGACTAAATTATGAAGGTCTTTTCATGTCATGCTAAAGATGCTATAGTTCACTCTGATGTCTCCAAGGAAATACCGAAGTAGAGGAGTCTTATGAAAAAACTTGTTTTGGAAAGTTCCATTTTAGGCAATGCAAAGGATGGAATCTCATCTACTCTAGGGGTGAAACTGGAGGCAAAGAGAGTGGTTTGGGAGCTGTGCTAGCTTCCAAGTGCTGTCAAAACAAATTACCACAAATTAGGCTTAAAAAAACAGAAATTTATTCTCTAACTGTTCTGAAGACTGAAGTCCAAAATCAAGATGTCAGAGCTACACTCTCTCTGAAGGCTCTAAGAAAGGCTCCTTTCCTTGGTTCTTCCTAACTTCTGGAGGTTGCCAGCAATCCTGGATGTCCCACGGCTTGTAAATGCATCACTCCATTCTCTGCCTAATCTTCACACAGCGTTCTTTCTGTGTCTTTCTACCCTCACTTGGCATTCTCCTATCTATGTCTGTGTTCAGATTTCCCTCTTCTCGTAAAGACACCAGTCCTTGGATTCGGGTCTACCCTAATCTACTATGAATTAACTTGGTTACATCCATAAAGGACCCTACTTCCAAATAACGTTATATTCTGAGGTTCTGGGAGAGCATACATTTGGAGGGAATGTTATTCATCCCAGTGCAGGAGCTATTGGAGCATAAATTTGGGGTGGGGGAACTTCCCTGGTGGCGCAGTGGTTAAGAATCCGCCTGCCAATGCAGGGGACACGGGTTCGAGCCCTGGTCCGGGAAGATCCCACATGCTGTGGAGCAACTAAGCCCGTGCGTCGTAGCTACTGAGCCTGCGCTCTACAGCCCGCGAGCCACAACTACTGAGACACTGTGCCCCAACTATTGAAGCCCACGCGCCTAGAGCCCATGCTCCGCAATAAGAAAAGCCACTGCAATGAGAAGCCTGCGGACTGCAACAGAGTAGCCCCTGCTCACCGCAACTAGAGAAAGCCCGCACACAGCAATGAAGACCCAGTGCAGCCAAAAATAAATAAATAAACAAATTTATTTTTAAAAAATGGGGGGGGAATATTATTCATCTCAGTACAGGAGCTATTGCAATATCCCGGGCAAAAGATGAGGATAGGCTAAAACTAAGGTAGTGACAAGGAACCAAAAAGGAGGAAATAGGTTCAAGAGCATTTGAGAAGGTTTAATCAATTGAGTTTAACGTCTTATTAGATATGCAGGGTGATTGATTGCATTGATGGCTCCAATTATTGGCCTTCCTGTACGTATTCTCTTTGACTTGGGCTTTTTTTTAGTCTCCTCCTACTCTGAGCTTGACTATCTTGTTACTTTTGACAGAGAAGGAGGAATCAAAGATAATGCCCATTGGTTTTGGTGACTAGATACATAGTAGAAAATGTTAGAGAAAAATAGGAACTAGTCTGTGGCTTTATAATGATATTCCCTCTGTTAGAATGTTATACCCCCTTGATTTTACTTCTAACTGAATGCTCAGGTCCAGCTTAAATATTGCCCTTTCTGAGAAGTATTGTCTGGTGCCCACCCAAACTTGTGTCTCACTCTCCTTAGCATTCTTAATAAATTATTTGTGCCACAACTCACCCTCCCTGCCATCAAACCACTTCTCTGCCTCCTTTATGAAACAGAATTCTTCCAAAGAATACCATACTGTAGGTACCAAATTCTGTATTAATAAGAGTTCAGTAAGAGAAGCAGAAGCACTAGAATATATATTATATATGTGAGTTATTTTATAATTTGACAATTTGTCAAATTTATAATTTGACAATATGTAATTGTGGGAGTTGGTATAAAATTCTCTGTAAAGCTGTTGTCTTCACATCTGATGTTGGAGCTTAAAGTCTACAGGGCAAGCAATTAAGAAGAAGACACATATAAAATGGGGGAGAGAGAGTTATCCTCTCTTGTGGGTTACAGGGAGAGCTGTTACCCACAGGCTCAAACTGGAGCCCACAAGATAGGCTGCAACCCAATCAGATTCTCACTATCTCTGACGCTGATGACATGTGTGTCTTACCAAAAAAAGTGGTGCTCTTCATCGTGGAACTAAACACACACCTCACCTCACCCACAAGTTGAGACAGCTGAGAGAGGATTCAGAGGAAGATGAAGCAGCTGTAGGCCTGGCTACTGTCCCACACCAGCAACTGACAACATGAGCGAGCTGTAATAGCACCTGCATTGACCTTCTGAGCATAAAAACAATATAGAGGCTGCTTCTTTTCGATCCTCCAAATCTTGCAAAAAATACCGCTTGTGGCCTATCCCAATTGGAAACATATAGTGAAGGAAATTCAGAGAAATGGAGTCTAGCAAGTTGATGTATTACAAAACACCATAGTCTACCCCTTGTCAACATGGCGCCCATATGCCTTTAAATCATATTTAACATCCAAAAAACAAAACAATAACAAAGTCAAGCTTCTAGCTAACATGATACAACTATCCCATGTACACCTAAAAAGAGGATATGAAGTCCCCTCATTATCTTTGAGGGATGTTCATTCAGCTCCTGATCATGGCAGGGTAAGGTTAGACTTCCCTAATCATTCAGCTTAAAAGTCCCCAGCCCAAGGGTTTCCTCTCTTAGCACCTGGCAATGGCATATGATACTTCTAGGTCTCTGTGTGCTTCCTCAGAGTGCGGGGCTACACCTCTGCAAGGGTCCCATTGCTATGAATTTCCTATAATAAATGCACCTTGCCAGGGCCTGATGTAAGCTCAGAGGGTCATTTCCCCTTGTCTGCTCAACAATGAGTTCTTTCAAAATCAACAAGTGATAATGAGGCAATTAAAAATTAAAATTTCCCTAAAATTATATTTGGATAATATTTTCATGAATGTTCACTATAAAGATCTCAAGCAATTATGAAATTTCCCCCAAACTGAAGAATCTATACCTCTATCAACTCAAAAACTTTGCAAGCTGAGTTCCTGATATTACCTTTCTGCAAACTGAATTTCTTTCTCCCTTTTCAAAATAACTTTTATATGGGAAAAAAGTTTAACTAAATAAGTTACAGTGTTAAACTTTGGAGAGGAATTTACCCAGTGATGAAAAATCTTACCAGTCTGTTTAAAATCCTATTTACCTGTTACTTATTGATTCTCATTTCCTTCTTTTTCACATGCAAAGTACAAACTACTTTACTAATCTTCACATGTTTAATTGCTCTCTCTGAAGACTAGACTCAGGCCAAAATCTGTCAGTTTTTTTCCTCTATGATTCCGGGACATGGTGCACAGCTGAGAATAAAATGAGGAATTATCATTAAGACAAATAAGGTTATAACGGTCAGTTGAGCCAAGAAATAAGAAGAATTCTAAGTAAGGATAGTTATTAGACTGATTTTTAAATAGCCATGTTCATCCTTGAGTCATCATATGTGAATGTGTTCAAGGAACTTCCTCTTTGCTTAGTTTTGACCAGTATTTCACACATTTTAATGGATGAGCTATTTTAGAATAATATTTTCCTTTCTTAGTAATTACTGTTATTGTATCATTCTATTAATTATGCAATGTAACAAGTATCAATTTTATAACATAAAACCATTTTGATGTCATTACCAATAGTGTTGAAAAATATATTGGTACTATGGTAGTTTCATGTAATTAACCAATTTAATCTTCACAAAATCTTTGAGGTAAGTGCTATTATTATATCTCTTCTACAGATGAGGAAAGTGGGGCCTGGAGAGGTAACTTCCCAATAAGTGTCAGAAACAGTGTAGTTCAAGTCATTCTCAACTGTTGATACTATGTTCTACCATGTAATGATAACACCTTGCATTATGTAATACTTTGCAGTTTACAAAATGCTATCACATGATCGTCTCACCAAAACCAAGAGAAAATATATCCATTTTCAAGCCGAAATTGCTGAAACTCAGAAAAGTGCATCTTTCCAAAGTCAAATGGCTGAGACATGATAAATCCAGGACAAGAACTCAAGTCTTCTCCCATTCTCTATTCTTTCTTCTCTACTCTACTTTCTATAAAATAGTTTAAAATTATCAACCTGTGAAATGCATGGCAATAGTAAAAATTCTTATTTTCTCATCAAATCACACTGTTTCCTTTAAAATATCTAGAATTTATTTGTTACATTTAGTGCTCATTTTTGCATGTGTGTGAAAGACATTTGTACTCTAAAAATGTATAGGAGTATCAATTGGGGAGTTAAAACTCCTAAGAATAGTATTTTTTTTCCTGATCTATCAAAATTCTTTTAAATTTAATTCACTATTTGATGTGTGCTAAATAATAGAGCACTGGAGAGGGAGTTAGGAAATTTGACTTCTGGTCCTAGTTTTATTAGTAACAAGTGAATTTAAATGAATTGCTTCCATGCTCTAGGCTTCAACTTCCTCATCTATACAAGGACAGGGCACTCTGAGTTCTGTATAGCTCTCTACAGCTCTAAAAATTTGATAAATCAGTATGTCTTTACAGGAGGACACTTCCTATGTGTTTTTCTGAGTCTGTAGTGGGGAAAGAGAGAAATCTATACAAATTTCATTCAACAGGGAAGCTTTAAAGAATGTATGGGTGAATTGTAACATATCACATAGATGGGATATTATCCCACTAAGAGAGGGGAGATGGATGTTGCTAGTAATGCACTGAGATCTCTCTATGTCCCAGACTGTGATAAGTGTTTTTATATGCATACTTTCTTGTTACACAGCTCTAAAGCACCCAAGAACTTTAATTAATTGATTGGGTACTAATAAACCTGCTCCTTCTATTGTTAATGTTATTTATACTCTATTTCCACTTTGGCATCCTACCTTAGCACTGGTTTTTTTCCATGATATGAATTGGTTTCATCTTCTATTTTTTCAAGTCTTGACCACACCCAATTAAAGTATAGCCAAGGCGGGGCTTCCCTTGTGGTGCCGTGGTTGAGAGTCCGCCTGCCAATGCAGGGGACACAGGTTCGTGCCCCAGTCCAGGAAGATCCCACATGCCGCGGAGCGGCTGGGCCCGTGAGCCATGGCCGCTGAGCCTGCACGTCCAGAGCTTGTGCTCCGCAACGGGAGAGGCCACAACAGTGAGAGGCCCGCGTACCGCAAAAAAAAAAAAAAAAAAAGTGGGGTATATTAGAAATCCTTGAGTATTAGAGATTTAGAAAACCAGGAATAATTTGACCAGTCACCAACTTGCAGACAAGGCATATGGGCTCCAATTTGTGATCCTGGGTTAGTTCACATGCTGGATATTTCAATTCACTTTGAGGCATACCACCTGTTATTCAATTACACTAGTCAGTCTCTGGTATCTCTTTTTGTATTTGGATTGTGGTTTTCATTTTTAGCAATACTTTTCTTCTTAAACCTGAATAAAATGTGACAAATATTCAGAAAATTTGAACAGACACTGTACCTGAAGAGACACTTGCAACTTCTACTTAATAGAAATTCAAAATTCAGGTATCAGACAGGGTCCCAGTATGAAACAGAATTCACCCCAAGAGGATCAGTAAAGACTTTCAAAAGCCTTATAGAAGGCTGGGAAGGGCTAAGGAACCAAATACAGTAGAGCAAGATGTTCAGACACAAGCAGTAGTGAGAGGCCATTACCAACCCTAGGACTAAGAAGACCGGGGGAGGAATGGTGGTCCTGGAACTCAGCGAAAACAGAAGCCAAGAAGAATGAGCCTCCCAGAAGGAACTAGACGCAATAAGGAGTGGAAATATTGCTAGAGACTCAATGTCAAAGCTGGGAAGGAGCCAGGAAGAAATACCCCAACCTTTCACCCCTCAGATCTCCTGGCTTTGCTTCCTGTTAGCCAAACCCAACAAGATGCCTGAACCAGAATCCAAACCTAATCTCCTATAGTTCAAACCCAACCAGAAGCCAACCAGCAAGAAGACCAGGTAAAGCCCTCAGTAGGAGTCAATCTACCAAGGAATAGAGCAGGATAGAGAAGGAGAGAGAATGGATTTAGGAAGTACAGGGGTGTAGATTAATCAACATACCAGAATAGCTAAGTGCCGTTTAGATTTAAGATAGGAATTGGAAAAGTAAATAGGATACTCTTTGGGTTCACTAAGTGAAAACAGCATGAAAAGGAAAAAAAACTTAAATTTATTTCCTAAGAGAGTGGTTGTTTCAAAGCTATCACAAGATGGTCAACTGAAAGCTTATGCTCCTACTACTGGGACTTTTTCTCTGCAACAAGGCATGACCCTGTCTTTTGGAGTGAAGAATAGAAGCATGAAGTTACATTTCTAAAATAATTTATACTTGAAAATTATTATTTTAACAGAGTCTGTAACGCAGTTATTCTACTCCAGGTATATACCCTTGAGAAATGTGTATGTAAGTGGAGCCATGAACAAGGATGTTCATTCCAACAATACCCATGATAGCCAAAGTGTCAATCCAAATGTCTACCCACAATAGAATTCATGTGGTAGGTATATTCATACAATGAAATACTCTATCATAATGAAAATGAACAGACTAGAGCTATGCATAGCAACACAGAAACTTCTTACCAACATGTTGAGCAAAAGTAGCAAGATAGAGACAAATACATTAACAGTATGGGTTTATCTATATGAAGCTTAACATCTATATTGTCTAGAAATACATTCATATGTGAAAAAGGTATAAAGATAAACTAGGAAATGACTACCATAAAGGTCAGCATATTGGTGACCTGTAAAAGGAATGTGATAGAAAAGAGACTCACGGGGCCTTCTGACATTCTGGCCATGTTCTATTTTTTGCTTTGGATGGTATATTAGTCTACTAGGGCTGCTATAACAAAATAACACAGTCTCAGTGGCTTAAACAACAGACATCTATTTTCTCACAGTTCTGGAGGCTGGAAGTACAAGATCAAGGTGCCATCATTGATTGAGGCCTTGCTTCCTGGCTTTTAGAGGGCTGGCTTCTCAATGTGTCCTCATATGACCTTTCTTCTGTGCTTGTGGAATAGGAGAGAGTTCTCTTGTGTCTCTTCCTTTTCTCATAAGGATACCAGTCCAATAATTCAGGTCCACTCTCATGATCTCATTTAACCTTTATCACCTCCTTATAGGCCCTATCTCCAAATACAATCACATTGGGTTTAGGCTTTCAACATATGAATTTTGGGAGGACACAATTCAGTCATAACAGATGGTGTTTACATGAATATTTGCTTTATAGTGGTTTGCCACAGTGTATGTTTATTCTGTATATTCTTCTGTATAACATTTCACAATAAAAATGTGTTTTAAATTATTACCTGAGTTTCTTTTTTTTTTTTTTTTTTTGTTTTGTTTTTGTTTTTTTTGCGGTACGCGGGCTTCTCACTGCTGTGGCCTCTCCCGTTGCGGAGCACAGGCCCCGGACGCGCAGGCTCAGCGGCCATGGCTCACGGGCCCAGCCGCTCCGCGGCATGTGGGATCTTCCCAGACCGGGGCACGAACCCGCGTCCCCTGCATCGGCAGGCGGACTCACAACCACTGCGCCACCAGGGAAGCCCTACCTGAGTTTCTTTTACTTGAAAATTTTGAATTTTGCAATGAGCAGCTTCTTAGTAATTAGATAATTCCTTTTCAGGAAACTTTGAGCTTTGAAATGATTTCCTTTGGTTCCTAATCTTTAATTATAGCACTCACGAAATATAATAAATT
Organism: Hyperoodon ampullatus; assembly: GCF_949752795.1. Taxonomy (NCBI): domain Eukaryota; kingdom Metazoa; phylum Chordata; class Mammalia; order Artiodactyla; family Ziphiidae; genus Hyperoodon; species Hyperoodon ampullatus. The sequence goes on from NC_136918.1 coordinate 14,765,537, forward strand.
AGAAGGAAAAATCCAAAACTTTTTGTTTCTGAAACCTTTTTGGAAAAGACATCTTAGGTGTTTCTCTATTGATGCAGACAATTTGTCCCAGAACACATGTCAAGCGTCTGCCTTTAGCAGGAAATACAGCTCAGAAAATATAACTGCAGGATATGAGCTCAAAAGAGAAAAATTAGTGTTTGGAAACATCATTAAATAATAATTAAAATAATGTTAGTGTGCCAAAAATATATATAAAGTTGGATTCTTGGTGACTTTGGACTCAGGGATTTATCAGGGTAAGAGTCAAGGTTAGTGATTAGAAAGTGATGTCCTCAGGGATGCAGCCAGAGAAGTAGAAAGAAAGCAAGTCTAGGGCAGGAGGGAACAGGCTTAATGAAATTAAATGTAACTTAAAATAGAATCCTAATTAGAACTGAGAAATAACTTAGTCAAAGGATAATCCAGTCTTAATAAAACATATTTGATTTCTATTGCTTGAAATTTAGAGAAGTTCCATTATACCTTGGCATTATTTTTCTTTCATATGCAAGCATGTCGGAGATGTCACTTATCTTAAGTAATGAGAAATATTTAAAGCTTAGTGGGTTTGAGTATTATCCTTTTCTGCCAATTTTCTTTAATGTTTTTCTATTTTTAAATGAAAATGTGTTCTGAAGCTATATGAAGACTTCCTTTCCCTGTCAAACTCCTTTTTCCAACATATTTTTCTCATGACCTAAAATGTTTCCACATGCATTCATTGTTTTTATGCTTGTTCATTTTTCCTTTTCAGTGACTTTCACTCAGTGACTTTCACTGGAGCCTCCTTGCCCTTCCTGGTTAGCACACATTAAGGACTCATAGAGTTGAAGAGTTTAGGAATTGTTCCATTGGTGGGGAAGAGGGGGAGTGGCTAGCCAAAGGAAACAGTTACTTCTTTGTCAGGTGAGGTAGCATTGTCTCCAAACTGCTGTGGATCTATGGAGGCCCTAGCAAAATTCAAACTGCAGGTAGAATTTAGTTTTTAAACATCCCTGCTTGTGCTCCCTCACTATTTTTAGATTATATCTCCACAACATTCCTCAATTATTTTGAAAGTAGAGGAAAAAAGGATGGAAAAAAGAATGTGGTGAATATTAAAATTATTTCAGCATAGGTTAAATAAACTGTCTCCATTATTTTTCAACTATTTACAAACATCCCTAAGTTTTCGGCAAATTTTTTTCACCCTCAGGAATTATCCATTTGCCTGCTATCTGTCTCATGTCTAGAAAGAACTGAGGGATGGCCATGCCAAGTTAACTGTTCTCCGAATTATGTCAGCAGAGCAGGTCCCTATGCATATATATAGGAATTACCTAATTACAGTTATGTAGCTATGAGTTATAATTCAAGTTTCCTAAAAGATCTTAACAACTAGAATCCAAAACTAAAACTCTAATTTTAAAAGAAATCAATATTCATTTACTTCAGACTTCCAGAATAGAAAACTACAGGTATATGACTCCATTTTAACATAAGCCCTTAAATCAAAAGATCTCTAAATACCAGCAAATAGATAAATGTTTCGTTCAAATCTTATTTAAAATACCACCACTAAACTCTCTTGTACGTTGCAAATTCGCTTAGAAGTAGGAAAGGAAGCAGAATACAATGGAAAGAGAATTGGAGGAAGAATTAGCATGTCTAGGTTCTAATCAGCCATCTGTTAGCTAGATGTCTCTGGATACATTTACCTCTTGATCCTTGGGTTCTTCATTTGTAAAATGTAGAATGTAACGCCGACTTATATGTCAGACAGGATTATTTTAAGGATCAAATAGAATTCCTCTTAGCCTTCGTAGAAGCTGTTTTAAAAACACCATTCAGAACAGGGATCACAGAAACGGATATGACGGCTTAGTCCAACTTCAACCGGAGGTAATCTTCCACCTGTGCACAGAACCCTATGTCCTCCTGTCTTCCACAGGATGTTATTCTGCCAATGATCTCTTCTCTCCTAAACCAATAATCTCTCTTCTTTTTCACCTGGCGCCTTTACATTCAAAAAATGATCAAAGTGCCTAAATCCTAAAATAAGGAAACAAAACAAAAAAACTCTCTAGACATTGCCTTTCCCTTAAAAAATCACCTTAATTCTATCTTTTCTTCCTTGCCAAATTTGCTTTTAAAAAGTCTCTATACTTACTCTATCAACCTCCTAATTATTCCCCAACCTATTTCAATAGGGTTTTTGCCCCTCCACCCTACTAAAACCATTTCTGCTGGGTCATTAACTATCCCCTCTTTGCAAGATTCAGTGATATTTTTAGGGCTCATATGTCTACATCTGACACTTAACACCCTCTTTTTCTTTAAACCAAGGGATGGCAAACCACAGCCCACTCCCTGTTTTTAATATAGTCCATGAGCTTAGATTAGTTTTCCAACTTTTAAATGGTTAAAAAAGTCAAAAAAGAATATTTTTGACACAAAAATTACATGAAATTCGAATGTCAGTATCCATAAATAAAGGTTTGTTAGAACATAGCCACATCTATTTGCTTGTCTACAGCTGCTTTTTGGCCTCAGAGGCAGAGTTGAGTAGTTACCACAGAGACAGTATAGCCCTAAAAGCCTAAAATATTTACTACCTGGCCCTTTACAGAAAAACTTCACATTTACCTACTTAAACTCCCTCCAGCCAAGGTTTCAGGATGCCTTTCCTGGAAAAGCTCCTTCTTCTCCAATAAGGCCCCCCAAGAGTTGTGAAGATCACACAAGACAACATACTCAGAGTACCTAAGACAGCATCTCTCTCACAGTTTGTGTTCGAATCAGTGTGAACTGTCTTGTCTGCTGACTCCTTCCCCCTCTATCTATCCCTTAGATGTGTGTTCCTCAAGATTCGACTTTACTTTTTGCCTCTCTTTTCTCTTCGCACTCTTGCTCATAAACCTCATTTCCTTCCATGGCCTCAGGCATCATCTCCATACTCATGACTCCCAAAACTACAAATCCCAGCCCAGCTCTTGCTTTACTTGGATGCCCTTCAAGAAAGCAAGCTGAGTACATCCAAAATTAAATTTACCCTTCCTCTGAAAATATGTTCCCTTTTTGTATTCCTGACCTCAGTTAATAGCACTGCCATCTACCCAGCCTCCCAACCCAGAAATCTCATCCTTTTCTTTCTATTTCTCTCTCAGCCTTCATTTCCAACTAGTCAATGAATCCTTTCCACTGCATTTCAGAAGCTTGTCCCACCATTCACAGATCCATAACTTTAGTTTAAGTCCTCTTTCTTCATTTCTTGTCTGGAATTTCTAACTCAAATCAGCTCGCAGTCTGGTCCCATTTGGATTTATCCTGTACATTTCCATCAGAATCACTTTTCATCTTCTTACATAACAAATGGGATCCCTGCTCAATGACGCCTGTAACTCTTATCACTCACAGGATGAATCCAAACACTTGAACTTGGCCTTTCACAATCTTGCCCTTACCTCCATTCATTCCTTCTACAAATATTCATTGAGCTTATACTATGTCCCAAGTGTTATGCCAGACTATGGACACAGCAGTGAATAAGATCAGCATGGTCTCTGCTTGCTGGGGGATTCCAATCCAGCAAAAGAAATCAAAATTAAACAAAGTACCACTGCATGTCTCTTAAACCAATATTGGAAAAGGCACACTGTCATAGTGTCGTGACCTCTGTTTAGAATACCATAACTTTCAAGGCAGGGCTCAAATACCTTCTCTGAGATGGGAACTTTTGGCAATTTGTGGCTCTCAGAATTAATTCTGTCCTTCTTTTTATTATCTGAGCATACCTCTCTTATTTAAACACAATATTAAACGTCCCTGCTACTCTTACCTCATTGGATTGTGGACATCTTATGTTCAGGGGTTGTGTCTTATTGATGCCCCCATGCCTAATTCAGTAGTCACTATTGGTGATTTGATTAGTTAGTTGTCTCTCTTCTGTGACTCAAGGCCAAAAACTGGCTTATATCTACACTATAATAATAAGCAATATTTGAAAAAAATTAAATAGTAAAAAATATTTAAAAAGACAACATATGTTGCTCATGTATAAATAATATGAATAAAATAGTACTTTATTTGCATAGTTGAGTTATAAATTTTTAAAATTTGACTTTTATGCTTTGTTCATTCAGGAAAAGACAATTTGCCAACAAAGCCATACTTAGTTGTTAATGCTTATTTTATCCTCTAAATTGTTTCTTATTTTAGTGTGTTTGAAGTATATTTTAGTGAACTATAAATCTCTTTGCTAAGAAATATTTGAGAATATTATCCTCACAATAAGATATTTGCTTTATATGAATAATGTATCTACATCCTGTAAACCTTCAAGTCATAAACAATGCAGAAAATAGAAAATGATGGATGGGCTGCAAAAGATTCAAGAGAACAATTATAATAATAACTATTCTAATCTTTAAGATGTGCCAAAGGGGAGATCCAGGAAATTACCAAGCAGTTAACATCAATACTGGGAAAGAAAAGAACAAATAATAATAAAATTGATCAGGAAGTACTCAGGCAAGAACAATTTAATGAGCAACTGGCAGCATGAGTTCATGTAGAAAGATCGTGGAATACAAACCAAACAGAAAGTGACTACAAGCAGAGTCAGCCAAAGAAACCTGAGCGTGTCTATTTAAAATTATACCAATAGCCATGTGAAAAACTGTTTTCAATTAAAGTAATCCTATAAGAATTAGTATAAAATTAACTTTTGACTGATATATTAGAAAAGACAGCATTTAATTTAAAAAACTTGCTGTTCAGAAGATCTCTTCAACTCAACCACGCCTCCACCACTGAACTCCAAATGATGCATAGGATTACCAGTGGCATTTCTTCAATAGTCACACTTCATCTCCCAAAAAACAATTGATCAAACCTTGCTAATAAGTGGTTTTCAAGCCAGCCAAATATGGACTACTTTGTGAATACCTCCAGCATGAAAACTAGTGTAGATGAAATCCTGACAAGATGACAGCTGTTAGCAATCAAGGGGTTGCATGTGAGTGCATACAGTTTTACTTTTTTAAACATAATTTGCTTATGTGTAAGGAAGTATTTGGACTGCAGGGTCAACCTGAAGATTCTAAATGGGCCAGGAGAAGCTTTATACATTAGTTGTCTCTAACCAAAGGAGCTCAGATCAGCTATAAACATCTCCCCTCTGTCAAAGACATGCCTTTCACTGATCAGGGAGGAGCCTTCTGCTTGGACCAGGAATCACGCAGCTCAATCAGCAGGGCAGGAGTCTGCCCTCAGCCAGCAGGGGTGTTCTCAAGGTGGCCGGGTGCCAGAGAAGCGTCAGCCAAAGTGGACAGCTTGTTATCATGACCTCTGTAGTGAGTAAAGGACTGCCAGCATGATTGTGTGAATGAACTATTTGACAGTAAAGAAGGGACCACTCACCAAAATTGAACCAAAATAAGAAATATGGTGGAAAATATTTGGATTGTATTCTGAAGACAATGGGAATTTAAATAAAACTGGGAAAACCTCATCTCCCTATCTTTCCTCAGCCAGTTAAATTCAAACATAATTTTGCAAATGTCACCCATTTTTCTAGAAGTTTTAATCCGAAAGTCTGCTGAGTTCTTTATATGGGTCAAAATATACCCCCTTTGCCATCCTAAATACCTACCTTGTTCTTCCCAGATACTTTATTTCTCAGCACCTCCATTTTTTAGCATTTACCATATAAAACTTCCTTCTCTTAAAGTTAAATGTTTAAGAAATTGATACAACTCTTAGTATATCAGTCCCTATATAGAGCATGATGTATTTATTCAATGTTTATTAACAATGATGTTCACAGATTTGAAACACTCACATATTACAAATTTCCAGTTGGGAATTATATTTGTGTGGTAAATAAAATGTTTCATTCTTTCCTATTATCTATCAACATTTTATTGGTGAATACAGTAACCTTGTTTTTTTTAGAAAGTGAAATTAATTCTATACGAAATTGATCCATCTTCATTTACTACATCTGACTTCATTTCTATCATTAACAATAGCTTTATTCCTACTAGTTTTCTCCTTTTTCCTCATAAGCATTGAAATAATATTAAAATATATAACTCATAGTTAAAGCAAAATATACCTTGAATGTTTTATTCTTTTACAGTCTTCCAAGCCTCTACAAATTTTATCACATTCACCAGCTTATCGGACAATATCTATTGAATAATATCCTTATGCTCTGGTGAGTTATAGAACCTTGCAAATATTCATTCTCCATCTTTATAAATGGGGTGATTAAAAAATAGTAGAAATCCTGTCTGATTAATGATCTATGAAGTTTAGAACTGTTTTTTTTTTAAATCAGTTAGGTTTGTAAAACAGAAAATAAGAGGGGTAAAGCAGTTGTTTTTTCACTCTACATATTAGTTTCTGCAGTATACTATATGGACAACTGAAATAAATCACCTCAGATATAGACCCTCATTATAATGCATGGCATTGTAAAACTTAGTTACACTTAATGAGGCGATGTACATGCCCCACTCAAGAATGCTCGACAATTGTTGTTTGGTTGTCATATTCATCTCTTTATATTCCTGTAAAACTATTTAAAGCAGGGATATCAATTTTGGTAAAGTATATTGAGTAAGATAAATCCCTGTCTTATTAAAAGCATTTCTTAGAATAGTGACTGTATTTGAATATTTGGACATTATACATATGTAGAATTATTAGGGTTAATTTTTTTTTAAAAAAAGATAACATGTATTGAGTACTAACTACAGACCAGGCACTGTTCTATTTGCTTTACATTAATTAATTTGTTTAACCCTCATCTACTCTGAATTAAGTGCTATTCATACCCACATTTTGCTGATAAGTAAGCTAAAAGATAGAAGATTAAATAACTTGCCCAAGTTCACACAGCTAGTAAACAGGATATTGGAAAACCTTTATTTTAAGGAAAGATCTAGATGTCAGCTGTCTTGGCCAAGCTCCACTGATGTCTCTAGAGATAATGGAAAATGGGCTCCGGTCTCTGAATTCCTAGTTAACATATCTTCCCATAAAATCATGCTACTTTATATATTCAAAAACAGTACAGGTATAGGTGCACTCACAGTGTTGAAGCCATGGGGACTTCAAGTTTAGTGTCATCAAAAACTGTCCACAAAATGTGCCCCCTGATGTTCCTTGATCTCCAAACAGTTCCTGTGCTAAGTTCCCTGCCTTCTTGTTCATTCTGCTAACTTTTCAATGGTGATTTAATTGTTATGTAAAATTTGGATAATATAGACAAACATAAAAATAAAATATAATTTAAAAGTATCCATAATCACTGCATTCTACATTATTATTATTATTATTATTATTATTATTATTATTATTTTTGAGGTACACGGGCCTCTCACTGTTGTGGCCTCTCCCGTTGCGGAGCACAGGCTCCGGACGCGCAGGTTCAGCGGCCATGGCTCATGGGCCCAGCTGCTCCACGGCATGTGGGATCTTCCCGGACCAGGGCAAGAACCCGTGTCCCCTGAATAGGCAGGCAGACTCTCAACCACTGCTCCACCAGGGAAGCCCCAACATTCTTCATTCGGAAGAAACCACTGTATACATTTTGGTGAATATACATCTAATTTTTTTCTACCCATATGCATGTGAATGTGTGTGTATACATGTGTGTGTATGTGTGTGTGTATGTTTTAGTTAATTTGGATAATAGTGTACATATTGTTCAATAAGCTGATTTTCACTAATTTACATATCACGAATATTTTCCATATCACTAAATATCCTTCTGCATCACTTTCAATGGCTAAGTTCTATTCCAGATGTGCCATAATTTATTTAACTAACTCTTTATTTAGGGGACATTAAGATTTTTTCCAATTATGTACTATCATGCTTAACAATGTAAATAACATCCTTGTACATAAAGCTTTGCATATATCCATGATTATTACTTAGAATAAATTCCTTGTTGATGAGGGTATGCAACAATCCTACAGTATCAAATATATACTTTTTTCTGCTTCTGAGAGTACCAACTTACCTACCACCTTGCAAAAATTGAATTCCGGTGTTATCTTTTTTCTTTAATCTCTGGTGATTTTATAGGTGAAAAATTGCACCTTGTTGCTTTAAATTTCATTTTTCCTACTTTGAAGACTAAACATTTGTTTCATGTTTATTGGGCACTGCACTTCTTTTGCATGTCCTGTCAAATTTTTATTCCAGACTGATAGTCAGAGTTGAGTCTTTCTTAGATGATCTAGAATCCGACATGAGCCAAGCCCTGGCCTCAGCAGCAGTGAGGCTCTGCATTCCTTCTGCCTTTGCTCACCTACCCTTTCAACAGCCCACTGCCCTTTCCTTCTGTGTTCCCACTTCCAGCTTCATGGTGATGGCTCACTCTGATTCTGCCTCACGTGACGCATACAGAGAGGAAAGAGAGAAAAAAAAGCCTACACCTTGGTCCACTGTATCAGAAGACTTCATTTATATCAAAATTTCAAATTTTAAATGCCAGAGACAAATTTAATCCTTAGAAAGATATCAAGAAGTTTATCTCTTTTTTCAAAGCGTCAAAAAGCCAATACATCCCTGACCAGTATGGAAAACTGCCAGTTCCTCACTAAAAATGACTGCCAATTATTAAGCACTTTACTACGTACCAGGCACAGTACCTGAAGCTTTTATATATATATATATATGTATATATATATATATACACACATATATATATATATACATATATATATATACATATATATATATATATATATATATATATATATATATATATATATATATACTCTTTCCCTTAATCCTGACAAGAGTTTAGAGAACATTACTACCCTGTATATTAAAAAATCCATATCAGAGGGTGGGTAAATTTGTGTATGAGGCTAACAAGCAGCAAAGCAGGGTTCAGCTTAAGTGTTGGGTGTTTAAACCATACTATTACTCAGCTGATTCAGCACAATAATAATGATGCCATTAATTTCTTGGAAACTTGTCCTTCTCATCTGATTGTGTCTGATGATCTAACATCCCAGGGAGTGAACCCCACCCTTTTGAGAAATGTCACCCAAAACAGCTGACTTTGTAACAAACTTCCAGTCTTCAAAACTATTATCATTTCTAAAATCAAGGTGGAATTTAGTACAGGTGTGACCATGGTTAATGATTTCTAGCACTAAATAGGTTTAAAAATATAAAACTCTCCTGATTCTTAAATAATAATCACAGGAGCATTTCCTAATATCACTCACAGACTCTGGAATTTGTCACCTACTTTTGGCTTTTCTACAAAAAGTCTTGTGATAAATGATTCCAAATATCTGTGATACTATGAGGCAAGTCCTCCAACTTTGTTCTTTTTCAAGATTGTTTTGGCTATTCTGGGTCCCTTGCACTTCCACATGAATTTTAGTATCACCTTGTTAATTTCTTCAAAAGCAGCTTGTTGGGATTTTGATATGGATTGTGTTTGCTCTGTATATTACTTGGAGATTATTGCTATTTTAACAATACTAAATCTTCCAATCCATGAACATGGAATGTCATTCCGTTTGTTTAGGTCTAATTTAATTTCTTTCAACAATGTTTTCTGTTGTCAGAGTACAAGTTTTGCACCCTTTTGTTAAATTTATTCCCAAGTATTTTAATATTTTTGATCTATGGTAAATGCAGTTTTTTCTTTCATTTTTGGATTGCTCATTGCTGATGTATAGAAATACAACTGATTTTGTATACTGTTCTTGTATCATGAAGACTTTCTGAACTCATTTATTAGTGCTAATAGCTTTTTATTGATTTCTCAGGATTTTCTAAATATAAGATCATGTCATCTGCACATAAAATAGTTTCACTTCCTTTCTAATCTGGATGCCTTTCATTTCTTTTTCTTGCCCAATTGCCCCAGCTAGAACCTCTAGTACAATGTTTGATAGATGTGTGGAAAGCAAATAACTTTGTCTTTTTCCTGATCTTAGATGCAAAAACATTATCTTTCAACATTAAGTACTATGTTAGTGAGTTTTCATAGATAGACTTTACAGTTTGAAGAAGTGCCTTTCTATTCCTAGTTTGCTGAATGATTTTATCATGAAAAAGTGTCAGATTTTGTCAAATCCTTTTCTGATTTATTAAGATGATCCTGTGGTTTTTGTCCTTTATGAATATGGTATATTATTACATCAATTGATTTTTGGTAAACTAATCTTGCATTACTTGGATAAATCTCACTTGGTCATAGTGTATTATCCTTTTAATATGTTACTGGATTTGATTTGTTAATATTTTGCTGAGGATTTTTATCTACACTCACATGGAAGATCTGTAGTTTTCTTTTCTCCTGACGTCTCATCTGGTTTTGGAATAAGGATGATACTGGCTTCATAGTGTGAGTTGGAAAGTGATACTTCCTCCTTTGTTTTTTTTGGAAGAATTTATAAAGAATTATATTAATTCTTCCTTAAATATTTGGTCATACTTTGTTTTTTAACTTTTTCTATTTTTACATTAAAAAAAATGTAACTCCAAGAGCATGTCCGATAGGAGGAAATAAATGTCCACCCATTCACTCTGTAACAACCCTGAGATTAATCTATGGATCTATGATCCACAATGGTATTGTCAAAGTTTGAGTTACTCCCAGGGAAGAGAAAGAAGTCCCCTAATTAGTCCTTAGAAGTTTCCCAAGTAAAAAAAAAAAAAAAAAAAAAAAAAAAAATTAGAGGAATGATCTCGGTGTGAATAGCTGCTCCTACAACCGCAGCTCTCTTCCATTTCTTTACTCCCTCCCCCGATGCCGGGTTCTGGGCCTGGTACTCAGATCTAATAAGTGACACTGGGGTGACTGTGGCATCATCCCGCTTCCGTCAGCATCTGGAGAGGAAAGGGGGTTGGGCCGAGAGGGTCTCCCGGGCGGGGCGGAGGAGGAGGGAGTTCAAAACACAGCCTCGCCCCTGGAACCCTCGAAGCAGCAACGCCCCTCGCTATAAATTTGTAGTTGCCTTCGTAGAGAATGATTCCAGCGCCTGTCAGCCAAGGGCCCTAGGCAGTGGGCGACTGAGCGCCTGGGAGGACGCAAGACTAGCAGCTCTGCCGGCCCGAGGCGGCGACCCATGGGGAGGAACCCGAGCGGACCCCGGGAGTGAGGGCGCACCCCGCACCAGCGCCACCAGCTCGGCCGGACGTGGGCGCAGCGTCCCGAGTGGCGGTGAGTGGCGCGGACTGCCCCGCTAGGCTTGGGGGCTGGGGGCGAGGGTAATCAGTTTCCTGCCGAGGTGTGAACTGCGGGCGCTGTGCCGGGAGGCTCCCGGGGACGAAGGCGAGAGCGAGCTGAGTTCCAACCGGCGCCCACCCCAAGCTGGAGGCCCTTCCCCAAATCAGAGGAGAGGCGTCTGAGTTGGGAAGAAACAATTTGAGCTTGTTTGCCGCATGCCCCAGAAATTTCATTCCGATTTGACACAACTCTATCGAGTACAAGCAAGGAAACTGCAGAAATGGGATGCAGCCAAGTAAACTTTCTTCCCGACGCTTTTAGGTAACTCTTGTCTTTTAAATGTGACCTGAGTGTATGACTCCGCGGGGCGTCCATTTAAAAGTTGTGCCACTACTAAAAGTGAAGTTGAGTGTCCCCTGCCTTCCCTGGCCTCGCACCAACACAGCTCACCTCCCCCATACCCCTCTCTGCAAACCATATCGGTGGGTCCTTGGCACGGCATGCCGTGCCCACATCGAATTAATTGGGGAGGGGAAAACCCGGGGCTTCTCCACACCCCAATCCCCACAGCTTTGGCCAGGGCACGTTTGTAACTGAGGGGGATTCTAGGAGAAGCTCTTCTGCTTCCAAGACTGAACAGAACCTCTTGCTGGCCCCTTCCCTTCATCCACCCCTCTACCTAGCACCCCATTCTCCAATTCTCTTAAATATCCAGCCCAATCTCTCCAAAGTGCCAGATGGTTCGTCTCCAGAAGCATCTCCTGCCCTGACTTTGCGCCCCCGTGAGAGACCTGGCTATTGAACCCATCTGGGGCCTCTGTACCTAATCTTTGCTTGCTGATGGCTTCATTAAGAATCAAACACTCACTAGTGGCCCTCTGGAGCCCTCTCTTCTTGGTGAACGTTTGGGTGCTCACTTTCCCCTGGGATCACATTTTCGACCTGCTGCATTTACTTCTAGTATCATTCCTGGAAGAGAAAGTCAATGAGGCAGGGAGGAAATCTGGCACCCTGCTGCTCTGTTTTATAACATTTTTGAGCAGCTTATATCTCCTCTTAAAGGTGCCTCATCCCCAACATGATTCTCTTCGTAGTTACCACCCAAGGATCCTGGGTCTCCAAGGTTTATTCTCCTTAGCATAAGCAGTAACACCTTTATAAGTCTTCTCAAAAAAAGGAAACTGTCTGTTTCCCTTGTCCCCTGCAGTGTTTCCCTAGCTCTAAAGGCCCCACCACGTGGATAATCTTTCCTCAGGCTGTGGTGGAATCCACCACCCTTTTGGAAGACAGTGCAGGAGGAGGGAAGCACAGAGAGCTGGGAATGGAGACTCCCACTTAACTGGTCATGTGCTGTTAGAGTTATTTCACAACTCTGAACCTCAAGCCCCCGCCTGTAAGTTTCCCTCCAGTGATAAAATTCCTTGATTCCTTTTGTTTCCTAGTTATTGCTTAAAAAAATAAAAGCCTAAAAATAATTACCCTTTTAGCCCATGTCTGTGGTCCTCAAAACTGTCTAAATAGCTCTCCTGGTAAATTATTTGCTCTGGAAAATCATTAGGTCCAAGTGTCCACCCCCCAAATTAGAGTTGGCAGTTCCTACAACCTGGCTTAAGGCTCAGGGAGTGGCCCCAAGTTGCTAGATCTCAACATTTGTTAAAGTTTCATGATTGTTAGTGTCAAGTCTGTTATCTACTCTTTTTCCTCCTTTTTTCCCCCTGACTTCATTCTTCTTTGTGCCCATCATGAGGCCTTGATTTCTAGCTCGGTTCTTCTTTGATCTTAAACTGAATCAACTGCTCCATCATCCAGCTCGGAAGAAAACTGCTTTTCTTCCAGGGATGTCAAAGGAAGACTTGTCTACCTTGAGTTTTATAAAGTGTCTTTCAGTCACTGTTGCTTTGGCAATGCTCTACATCCCAAGAGCTCTGAGCTTCAATCTCTCCTATCACTCTCTTGCCCTGCTTCAGTGTTCAAATTGTGACTTTGTGAATTGTTCAGGTTTCTTACTTCTTTGTTTTTTTCTTTTCCTACTTTGGGTAAGAATTGTGTGTGTATACCTGTATATAATTTGGTGTGATTTTGCTGCTGCTGCTGCTGCTTATTTCTGTTGTTGTTGTTACTATGACTAATTGCTTGCCCTATGCTAGAGGGAAAATAATGAAAGAAAATTTAATCTGCTCCTTACCCAAAGCCCAGGTAAAATACTTAGCTGAGAAGGAGTTTGAAACTCACAGTTAAAATGCGTGATGCACGTCTCCCATAGTTTTATCTGTGCTGTCACACTGTCCTTTTTATGCAGCTGATAGTTGCTGTATTTTGCTCTCAAATTTGTTATAGGGACCAAGATCAAGTCCCATCACACTTAGATGTTTTGGCTGCCTGACACAGGCTCCTGTTCTTCAGCCCCAAGCTCACTAGTTTACTTGGTCCTTTTCCTGCTCAGTCATGACTGAGCAACGCCAGAGATTCTCCCAAGTGGGCTAGCAAATTAAGAAATTTATTTAGAAGTTTGATGTAAATCCAAGTGTTGTGAAAATTAAAAAGCTGTCTTGAAGACAGACTGTGGCAATAAACAAATATAGAGCCAGAGCAACAAAATATGACAAAGTATCCAAGGCTGGGTTAGGAACACTTTTCTCCCATGTTATCTAGCAAATTGGAAAAATCAGCTTTCCAACTCATCACCACTGGAGAGTACTATTATTTTCTTCAAAATGCTTATAAGCTTTCTCTTTCAAAATTGCCTGAAGTCATTGGATTACATGTGTTTCTTTTCACATAAGTGTTTATTAAGACAGTATACTAAAGCTCCCATAAGCAAAAGTAAATTTTGTTCCATTTCCAGCCTTAATTTAGCTATCACTTTACATTTTCTATTCTTCATCATGATATGAATTTTAGCTACTAAGACTCAACTTTTCAGTGGCTTAATACACAAAGCCATCTTAAATCGAGGAGTATCTATAGGGATTTAAGGTACTATTCAAATGATTTGGCAAATGACTACCATTATCCTATTAAAGCTCTAAAATACATCTAAAATAAATCACAGCAAAAAAAAATATCTAAAGAGCTATAAATTTGCCAGATGTTTTGTTAGTTGGTAGTTAATGACAAATTTGACAATTAGAAAATGAAATATATATCTATAACAATCATAAAAATGATAAGTGAATCTTAACTGTGGTTGTATTAACATTAAAAGTTTTTCTATCTGATTTTGATTCTTTCTCTTGATAGTAGATGATCACAGAGGGAAAAAGATTCCCTTGAATATGAAACCAAAATTTCTTTCAAAATATTTTACTAACAAAGAATGCACTATATACTGTAAATGCTGTACAACTGCTTTATACTATTGATACATTATTTTTATAGCTCAATTTAGAAGAGTTTATTTTTGTTTGTCTGGTTCCCAAATAGGTGCATCATCTAAATGTCTTAAGTAAAAATAAGTGTCTAGAATCTGCCCGTTATGGTTTGATTTTTCTTCCCATACTCAAAAATGTTTTAAATTGTGTTGCCAATCTCATATTTAATTACTTTTCTAACACAAGTTGGAAAAATGGGTAAGAAATAGATATGCTTCATTTTTCATAATCTCATTGTGCCTTCACATTCCAAGTCCCAATTCTAGATGTCCTTAAAACTTAAGATCATAGAATTAATAATCATTCAGTTTGGGTCAACTTTTATGGGATTTCTCGTTCATTTTATATACATATATGCTGCTTTGTTCTTCAAATGGTGTTAAAATCTCATTTAGATCAATGAATTAAAGTACTTTGACTAGTGAACTTCAGACTAAGAATACTAGAGAATACACATTTGGTTCTGCACTTTTAAAGAGAGTTAATGATTGCTAATTTCCCCTCTAAGTTTTCTTTGGCTATTTCCCATTTTATATTAATCAAAGCTCCTCTTATCTACCTTGGAAAATGAAGAATTATATCTACGAAATATATCAACAGTAGTAGAAGATACTTAGAGGGAATTCAATGGATCTGAGTGATATTAGGCCCTGAGGCCACACGGAAGTATAAAAATGGTCTTTGCCCTAGAGAGATGTTGGTCAAGCTAAGTACATATTTAGATATGGGTCTCTCTAATCATCTCAATGCCACTGGGGTGGGAAGCCATTTAAAAACAACCCTCCTCCCTCCTACCTTTCAGACTAGGTAGAATGTCTAATGTGGTTACATTGTTTGATTCTAGCCACTTCCATAATAACCACTACAACTTTCCTTTCCCCATGGGGTTATAACTCCTTTGATTGTATGCACCACACCCAATTGCATCCTTGTATTCTGTTACTAAATGCTCCACAAGTCACTTTCTTGCCTGTTTGTTTTTAGCTAAAGCTATGGAAAACATAAAATACATTTTCAGATCCCTATATCGTAGAAGAGAAATGTTAGACAGAAACCACTTCCTATTACACACAATAAAATGACTTAAAATTGATGCTTTAGTCTTACTAATTGAGGGACTAAGTATTAATACCGTTTTTTTAGTCTAAAGCTGTAATGGCAAGGGCAAGGTAGAGAAAAGAGTAAGAAAAGGAGAAATGAAAAGGAATAAAAGGTTGAAATATCAAATCAGTGGTTCTTCAGGTTTTAGAGAGCAGGTAAGACAAGCATATGACAGTCACCTGGGGAGCATTTTAAATCTGTACATATTGTCTACACTTCCCTTTTTCCTCCTTTCCCCATTTCCCCCTATTGAGAACCACCACATCTATTACAAATTAGAGCCAATCTTCCATAATTACCTCAAGTGTCCAGGTCCAGAGACTAGCATCAGGGGCATCACCTGGAAGCTTATTAGAAATGCACACTTCCAGACCCCACCCAGACTCACTGAATTAGAATCTGCATTTTAACAAGATCCCCACATGATTCAAATGCACATTGAATCTAGAGAAGCACAAGTGGACAGTACCTCTGGCTTGTTCAGAATGATTACCTAGAGGTTCTTTCCTTGGCTTTTTAATAAACTAACAATTTTAATAAAGCTAACATTTATTGAGCACATACAATGCGCCAAACAATATTCAGCCTTTAAATACTGTGTTTTATTTAATCCTCACAACATCCCTATATAATACTCACTGCCTTATCCCCATCTTATAGATTGGGATACTGAGTAATAATGAGATAAGTAGCTTACCCAGATGTGGTAACTGGTAGAGTCAAGATTTAAACACAAATGTTGATTACTGTGCACTGAGCAGCCACCCACACTGTCTGCTCTACACTAGGCTGCCTGCTTTTGAAGGCCAATTAATTATTTGATAATTTATTTAAAGTTATAACTGGAAATCAAGTTCTGTTTCCCTCATAGAATAAAACAAGATGTCCTCAATTTTGGTTAACATTTGCCTGTCATCTTACCTTTAACTGCAATAATGAAGAATTCTAGAAATTCCTTCTTTAGTTGGAAAATAAATATGAAAACTATGACAGCCCATTATTTAAAACTTAAGGTTTGATATATCTATTTTCCCATAACTTACCTGAAATTTACTTTTTTTTCTTACCATTTTGTGTTCTGATGAACTTTTTTTTTTAAAGTACTTGAATTGAACAAGTCATTTCCTACATATATAAACTGTTCATCTTTCCAACTCAAATTATATATCACTCTTTCAGCTTTTAACATAAACACTTATTTACCTATAGGCATAGTTTACAAAACTTTAGTTGAATATAGTTACTAATCAGTCAAGGGTGACTTATTTTAAGCCAGCGACTCCCCAAATGATTTAGTCTCTGAAAGATCCCCCCCAATGCATATAGATTGAGAGCTGTCAGTTGGATCTGGTCAAATGTCTGTTGCTTTGACAGGGCCTCACTGATGTTGGTCAAAAGATTGAGGTGAGTCTGGGCTTCCTGTGATCATGTTTGAGAGGAGAGGTGTGTCAACGGGACTGAGCAGCCATGATTTTCTCCGTGATAAAGGGACATCCTTAGGAGACAGAATTTCATCAGCTGCTGCTTAGATCTAGAACTTTCGGCCGTGCTAACAGTACAGCGTCTACCTTGTAAGTTGTGGCTGAGGGCGAAATCAACCCAGCGATGCCATAAAGCCAAGTAGCAAGGGAACTCGTGCCCAGGAGACATCTTGCACGTTAGCAGGCAGAGTTTCTTAGTGCTAATAAATGATAAAGTACTAGTGATTCTCTTATGATCCTTTACAGTCCTGCTTGTCTCACTAGCCCCAAATATCTGTGACTGTGGCTGAATTTAATCTGCACTAGGTTTTTTCCTAAATAAATTGAAAAAAAATCTCACAGCATTTCTTCTAGTAAACTTCATACGTTTACAATTTTATTAGCACACACACTTTTCTTCACTTTTTGACCCAAACTCTTCTTGTTATACAATTCAAATGCATCTTACATGCTTCTAAATTATGTGGGATGCCGCTAGAACAAGAATGTTCCATTAACCCAGCTTTAATAATCTAATTCTCTTTCCATTCAAATGATGTCACTTCACATAAAACACACTGTACCATGATGTCTTCCAGCACTTAACCTTCACACAGTTAATTACTGCCACTTTATCAGGAATGGAAAAGAATCTGATGTGATTCCTACGTAATGATTTCCTGAATGTGTCCTAGTGTTTGATCTACTGGGTTAACAGAATGGATTTTTGAGAGAAATACAAATCTACTCTTTTAAATTCCCATTACATTAAGCCATATGATGAAATATTATATAGTCATTATATATTTTTATATAAATATATTTTAAAACATTTAATGACAAGGAAAGATAATCACAAGTAAATATAGCAACATATAAAATATAAATCGAGTGAGAGCCTGTGTGTGTGTATGTGTTTGATAGATTCTTGTCAAGGTGCCATTAAGGTCTTACTTGGGTCACTGGTATTCTAATGAAAATAGTTTAGTTATGTTAGCACTGATTTGTGAGTAAAATCACTGATATATTTTTTAAATGCCTGCATATTTGTGGAACAGATTAAAAACACTAGGAAAAATATATAACAAATCTTAAATGCTTGTGAGGATTATTAAGATCAAGGCTAAGCTCAAAGGTGACTTTTTTCTTTCCCCCCCCTTTTTTTTTTGCATGTGCTTTCAAAATTTCTTATAATGAACCTCTATTATACTTCATACTTTCTGTTTATCTTGGAATTTCTTTTCCTTTCCTTCCAACTCACTCTAGATTTCAGATCGTAGACGCTACTGTTAACCCTCTGGAGAATGATACTGGCAAGTCAGCCCTGTCTATTTTTTTTGTCCCTAAGGTACACTAGAATCCACAGATTTTACACGAGTGGTATTTTATAGGAAGAATCATCTAATGGGAAAATCTTTGCTATAACAACAAAACCACCAAAAAATTGGGATAAAAATAGATCCTTCTAATGCCAAAATTCTTCTATATCTCCTGTATCACAATGTGATAGTAAAGCTGGTGTACTTTGTTGTTTAAAAAAAAATAGCAACCTCTACACAGTCTTCTTGAATTACTCTTTAACTTTAAAAAATTTCCTACTTAAAAAAATCCCCAAATCTATAATGAAAAATATTGATGAATTTGGCTACATTTAAAAAAATTGAAATGGTTGTATATTAAAAAGCACCATAAACAAAGTCAAAAGATAAACAGGAACTTGGGAAAGCTATTTGCCACACATTACATGTAAAACGCCAATTTTCAACATGAGCTCTTTAAAATGAGAAACAATGAACAACCCAATGGAAAAATGAGCAAAGGCCATGACTGGGCAAACTAGTAGAAAAATGACTACAAAAAATAAGAAAACAAAAAGAAGCTCAACCTCATTCATAACTAAAAAAATGCAAACCAAAACAAATATATACTTTTCACTTATCAGACAGAAAATAATTTAAGATTTGATACAAGCCAGATTTTTGGTATCATAAATTCATGTAACTTTTATAGAGGACATTTTGTAAGTATCTTTCACAAACTTAGAGTGTATAAACAATTTGCATCAACAATTATATTTGGAACTTATTCTACCGATATAATCATATAAGTACAAAAATGCATATGTATAAATATGATCATTGGGCTTTATTTTAAGCATCGGAAAGGGAAATTGGAAAAAAAAAACAACCTTACAGCCCATAATAGGGGCTGGTTAAATAAATTATCATATTTCAGTGCAATGAATGGAATACTATATAGCTATTAAAATGAATGAGTTAGATTTATGTATACTGATGTAGAAAGTTCTGCTAGCATATTATTAAGTTTAAAAAAAAGGAAGCAAGGCACAGAACATACAATGTATAAAATGAAAAAACATGGATATACACATTTATATGCATGTGTATACATTTTTTAAAGTCCTAGAAGGGTACATAAGAAACAATTAGTAGTAAGTATCTCTGGGAAGTGGATCTGGAGAGACAGAGTTAAGAGACGTGTACTTTTGTTTTATATGTTTCTGTAAGTTGACACTTATATCACATGCATCTATTACTTCAATGAAAGATTAAAACTGAAAACATCTTTTTAAAAGATTCTTTTTCAAAATTATGGTACAATAACACTTGCATAAGCTCTAGAATCATAGCAAAGTTTAAATGTAAATTCACAAGTAAAAATCTAATCTATTAGGATATTTCTTATATTTAGTAGTTATGTCTACAGAAATGCCTTAGAAGATTGCACTGTTTTTGACCCAGAAACAGTTTTTTCTCCTTCTCTAGTGTTCATGTAAAAGGGTGTGAGGGAAGATGTCGACTATAAGCAGGGACAGGACCAGGTCAGCCACTCAGCAGAGCCCAAGTCTATATAAGGAAGATTATGTTCTTGATGTCAACCAGATGGCTTCATTACCTTCAAAAACTTTCTTAAGATGTAGTGTTTTTTTTTATCTCACTACATCTTATGAAAGTTTTTGAAGGTAATGAAGCCATCTGGTTGACATCAAGAACATATTCTTCCTTATAAAGACACAGACCTACTAGAGAATGGACTTGAGGATATGGGGAGGGGGGAGGGTAAGCTGTGACAAAGTGAGAGAGTGGCATGGACATATATACACTACCAAACGTAAAATAGATAGCTAGTGGGAAGCAGCCCCATAGCACAGGGAGATCAGCTAGGTGAGTTGTGACCTCCTAGAGGGGTGGGATAGGGAGGGTGGGAGGGAGGGAGACGCAAGAAGGAAGAGATATGGGAACATACGTATATGTATAACTGATTCACTTTGTTATAAAGCAGAAACTAACACACCATTGTAAAGCAATTGTACTCCAATAAAGATGTAAAAAAAAAAAAAGATGTAGTGTTAATGCTTATTTTATAAATTAGAAAATTAAAATCTGACCATATTCAGTGAATCACATTAATCTTTTTTTTCTTTCCAGATTTGATACATAATAAATTGGTCTAAAATGGCTGAGGTTTTATCTGAATAAGTCACTGAAGCTGTCCCAGAAGGTCTGCCTCCAGGTAAATGTCTTACACCTATAATGCTGTATCTGTCATCTAACGTGTCAAAAGTGAAGGTAGCACAAAAAGCCACATATGCCATTGTCAGGTGACAGAAACAGAGGAAGCAGAAAAGAATGAAGTTCCAGTCTTACCCCATCCCTTCCAATATACAGCTTAAGAACATATATATTAATATGATTTTCAATATAAACAGTGTCAGAATTACCAAGATATTCATGTATTGATGATAAACCATGTGAGAGATGTGCAAACCCTTGGCGAGGACCTCCTCATGGTCATAGGCGATTGCTCGGAGCAGTGCGTTCCATGCTACATAGGGCTTTAGTAGGGCCAGGAGGGAAATGACTGTGCGCTCTCATCAGCCACCAAATGGGGAATTGGGGCTCTGTGATGCCCCAGCACTCACTTCTAGAGGTGGGCATATGTCTAAACACCATAAACCTTGAAACTACCTGCTCACCTTCAGAAAACCCGAATGTCTCAGAGTCTCATTCTTACAAAAGTCTCCCTTACTCCAGTGAGATATAGGAAAAGGGGCTCTGAAATTGGATATAGAGGTACCCTTTAATTCCCATGCAGGTTAACCCCCTGGTAGATATGAGTCCTGTGGAGTCACACAGCGGGGCATTACACTCAGAACCTCAGAGGGCAGCTAGAGACTGCTCTGTTGGTCCAACTCCTATCACATAGGCCTGTATGATATTTTTCATAAAAAGACTCCTGGATGTACCTGGCTAGCAGGACTTTTTTCTCCTGATGTAAATTCAGCTCAAAGAACAAGCCCTCAACTTCCCAAATTAACAGGGGAGACACTCCCTAGTTCCTCCAAGGAGAATGAAAAGAGTAGCTTGTACCCTTCTGAATATGTTGTGATTGCATTTTATCAAAATAGAAGGTAGATAAGATAGGTGGTGGGTTACATATGTTAGAGGCGACTAGTCTTTTTGATTGACAAGTAGGAAACACTTGCGGGAAGGCACTCCACAGTGGTGTTAGGAAACTATTTAGGACCACTTTAATCTTGGAGACAAAATAGTAACATTCTACAGAGTTCTGCCACTGGAAATCTTTAGGGGGGTTTTTGTGAGGTGTAGTTAAACCTAGGAAGCTGAGCTGTGCATGTTTTCAGCAAAAATCCAGCTCTGGAAAACGTACATTAAAATCTATTGAATCAGTTAGGAAGACACCAAGACTGGAAGCTTTCTTTTGCACCTAAGAGTACGGATCAGAAGGAACTCTTTGTAACACCCCATCAGCCTTAGAGCAGAAGAATCGGGACAGCAATACGGGGGGCTCCTACTGGAAATGATTCTTAGACCATCCTCTCTTCTCCTGTATTTTGGAAGCCCCTCGGTTTCTGATTAACATTCCCATATTTGTAGCAAAATTTTCCAAATAACTGTGACATTTTGTTTACAAATAAGAAAACACTGAACAAAAACATTGTGTAAAATTTTAAACTTTTTCAAACCTTTAAGGTTCAAATGAATGAGCAAAACATACTTAATTCTAAGACTTTTTTTTTTTTTGTTAAAGAACTAATGCCATACCAATTCTTCCACTAACTAGCAACTTTGCCTTTGGTTTCCTGTGAAAGAATCTTCAAGGCCCCATCCCAATCCATGGTCACTATATTGAAATACAAAAAGTGTTTTCCAAGGGCCTTCTAAACTTTGTATTGTCACTTTAAAACTTTCACCAACTTACAACTACAGAACTTTGATCTCTTATTGATTTAAACAAGTAATGTGTAAACAGCATTTCAGAGCTTGTTTTATTGAACCAAAAATATTTAGGTTGAAATCTACTTATGAAAAATGGGAAAACCTGGTTCAGACATAGAATAAAGAACATGTTCAGCGGCTTAAAATCTTTGGTAACCATTTGCCCCATGTGGCTATTAAAATTAATTATAACAAATGAAATTAAAAACCGAGTTCCTCAGTTGTACTAGCCACATTTCAAGTTCTCAACAGACACATGTAGTTAGTGGCTACTGTATTGAATAGCACAGATATAGAACATTTCTATCACTATGGAAAGTTCTATTAGACAATACTATCATAAACAATTAATAATGCAGTGGACTTCCACTGCTACTTGGCAAGAAAGTTTTGTGCTCTTTTATACTTATTTGGAAATTTTGAAATATATTTTAAATTCCAGTTTCCTCAGTTGTCAGTTATCTGGTGTATAGTTAGTTCTCACAAGCCCCTTTTCCTTTTTCCTATTTATTTGCCTGTTAAAATATGTGGAATTAAATGTTTTACTTAAATATTTATTTAAATATTTTATGTACTCTTCTAAAGTTAGAGGTTTTTGTTTCCTTAAAAATTGTGAAAAGTGGTACACACAATTATGTTGAGCTAATACATGGCTGTTGGCTTTTTTACCTGAATCATTGACATCTCCAAGTAAGAAAAACTAGAAAAGATGTAGGATCATTTTTAAGGCCAATATTTTTTCTTTATTGTTGATATTCTGTAAGATTTTATTTTTCCTACAATGATAGATGTGTCTCAATTATACCGACTTAACTAAAGTTGATTTATGTTTTTTCAGCAATTGGAGAGCCAAGCAAAATAACTCTTAGATCATTTGTTTCTTTTTCTCTTTTTTATGGAAATGTGTAATATTTTGATTTCAAAATTGTATGTATCGCAGATAACAATATTTTGTTTATCATTTTAATTAATATAATCACCCCCTTTTACAGTGTATTCTTAAACTTCTTAGTCACGATTTTTCCACTAATACGATCCTGTTATTTAACATCAGTCTCAATTACTTTCCAGTCACTTATACCTAGTAGTTCAATTAAATTTGGTTCCTGGACTAACGGTTGTACGTTACACAAGGCAAGAAATAAAAAACAAATTTATCTTTGAGTTATTGAAGTATCAAGGATTTGAGATAGCTATATAACTAGCTGTGAAAAAGGCATATAAATATCCAGCCAATAATCCCTTTACAGATTTAATAGTATCATTTTTCAGTGAAAGCGTAAATAATAGAAGTTTGGACCCAGTTTGGAACTGTTAAATATGAATCCGAGTCTTACCAATGAAAAAAAGGCAGAGTAAAGGTTAGCCACTTGTTGAGCTTTTTTTTTTCAATAAACCAAAAAATAGCTTTCTTTATAGAATAACAGTTTTACTCCAAATAACCTATTATTCACAAAGTTTATCTACAGTAACATTGTTCCTAGGTTTAAATAATATAGCTAGATATGATCAACATACAACTATGTAGGAGATTCTAATTTAAATTGGATTACTATTAATACTTTTAACAATTAAAAGAGCTCAGAGGATTAGCCTCTAAATTTAGAGGTTCTGTTTTGCCGGCAGGAAGAACTTTTCACTAGTACCAAAAGTGCTGTCATCCTCTCCCTCCAACTAGCTAGTAATTCCTTTTAAGACCCTTGAGATGATTTGGATATATAGGAGTCATTTTTTTTTTTAATTCTAGGAAGATCTAAGATATCTCAGAAATGTAATAGTACAGTGCAGACCTGGCAGAAGGTAACCAGTTATCTGGAACTAGGTCTTTGGCATCTTTCCAGATTTGGAACAAAATACTGGACTCTCCCTGGGCATCCGTGAGACAACAGGAGCAATGTCATACCGCAAGTCCAAAATCCAATCAGGAGCAGCCTTGCTTCTCCTCTTATCCAGGCGAAGCCAAGATACTTCTGCACACAGCATGGGCCACCATAAAAAGCAAACAAAGCCACTGTAGATAAAACCAAGCAGTGGGTAAGGCTGTCTTTTGACCTAGAGTCTGAACCCCGGCTCCTCAGTGATGCTCCAGGCCAAAGAGCAAGAACACGATGGGCATTTTGCTGCCTCTTGGTCCCTCCAGTGCAGTCAGTGTACAGAGCAGGAGGATAAAACAACTCAGTATCTCCCTTAACAATGCAAAGAAGGAAATCCAACCTACTTTGGCAGTGTGAAAGCAATGAAAATTTGAGTCACTGATGACCATAGCTTCTTATGTGATATAGAAGTTTATTCTGTAACACTAATGGCCCGGCCATATTTTATTCAACTCTAAACCATTAATGAATGCTCATCTTCATTTTACATAGAACATATTTATCTATACACAACTGAACAAATAGGGAATGTTGGAAATGGCCCTGAGAAGTATTGGCCCACAATGCATCTGCTTGGTTTGGGGCATTTGAAGTAGTTAGTATAGGCTCCCTCTGGATTTCTGCTAGAATTCTGATTTAATTAGATCAATGAATTAGACACATAGCATCTGAATTAAAGAGTGAGAAATACAATATGAACCAATTAAGTGAAGGAAAAATTTACTATGAATAAAATAATAAATGTCAATAAATTTAAAAATTGATTTTAGTTTCCTTTATATGACAAATGTAACAGACGTAATTTGACATCTTAAAATGAAGAGATCTATGTGTAAGCTATTTTGTGATTTTTGTCTTCTTAGGAGTATGCTTTGATATCTTTAACCTTCATATTTAATTTTTTTTTCTTTTATCAGTTTCTATGGTGTAAACATCCATCAATCCATATTGGTTGACATATATATATATATATATTATATATATCTCAAGATAAAGTAATGCTGCAATCCTTCTCAGCAATTTATTCTAACAATTAAGAACCCTTGGGGCTTCCCTGGTGGCGCAGTGGTTGAGAGTCCGCCTGCCAATGCAGGGGACACAGGTTCGTGCCCCAGTCCGGGAAGATCCCACATGCCGCGGAGCGGCTAGGCCCATGAGCCATGGCCGCTGAGCCTGCGCGTCCAGAGCCTGTGCTCCGCAACGGGAGAGGCCACAACAGTGAGAGGCCTGCGTACTGCAAAAAAAAAAAAAAAAAAAAGGAACCCTTAAGCTAAATAGAATAATTCATTTCACAGGAAACTCTTATTCAATATGTATAATTAGTTTTAGTTAACTTTATTAATGAAATGCTGCAAATCAATTAGGTTTGCAATAATCAGATCCTGAGGACCCAAGAGGGGCCGTTTCCCTCACAAGAGGGGAAGGTGATATACAATTTAGTTGGGAAGCAAATGTAATTAGATTTGATCAGTTGAGTATTCCTGTCCTGATGTGGAATTAGGCACATACCCAAGCCTGAGTTTATAGTTGGAAAGAGGTAGAAAAAACAGCATGACTTAGAAAATGTCTTCATGGTCCTACTGACCACAAACTAACAGCCAAAGTGGGCCTTTGAAACCACAGGTAGTCAGGTTTTCTTCCTCGGACAGGGCTATGTTTACATTTGTTTTTCAAATCTGAATGCCTTTAAGTAGAAGAGTACATGAACTCAACTATTTGTCACTCCTTAATGGGGCTTCACGCATTTATCTAACTGCCTAAATCCTGATGGCATTTCAGTTTGCAACTATTGTGACCTAGAAGTTTATTATTGAACAGGTGTGGGGTAACCCTAAAGTTTCTTTCTTCTGATTCTAAAATAAGAATATCAAAGGAATGTCATGACAGTACAAAAGTCTTCTGAATGAAAGTTATATTAAACACAAGGTATTCCTATTTAGGGCTGCAGTTTGCAACAGATTCTGCTGCTATTCACTCAATAAGTATTTTTATTGGACACCTACATGCCAGTCACTATTTTCAGCATTAAGGACAAAGTGTGAGCAAAGCAGACCAAAATCCCTACCCTCCTAGAACTTACGTTCTAGTGCATGTAGACAGAAAAACAAGTAAAGTATATATGTTGGATGGCATGAGTAAGGGCAATAGAACGTGGAAGCAGTGAGGGAGAAGGGTGCAGTTTGTAAAGGGAGTTTAGGGAAAGCCTGCTTAGTAAGAAGGAAGGAACTATGTGGACATCTGGAGGAAGATGGCTGTATGCAGAGAGCAGAGCAAATGCAAAGGCCCTGAGGCAGCACTATACTGGCATATTCGAGGCACAGCAAATAGGCCAGTATCCAAAAAGCCAGTATTGAAGGGTATAAACTGACAGGTAGACTAGAGACATATTTAGAATGGATGCTAGAAGAAGGTAACAAATGAAATTTTTAAACTGAAATGGTTTAAATATTGAAAATGCTTTGAAATATAGTGAAATATTTTCACACAAGAGATTTTAAAAAGAAGTCAGGTCCATGATTCAATCCCCAATGACTGGTTCAGTAGCCATCATGGTCAGGGGCTACGTCTAGAACTCTTATCACTAAAAACCTGCATTTGATGTCAGTTCCTCCTGGACAACCAAATGACTTGTTTGGCACCTGTGGTATACCCCAAAAACACTTTGCCTATCACTGACCTGTAATCCCATGTCTCTGGGCCTGAAAATAAAACTCCCTGTAACAGAGTTAGTGGTGCACGACATTGCCATTAGATTACTTTTAGTGAAAGCTTTGCCTCCTGACACAAATGCACTGATGAACTTAATAATTCCTGGGGCTAACACTGAATGCAAAATGACTTCATATACTGGTTATTCCATTTAAATTATTTTATCTTCAAGTCCAACAAAAAGAAAATTCTAAATAAAAAGATACATTTGGGATTGTATAACTGAAATAAAATTATTTAATGGAAAATTTCAAATTCAGCCACCTCTAAATATGTAAGATAGTCTGAATGAGAAGGAACAATTCTGACTTTGTATTATTTTTTAGTGGTATGTTTTCTCATAATCCCATGCCTTTTTCCTGTCCTGCTATTCTTCAAGATTTCCTAATGAGAATTAGAGAACAGGCATATTTAACAATCTGTATTTGCAAGTTGTAAACAAGAAAATGAAGACTAATAGTTTCTCTCCTGCTAATTTGATTTTCTACAGCTCCTCTCCTACCAGCTTAGGCAAAGGATTTAGTTACTATTTCCAGCAGATCGGGCCAAGGAAAAGACAATCACCTGTGATGTCATGCTTCCCCCAAATAGGCCAGCTGCCTTTCAGGCCTCGGTTAGAGACTTCCCCAAAGTAAGAAATGAGAAGTGATCATGAATAGAACGAGGAAAAAAATGCAATTTCCTTTATTCTAGAAAAATAATACTCAGTGGCTGGTTCACAATGCTACAGTAAAACATTTTCATACATTTCTCCTGCACATGTGGAGAGTTATAAGGTATGCACTTAGAAGTAGAAATGCTGATTTGATTTCCAGAGTGGTGGTGATAGAAGAAAGCTTCTGGAAACGGGGTTGTGCTGAGTTGACAGAAAGATAAAGGATTCAGTCCTTAACTTGTAATATGTGACTGGCTCTCTAAACTGAAATATAACCCAAAAAGAAGTTCTTCTGGTATAATTCCAGGTCCCAGGGCTAGTTAATGGTACAAATAGTTATTTATATACAACTATACAGGAATGTATTTCCCAGGACCCCTCTTATCATTGACATCTCATAGAATCAGCCCTGCAAAAGAACTAGAACATTCTGAGAACATACAACACATAACTTTAAAGGAGGAAATTTCCTTTTCTCATGCAAAAGCATGAAAGTTGGTTTGAATTGACATGGACTTCTGTCCAGGCGAGGGCCTATGATTTCAGGAAGCATGTATCTCTTTTGAAACTCTAGTGTGTCCTTGGAAATTGCTGCGTAAAGGCCAAACTGCCAAAGTCTAGTCCTTCTCCTCTGAGTAAAAATCTTTTAGTTGTCTGTCAGTAGCTGGTCTTTGTTCTCCTCAGTGCTTGTTGCAAAATACCGCAATTTTCATTCTAAACCCCAACAGTATTCGGAAGACAAGTTGAGTTAAAATAATGCCTGTAATTTAATAAGTATTCTGTCCCTAATAAAAAGCTAGTTAGTCACAGCTTCCTTCAAATCCCTCTCCCCCAGATTTTTCTCCTGAAAGGAGATACTAGACAGCATTTTAGGGAAAACAAACTTTTGTCAATCGCTAAGGATAAGGTAATAAAAGGGTTGAAAATAGCATTTTAAGCAGCATGTTTTTTCTTTAAATTCCCTGAGGTTGAACAGATTCTTAAACTTCATTTTATTAACTGCCCTGAAAATAGTTTGTCTCTAGTTGACTCTTATTCAGGGCAATGTTATATCTTCTTAATCTAGTAGAGTCACAAATTTAAGTCATCATCCTGAGCAAGTAATTGAAATGGTACAATCTCACTCAAAAAAAAATAAAAAATCCAGGAATGAATCATCCTTAAAACTCTCCCAACTTGCAGTCTAGTTTCATGGGTGAAAACTTTGGGAGACCAGTTTGGGAAGCAACCAGAGCCTGGTAGTTTCATACACTTGATCTTATCACCTTCTCACAACAACACTTAAAAGTAACTAGGATTAAAAAAAAAAAACTTGTTATTTAATATGGTAATAAAGTGTTTTTATGTGGAAAAATAAATAAATAAAATAAAGTATACCTCAGTAAACCTGAAAAAAAAAAGTAACTAGGATTATTGCCATTGTATTATATTGCTATTTTTTTAAATGCAGACAAAGAGAATGTAATAGTTAACATCTATTAATTGGACACTTAGTTGGTCAGGCACTGGGCTAGTCACTTTATCTCCATTTTCTTACTTAATTCACAAAAACAAAACAAAACAAAACTACAAGCTAGGTTTTCTTATTGGCTTCATTTTTTCACAGACAGTGAGTCTAAGGGGCCCATCTTGCTAACTAATACCAAGACAAGAACTGGAATTTTGGACTCCAAAGCCCTAGTTCTCATTTCTCTCCCAGATGTAACCCAGCAAATTCTTCAAAGCCTGACATCTTCCTTTTTTTCAATTAACTCCTACACTAACAGCATTTTTTTATGTATATGTATACAAGCGAACACTGTGCTAATATTTAATTATAGGTTTATACTGATGTTGGATGCAAGTATAAGCTAGCATCATTTTGAATAATAGTAGAAGAGTCAGGAGCTCTGAAATAATGTTCAGGATTGGGTAAAGCAGATATTTTTTTGTCACATTTCAGTGAGAAAATTAATTCATATGCCACCAGTCATACGCAGAAATGCAACAGAAAATGAAAAACTTAACTACTGTAAATAATGTGGTCTGCAATACAAATTATTGCACTGTGAATTCATTTCCTTCTGCTGTAGAACTGATCATTTGGATTATATAGGCAAGCGGTGTAAGACATTACTAAAATTATCCTTGAATCCTAGCTTTGAGATCTATATGAAACACTAGGCAGTTTGCCTGAGAATACATAGAAAACACTTTTTTAAAGGATTGGGATGGGTTATTTTCCCTTCTGTTCAATATTAGCCTTTGAAATGAACTCAGCTGATCTGCTAAATAACATTTGCAAATTGTTGTGTTTTAATAAAGTGACAGACTGAGAGAGAAGCCACACTAGACCTGCTTATGCTTCTGGAGGCGTTACAGACCAGGAACATTATGCAATAATGCCTTTTAAAAGAAGGGAACCACTTAGCTTTACACCTTGCCTGGCAACAAATGTAGACACTTACTCCAAACTCGGGGGTAATTAGAATCTATGAAAATCCAGCATCTAAATCCCAAACCCCTGGTGCAATACATACCCAGTAAATTACAGTTTTTTACCTCTAGTATTTTCAACACATCCATTTAAGTATGTGAACATATGAGTGTGTGGTGTTTTAGGAGGCCTGCTCTATAATGCTATGGAAAAGTTTCATCACTATTAATCAGGTATGCAGTAAATGGGACACCTCATTTTTTCGATTTCTGGAAGGCTCAGAGCCTTTGCTGCTGCTGGCAGAAGGCAGACCCAAATGCACTATGCTAATGAAAAATCCCCGGCAAACATGGAACCCAGTGAAAATTTGGGAGACGCAACTTGCAGTCGCTACCACTGGCAGTCATCGCCACTATTACAGCTTTAATCAGGCAAACCCAGGCTCATGCATTTGTTTATAAAGCTGCAGCAAAGCCTTATAAATTAAGCCTGAAAGAGCATTAAGTTTTAGTCTAATCTTGGATCAACAAGAAATTATTTAAAAACCTTCATAAAAGTAGTCAAATTGGTGTTTTAAGAACTAAACAGAATTACATTGCTTTAACTTTTCTTTTGTTGCAATAGGAAAATAAATGCTTTAAAAATTAAAGTTAAAACACAGAGATCTTAAAATATGTTGGGGGAAA
The DNA here is from genome assembly GCF_949752795.1 of Hyperoodon ampullatus. Taxonomy (NCBI): domain Eukaryota; kingdom Metazoa; phylum Chordata; class Mammalia; order Artiodactyla; family Ziphiidae; genus Hyperoodon; species Hyperoodon ampullatus. Next base: position 14,796,285 of record NC_136918.1, read on the forward strand.
AACTATTTTACATAAAATAAATTTGTTCCCTGGATTTGTAACTGGCTGTTGATTTCCGTGTTTCTGAGCTCGTGAAGGTGTACTGTCTCCTACACAGAGCAGGGAAGACTTGGTACCCTTCTGAACGAAAGGGTGCCTATTAGCTTTTCTCCTTCATTTCCTAAAGTGTTGTGATTTTTATTCCCTGGTGTTATGTTTTTAAAAGATTTTAAATCTTAAAACATAGAAATAGGTGTTGAAATTGAGAGCTGAAAGTCTCAACCAGTTGGGTATGATTTTTTTAAATAGGTAATACAGACCTCTAGTGGTTGAACGGTTTGAAAGCCTCTGCAAGAAGAGGAAATTGTGCATCAGGTGCTTGCGTTTTAAAGAGGGAAAACTGTTTCTAGTTACAATTACAATGCAAAATTCACATAGTTCATACAAATCAAAACAAGGTAATACTGTGCAGCAAGGGAATATGGAGCACTTCCCATCCTTTTAGGTGCTCTCAATTCTCCCAAAACAAGCAAGGACCCCTCCCATCAAAGTCCCAGCAAGACGTCTGGATCTGTATTGGTTTTCCTCTGAAAGATTAATGTCCAATTCACTTGTTATATGAATGGAGCTGGCAGATATTTGCGTTATGTAAAAATAGATTTTATTTTCCTTGGCACACAGTTTTGCCTCCATGAGACTCTTCTTCCTCTAAACTCCAAGGGCTCCCCATGAAAATGCAAGAGACTCTCACACAGCCACTTCTTGCCTGTCCTTTCCCAGGTTCTCTCCATGGGGACAGCCACACTCCACTGGACTGGGGCTCAGTGTCTAGGGTGTTTCTCCATCTTTGTGAGGGGCAAACTATTGGATCTGTGCACAAGTTCGGTGATTATTAAATGTCTCTCTAGACCAGCACTTCTCAAACATGAATAGCTACACAAACCACCTGGAGAATCTTGTTGACATTCAGATTCTGACTCAGTAGGTGTGGAATGGGGCCTGAGATGGCTTTACTAGAAAGCTCCCAGGTGATGCTACTGCTGGCATCCAGGACCACAGCCCGGAGCAGCGAGGAGACGCTCTTAACATCTCTAATTTTGTGTGTGTGTGTGTGTGTGTGTGTGTGTGTGTGTGTCTGTGTCTGTGTGTGTGTGTGTGTGTGTGTGTGTGTGGTACGCGGGCCTCTCACTGTTGTGGCCTCTCCCGCTGCGGAGCACAGGCTCTGGACACGCAGGCTCAGTGGCCATGGCTCATGGGCCCAGCCTCTCCGCGGCATGTGGGATCTTCCCGGACTGGGGCACGAACCTGTGTCCCCTGCATCGGCAGGCGGACTCTCAACCACTGCACCACCAGGGAAGCCCCATCTCTAATTTTTTATTACACTTTGTGTTTCACTGATTTCTTCATCTTTCTCTTCTTTTTTACTTCAATGGCATCTCAAAATTTAATTTTTGACATTATATAACTTTTAAAGTTCTCTTTCACTTGACTATGTACAGAAATTTCTGGGAACCTGTTATTCAAGTATTGTAAAGTTGATCTTACATTTTAAGAATGGATTCAGTGTCATCTGTTTAGTTTGGTGAGTTCATGGTGGTTGTGAGCACCTCTCTAGCACTTGAAATAATTAGGCATTTGTAACCACAATTAAATACCTGATTAGCCATACTGGGAGAGTGGGTGAGATCAGGTTTTGTGCATGCTGAAAAACTACTAAGGGCCCAAGGTAACATCCACATCGTAAAATCAGGCAGAATAAAAAGCACAAGCTGAAACCCTTAAGAATCAACAGATCAGAGTAAAATGCGGGAAAAACATTTCTCAGACAAAATCCATCATCTAAAAAAGTTCCTATCATGGCATGTTATCAAGCTTAATTTTGAAATCCATAATTTTAGAACTTATGTCATGGGGTAGTCTTGAAAAGCCTCCTGCAAACTTTTAACATCCAGTTTCAAATCAAAAATAGTATATTAACAGGCTGTAGCATGGAGGGAGTACATAAATTATCATCATTGCCCTGCATGAACAGTAATTCACAGATTTGGCTCAGACACGACTTAGATGAAATAATTAACTATGTATAGTACTTAACAGTATAAAAGTAATTAATCTAGCTGCCTCATACTGGTTTGGCCTAAATAAACATGTAATAAGAAAAAACCATACAATTTTATTATTTTTTCACTCAACGTTACTACTTTAGTAAGTTGGAATTTTAATATGGCAGAAGAAAGATATCTTTCCCTTAAAAAAATAACACTTTCTTTTCAAATGTTAAAGTACTAACTATAAGCTGAATGAGTTGTTTACAATTGTGCACAGATGTTCTCAATTAATAGTATTATGCATTCTGCTTCACAGGAATTTGGCGAACATGATTATTTTAAATTATGGTGTAAATAAGAAAAAAAATCGATTTTTTTTAACCACAAGTCACATAGACTCTGTTGAGTTACTACAGTTGTGCGGCGGTGTAGCTTTGGCAAAATGTTTCAGATAAACTTGTTTTTTGCCCCATGGGTTCTGAGAGGAGACAAGTGGCCTTTGGCTTATAGACCCTTCATCAGCATGTCCACAGGGTAAAGGGCAGGGTCATTAGTTGGTATGAGGGCAAAAAAATAAGGCAAGTATCCCTGTTTGGGCAAGAGAAAAGAGCTCGGGTGATTTCTGCGAGGAAGAAAGAGGTGCACCCCATGCAGATCGTTTTTTAAAGTCCACTCTCAACGTATGGCTGCTCCTTTGCCTAATCTTTTTTTTTTTTTTTTAATATTTATCTATTTATTTGGCTGCTCTGGGTCTTAGTTGCAGAACACGGGATCTTCATTGTGGCACATGGGATCTTTAGTTGCCGCATGTGAACTCTTAGCTGCAGCATGTGGGATCTCGTTCCCTGACCAGGGATAGAGCCCAGGTCCCCTGCATTGGGAGTGCAGAGTCTTAGCCACTGGACCACCAAGAAAGTCCCTCCTTTGCCTAATCTTATAGACTATAACATGTTCTATATGACTCCATTGCCTAATCATTATATTATTATCCCTATTTCATAAACAGACAAAGAAGAGGAGGAAGCTAAGTAATTCTTCCAAAATTAAATAGCACACAAGATGTAGGTCAAATTCAAACCCAGAGACTTCTACTTCCAGCCAAGATGGAGTGAGAGAGATTTACTGTCTCACCAAAAACAACTACTAAAATATTATATATATATATGAATATATATATGATATATATATGATATATATGAATATATAATGAATATATATGTATATATATATGAATATATATGAATATATATATTCATATATGTGTGAATATATATGTGAATATATATATATATGAGAAACAATGATTTTCAAGACAGTGGACACCAGGCAACAAAGGACAGTAGTCTCTGAGGGATAGGAGACAAATGAAGTGAGCCCCAGATCACTGCCTGGAGAAAGCTCCAAGCCATGGCTCAGAAAGGATAATCCAGAAGGAGCTCCCAGGTCTCCCTGAGCTGAGGAGACAGAGCTGGGGGTCCAGAGGCGCAAGGAGCTAGAGTTCACAGAGCAGAGTACCAGACGCTAGAGAGCTTTACAAAGGAAGAGCATGGAAATCTGAAACGTCCCCCCTGTGTTTCAGTGCACGTGAGTGAGTAATCACCCAGAAGGATTAGAGGGCACACTCCACAGAGATCATCCAGAGCCAGAAAATAGTTGTTGCTCACATGAGCCAGAGGGGTAAAACTCCTAATTCATGGGACATCAGGTAGCATATTCAGAAGGGTTTTGCCTCAAGAATAGGAAAACATTAGACTAGATGCTTCTCTGGTCCCACCTAACAAAGCTTAAAAGCCAGATCTGAAGGAATCAAACTGTTTGCAAGTAATTTAACTGCTTCCCAGAACAAAGCTGGAGAATTTATATAGGAATACAAAAACATCCAATATCCAACAAGGTAAAGTTCACAGTGCTTAGCATCCATTCAAAAATTACCAGGCATGCAAAGAAGCAGGAAAATAAAATCCATAAAAAGAAAAAATCAATTAATAGAAACAGACCTAGTAATGACACAGATGATAGAATTCATTTACAAGGCCATGAGATGACTATAACTGTATTCCATATGTTCAAGAAGCTAGGGGGAAAGTCTGAACATATTGAAGAGACATGGACAATATTCAAAAGTCTGAAATAGGATTTCTGGAGCTGAAAACTCAAACCAAGACTTCAGACACTATGACCATGTTTCTTCCACTGCCCCCACCATATTCTTCCCTGGATCATGAGTTTGATCCCAGTGGCCTCATACTTACTACTTGCTTAATACTGAAATTCCCAGATGAATACTTCCTTTTAAGAGGGGTTTAGCATCTGAAGACAACAGACTTCCTGAAGGGCTCCACATGGGCCCTTTCCCATCCCACTTTGACTCCCCCACCCCCGAGGCCCTTCTCTGGCTCGTGGAAGCAGAGGGCACCACTGTCCATGGACTGACACTCCACTCTGGCATGGACTCCTCAGTAGAGTAGCTGCTAGCAGTCCTCAACATGGCACCTTCTGAATTATAAGAAAGTTTATATTTTCAGACTAACATGTTCCATCTAGATTTTCCATCTCATTTGAAAACTCTAGTTTGAAACAGCATGAAATTTGTTCTCTTCACCCAAAATACAATTAAAATGGAAGTTAGTATTGATACTTTTGAAGCTCCCCACCCTTCCCATCCAAGGCACTATGTATAAAATCATGAACTGTGTTCTTCCAGCCAATGAGGCAATTAACCAAAATGTACATGTTGTCCTTTTACAGAATTCAAAATATGCTCATGAGAATTAAACTATTTTTCCAACCAAGCTAAAAAAAATCAATTTACTTGTCTAGGAAGTTTTATTAGGGCTAGAATTCCAAGAAATGTATATGCTAGCCAAATATTACTGTTCATCAGAAATGCTCCATATTCACCCAGTATTAATCCTGTGTAATTCTCTCAGTCAATGTACCCACTTAACAGCAGATATGTTCTCTCTATGTATTTTGTGTGTGTGTGTTCCTAAACCTGCAGTGAATGAATTTAGAAAAAAAGTATCAAAAACACAAACGTAGCCTTGCAACACAAATATGTAGATAATTTCATGCTTGGAGCATCACAGTTCACTTTAGAAACACTCTACTTGACAACGAAGCTTTCAAGAATAAGTATTTTTCAGCACTTACTGAAAATATTTTAAAATCTCACCTCATCACTAGTTATATAACCAGGGCCATGTGGTCATTGTGGCTCTATGAAATGGCATCAGGCCCTTTCACTACTGATCGTCTTTTGGGCACTAGATGATACTTTTTGAATAGATGTTAAAATAATGTGCAAGAACCAAATATCATAGATTGTGTGCTGTATTCACCCACATGGAGACATCACTTTAGTGAAATGCAACAACAGCTCTAGAAAACATACCGGTATCTTTACCAAAATAAAAAAAGGAAAAAGGAAAGATAAGTTGCTGGTAAGATCAAAGAAGCAGGGAGGTACGGTCCCAGCTGCCATTCTGAGGCAGTTCTCAGACTCTGCACCAGGCTAGTCTCATGAGAGCAGCGGTGGGTAATACCTCATCCCATCATATCTCTTTGTTTTCCCACTACCTGCTACTCCTTGGTCATGGATTATTGTTGAATGTGGAAATGGAATGGGGGATGTCTAACAACAGCCCACTTCAAGTATTTAGTGTATTATAAAAACACTGGAATGGGGGTCTGCAGCATCTTGCTGGGGCTTGAAGTCTGTTTTCTTTTTTTTTTTTTTTTTTTTTTTTTTGTGGTACGCAGGCCTCTCATTGTTGTGGCCTCTCCCGTTGCGGAGCACAGGCTCCAGACGCGCAGGCTCAGCGGCCATTGCTCACGGGCCCAGCCGCTCCGTGGCATGTGGGATCTTCTCGGACCGGGGCACGAACCTGTGTCCCCTGCATCGGCAGGTGGACTCTCAACCACTGCACCACCAGGGAAGCTCAGGTTCCAGTCTTTTTTGTCAATGGTGTCCAGCAGTTTGTTGTGATCTTGGTGTTTTCGTGAGAAGAGGTGGGCTCAAGTCCTTCCACTCCACCATCTTGTCTCTGCCTCCCCTGGTGTCTCTAAGGACGTACATATATATATTCCTGTATTTCTCTCAAGAAGAAAAGCAATAAATATGACCCCTAAATTTCCTTCTATAGCAGAAATTTCTGTGACTTCCTGATCTACACTGAGACAAAGCTACACTCCAAACCTAAATCTAAAGTCCATAGTTACAGAATGACTTTTTCTGTAAAGAGAACATCTTAATTTGTTGATGTAACATGAACCATGTTATTTATCTAGAGAATGGCTTTTAAGCAGATCACTGGCCTACTGAAACAGACTGATTCCTAAACATATTTTCTCTGGATTAGAACCTCTTCATATCCAAAATTATTAGCATACTATGTTATTCTCACAAAGTTCTAATGAACTTCACAAATCTGCCTGCTCTATTCTGAGTACAAAAATATTTAGCCTAATTTGTTTTTCCATTATTTTATATAGTAATAAAGTAATATCAAAATGTTATTACCAGAAATAATACAGTGTTTTATAATTATTAGAAAGTGAATCTCATGAAGTCATATTAAAAAACAATTACCACATGTTAAGTCAGATAATTCAAGGAAGAGACTTATATGAATACTAGAGGGGCTGTTGGCAAAGGTATTTTTTTCTCTGAATCCTACGCTTTGAAGGAAATATTTGCCATTTAATTAGTTTAGGTATGCTTCATCAACTAAAGGTCTATAGGATGGTATTTTTCCCCCTCCAGCTTAAAGTAATCTTAAAATCATCTACACTTTAGGTGTTCATACTTTCACTTCTTTTATAAATGGATCCTTCCTGGATCCTTTACATTGCTTTATGGGATTAACAACAAATTGTATCACCATACGGTATTGTACTGACAGAGCTCTAACATCATTCCAATCTGTTCCTTGGCCATGTGTAATAATGTGACAACTTATACATATATATATAAATTTATGGGGTAATTCACTTAGTATTTGGTGGGGACATATGAATATATATTGAGAATATATAAAATGATAGTAAAAATAGATAATATTTATTGAGTGTTTAATATATGGCAATCTTTTTTCCCCCATGTTGTATTTAACCCTCATGTTAACAGTAAGGTTTTTTTTTTTTACATCTTTATTGGAGTATAATTACTTTACAATGGTGTGTTAGTTTCTGCTTTATAACAAAGTGAATCAGTTATACATATACATATGTTCCCATATCTCTTCCCTCTTGTGTCTCCCTCCCTCCCACCCTCCCTATCCCACCCATCCAGGTGGTCACAAAGCACGGAGCTGATCTCCCTGTGCTATGTGGCCGCTTCCCACTATCTATCTACCTTACGTTTGGTAGTGTATATATGTCCATGCCACTCTCTCGCTTTGTCACAGCTTACCCTTCCCCCTCCCCATATCCTCAAGTCCATTCTCTAGAGAGAGAAAGACAAATACTGTATGCTAACACATATATATGGAATCTAAGGGAAAAAAATGTCATGAAGAACCCAGGGGTAAGACGGGAATAAAGACACAGACCTAACAGCAAGTTTTTATCCTGTTTTAAAAGATGAGGACACTAAGGCTCAATAAGGATGAGTAAATTAGCCAGTTACAAGATTAGTCAGAGGCTGAGCCAGGACCTTACCTTTGTGACTGCACAGCTTACGGTTTGTTTCCCATGATGCCTGCCAGCCACCAGACTCTGCTAACATTAATTAAATTAATGTTCCCTTTTAAAATTCGAAGTACTGAATATATACCTCTTGATATATAGATTAGCTTTCCACTTCAGCCATATATTAAACTTGTTTTTATGGTATATGGTCTGTTCACACTGAATGAGTATAATAAATTATCTTTTGAGGAAATTATTTTAAACATAGAATCTTACAACGTTCTTACAAGGGCGAGGTAGAGGCTTTATCATCTCATTCCCATTGGTCAGAGCAAGGTCCAATGAAGGTTTAATGATTTGCCTAAGGTCTCAATTTCTAAAATGGCAAAGAAAAAGCCGCCAAGTCCTCCACCCCCTAGTTCCAGACTACTGTTTGTTCTCAAGTCTTTTTTCCCCCTCTGTTAAACCCTGCAATCAACTGATTTCTACTCTTCAACTTCTTAAATTATGTTGCCTTTTTACTCACCACTATTGGTTTTATATATTAAGATTCAGCATCAGCATTTACCATATCTTTTACTTCCTAATTCTGAGTGTTTCCATCTGATTGCTTATTTTTGAACCTTATGGGCTTTTTCTTTATTTCAGTTTTATCCCAATTATCCAGGAAAGGCTGCCTGAGTCTTCTGAAAGCTCTGATGTTCTCAATGAAAAGACCTTCTGCATGACCTTGTCTCCCATGGAGTTGCATATCACAACTTCAAATGCCCCACTAAAATGTTACCCATTTGGCATCAGTATACAGAAAAGGCTGCATTCTGTGATAAGAAGTACAGCGGTGTTTTCCTAGTGAGAGAATAGAGTTCTCAATGGGGAAAAGGGGAAGTATAATTTCCTCAGATTTAGCTGGTATTTCAAACACAATGGTGCTTTTCTTCTAGAACTAGTCAGTAAGAAATTTGTAGGGAAAATACCACAGGAACCAATAAACAATTAAAATTTTGGCCATAGAACTCTATTGATATTGGTCCTTTAGAAACCCTTTTTTTTTTTTTCCAGAAATGTTCTTCGGCTACAAAAACAACTACTCATTGCCCTTATGGATCAGTAAAGCAGTTGGGCAGAGAAGACAAGTAACAGAGCCTCAAACTAAGTAACTGAAACTCTTTGGTTGACAAACTTGGAGAGATTATCATTTGTAACTAGGTATGTTTATCCCTCTCTAACTAGGTATGCTTATCCCTCTCTTACTTTTCTCTACTTGGTTTAATTCTCATTGGAGCCTTGATGACAGGCTACATCCAATGTGTTGATCTACAGAGAAGAAAAGCCTAATGTAAATGCAAAGACGAATTTACATTCAAATATTGTACAGTCAGTTCAGACACTAATGACTCAGATTGACACAGCAGTTGCCTATGGCAGTGACGCCACCAGAGGGCAGGGTTTGACTTCCGGACCTGGTGGCTGCCTTCCTCCAGAGGCAACCTTGGAGTTACTATAAGAGCCATCAAATCCTTAGAAGCCCTTATAATGAATCTAAGCTCAAATTCTCTCTTCCATTGTTCTTATACAGAATCCTAGAATTCTGGAAAATACTTAGAGAGGATAATTTCTAGAATGATCTGACACAACAGATATTTAGTCAACTCACAATTTTAGAGCCCCTACTAAGTATTCAGCATGACCTTGAACATTTAAAGGCTACCTGACAGAATTTTACCTTTTGAGAGATCTATAGTTTCCCTGGGAAGATATGAATATAATACCACCAATAAAACAGACTGTATAAGTTAACTTATTCCACGAAAGATAAGAACTACAGGTTATCAAGAATTGAAAGGGGAAAAAACAAAGTCCAGACCAGAAAGATTTCTCAACAACAGTACCACTGACATCTTAGAGTAGATAATTCTTTGCTGCAGGGGTCTATCCTGTGCCTTGTAAGATGATTAGCAGTATCTTTGGTCTCTACCCACTAGATGCTAGTAACACCCCCTCCTCCCTTTCCCCCGTTATAGGAACCAAAAATGTCTACAGACATTGCAAAATGTCCCTGGAGGGCAAAATTACCTGATAGAGAAGCACTTAACCAGAGTATAAAGAGATGACCTTACCAAAAAAAAAAAAAAAGAACTGAACCTTGAAACTTTAAAATGTCAGAAATGTGAGGACCTGCTCTCTAAGCCTCAGTTTCCTCATCTGAAGAGTGGGAATAATGGTGCTTTCCCTCATAGGTCTTGTATTAGTTTGCTAGGACTGCCATAACAAAATAACAATAGAAATTTATTTTCTCCCAGTTCTGGAGGCTAGAAGTTCAAGATCAGGTTGCCAGCAGGGTTGGTTTCTGGTGAGACCTTTCTTTTTCACTCGAAGACAGCCACCTTCTCACTGTCTTCACATGGTTTTTCCTCTGTGCAAGCACATTCCTGGTGTGTCTTCCTCTAATAAGGACACCAATCATACTGGATTAGGGCCCCAACCCTGTGACCTCATTTAACCTTAATTACCTCTTTAAAGGCCCTATCTCCAAATATAGTCACATTGAGGATTTAGGCTTCAATGTATGAATTTGGGGTTGTGGGGGACACAATTCAGTTCATAACAGGGCTCTCACAGAGATGAAAGCAATTAGCACAATACTTGGCATATAGTAAGCATTCAACTAATCATAAATGTTCCTATTGTTAATATTAAGCCACTATTATTATAAGTCCTCCATGTGAATCAGATACCAGCTGAAACACAGAAGAGTATAAAACAATAAGTTTATTTGAACACTTGTGTGTCACTTTGTGCTGAAGTTATGCAGCTAAAAAGTTTAAATTGACATTTTCCCCATTGACGTAGCTAATTATTTCAAAGATGTTCTGGCTTCCTTTATGCAAAGGTCAAAGGGCAGTAGATCCTGCATCCCCAGCATCTGATGAGTAGTAAATGACCCAGAAATAAGCTTTTAAGTGCTTTGGGGAATTTCTTTGTGTAAAGAAATTCTGTGTAAATACTTCTTGAGAGTGTGGGTGATTAAGTTCACCCTCTTAATTTGATTTATGTTTCACCTATCTCACAGGAGATAAGAACAAAAATAAACTAGGGAGGAAAAGAAATAAACAGCTTTGAACAGTCGTGGCCTTTAGTTGGAACCAGAAAACCGTGGAGATTTTGAAATTGCAAAGGAACATGGGCCTTCTTCTGCCAAAAAACTTGTTTATAAAAACTAGAGAGTGTTACATATTTCTACCACACTGGCTTATCATTTGAAATTTCTGCTGGCTCAAGTGAAAGTGTGCTGTCCGATATCCTACTGTGGGATTTCCTCCTTAACCACAGTTGCTTTCCGATCAGAGGCTTGTGACTTTGAGGACCAGAACACAGTCGGCTTAGCCAGCCAGAAGAACAAGAGGAGAGGTTTCATATCTCATGAAAAAAAAGGAAGCACTAACAGGGAAAAAATGGAGTCAATGTTGACAGCTGCTGAGTTGAACAGTTTTATTGTTGGTAATAAAAGCAGAAATTGCTTGCTGAAAGTGAAGGTGAGAAAAGACAGAAATTGCTATGGCAAAGTTAAAAACAAGAGGAGATGGTGGTCTTGGTGTGGCCTAGAATGTTTGAAAACATTCACCTTGCCCTTAAAGAGCTGTTGCTGTATGAGTAATGTGCCATTTCACTGCATAACCCTTGTATGCAGAAATGCTCTATTTCCCTTGTACAAACCAAGGGATGCATTTATTCTACATTTAGAGGAAAAACAAACAATCGAAGGCAAAGAGGTGCATTATCTTATGCAGCTCTCTTGGAAAGAGTTCATTTTTTTGTCCTGCTCAGACTGCACACAAATACTGGGAATATATTTTAATTTCAAATCTGATAGGTGACATCTGGTAACTCATTTATTGCTAATGAAGTTTTCACAGGAAGCAGCAGTCACCAGTATCTCATCGTATTTTTCAGTTGGCAAAGTGTTGTTTACCTTTTATTGGCCCAGCATCCGTGCCTCTTATCACAGGATGATTAATTAGAGAACACAAGTAGCCCCACATAGAAATGAATGGAGAGGTAAATAATGGGAGATAGAATGGTCTAAACTTTTTTTATTAAAATCAGTGGTGTAGTATCATTGTAATTTATATTTTAAAATTATATAGGTATTCAAGAACATGATTAGAGCTGGAAAAACTGGTCAAGAAGCTCATTAGCAGTGCCTTCAGGCCCCTCTCTGAGCCTTTCCACCCCTTTCTGGTCCTTTAGCTTCTTCTCCTTCCAGAATCACATGCAGTTTTCCAATCCTTCTTATCCATATTCGCTTGCAAGGGAAAAATTGGTCATTTACACCACAGTGGATTTTAATAACACTAACAAAAGTCTTAAAGCTACAGGACCTCATAGCATCTCCACATACATGATCTCATTGGATGTTCACAATGGTATTGCGAGCCAGACTGGACAGATATTTTATCACTTCATCATTATCATGAACTTCATTATCATTATTTTCCAGATGAATAAGATGAGTCGTAGGTTTGGTGAAAAGCTAAAAACTTCATAGCTCATGAGAGGTAAATCGTGTACTTGATTCAGGTCTTTGGTTCCCAGCACCATGCTCTTCCACGACCTTAACTCTGGCTCTCACCTGTGTCAGCGTGTCTTCTCCTGCAGGTAGATCTTGGTTCTAATGGGTGTATAGATGTGGGTATCTTCCACCCCACCCCAATTAAAGAAATTCCAGATATCTAGGAGTAGGTGCAAGGGTTATTTGACTAGATGACTCCTGTTCGGCTCCCCTTAGCTACTCCAGTCCTGAGTGTTTAAAAGAAATACAGAGTTTAATGTGTAACTCTCAAGCTGCATTTATGAATTTGTCCTATTTCTTCAGGTTTTAATGCCTCAAAGGGGCCAAATGAAAACATTTTAGCTGATGGCACTTTTGTTGTTTGCTGTATTTGGTTTTGCCTATGAATCGTGACAGGCACAGAGCACATAAGCAAGGGTTACAAATGAAGATGCCAGTAGGGCAGTGGTTTTTAAATGTTAGTGTGCATCAGAATCACCTGGAGGGCTCATTAAAATTTTGTTGGACCTCACCCACAGGGTTTCTAATTCAGTAGGTCTGCGGTGAGGCCTAAGATTTGCATTCCGAAGGAATTCCCAGGTGATGGTGATGCTGCTGTTCCAAGGGACCACATTTTCAGGACCATTGCTAGAAGGGCTAGGTAGGTGACTTACATGAGGGAAGCACATATGCTGTGCTGTCCAGTTCAGTGGCCTGCCCCAAGTGGTGACTGAGCACTTGAAGTGTGGCTAGTTTCAACTAAGATGTGCTGGAAACAAACTATACTCTGGCTTTTGAAGACTCGGTACAAAAAAAAAAAAAAAAAAAGTAAAATATCTCAATAATTGTTATATTGATTACATGTTGAAATGACAATATTTGGGGTATATTGGGTTAAATAAAATATATTACCAAAATTAATGTCACCTGTTCCTTATTTTTTAATGTGGCTACTAGAAAATGTTTAATTACATATGTGGCTCACATTATATTTCTTTTGAACAGCACTGACCTAAAGAATCAGAAAATAGAGAATGGTGGGGATTAGTGAACCACAGAGTATTCAAATTCCAAAAGCTATGAACACTTTGGGGGCCAAAGAAAATATATCTGTCAATCAGATTTAGCCTGAGGGTCCCATGTTGTACACAAACATTTGCTGCTACAATGTAAATGTAGAAGCTATACAATATCTTATCATTTTACCTTTCAGCATTAATCAAGTACCTTGTTATAATTCTTGAAGTAAAAGCATTAGATTACAATAATCAAAAATATTTCTGCTGAATTTCTGAATGAAAAAATTCCATTAATCTTTTGAAGTTCTGAGTTTTCTTTCATGAAGTTCATTTCATTTATCCTTGCATTATAGAAAGCTTATATTTTCAAAGTGTCTCCATACCTTCCAAAGACCTCACTTTTTAACTTTAACAATCTATGAAATAGAGGTGAGAACAGGTATTGGTATTCCCATTCTAAATACTTTGTAATATTTAAGGTATAACAAAGTAAGAGATTAAATTACCTACGTATGATTTTAGTGACAAAACAAGCCATTGGACAGGACTCTATTCCAGTGCTTTCTCTGTCAAACCATTCTAATATCTCTCCATCTTTATGACATTTTAATGTAAAAAATAAAATTAAAAGTAGCATACAAAACTGTATTTGAAAGAAAATGTAACTCTGTGATAAAAATCAAATGGACATAACCCTTACAGAATTCATTTTCTTGGTACAAAAGTCCATTTAGCTCATCAAAACACTGACAATATAATACTTCAAAGTATTATTCTAAATAGTATATTACTGTGAGGTTCCTCTGCCCTCACCTCTATGTTTTATCTGGGCAACTGAACCACTCTGAGTATATGCTAAACTTTAAAAAGTTGTATTTTCCCCACAGAGAATCTGAGAATAGGTTCGTTTTGAATAAGTTATTTTAACAATAACATATTGTGCCACCTTTTTCATAGGATGATATAATCTTGACTCCCTAACTGCAGGGCATACTTTTAATTTTGACTTGCAGCCATGAATCAATCTGTCTTTATTTACCCTTTCACCTGGAATTGCCAGTGAATAACACAAGGGATGCCTGAGAAGCTCACAGTCTTTGACCATAAATGGAGTGAAAAGAGCTAGTCTAGATGGGGTCCAAACATATAATCTTGACCTCATCAACCTGGAATCACAACCAGCTATCCAAATGCTCTGCTGGGGAAACATTTCTTTGGGTTAATAGTTAATCTAAAAAATGGGGTGGGGGGAACGCACTGTCACTATAACATAATGATCTTAAGTAGAGTTTCTTTATTCATCTTCAGTAAGAGGTAAAATTCTTTTCATTTCATTTTAAATAAAAAAGTTTGTATATTTAATTACAGAATGTTATTAACTCATTGTGAAATTAATAATATCTGTATCAATAGACAAATAGCTGGCTGATTTAATGATTTATTGGGTAATTTCTACTTGTCGAGCCATTATTGTATACCTTTTGTATATCTACCGAATATATATCTTTGTATATTGTATACAAAAGATGTATACCTATTCAGAAGAGAGATTATGAAATTTCAGTGTTTCAGGAGATTTTCTGAGGCATGTACCAGCTCCCCGACGATAGAGAAACCTAGAGAAGCTAAGTGACTGGTTCAAGGTCACATTGCTAGTGAGCGGGAAAGCCAAAATTAGAACCCAAGTCTCCTTACACATTGTGCAGGACCAATTCATAGACTATTATCCAAAGAATATTTCTGCTTCAATTAGGACACTGGGTAATTTGGGGAAACATGTACAATATACTGAATATTTAATCCTTCTAGCTTCATTTAAAATTTATGGTTATCTGATTTGCATAACATTAAAAACTTTAATCTGAAATGAATTGCCATGTCATATGCCATATATGGTTATATGCCATAACCTCTAACATAAAACTCATAATACATACAAATTCTATAATATTATCATCATTTCTTAAGGGTATAAATTAATTAGTGCATCCTTTCCTTCCCAATAACTTTCCTCATACCCCTTAAAGTGGAATTTGAAATGAAATAAGCAGTGTCTGCTCCTGATTTAAAGTCTCAAAGAAGCAAATGTGGAGTGGTTTCACAGATGAAATCCGGGCTTTTGTTCACAAGTTGGATAAAGCAGCTGTTGTTGACTGAGATGCCCACCTAGGAGCTGCCTTTTTCATCTTTAGAAAAAGAAAAGCTTGTAAACAGTCTCCGAAAGCCATATATTAAAAATGAGGTTTCCTCCACCTTGATGGCCAAGATACTGATCTTTCAAAAGGTGGTTATGATTCCCTCAGGGAGATTCTATAAGTCCATAAATTTGAGGAAATTGGAAGTAGTAAAGGACAGGGGTTCATGTATGTAAAAGCTTTCTTCCAAGTTAGATGTTATTTTCCTTTTCTCCTAGTCTCTGGAACACTACTCTTTCTAAGCTCACCGAAAAACCTTCCATTGCCTTCCATGTTTAACATAAGAAGAATATTTTCTACTAACACCAGTGTGTCAAAGGAAGATTATTAAGCACCTGATTAGACTTAATCACATATCTTTCATCCCTATCTTTCCTTTATGAAATTAAAAAAAAAAATCATACTACAGAAATAGCCAAGAGTTTAGGACAGACAAGAGTGGGAGGAAATAGCATAGGAATGAAGAGAGTTGTTTGGGGAGCTTGGGATATTCATCACAACCGACTTGTTTAAACTATAATCTATGATAAATTGGAGCTTCTCGAGTGGAGAGAAATTTAATTGTAGTTTAGTGTTATATTATTAGATATTAAAGTACTGAATAATTTCCAAGAAGCAAAAATTTAGGATTAACATTTTACTTTCCTTGAAATTTATACCCATACTTGGAAGGAACTTCTGAATTTCCTTTCTTAAAGCTGAGTTCTTTAGATTCTTGGGCTGTTTTGGACAAAGCAAAGGGGAGGACTGGTTGAGGATGACAGAATATTTAACCACCATCACTACAGTTGGTTACATACGGTATGAGCAGAAATTAAAAAGTAGCTTGCGCTGTTTTCATTTCTTGTGAGGGCAGGCCATGGTGGAATGATATTGTCTTAGGAAGAGGGCCAGACACCACTACTTACCACTTAGACATACCACACTTGCATTCATTAAGTTTGAAGAGATTGAAACTTAAGTATGTAATTAGTATGGCATTAATGATTTTAATGAAATATCTTTTGTATTAAGAGAAAGATTAATCTGGGAATTGCAGAGGCAAACAAAATCGTCTCTAAGAAAAGTATTTAACATAGAGAAGTTAGGCTGGGATTGCTGACCAAAAGCACTGCATTCTCCTGCGGATCTGACTTGAGAGTAATTCTGGTCACTTGCCTTATGATGCAGGCTCTTTGACATGCTCCCTTCTTCATGGCTGCCAGGATTACCAGCCTGGAGGAGAGTGTCACCCAGAAAGGCCTGGATGCTTCATCAAAGGTCATGATGGGACAGGGAGAGCAAGAAGAGGGACAAGACTGTATTTCAAAGCTTATTGGATCCAAGCAACTTAACTACTATCACCAAATAATGTGTAGGGCAACTTCCAGTCAAGATGAAGATAATGGATTAAGCAATCATGGATATTACCTTTTTTCTCTAAATACATAAAATATCACTTTACAGCTCCATATAAGAATTGAGACTACAGGGGCCAGAGAAGAACCAACACCAGATACACAGCTGAGATAAAGTTCTAAAGACTTTACCAGAATGGAAGTAAAGGCCATTAAGCTCATGTACTGAAGGCAATGGACACTGGGTTTCCCGGTTAAAGCCAGGACTGGAAAGTTACTGCCCATTGTGACCAAAGACTAAGATAACTTCTGTAGACCAGCAAAAATCTGAGAAAGGGTAGAGGGCCTAATCTGCAGTATCTGCAAAGTCAGGGGTTGGAAACTAGGCTGAGAATTGGCATTAAAAGCTTTTCCAGGGCTTCCCTGGTGGCGCAATGGTTGAGAGTCCACCTGCCGATGCAGGGGACACGGGTTCGTGTCCCGGTCCGGGAAGATCCCACATGCCGCGGAGCCACTGGGCCCGTGAGCCATGGCCGCTGAGCCTGCGCGTCCAGAGCCTGTGCTCCACAACGGGAGAGGCCACAACAGTGAGAGGCCCGCGTACCGCAAAAAAAAAAAGCAAGCTTTTCCAGATCAAGTGAGTGTTGTATGACCAAGCAGAAATTTTACCACCACTGCCATCCACTCAGGCCTCCTAAAGAAGTTAATTCCCACTAGAGATTAACTCGCAAAGATTATGAAACCTAAAATGAAGGCAAATGCCAAGAAAGAGCATCTATAGATGAAACAAATAGAATTTATACCTGAAGAACTACAAATAGTAAAGCAATTGGATAGGGGCTCTTCACATACAGATGTTCAGAATGGTTAAGGAGATAAGGGTAGAAATAGACCCCATAAAATAAGAACAGAAGGTTAAGAAATAAGAACAAGTGGATTTGAAAAAGTAACAAGTAGAAACCCTAAAAATTTGAATGCCAACTTCTATGATTCAATGAATTCACAAATGGATACTAACAGTTGTTCCCTGTAGAATGCCTCATTCATTACTAGGGGAAAAACACACAGGAGCAGAAACAGTTGCTTTCTAATGTCTGAATTATAAGATAGGAGCAATAAGAGAATGCCTTTTGAACAGGATGGTGTATTGAGCTGTCCAGCACTACAGGCAAATAACACTGGCGTACTCTTTTTGATATTTAAGAAAGATACTTTGGGGCACAGTGGTTAAGACTCCATGCTCCCAATGCAGGGGGTCTGGGTTTGATCCCTGGGCAGGGAACTAGATCCCACGTGCATGCCGCAACTGAGAGTTCACATGTCACAACTAAGGAGCCCTGGAGCACAACTAAGGAGCCCGCCTGCTGCAACTAAGACCCAGTGCAACCAAATAAATAAATATTTTAAAAAATAAATAAAAGGAGATAATAAAATTAAATAGAATTTTTTTAAAAAGAAAGATACTTTGATAGATTATCCTAAAATATAATTATTTGGTCGTTTAGTTCTCTCTTTATTATCATAGGAAACTTCGGGGTATTTTTTTTTCTTCAGATTGCAAACTCATTAAAAAAGGAGCTTGTAATGAACAATTTAATTAGATTGGTTTTGGCTTGCCTAAAAGCTTAAGGAGGTATTAATATTCTAATCAAAAGTCTTGGGGAAATATTCTTAGAATTAAAAAAAAAAAGAAAAAAGAAAATCTTTCTTAGGTTCGTTTTTAAGAAACAGGGAAGCTGTCAAGGAATGAAAGGTAACTCCTACTAAAGCAAGCAGTAGATAAATGTGGTGTGGCCACCATGAACCAACCTCGTGTTTGCAGCAGACTGAAAGTTCCCACCTGACTCATGGCAAATTTATTCATCTGCTTAAGATTATTTTTTACTCATACTTTGAAAGAAAAACAGCTTGGTATTTTTAGCCTTTTAATGGCAAGACAAAGAGCTTACCAATGATAAACCTTTTTTTTAAACCTCTCATGCTTTTTTGATCCATGGCTGAGTCAGCACTTGCCTTGCATTCAAAAAAATAATAGTAAAGATTCAAATAAAACACATTTGTTAAACACTTACTATTTGAAAGATAGGCCCAGTACTTTCAGGTTATTGCATTTAATTACTATAATAATTAAGTGCAGTAAGAATCATTGCTCCCATTTCTTACAGATGAGGAAACTGAGGCTTATGTTCAGAGAAAAATTGGGTGACTTATCCAGAGCCACACAGATTTGTAAGTGGTAAAGGAAGATTCCATTCCAAGCATTTTGACTCCAAATTCCATCTTGTTTACCCCAAGAGGAAATGATGTTGTGGAATTCATGTAAACCACAGAGCCTGAGTAAAAGCTACGGTGAGACCCAGAAATAGAGAGAGGTGGATCCTCCTGTGTTTTTAATCAGTATCCTACCTGTCTATAACCCTACTGGAAGAAGAAGCAGAATGAAACAGAAAAGTAGCTGCTTTCTGAGACTCAAAAGTTTGGTGTCCTAGGAAATCACATCTCTCTCTCCTTCAGCTGCTCACCAAATAGCATACTTTCAAGCTTCAAAGAGAAAAACAGCCTACTCTTTACCACTTATTTATCATCAATCTAAGGTGACTCCAATCATAAGAGTTCCATTTTCTCTCTTTCTCAAGAGCCAAGTTTCTCTAGGGAAGCCTATGAGTGGCAACAGTGCAGACTAAGAGAACAATATTTCTTACCTACCAGTATGGCCTGTGTCACCGTCCCATCCAGTACACATTCAGACCCCACACCCCTGCCTGGAAGGTTGTACAATATCTGTAAATTTACAAGAGCAGTTTCCCATAGATGAAGCTTCAGACATTTATAAGGAGGGAAAAGTTCAAGCAATAATGAAATCTCTACTCCACCTTAGCTGGCCGGGTGGTTGCCTTTAACTTCTAACCACTCTGTTTCCCATACATCCTCCCAAGTCCAAGTGCCATCTCTGGGAAATGTGCCTGATAACTCCTGGACATTCCCACCATCAAGCTGGGTCAGTGAAAAATACAGAACATTCCACATGCCTCTGGTATGGTATAGTATCCAACACAGTGGAGATAATTTTGGCTTTAAGGCTCCTGTTCCCCCAGCTAGACTCAAATCATCCAAAGCAGGAGAAGGACTGTGACTTCATTCACTTTGCATCCCTAACCCCAGCACATAGTAGGTGTTTAGTGACTATGGAACGAATGGATGACTGTCTGCTGAATACACTATTTGCATTTCTGCTTTCTTGTACTTGTTCCTCCTATTTTCATCCCCTGAAATTCCTCTCCCCAATGCCTTACTAGATAGGAAGTTTTGGTCATTGCTTATATAAACATTTATATAAAATGCCCTTCCAGTTAGTATATTCAATGCTATGCCCAGAGTTTCTCAAATAATATACTCATCAAAATAATATGGACCTCATTCAAACTTCCAGGGATGTCCCCCTAGTTGTTCAGAGCAACCTTTTACATTTTAAATATTAGTCAATATGGATCGATGGAAACTTAAGAAAAGGCTGACCTCAGAATGTGAAGGAATTGGAGTCCAAAACCATGTTTATAAATTGGTCCTTTCAAATGCAAATTTTTCCACTGAAATTCTTTTATCAATGATGGTTATAGTTCCAGCCTAGTCAATAAAGTTCTACCCCCTCTAGATAAAAAATGGGACCAGGGCTTCCATGGTTGCGCAGTGGTTGAGAGTCCGCCTGCCGATGCAGGGGACACGGGTTCGTGCCCCGGTCTGGGAAGATCCCACATGCCGCGGAGCGGCTGGGCCCGTGAGCCATGGCCGCTGAGCCTGCGCATCCGGAGCCTGTGCTCCGCAACGGGAGAGGCCACAGCAGTGAGAGGCCCGCGAACCGCAAAAAAAAAAAAATGGGACCAGCAAGAGTTGTGTGCCTTCAAAGTGAGGTCAAGAGAGGAAAGAGAGTTTCTTCCCTGCTCTTGTGCGCCCAAGCTCAGGGCACCCAAGCTCAGGGCACCCAAGGAGTCCTAATGAATCCAGTTTATTCCTTCCTAACATTTAGTGCCCTTATGCCCAAACTGAAACAAATATTTAACTCTGCCCTATTTTCAGTTCAACCCAGGCTACTTTTAATCTTTGAGATTCTTTAACCTTGACATTTCCAATGTTTTCCTAGGCAAAAATCCAACTTATCACAACTAGATGTTAGAAGGAGAGCAAATAAGTAAATTAATCCACTTTAAGGTATGAATCACTGCTAGCTCCTAAGCTTTTTAAGAAGCATTTAATTTTTAATAGAGAATATTTGTTTATCTAAATGAATTTCTACTTTTAAATTGGCATAATTTCAGTAATGATGACTTTTTTAAAAACTGAAAAAAATCAGGAAAGTGTAGAGAAATCCTTCTGGGTAAAGACGAAGTAGGTCAAACCTTCCTGAGAGCCTAGCCCTGGTTTCTACTAAGTTATTCCTTATTTTTATCTTCTTCTGTTTTGTAAACTACAGATTTCTAAAAGTGCCAAGGGTTTTTTTTTTTTCAGTTTGGTTTGGTTTGGTTTGGTTTGGGATTAGATTTGGGTTTGGGTTTTGGCTTGTTATCCAAGGTGAAGCCCAGGTTGACACTGAGTATTTTCTGTCAGATTCTTTGGGAGCAGAATATAAATTGATTTCATTGGCCCCTAGAAATTAGTCTCAATACTCTCTACTTGTAGCTTTAAGTTACATAATATTCACTCATTCGTTTGTCCACTTGCTCTCTTATTTATTAGATATTTATCATCTGCTTCCAGGAAGGTGTCAGGGCCTATACTAATGAACAAGATGCTTCGAACAGGCCTTACCCTCAAGCCATTGACAAACCAGTGGAGAAGACAGATATGTCAACATACCATTATAATATATAGGTCAAAACCTACATCGAGAGTGCCAAAGCAGCACGAAAAAATGGAACAGCCAATTGCCCAGACAAGTCAGGAAGGCTCCACAGATGATGTGACATTTGCCTGTTGGTGGATGCTGATGCCCCCATGAATGATAAGAGAAGAAAGGGATTTAGATTATATAGTCTTGAGTACAAAAGGAGAAGATGACAAGGGCATAGAGCCAAAAACTTGGGTAGGGAGAATAACTGCCTCCTTGGGGGAGGCAAAGAGGCCACTTCAGAACCTCTCTTTCCCAGTGTTACCTCTTAAAATCTGGCTACTTGAGACTCATCCTTCTCACAGCACCACTTTGCACCAAGATGGACACCACCTTAAGTGCACGAGTTCATCCAGCTCTCCCGGATGCCAAGCACAGCTATCCCGGGCAGACTATTCATGTCTTATTCCTGCTTCTCTTCTTACCCGGGATGATTTGCTATAAGTGGAATGCATGCCCATGCTCACCTAGGGACCCACTCCTGGTGGAGCAATAGGGTCTTTACCCAACACCACTACGCTGCTTGGCCAGCCTCGCCTGTGCCTAGGGCTGGCCTTCACCTCAGAGCCTGCCTGTGCCACACCCTGCCATGTTATCCTCACAGCATCTTCAGCTTCCCTTCCAAGGGTTTTCTTTTTTTTTTTTTTTTTTTGCGGTACGCGGGCCTCTCACTGTTGTGGCCTCTCCCGCTGTGGAGCACAGGCTCTGGACACACAAACCCAGCGGCCGTGGCTCATGGGCCCAGCCGCTCCGCGGTATGTGGGATCCTCCCAGACCGGGGCACGAACCTGCGTCCCCTGCATCGGCAGGCGGACTCTCAACTACTGCGCCACCAGGGAGGCCCCCAAGGGTTTTTTGATAGACTCTTGTCTAGGGCAGAATATGATGCTTTTCTAAATCACATAAATGAATGGCTTGATTGTTGATTATGTAAAATATTGGAGCAAATATTTGCAAAAGTCTTTATGGAGCTCATTCCTGAGCATCTGATTCTTCCTAAAATCCTAAAGAACCACTGCTATCTTTAGCCTCCCCAAAACACGTTTTATTGATAATCCTGACCTAATCTATTTATTTGACATCCTTGTTAGACAAACGGTTAACCTCAGAGTTAACTCCAGAAGTGGCTTGTGGGCACAAAAGTTAGGAAATTCAGGCCCTTTTGCTAGACTGCGGTGGAAGTTAAAGAATAAGTGGTAACTGCCTGTAGTGACCTGGAAAACCATGGAAAGAATGCTGTTCCCCAAAGCCTTGAGTGCCCTCCCTTTTATCACCTCTTAAATCAATTCCTCAGAACCTAGAGGCAGCTATTCAGACCACTTAAGGGAGGATGCTAATAATTTTTATACCTAAGATTGTGATATGAAAGAAATGGTTCAAACAATAAGATACGGATGTGTCACATTTCCGAGGTTAAAGACAAATTAATTAGCCTCAGGAAAAACTCAAGTCTTTCTGAATAACTAATTTAATTCAGTAGTATTTTCTGAGATCTAGATTATGTTTTTCTAATCAATTTGGAAGCTAGGATTTACTCCTATAAAAAAGGCAAAGGACCTAGATGAGTATTCACATAGGACCCCACGTCTACTTGTCTGAAGGATTTTATCATTTCCTAGAAAAGCAATATGTTCTAAAACTTAATTTAAATATGCAATCTTAGGTTTTATCAGTCCACAGCTTTTCTCCAGAAAACATGGTCTAATTTTTTTCCTAAAAACTAAAGTTGAGTTACTGTATTAATGATTGAGAAATAAAACTATTCATTTACAACTGGAAGTTAAAATTTTTTTACTTTTTCGTTTTTATTTTTTCTAGGTGCATTTGGCATAGTGTCTGAGACCAACTAACCCAGGAGATCAAAATGATCCTCAACTCTTCCACCGAAGATGGTATTAAAAGAATCCAAGAGGACTGTCCCAAAGCTGGAAGGCACAATTACATATTCGTCATGATCCCCACTTTATATAGTATTATCTTTGTGGTGGGAATATTTGGAAACAGCTTGGTGGTGATTGTCATTTACTTTTACATGAAACTGAAGACTGTGGCCAGTGTTTTTCTTCTGAATTTAGCACTGGCTGACTTATGCTTTTTACTGACTTTGCCACTATGGGCTGTCTACACTGCTATGGAATACCACTGGCCCTTTGGCAATTACCTATGTAAGATCGCTTCAGCCAGCGTCAGTTTCAACCTCTATGCCAGTGTGTTTCTACTCACATGTCTAAGCATTGATCGCTACCTGGCTATTGTGCACCCAATGAAGTCCCGCCTTCGGCGCACAATGCTTGTGGCCAAAGTCACCTGCATCATTATTTGGCTGCTGGCTGGCTTGGCCAGTTTGCCAACTATAATCCACCGCAATGTATTTTTCATCGAGAATATCAATATCACAGTTTGTGCTTTCCATTACGAATCCCAAAATTCAACCCTCCCCGTAGGGCTGGGCCTAACCAAGAATATACTGGGTTTCTTGTTTCCTTTTCTGATCATTCTTACAAGTTATACTCTTATTTGGAAGACCCTAAAGAAGGCTTATGAAATTCAGAAGAACAAACCAAGAAAAGATGATATTTTCAAGATAATTATGGCAATTGTGCTTTTCTTTTTCTTTTCCTGGGTTCCCCACCAAATATTCACTTTTCTGGATGTATTGATTCAGTTGGGCATCATACATGACTGTAAAATTTCAGATATTGTTGACACCGCCATGCCCATCACTATTTGCTTAGCTTATTTTAACAATTGCCTGAATCCTCTCTTTTATGGCTTTCTGGGGAAAAAATTTAAAAAACATTTTCTCCAGCTTCTGAAATACATTCCCCCAAAGGCCAAATCCCACTCAACCCTGTCGACAAAAATGAGCACGCTTTCCTACCGCCCCTCAGAAAATGGAAGCTCATCTACCAAGAAGCCTGTCCCATGTATTGAGGTTGAGTGACACACTTGAAACCTGTCTGTGAAGTCATCTTGTTGAAGAAGGAGCAAGAGAAACATTCCTCTACAACACTTCACTACCAAATGAGCACGAGCTACTTTTCAGAATTAAAGAAGAAAATTGATTATGTGTACTGAACTGACTTTTCTAAAGCTCTGAACAAAAGCTTTCCTCTCCCTCTGCAACTAAATAAAGCAAAGCCACATTTTGCATCAGCTAGACGATGTCCACTCAAAGAATGATGTCAGAAACTGGATGAGTGTGTTGATCTGGAAAATTTTACTGGTAGAAATGCCATCTCCCCAGTCTGCTCTTGTTCCGTTATTTTTGATTTCCACATAAAGGTACTTAGAATATGTTAAAACTTGAGAGGAACAACAGGAGATCAGAGCTCAAGACTGCTCTGCCTAACTTCCAAAGGGCAGCAAAGCTTTTGTGCCTATTTAACTATTAGCAACTGTGGCCCACTTGTTCCTGGTACTGCACATTTTATACAAAGACTTGCTAAGCAGTAGTTGTCAGGTTGCAGAAGTTTATGTGAAATTCAACCAGTGTCTTATAGATTCACACTGCCAAAACATGCCTGCTAAATGGCTTATTTGTATAATGATGTTACTAAAGTCACGTATAAAAATTAAACTACTTGTAAAGGTGTTATTCTGGTCCCAGGTAGTAGTGTCTTCCTAGTCATATTAGTTTTATTTCGTATCTGAGAAGTATATATATTTTGTGGTAAAAAGATTATATATCATAAAATATGCCTTACTATTTTAAAAAGTATATATTCTACCTATATATGTATATCTCTAAACTGTTGTTATTTTATTAAAATCTGGCAAAGTTATATTCACATTAAAATAATGTTATTGTAATGTATTTAACCTTCATTACTTAAAATAGATGCTGATTTATTTTTAAAACAACTGTGAATAAGTACAAACATATTTCTATTTAAATTTTGATACAACTGATAGTTTAACACTGTTGGTTTTAGATTTTATATCCTGCCATAAAAAGATAAAGAACACACTATATTCCACTGCACAACATGGAGTAAATACACCATTTTGAATTTTCCAAAGTTTTTCATGCAACAAAGAAAAAACTCATTCCTTTTAACACTAAAATAATATATTATTTTACACAGAATTTTTTAATAATAGGATTTTTCTATTCACATACATGATTATTGTAAGAAATATAGGAAAGCAGTAAAAAAAAAAAGTCATATTTAGTTCTCCTGCTCAAAAATTACCATTTTTAACATTTAGGTGCAATGTTCTACTTTTCTTTTATTCATTATACACATGTACATGTATAAATCATGATACTGGAGTCATAAAGTATATAGTATTTTGTATACAAATTTTTCACTTAATGTCATAGCATAGTAGTTTGCTATGACATTAAATGTTTTTCTAAACATTTTAATAATTGTATAACATTACAAAATACAGACACATCATGATACAGTTAGCTAATATTCAAATTGGAATATTTAGCTTTTTCCTGATTTTTCAGTATCATAAATTGCATTGTACATGAACATTCAAGTACATGAATCTGATAAGTCCCTCATGAAACACTCCTAGAAGGGGTACAAGTGCATATACAGATATGAATGTTTTTAATATTCTTAAGATGTATTTCCAAATATTTTCCAGAAAACATAACAATTTACAATACTACCAACTATGTATGACATCTCACCACAGCCTCAGCAGCATGGAATATATACTAGATTTAAGCAGAAAAGGAAAATTTACTGTAAGAATTCAGGGGCCACATGCAAGAGCAGGGATGCAACTGCACTGAAGAAAGCGCTGTTGTGTTCCTGCTCCCCTTGGAGCATCCTAGAGGCCTCTGCTGCTTTGCTCCGCACAGAGCAGGCAGAGGCACTCATCTGACTCCATAAACAGTGGCCAAGGATTGGGGTGATGTATAAAGGAGCTGATGGGAGGCGTGGGTAAGGGGGAACATTCAGAGAGGCCTTGGTAGACTGGACAGAATCTCCACCAAGCAGCCTATTATCATTCACATTCCCAAGGATAGAGTTATTTTGTGAATAAATGTGGTTACATGTGCCTCGTTTTCCTTTTATATTATTTTTAATTTCACTGATATAAAATGCCAGCCACTAACTCCAAAGGTCCTTTCCTATTTTCACAATCACCTCCAAAAAATAAATTCTAGCTTGTCTCAAATTATAGTGTAAACTTACCCTATCTGAAATCCCTCCGAGTCAGCTGTATAACAATTCATTTTTTATTCAGTAATCATCTTAAACCAAGTGATTACAAGTACCTCAAACTTGCTGAAACACTTAATAAGTTATAGCTGATAAGACTTCTGGTAGACAATTGTACTTAGATACCCTCTATCTCATGTATTTATTAACTGGTATGAATAACAAGCTCCAAGCCTTGTTTTCATTTTAATTTCATCAAATTATACTGTGATTTTTCCCCATCCCATTTTGTGAAATAGATACTGATAACTTCATGATTAATCTTGCTTTATCAGTGAGACCAACTTAATACTGAAGTTGAGACTCTACTTACCAAAATGTTAGGATGGTATGCCATGATTTATTCTTCATGAACATATTTAGAGGTTAGGTGGATTCCTTATTTTTTGGAATATTTTCAAAATTAATCAGAAAGGAATATTTACCATGAGGATCTAGATGCCCAACAGAACTCAAGTTCTCTCTCTCTCTCTCTCTCTCTCTCTCTCTCTCTCTCTCTATATATATATATATATATATATATATATATATATATATAATTTTTTTTTACATTCCAATCCTTGTTTCCCCTATGAAAGATTCATCTTTTCAGTCAGTAATTCATTAATTCATGGATTCAATAAATTTTGTATTGCTTACCTATTCTGTGCTGGAGGACTAGAGT
The DNA here is from genome assembly GCF_949752795.1 of Hyperoodon ampullatus. NCBI lineage: Eukaryota > Metazoa > Chordata > Mammalia > Artiodactyla > Ziphiidae > Hyperoodon > Hyperoodon ampullatus. Next base: position 14,823,778 of record NC_136918.1, read on the forward strand.
TATGTAACATACAGCTTAAAATGCACAGTAAACTTTTCAACCAGCTGCTGTGGGGAGTATGAAAGCAAGCCAAGTGAGAAGTAGCTTGACTGCCAATCCACGGAAAGGCTCACAAAGGTTTGACGTCACAGGTTCTCAGTTTTATAACTCTGTATACCAGGCCAATTTTTTTCCAACAATACACGTCAACCTGGAGGACCAGAGATGGGAAAGTAGATTTGGACAGGTCACAAAAGTGAGGTGAAGTGAGTGAAGAAAAGGAGTCCCAGGGAGTTTTGAATACTGGTATGAAGTGTGATTTCCCTGAGAGCCGTGAAGCAAATAAATCAGGAGCAGATGAGATACAGAAGACTGAGGAGTGGTAGAGGCCGGGGGACGGCGACACACTGCCTCAAATGTCAGGGTGAAAACCCCCAGGAGAGCTGCATACAGATGTTTAGGCCCCCAGGGCCATGTTGGATCCACTAGACCCAGACCAACCAGAGGAAGAAAGAACCTAAATATCAGGAAGGGAAGCAAGTAATAAACAGTAGACAATGGTATGCGGCAAAACTCAGCCATTTTTATATATTTCAGGTTGCATTTTGGGAAAGAAAAAGTCCTCTGAAGAACCATCCATACTGGAGGTTTTGATGAGACTGAAGAATAAATGTAAAAGGAGTAAGGAAATGGAAGAGGTAGAATATTGGAGCTAATGATCATAGAGTCAGACATTCACAATTTAAAACTTTGAGTGAATCAGTTGAAACATGACATCTGTAACTACAGCCACTCTTATCTGATGGATATGTGTAGTGGACACCTGTGGAGCTATCTGCACAGTGTCCCCTCTTCCCTTATCATGGGGATTTCCCAACTCACCGAAGAACACAACCACCTTAGAATGAGCAATTTTCTTACCTAACTCTATCCCCAGGCCACAGTTAATCAAACCAGGCTTGAACTGAACCATTCACAGCTTTTTTCCTAAGGATTTTTTAAGCATATACTGATGAAGAGTTGGCCCAACTCCAGTGCTGGAAGGTGTTGGGAGAGAAGTTGTGAGATGTAAGCTGGGAATCTATTAGCAACCATGTCTTCATTCTGGATAAATCTAGCCTGTACTGCAAGTGAAGTTAACAGAAAGGCAAGAAAGTCCAGGGGCTACCTGAGTCCTTGATTCTATCTGTGTCCAATGCCCAGCTGTGTCCCTGCCCACCTTATACTTGGAACCAGCATCCATGTCTCTAATCAGGGGACAGAATATAATGATCTGAAGCTGAGATCTGCATGTGTTCCTTCCTGCTTGACCAATAAGAATTTCCTTTCTGTAGTGGTCAACACATCACCCACTGACCATCCAGCAAGAATAATACCAGTCTAGGTCCCAAAATATCTTTATCTTAATAAGGGATCATGTGGACCATCCTTTTTTCACATGTCTCCTTATCAAAGGATGAGGACCAGGACATCTAGGATTGTGTGTGGTAGAGCGGAAGAGGGGTGCTGATAGAAAAGGACCCATATTTAGATGAGACTGAAGGTACTACAGTACCTACTATTGTAAACTATTATAAACTGAGATCTTCCCCTGAGGTGGCACACTGGTAAAACACTCTTCTGTTGCCCAGGAAATTATGATAAGTATTATCTGAACCATTAAATATAAGTAAAGAGAGGTAATGAGCACCCTGCACCCCCTGAGAGTTCAAATACATGGTCCACATGCTGTCTGGACCTTCCCCTCTCTCCATGACCTGGATGTTCTCTAGATCCCACAGACCTTGTGAGCACTGCATCCTACCCTGCCCAAATACAACAGAAAAGGCCTTCGGTCAACAAGTCCATCCACCTTACTTGAGAAATGAGATAACTGAATTTTCACAATCAGAAAGAATCAGAATTGGATTATTGTCTTTTTTTTTTCAAAAGACAATAACTTAGAATGAGAGAATTTAGCTTTATTATTATTTAATTCTGTCACTCATATACAAAGAAACTTTGTATAATAACCTCTAAGAGCTTAAATACCCTGAGGTTTGCCCTTCAAACAGCACGATACTTTGCTTCAAATATCAAAATGATGATGAGCCATATATGTCCTGGGGCCCATTTCTTGATTCATTTTATGTATTACAAAGGTTCTTTTGAAAAACTAAACAAGATGAAAAATAGGAATCCTGGCTGAACATCCCAATGAGTTGGGCTATATCTCACAGAACCTCTTTTCCAAGCCTGATAAAGTTCTGCTATGCCATATTGGCACACAGAGTTGCTAAACGATAACTTGCAGAAAATAAGATGCACCTCAATTTCAATCTCTGGAGATATGCAACAACAAAAAGAGAGAGAGAGAAAAGATCCCCAAGCATATAATCTGATGCCCTTACAAATAAGTAACTTATTTTCGTTCATTCATGTAGTAAATGGATAGTAGGAAAAAAAAACCTTTTCACTGATATCACCTTTATAGTTGTTCCTTGAGTACCCATATCTGTTTCACCTTCCTCCAGAAATAGCCCCCTATTTCCATTTTGGTGCCCTCTCTGTCCCACATTTAGTGTGGAGTCTGGATAGGGCTCTACCCCTATTCCAAACACATGCAATGAGGGATGTGAGAAGACCTAAGCAAATCAGCCCATATATTCCCCTGACTGCAATGGAATAGGCACATAACCTAAAAGGACCCAATCAAGGTGAATTTCCTAATTTTGCCAGGAGCCACCAGACAAAATGCTTATTCTTTCTCATCATACAGAACTTAAGTAAATGTGAGAAGCAGATGCAGCATTTGGTCACTCCAAAGGGAGAGGCAGAAATTTCCTGGAGTTTTCACAGAAAGCATAAGAGTAAAGTCAACATATGAAACTAAAATAATGAAAGGGTAGACCAAGAATTGGAGAGGAACCAAGCCTTTATGATATCATTCAAGAATTCACTTTCTGTGCCAGACTTCTCTTTTTCTTAAGCTGGCTGAGGATGAGTTTCCTGTCAAAATTATCCACTAAAATCCAATCTTCAGCAAAATCATTAGAGCCACCATTTATCAAATTCTTAATATAGGGGCTTCCCTGGTGGCGCAGTGGTTGAGAGTCCGCCTGCCGATGCAGGGGAAACGGGTTCGTGCCCCGGTCTGGGAAGATCCCACATGCCGCGGAGCGGCTGGGCCCGTGAGCCATGGCCACTGGGCCTGTGCGTCCGGAGCCTGTGCTCCGCAACGGGAGAGGCCACAACAGTGAGAGGCCCACATACCACAAAAAAAAAAAAAAAAAAAAAAAAAAAAAATTCTTAATATAGGACAGAGTTCTCTGCTTATATGCATTATATTATGTAATCCTCACAACACCCAATCTTATCAGTTCTATTATTAACCAATGAGACAAAATGAGGCTTAGAGATGTTGTATAACTGGTCCAAGGCAACGTGACTGACAAATGCTAGAGCTGAAATCTGAACCCAGACATTCTGAATCCAGAATCTGTGCTCTTATTTACTAAACTATGTTGTCCCCTTCCAAAAAACAGCATCACAAAATGTGAATCAGGGGCTTCCCTGGTGGTGCAGTGGTTAAGAATCTGCCTGCCAACGCAGGGGACACAGATTCGAGCCTTGGTCCAGGAAGATCCCACATGTCACGGAGCAACTAAGCCCATGCACCACAACTACTGAGCCTGTGCTCTAGATCCTGCAAGCCACGACTACTGAGCCTGTGCGTCACAACTACTGAAGCCCACGCACCTAGAGCCCGTGCTCCGCAGCAAGAGAAGCCACCACAATGAGAAGCCCGCACAAGGCAATGAAGAGTAGCCCTGGCTCACCGCAACTAGAGAAAGCCTGCACACAGCAACGAAGACTCAATGCAGCCAAAAATTAAATAAATAAATTTAAAAAAGAGAGAGAGAGAACCCCATTTAAAAATATATATATGAATCATGTAGGTACCTTCCAAAATATTGCCCAAGTCTATTTATTCAAAATCAACATGAGTATTATTTTGGATGAGCTTATATTGAGTCTAGCAAATAAACAGGCTATGACTGCTAACTATCACAGTCATTAGTTCAGTGCTCTGGTTCTTTCTGCAGCCAAGAATTTAGACAGTATTTACTAAATGGGAGAGGGAAAGAAATTCCTAAATTAATTTTTCATGTCAAATTTTCTTCTTACAACCTGATGGAATGATGTTCTTTTGAGAAAACATTGTGGAGAAACTATATTACATTCTGAGAGATTTCCTTTTAAGTTATACAGTTCAGATTTGGCAATAAATTTAGTTGAAGAATATACCTAGAATAATGAAAACAAAAGTGTGATTTATCTCACCTGTGTCCAGAGACCAAAAGAATAAAGGCAATAAGATCACAGCCATGAGTCCTGAGGAGAGTTCTAGCAGCATCATTGAAAATCACCTCAAAATGGATACTATTTGAAACAGTGAGAGCTAAGAAGAGAGTTGCAACATACCAGGCAAAACATGCTCACCGCTTCACTTCTGCTTCAGGGTGCAGAAGAGGTAGAAAGGAGTGGTTGCACAGGAAACACTTAAAAACAAGGTGATGGGCTTCCCTGGTGGCGCAGTGGTTGAGAGTCCGCCTGCCGATGCAGGGGACACGGGTTCGTGCCCCGGTCTGGGAAGATCCCACATGCCGCGGAGCGGCTAGGCTCGTGAGCCATGGCCGCTGAGCCTGCGCGTCTGGAGCCTGTGCTCAGCAGTGGGAGAGGCCACAACAGTGGGAGGCCCGCGTACCACAAAAAAAAAAACAAAAAAAAAACAAGGTGATTCGGCCATGGGCTGAGAGGATGACCACGACATGATGGAAATTCCAACAACCAATGTGAATCAGAAAGTAGTAATGGAGGGGGGCTTCCCTGGTGGCGCAGTGGTTGAGAGTCCACCTGCTGATGCAGGGGACACGGGTTCGTGCCCCGGTTCGGGAAGATCCCACATGCCGCGGAGCGGCTGGGCCCGTGCGCCATGGCCGCTGAGCCTGTGTGTCCGGAGCCTGTGCTCCGCAACGGGAGAGGCCACAACAGTGAGAGGCCCGCGTACCGCAAAAAAAAAAAAAAAAAAGTAGTAATGGAGAGGAAATCGATAGAGATGGCTGAGTAGGAGGACATGGAACTCATCTCCCCCCCCATGAACACCTCAAAAATACATCTACATATGGAACAATTCTCACTGAAAACTAAATAGAAACTAGCAGAAAGACTCCTGTACAGCGAAGGCTATAAGAAAGATCCACAAGGAATTGGGCAGGAAGGGAAGAGAAACAATCAGGTCAGGACCTGTGCCCCTGAGAGGGGACTCAGAGAAAAAAGGGAAATTATCAACACATGGGCAAAGACGCACCCTGGGGAGTAAGCAGTTTTAGCCACAGACTGGGCGCCCCAGTTCTGGGATCCTACACAGGGAGACGAGCCCCCTTGGCTGATGTAAGGACTGCTGAGACTAACAGGAGGGCTAAGAGAATCCTGGACTCCACTTATGCAGAGTGCACACACACTGCTGTGGCCCCAAGGCAGGGCAGAGACAGCAGATAGGAGATCGCTCCAATGGCTGCCGGGTTTCCCACAACCAACTCGGGAGCACCCCAGCTCAAGCTGAGGGAACGCTCCAGCCCCGCTTACTCTATGTCACAGCATGGCAATGGATCTATGGCTGCCACCACAGGAAGAAAGCTCAGATGTCGGACACAGAGGCGACTCGGTCCTGGGGCAGCATTTGAGTAGGGCAATGGTAGTCACTGCTGGTGCTTACTCAAGCAGCACATCGGAAGCAGCCCAGGACTCTGACAGCTACCAGTCCACCACAGCTCATTTGCCAATACACACCAAGACTCCATGCAGGACCCCTGCCCTGCAGTGTGGCTCCACAACAAGGCAGGGGTGTCAGAGGCTGGGGGGGGCGATTGGCTATGAGGGCCAAAGGGGCTTGGACTCGAAGCTAGAGTTCAGCGGAGTGAGGTAAACAATTGCTGGCACCAGCACAGGCAGTGTACTGGAGACAGCTTGGACCTCTGTCTGTTACAACACGAGCTGGGAGCCCACACAGCCTCCCCTTGTTTCAGCACTCTGCCACTCTGGAGCAAGGGTCTCTGTGCTTGGTGAAGGGAAGGCACACACTCAGAGGGAAGAAAGCCAGCTAGGGCCCGACCCTCAGGGCTTCTCCTCCATCAACCTGGGATCAGACCCCACTCCTCATAGGGCAGTGATGTCCACTGAGCAGAGGGGAAGCCCCACCCCGCACCTGGCTCCAGCTCTAGCCCCTCCATTGCCAGTCCCACCTCTTACCAAGATGAGAGCTGAGTACAACGTGGGGAAAGACATGTCTTGTGTCCACGTCAAATCTGTCTCTCCCACCAAAGGCACTGGGCTCACACAGTCTCTATAGGGACACTCCCACGTAAGGTCACACCTTCAAGACCACAATAGGTAAATGTTTCACCTAAATTCATAGAGGCAGAGAAAGTTAAGCAAAATGAAAAGGCAGAAGAACTGGTCTCAAGTGAAACGGCAAAAGAAAACTCCTGAAAAAATAAATAATGAAAAAGAAATAAACAACTTACCAGATAAATAATTTAAAGCATTAGTAATAAGAATGATCACTGAATTAGGGATAGCAATAGATGAACATGGTGAGAATTTTAACAAGGAACTAGAAAATATAAAAAAGACCCAATCAGGGGCTTCCCTGGTGGCACAGTGGTTGAGAGTCCACGTGCCAATGCAGGGGACACAGGTTTGTGCCCAGGTGCGGGAGGATCCCACATGCCGCGGAGCGGCTGGGCCCGTGAGCCATGGCCGCTGGGCCTGCGCGTCCGGAGGCTGTGCTCCACGGTGGGAGAGGCCACAACAGTGAGAGGCCCGCGTACCACAAAAAAAAAAAAAAAAAAAAAAAAAGACCCAATCAGAAATGAATTCAATAACTGAAATAAAAAACACACTAGAAGGAGTAAATAGCAGACTAACTGATATAAAAGAATGAATAAGTGATCTGGAAGACAGAATAATGGAAAATCACTCAATCAGAACAACAAAAAGAAAAACAAATTGTAAGAAATGAACAGTGTTTAAGAGATCTCTAGAATAACATTAAGCATACCAACACTGATATTACATGGAGCCCAGCAGGAGAAAAAAGACAGAAGGGGATCAAAAATGCATTTGATGAAATTAGAGCTGAAAACTTCCCAAACCTGAGAAGGGAAACTGATATCTGGGAACAGTAAGTACAGAGGGTCCCAAACAAGATGAACCAAAACAGATCCACACCAAGACATATAATAATTAAAATGACAAAAGTAAAAGATAAAGAGAGAATTATAAAGACAGCAAGAGAAAAGCAAACAGTCATATACAAGGGAATCCCCATGAGGCTATCAATTTATTTCTCTGAAGAAATTTTGCAGGCCAGAAGGGAGTGGCATGATATATTCAAGGTGTTGAAAGGGAAAACCTGCAACCTAAGATAATCTACCTAGCAAGATAATCATTTAGAATAGAAGAAATAAAGAACATCTCAGACAAGCAAAAACCAAAAGAGTTCATAAATATTAAACCTACCCTAAAATAAATTTTAAAGGGTCTGCTCTAAGTGGAAAAGTAGTAAGAGTCTATAGGAAACAGAAAAGCCCACTAGGAAAGGCAAATATATAGTAAGGGCTGAGGATCAACCATTTAAATAAGTTAACACAAAGATTAAAAGAAAAAATTATATAAAAGCAACTACAACTATGATAAACAGTTGAGGGATAAACATGAAGATATAAAATGTGATATCAAAAATGCAAAATGTGGGGGAAAGAAGTATAAAAATGTAGACTTTTTAGAATATGTTTGAACTTAAACGATTACCAGTTTAAAACAAATAGATATAGGTCAACATATATGAACCCCATGGTAACCACAATTCAAAAACCTACAATAGATAAACAAAAATGAGAAAAAAATAAAGAGCACAAGCATACTACTAAAGAAAAACATGAAATCACAAGGGAGGAAACAAAAACAAGACGAAATGAACACAGAAGAACTATAAAAACAACTGGAAAACAAGTAAGAAAATTGCAATAAGTCATACCTATCAATTATTATTTTAAATGTTAATGCATTAATGCTCCAGTCAAAAGACATAGGGTGGCTGATCGGATAAAAAAACAAAACCTATCTATATGCTGCTTACAAGAGACTCACTTCAGAGCTAAAGACATACACACAGGGTGGACCTTCAAGACGGCGGAGGAGTAAGATGTGGAGATCACCTTCCACCACAAATACAAATACATCAAAAGTACATCTACATGTGGAACAACGCCTACAGAACACCTACTGAACGCTGGTAAAAGACCTCAGACGACCCAAAAGGCAAGAAACTCCCCATGTACCTGGGTAGGGCAAAAAAAAAAACAAAAACAAAAAAAACAGAGACAAAAGAATAGGAATGGGACCTGCACCAGTGGGAGGGAGCTGTGAAGGAGGAAAGGTTTCCACACACTAGGAAGCCCCTTCGTGGGCGGAGACTGCGGGTGGTGGAGGGAGGAAGCTTCGGAGGCACGGAGGAGAGCGCAGCAACAGGGGTGTGGAGGGCAAAGCGGAGAGATTCCCGCATAGAGGATCTGTGCCGACCAGCACTCACTAGCCCGAGAGGCTTGTCTGCTCGACCGCCGGGACGGGCGGGGCTGGGAGGTGAGGCTCGGGCTTCGGTCGGAGCGCAGGGAGAGGACTGGGGTTGGCGGTCTGAACACAGCCTGAAGGAGGCCAGTGCGCCACAGCTAGCCGGAAGGGAGTCCGGGGAAAAGTCTGGAGCTGCCGAAGAGGCAAGAGACGTTTTCTTGCCTCTCTGTTTCCTGGTGTGAGAGGAGAGGGGATTAAGAGCGCCGCTTAAAGGAGCTCCAGAGACGGGCGCGAGACACGGCTATCAGCGTGGACCCCAGAGACGGGCATGAGACGCTAAGGCTGCTGCTGCTGCCACCAAGAAGCCTGTGTGCAAGCACAGATCACTATCCACACCTCCCCTCCCAGAAGCCTGTGCAGCCCGCCACTGCCAGGGTCCCGGGATCCAGGGACAACTTCCCCGGGAGAACGCACGGCGCACCTCGGGCTGGTGCAACGTTCCGCCGGCCTCTGCCGCCGCACGCTCGCCCCGCATCCGTGTGCCCCTCTCTCCCCACGGCCTGAGTGAGCCAGAGCCCCCGAAGCAGCTGCTCCTTTAACTCCGTCCTGTCTGAGCGAAGAACAGACTCCCTTAGGCGACCTACACGCAGAGGCGGGGCCAAATCCAAAGCTGAACCGCAGGAGCTGTGCTAACAATGAAGATAAAGGGAAATTTCTCCGTGCAGCTCAGGAGCAGCCGATTAAATCCCCACAATCAACTTGATGTACCCTGCATCTGTGGCATACTTAAGTAGACAATGAATGATCCCAAAATTGGGTAGTGGATTTTGGGAGCAACTGTAGATTGGAGTTTGCTGTATGCGACTACCAGTTTCTGATTTTTATGTTTATTTTAGTTTAGTTTTTCTTTTATTTAATTTTATTGGAGTATAATTGCTTTACAATGGTGTGTTAGTTTCTGCTTTAAAACAAAGTGAATCAGTTATACATATACATATGTTCCCATATCTCGTCCCTCTTGCATCTCCCTCCCTCCCACCCTCCCTATCCCACCCCTCTGGGTGGTCAAAAAGCACCGAGCTGATCTCCCTGTGCTATGTGGATGCTTCCCACTAGCTATCTATTTTACATTTGGTAGTGTATATATGTCCATGCCACTGTCTCACTTCATCCCAGCTTACACTTTCCCCTCCACATGTCCTCAAGTCCATTCTCTACATCAGCGTCTTTATACCTGTCCTGCCCCTAGGTTCTTCAGAACCATTATTTATTTATTTAGATTCCATATATGTGTGTTTATGTGTTTGCATACGGTATTTGTTCTTCTCTTTCTAACATACTTCATTCTGTATGACAGACTCTAGGTCCATCCACCTCACTACAAATAACTCAATTTCATTTCTTTTTATGACTGAGTAATATTCCATTGTATATATGTGCCACATCTTCTTTATCCATTCGTTTGTCAATGGACACTTAGGTTGCTTCCATGTCCTGGCTATTGTAAATAGAGCTGCAATGAACATTGTGGTACATGACTCTTTTTGAATTATGCTTTTCTCAGGGAATATGCCCAGTATTGGGATTGCTGGGTCATATGGTAGTTCTAGTTTTAGTTCTTTGAGGAACCTCCATACTGTTCTCCATAGTGGCTGTATCAATTTACATTCCCATCAACAGTGCAAGAGGGTTCCCTTTTCGCCACACCCTCTCCAGCATTTATTGTTTGTAGATTTTTTGATGATGGCCATTCTAACTGCTATGAGGTGATACCTCATTGTAGTTTTGATTTGCATTTCTCTAATGATTAGTGATGTCAATCATCCTTTCATGTGTTTGGTGGCAATCTGTATATGTTCTTTGGAGAAATGTCTGGTTAGGTCTTCTGCCCATTTTTGGATTGGGTTGTTTGTTTTTTTGATATTGAGCTGCATGAGCTGCTTGTAAATTTTGGAGATTAATGCTTTGTCAGTTGCTTCATTTGCAAATATTTTCTCCCATTCTGAGGGTTGTCTTTTCATCTTGTTTATGGTTTCCTTTGCTGTGCAAAAGCTTTTAAGTTTCATTAGGTCCCATTTGTTCCTTTATGATTATCTTTCCATTTCTCTAGAAGGTGGGTCAAAAAGGACCTTGCTGTGATTTATGTCATAGAGTGTTCTGCCTATGTTTCCTCTAACAGTTTTATAGTATCTGGCCTTATATTTTGGTCTTTAATCCATTTTTAGTTTATTTTTGTGTATGGTGTTAGGGAGTGTTCTAATTTCATTCTTTTCCATGTAGCTGTTCAGTTTTCCCAGCCCCACTTATTGAAGAGGCTGTCTTTTCTCCACTGTATATTCTTACCTCCTTTATCAAAAATAAGGTGACCATATGTGCATGGGTTTACCTCTGGGCTTTCTATCCTGTTCCATTGATCTATATTTCTGTTTTTGTACCAGTAGCATACTGTTTTGATTACTGTAGTTTTGTAGTATAGACTGAAGTCAGGGAGCCTGATTCCTCCAGCTCCATTTTGCTTTCTCAAGATTGCTTTGGTTATTCAGGGTCTTTTAAGTCTCCATGCAAATTTTAAGATTTTTTGTTCTAGTTCTGTGAAAACTGCCATTGGTAGTTTGAGAGGGATTGCACTGAATCTGTAGATTGCTTTGGGTAGTAGAGTCATTTTCACAATGTTGATTCCTCCAATCCAAGAACATGGTGTATCTCTCCATCTGTTTGTATCATCTTTGATTTCTTTCATCAGTGTCTTACAGTTTTCAGCATACAGGTCTTTCGTCTCCATAGGTAGGTTTATTCCTAGGTACTTTATTGTTTTTGTTGCAATGGTAAATGGGATTGTTTCCTTAATTTCTCTTTCGGATTTTTCATCATTAGTGTATAGAAATGCAAGAGATTTCTGTGCATTAATTTTGCATCCTGCTACTTTACCAAATTCATTGATTAGCTCTAGTAGTTTTCTGGTAGCATCTTTAGGATTCTGTATATATAGTATGATGTCACCTGCAAACAGTGACAGGTTTACTTCTTCTTTTCCGACTTGGATTCCTTTTATTTCTTTTTCTTCTCTGAATGCTGTGGCTAAAACATCCAAAACTATGTTGAATAATAGTGGTGAGAGTGGACAACCTTGTCTTGTTCCTGATATTAGAGGAAATGCTTTCATTTTTTCACCATTGAGGATGATGTTGGCTGTGGGTTTGTCATATATGGCCTTTATTATGTTGAGGTAAGTTTGCTCTATGCCTACTTTCTGGAGGGTTTTATCTTAAATGGGTGTTCAATTTTGTCAAAAGCCTTTTTTGTATCGAGATAATCATATGGTTTTTCTCCTTCAATTTGTTAATATGGTGTATCACGTTGATTGATTTGCATATATTTATGAATCCTTGCATCCCTGGGATAAGTCTCATTTGGTCATGGTGTATGATCTTCTTCATGTGTTGTTGGATTGTGTTTGCTAGTATTCTGTTGAGGATTTTTGCATCTATGTTCATCAGTGATATTGGCCTGTAGTTTTCTTTCTTTGTGACATCCTTGTCTGGTTTTGGTATCAGGGTGATGGTGGCCTCGTAGAATGAGTTTGGGAGTGTTCCCCCCTCTGCTATATTTTGGAAGAGTTTGAGAAGAATAGGTGTTAGCTCTTCTCCAAATGTTTGATAGAATTCGCCTGTGAAGCCATCTTGTCCTGGGCTTTTGTTTCTTCGAAGATTTTTAGTCACAGTCTCAGTTTCAGGGCTTGTGATTGATCTGTTTATATTTTCTATTTCTTCCTGGTTCAGTCTCAGAAGGTTGTGCATTTCTAAGAATTTGTCCATTTCTTCCAGGTCGTCCATTTTATTGGCATATAATTGCTTGTAGTAATCTCTCGTGATCCTTTGTATTTCTGCAGTGTCAGTTGTTACTTCTCGTTTTTCATTTCTAATTTTGTTGATTTGAGTCTTCTCCCTTTTTTTCTTGATGAGTCTGGCTAATGGTTTATCAATTTTGTTTATCTTCTCAAAAAACCAGCTTTTAGTTTTATTGATCTTTGCTATTGTTTCCTTTCTCTTTCATTTATTTCTGACCTGATCTTTATGATTTCTTTCCTTCAGCTAACTTTGGGGTTTTCTGTTCTTGTTTCTCTAATTGCTTTAGATGCAAGGTTAGGCTGTTTCTTTGAGATGTTTCTTGTTTCTTGAGGTAGAAGTTTATTGCTATAAAGTTCCCTCTTAGAAATGCTTTTGCTGCATCCCATACATTTTGAGTCATCGTGTTTTTATTGTCATTTGTTTCTAGGTATTTTTTGATTTCCTCTTTGATTTCTTCAGTGATCTCTTGGTTATTAAGTAGTGATTGTTTAGCCTCCATGTGTTTGTATTTTTTACAGATTATTTCCTGTAATTGATATCTAGTCTCATAGCATTGTGATCAGAAAAGATACTTGGTATGATTTCAGTTTTCTTAAATTTATGAAGGCTTGGTTTCTCACCCAAGATATGATCTATCCTGGAGAATGTTCCATGAGCAGTTGAGAAGAAAGTGTATTCTGTTGTTTTTGGATGGAATGTCCTATAAATATCAATTAAGTCCGTCTTGTTTAATGTATCATTTAAAGCTTGTGTTTCCTTATTTATTTTCATTTTGGATGATCTGTCCATTGGTGAAAGTGGGGTGTTAAAGTCCCCTACGATGATTGCGTTACTGTCTATTTCCCCTTTTATGGCTGTTAGCATTTGCCTTATGTATTGAGGTGCTCCTATGTTGGGTGCATAAATATTTACAATTGTTATATCTTCTTCTTGGATTGATCCCTTGATCATCATGTCGTGTCCTTCTTTGTCTCTTGTAATAGTCTTTATTTTAAAGTCTATTTTGTCTGATATGAGAATTGCTACTCCAGCTTTCTTTTGATTTCCATTTGCATGGAATATCTTTTTCCATCCCCTTACTTTCTGTCTGTATGTATCCCGAGGTCTGAAGTGGTTCTCTTGTAGACAGCCTATATATGGGTCTTGTTTTTGTATGCATTCAGCCAGTGTATGTCTTTTAGTGGGAGCATTTAATCCATTTACATTTAAGGTAATTATCAATATGTATGTTCCTATTACCATTTTCTTAATTGTTCTGGGTTTGTTATTGTAGGTTAAAGGAGACCATAGACAAGACGAAAAGACAACCCTCAGAATGGGAGAAAATATTTGTAAATGAAGCAACTGGCAAAGGATCAATCTCCAAAATATAGAAGCATCTCATGCAGCTTAGTATCACAAAAAGAAACAACTGGAAACTGTTAACACTAAAGACAAATGGAAAGGTGCATAAATACTGTACTTAGATTGATAAAGTGGTTTCCTGTGGAGGTTAACAATTCTGAAAGTACTCTACATATATACTGAGTATGAGCAAATAAGTAAAGGCAGGACAGGTGTTGGGAGCCAGGTTTCTCCCTGTTGGGAAAGGAGGCTACAGACCAACAAGAGGGGCAGGCTAGAATGAACCGTGTGGGCTTGGATTAAATTTGGCAACATCAGCATGAACTCATGTTTAGCTTAATATAGATACAGACTGATAGATACATGAATAACTATAGATATGTGTGTATACTTATGTGTACATGTATGTTAATACACATACATATATTTCCTATCTCTGTGCACTGAAAAGGCTTAGGAGCAATGACACTCCCAGCAAAGCAACAGGCACAGCAAAGGCCCACATGTTGCTTTCTGTACCATTCTTCAGTTAAAGAACCAGTGCTCTCTGGAGAAATGGCTGATTCTAGGGCTGGGGCAGGGAATATACCAGATGAACCTGGAGTGTTTTGTAGTGCCAGAAAATAAGGAAACGCTGAAAAAATAAATGATGTGGTCATGTCAGAAGGACACAGGAGCCAATCTGAAGAGCTTCCAATGGCCAAAGCTGAAATAATTCAAGCAATAAAATAAATAATATGGTATTGGGTTATAGCCCAAAATATAAAATAAATATTCAAGAGTCTGTGCTGATATAAATGAATGACAGAATACATAAATAAATGGGAGCTCAATATCACAAAAACAAACAACCCAATCCAAAAATGGACAGAAGACCGAAATACACATTTCTCCAAAGAAGATATACAGATTGCCAACAAACACATGAAAGGATGCTCAACATCACTAATCATTAGAGAAATGCAAATCAAAGCTACAATGAGGTATCACCTCACACCAGTCAGAATAGCCATCATCAAAAAATCTACCAACAATAAATGCTGGAGAGGGTGTGGAGAAAAGGGAACCCTCTTGCACTGTTGGTGGGAATGTAAATTGATAGAGCCACTATGGAGAACAGTATGGAGGTTCCTTAAAAACTAAAAATAGAACTACCATATGACCCAGCAATCCGACTACTGGGCATATACCCTGAGGAAACCATAATTCAAAAAGAGTCATGTACCACAATGTTCATGCAGCACTACTTACAATAACCAGGACATAGAAGCAACCTAAGTGTCCCTCAACAGATGAATGGATAAAGAAGATGTGGCACATATATACAATAGAATATTACTCAGCCATAAAAAGAAATGAAATTGAGTTATTTGTAGTAAGGTGGATGGACCTAGAGTCTGTCATACAGAGTGAAATAAGTCAGAAAGAGAAAAACAAATAACATTTGCTAACACATATATATGGAATCTAAAAAAAATGGTTCTGAAGAACCTAGGGGCAGGACAGGAATAAAGATACAGATGTAGAGAATGGACTTGAGGGCACGGGGAGGGGAAGGGTAAGCTGGGACGAAGTGAGAGAGTGGCATTGACATATACACACTATGAAATGTAAAACAGATAGGTTTTACATTTACATTACAGATAGGAAACAGCCACATAGCACAGGGAGATCAGCTTGGTGCTTTGTGACTGCACAGAGGGGTGGGATAGTGAGGGTGAGAGGGATGCTCCAGAGGGAGGGGATATGGGAATATATGTATATGTATAGCTGATTCACTTTGTTATACAGCAGAAACTAACACAACAATGTAAAGCAATTATACTCCAATAAAGTGGTTAAAAAAAGAAAGACACACACAGACTGAAAATGAGGGGATAGGAAAAGATATTTAATGCAAAAGGAAACAACAAAAAAGCAGGGGTAGCAATACTCAGACAAAATACACTGTAAAACAAAGGCTGTAACTAAAGACAAAATAGTGCATTATATAATGATAAAAGTATCAATAAAAGAAGAGGATATTACACTGATTAACATATATGCACCAAATACAGGAGCACCTGTATACAGGTGCAAATATTAACAGAAATAAAGGGAGAAATTTATGATAATACAATAATAGTAGGGGACTTTAACTCCACACTTAACATCAATGGACAGACCACCAAGACAGAATATCAATAGGCAACAGTTGTAGGAAATGACACAATAGACCAGTTAGACTTAAGAGATATCTACAGGACATTCCTCCCAAAAACAGCAGAATACACATTCTTTTCAAGTGCGCATGGAAATTCTCCAGGATAGATCACACGCTAGGCCACAATACAAGTCTCAACAAATTTAAGAAGATAGAAATGATATCAAGCATTTTTTCTGACCACAACAGTATGAAACTAGAAATCAACTACAGAAAGAAAAATGGGAAAAGCACAAACATGTGGTGACTGAACAACATGCTACTGAAAAACAAATGGATCAATGAAGTAACCAAAGGGGAAATCTTAAAGTACCTTGAGACAAATAAAAATGAAAACACAATACTCCAAAATCTATGTGATACAGCAAAAGCAGTTCTAAGAGGGAAATGTATAGCAATACAGGCCTTCCTTAAAAAACAAGAAAAATCTCAAACAACCTAATCTACTGTCTAAAAGAATTAGGAAAAGAAGAACAAAGAAAGCCCAAAGTCAGCAGAGGGAAGGAAATAATAAATATCAGAGAAGAAATAAATAAAATAGAGACCCAAGGAAAAAAAACAATAGAAAAAAATAAATAAAGCCAAGAGCCGGTTTTTTGAATAGATAAAAAAAATTGAAAAACCTTTAACCAGGCTCACCAAAAAAAAAAAAAAAGAAGATGCAAATCAACAAAATAAGAAATGAAAAAGGAGAAATAACAACTGATACCACAAAGACACAAAAAAATCACAAGAGAATATTATAACAACCTAAAAGAAATGTACAAATTTCTAGAAACATACAACCTGCCAAGATTGAATCAAAAAGAAACCGACAATTTGAACAGACTGATCATTGATAGTGAAACTGAATTTGTAAAACAAACAAACAAAAAAATTGCAAACAGAAGTCCAGGACCAGATGGCTTCACAGGAGAATTCTACTAAACATATAAAGAAGAGCTAATACCTATCCTTCTCAAACTACTCCAAAAAAAAATGAAGAGGATGAAATACTCCCAAATTCATTCTACAAGGCCTCCATTACCCTCATACCAAAACCAGACAAAGACACTAAAAAAAGAGAAAATTACAGGACAATATCTTTGATAAATATAGGTGCAAAAATCCTCAACAAAACATTAGCAAATGAAATAGAACAATACATAAAAAGGATCATACACCATGATCAAGTTGCATTCATTCCAGGGTCACAAGGATGATTCAACACATGCAAATCTAATCAATGTGATACACCACACTAACAAAAGGAAAGACAAAACCCACATGGTCATTTCTATACATGCAGAAAAAACACTTGACAAAATTCAACATCCATTCATGATAAAAACTCTCATTAAAGTACAGAAGGACATATCCCAACATAATAAAGGCCATTTTCTACAAGCCCATAGCCAACATAATACTCAATGGTGAAAAGCTAAAAGCCTTCTTGTTGAATTCAGGAACAAGACAAGGATGCCCACTCTCACCATTTCTACTCCACGTAGTATTGGAAGTCCTACCCACAGTAATCAGACAAGAAAAAGAAATAAAATTTATCCAAATTGGAAGGGAAGTGGTAAAATTGTCATTATATGCAGATGACATTATACTCTATATAGAAAACCCTAAAGACTACACACAAAAATGATTAAAACTAGTAAATAAATTCAGAAAGATAGTAGGATACAAGATTAATACACAGAAATCTGCTGCCTTTTTTTATACTAACAATGAAATATCTGCAAGAGAAGGTAAAAAAAAATCCCATTTAAAATCACATGAAAAAAATTAAAATACTTAGAAATAAACCTAACCAAGAAGGTGAAAGATCTACACACTGAAAACTATAAAACACTGATAAAGGAGACTGAAGACAATTCAAAGAAATGGAAAGATATCCCAGGCTCTTGGATTGGAAGAATTAATATTGTTAAAATGCTCATACTACATAAAGCAATCTATAGACTTAATGTAATCTCTATCAAAATACCCATGACATCTTTTACAAAACTAGAACAAATAATCCTAAAATTTATATGGACCTTCAAAAGACCCTTAATTGCCAAAGCAATCTTGAGAAAAAAGAACAAAAGCTGCAGGTATCACAATCCTTATCTTCAGACTATACTACAAACTACAGTAATCAAAATAGCAGAGTACTGGCACGTAAACAGACACAAAGATCAATGGAACAGAATAAAGAGCCCAGGAATAAACCCACTCACCTATGGTCAATAATCTGTCACAAAGGAGGCAAGAATATATGATGGAAAAAAGATAGTCTCTGCAGTAAGTGGTGCTGGGAAAACTGGACAGCTATGTGTAAAAGAATGAAATTAGAACATTTCCTCACACCTCATACAAAATAAACTCAAAATTGGTTAATGACCTAAATGTAAGGCCTGAAACCATAAAACACCTAGAAGACAACACAAGCAGGACACCATTTGACATAAATCATAGCAACACTTTTTAGATCTATCCCCTAAGACAAAATAAATAAAAGCAAAAATAAACAAGTGGGACCTAATTAAACTTAAAAACTTTTGCACAGCAAAGGAAACCATCAAAAAACCAAAAAGAGAACCAACTGAATGGAAGAAAATATTTGCAAATGAATTGATCAACAAGGGGTTAATATCTAAAATATATAAACAGCTCAAACAACTCAATATAAAAAAAAAAACAATCAAAAACTGGGCAGAAGACCTGAATAGACATTTTTCCAAAGAAGACATACAGATGGCTAACAGGCACATAAAAAGATACTCAACATCACTAATATTAGAGAAATGCAAATCAAAACTACAATGAGATATCACCTCACATTTGTCAGAATGACTATCATCAAAAAATCTTTAAATAACAAATGCTGGCAAGGATGTGGAGAAAAGGAAACCCTTGTACACTGTTGGTGGGAATGTAAATTGGTGCAGCCACTATGGAAAACATTATGCAGGGTCCTCAAGAAACTGAAAATAGAACTACCATATGACCCAGCCATTCCACTCCTGGGTATATATCTGGAAAAAATGAGAACAGTAATTCAAAAAGATACATGCATTCCAATGTTCATAACAGCATTATTTACAATAGTCAAGCCATGGAAGCAACCTAAGTGTCCATCAATAGTGGAATGGATAAAGAAGATATTGTGTGTGTATATATGTGTGCATACACACACACGTGTGCACACACACACACACACAATGGACTATTACTCAGCCACAAAAAAGAATGAAATTCTGCCAATTAAAGCACCATGGATGGACCTAGAGAATATTAAGCTTAGTGAAATGTCAGACAAAAAAAGACAAATACTGTATGATATCACTTATTTGTGGAATCTAAAAAAATAAAACAAATGAATGTATATAGCAAAAAAGAAACAGACTCACAGAGATAGAAAACAAACTAGGGGTTACCTACCAGTGGGAGGAGGGAAGGAGGAGGGGAAATATAGGCATATAGAATTAAGAGATACAAACTGTAAAATAGATAAGCAACAAGAATATATTGTACAGTACAGGGAATTATAGCCATTATTTTGTAATAACTTTTAATGGCATATAATCTATAGAAATACTGAATCACTATGCTGTATATCTGAAACTACTATAATATTGTAAATCAACTGTACTTCAATAAATAAATAGACAGAACTTGTAAATAACAAAAAAAAAGGTAGTAATGAAGACAATAGTAATGTAGCATAGGAAAGTTGGGCACGGAGGTAGGTCAGTGATTCTCAACTGGGAATGATATGCAATGTCTGGAGACAGTTTTGAATGTCACAACCTGGGGGAGGAAAGTGCTACTGCCACCCAGTGGGTAGGGACCAGGGAAGCTGCTAACCATCCTATAATGCACAGGACAGTCCCACACAGCAAAAAACTTTCTAGTTCAACATGTCATTAGGGTCAAAGCTGAGAATCTCTGGGGTCCAGAAGGAAGGGAGAAGCGCCTTTTAAGCAGTGTGAATTAGCTGCCACGTATGGTGGTAAATAAGAAAGTGCTGGTCTCCTGATTTTTATTACCCATAAAGTGCCTTTTCCCCCCTCTCTTTTCTGGGCTCCCAGTCACCTTCTCAAATGTCACTGCATGTGAACTTCATCCAAATAATATATTTCATGGAAAATTGCATTAGAAAGAGCAGTGTCATGGGGGGGTGGTGGTAAATAGGCAAATCTATCAGAATTGTACAACAAGCTGTATATTTTAAATTCACTCATGAATGTTAGCAACGAAGACTGCTGGTAGCATGACGTAAAGCCCAATGGTTACACCCCCAGTGCCATGGAGAACAAAATGAAGGTGTGGGTTCCCCCGAGCAGCTAATCCTCAGAGAAGACACTAAATGCAGAAATGAAACACTCAGGCATGGCGGTGCAGCTGGCAGCTCCACCAGGACACTCTATAGTATTTCTAGCAGTTCCTGTGATTCTAACGGAAATGTTGATTGAACAAAATCAAAGGTCTCCTTTATTTTTGCTCTAAATATTTCCATAGAGGATTTGAGCGGCTTCCAATGAAGAACACTTTAAAACAGAAATAAAGACTGCAGGAAGGAAGAAGCAAAACCACTGATAATGCAGGTTAACAGAGTAGTTGTGACTGAGGAGAATATTGAGTTCTGACCTTCTTGGGATGAACATCACAACATCTCCAGCAACTTTTATCAAAGCAACAACCGACCAGGTTCCCAAATGGCGCAGAGTCTTCTTGACACTGAATTCCTGACGGAGTTTCTCACAAAGAATTGTGGAGATGTAGAGCAACCTAATAGATCACTGTTAAGCAACATTTTTCATTTAGGTCTGGTTCTTACATCGTTGTTCTTGTAATGTTCTTCTATAAAGGCCAAGAGCATGACAATTCAATGAAGGTGATGATGTGAGGGTATCCAGCACTGTGATATGAGAGTCATCCAGTGGTGTACTTGACAGAAGTAGCGAGGTACTTGTGATGTCAATGGAACCTCTAGGTCCATTAAAATCTTAGATGAGATTGACTCAGACTCCCTGAGAAAGTCCAAGGTGTTCAGAAATTTCTGCCGAAGCCTGAGAAGTTTATAGTTCCGTGGTCTAATTATAACCATCTGCTTCCCCCAGTTCACTTTAGACATCATCTCACTATTCTACACAGACTGTAGGATGTCCCTGTTCCATGGGGTATAGAGGTGAAACAGCTCCAATTACTTATACACACACACACACACACACACACACACACACATCTATAAGCACCGAGGGATACCCTTGAATCAAAAAGGCCTCCATCACTCTAGACATTTCTCCCTAGACCCCATGCAGTCCCCACCTTCACCCTATCTCACACATCAGCCCCTTCCTTCTCTGAACTCTTTGCTCCTTTATCACCACCTCCGTTGGGGGAAGCAAATCCAGTTTCTCTTATTTTCTCACATAAAACAACCTAGTCATTCATTTCATGAGCTCCCCAGTGCTGAATGGCAACCATGCCCGAGACAGACACTCATCCTCTCCCCAAAGCAGACTGTCAGAATATGTCCTTAGAGAAATTCCAGCACACACCACTAAGATAAAGAAGTGTTCACCCAGTTACTGACAGTCCAATGGTCCTCAAATAGTAGTAGTAGTATCAGTCCTATTGGTGGAAAACAAAAAAATTTCTCATCATGGAATGGAGGATCCCATAATTTTATTTATTCAGGATTCATGCTCCATCAATCCTCATGTTTTTCTGCCATTCTGATACATCACTTCCTGATGTTCCTACTTGCCAGGGATTACCCACTGCTTTGTATATGGAAGGGTCCCCGTGATTTATGTGGACATCCACTCAAGAAGACACACTCATGGACTTCTTTCAATAATTTTTTTTTTTTTTTTTTTTTTTTTTTTTTTGCGGTACACGCGCCTCTCACTGTTGTGGCCTCTCCCGTTGTGGAGCACAGGCTCCGGACGCACAGGCTCAGCGGCCATGGCTCACGGGCCCAGCCGCTCCGCGGCATGTGGGATCTTCCCGGACCGGGGCACGAACCCGTGTCCCCTGCATCGGCAGGCGGACTCTCAACCACTGCGCCACCAGGGAAGCCCCCTCAATAAATTTTTAAGTGGTACCACCTTTTCAACCTTTTTCCCCCTTATATCCATTTAACATATCATTGGGCTTAGTTTTTAAGAAGTTCCCATATTCCACAGTTATTTGAAAAATCTTAAACAATATCATCTTTATTTTAAAATATAAATCATTATGTAACTAATACCTAGAAGTACACATTCGAAGTAATCATTTTCTCCATTTACCACATGCAGGCATAAAAATTAGTGATATTGTTAATATAATCTCACATTTTTAAAAATCCTGGGGGGGGGGTGATTTATTTACTGAAGTTAAAGATTAATTTTTGACAGAGGAAGGTTGTCAAAACAACAGCACAAACAGTGGACTAAAGGTCTTAGTGATTTCTTGAGTCAGAAGTTTAGTAGTGCCTGCTATTGCTGTGACCATGGCTCTCCTCTCAGGGCCCAAAGTGTTGTTGCCTGACATTCAGCAAGTGCTTAATGCTGGTTAAACAGAATTAAATAAATGTCCCTTGTACAGGAATCACTGTTGCTATAGCTAGATGGAATGGTTGAGGTTTCCAATCCAGCTGCCTCATTTTGCAGAGAAAGAAATAGAAACTCAATTGGTTAGGTCTCAAATCATATAAGCAGGCAATAGCAGAGTTTAGACTCCAAATAAATCTTCTGATTCCCAGTTCTATGCTGTTTCACCATGGCATGCATTACCTTTAGCAAATACTGGACTCTATTTTGGAGTCTGTTAATAGAAATAGCCTCTCCACTGTCTCTGCATTTGTAAAATGATGAAAATAACACTGATTTACTTAATAGATCTTATAAAAAGGACTGTAAAATAACGATGGCAATAAAGTACTTCATAACTTTCACACAAAAAAGATTAATTTCTGTTCCCTTGAACTATATGTTCTTTTCATAACCTTCTTGACTAATCTCTTAGTTACCAAATACCTTACTTTTATAAATTTTTCTTCCCCTGCCCCTTATCAAGGCACGTTTCAGTTCCATCAGAAAGACTAACAAAGTTTCATATGTTATCAATTATAGGAAAGGAAAACTTGTTGGATATGATCTTCTGTAACCTCCTCATTTTAAGGACAATGACACCACAGCCCTGGAAGGTGAGCCTAGCCCTCCCAGAGGCTTTTTGCTTTAACACAGGACAATGGCTCACAAGGAGTGGAACTTCAGAAGTAGGATTCCAACTCTTAAATATCAGACAGAGGGGAGAGAACTTTGGAGCAGAAGATGTTTCTAGGACTCTTAAAATCACACCATAGGTCAATCCTGATAATAGAAAAAGGCAATTAGAAGAAATGACAAGTCACCCCCAGGGAATCTGGGAAAGGGGAGAAGGGGAAGGTAGGTTTGCAGGTAATTAGTAAAAAGAAACCTAGTTCCACGCAGAAGCGGCTCTAATAAGTGGAACCCAGTTCAGTAGCAGCTTGTTCTTGTTCGTTCTTCATAGTGACAACTTCCACATGTGCCCAGGGTCATGACTCTTAGCTCCTCAGACACTGAACCCACAAAGCAAAGGGCCTGTCTCAGGGAGAAACCCAAAGCAGTGCTTCTCAAACATTAAAGTCAGGATCCAGTACAAGAGTCAGAGTTCAGCCAGAGTTGGAACTCAAATCTCCTACTTCCTAGATATGTAAGCCACATGCTCTCACCCAGGAAGCATTTCCTATATATAAAAATTGTACTAGGGGCTTCCCTGGTGGTGCAGTGGTTGAGAACCTGCCTGCTAATGCAGGGGACACGGGTTCGAGCCCTGGTCTGGGAGGATCCCACATGTCGCGGAGCAACTAGGCCCGTGAGCCACAAGTACTGAGCCTGTGCGTCTGGAGCCTGTGCTCCGCAACAAGAGAGGCCGCGATAGTGAGAGGCCCGCACACCGCGATGAAGAGTGGCCCCCACTTGCCACAACTAGAGAAAGCCCTCGCACAGAAACGAAGACCCAACACAGCAAAAATAAATAAATTCATTAATAAACTCCTACCCCCAACATCTAAAATAAATAAATAAATAAATAATAAATAAATGTTGTACTAAAATGAAATTTGGGGAGCTTCTGCTCGAAACTTAATTTTTGTTACTTCTGACATGGTCACTATGAAATATCCTTTAGGCTGCTTGAGAACAATAATAACAGAAATTTGAAAGACTAAAAGCATTCAAACCAGAAAGCACTTCCAAACCACACGCCAAGGTTCCGACAGCTGCTCCCACAGCAGCTTCTGAGTCCTCAAACATCAAACATCTGAGTCAGCAAACATCTCGGAAGTGTCTATGGCTCTTTCCTTGCCACTTAATCTGGTACTGCTTTGAGGAACAAGTTGCAATTTCTTGCCTGTTAGATGACAATGCTCAGACTTTGTGTAGATTCTAAGACTCAGCCTGTGTAGCCATGCACAATCTGAGGCTGACAGTCTGTTTAAAGATGGAGGGAGAGAACCATTATATCTCTTTCAGAGTTTTATATTCTCTCAAACGCATATGGATGCACAGCAAGCAAACAGCAATACCCTACTTCCCTGGTCATTGACTATCCTATAGTGTACTTCTTAATTAAAACCAGCATCACAAATATGATTGCTTAAGTGCCAAAAACCTGGCCCACTTAATGGTCAATCAGAGAACTACATGATCATTAAATCCATTTGGAACTACTTTTTTTTTTCCTGAGGTGAAAACAGCTCTAAATATTCTTATCGTTTTCCATCCAGTGTACTTTTAAAAATACTGCTTCTTTTTTTAGCATCACAACTTCCATTTCACTTTTGTCATCAGATTTAACCCTATGTTACAAGAGCTTATAGTTTTTTTGTCTTTTTTAGCTAGAATTTGTAGCAATGCCAGGGATTAAGGAATAATTTGAGTGAACGACATATATGATGTTGCTTAGTAACACAGGCTGATCTGTACAAAGCCATAAATTGCAAAATTTCATAGCAGCATAAAAACTTTTACTGGCACTTAAGCATATTTTTCCCTGATTGAAGCAGAATTCATGCAACAATTACAACCACAGGACAAAAACTTGTAATGATTAGCCTTCAAAAGCTGCTGTTATTTCCTAACAGTTCCAAAGCTGTTTTTGTTTGTGTCAGGAAAGAAAGCATCAAATCCTTTATGGACTAGCCACACTGACAAGGCAAAATTGAGCCTATTAATTAGCCAGTGCCAGCATTTTAACTACAGCTCCCAGTGAAGAATGGAAGAGTTATGTAATAATTTACAATTCTAATTAATTTGTGTCAACCAAAACCAGCTCTGAGTATACCCATACACACTTCAGAGGGCAGCCCTCTTTTTATGTAATATAAAGGTGGAAACACATAACCCCATAATGGCACAAACAGGCCTGAGACTATCCCTGAGAAAAGAGCTTTATGAAGATGAAAGCTGGAAGCCAGTAAGGTTGTTTTCATTAATTGTAACAAATATCTTATACAGCTATCTTAAGATATCTTCAATATTTGTAGTTATTAAGTAAGAATTGCAAAATAGTTGTTAAATTATCCAGGAGAAATTACTTTCACGATGAATTCAAGGTAGCTTATTGAGTAATATCCCATCACCAGTCCAAAGAAAGTATGAGTTTGTGGAAATAATAACTTATCTCACACACACACACAAAATGAATGAATGTTTCACTGACTCGATTGGATACTGGGTGACTTCTTTTTCTCTGAAAGATACATGTTTCTATGAATAGATTCACCAGTGTCACGGGATTTGAGGAACAAATGCTTTGATCCTTTCATAAACTTTTCATTCTTCTAGCTCTTCTATAAAAAATGGTTATAAAGATTTAACAGGTAATGCAGGCACAAAAGAATGCATCATGAAACACATGGGAAGAAGTGTGTGTTCAGTCAGTTTTTCCATCAATTTTGTGGCTGAGCTTCCTGGTATACATTGTGATAAGTCCTAATTTACTTTCACTCAAGCCCCATAATGTCAAATTTCTGGTTTGCTTTCTCAGAATACCCAATCCCAACATAGTTAGATACTTTGGAACTGTTAGGAAATAACAGCTAGATACAGCAAGATACTTGCTAAGATCCAGATGTCACCAAAGGAAATAGAACAAGATGGCATGAAAGCAAAGGTGGATGTCTACAAATAAAATAAAATAAGGGAATCCATCTAATCCAAAGATCCTAGATCTAAGAAAGCCCATCCACACTCCACAGAAATAACACTTGGAATGCATGAAAATGGTCCAGAACTATGATAAGCTCACAACTTAGTGACTGTGGTACCTTGAGAAAGTTGCTTAACCATCCTGCATTCCAGTTTCCTCCTCCATAAAATTAGGGAATTAGATTATATGAGCTCTAAAATCCCTAACATCTCCAAGATCCTATAACTAAATCCAATGATCTATAAGAAAGTCCCCATGGCTTCCTACTCTATCATTTTACTATGAGCAGCAATAAGGAAACCAGCAGTCAGAGCTGAGAAACTACATATGAGCTACAACAGTCAAGGTGTCATATGCTTTCCAAACATACAAGTTCACATCTCAAAAATGAGACCTCTGTAATCACTTAGCATGCTCAGTGCATAGTGGACACTCAGCAGCAAGCCCCACACCCCACTTCTGCCCCTCCTGTACACACACAAACCTCCAAACAAGCTTTGCTGTTTGCCCTCCTTTATGGAATGAGGCTTCTGTGATTATGAGTGTCAATGTGAAGACCGAAAATAACAAATCTGAAAAACTTAGAAAGTGGCAGTATATTGCCTGGATTATGTATAGACTGACTGACAATTTAGTCACTAATTTCTGATTAAATTTTTAAGGCTGATCCATTTAGATATTTTGAAAATAAGTTGATATTTGTCAAATCAATTCTAATGGTAAATGGAACATGTCTTTTACACTGTGTTAGAAGGCAATAGAAACACCAAATTCTTGAATGATCATTAAATGAATTAGATGAATTATGAATATTTTGTTTCATTAAAACTAATAATTTATTCTGCAAAGAGGCAACAGAACATGGATTCAATACTCTATTGAAGCTAAGAGAAGCATAATGAGAGTAACAGAACCTCTGAAACATGTTTCTACAATCAGCCCAAGAAGAAAATAGATTTATCAAATTACTACTCATTTGTTGCTAGTCAGAATAAAATAAGGCATACAAATTCCCTTATATGTTTTCTAAAATATTACTTAAAATTTCCAAAGACTCCTTAAATATAAATATTGTACAATCTTTAATAACTAAGGTAAAAATTCTATGGGTTATCATAGTCATATATAAATTTTGCAGTTTATTGAGTTTAATGGGCATTACTGAAGTGCTTTAGACACTGCATTACACACAGGTAATACACCTTTATTAAAAATCTCTGTCACAAATTGACAGGTAGAAAATTTTGAAAATCTGTTTTTATTATTTAAAAAAAATGTATTCTATCCCTTAATCTCATAACTTAGGAGTAAAGTCTAATGTAGCCAAATTGGGGGAGCTAGGTTCCTAACCCACTAAAGGGAAAGTTTAGAATTAAATTTTTTGTCTTATCTACAATGTCATTTCATTTCCAAAGGAATGGAGTACTTATGCTTTTTATTATGTTCAAAACAGTTTTATTTTAACTATCATTAGTGCTCTGTTTGGGGCTCTTCCCATTTACATGAAT
Source organism: Hyperoodon ampullatus (assembly GCF_949752795.1). Lineage (NCBI taxonomy): Eukaryota > Metazoa > Chordata > Mammalia > Artiodactyla > Ziphiidae > Hyperoodon > Hyperoodon ampullatus. Next base: position 14,851,473 of record NC_136918.1, read on the forward strand.
GATGCGGACACACAAACTGCCTAATGTAAGACATCTGAAGGTTTTAAGAGAACCAGCTTTCTTAAATCTAAACTTTAAAGCAGAAACCTTCAAGATGGTGGAGGAGTAAGACATGAAGACCACCTTCCTCCCCACAAATACATCAGAAATACATCTACACGTGGAACAACTCCTAAAGAACACCTACTGAAAGCTGGTAGAAGACCTCAGACTTCCCTAAAGGCAAGAAACTCCCCACGTACCTGGATAGGGCCAAAAAAAACAGGAAAAACAGAGACAAAAGAATAGGAATGGGACCTGCACCAGTGGGAGGGAGCTGTGAAGGAGGAAAGGTTTCCACACAATAGAAGCCCCTTCGCGGGCGGAGACTGTGGGTGACGGAGGCGGGAAGCTTCGGAGCCACGGAGGAGAGCGCAGCAACAGGGGTGCAGAGGGCAAAGTGGAGAGATTCCTGCACAGAGGATCGGTGCCGACCGGCACTCACCAGCCCGAGAGGCTTGTCTGCTCGGCCGCCGGGACAGACGGGGGCTGGGAGCTGAGGCTCGGGCTTTGGAGGTCAGATCCCAGGGAGAGGACTGGGGCTGGCTGTGTGAACACAGCCGAAGGGGGCAACTGCGCCACAGCTGGCCGGGAGGGAGTCTGGGAAAAAGTCTGGACCTGCCTAAGAGGAAAGAGACCATGTTTCAGGGTGGGCAAGGAGAGGGGATTCAGAGCACCGCCTAAACAAGCTCCAGAGACAGTCGCTAGCTGTGGCTATCAGCAGGGACCCCAGAGATGGGCATGAGATGCTAAGGCTGCTGCTGCCGCTACCAAAAAGCCTGTGTGCAAGCACAGGTCACTATCCACACCTAACCTCCCAGGAGCCTGTGCAGTCCACCACTGCCAGGGTCCCGTGATCCAGGGACAGCTTCCCCGGGAGAACGCACGGTACGCCTCAGACTGCTGCAACGTCATGCTGGCCTCTGCTGCCACAGGCTCACCCGCATCTGTACCCCTCCCTCCACCAGCCTGAGTGAGCCAGAGCCCCCCAAACAGCTGCTACTTTAACCCCGTCCTGTCAGAGTGAAGAACAAATGCCCTCAGGCTACCAACATGCAGAGGCGGGGCCAAATCCAAAGCTGAACCACAGGAGCTGTGCAAACAAAGAAGAGAAAGGGAAATTTCTCCCAGCAGCCTCAGGAGCAGCGGATTAAATCTCCACAATCAACTTGATGTACCCTGCATCTGTATAGACAATGAATCATCCCAAAATTGAGGCAGTGGACTTTGGGAGCAACTGTAGATTTGGGGTTTGCTGTATGCGACTGACTGGTTTCTGGTTTTATGTTTATTTTAGTTTAGTATTTAGAGTTTATTATCATTGGTAGATTTGTTTATTGATTTGGTTGCTCTCTTCCTTTTTAAATATATAGATATATATATTTTTTCCTTTTTCTCTTTTTGTGAATGTGTATGTGTATGCTTCTTTGTGTGATTTTGTCTGTATAGCTTTGCTTTTACCATTTGTCCTAGGGTTCTGTCTGCCCTTTTTTTTTTTTTCTAAATATACGTTTTAGCACTTCTTATCATAGGTGGATTTCTTTTTTGGTTTGATTGCTCTCTTCTTTTTCCTTTTTTTATTACTTCTTAATTTTCTATATTTCAATAATTTAAAAATTATTTTAACAATTTTATTTCCTCTCTCTCTCCCTCTCTCTCTCGCTCTCTCTCTCCCCCCTCTCTCCCTCTCTCTCTCCCTCTCTCTCTCGCTCTCTCTCTTCCTCTCTCTCTCCCTCTCCCTCTCCCTCTCTCTCTCCCTCTCTTTCTCTCCCTTTTCTTCTGAGTCATGTGGCTGACACGGTCTTGGTGCTCCGGGCGGGTGTCAGACCTGCACCTCAGAGGTGGGAGATCTGAGCTCAGGACACTGGTCCACCAGAGACCTCCCAGCTCCATGTAATATCAAACAGCAAAAGCTCTCCCAGAGATCTCCATCTCAACACCAACACCCAGCTTCACTCAACGACCAGCAAGCTACAGTGCTGGACACCCTATGCCAAACAACTAGCAAGACAAGAACACAACCCGACCCATTAGCAGAGAGGCTGCCTAAAATCATAAAAAGGTCACAGAGACCCCAAAACACACCACCAGACACAGTCCTGCCCACCAGAAAGACAAGATCCAGCCTCGTCCACCAGAACAGGCACTAGTCCCCTCCACCAGGAAGCCAACACAACCCACTGAACTAACCTTAGCCACTGGGGGCAGACACCAAAAACAACAGGAACTATGAACCTGTAGCCTATGAAAAGGAGACCTCAAACACAGTAAGTTAAGGGAAATGAGAAGACAGAGAAACAAACAGCAGATGAAGGAGCAAGGTAAAAACCTACCAGACCAAACAAATGAAGAGGAAATAGGAAGTCTACCTGAAAAAGAATTCGGAGTAATGATAGTAAAGATGATCCAAAATCTTGGAAATAGAATGGAGAAAATACAAGAAACGTTTAACAAGGACCTAGAAGAACTAAAGAGCAAACAAACAATGATGAACAACACAATAAATGAAATTTAAAATTCTCTAGAAGGAATCCATAGCAGAATAATTGAGGCAGAAGAACAGATAAGTGACCTGGAAGATAAGATAGCAGAAATAATTACTGTAGAGCAGAATAAAGAAAAAAAGAATGAAAAGAATTGAGGACAGTCTTACAGACCTCTGGGACATTAAATGCACCACCATTCGAATTACAGGGGTTTCAGAAGAAGAAGACAAAAAGAAATGGACTGAGAAAATATTTGAAGAGATTATAGTTGAAAACTTCCCTAATATGGGAAAGGAAATAGTCAATCAAGTCCAGAAAGCACAGAGAGTGCCAAACATGATAAACCCAAGGAGAAATACACCAAGACACATATTATTCAAACTATCAAAAATTAATTAAAAAGAAAAAATATTAAAAGGAGCAAGCGATAAACAACAAATAATATACAAGGGAATCCCCATAATGTGAACAGCTGATCATTCAGCAGAAACTCTGCAAGCCAGAAGGGAGTGAAAAGACATATTTAAAGTGATGAAAGGGAAAAACCTACAACCAAGAGGACTCTACGCAGCAAGGATCTCATTCAGATTCAACAGAGAAATAAAAACCCTTACAGACAAGCGAAACTAAGAGAATTCAGCACCACCAAATCAGCTTTACAACAAATGTAAAGGAATTTCTCTAGGCGGAAACACAAGAGAAGGAAAACACCTACAATAACAAACCCAAAACAATTAAGAAAATGGTAATGAGAACATACGTATCAATAATTACCTTAAATGTAAATGGATTAAATGCTCCCACCAAAAGACGCAGATTGGCTGAATGGATACAAAAACAAGACCCATATATATGCTGTCTACAAGAGACCCACTTCAGACCTACAGACAAATACACACTGAAAGTGAGGGGATGGAAAAAGATATTCCACGCAAATGAAAATCAAAAGAAAGCTGGAGTAGCAATGCTCGTGTCAGACAAAATAGACTTTAAAATAAAGACTATTACAGGAGACAAAGAAGGACACGACATAATGATCAAGGGATCAATCCAAGAAGAAGATATAATAATTGTAAATATTTATGCACCTAACATAGGAGCACCTCAATATATAAGGCAAATGCTAACAGCCATAAAAGGGGAAATTGACAGTAACACAATAATAGTAGGGGACTTTAACACCCCACTTTCACCAATGGACAGATCATCCAAAATGAAAATAAATAAGGAAACACAAGCTTTAAATGATACATTAAACAAGATGGACTTAATTGATATTTATAGGACATTCCATCCAAAAACAACAGAATACACTTTCTTCTCAACTGCTCATGGAACATTCTCCAGGATAGATCATATCTTGGGTGAGAAACCAAGCCTTCGTAAATTTAAGAAAATTGAAATCATATCAAGTATCTTTTCTGATCACAATGCTATGAGACTAGATATCAATTACAGGAAATAATCTGTTAAAAATACAAACACATGGAGGCTAAACAATACACTACTTAATAACCATGAGATCACTGAAGAAATCAAACAGCAAATCAAAAAATACCTAGAAACAAATGACAGTGAAAACACGACGACCCAAAACGTATAGGATGCATCAAAAGCAATTCTAAGAGGGAACTTTATAGCAATAAAATCCTACCTCAAGAAACAAGAAACAGCTCAAAGAAACAACCTAACCTTACACCTAAAGCAATTAGAGAAACAAGAACAGAAAACCCCAAAGTCAGCTGAAGGAAAGAAATCATAAAGATCAGGTCAGAAATAAATGAAAAAGCAAGGAAACAATAGCAAAGATCAATAAAACTAAAAGCTGGTTCTTTGAGAAGATAAACAAAATTGATAAACCATTAGCCAGACTAACCAAGAAAAAAAGGGAGAAGACTCAAATCAACAAAATTAGAAATGAAAAAGGAGAAGTAACACTGACACTGCAGAAATACAAAGGATCATGAGAGATTACTACAAGCAACTAAATGCCAATAAAATGGATGACCTGGAAGAAATGGACAAATTTTTAGAAAAGCACAACCTTCTGAGACTCAACCAGGAAGAAACAGAAAATATAAACAGACCAATCACAAGCACTGAAATTGAGACTGTGATTAAAAATCTTCCAACAAACAAAAGCCCAGGACCAGATGGCTTCACAGGTGAATTCTATCAAACATTTAGAGAAGAGCTAACACCTACTATCCTTCTCAAACTCTTCCAAAATATAGCAGAGGGAGGAACACTCCCAAACTCATTCTACGAGGCCACCATCACCCTGATACCAAAACCAGACAAACATGTCACAAAGAAAGAAAACTACAGGCCAATATCACTGATGAATATAGATGCAAAAATCCTCAACAAAATACTAGCAAACAGAATCCAACAGCACATTAAAAGGATCATACAACATGATCAAGTGGGGTTTATTCCAGGAATGCAAGGATTCATCAATATACACAAATCAATCAATGTGATACACCATATTAACCAATTGAAGGAGAAAAACCTTATGATCATCTCAATAGATGCAGAGAAAGCTTTTGACAAAATTCAACACCCATTTATGATAAAAACCCTCCACAAAGTAGGCATAGAGCAAACTTACCTCAACATAATAAAGGCCATATATGACAAACCTACAGCCAACATCAACCTCAATGGTCAAAAACTGAAAGCATTTCCTCTAATATCAGGAACAAGACAAGGTTGTCCACTCTCACCACTATTATTCAACATAGTTTTGGATGTTTTAGCCACAGCAATCAGAGAAGAAAAAGAAATAAAAGGAATCCAAGTAGGAAAAGAAGTAAAGCTGTCACTCTTTGCAGGAGACATCATACTATACATAGAGAATCCTAAAGATGCTACCAGAAAACTACCAGAGCTAATCAATGAATTTGGTAAAGTAGAAGGATGCAAAATTAATGCACAGAAATCTCTTGCATTCCTATATACTAATGATGAAAAATCTGAAAGAGAAAATAAGGGAACACACCCATTTACCACTGCAACAAAAAGAAAAAAATACCTAGGAGTAAACCTACCTAAGGAGACAAAAGACCTGTATGCCAAAAACTATAAGACACCGATGAAAGAAATTAAAGATGATACAAACAGATGGAGAGATATACCATATTCTTAGATTGGAAGAATCAACATTGTGAAAATGACTATACTAGCCCAAAGCAATCTACAGCTTCAATGCAATCCCTATCAAACTACCAATGGCATTTTTCACAGAACTAGAACAAAAAGTCTTAAAATTTGCATGGAGACATAAAGAACCCTGAATAACCAAAGCAATCTTGAGAAAGAAAAATGGAGCTGGAGGAATCAGGCTCCCAGACTCCAGACTATACTACAAAGCTACAGTAATCAAGACAGTATGGTACTGGCACAAAAACAGAAATATAGATCAATGGGACAGGATAGAAAGCCCAGAGATAAGCCCATGCACATATGGTCACCTTATTTTTGATAAAGGAGGCAAGAATATACAATAGAGAAAAGACAGCCTGTTCAATAAGTGGTGCTGGGAAAACTGAACAGCTACATGGAAAAGAATGAAATTAGAACACTCCCTAACACCATACACAAAAATAAACTAAAAATGGATTAAAGACCTAAATATAAGGCCAGTTACGAGGAAACACAGGCAGAACACTCTATGACATAAATCACAGCAAGGTCCCTTTTGACCCACCTCCTAGAGAAATGGAAAGATAAACATAAAGAAACAAATGGGACCTAATGAAACTTAAAAGCTTTTGCACAGCAAAGGAAACCATAAACAAGATGAAAAGACAACCCTCAGAATGGGAGAAAATATTTGCAAATGAAGCAACTGACAAAGCATTAATCTCCAAAATTTACAAGCAGCTCATGCAGCTCAATATCAAAAAAACAAACAACCCAATCCAAAAATGGGCAGAAGACCTAACCAGACACTTCTCCAAAGAACATATACAGATTGCCACCAAACACATGAAAGGATGCTTGACATCACTAATCATTAGAGAAATGCAAATCAAAACTACAATGAGGTATCACCTCACAGCAGTTAGAATGGCCATCATCAAAAAATCTACAAACAATAAATGCTGGAGAGGGTGTGGCGAAAAGGGAACACTCTTGCACTGTTGATGGGAATGTAAATTGATACAGCCACTATGGAGAACAGTATGGAGGTTCCTCAAAGAACTAAAACTAGAACTACCATATGACCCAGCAATCCCAATACTGGGCATATTCCCTGAGAAAAGCATAATTCAAAAAGAGTCATGTATCACAATGTTCATTGCAGCTCTATTTACAATAGCCAGGACATGGAAGCAACCTAAGTGTCCATTGACAAATGAATGGATAAAGAAGATGTGGCACATACATACAATGGAATATTACTCAGTCATAAAAAGAAATGAAATTGAGTTATTTGTAGTGAGGTGGATGGACCTAGAGTCTGTCATACAGAATGAAGTATGTTAGAAAGAGAAGAACAAATACCGTATGCAAACACATAAACACACATATATGGAATCTAAATAAATAAATAATGGTTCTGAAGAACCTAGGGCAGGACAGGAATAAAGACGCAGATGTAGAGAATGGACTTGAGGACATGTGGAGGGGAAAGTGTAAGCTGGGACGAAGTGAGAGAGTGGCATTGACATATATACACTACCAAATGTAAAATAGATAGCTAGTGGGAAGCAGCCGCATAGCGCAGGGGGATCAGCTCGGTGCTTTGTGACCACGTAGAGGGCTGGCATAGGGAGGGCTGGAGGGAGACGCAAGAGGGAGGAGATGTGGGGATATATGTATATGTATAGCTGATTCACTTTGTTATAAAGCAGAAACTAACACACCATTGTAAAGCAATTATACTCCAATAAAGATATTAAAAAATAAATGAACAAAATAAACTTTAAAGCAAAAAACTGTTCAAACAATGTAATTCTCTTAGAGGAGTGAATTAAAAATGTTCTACCTTTTAAACAAGATACAACAGATAGTAACATTTTCACCCTTTATTCTAGGATTTGTATCGGTAGGACCATTAAAAGGTAGCAGTGAAGAATGGAAAAAAATGAAGCAGGAGTTTTGTTTTGTTTTTTACTTTTACTTGAAATAGTCGCTTCCTGAAACCTCATGGAAGACTAAAAAGTAGTTTTCAAGTTGGAGACACAGTAAGCAACATAGGTCAAAGTCCACTGCATCTATTTTCAATTATTGAGACATACAGTCCTCAAGCAACCAGAGTCAGCCAGAATTGCCTGAGACCTGGCGATCATAATGAAAATATCCTATAGTAAAATGTATTCCCCATAAGTTTAAATTCAAACTGAGAAACCAACTTTTTATTACTCGTTAAATGAAATGTGCAGTCTTTTACCGTTTTAAGGTCAAGTATGCAGTATTTTGGAAAACAAACCATAAAAACATGATTAGAGAGAACAGAGGAAGTCATTATTTTCTCCAGTCATAAAGAATGCAGCATCATCCTATCAATCTAATGTATCTCTGTAACAGCAGTGGCAGCATGTGGCAGTGCTTAAATTGCAAATACAGTATTTAAGAAAAAGCTTGGATTAAAAGATCACCAAGATGAGCTAGAAAATATCTACATGGATTAGATTATTTTTATAAATTCGATTTTCTTCCCAAAGACCCACTCAACGTTATATATTGCCATATTATCTACGTACCTGGAAATAATATATTCATCAGGCCAAAAATCATAAGTTAAATCCAAATGTACATAGTTAACATCTATTGAGAATACAGTCCATGTTGTGATATATGGTGTAGGAAACAAAAATATCTATGAAATCAGTGCAGAAAATGCTGAACCTGAACTGATAAATGTATATAACATCTCTTGGTTTACTTTGCTTTCTTGGAAAGATTTATGATTCAAAAACTGAAGATAGCAGATACACCTTCTCAGTTTACCATCAGGAGAGACCTCATGCAAAAGCTTATCACAAAGACAAACATTTCAGAGCATGTGGCCTTTGCAAAGCACAACTTTGTTGTTGAGAGAGTTCCAACGCAGCATCAGTTTCTCAACAACAGCTGCTAGCTATCTGTCATATTTAGGGCAGTTATGCTTTCGATATACTCTGGTAGAGGCAGCTGGATCAACATGAAACCAATGTGAAAAACATGTTTAGAAAAGTAAAGGAAATGACCTTTAATATTATAAACACAGCATATCGTACTTGAGATTCTCACCAGTCTAGCTTTATCGAGTCAGGTTATCTAAGAGGGGATGAATTTTTAAGCCACTGTTCAGGCTCAGGATTTCATGTTTCGGGGCTTAGTGATGGCTTCTATTTCCAACCTGTCTTCTTTCAAATGATGTACGACATTTTCTACAGGACCTCGTTCTCCATAAAATAAAAAAACAAGAAGGTAAATCCTACAGAAGCTTCACTGTCTGCAATGCATGATGAGCAGAATCGTTCTGACTGAAGGGGAGAATAAGACAAGTTGGAGATTCTGCAAAATCCATAGAAGAGGACTTTTTGTTTGCTTGGTGGGTTGATTTGGAGCTTCTTTGTTTTGCTTTTTGTTTTTTTGTAAAGAGTGGCGATGTTGCAACTTTGTCTCATATGCTAACATGAATTAGAAAGGTTGCCTCTGTCCCGACCAGTTTGTTTCTCATCCCAACGTTTGTTAATGTAATGAATGAGATAAACAGTCTGTGCAACAAATAAAACTGACCTTCTGGATAGGCTAAGGAAATGTCAGGCCCCACTTGTTACAGAAAACTCAGCAGAAACCTACACAGACCCAGAATAATTGGAAGGAAGCCAAAGATGCAGCCCCAAGCTTCAGGTTCTTTATCTTTTCTACACGTCTCACAGTAAGATTTGGCTAGGCACTGCTAAGTAAGAATGCTGAGCTCATCAGAAAAATTGGCATAAAAGAAATCAAGATTCATTATTTTTTTAAAGCAGTCTTTTTTCTTACACTCTTAAGATAGATGTTCACCAGACTCAAATTTGGTGGCCAGACTGAAAATTTGAACATTTATATCTTCAAACAAAATGTTCCTTCCTAGTTGACATTTCAGAATTACTAACAATAGGATTAATCCCTCTTCAAGGCACATTAAGATAATAGTTCTAGCTCTCCCTTTGAGCCATTCCTGGCTCACAGATCAGTAATTCATTTTTAAGGGGAGATGCAAATGAGAAGATAGGACACCAGCTAAGGTATCTGGGTCCATAAAAATGCATGTGCGAAATACATGCTGAGAAAGACTCAGCACACCCACCCACATCTCCAGCCATAGCTCAGCATCTGCATTTAGCAAAGTAGTCTAGGACTGAAATAGCCACATAAATGAGCTGGTCTTCATAACAATACTATGTGCTGCAGGAATCAGTGTTTTCATTTTGCATGAGATCATACTCCAACATATAAAATCTTGGTAACTTCGGTAGACAGTTCTAATATTGTGCATTTTGTTGGCTTAAATATTGTTCTCCTGTGTTCCAAGTGCTATTGGAATCTGATTCCTCAAGTTAATTTGATACTGAAGTTAAATAAAATGCACCTTCAGAAGCCTCGTTCAATGTGCTGGGTGACTAATATATGCAAACAAAGCTCAAGGCTGATGAAGACAAGGATCTAAGGACTTCAACCATTCCTCTCTCTTTGTTAATGTCAATGACAAAATAGATTCACAACTAGACGTGAATTTAAGATTCATTCAACAAATATATTTGAGCACCTGGTACTCTTAAAATTTTTGGATATATAGCACTTAAGAAACATTAAAAAATAACCTCTGCGATCCTAGAAATTACATTCTAGAAGAAGGAAGAATATAATGAATGGGATAGATAAATAAGTAAAATATAAGTAATAAATAAAATATATAGGCTGTAAAGGTGGTAAGTGTTTAGGAGAAAAATAAAGCAGGAAAAAGGACAGTGATTTTCAGGTTTAGGGAAGGGGGCAGGAATTCAGTTGAAAATAGGGTAGTATCAGAGAAGACCTCATTGTGACAGGTGACCGTAAGCAAAGGTGATGAGAAGTCAGCCACAGTAATATCTCGGAGAAAAGCATTACAGGCAGAGGGAATGGCAAACACAAAGTGGGGAGGATGTGCAGATTTTGCAGTGATTAGATAGGTTATTGTAAGACTTTGTTAATGTAATGAATGAGATAAATAGTCTGTGAACAAATAAAACTGGCCTCCTAGACAGGCTAAGGAAATTGATTCAGAGACAAGATTTACACTTGTCTGGATTCATTCAGAGACAAGATTTATGCTTCTACACAAATAAGAAAAATCCTATAGACAATACATCAGTTTCCATGTCTCTTATCTTCACAGAATATTAGAAATAGCAGTGAGTTTGGGATGCTCACCAAACTCCCTTATTTTTAAGTCAGAGAAAAAGATGTTCAGAGAAATTAGATGGTTTCTCAAGGTCACAGCCTTATCTGGTGGCAGAGCCAGGGCTAGGTCCAGAACGCCAGTGCTCCTCATACCAGAATTTTTTCTTACTTGAATTTTCATAGTAGACACTCAGTATTCATTCTGAATTGTGGTAGGAAATCAGTGAAGTATTTTAGGGAGAAAAGTTCATGATTTGCTTTACTTTTATAAAGGCTCATTTTGGCTACCATGTGGAGAATAAACGTTAAGGAGGGCACAGGTGGACACAGAAAGACCAGTTAGGAAGCCACTGAGGTGTCCTCCACACCTAGAAAAACATCTGTCAAATGAACGGATGAATGCAGATAAGTGCCTCACAAGAGATCAAATATTGCTTCCTAAAAAGTGCTTGGTACTTTGTATATGCATTTAGAACAGTTAGAGATACCAAAGGAATAATAAAAATAGAGCCCCTGGGGATTTCCACTTCTGTAAAGAGAGAGCAGAGGTACTTTTTCATATTCCCCCCACTGAGTACAACTAAAACCCTGAACATTATATATAAAATAAAAACAAGAAGACTCTGAAAGATGGCGAGAAGGTGGCAAACTAACTAGGGACCTTAGGACCCTAGGACAGACAATGGTGAGTTTCTGGGTTTTCTTTCTGCTTCATACATACGCGACTCGGAGTTAAATAATATGACAACCCCAGGACTTCCCCAGCGGTCCAGTGGTTAAGGCTCCATTCTTCTGCTGCAGGGGCACAGGTTCGATCCCTGGTCGGGGAACTAAGATCCTACATGCCACATGGCATGGTCAAAACATAAGAAGAAGAAAAATATGACAACCTAGAAACACCAATGGTCACAAACAAAAATAAGCCCCAACAAAAGCCTGCTCTCTCTAGCCAAAGGACAAGGGAAGGTGCAACCTAAAAAGACAGAATACTTTTAGATAATAACTGCTCCATTGTAGACAAATGCCACAGAAAAAATTGTGGCCTCACCCATACCCACACTCACACCAGCAAAATCCAAGAGTGGAGCCTAGATTTCTACCCTCATGAGGCTGTAATGAGGTGCCCCAACACCCCTGTCAGGGTGGCGTCAGACAGTGTCAAGTACTAAGCTGGGACTTTCATCTCCCCTGGCCGGGAAAAAGCTTCTCCTGCAGTGTCCGTGAAGACCACTGGGCGCTTGGAATTCCACCGCCTCCCAGCAATAACGAGGCACCCCTCCTCCCTTCCACTGCAGTAATATCAGAGGGGGCCTGGTAGAAGGTCAGGAGTTTCAATATGTCAAGACCGCCCCTACTGTGGTCTCAATAGAGACTACACAGTAAGCCAAAACTCCCACCCCTGCCTAGCAATAAGAAAGAGTCTCCCCACTCAGGTGTCAAAAGAGCCTTAAGAGGAACCTGAACTTCTAACTCCATCTGGTAGCAATTGGTGCAATCCCTTCCCCTGCCACAGCAGTGTCAAAGAAAGCCAGATAAAACAGAAGGCTTAAATAAGAGCCAGAGTTTCATAATATAAAATGCAAAATGTCCAGATTCCAATCAAAAAAATCACTCATCACACAAAGAATAAAAACATTTGGAACTGAATTTTAAAAAATAGTTGCCAACATTGAGATGATAAAGATAACAGAATTATCTGACAATGGTTTTAAGGCAGCCTTGATAGAAATGCTTCAATGAGCAGTATGGAGAGGGAATGGCCAAGAAGGTGGAGTAGGAAGATACTGAGCTCACCCTCTCCCATAAACACCAAAATTACAAATATTTACGGAGCAACTGTCCATGAGAACAATCTGAAGACTAGCAGAAAAGACCTTCTATAACTAAAGATATAGAAAAAGGAACCACAATGAGATGGGTAAGAGGGACAGAGATGTGATATAGTCAAGACCCATACTACAGGGTAAGCAACCTACAAATGGGAAAATGATTACAACTGCAAAGGGTCTCCCCAAGGAGCAAGGGGTCCAAGCCCCACATAGGGTACCCAGCCTAGGGGTCCTGCACCAGAAAGACAAGTCCCCAGAATGTTTCACTTTGAAGGCCAGTGGGGTTTACTTTCAGGACAGCCAGACAGCTGTGGGAAATGGAGATTTCACTCTTAACAGATGCACACAAAATTTCATACACTCCAGGACCCAGGGCAGATGCACACAAAATTTCACACACTCCATGACCCTAGCTCAGGCTCACTTGCTGATCTTTGAGATCCTCCCAGAAAGGCAGGAGGCAACTGGGACTCAGAATGGGGATACAAACACAAGTAGCAGCCATTTTGGAAAGCTCATCTCATCAGGAGGACACAGAGGAAAGAACCAGAGAAATGGAAGGTAGAATAATAGAACTTGCCCAGGATGAAAAACAGTGAGAAGTTAGACTGAAAAAAATATTAAATAAACAGAGCCTCAGGGGGCTGGGAGACTATTACAAAAGATCTAACATCTGTGTCACCAGAACCTCAGAAGGACACAAGAGAGAGAGGGCAGAGCTGAAAATGTACTCAAAGAAATCATGGCTGAAAACTTTCCATATTTGGCAAGAGTTATAAACTTATGGGTTCAAGAAGCTGAGCAAACCCTAAACAGGATAAACCTAAATAAATCTAGGCCAAAAAGCGTCATTAAACTTCTGAAAATTAAAGACAAAGAAAAATCCTTGAAAGTAGCCATAGGGGGGGAAAAAACATACCTACGGGAAAAACAATTTGAATGATAGCGGATTTCTCATCAAAAACCATAGAGGCCAGAAGGAAGAGGTACAACATTTTTCAAGTGCTGACGGGAAAAAACTGTGAGCCTAGAACCCTATGCCTATTGAAAATATCCTTCAGAAATGAAGGGGAAATCAAGGCATTGTCAGATGAAGGTAAACTAAGAGAATTTGTCACCAGCAAGAAACCTACTCTAAAAGAATGGCTACAGGAGTTTCTCTAAACATAGAGGAAACATAAAAGGAGGAAACTTTGGAAGCTCATGATAGAAGAAAAGACACAATAAGCAAAAATATGGTAAATACAATAGCTTTCCTTTCTCCTCTTAAGTTTTCTAAATTATGATTGACTGTTTAAAGTAAAAGTGTAACACAATCTGATGTGGTTCTAAATTTATGTAGAGGAAATATTTAAGACAATTATAAATGGAAGAGGGTAAAATGACAACAGCAGTAGACTGTGAGAAGTAAGGTATACATAGTAAAATACTTAGAGCAATCACTAAAAATGGCTATCTAACATGGTACTCTCAAAAACACTTTATACAAATAAAATACAATTCATAAAAAGTATTCAAATAACCCACAGAAGTCAGGTAAAGAAAACAGAGAAATGAAAAACAAAGAGAACAAACAGAAGACAAAAAAAACACAACAAATGAAACAAGCCCTAATATACCAATAATAACAGTAAGTGTTGGATTGGTTTTCCATTGCCACTGTAACAAATCATCACAAACTTGGCAACTTTAAAACACAAATTTATTACGTTACAGTTCTATAGACTAAAGGTCTGACACAGGTCTCACTGGGATAAAATCAACGAGTTAACCAAGTCTGAATTCTTTTATGAAGGTTATATAGGATCTGTTTCCTTGCCTTTTCCAGCTTCTAGAGGCTGCTTGCATTTCTTGACTTGTGGCTCTTTCCTCCAACTTCTAAGCTAGCAAAGATGAGTTGAATCTTCTGACATTATATCACTCTAACCTCCTCTTCTGCCTTTCTTTTCCACTTTTAAGGACCCATGTGATCACACTATGTACACCCAGATAATTCAGGTATCCTCATGTCAAAGACAGCTGATTAACAACTTTAATTCCAGGTGCTACTGTAATTCCCCTTTGCCATATAAGATGACATATTCACAGGTTCGAGGGATTAGGATGTGGACATCTTTGTGGGGCCATTATCCTGCCTAATATAAATGTAAATGGTCTAAATATACCAATTAAAAGACAGAAATAGCAGAGTGATTTTTTTTTAAATATGACCCAACTGTATACTGTGTACAAGAAACTCACTTCAAATGTGATATAGGCAAGTTGAAAGTAAAAGGATAGAAAAGGATATATCATACAAACACTAATCAATAGAAAGCAAAAGTGGCTATGTTAATATCAAATAAAGTAGACTTCAAAGCATAGAAAATTACGAGACAGAGGGGGGACATTATATAATGAGAAACAGATCAATCCACCAAGAAGATGTAGCAATCCTAATTTTGTATACACCAAACAACAGAGCTAAAAAATATGTAAAGCAAAAACTAATAGAACTGAAAGCATAAATAGATAAGTTCATAATTATAATTGTAAACTCCAATACCCCTCTCTCAACAAGTGATAGAAAAAATAGGCAGAAAATCAGTAAGGATATAGAACTCAACACCATCAATCAAAAGAATCTGACATTTACAGAACATTCCATCCAACAACAGAAAGCACACATTCTTTTCAAGTGCCCACAGAATATTTATCAAGATAGACCATATCCTAGGCCAGAAAATAAAACTCAACAAATTTAGAAGAATTGAAATCATATATAGTATGTATTATGGACTGAAATGTATATCTAAAAATTCATATGTTGAAGTTCTAACCCCCAATGTGACTATATGTGGAGATGGGGCCTTTAAAGAGGTAATTAAGGTTACATGAGTGGGGCCCTAATCCAGGTCATAAGAATGGGGCCCTAATCCAATATGACTGGTGTCCTTATGGAAAGAGGACGAGATGCCAGGAATGTGTGTGCACAGAGGAAAAACCATGTGAGGGCACAGTAAGAGGTGGCCACCTGTAAGCCAAGGAGACAGGCCTTGGGAGAAACTAAACCTTCCAGGACCTTGATGTTGGACTTGTAGCCTCCAGAACTGTGGAACAATAAATTTCTGTTGTTTAAGCCACCCAGCCTGTGGCAGTTTTTTTTAAGGCACTGCTAGTAAACCAATAGGGTGTGTTCTTTGACCACAATGGAACCACACTAGAAATCAATAACTTTAAGATAACAGGAAAATCTCCAAATGCATGCAGGTTTGGAAACTAAATATACTTCTAAGTAATCTATGGGTCAAAGAGGAAGTCTCAGAGGAAAGCAAAAAACACACTGAACTGAGTGATAATGAAAATATATCAACAGGATATAGGTAGCATCAAGACGGAAATTTATAGCACTAAATATATACATTAGTAAAAAGGAAAACTCTCAAATCAATAATCTAAGCTCCCATTTCAAGAACCTAAAAAAGAGTAATAAAAAAAGCAAATATAACAAAGGAAATAGAGAGAAGTAAATTAAAAAATAACCCCAGCTTTCTAGAAGTTTATAGCTTATATTTAGAGATAACATTTATATACAACACAAAACAAGGAAGAATCAGAGCCTGTAAAATTCAAGAAGATCAAGGCCTCTTCTATTTTTAAAAGTCCCAATATACTGAAAAATAAAGAATGCCAAAACAGAGTTTTTTGGTATTGTGGTATATTTTAAAGCTCTACATTTAGTAAATGGATCCTTATAAGACCAAAGAAATGCAGTAATTATATTATTCACAAGATAATGACATAATCTATAAACATATGAATTTAGAGTATACTTCAAAAGTCTAGTAATGGTACACAAGGTAAACCTATATAATAAATGTATTCTTCATTAAGCCCGTCTTAGTACACATGACTATACCTATACTCATATTAAGAAATAATATCACAAACCTGCATTAGAGAACTTACAGATCAGAAATCATAAAATGAACCACCAATTACTCTATTCTAATATTTCTGTGGAAGATGTCTCAACCAATAATAAGCCACTGAAGGTCACATTTTTTTTCCTTTGCTGCTAATTAAGTATTTGCAAAACTCTGCACACAGCCAAAAGGGCTTACCATTTGTGGTATTATCATAAAGCCATCTTCTGAAATTGCATCAGTCTTCTTGAGTATGACAGTCACGTCTGTTACACATAAAAATGTCAGGATGTCTATTATGCAAATTGAGCAGCTAAACACTCAATTACCCAATACACATGCACAAAATGCAGGCTCTGCATGTGAAAACAGTATCAAAAGTGTACTGTGGTAGAACCTAATAGAATTGTCCTGGAGGGAAGCCCAAGGCATCTGAATATATAAATCAGGAATTTATAACCTCTACTTCTACTGTCTCATCTGCCACTGGTTACCTTGGAAACATGCAGCCCCCATGGAGACTTTTGCCAGTGGTCCGGTCTGTTCCAGAACCACACAGAAACAGTTTCTAAGTGGGTCAAGGTAAAAACCTGCCATCAGATCAGGGGTCTGCCTCTGCAAACCTGCCATCTTAGCTAAATACCCAAGATCACACAGCAGCAAGGCCAGAACTTAAACCAGGGCTTTGCTGATACTATAACAGCAGTGATATTTCTGGGAAGTCTACCAGATGCCAGGCACTGAACTAGGTACCTGCTATCTCAGAACAACTCAACTAGTATAATTTTCTTATTTTCATAGATAAAATTTGAGTCCATAGTTATGGCAGTTACATGAGGCCAGGTCACTAGTAAACTGGCAATTCAGGATTTGAATCCACGTCTTTCTGTCTCCAAAGTCCACGCTCTTTAGAAACACCCCAGATTATTCCCTTGAGCCTCTGTCTACTATTGTTCTCTCCACTATTCTATAGTTTCTTGCTTTTACCCAAGTAGAACTTGTTTCCCAAGATCTCATTTCGCAACTAGAGTTTACTGATCTCAAGATGGGACAAAGACATTCCAAGGAACAAAAACTGTATCTAAGATTTTCTCCTTTATCAAAGTATATCTAGTATTACTTGTTGTAAGTTATTATATTTTTCCCTCAGAGAAAAGTGCTCCCACAGATCTCAGAGTTTGTGAAATGCCCATGAAGAGCCAAAACCTAAAATTAGGTGTTCTCTAGCTCGAAGAGGAACTATCTCACAAAAATGCAAATTTGGTGAGTATTTGTATTAAGATATAAGGAACTGGAGAAATCATCCTCAATTTGAAAGATGAGAAGAGAGAATTTTGAATATCTGGTAACTTTTATAGTCACACTATAAAGTAATAGAATATTCCTGCTCCAAAGGTACCTTCAAGATCATCTATTCCAGTCCTCATTGTATTTATTCAGGCTTGCTTATTCAGAAAAAATGATTTGAAGGAACATTTAATTAAAAGACATATGAACTGAAACATTTAAAGTAAAAAGCTAAATAACCAGGGCTTCCCTGGTGGTGCAGTGGTTGAGAGTCCGCCTGCTGATGCAGGGGACACGGGTTCGTGCCCCGGTCTGGGAAGATCCCACATGCCGCGGAGCGGCTGGGCCCGTGAGCCATGGTCGCTGAGCCTGTGCGTCCGGAGCCTGTGCTCCGCAACGGGAGAGGCCACAGCAGTGGGAGGCCTGCGTACCGCCAAAAAAAAAAAAAAAAAGATAAATAACCGTATAAAAGAAGGAAACAGATCATTCCATCTGGAAACTAAAGGGAGATCATAATTGTACTTGTGTATCAATTCCATTTGCAGCTTGTTGGCAGCAAAGGCAAAAATGTTATTTGTCTATAACAATTTATATTATGTAATAATGTTAATAGCTAGTATATATATAAGAAAGGATGAGGCAGTACCTAGCACAACGTAAGTTGCTCACTAAGTGTTCCTGCCTCAATGATCTGAGATAGTGCTCTCTCAGCCTCGGGGCTCCGGGAGTAAGTAGCCTTGCCTGTTTACCCCAGTGTGTAAAAATAGTATCATTTTCTACACATAAAAAGAAGGGGAAAGCACCAAAAGAGACTATGAAACAACAGCAATGAATATGGAGAGAGAATGTTGATGAGAAGAATGATTTGAAACAGAAGAGGAAAATAAAGGCATTGAAAAACAGGTCACAAATGGTTATAGAGATGTCAATTCAAAAGAACATAATAATTAGAAATAAGAGTTATGATTGTGAGCATTTCCAGGCAAGATACTATGGTTAAGAGTTAAACAGGCAAAGAAATACATTAAATGCTCTAACGATGGTAGTGACTGAAACAACCACTTTATTATAAAGTCTGCTTCTGGGATACCACAGGAAAGTAAATAAATATTTTGTTTTGTTTTGTTGTATTTTTCTTAAAGCTATACAACTCAAAATTGCATTCCCTTCAGTGTATGCTAAAATGAAATATCCCATTGAACACAGTCACTCAGGTTTTAAATACACAACTGGTTTTAAAATGCATAACTTTTCATTAGTAACTATAAAAATCTGAGTACAAATATATATGCTATTCCATGAACTAATAATTAGTAGTATTTCCTGTTTCAGTGAGTTTAAAATTCAAAATTTAGTACTTGGTGCACTAAGAAAAACAAAGATTGGCTAAGTTACAAAGTTTTATTTAAACTTAACTAAGATAATCATACGAAGATTGTTTCTTATTAATATTCAATTCAAACTCAAGTGATAAAATCCCTTTGAGAATGCTCACAATGGTTTGAAATCAAAGTACCTTATTCACTTTCAAAACTTTTTATTCAATCCCAAATGTAGGGAAAATCTTACAACTAAACCTCCTAGAAGTTATTTTTACTTTTAAGGCACAGCCAGTCAAGACATATTGTTATTATAGTTATTTGAGGAATTCTATGGTTTAGGAATGTTTGTCAAAGTTACTTTTCTGTTATCTCTACAGAAAATAAAATTAATTCAATAATAATCCCACAAACCAGAGACACTTACTCCTAACATTCTAATATATTCTTATAGACATTTTTCTTACACGTTATTTTTATTTTTTTACATAATCCTATATTTTGTATCATGCTTCCTAACCTAATATTATATTTTAAGCATTTCTTATCTACCTGATATTTCAATCACACTATTTGTAACAGTTACATATTACTCCATCATATAACTACATTATAATTTATTCCAGCAGTGTTAACTATTGTTAAACATTTAAATCGTTTACAAAATTTGATTACTAGAAACAATACAGACTTCCCTGGTCAAACATTAAAATGTGCAACAATGTACAACCAAAAAAATCAAAATAAAAACTATTTTAATATATAGACAAGTAAGAGAAAACTAAAAGTCTTAAGGATAAGTAAGAGATTAAACCACTCATCAGGGGTATTAGAATCAGATAGGCCATAGGTGCTGGAGGCTGCAATTTAACGAAGTTAGGAAACAGGAGACAAGATGTCACACCCACGAGAGTCAGTCTGCATAAAACTGGGAGCGTGAAGGACTGTGCATTCTATTCTACAAGCTCTGGTTGCCAGCCTTGGAAAGCCATAAAGAAACTGAGCATGTACATAGGGATAAGGTTGAAAAAGAACCGCCTGTAGGAAAGCAGAGCACCACACCAGTGCCATGGGTAAGAGGGTCCTAGTCCCTGGGCATGGAAATCCCAACATGAGGAACTAATGGAACTGTTGGTCCAAATCAGTAAAACTCATACATCCCTGGAAGAGGCAAGTACAAACTCATTCCACAGGAATGACTCCACAGAGACAATTCCAAAACCCAGGATACCGGGACTTCTGTGGTAAACAACCCCTACTGAAGAACTGCTCACAGTAAAAAATTGTAAGCCCTACACAAAAGTGAGCTACACTGAAGCAGAGTGAGTAGACACAACGAATGGAATCCTCTGAACTGTAAGAACTGAAGATAATAGAGCAGTCCAAAAGAAACCTGCAAATAAATAAGAAAGTAAATTTCAAATGATCCAAGAAATGAAGAACAGGATCTCAATGTCAAGAAGAGAACAGAATCTCAATGTCAAGATTAGATGTAAAAACGTGATTTTTTTTTTTTTCGGTATGCGGGCCTCTCACTGTTGTTGTGGCCTCTCCCATTGTGGAGCACAGGCTCCGGACACGCAAGCTCAGCAGCCATGGCTCACAGGCCCAGCCGCTCCACGGCATGCGGGATCTTCCCGGACCGGGGAATGAACCCGTGTCCCCTGCATCAGCAGGCAGACTCTCAACCACTGCGTCACCAGGGAAGCCCTAAAAATGTGATTTTAAAAGAAGAAATTCTATAAATAAAAATACGTGATCAATATAATTTTTAAAATTTAAATGTTTTAATTCAAAAGCCGTTAAGTGGAGTTGAGTATGATGGTGTCCATACAAGGTCAATAAATGGGGGACAAAGATGCAATGAAAAACGGGCCACATACAGGTAGGACTGATGCAATAAATATATCTAGGATAATGGAAGTCAGTTTCCTCATGTTAGAGAAAGGAGTGACAAATACAAAAAGATAAAATATACAGTGGATTGGAATTGAAGGTATTAGGGGAACTCATCGGTGTCAATATAGATGGTTTGGGAAGTAAATACAGAAGTATATATATGTTTATGTATTTATGTGTATGTATCTAGACACATACATACAGAAGGAGAGAGAGAGAATGTGAGAGCGATTTGAGCATAACAGCAACGATTCCACCTAAAACTCAGGTCTTACTTTTGAAATAACCACTCTCCACTATAAGGAACCACAGGGCTCCTTGGAGAAAGGCTGCTTCCTGAGCTAGGGTAAGGAAAGTATAAGGTGAGCCTGAAACATCTTTGGGCCAAAAAGTAATAAAATGCTCAGGGAATCATGGGTAAATATCAAAGACACAGACATCAGTGAAAAGGGATTCCCAGCCAATTTTTGGAAAATTTGAGCATCAAAATGAACAATTATTTCAGTGGATTATAATCCATTGAATAAAACAGAAATTCATGAGTCCATACTGATATAAATAAATCAGTGAATATCTAAACATGGAGAAAAGAAAGCTTTTCCTTACAGCAGACTACCAGTGAATAAATGGAAACAGAATAAAGAAATCAGGAAATCACAATTTGACAACCATCAGAGAAATAATTAATTCAGCCAAGAAACACCAATGGATGCTAGAGCTAATTGGTGAAAGTTTAATGAGAAATGGGATGTATAGTTAGTTTCAAAGCACTTCTTCTCAAAATCCTTATTAATTACAAAGGCATAAAGAGCACCTTTACTGTGGAGAATGCTGACAGATACCACTTTAATCATGGTTATGATGATCAGGGATGGGACAAATCAAAACCATGTGCCACCTGATAGGATGCAATGAGAAGAATATGGTATCACTTCTGTAATATTCCTATCAAAATACACAAGCTGAATCTAACGATGAGGAGATATCAGAGATATGAAAACTGAGGGACATTCTACAAAATAACTGGGCTGTAATCTTCAAAAGCTTCAACATGAAAGTCAACGAAGGCTGAGGAACTGTTCCAGACCAAAGGAGCCTAAAGAGACAGCTAAACACAATGCATAATTCCATGCTAAATCCTTTTATTAAAAAGGGCAATGTTGAGACAACTGGCAAAAACTAAATGGAGTCTAATTAGATGGTAATGTAATGTACCAGTGTACCAATGGTACACTGGCACATTACAATGTACCAATGTTAACTTGTGATGTACCAATGTTAACTTCCTGATTTTGATGATTGTAGTTATGTAGGAGAATTCTGTGTTTATAAGAATTACACACTAGAAGCAAGAAAAACTACAATCCTGCAGCCTGTGGAACAAAAAACACATTCACAGAAAGACAGACAAGATGAAAAGGCAGAGGGCTATGTACCAGATGAAGGAACAACATAAAACCCCAGAAAAACAACTAAATAAAGTAGACATAGGCAACCTTCGAGAAAAAGAATTCAGAATAGTGATAGTGAAGATGATCCAGGACCTTGGAAAAAGAATGGAAGAAAAGATCGAGAAGATGCAAGAAATGTTTAACAAAGGCCTAGAAGAATTAGGGAACAAACAAACAGAGATGAACAATACAATAACTGAAATGAAAACTACACAAGAAGGAATCAATAGCAGAATAACTGAGGCAGAAGGACGGATAAGTGACCTGGAAGACAGAATGGTGGAATTCACTGCTGAGGAACAGAATAAAGAAAAAAGAATGAAAAGAAATGAAGACAGCCTAAGAGACCCCTGGCACAACATTAAATGCAACAACATTCACATTATAGGGGTCCCAGAAGGAGAAGAAAGTGAGAAAGGACCAGAGAAAATATTTGAAGAGATTATAGTCAAAAACTTCCCTACCATGGGAAAGGAAATAGCCACCCAAGTCCAGGAAGCGCAGAGAGTCCCACATTGGATAAACCCAAGGAGAAACATGCCAAGACACATAGTAATCAAACTGGCAAAAATTAAAGACAAAGAAAAAGTATTAAAAGCAGCAACGGAACAACGACAAATAACATACAAAGGAACTCCCATATGGTTAACAGCTGACTTCTCAGCAGAAACTCTACAAGCCAGAAGGGAGTGGCATGATATACTTAAAGTGGTGAAAAGAAAGAACCTACAATCAAGATTACTCTACCCGGCAAGGATCTCATTCAGATTCGATGGGGAAATCAAAAGCTTTACAGACAAGCAAAAGCTAAGAGAATTCAGCACCACCAAACCAGCTCTATGACAAATGCTAAAGGAACATCTCTAAGTGGGAAACACAAGAGAAGAAAAGGACCTACAAAAACAAACCCAAAACAATTAAGAAAATGGTAATAGGAACATACATATCGATAATTACCTTAAATGTGAATGGATTAAATGCTCCAACCAAAAGACACAGGCTTGCTGAATGGATACAAAAACAAAACCCATATATATGCTGTCTACAAGAGACCCACTTCAAACCTAGAGACACAGTCAGACTGAAAGTGAGGGGATGGAAATCAAAAAAAGCTGGAGTAGCAATACTCATATCAGATAGACTTTTAAATAAATAATGTTATGAGAGACAAGGAAGGACACTATATAATGATCAGGGAATCAATCCAAGAAGAAGATATAACAATTATAAATATATATACACCCAAAATAGGAGCACCTCAATACATAAGGCAACTGCTAACATCTATAAAAGAGAAAATCGACAGTAACACAATAATAGTGGGGGAATTTAACACCTCACTTACACCGATGGACATATCATCCAAAATGAAAGTAAATAAGGAAACAGAAGCTTTAAATGACACAATAGACCAGATAGATTTAATTGATATTTATAGGACATTCCATCCAAAAACAGCAGATTGCACTTTCTTCACAAGTGTGCATGGAATATTCTCCAGGATAGATCACACCTTGGGTCACAAATCAAGCCTCAGTAAATTTAAGAAAATTGAAATCATATCAAGCATCTTTTCTGACCACAACACTATGAGATTAGAAATCAATTACAGGGAAAAAAATGTAAAAAACACAAACACATGGAAGCTAAACAATACGTTACTAAATAACCAAGAGATCAGTGAAGAAATCAGAGAGGAAATCAAAAATACCTAGAGACAAATGACAATGAAAACACGACGATCCAAAACCTATGGAATGCAGCAAAAGCAGTTCTAAGAGGGAAGTTTATAGCTATACAAGCCTACCTCAAGAAACAAGAAAAATCTCGAATGAACCATCTAAACTTACACCTAAAGGAACTAGAGAAAGAAGAACAAAAACCAAAGGTAGCAGAAGGAAAGAAATCATAAAGATCAGAGCAGAAAAAAATGAAATAGAAACAAAGAAAACAATAGCAAAGATCAATAAAACTAAAAGTTGGTTCTTTGAGAAGATAAACAAAATTGGTAAACTGTTAGCCAGACTCATGAGGAAAAAGAGAGGACTCAAATCAATAAAATTAGAAATGAAAAAGGAGAACTTACAACAGACACCGCAGAAATACAAAGCATCCTAAGAGACTAGTACAAGCAACTGTATGCCAATAAAATGGACACCTGGAAGAAATGGACAAATTCTTAGAAAGGAATAAACTTCCAAGACTGAACCAGGAAGAAATAGAAAATATGAACAGACCAATCACAAGTAATGAAATGGGAACTGTGATTTAAAATCTTCCAAAAAACCGAAGTCCAGGACCAGATGGCTTCACAGGTGAATTCTATCAAACATTTAGAGAAGAGCTAACACCCATCTTTCTCAAACTCTTCCAAACAAACTGCGGAGGAAGGAACATTCCCAAACTCATTCTATGAGGCCACCATCACCCTGATACTAAAACCAGACAAAGATACAACAAAAAAAGAAAATTACAGACCAATATCATTGATGAACATAGATGCAAAAATCCTCAGCAAAATACTAGCAAAGAGAATCCAACAGCACATTAAAAGGATCTTACACCATGAACAAGTGGGATTTATCCCAGGGATGCAAGGATTCTTCAATATACACAAATCAATCAATGTGATACACCATATTAACAAACTGAAGAGTAAAAACCATATGATCATCTCAATAGATGCAGAAAAAGCTTTTAACAAAATTCAACACCCATTTATGATAAAAACTCTCCAGAAAGTGGGCATAGAGGGAACCTACCTCAACATAATAAAGGCCATATATGATAAACCCACAGCAAACATCATTCTCAATGGTGAAAACCTGAAAGCATTTCCTCTAAGATTAGGAACAAGACAAGGAAGTCCACTCTCACCACTCTTATTCAACATAGTTTTGGAAGTCCTAGCCTCAGCAATCAGAGAAGAAAAAGAAATAAAAGGAATACAAATTGGAAAGGAAGAAGTAAAACTGTCACTGTTTGCAGATGACATGATACTATACATAGAGAATCCTAAAGATGTCACCAGGAAACTACTAGAGCTAATCAATGAATCTGGTAACATTGCAGGATACAAAATTAATGCACAGAAATCTCTTGCATTCCTATACACTAATGATGAAAAATCTGAAACAGAAGTTAAGGAAACACTCCAATTTACCATTGCAAAAAAAGAATAAAATACCTAGGAATAAACCTACCTAGGGAGACAAAAGACCTGTATGCAGAAAACTGTAAGATGCTGGTGAAAGAAATTAAAGATGATACCAACAGATGGAGAGATATACCATGTTCTTGGATTGGAAGAATCAACATTGTGAAAATGACTATACTACCCAAAGCAATCTACAGATTCAATGCAATCCCTATCAAATTACCAATGGCATTTTTTAAGGAACTAGAACAAAAAATCCTAAAATTTGTAAGGAGACACAAACGACCCCAAATAGCCAAAGCAGTCTTGAGGGAAAAAAAACAGAGCTGGAGGAATCAGACTCCTGACTTCAGACTATACTATAAAGCTACAGTAATCAAGACAATATGGTACTGGCACAGAAACAGAAACATAGATCAACGGAACAAGATAGAAAGCCCAGAGATAAACCCACGCACCTGTGGTCAACTAATCTATGACAAAGGAGGCAAGGATATACAATGGAGAGAAGACAGTCTCTTCAATAATTGGTGCTTGGAAAACTGGACAGCTACATCTAAAAGAATGAAATTAGAACACTCCCTAACACCATACACAAAAATAAACAAAATGGATTCGAGACCTAAATGTAAGATCGGACACTATAAAACTCTTAGAGGAAAACATAGGAAGAACACTCTTTGACATAAACCACAGCAAGATCTTTTTTGATCCACCTCCTAGAGTAATGGAAATAAAAACAAAAACAAACAAATGGGACCTAATGAAACTTCAAAGCTTTTGCACAGCAAAGGAAACCACAAACAAGATGAAAAGACAACCATTAGAACAGGAGAAAATACTTGCAAACGAAACAACAGAGAAAGGATTAATCTCCAAAATATACAAACAGCTCATGGAGCTTAATATCAAAAAAACAAAGAATCCAATCCAAAAATGGGCAGAAGACCTAAATAGACATTTCTCCAAAGAAGACATACATATGGCCAAGAAGCACATGAAAAGCTGCTCAACATAACTAATTATTAGAGAAATGCAAATCAAAACTACAATGAGGTATCACCTCACACCAGTTAGAATGGGCATCATCAGAAAATCTACAAACAACAAATGCTAGAGAGGGTGTGGAGAAAAGGGAACGCTCTTGCACTGCTGGTGGGAATGTAAATTGATATAGCCGCTATGGAGAACAGTATGGAGGTTCCTTAAAAAACTAAAAATAGAATTACCATATTATCCAGCAATCCCACTACTGGGCATATACCCAGAGAAAACCATAATTCTAAAAGACACATGCACCCCAATGTTCTTTGCAGCACTGTTTACAATAGCCAGGTCATGGAAGCAACCTAAATGCCCATCGACTGACGAATGGATAGAGAAGATGTGGTACATATATACAAGGGAATATTAGCCATAAAAAGCAATGAAACTGGGTCATTTGTTGAGACGTGGATGGATCTAGAGACTGTCATACGGAGTGAAGTAAGTCAGAAAGAGAAAAACAGATATCGTATATTAACGCATATATGTGGAACCTAGAAAAATGGTACAGATGAACGGGTTTGCAGGGCAGAAATTGAGACACAGATGTAGAGAACAAACATATGGTCACCAAGCGGGGAAAGAGGTGTGGTGGTGGTGGTGGTGTGATGAATTGGGTGATTGGGATTGCCAGGTATACACTGATGTGTACAAAATTGATGACTAACAAGAACCTGCTGTATAAAAAAATAAATAAAATAAAATTTAAAAATTAAAAAAAAAAAGAATTACACACTAGAGTAATCAGAAGTGATAGGGCATCACATCGGCCACTTACTCTTAAATATGTCAGGAAGAAAATTTCTTCATCCTATTCTTACAAGTTTTCTCTAGGTTTGAAATTATTTCAAGTTAAAAGAATAAAAATGTCAAACAGTAGAGCAGGCACAGCTAACAGTGAATTATTTGGAACCTAGAACAGAAATGATTTTAAAACAAGGGGACTGTCCAGTAGAAACTAACACAACATTGTAAAGCAACTATGCTCTGATCAAAAATAAATAAATAAAAATTTAAAAAATAAAATATGGGACAAAAACTAAGAAAATGAGTGGGAGATTTCAGAATTAAGGATTTGCAAGGGCCTTACATTGGTTCACAGGAGGATATAGATGTACTGTTTAACTTTAGAATTTAAGAAGGCACATAGAAATTTAAAGGTAACATAAGGTAGATATAGAATTAAAAACTTCCAAATTAGTAGAGAAAAATATGAGAAATAACAAAAACATGATCAATCTTATAGAAAGCTGGATAAAGAATAAAACCATAGAAACTGAGTAAGTATGATTAAAAGAAAGTTATCAATACTATAATAAACATTCTTGGATATAACCTTCTGTATAATATATATATTTAATCATATCCTTAGAATTCCCTAGAAATGGAATCACTGTGTTAAAACTTATGTTCACAGTTTTATTATAGATGCAATAACTTTTGATACATCAACAAGTAAACTAAGGTTTTATTTTACAAACTACCAGTTTTTAATAAAAAGTTTTAACTGCATATCTCTTAAACTTCACTTTGCCATGATCCACCCTGTTGATGACATCCCAGCGACACTATTCTTCTACTTGCTCCCAGAACATGGCAAGCTCTTTCTCACCTTAGGGCCTTGCAGATGCTGTTCCCTCTGTCTGGATGGCCTCCCAGTTTCCCTCACAGCCCACAATCAACACGTTCCCTTTGGTCTTCCCACCATTTCCACCTTCCCAGAGAAGTCCTCCCCTAATCCTCCTTTAGCCCTTCCTAGGAGATCATCTCCCAGGGAATCCACAGACACATTCTGCAGAAAACTTTCCACAACTTTCTCTCCTAAAACTGAGGAGTGCAGTGTCACCTTCTTATATTAATTTTTCTAGAGCAGTCTTTCTCTTTTGACACACTATATTCAATTTTTTTCTTTCATAAATCAAGCTGCTAAGTGCTAATAAAACATGTAATAAAAAGGTAAATGGCCTCTATTAATCTTAAGTACTGCCACCTGTAATATGATTTTTAAAGCTATATTCTCAAATTATATAAACCCCGTGGGGCTGATTGTCAATGTCTTTCATACATAAGAAAGCCTCATTGTGGCTGTCATGTAACTTATGCCAAATCTGTTTTCTTCTCAAAAAAAAAAACAAAAAAAAACCTTGTCATAAGAGACTTCTGTGAACTTAATGCTAGTGAAAGGAGTCACACTAACAGCTCATGACCTTGGCTAAACCACAGGAGAAACACCCTCTTAGATCACTGATATCTGCACTTCAACAAATCCACAGTTTCCCTATTAACAATCATCAAATACTGGTGAAAGTTTTTGTCATTTTAATTTTTTCCATTTCCAGTAGGAAATGACTTGGACTACCACAAGGTGACTGGCTTTAAGGGTCTGGTGATGGCCGCCAAGAATGAGCTGGTGAATTATTAACATTACTAGACCTGTCTGTAGCATTTAGGATTTTCAGAGTGTTTTGTAATCCCTTTTCTTAGTCATAACTCACAGATTTGTGAAAGAGGCAGCTCCTGTCATTTTTGCTTTGCGATTTGGATGCTGATCCATGGAAAGGTTAAATACCGTTTCCAAGGTCACCAAGAGCTTTCCTGACAGAGCCTACTTAAGCATTCATTGCTGCTGACATAGGGCTCTGGGGAGAAGGAAAGAGACGAGGTGAGGAAAAGCCCTAGGCTAAGATGAGAATGCTACACCATAAGCACATCCTGGGGATAGCCTTTCTCATAAACTACTAAAGACAACTACACCAGGAAATATCCGATTTTGTCCAATTCTTGCTAATATTAAATAACGTTATCCTTAGAATTCCTGGGAACAGCAAAGCTATAACCTGAAATAGAATGGGAAGGGGATGAAAGAGAGTACGTTAACTTTTTTAACACCTCCAAGATATACTATTTATTTTCTACTTATATTATGTTGATGCTCATACATGTAGCTTACATTTACACACGCTAATGTCTGTCGTATGTGCTGAAAGCATTAATTTTTCTGTCTAAGTGTCACAATAGGATCTTAGTGTCAAAGGAACACTCTCATTACTGAGCATAGTACACTGTCTTCGGAAAAGTTAAGTGGCTCCTCCAACATCACACACCCTGTCCCCAAGCCATGCTATCTCCCTCTGGCCTTCCTCTGATAAGACACTACTGATACCCTTAAATATGTAGAAAACAACATCCGTGAGGACATTTTAATTGGGGGGAGGCCATGAGTGGAGGGAATCAATTAGCAACAAGAGCTACTAATCAACTGGATTTGGATGAAATACCGAAAATACTCCAAAGTCACATGACCTGAAGACCTTTAAGAAGAGGAGCTCACCACTGCTCTGTAATCATCAGTCCTTATTTAATGCTTATCCTAAGAACACAGACAAAGAGTTGGAAACCCAGATGAGCTCTGGAAGCAGGCTGTGCCTCCAATCCTAGGCTCTTCACCCCCATCATCACTAGTTTAATCAGACTCCCTTCTGCACATAGAAGAGTGCAGTTACGGCTATTTCTCACAGAAAGCAAAGTCATAGCATAAGAATCAAATCTCTAGTCTTTTCTCTGTTTATTCCAAATACAAATGTATTTCCATCACGCTGTGGTTCATGAATACATTTGGTCATAAAATCTTGGCAGCTCTTGGGAGTTTATGTTGTCTAACCTGGAGGAGAACGGATGTCAAGGCAGGGCCTAGAGCAACTGAACAGAACTGGGCCTTCAACAAATTTCCTTCATTCACACCATCCTCTAAGCAGAGTCCAAGCATGGCCCTCTTACTCCTGCCTTCAGCAGAAAACCCAAGACTTTTCACTGTGGGATTTGGGGATTTGGTTTGTTTTCCCTTAGCCCTGTGACCATGACTTTTCTAGTATGTGAGCGAGTGCACTGTCTCTCTGTCGAGCTCCCCAATTGGTCCCCACAGAACAGACTTGGCGCCCAAGGCAACATAGCTAGGCAGACCACAGAGTCTTCAGAATGAGAAAATGTTGGAAGCTGATAATATATTCAGCGGAGCATTCTTCCTGGCAGTGTGAGCGAGAGCCTGATTTGGACCTTAAAAGCTAAGTGGCAACAACAAATGAGCACTGGCCTGGAATATCTACTTCCTTTTAGGCAAGATAAGGTAGGTAAGGGGAAAATAAGTTTAGGTATTTGCAGAAACTCCCTGCATTAAAAAAAATGTTCACAGTCAAATACAGGCTACTTTCATGTAATCATTCAGCTCTACATCCCTTGTGTGTAATCCAAACCTCTTTGCATCTCTGACTGCCTCCCAGTACCTGAGGGTCAAGTATCCCGCTGAGAGCTTGGAAAGAGAAGCCAAAAAGATCTGGAGCTGATACGGGTGACTGTAGAGCACAGATGGTCAGTTACCGATGTAATCTGTGTATCTGGGAGGCATGTGCTCTAAGGAGGCAGCTGCTAAACCAAATGAATTAAGCCACAGTTTTTAAGAAGAGAGGGTGCATTGGAAAAGGATAAAAGTTTTGAATGTATGCAGCTGTGGATTTTCCCAAAGTGCAACCCTATGGAAGTCGGAGTGACAGTCCATTTTACTGTGTGGTCGGCGGAGCGGGGTAGGGGGAGGCGGGAGTAATCATTTTGCAAGCTCACCTTTAACTCTCTCGGTCCATTGTTTTCCTGGTATGCTAGAATGTGTTATATTACATTGGTTGTCTGTGCTCTGGGATAAGATAGTAGGTCCAAGTTTAAAAGAAGGTATTGGCCTGCCATTTTCCTATGGAGGGAGAGCAGAGAATGTTTTTACTCCATTTATTAGTCACTTAGACATGTGGCTTCATCTGTAAGGCTGGATAAATTCTGAATTTTCTATCCATGGTGTAACCCACAATGTTAGTGGAAAATGAGCCACCATTACTTTGTTCTGGCAATGGGAGCAGCACTGAATTCTCATTTTGTTTCTCTATCTAAGCCCCAGAATGGAAACTGCCAAGGTCAATTCATTTTGATAAATCAACTGTTTCAGATGGCCATCTACGCTGAACTACAGCTGCTGTTCTTTTTTTTTTTCCCTAACAAAATGATTATGAAGCAAGCATGTTCCAACTGTTACACTGTTTTACTGAACTAATGAATTGCTCTGGGAAGACTGTTATGAAGACTTTTGATCAATTATCACATACAAACTAGTTAAAAGGAAATACATCATAATTAGGCTAACAAAGCTGCTGTGATGCCACCTCTCCTGACGAATGAATTCCTTTGAGACCAAGTGGGTACATAGGGGTACTTATGTGTGTTTTTTCTGTTTATGGATTTTCATACTTTATAATATGATAGATTAACCAACACTGGCTCACAACTGCTCTTTGTCCAGAGTTTAATGGAGGAAAAAAAATACCTTTTGGTCTCTTTAAAAAAGTCTCCTAGATGTGTGAGAGGAATAAGCATATGGTCTCCAGCAATACTACTGAGAACATGCACCTAGCTCAAAATGAGGAAACACATTTCAGCTGTCACTACCATGTCATTACAGCCCCACCTCAACAGCATTTATGTTGCCAACACGAATCCTCACCAGATCAAAATGATTGGAATCAGGCCCAAGACAGCTGTAGCCTAGATAAAGAAAACCAAGTGATTTTCAGTCTCCTGGATACCAAGAAACAGAATATGTCATCGATGGCCAGTTACTGGTATTATTCTACACTTCAGTACTGCTCATCTGAGTGTGACACTTTCTGTATAGTCCTTGGACCATCATTGTTTGTTACAGTTTAAAAAGGAAAGGATTCCATTTACTTTGAAGCCTTTTACTGCAAAGTTGGGAACTCAGCAAGTGACGCAGAGAAAACTTCAGGAGTCCATACAAAGAACCAACCATCCAATCAACTACAATGCCCTTTATTCTAATAATTTTATTTGTTCAAAAACTGAGGAAAAATTGGCATGTATACAGATTTTAGATTGGAGAGTACCAAATGACATATGGTGTGTGACTCTGGATTTATTAAAATTTGATCTTATATATTACTTAAAAGGGAGAAAATGACTACATGAAGGAAAAGTCATGTCAAACCTCTGGGCATTGAGAAGTTTGGGCACTGAGGAGAAATTAATCCTTTCATAGCTACCCATATTTAAAGACACTGTTAGCATTATGCTCTATGAGATGAAATTTAATGAATTAAAAATTTGCAGGTCAGATATGAATGTGGGCAAGATCAAAGTCATTTGAACTTTATGCCCAGACAAACAGAAGAGAGTCTCTGGAACTCAGGGGTAGTACATTTCTTAGGAAGAATCCAGGTACCATCTTCCCCTGTTCCACGAAAGAAGCCAAAAAGAGTCCCCCCCCCCTTTTTTTTAAAGAGTTTTATTAGCAACTAATCAAGATGCTTGTTTTTTTTTTGTTTGTTTGTTTGTTTCTTTTTGAGGTACGTGGGCCTCTCACTGTTATGGCCTCTCCCATT
Organism: Hyperoodon ampullatus; assembly: GCF_949752795.1. Classification (NCBI taxonomy): domain Eukaryota; kingdom Metazoa; phylum Chordata; class Mammalia; order Artiodactyla; family Ziphiidae; genus Hyperoodon; species Hyperoodon ampullatus. The sequence goes on from NC_136918.1 coordinate 14,884,687, forward strand.
GCGGAGCACAGGCTCCGGACGCGCAGGCTCAGCGGCCATGGCTCACGGGCCCAGCTGCTCCATGGCATGTGGGATCTTCCCGGACTGGGGCACAAACCCGTGTCCCCTGCATCGGCAGGCAGACTCCCAACCACTGCGCCACCAGGGAAACCCAGGAGTCCCTTTAATGGGCCTCCATTTTCCCTTGTGAGTGATCTTGCTCTTGTCTGAGGGGTTCTCCCCCACGAACTCGAGCCTCCTAGTTCATAAAGCTTCTTGTTACTCTAAGCTCTTCTTCCCCTCTGTAATCAACCCTCACTTTCCCTGAAATAAAGATAATAACACCATGTAGGAGATAATTTGAAAAAGTGTAATTTGAAAAAGTGTGCTATCCTTGGAAGACTAATGTTAAAAGAGTCCAATCACTAGTAACTTAAGAGTTCTCCCCCAACTTTTCTCATATCACGGGACACATAAAGTTAACATCTGTACCGACAAGGCTGTCTGAGGTCAGGCAACCTGCCTGGGGTTGCTCCAGCTACAAACTGCAACCCTGAGGACTGAGAGCATAAATATCTCAGATATACTGTAAGCTATTCACGTGGGAAGCTTTACTGTCCAGCAGAGGATCCTAACCTTTTTTGTGCCATTGACCCCTTTAGTGTCTGGTGACGCCTATGGATCCCTTCTCAGAATAATATTTTTAAATGCATAAAATAAAATTCATAAGATTAAAAAGAAAACTGATTATACTGAAACAGTTTAAAAACCAAATATAGTATATGTAGTATAGTATATGTGCTTTTTTTTTTTTTTTTTTTTTTTTTTGTGGTACGCAGGCCTCTCACTGTTGTGGCCTCTCCCGTTGTGGAGCACAGGCTCCGGACGCGCAGGCTCAGCGGCCATGGCCCACGGGCCCAGCCGCTCCGCGGCATGTGGGATCCTCCCAGACCGGGGCACGAACCCGTGTCCCCTGCATCGGCAGGCGGACCCTCAACCACTGCGCCACCAGGGAAGCCCTATATGTGCTTTTTTTATTAAAGCATGAAATAAGATCTAGCAGCAAGTCCAGTAACTACCATGATTTCAAAGTAGTTGTGAGGATAGTTAATATTTCAAGATGTCTGCAACAATTACACTGTAACATGAAAACATTTGTTATTTCTATTAAAGACAAAGTCATGGGTGTTGCTAATATGACAGTGGTTTGTGGCTTAAGTTCATAGTTGAGGGATATGTCAACTTTTAGTTAGAAGTGAGAGGAAATAATCATGTAATTTTTTCAAATCCCAACTCACAAACTCCCTGACTTTTCTCTATGGATCTCACGCTGAGAAGCCTGCTTTAAGAGAAGAAAGCTACAGGAAAAAGAGTCTTCTCTGCTGCTTCGTATTCCTCCCTTTCCCCAGACTTGTCCTAAATCTCTTAATCCCCTTCCTGTCCCCTTTTCCTACAGTTTCTCGCTATTTCTTCCTGTGTCTGTCTTTCCTTCACTCTTTCCTTACTTCCTCCTCCCATTCTCTTCCTTCACCTCATTCTCTTTTCTCACTTTCCAGAATCCCCTTCTTGACACACTGAGCACATGAGCAGGCCCATCAGGACAGGCCCTTGAATTGGTCCATCCATGGCACACAGTGGAGGTTTGGGCACAGAGGGAAATGCATCATGAAGTGAGGCCAAGGTATGAGATGGATGCAGCTTGCTCCAGGCCAGGCTTCTCTGTCACAAGTGAAAGAAAGAAAGTAGTCTCCACAGCTCAGAATGAAAACAGGCAATTATTTGCTAACTTTAGTCAATATACAGTCACTAAAGTCATCCAATCTCCAAAGTAGAATATTTGACATAATTTTTATCATTTAAATATCAAGTTTTTCCTATAGAAACTAAGGTTACATTAGTTAATCCCATATTGTTACAGAAATTAGTATTAACAAAACCCTAAAAATATTTCTGGATACTCAAGAAGATTGTAAGGAAATTCAAGCATTTAAAATTGTTATTCACATACCTCAAATACACAGCACTCAAAAGTGTAACAATACTACACATACACACTTATCACCCTCCTCCTCAAATAATATTCTAGAAGCATCTTATATGATTATTCTCTTAGAGACCACTGAATTTTCTGGTTGGCCTTCTGGACCACGGCTGAGTAATCCAGAAGATGGTTAAATCCCCGAGTAAGTAGTTAATAAAAGATACTGAATAAATATGGAAACAACAGGAAAACAAGAGACTCATAAATAAAATTTATTTTTAAATTGTGCCAGATAGATTAGACTTACCAGTGAGGAAAGGGAATTCATTAAATGTTAAATATTTCATTTCAGTAAAGCACATGTAACAACATTTAACATAATTTTGTGAGACCATCTGAACTAATTCTGCAACAAAAAACTCAGCCACCTGTGTAGAAAACTGTCTGAAAAAAATAATGATAATTTATAAGAATGCCAGTTGGGAGAAAGCACTTAATACTATGTTGTCTAGCCAAAGAAAATGAGATCTATTCCAATTACTTCAATATTCTGACATGAAGTTTTTGTGTTATTTTGTTCTTAATTCACCATGGAGAAGACTCAATCAAGAGGCAGGTAGAAGCATCTGTGTGAAAGTCACACCTGTTCACACTCTTTTTTTTTTTTTCCAGATGACTCTCCCCTTTCCAGACTTACACAGGTCTGACTTCCTGTTCTTTCAAGTACAAATAAACATAATGTCTCTGATTCAGTTCTGGGCTCCCTGACCAATCGTGTGACCTTGAACAATTACTTTTTTCTAAGTCCCAGTTTCTTCAAATATAATATAGGTGTAATTCATAGAACAAATATGAAAACCAAAATAGACAATCTATGGTAAGCTGTTAGTACTGAGCCTGGCACAGAGTAAGGTCTTCATAAATAATACAGTGATGGTCTTTAACTGATCCATCCAACTGATCAGATAATATTTCAAACTAGGAGGAGGAAGAACAGTTGAATTTTGTATACTGTGGAATGCCTTTTACCTGTTTAGGAATCTATTTGTTCTCCTTATATTTTGTGAAACATATACCAATGGTGTGCCAATGCTGTACCATTTTTTACACACCAAAGTTGTTAGAAGTATAATTTTAACTTCAAGTGTAAGCAGCTCATAATATGCCTGGGACTAAGTCTTCTGCCTTGATACAACATAAAGAAAACTCACATCTGCCTAGACAGAGAGAGAGGACAGCTATAGCATTGCTTCTATTCGGGAGAACAAATAAAAATTTTGTGATTTCTGTACTCTGAAATCCAAAGTACACTGGCTTAGCCTGGGGATTTCCAGAATAATAATTTTTTTTTAAGTAATAATGATCTTTAAAACTAGGAAAATTGGGCTTCCCTGGTGGTGCAGTGGTTAAGAATCTGCCTGCCAATGCAGAGGACATGGGTTCAAGCCCTGATCCGGGAAGATCCCACATGCCGCGGAGCAACTAAGCCCGTGAGCCACAACTACTGAGCCGGCGTGCCTAGAGCCCATGCTGAACAACAAGAGAAGCCACTGCAGTGAGAAACCCCTGCTCCCGCAACTACAGAAAGCCCGAGGGCAGCAACGAGATCCAACACAGCCAAAATAAATAAATAAAATTTATAAAAAAAAAAAAAAAACTAGGAAAATGATTACAAATCCATCTCCTTTATTCAGTCCATTCAAATATAATATCTATAAAAGCTTTGTGTTGTATTAATCCCTTACCATTTCCTCTCTCTGCTTGGTCTTTTCATTTATTCATTTCCCATTAATCGTAAAATTGAAATAAAAAGAGAATGAATTTTTTAAAGTCACTTTCCATTCTGGAGCTTGGCTAATTTCTCCTAAGTGCACTTTAGTGCTGTTTAATTTGTACCTAGGGGTAGCACACTGTTACTGCACTATTTGCTTATTCCTCCAGATAAAAGCAATTAGTGGGGCTAGCCAAACCCTCCACCTGGCCACCATCCGCATATGAATAACACCAGGAGAAAACAGGAGGCTGAGTGCTCCTTAGGGCATGCTTCCTTGGAGAGTCAAAATCCCCACTTTCTCCTGTGGGCCTGTGGTAGTGAAGGCATATCTATGGAACTCAGATCATCTCTGATCTAATCCCGGCAGACAATAAACATAGGCTGTATTCCTATTCTGATAGTTCAAAACCAAACACAGTTTTTTTCTACTTAAAAGCTATGGCACTAACAAAGAGAGAATCTTTAAACTGCACTTACTAATCTGGCGCTGGTTGATACTTCTGGGGTGTGTGTATGTGTGTGTGTGTGTGTAATACCACCAAGCAATTTTCTGCGACATCAGCTGGGTGTCCTACAATGTAACTCAATTCTAACACTATCTACCTGGAGATAGCATCAGATCCTACAGGTTAAGGGTTCAGACCCACAAGACTTGCTTACCCCCTCCTCCACTGCTTCAAGATGCCAATCACAAGTCCAGACGATCACCTGTGTTTCTGACCAACCAGCTGTAGACCAGTGGTTCCCACCACCCAATTAATTTGCTAGAGTGGCTCAAAGAACTCAGAGAAACACTTTATTTACTAGATTACTGCTTTATTATAAAAGGATATAGCTCAGGAACAGCCAGATGGAAGAGGTGCATAGGGCAAGCTATGTGGGAAGGGGCTGGAAGCTTCCATGTTCTCTGGGTGCAGCACTCTCCCTGAATCTTCATGCTTTCACCAACCCAGAAACTCCAAACCCCATCCTTTTCAGGCACAACTGATTAAATCATTGGCCATCAGTGACTGATTCAACCTCCACTCCTCTTCCCTCCCCAATGGCAGGCAAGTGGGACTGAAAGTTCCAACCATCTAATTACACAGTTAGTTCTCCTGGCAACCAGCCCCCATACTTATGTGCTTTCCAAAAGTCACCTCATTGATATACACTCAGATGTGGTTGAAAGGGGTTTATTATGAAAATCAAGACACCTTTATGGCTCTTAGCACTTAGGAAATTCCAAGGGTTTTAGGAGCTCTGTGCTAGGAATGGGGACAAAAACCAAATATATATTTCTTATTATAAATCACTATGTCACAATACTGGAACTGAATGTTTTGTTAATGTTATATAAGAAAAGTCTAGAGAGAAACAAGAGTGACCCTGGTATGACTCAACCAGTATTATGGATGTCCACACTTTGGAAAATGTAGTGTAGATGTTGGACTACAGTGAGATTGTCTTTGTAGGGTCACTGGACAACTCCATATCCCTATGAATTAGAATTTCATAAATTTGAAGTGTAACTTGATATATGCCTGTGTTGAAAATGATTTTTCTCTTAGATGACAGCATCATTAGTTTCTAGGCTTTCTTCCCAAAACTTAGGATAGCATTTTCTCTAGTTTATAAGAAGTTTCACTCCCTAGATGTCATCTGATGAGTGCTCATTTCGATGCAGAAAAGTTTGAATTTAAAAATTAAATCATGCTTCATCTGGAAATTAATCTGGGAATCTGGTACCCAAGAGAGCCGTCATTTTTAACTAAGGATCTATTGTGTCACACTCAACTGAAGCAAACATTAAGCATCTTGTACAAGATCAATAGTGTAAAGAAATGTGCAAGAATTTTAGATGAATAGAACACAGCGCCACATTTTTATTCTGTGTGAAATGCTTGTAATTAATCTTGCATTTTTATTTTTGAACAATATTTATATCTTTCTCCTTAGGTTTCAACAAGAGACACAGGGTTCAGAAGGCCTCATCTTGGAGGTCTTGGAATTTTCACTTTAGAGAATGATTCTTCTTGTCCTTGGTCATGTTTTGCCTGACCTTAGAAGTTGCTCAGTACCAAATTCGTAGGTGATTTAGGAAAAATGCCGACCAAGCTATTATATCAAAGAGCTGAAGGGAAGCCCCAAGGATCTTTAAACCAAGTAACTCAAAGTTGCAAATTTCTTCTTCCAAAGCAAATTAACTTTTTTTAATTAGTTGGGAAAACCATCTGCTAAATAGCTTCTTTCTTTACTATGTACAATTTAAACTGCTGTTCACAGTTGTAATCAGGGTGCCTAGCTCAGTGTCAAGCACAGGGAAGATGCTACATAAATACCTGTAGAAATAATAAAAGTCTAGTTTAATGAATAGATGAATCAACGAATGAATGAATGGCCATATTATAAGTCTTATCCTATCACTACCAACTTAGCTGAAATGTCCTGAGAAGTGTTATTGTTAACATTACTTTAACATTCATCATCATCACATTTTCCCTATTCATACTGTCAAAAATATGCAAATGTAGAATTGGACTCTAGATTGCTCGGCAGTTGTAAGAAGCCAGGGAACAGAGCAAATCAAGATGGGGGAAATTTTCTAACCTCTTAACTTCTCTGGCAAATTAATAAACTATCTTGCATGTTGTTCTGGATTGAAAAGGTTTTAAAACAAAAAACAGTTTCCCTCATAGTCCCTTTAAGAATCAATCTAAATCCCAGTTGTCAAAAGTAAAATGTCCTTCAAACATAAAGGGACAAAAAGGGGAGGAGATGAAATGATACATTCAAGGACACAGTTTTAAAGAATTAGATTGCTACATTGCCTCAGAGCGGTCTGGAAATGAAAATTGCTAGGCTTTTTGGTGGTATTAGCAGAGCAGTAAATATAATGTATGTCATTTTTATTCCAGACAGGAAGACTGGAGGTAGTTACTAGTGAATGACAGTAAATTGTACCAGATGCCAAGTAAATTTTAACAGCCTTTTAGCTGCACTTCTCATATTCACATACTCATTAGTATTTTAATTTTTAGGTATATAACTCAAGATTTCAATACAACCCCATGTAAAAATGAAAATTGCAAAGATGTCTATAGAACATCCTGCTCTTGAGACAAGAACACATAGTTTGATCAAGAAATTACTCTGTATCTACCCAAGAGAAATGAAAACATATATCCACACAAAGACTTATATGTGAATGTTCTTATTATTATTCATAATAACAAAAACACCCATGAACTGGTAAATGGATAAAAAAAATGTGGTCCACCTAGACAATGAAATATTATTCAGCAATAAAAGGAATGAACTACTGATAAATACTACAACATGGATGAACCTCAAAAAACATTATGCTAAATGAAATAATCCAGGTGCAAAAGACCACTTACTATATCATTCAATTTATATGAAATGCCCAGAAAAAAAATCTATGGACATAGAGAGCAAATCAGTGATTGCTTGGAACTGGGGATAGGAGCAGTGATTAACTGCACAGGGGCCTGAGAGATCTATTTGGGGTGATAGAAAGATCCTAAAATTTGGATTTTGGTGATAGTTACACAGCTGTATAAATTTACATCTTCACTGGTTTCTCATCAATCCTCAGATTACATGATCTCTCGGGAGTGTGCTTTTCCGCCTTAGAGTTGATGCTGTAAAGGACTGAGACTTGGAGGAGTGTTGGGATGGGTGAATGTATTTTGTACCTTCACCTTTCCAAAGATCCAGACAATCACTTCCAAGTGCCTACTGCACATTTCTACTTGGATAACACATTGGCAGTGTAGATTCATATATTGTATTTCATCAACTCTAAATCACCATCAGTTACAAAATAAACCATTACTTTACATACCATTAAGAAAAAAAAGTCACCAATTTGATTATGATATGCTATTCATTGTAAGAATCACAGCAAATTAAGACACATTAACACGGGGAGCGTTCCCTGGTGGTCCAGTGGTTAGGATGTGGCGCTTTCACTGCCATGGCCTGCTTTCAATCCCTGGTCAGGGAATTGAGATCCTGAAAGCTGCGTGGCTTGACCGAAATTTTAAAAAAAAGGGTGCTGGGGGGACACTGTGCCTTGGATTCAAAGAATTGTGGGAAGGAGGTGAAGAATTTTCTCAGCTGGGCTTCAGAAAGAAAGCTCTTTCAAGCAGCTGGCAGAGCACAAGCAAACGCATGGGTGTCTGAAAATGCCTGGTGTGTTTGGGCAACTATGGCACCTGGAAAGACCACAACTAACTTGAAACAGCCTGTTATCAAAAAGATCTGAGCAACTAAGCAGGCTTTCAACCATCACCCATAGTCCCCTACCTCTGAAATGTACTCAGCATCCACATTCAAACGCTCACGGAAGCACAATCTCACTTCAAAAGAAGATGCACCATTCATGTTTCATTCTTGAAACCACCCTCTTTTAAATCACCTAGTGAGCAGCTACACATTTTTAAGAATCCTATAACTTAGAAATCAGCAAATTACACTGGTTCTTTAGAATTCTAAATAAACAGAATATACCTTTAAAACATATTCCTTAAAAAATATGTGTTCAATGTAAAATTAAAAAACATAAATAAGGAAGGATGTCTGGTGCTTACAGAGATTTTAACTAACAGCATTAGGTAGGCCGAAGTTCAGAATGTGCTACGGGGAAATGTCAAGGATAACAAACATCGTTTAATGGGATCATGGAGACAAGAATTAACAAGAAATGGGCCCCTCTGCTTTACTTCATTTTGGGGAGGTAGTATCATAACTAAAACAGAAAGAAATTAGAAGTACTCAGCTCCTAGTTGCCCCTGCCCCAGCCTGTCTTCACCTGGAAAGGGTAGAAGGAATCAAGCCCAAGAAATATGGGGAATAGTGAGAAAGCATCCGTCTGTTTACTGCGGTCACAGGCTCTAGGCCCAGCTGGACTGTGCACGGAACTCGAGTTCCTCTGGGGGACTGGAAGTGCTTGCAGATGTTCAGAAGAAACAAATGCCAAGGAACTCTAAAGAATTCAAGTTACCTCTAGTCAAGAAAAGCCTCCCACTCTGTAACTGCCACCCTCTTTGCAGGCAACTGCTGCTGCTGCTTTCCAACTTGTCACATCTGAGTTTCTATTCCTCAGGCCATGTTTCAAGGTTTCTTTTGCCCTGGGTACAGTTGTTCCACTTCACCTCACAAAACCGCAGCTGCCTACAAGGCCACCAACCTCTCTGCACTGCTCAGTTCCAGAAAGTAATCTATTGAAGCAAGCATCGTTTTCATGCTGGCATGTAAGTACCTCATTGTCGCTGATGTTGTCTCGTGATGTAATGCTCTAGTAGGTTCTTATGGATGATGATGGAGCCATAAAAGGCATGACTGATGTCTCATCTAAACATACTACACGTATACCTTCTTCCTGATTTGCCTCTCCATCTGGGTCTACAGTCTTACTAAAGTTCAGAAGACTTAGCTTGACTTGGAAGCAAGCTAATCCTACCAGTGGACCAGCGGTTCTCAACAGGAGAGGTTTAGCCCCGAGGGGACATTCAGCAAAGTCTGAAGACACTTTTAGTTGTCACAACTCAGAGGGCATAAGGGGGTTACTACTGGCATCTAATTGGTAGGGTCCAGGGATGCTGCTAAACAGACTAAAATGCACAGGACAACCCCTGAACAAAGAATTACCAGACCAAAATGTGTATAATGTTAAGACTAAGAAACCTTGCAGTAGCCTAACAAAATATCATTAATTCCATGACTTTAAGCTCATTTCTCATTTGTCATGTATTTTTGGAGTACAGAGTTACAGTACTTGCCTTCAAAGATTCAACTAGAATACGAAACTGTTCTGCATACCTACCATGCATACATTTAAACCATATTCAGAGATCACCAGCATCAGATAAAATAATGCATGCCAAAAACACTGTTGACTCTTTAATTTCCAAAATACATGAAGCTATTAATATGCATAAATCATTAACAATTCATTTAATAAGTGCATGAAAGAGCAAAGTCCTGACAGTTTCTATGCATAATTTTCACTTATGAACCTGTCTCTAGACTCTTTCTCATCCCCATTAAAGTCTTACCTGCCTTAAACATAATATCCCCTACCACAACCAGGAAGAATATATGGAGTCCATCTTTCATATCAGCAGAGTTGAGCCACACACCTGACCCTGCAGGGCAGGAATGTACATTATATTCTGAATCTGCCTGATGCCATTATGATACTCTCACTGAGGTATTAATATATATAAACATTCCATTTGATGGACAAAATGCTAAGCAGAAATAAGCAAATGAATGAGTTTTAAAATGGGTATGAGTTAGAGAGTAAAAAAGAAAGAAGACTGGGAACAGAAAAGGAGAGAGAAAGAGCTTTTCAAAAAAAGAGATCATCAAGGCTTATGCCAGAGATGTTGGGGGTAATTACTTCAGCTATGTCCTTCTCTCAGCTTCTGAAGCCCTGCTGTTGTCCACAATTTGTGACTTGGTCGTGTATTATTCTTGATCAACTTGTCAGTCTGTCAGTTAGAATTTACCATCAAACTAAACTTTTACCAGCTGCTACCCTTATGCCCATTGGACTTAAACCAGCCACTCTTTCCCACATTTTATACTCTGAACTAAATTGTGTGTGAAAATTACCTTTTATTGACTTTAGTGAGAGCCTTATACAAACAACTGAGGGCAGATTTCAACTGCCCACTGCCAAAATAGCCCTCTGTGCCATCTGTTGGATGCACATATCATTAAGACTTTTATTAGCCTCGGAAATGGAGAACTCATTTTATGGTGTTAGCTAAAAATCTACAAAAGTCCTTGAAAAGCAGTTCTTAATGGTCCCGGTAACCACTGCATCTGAGCAAATGCTGTTAAAGAGCCAGACTGGGAACAGATATTGAAAGATAAGAATGCCTCTAAATGGTAGCGCCAAACTGTAATTTCATGTCTATAAATTCATACTTCACAGTAAACTGCTCAAAGAAAAGGGACCTATTGTCCTTCCAAAATGGAGACTTTTTAAAATTTAAGTTTTGAAAGAAAATAAGAAAAATTCCTCAGAAACATTTGGGAAAACATAATTTCTTAAAGAAACCACTGTGAAGAAAAGATGCAGCATAAGAGTCACCATCAGAAGAAATCAAGAACTTTCTTGGAAAAGTTATAAAAGGCTTAACCATGAGGGGCCCAGGGAGAAGTAATGATCTTTTACCAGAAGAAGAGAATAAAATCATGGAAGCCTAATATGGCTTTTTACAGTTCTGCTTACAATTACACATTAAACAATTTACCCCTTGTGGATGAGTTCCTGAAGCCTGCTGAGATGTTGCACTCAGAGAAACGAGTACATGCTGTTTTTCTTCTGTTGAGGTTTATTTTTGTTAAAACAAAAAACTTACAACAACTAAAAAAAATTCATTTTTGCTGAATTTTACTCTTTCTAAGAAGACCGGCAGCATGGATGAACATTTATCCAATGTTTGTAGTAAGTCCAACAATAAAAGACAATGGCTTATACATTCATGCCCAGTCAATGTCCTATGGGCTGGAATTCATAAAATAAAGGCAGCAGATGGCATACCTACATTTAATTTGCTATTTGACTCATCCTTGTGTTACCACTCTGAAATGCAGACACTGAATGTTTATCTAACACTGTTAGAAAACACAAGACCATGCTTTGAGCAAGTTTATCACGTAATCTGATGCTGGATCATCAATCCTGAGAATGAAAACAGTAGCCCATCCACAGAGGCACTCTCTTCAGATTGAGGGACCAATATTAAGAGTAATTAAGAGTATTATCAACAGCCAATGCTCCATGTATCAGGGATGCCATTTCATACAGTCTGGAATCACTTCTCATGACAGTAAAGCAATACCAGAGACCATCAAAAAGAAGAATGTGGGGCTTCCCTGGTGGCGCAGTGGTTGAGAGTCCGCCTGCCGATGTGGGGGACGAGGGTTCATGCCCTGGTCCAGGAGGATCCCACATGCTGCGGAGCGGCTGGGCCCGTGAGCCATGGCCGCTGAGCCTGCGCGTCCGGAGCCTGTGCTCCGCAACGGGAGAGGCCGCAGTAGTGGGAGGCCTGCATACCGCAAAAAAAAAAAAAAAAAGAAGAATGTGCTTTGATTCTGCTGTTCTAATTTGAAATTAAAGAGGATATTTTTGTGTGTTTCGGCCTTACCTCCCAATGTTCCATTAATGTGATTGCTTTTCCTTATGGGTTCTTCTCTTGAATACTGTGCTACTGTCTTTGATTGTCCATTAGTATGTCTACATCAGACCAATATTCTAGACCACCACACTCTAAAATGAATACTTTTTGAGACTTACGTTACTGCTTCTGGCAGCTGTCAAAATAATTCCTGCTGACATCATGTTTAACAGACTTGCCTCCCAGTCAGATCAATGTTGGGAAGCAGCATGCAGTGCTACAAAATTAGGTCATTAATTGTGAAGCAAGCTCACTCCTGCTTGCATTTGGAGACCAAAAAACTCTGAAGTTAAAAAAAAAAAAACGGAACAATCCAAGATTCTGGAATCTTCTTTTAAATCTCAATAAAGGTGTCAATTTAGCTATTTAATTCTCAGAGTTCTTCGGAAGAATTTTATTATTTAAAAGTATGGTGATATAATACCTAGTCCTCCAAAGGGACCTGAAAACATTCCAACATTAAAATATACACCACTCCTAAAGGGTGAAAATCCAAGTGCTAACACCCATTGTACTGACCATCTTTCTGAGCACTCAAATGTTAACTTTTTCAAATGACTACAGAAGAATCTGTTGTTAGCCTGTTACTCTCAAGTGTCAACCTGAGTGGTCGTCATAGTATTTGCCTATAAAATTACCTCACACTAATATAAAAGAAACACAAGAGTCTCAATGACTTAGAACCTGGGAAGAGAAAAAAACCAATCCGGTAGTTAGAACTAGAGTGCCAAATGACAGCATCAGCTGCATTATCTGTGTGCCTGGAGGCTTCCCTTCCAAACTAATTTTAAGAATAAATTGAAATTGAACTGGAGCCATGCAAAGCAGAACACAGACCTTTTTGAAGATTCATATCAGGTAAAGAGTAAACAGGTTGTCAGAGAATACTGACATTTTCTTTTTACAATTGATTTTATGCTTTTATTTTTCTACCCATATGGCATTTTATATTATTAACATTTATTTATTAAAACCCTGCCCTTTCCTCAAAAGGTTTTAAGGAGTCTGAATGTTCTGTTACAGCATTTTAAGATAAAAATAGCTCCCCATTATCTTACAAACTAGAATAAAACAAATATTTCTATTTGAATTAAAGGTGGAAATGTACACCTTCTTACAAGTTTGTTTCCAAAGCTGTCAAGATGGAAATACAAAAAAGGTCATTTATTAATTTAAAAATTCAAAATACCTGGAATCTTTCCCTAAAATCTATCATCTAATACACAAATCAAAGATCAAAATATTAAGATGGTCTATAAGAATTAACAAAGATAAATCTTTTGTAGATCCAGAAACAGGTTGATTTATTTGGCATCATTCCAATTTACCTCCCCACTCTTCTGTCCTGATTAATTGCCCTCAGCAAGGAGCTGTAACCTAGTTATGCTGTTTTCTTAATTCCTATTGATGGGGTGTTGATATAAGGATAAAACAAGAACCCACTGCCTTTTAACTAACCCATTCTTCATGAGTTAATCAATCATAACTTGTCCATGTTAATTATCTCCCAAATTCCTAATAGAGATATGCTTGCAGTTTCCAAATATTTGCATGATTAAAGATGTTTTCCTTGTTTCAATAAGGAACCTCAAATTGATGAGTCAGATGGCAAGATTTATGGGATAAAGTTGTCCTGTTTATCTCCCCGCTTTCAAAAATACTGGTCTGCAATTCATTAACAAAACAACATTCCCACCAGAGATATGCAGACTATGCCCATTAATGATGATGAGCATATTTTAAAAAATATATGTATGTACCAAAAGCAGTAGATGCCAGAGAGAAAAGCCTCCAAGAAAATGTTTACTAGCCTCCCTCTTCATATCCATAAAAAGGCAGTCTATCTGAATATTAAATATAATTACACAAAGCTAACAGGCCATTGGTACACCTGGATAACATTTTCAGGTCATTTTTGCCCTCCTTGGAGCCATACCACAGATTGTGTCATCAATCAGGTATACCACTCAAATTACAGGGAAATTCTGGCTGCTTCACAAACAACTGGACAGTTCAGTTATGATAAAACGTGAGCAGAATTTTCATTGCATTGACTGACAATCAGTTATTTTGACTGGATGCAAACAGAAATAAAAGCTAACTTTCTTCAAAAATAACTTCCCATTTAGGAACTTCCCTCTTCTATCACCTAAAATCCTATCATGTTTTAAACATCAGAATTGAAGTAATAGTGTTCCTCTTTCATAGTAAGTGGTCCAGCAACTGATGATAGAATATGATGGTGATGACGACAACAATGATGATGATACCAGGTTTCTGAGAGAATAATTTTTATATAAAATCTTTCCTATTCAATATCCAATAGACACAAATATATGTACAAAGTAATTGAACTCCTCCAAGTCATTGGAACTGTTTTCTCTGACTTAACAGAAATTGCACATTCCCTGATTTATCTCTCTTCCCTTGAATCATCTGGTCCTTTAACAGTAAAGAGCCCTCTATTTACTTCTCACCCATCAGTTCTAGGTAGCACTCAAGTTGAGAGAATGGTTTGCCCAGAATCATCAATTGACCCAATTGTTAAACCCACACTCTACAAAAAATAAGAAAGATGTCAAGAAAACTACTTCCTTAAAATTTGTGTCTAACCACTAATATACCTGGCACAGCAGGGCCTGAAGAGCAGAAATCAAGCCCTTTTCATCTCTGAATACTCAGAGTCACTTTGAGTCACTCCTCCCAGGAGGGGTGATCATTACTTGCCCCTCCTGAGAGGAGTGACTTACCTGCCTGGTGAAACTTGGGAGAGCCTGACATTCAGGACAACATCCCCCTGGAGGCAGGGTACTGTTTAGAAACATAGAGAGTGCAGGTCCATCTCTCCTTCTCTTGGACCTGTCTATCCTTCAGTGAAGCTTTTTTTATACAGCTCCAAAAACAAGTTATACTTCAATATCATAAATCATACAATTAAATGTAATCAAATGTAACTATATATACATTTGTATATATTCACTGAACTTCCATCTAAACAGTATAACATAATCCAAGGTGGGTGTTCAAAACATGCCGGTAAACATTCTTCTGAATATATTCTTAGTATCTTACAATCACACCGATAGCACTTAGCCCACTGACCTTAACACTGAAGTCACAATAAACTTTTTGGCCTTGAACAAAACAGACCAAGAATCCACAAGTTAATGTCATTCCCTTTGTTAACTCAGCCTAGAGTTTCCCAAAATGTGTTCCCAAAATCACTGGTCCTAAGTGATGCCTTTGAGGAAAACGTTCCACAACCAAACACAATGGTCTAGCAATAGTCCTAAACCTTCTAATTTAGCTGATCTTAACCCACCTGGCACTCTACTGTGAGATAGGTTTGGGAAATGCTGTATCAGAGCCCTTTTTGATAATTTACGATACATATTAACAACTCTAAAAAGCCCTACACTAAATGAGTTTGTTTATTTTAGTTTAAAGCAAACACGTTTGACCTTAGAACCCTTTCCTATTTAACACCATGGAATATGCTTGGGGAAGTGCTCTTCCAGAAAATGAGAGATCACATAGGATGAATCATAACTCCATGGGGCAGTTTACAGCCTCTCCAAAATCTCATGCTGTTACATGAAACACAAACAGACACAAAGGTGCCTCTTGGCTTATTAATCACCAAAGCTGTGCATAAAGAAGAAGAATTTAAATATATAAACATGAGATGGGAAGCAGCAATTTTAATATCTATGAAAAATTATTGCAACTAACAAAAACAAATGTTAATTACTGACTGAAAATCCTAATTGCCCTCCACTTGGATTCACAAAGCACCAATTGAAATAAATTCTCTAGCATGTTTACCATCCCAAGTACAATACCACAAGTCAGCCACAAATGATTATGTCATTCTTTTTTTTAGCCATCCAGATCCGAACCCCTACTCTAAGGTGTTACACATGACAGAGTTGCTCTAGACTCCCTTCTTTCAGGCGATGGTGGAGTTTATACAATAGCTAATATTTCCTGTTGTAACTGTATTGTTGTCTCAGTGGAACAGTCAACACTGAAATTTAAGAAAAAAGCTACCTGACTTTCTAAAGTAGACACTGATGTTTTATGGAATTTCTTCAGCCGGTTAGATCTGGTACCCTAGGGAGGCATGGCTGAGGTCAATAATACAGATTAGTTTCCTCAATCTGTTGGGAGTGCTGTTAATATCAACCTTAATTAAATGCCATATTATGCAAATTGAATGGATTTGGTCCCAGTCCCTGTCAGTCAGATTAGTAAGAGTGACCAACAGAGTAGCACACTCACGGAAAAATTCACCAGGAGTCAAGAGTGTATAGAAAGAGGTAGGAACTGTTGAGACACAAGTCTTCATGGATCTCTCTGTTTCTGCCTGTATTGGGACAGCTTTTATTTTGGACTATCTTTTGAAAGATGTTTGTACAGCAAACAACTTGAAAGACAGAAATGACATCCCCCTTTA
The DNA here is from genome assembly GCF_949752795.1 of Hyperoodon ampullatus. NCBI lineage: Eukaryota > Metazoa > Chordata > Mammalia > Artiodactyla > Ziphiidae > Hyperoodon > Hyperoodon ampullatus. The sequence goes on from NC_136918.1 coordinate 14,901,075, forward strand.
GGGCAAAGGAAAGTTCTGTTTGCCATTCAGGATATTAAAGCTAATGTCTCCTCTGGGGTAAAAGTTGGGCAGATTTGCTAGCAGCTCCCTTATAAGATTGAGAGGTTCCTAAACTTGGTATACCTCAATTGTGACACAAACCTTTGCACCCAGCATCTACCTGGGCCCACCTCCACATCATCCTCATAGGACTGGGGAATAAAAGGACTGAAACAAACATAAAGCTTATGCTGTCTGCTGTGCTTGCATAATAAAGTCCTTCAATTTGATCCAGGAGTTTTGTCTTCTGCCAGCATCTATGAAACTGGCTGGATAACGTTTTATCTTGTACGTAGGATAGTATCTCAGACCCTTCACACTTTTTGACAAAGACCCAGATTAATGTGCAGAGATAACAGGCTTCTAAGTTGAAAAACTCAAAAGTATAATTATATCAATTCTCCCCAAATTGATCTATAGATCAGTGCAACACCAATCAAAATTCCAGCAGGAGTTTTCTATTTTCATAGAAATTGACAAGTTGACACTGAAATATATATGGAAATGTAAAGTACTTAGAGTAGCCAAAGCAATCTTGGAAAAGAACTAAGCTGAAAGATTTATATACTCTCTGACCTTAAGACTTACTATATAGTAATTAAGACATTGTGATAGTTGTATGAAATTAGAGAAACAGATCAATGGAACACAATATGAAATCCAGAAATTACCCCGCACATATACGGCCAAATGAATTTGACAGAGACACCGACTGTAATTCAATGGGGAAAGAAAAGCCTTCTCAACAAATAGTACTGGATCTACTCGATACCCATGTTTTTCTAAATGTGTTGATCCGTAACTTATATTGTGCATAATGACCTAAACTACAAAGCTCCCATAAGAAAACATAGGCAAATATGTTTGAGGCCTTGGAATAGTCAAAGACTTCTTGGGAAAAAATGTAAAAGACCCAAATTATAAAAGAAAAACAATAATAAAAAGGCAAACAATTAACTTCTTTTAAAAGGCAAAAGACTTCAATAGATGCTTCACAAAAGAGGACTTACAAATGGTCAAAAAATTCATGACAAGATGTTTAATGTCATTGGCATCAGGGAAATATGAATTAAAACCACAATTAGACACCACTGCACACTCACTAAAATTACCAAAATTAAAGACTATAACACCAAAATGTTAGGGAGAATGCAGAGCAACTGGATACTGGGGAAGCTTAAAATGATACAACTGTGGAAAAATGTTTGGCAGAATCTTAATAGTGTGAAACCCTCCTATATTATTATTTAGCAATTCCATTCCTATATTTACCTCCCTCCAAAATGAAAACATACATCTACAAAAGGTCTTGTATACAAGGTTTATTGCAGCTTTATTCATGATAACACAAAACTGGAAACAATACAAATATCCACCAACAGGAAAATAAACTGTGGTATACAATAGAATACCACTCGTTAATAAAAAGGAACAAACCAATAATACAAACAAAACACTAATAGATCTCAAAAATGTTATCTTGAATGAAAGAAGCCAGACACAAAGAAATATATACCATATGACCTCATTTATATAAAGTTTTAGTACAGACAAAATTAACGCATGAAGCTAGAAATGGGAATAGTGGTTGCCTGAGGGGAGTACAGAAATAGACTGGAAAGATGCTCAAAGGAACTTCTTAGGCTGATGAAAATGTTCTACATCTTGACTGGGGTGTCAAATTCTACAGACTTTGTTCTATATAATTCTCAAATCAAAAAAACGTTAAAGGCTATAAAATAGATTTTAAAACTCCTTTACCTCCAGACTATTCTAGGTCTGACATCCAAATCAGGCTGAACTTCAGATTATTTGCTCTGTTTCCACAGGTGTTAAGAGAGATATACTCGAAGACTTTACACAGCTACCAGGGCAACAATGCCAGGAAAACCTTTAATCAAGACTTGATAGTGATTATTTGCAATCAGGAGAAGAAAAAAAGAACACCCCGGATTATAAAAGCAGGTGAAACCCACCAAAAGACCTAATCAGGCACAATGCTGGCATTCTTGATTCTCGTGACTGTGACCCTAGCCTCTGCTCACCATTCTGGTGAGCATTTTGAAGGGTAAGTGACTGACACCTTAAATGAGAAGCCCTTCCTCGCTAGCCAAAAACTTTGAACACATTACCCAATGTTAAATTTTCTCTCCTTCTTCTGTATCTCACCATTCAGTGAGAAGGTGTTCCGTGTCAGTGTTGAAGATGAAAATGACATCAACTTACTCTGTGAGTTGGCCAGCACCAGGCACGTAAATAACAATTCTATGCTATAGGGTTTCCTTCACACTTATTTTAAAATCTTAGATTACACTATGATTCCATCAAAGGAAGAATGACATGAAATATTAACTATAGCACTTTTGTAGCAAGAAATAAAAACTTGAAAAACATTTAGTGCCCCCATGCCTTCTTTTTCTGCCTAAATTAGATTGCCATAAGCCCTATAGTATTATAAATCCAGGGTAACTTTTTAAAGAGCTGCCAGAGCATGATAACTGAATGAGCTGAAACTGTTGCAAAGGTCATAGAACATCTAATGTAGAGTAACTTCCCTTCTAAGGCAAAAGAGAAAAATGATCAGCTTGGATATTACAGAAAACTGGGCTTTTGTCCAACTTGATATTCATTTCCACATCCCATGTATCATCTGTTCTCTTTGATTTTCTTTCATTCCAAATCAAACAGCTTGAGTTTTCATGACCTTGATTCAGGCCCTCTTAATGATATGGCATGAAGGAGGTAAAGAAGGTAAAAAGCCAGGAGTGATTTTCATACTTTTACTTTCAAGAAACCAAAATCTATAGGCTACTTTATTTTTAAAAATCCACTGTATATGGGATGAAAACTGACAGTTTTAATTATATATAGTGTGTGTGTCAGGAAGCTATTGCTGACCACAGTAGTTTACTTGATCCAATGCTGTCTTTTCATGAATATAGAAACCAAAATATTCTACTAGCTCCTAAGTATCTATCTATCCATCCATCCATCTATCTTTCTAATAGTTATCTTTTTAGCTTTTAAGGTGTGGAGGAAAAAAGAGGGTAAAGAGTGTCATAATCTGAAACAGATTCAGAAGGTTAGAATTGAAAGAGAATATAAAGCCATCTATTGCAGCCTTCCACTCAAACTTGAACTTCCTCAGTGGAAACAGCATCCCTGGTTACTAGCCCTGATAAAAACTGTTTGAGTATTTCCAAGGATAGGAGGAATACTGCTTTTTCAAGGTAGCAAATTTGCCTTACAAATCATTTTAATCGTTATACTGAACTGAAAGCTACCTTCTCTATCTTTGACCCACTGGACCTAGTTGAGTCAAATACTGTCTCACTTCTAAGATTTATCTTTTCCAGGCCTTCCATCATTTCTCTTAGCACTGGTTTACAGACACTTTATCATTCTGGTCACCTCTGAATATAGCTCAATCTTTCTATCTATATTTCTTTTTTAAAATGTAGCTCTCAGAATTGACAATGGACCTCCAGGTGTGCTCTGATTAATACATACTGTAGGACCATTGCCTGCTTTCATTTGTAAAGCAGACACTTATTAATGGGGCCTAAGATTCTTTTTAGCATCTTGAACAGTTAGAATGCTCTTAGCTTATAGTAAAGCTACTGCCGATCAAAACTATTAGGCTATTTTTTTCTCACATGAATCACCCTCAAGCAAGGTATTCTTCCTTCTATACTTGCCAAATTGATTTTTTTAACCTAAATGAAGGATTTTAGACTTACTCTGTTAAAAATTATCTTGATAGCATATTGAGACAGTTTTAAAAATTAATTCACTCATCCAAATAATTCTTCGCCCTAACTTTGTATCACCAGCAAGTTTGATAAACACGCCTTCTTGACTTTTATCTTTGTCACTGATAAAGGAAAAACATTAAGTAAGTCAGGGGTCAGCACAGAATTAGAGGCACCCTTCATGGTTCATTCATCTAATACCTATTTATCATGAGGCTCCAATATGCCAGACACAGTGTTAAGTAAGCACTGAAAGTGGTTCATTAACCAACTCTCCTTGGATGAGTTTGCTCTACTACCCAAGTTACTGTGGTGTTACCTACAGCTAACACTGTGCTTTCCAGCTCGTAAAGAAGAATATAAATGCAGAGACTTGGTCAAATGCTTTGCTAAGATCCAGATTCTGCATTCTATCAGGCTAGTGGTCTCTTTCAAGAATAACATGAAGTTAATTGGGCTTGACTTATTCTTTTTTCTTGGCTTGACTTATTCTTGCTTTAAACCATGCTGGCTCCCAAGGATCATGGCTTCCTTTTCTGAATATTCACAGTCCATCTCCTTCCAGTTTACTTTGCCAGTATCCATGCCAGGCCCCTGGAGCTCCCACTTCTGGGATTCACGTGTCTTCCTGTTCACGAAATCCAAGACATGCCCCCTCCACTCCTCAGTGATCCCTTCAAGCTCTGATTCCTCCAAGATTGCTGAGAAAGTTCTGCAATCACATCCTCAGTATTTTTTTAGTTACCTAAAATTCAGCATTTCTGGTGGTCAAGAGCAGAGAATCCAGACTCAGACTTCGTGGGTTCAATTCCTGGCTCTACCACTTGCTAGCTGGACTTTGGATGCCTCTCTGGGTCTCAACTTTCTCATTTGTCAAATAAGGAGAATAAGAGCATTTACCTTACAGGATTGTTGTGAGATTTAAAAGAATTAATATAAGTAAAGCACTTAGAAAGAACTTATATAGTAAAAACTATGTAAGCGTTTGTTATCATTACTGTCATTAGATCCAGGATTTTGAATATAATTTCCATTACCAGACTAATCCCCTCTCTACTTATCTATCCTGGGCCTCAATGTTCTCTTTCCAAAGAAGGTTTTTCTGCTAAAATCATAATATTTGAAAATTTCTTTACTTATGGTAATTTCATCTTTCAGTATAACTCCTTAGAAAAGACAAAAGCCAAACAAGAGTTCAATCTGGCTACTTCCTCTCTTCCAGCTGCAAACATTATACTTTAGCTCCAAGCAGTGAGACTGCGTGTTTCTTCTTTTTTTTTTTTTTTTTTTTTTTTTTTTTTTTTTTTTTTTTTTTGCGGTACGTGGGCCTCTCACTGTTGTGGCCTCTCCCGTTGCGGAGCACAGGCTCCAGACGCGCAGGCTCAGCGGCCATGGCTCACGGGCCCAGCCGCTCCGCGGCATGTGGGATCTTCCCGGACCGGGGCACGAACCCATGTGCCCTGCATCGGCAGGCGGATTCTTAACCACTGCGCCACCAGGGAAGCCCCGTGTTTCTTCTTTATTCATTTTATTTCCAACATGATTGAAAAAGATTTTTAATCGACAGATGAATGGATAAAGAAGGTGTGGCACATATATACAATGGAATATTATTCAGCCATAAAAGGAAATGAAATTGAGTTATTTGTAGTGAGGTGGATGGACTTAAGAGTCTGTCATACAGAGTGAAGTAAGTCAGAAAGAGAAAAACAAATACCATATGCTAACACATATATATGGCATCTAAAAAAAAAAAATGGTTCTGATGAACCTAGGGGCAGGACAGGAATAAAGACACAGAGGTAGAGAATGGACTGGAGGACACGGGAGGGTGAAGGGTAAGCTGGGAGAAGTGAGAGAGTGGCATGGACATATATACACTACCAAATGTAAAATAGCTAGCTAGTGGGAAGCAGCCGCATAGCACAGGGAGATCAGCTTGGTGCTTTGTGACCGCCTGGAGGGGTGGGATAGGGAGGGTGGGAGGGAGGGAGATGCAAGAGGGAGGACATATGGGGATATATGTATACGTACAGCTGATTCACTTTGTTATACAGCAGAAACTAACACAACATTGTAAAGCAATTATACTCCAATAAAGATGTTAAAAAAAAAAAAGAGTTTTATTCTCCTTAGCAATCTTGCAAGTGAAGCATATTCTGGACTGTAGCCTTCCTGATAAGATCATTACAAGGGCATCTAGTCTTTGTATTCATCCTTGGCCATGTGTCCTTCCTCCCTGCTTTTGAACATGTCCTTTTAAAAGTTGAATATATTGGAGAGACCTGTGACCACAATGGACTCTAGCAGCCTCCCTCTTTCCATATGTAATTGTATAGTAAGGGTTTTATTTTATCTCCTTGTTCCTTTACTGGAGACATTCACCACAAAACCTATTTTCTTTTCTCAGTACCTTCTTGAACTCTGTTTCTGTAGTTTCAGGTGCATGCCCAAGGTAACTTGGTTACAGTCTTCCAATGCTCCCATCACTTCCATTATGATTGTAAGCTTCTCCCTGCTGTCTGGAACTAGGCCTAGAGTAGAAGTCATTTCCTCTTCCAATAAGAAAGGAAAATTCCATCAAGATAAATGAAGAGTCTATCATATGCTCAACTCATAGTCAAACGTAATGTGAAGAAACAAATTTGTGTAAATATGTGAAGAACCAAAATTCCCCAACACAAATATTTATTCTTTTATGAATCCTTCTTATTCCCAAAAGAATTTAAGGTGAATGCCCTACTTGCTTTTGTGCTGGTTTTGTAATATATTTTAGGAAGGACTCTTTAGGTATTAGCCAGCTGGCTGATTAAGTTGACATTCCCACAGTGGTATCACTTAAAGATATTCCTTTATCTTCCAACAAATGGTTGTCACTCAGGTTCCTGGATTTATAATTTTATAACCTCAGTTTTATAACTCCTTTACATATAATAATTCAATTCCCCGTATCTCATATCACATATTTTACTCCACTTCCATATTTTAAACATAGATCTCATTCACAAAGTGTTGGTAATTACCGAAATTTATATTTATCTCCCTGTACCAATATTTTAAGTTTATCATTTGTAACCATACTTAATGCATTGTAAACATCTATAAGGCTATAATGTTGCTCCTGATTTTTGGCTCCGTTTCTCCTAAGAACTGGGGACTAACTCCAGGCTACTAAGTCTGCATCATATTTGCAGGACTCCATAGTGTTGGATGTTGGTATGTTTGCTGACCAATTTTCTCCTTGTCAAACTGGAGTTTTAACAGGACCTCAGGTTATATCTGCAAGCCTTCTGTCAAACATGCTTATGAGATTTCTCTATCCCATTTAAATATATATATATATATATATATATATATATATATATATATATATTTCTCCCAATATTTGGCAGAGCTGGGACAAACGTTTGTACAAGAGGTTAGAAGATTAGGGAAGGCAACTTTCAACTTAATATCAGAAGGAAAACCATCCAAAAGGCAATTAGGCTGTTCTGAAGTAGTACTAGATATACTCAAGATTGTATTAGAACCATCACCAAGGATATTGTGCAGGTATTTGTTACTCTAAGTGGGAAGCTACCATCTTAATGTAGGTTCTTCCAGAGCAGACCCTTAGACAAAGATTCAAGGGCAAAGATTTCATTTGGAAAGTACAGGGAGCCTGGGTAGACAAGTGAGGAGTGATACAGAGAAGGGAGGGCAGCAAACAAAAGGGGCACTATTAAGCCAGCTACCACAGAGGATGACTAGAGCTTAATCCTACAGAGAAATTCCAGGAAAGGGTGCAAACCACATGCATCAAAATTATCCCACCTGAGAAATGAAAGAATTGGAATATTTAGACATCAACTTGCTAGGATCATTGGTTAAGCACTTCTCTGGAAAGAGTTATTTCTTTGGTACCTCCTGCCTGCTGCGAGCCGTTAGGCTTTTTCCAGTTTGGGGGAGTTTTCAGCCACAGAGATGCAGATCTTGGCAGTGGGGAGTCTCCTGAGCACGCTAAAAGGCTCCAGTGCTAAGTATGAGTGGGGCACTGTTAAGTTGCCTACAGATGCTTGGAGGACTTTATGTGCTTTACCAATTCTAAACCTCTGGGTCTATAATAAAGATACACCTCCCTCTCCAATCCCGCCATGGAATGACAGGCATTTATTAAGAACACAAATTCAGAGTTAACTTTTAAAAATATGCTTTCTCCTATAATGTGCTTGTCTTCATGGCCCTTCTCTTTACAATGCTGGCTAACTAGAATTCATTACCAGCCCTTGCTTTCTCTGTCTTTATCATGATAAGCCTTTATACTTCCTCCACGACCTTTTTTTTTTTTTAATATTTATCTATTTATTTGGCTATGTTGGGTCTTAGTTGCAGCACGCAGGATCTTTGTTGTGCTCACGGGCTCTTCATTGCAGCGTGCAGGCTTCTCTCTAGCTGAGGCGTGCGGGCTTCTAGAGCATGCAGGCTTAGTTGCCCCTTGGCATGTGGGATCTTAGTTCCCTGACCAGGGATCAAACCCGCGTGCCCTGCATGGTAGGCGGATTCTTAACCACTGGACCACCAGGGAAGTCCCCCTCCACTATCTTTTAACCTCTCACCTTTATCCTCTCATCTTTGACTCAATAGATCACATTCTGCAGCCGATCCTTGTCAAATTATCAGTACTCTCTCTTTTCAATACCTTAGTGACAACCATACTCACACTATTTCTTCTGGAATCCCTCCTGTGTAATCCTAATGTCCCTGCCTCCCATTCTCCTGACCCTCCCTATGACCCTGACTCATGATTCAGTACCCTCTAGACATCTACAGAGGTTTAAAGATTACCAGGACAAGATATAGGCACCTGGATTCTCCACAGGTATATCTAAAATTGAGTCATCTTATTATCTTACATCATCAGTTTCTACTTAACAACCTCTAAGTCTGCCCAAACTCCCTTCTAAGTTCCAAAGCAATGGTCCTAAATACCACCACCTCTCACATCTTCATCCTGAGACTAGCGCATAAATATCTAAACAAGTATTGAGTGAGACACAGGCCAGAGAAAGATCCAATGTCAGGGTCACCTCACGTTTCTAGGCCTTTACTCAGCTCAAGCAAAGAACAGAAAAACAGAGACCTGTGAGAGGCGGAATGTCATCGGTTAATATTTTCCCAAGGAAAAAGGAGATCTGAAACCACACATCCACAAAGAAAAACATTAGAATTATCAAATATGTCATACTACTTTTGTGCACAACTTCCTCTAAACTCTCCCCATGTTTGATTTGCTCACTAGTGTATTCCTAGTCTCAGGCACAGAGCCTAGCACATAGTAGGTCCTCAGTAATAGTTGATGAATAATTGAACAAATGAAAATGTCAGCACATTATTGGATCCTCAAGAATATTTTGTTTCTGGCCATGGTTCCAACATGACCACTGTGTAAAGATACATTTTTCCTCCCTGATGGATCCTCCACAGGTCAGGGATGTTCTTGGTTCTACACATTACAATGACTTGTATAGCACTGAGTTCCAAGATAAACTTATAAAATGAGTCCATTAAAAAGTAAGAGAAAGCTCAATTTCTCACTTTTAAATTTTGTGGCTACAGTTAATTCAGCATCATTCATTCAGCACATACATCCATTACCACAAACACTGCTATCACAATAAGCAACTGTTATAGAAAATCAATAAATAGAAGACAGCAGTTATAGAATACTGCAATTAACTAGCATTATGGGAGACAATTATATGCTCTTCATGCTTGTTCATAATCAATTAATGCTATGTATGTATGTGTAAACACTTTTATTGACATCTAACTGCTTGGTCCCAACTCTTATTCATTCAAATGAGAGATTTTTAAGAAATTTCATGGATAATTTGAGTCTGAAAATAACTGAAATAACTCATTGGAGTACAGCAATAGTGTGCTTGCTGGTGATAATTCACCCATTGAATTATAGGTGTCCAGTACAATACATCTTATTCCTTATTCAGATTGACTTCTGGAAACCAGATTCTGTCACACAAATCAAACCTCACAGTACAGTTGACTTCCGTGTTAAAGCAGAAGATATTTTCACTGTGGAAGACTTTCTGAAGCAGAATGAACTACAATACGAGTAAGTTTATGTTTTATAGTTATGAAAATTCTCTCTCATGTATGCTCTCATCCTCATCTCCAAAAAAACCTGAGAAGATAAAAATAAGACCAAGACAATGGCTTCCCCAGGGCCCCACAAATAGGTCATGGCAGAGCTGGCCCTGAATTCCAAGTCTTAAGATGTCAAGTCTGGTAGATTTTGTGTTTAGTTATTGCTCTAATAAAAACAGGTTTGACTCTTGAATCCCAACTCTTTAGCCAGATATTTGACCTGCTACTGGTTTACAAGTGATATATAGACCAAAGGCCAAACCAATGGATATTCTATTACCAGCCCAACACAGTTTTAGTCCCAAATTATATCAAGTCTTCTTGCCAGGTCATCACCAGACCTATTGTGAGCCATGAGGGTTCTTCATGCTCCTTTAGATTAAGGACCAGACTAGAGTCAGACTGAGTGGTCCTTCTGTCCTTTTTCCTCCCAAAGTCCCCAACTATCTCTAATGGTAGGAGAAGGCATGGAGAGAAGGGCTGAAAGAAAGGAAAGTGGTTCCCCAAAGGCCTAGAGTAGAGTTGGCTAAGCTGATCACTCCATGAATCTTCCCCAAATGCTGCACTGATCCATCTAAGCTTTTTAAGATGAGAATGTCCTCTAAGTGGAGATAGTTGTCCATCTGTTGATCCAACAAATAGATAGTGAGCATCTACATATAACAAATGCTGAAAAAAATAGATAGGGCCCATCCCCTTCAGAGGAAAATGAACAAAGAATTGCAATATGTGTACCAGACGTCAAGAAGAGTAAAGAACTGGAATTGCAGGGGAACGGATCAAGTCTAGGGATCACGGAGGGCCATACTAGGAAAGGAGGCTTCAGCTAAGAACTAAAAGACGAGGAGTTAGCCAAACAAAGACAATGAAAAATCATACTCTAGGCAGAGAACAGACTGTATGTTAAGGCTTAGAACTTCCCTCAATCTGCATTTGAGGGAAGGAGGAAATGAGGTCTTTAGTCTAAAGCAGAGTTTTTCCTCCAGAGAGTGGATCAGCAAGGAGCAAAGAGACAGTCTCACACTCCAGTCCTGAACATTCAAATGTTTATCCAACAATCCCCTACCATAAGCTCAAGTCTCCATTATATTTTGAGAAACTGTGACCTACATAATTTTGACAGAAATTTTCTCTTATTTTTCACATCCTAAAACTACAGAAGAGTATTTATGCTAGTAAAGCTATCAGAATTGTCACTATAAAATCTGCATCTCCATTAGAAGAAGTGGTACAGCATAATGCAACAAGCAAATGCCTTGGAAAAAACAGACAAGGCTTAAATCCTGACTCTGCAACTTCCTGGCTGTCTGACCTTGGATAATTTGCTTAACCTTTCTGAGCTTCAGTTCCCTTGTCTTTATGAGGAAAGGATCCTTCTAACCTTATCTTCATAAAGTGAAGATATATATAATGCCACTCTCAAAGGGCTATTGTGAAGATGAAATAAAACAATATGTAAATAAATTGCAACTGATATTTTTATTGCTGTGAATGCTGCTATAGTTTACTCCTGTACAAAGAGGTAGATTATACATCTTTTAAAGGTCAACAGAAACTGTTTTGTTTAACCCCATTATCATGCTTCACACAGCTTAGCTATCTGCTTCTGCCTGAGGGAAGTGTCAAAATGTGACCTTAAGAATTGACTGTCTTTTCAAAACAAAGATATAATACAGTAAGTTTCAAAATGTGATTAAGATTCACGTCTGTGATATTTTGCTCTTTTTATTACACTAGGAAGGACTTCTAAAATCCTAGCCTATAGGAGCCCTTAATAATATTCAAAAAGATGAGTTTCCTTATAATTCTTTAAGAAAAACAGAAGGAAGATCAGTGATCATAAGCTAACCCTAGCCACCTGAATTGACATCCTAATTCTACTCAGATCACAAAGTAGCAAAACAGCTTCTAATCAGGTAACAATCTCCTTTTACCAGGAGGAAAATTCATGTCTTTTTTTAATGTGTAAACGTTTAGGGAATTGTGTATGAATGTTGTCTCACATAGAATATAGGATGTTCCCTGAAGGCTAAGATCTTGTTAATTTTTGCTTAGCACATTTGTGGCATATAATTTCCTAAATATTAAGTAATAATAACTCCCTAGAAATCCTGGAGCAGCACACCAGCAATATCCTTGCTGGGGCTGCAAGCAGTCCCTGTGCATCCCATTATTACCTCATGTGGTAACTAATATGTATTTAGATGGTTTCCTGCTGGCAAGAATTTGCAGTTGTTTTTCTATGTAACAGGAACCATCTACTGTACAAGTTCTACCAAAATAGCTTTTCAGATTTTTCAGTGGTTCCAACCCTCTTCACTAAGCCTTTCATCATTTGGTAGTTTTAATCAGATTCTGAATTACCATGGGAAAAAATTAAAAATGTGTGCACCAAGAAAAATAACAGTATTTTTTTAATAGATCTTTACTGTGGAGTGTAATTGCTTCACAATACTGTGTTAGTTTCTGTTGTACAACAAAGTGAATCAGCCATATGCATAAATATATCTCCATATGCCCTCCCTCTTGAGCCTCCCTCCCACCCTCCCTTTCCACCCCTCTAGGTGGTCCCAAGGCACCAAGCTGATCTCCCTGTGCTATGCGGCTGCCTCCTACTAGCTATCTATTTTACATTTGGTAGTGTATATATGTCCATGCCACTCTCTCACTTTGCCCCAGCTTCCCCTGCCACCCCATGTCCGCAAGCCCATTATCTAAGTCTATGTCTTTATTCTGCCCTGCCACTAGTACCATTTTCTTTTTTTTTTTTTAGATTCCATATATATGTGTTAGTATATGGTATTTGTTTTTCTCTGACTTACTTCACTCTGTATGACAGACTCTAGGTCTATCCACCTCACTACAAATAACTCAGTTTCATTTCTTTTTATGGCTGAGTAATATTCCATTGTATATATGTGCCACATCTTCTTTATCCATTCATCTGTCAGTGGATACTTAGGTTGCTTCTATGTCCTGGCTATTGTAAATATTACTGTAATGAACATTAGGGTCCATGTGTCTTTTTGAATTATGGTTTTCTCTGCACATATGCCCAGTAGTGGGATTCCTGGGTCATATGGTAATTCTATTTTTAGTTGTTTAAGGAACCTCCATACTGTTCTCCATAGTGGCTGTATCAATCTACATTCCCACCAACAGTGCAAGAGGGTTCCCTTTTCACCACACCCTTTCCAACATTTATTGTTTCTAGATTTTTTTATAATGGCCGTTCTGACTGCTGTGAGGTGATACCTCACTGTACTTTTGATTTGCATTTCTCTAGTAATTAGTGACGTTGAGTATCTTTTCATGTGCCTCTTGGCCATGTGTATGTCTTCTTCGGTGAAATGTCTATTTAGGTCTTCTGCCCATTTTTGGATTGGATTCTTTGTTTTTTTGATATTAAGCTCCATGAGCTGTTTGTGTATTTTGGAGATTAATCCTTTCTCTGTTGTTTCATTTGCAAGTATTTTCTCCTGTTCTGACAGTTGTCTTTTCATCTTGTTTATGGTTTCCTTTGCTGTGCAAAAGCTTTGAAGTTTCATTGGGTCCCATTTGTTTATTTTTGTTTTTATTTCCATTACTCTAGGAGGTGGGTCAAAAAAGATCTTGCGGGCTTCCCTGGTGGCGCAGTGGTTGAGAGTCCGCCTGCCGATGCAGGGGACATGGGTTCGTGCCCCGGTCTGGAAAGATCCCGCATGCCGCGGAGTGGCTGGGCCCGTGAGCCATGGCCGCTGAGCCTGCGCGTCCGGAGCCTGTGCTCCGCAACAGGAGAGGCCACAACAGTGAGAGGCCTGCGTACCGCAAAAAAAAAAAAAAAAAAAAGATCTTGCTGTGGTTTATGTCAAAGAGTGTTCTGCCTATGTTTTCCTCTAAGAGTTTTATACTGTCTGGTCTTATATTTATGTCTTTAATCCATTTTGAGTTTATTTTTGTGTATGGTGTTAGGGAGTGTTCTAATTTCATTCGTTTACATGTAGCTGTCCAGTTTTCCCAGCACCACTTACTAAAAAGGCTGTCTTTTCTCCATTGTATATTCTTGCCTCCTTTGTCATAAATTAGGTTGACCATATGTGCCTGGGTTTATCTCTGGGCTTTCTATCCTGTTCCACTGATCTATATTTCTGTTTTTGTGCCAGTACCATACTGTCTTGATTACTGTAGCTTTGTAGTATAGTATGAAGTCAGGGAACCTGATTCCTCCAGCTCTGTTTTTATCCCTCAAGACTGCTTTGGCTATTCAGGGTCTTTTGTGTTTCCACACAAATTGTAAAATTTTTTGTTCTAATTCTGTGAAGAATGCCATTGGTAGTTTGATAGGGATTGCATTGAATCTTTAGATTTCTTTGGGTACTATAGCCATTTTCACAATGTTGATTCTTCCTATCCAAGAACATGGTATATTTCTCCATCTGTTTATCTCATCTTTAATTTCTTTCATCAGTGTTTTATAGTTTTCTGAGTACAAGTCTTTTGCCTCCTTAGGTAGGTTTATTCCTAGGTATTTTATTCTTTTTGTTGCAATGGTAAATGGGATTGTTTCCCTAATTTCTCTTTCTGATTTTTCGTTGTTAGTGTATAGGAATGCCAGAGATTTCTGTGCATTAATTTTGCACCTTGCAACCTTACCAAATTCTCTGATTAGTTCTAGTTGTTTCCTGGTGGCATCTTTAGGATTTTCTATGTATAGTATCATGTCATCTGCAAACAGTGACAGTTTTACTTTTTCTTTTCCAATTTGTATCCCTTTTATTTCTTTTTTCTTCTCTGACTGCTGTGACTAGGACTTCCAAAACTATGTTGAATAAGAGCAGAAAGAGTGGACAATCTTGTCTTCTTGCTGAGTTTAGTGGAAATGCTTTCAGTTTTTCACCACTGAGTATAGTATTTGCTGTGGTTTTGTCATATATGGCCTTTATTATATTGAGGTAGGTTCCCTCTATGACCATTTTCTGAAGAGTTTTTAACATAAATGGGTGTTGAATTTTGACAAAAGCTTTTTCTGCATCTATTGAGATGATAATATGGTTTTTATCCTTCAATTTGTTAATATGGTGTATCACATTGATTGATTTGCATATATTGAAGAATCCCTGCATCCCTGGGATAAATCCCATTTGATCATGATGTATGATCCTTTTAATATGTTGTTGGATTCTGTTTGCTAGTATTTTGTTCAGGATTTTTGCATATATATTCATCAGTGATATTGTTCTATAGTTTTCTTTTTTTGTGATACCTTTCTGGTTTTGGTATCAGGGTGATGGTGGCTTCATAGAATGAATTTGAGTGTTCCTCCTTCTGCAATTTTTTGGAAGAGTTTGAGAAGGATGGGTGTTAGCTCTTCTCTAAACGTTTGATAGAATTTGCCTGTGAAGCCATCTGGTCCTGGACTTCTGTTTATTGGAAGATTTTAAATTACACTTTCAATTTCATTACTTGTGATAGGTCTGTTTATATTTTCTAATTCTTCATGGTTCAGTCTTGGAAAATTGTACCCTTCCAAGAATTTGTCAATTTCTTCGTGGTTGTCCATTTTATTGGCATATAGTTGTTTGTAGTAGTCTCTTATAATCCTTTGTATTTCTGTGGTGTCAGTCGTGATTTTCCTTTATCATTTCTAATTTTATTGATTTGCATCCTCTCCCTTTTTTTCTTGATGAGTCTGGCTAAGGGTTTATCAATTTTGTTTATCTTCTCAAAGAACCAACTTTTAGTTTTATTGATCTTTGCTATTGTTTCCTTCGTTTCTATTTCATTTATTTCTGCTCCGATCTTTATGATTTCTTTCCTTCTATACTGACATTGCTTTTCTTTGTTCTTCTTTCCCTAGCTGCTTGAGGTATAGGGTTAGATTGTTTATTTGAGATTTTTCTTGTTTCTTGAGGTGAGATTGAATTGCTATAAACTTCCCTCTTAGAACTGCTTTTGCTGTATCCCATAGGTTTTGGGTCATTGTGTTTTTGTTGTCATTTGTTTCTATGTATTTTTTTTCTTGTTTGATTTCTTCAGTGATCTCTTGGTTATTTAGTACTGCACTGTTCAGCCTCCATGTATTTGTGGGTTTCACAGGTTTTTCCCTGTAATTGATTTCCAGTCTCATAGCATTGTGGTCAGAAAAGATGCTTGATACGATTTCAATTTTCTTAAATTTTCTGAGGCTTGATTTGTGACCCAAGATGCGATCTATCCTGGAGAATGTTCCATGTGCACTTGAGAAGAAAGTGTATTCTGCCACTTTCAGGTGGAATGTTCTATAAATATCAATTAAATCTATCTGGTCTACTGTGTCATTTAAAGCTGTGTTTCCTTATTTATTTTCTATTTGGATGATCTGTCAATTGGTGTAAGTGGGGTGTTAAAGTCCCCTATTTTTATTGTGTTACTCTCGATTTCCCATTTCATGGTTGTTAGCATTTGCCTTATGTATTGAGATGCTCCTATGTTGGGTGCATAAACATTTATAATTGTTATATCTTCTTCTTGGATTGATCCCTTGATCATTATGTAATGTCCTTCCTTATCTCTTGTAACAGCTTTCATTTTAAAGTCTATTTCATCTGATATGAGTTTGCTACTCCAGCTTTCTTTTGATTTCCATTTGCATGGAATATCTTTTTCCATCCCTTCACTTCCAGTCTGTATGTGTCCCTAGGTCTGAAGTGGGTCTCTTGTAGACAGCATATATATCGGTTTTGTTTCTGTATCATTCAGCCAGTCTGTGTCTTTTGGTTGGAGCATTTAATCCATTTACATTTAAGGTTATTTTTTTTTCTTTTCACACACACACACTGTATTTTTTTACAAGAGATAAATAAACTGACACCAAGCATTGTAAATGGATGACCACAACAAAAGCAACAATGATTGCAATTACCAAACATGAAACACACTCACATTATGTCATAATATTGACATTCAGTCCTGTAATCCTCCACTGTAACAGCTCCTTTACTTTGCAGTGAAAATTGATTTGTATATTTTTTGCCTCTGAGTCCTTGTGGGATTTTTTTTTTAATTCAAACAGAAAGTCACAAAAATTATAATCATCCTCATCAGTTCACTCAGTCCCATGTAATTAATTCTTTTTCATCTTGATCTTTTGTTAGCACTTTTATGAATTCATCAGTTTTCCATTAGAGTTCTGAAAATGCTTATTCATTTAGTTCAGCAGTATAGGCAGTTACCAGAAACTGTACTTGTCAGAGTCTTTTCCATGAATTCCTTGAAGATGAAACCCTTTTATAGGAACATTTTTGCAAAAGCATCAGAGTATACCCAGAACTATCTGTAAATGAGAAAAGACTTAAAAGTGACCACGGTTAAAGATTTGATGAAAGTTCATAATAATGCAATTGACAAGGAAATTTAGTTATTTCTGAGATATGCATTTTAAAGTAATAACTAGAATTATGACTTATAACATTATACCAGAACATATAAGACTTTTAGAAATTTCATGTAATGTCTGAAACATTTACATTAACTTATTTCCATACAAATAACCCAAAGAAAGTTTAGTATTAGTTGGTTTTTTGTTTGTTTGTTTGTTTATACTGTAGGTTCTTATTAGTCATCAATTTTATACACATCAATGTATACATGTCAATCCCAATTGCCCAATTCAGCACACCATCATCCCCACCCCCCCGCGGCTTTCCCCACTTGGTGTCCACACATTTGTTCTCTACATCTGTGTCTCAACTTCTGCCCTGCAAACTGGTTCATCTGTATCAAGGTTATTATCGATATGTATGTTCCTATTACCATTTTCTTAATTGTTTTGGGTTTGTTTTTGTGGGTGTTTCCTTCTCTTGTGTTTCCCGCCTAGAGAAGTTTCTTTAGCATTTGTTGTAAAGCTGGTTTGGTGGTTTGGTGGTGCTGAATTCTCTTAGCTTTTGCTTGTCTGAAAAGCTTTTGATTTCTCTGTTGAATCTGAATGAGACCCTTGCTGGGTAGAGCAATCTTGGTTGTAGGTTCTTCTCTTTCATCACTTTAAGTATATCCTGCTACTCCCTTCTGGCCTGCAGTTTCTGCTGAAAAATCAGCTGATAACCTTATGGGGATTCCTTTGTATGTTATTTTTTGTTTTCCCTTGCTTCTTTTAATATTTTTTCTTGAATTTAATTTTTGTTAGTTTGATTAATATGTGTCTTGGTGTGTTTCTCCTAGGGTTTATCCTGTATGGGACGCTCTGTGCTTCCTGGACTTGGGTGACTATTTCCTTTCCCATGTTTGGGAAGTCTTCCACTATAATCTCTTCAAGTGTTTTCTCAGACCCTTTCTTTTTCTCTTCTTCTGGGACCCCTATAATTTGAATGTTGGTGCATTTAGTGTTGTCCCAGAGGTCTCTGAGATTGTCTTCAATTCTTTTCATTCTTTTATCTTTATTCTGCTCCTTGGCAGTTATTTCCACCATTCTGTCTTCCCGCTCACTTATTCGTTCTTCTGCTTCAGTTATTCTGTTATTGATTCCTTCTAGTGTATTTTCCATTTCAGTTACTGTGTTTTTCATCTCTGTTTGTTTGTTCTTTAGTACTTCTAGATGTTTGTTAAACATTTCTTGTATTTTCTCAATCCATGCCTCCATTCTATTTCAGAGATTCTGGATCATCTTTACTATCATTACTCTGAATTCTTTTTCAGGTAGATTGGCTACTTCCTCTTCATTTATTTGGTCTTGTAGATTTTTACCTTGCTCCTTCATCTGTGACATTTTTATTTTGCCATCTCAATTTTCTTTTCCTTTTTTTATAAATGGGATTGTGTTCCTGTCTTACTGGTTGTTGGGCCTGAGGCTTCCAACACTGGAGTTTGTAGGCTGTTGGGTAGAGCTGGGTCTTGGTGCTGAGATGAGGACCTCCAGGAGACCTCACTCCAATGAATATTTCCTGTGGTCTGAGGCTCTCTGTTAGTCCAGTGGTTCGGACTCAGTGCTCCCACCACAGGAGCTTCGTCCCAACCCCTGGCTCATGAACCAAGATCCCACAAGTCGTGCGGGATGGCAAAAAAAAAAAAAGGAGAACAATAACAAAGTAAAAAATAAAATTAGACTTAGAAACTCACAGCTATGTTAGAAAACATATAAAAATAAAAATATAGATGAAACAACAACTGGAAGGTAAAACAAAGCCACAGTAGTAAAAAAGAGGAGGAGGGAAAAGAAAAGGTGGAAAAGGCCTTGGCTGTGGAGGGCAGGGCCTAAGCAAGGGTGAAGTTTGGGTGGTGGGAGGGGCCTATGCTTAGGACCCACAGGGCTGGAAAAGTCCGAGGGTGGGGGGCCTTAGGCTCAACAGAAGAGGCCCAGGCGTGCTTCCTGCCTCTGGTCTCAGAGGGCAGAGGACCCAACCTGGGAGCCCAGCAGGCTGCTCCTCCTGGAGGTCTCCTCTCACCTGCCTCTCCTGATCTCCCTCCTATGCCCCCAGGGCCCACGTGGCCTGGAGGGGACTTTGGAGTGCAGGGGACTGGTCTGGGAGCTCAGCAGGCTCCCTCAGCCCAAGTGGGTGGGGCAAACGCCCTCTGCTCCTTTCCACTCCTCTGGTCCTGGAAGGCCCCTCCCACCTGCCTCTCCTGTTCTCTCCTGGGTTCCATCCTATGCCTCCAGGACCAACCCGGCCTGGAGGGGACCTCTGAGGGCGTAGGACCTGGCCCGAGAGCTGGGCAGACTTCCCTGGTCTATTGGGCAGAGGAAACGCTGGGCCCACTCCCCCCCTGATCTGAGTCCCCAAGGGTCCCTCCAGGGTGGGAACCCCTCCCCCCTCTCAGCCACCCCTCAGGGGCACCGGTCCTGTCTGGCCTCCGTACTCCCACGTCCTACCAGTTCGCTTGGGGGTTCTTCCTGTCTCCTTGGGCATCAGTGTCCCCCACCAGCATCCGGCAGGCACCCTAGTTGTGGGGAGACGTGAACTCTGCATCTTCCCACACTGCCATCTTGACTTCACCCCCCCAATAACTGTATTTTTAAATGCTTATGTCACACCCTAGGTACAGAAAGACTAGGAATTGGATGGTGTAAATCTCCCACTTATGGTTCTGAAGCCAAGTTGACAGAATCTTTTGGTGGGTGGGCCTTCACAAAATTCCTTCTTACAAATTTCAGTAAGGTGGTCTATGCCCTATCCAACGCAGGAAGAGACTGATTGTTGCTATCTGCCTATAACATTTTTCTGCATATTTCAGATTCGATCAGTAAAGTGTCCTTGGATAACAATGTGTACATAGTAATGTTCTTCAATAGCAATGGGTGTGTAGTCTGGGGACTGACCTAATACTCCTTTTTCAAGAATCTGAAAGGGGGAGAAAACTAACTCCTGTCTCTCCTCCTCAGACATTGTGTTTCTTGCTTTGTTGGGAGTCCCGTTATCTAATTTGCCTGCATGCTGAAAAAAAAAAAAAAGAAGAAGAAGAAGTGGGATAGCACTATAAAAGGAACATATAAAAGTATAAAATAGTGTACATGCCTCTGTATTTTGGAGCTGTAATGCAGTCCCTATTATATTATGAGTCATTATTTTAATCTCCTAGAATAGAAGCTCATTATTTAGTAATAATATTTTGTAATGTGGCTAAGGTAGTACTTTGTCCTAAATCTAATAAAATCATAGGGCTGGAAAGGATCATTTAAGGTCAATTTCCCACCTTCAGGCAAAAGCACCACATTTCAACCTCATTCTGATACTCTTTTGCAAGTTACTAGAGGACACTTTTACTCTTGGGTGTCATCTTAAATCTAACTGGTTTTATTATGCTTCTTTGTCCTGATTATTGATGAAAATGTTTAAATATTAACATAATAATAACTCTAACTGATTGTCTCTTCTTAGTACCAAATAAAACACTAACCTCCACATTGTCACTTATTCTCCCAGATAATTTGAATTTAAGGATTGTATGCAAAAGAAGGATATTGCAATATGCTGTGGAAGCCCTATTTCCCCCCTCTACTCAGAGCTGGTTCCTGGTAGGTCAGAGATCACTATGGTTATGGTCTTAGGGACAAATGTCTACTGAATGTCCTGAGGCTGTAGAATGCCTGGGAGCAATTAACTGATGATTTCTTTTCTCTGGGCAGCCACTAAGAAGCCATGTGACCTAGATGATTCTTTTACTCGCTGTCAATGGAAAATCTTGTTAAAGGGAAAGTAGATGTCATTTATCATTTCCTCTTGGATTTTTAGTTTTGCCATTCTGTCAGAGAAGTTCATCCTTGTTAGGCAGGATTTGTTCTTTCAAACTGATAATCTTGGAATACAGTTGTTTTCTTAAAGGTTTCTGCCTGTTGATTTTCAGTTTTCAAGGTTTTTGTTTTACTTGTTTTGGTTTTGTTTTTAGTTTTTAGCTATATTTGAAAATCATTTACCTAAACTATCTCTATTCTAATGTTTCCCTAGAGTTTATGAAGGTGGTAGCTGGCAACTTTACTGTAGTTTAATTTTTTTTCTTCATAAACCTTGGAAGACATCTACGTAAATGACCAAGGCCTAGGGATTTGAGTCAAGTCATTGCATTTTAGAACTGAAAAGGACATTGAATACCAGCTAATAAATATTCCATTACACAAATTATGAAATTAAGGCCCTGAGATTAAATGACTTTGCTGAAACCAATTTACATGTTAGGCAAAACTATGACCCTGATTTTTTGATTTCTAATTCTAGATTCTTTCTAATTCCACCCTATTCCCTAACAATCCAATTTGGGTGTTGAATATAATTATAGCACTTACTATAATCATTGTTCCTAACTATAGCAGGCAGAATGACTGTCCCTCCAAAATGTCTACATCCCAACCCCTAGAACATCTGAATATATGCTAATGGCAAAGAGAAGTTAGGATTGTAGATGGAATTAAGGTTGCTAAGCAGCTGAACTTAAAATAGGTAGATTATCCTAAGTTGTCCAGAGAAGTCCAAAGTAACCACAGGGTCCTTACAAGTGGAAGAGGGAGGCAGAAGAGGAAGTCAGAGTGATGAAACATGAGAAGGACTTGAGCTGCTGTTGCTGGCTTTGAAGATGGAGAAGGGCAAAGAGCCAGGGAATGTGGGCAGCCTTTAAAGGGCAAGGAATCAGACTCTCCCCTAGAGCTTCCAGAAAGCACTTCACTGTTAACATGTTGATCTTAGCCCAATGAGACCTGTGTTGGACTTCTAAGCTGTAAAATAATAAATTCATGTTGTTTTAAGCCACTCAGTTTGTGGTAACTTATAGCAGCCATAGAAATGAAAGCACTAACAAAGTACTGATGGCTGATTAATGGGAAATTTTCTTTCCACGGAATAAATATTAAACTCTTCTCCTTTTCCTTTTTTTTTTTTAATACTACCTTAAGATAGTTAAGCCCTTAAGACAGTATTTGCCTCTTGCTAGGAAACAAATATCATTTAGTATTAATTTATTGCATCTTCCATAAACAGACACAAGTTCATGCACAGTTAACCAAAAGGAGAGACCAGGAGGGAGGTTCAGAGGATGTCCCTGACATACTTCATCAGAATGCCCTTGGGGCAGCCGGAGGAGAAGTAGACTTTTGATATGCGGCTACAATTCTCTGTGTGTCAGATAAAAACATTTCAAGGCTTGACTGTGGATAATAGAAGTTTCTGTAAACTAACTACTGCCCATGATATTTACAGTCTATGATCAAGGACATTAATGCTCATAAAATTTTGTCCCTTCAGAACATACTTTCCACTCAAAAGTAGCAAAGAGAAACAAAGTCATATATACCCACACCTTCACACGTGCCTCTTATAATAAGACCTTTCACCTGAATAATCATTGTTAGAAATAAGCAAGCCTCAAAGTTTCTGTCACCAATTTTCAAATTACCTTGCTACAGAACCATTCTTACATTACTTTAAACCAGCCAAAAGAAAGGCAAGCAGAAACGAATACTTTAAACTCAGTATTCTTTGGTCTAAAAAAATCTTTAGCTTGTCAATATTTCTGAATTTCCACCCATCAAGATATTTTTCTCAAAACCTAGAGAAAGGCCTCAGGTGACTGGCTGTCCCAATCTACCTGGGATTGAGTAGGTTCCTGGGACATGGGACTTTCAGTGCTAAAACAAGGAAAATCTTGAGGAAGAAAGACCATAGATAGGGCTTAAGGGCATGCTTCTGTGTTGAGCCCAAGGCCCTGATGCAGAATGCCCCAGGTACCAGGGAAATCATTTTCCAAGTTTAAGGTCCAAGGACCCCCAAACAGGTGAAGTTTGGACCAAAGAAGAGCCTGCCTTGCTCATAATCTCCAGTATCCTTCTCAATGGTTTACTTACTTTGTGATGAGTAGCTCAAGTTGAAGAGCATAATCAGAGGACAGATCTGACTTCATGGAGAATGTACTGTACCATCAGCTAAAGCAGAAATTCTGGGTTTTTGCTGACTGGGAAACATGCTTATGTTCACAGGAGCCCCCCCTTTGACTTATTACAGGGTATTAATAAGCAACCTCAGATCTGTGCTGGAGGCTCAGTTTGATAGCGGGGTCCGTGCAACTGGACACAGTTACCAGAAGTACAACAACTGGGAAACGGTATGATGCGCACGTGATTTAGACAGACATTGCTTTGGGAATTGAACCAAGAATGTCACATTAATCCACAAATGGTTCCATTTGGTAGATAGAGGCTTGGACTCAACAAATCACCAGCGAAAATCCAGACCTCATCTCTCGCAGTGCCATCGGAACTACATTTTTAGGAAACACTATATACCTCCTCAAGGTAATCCTTTTTAACCATAACCTTCCCATGTCTGAGGGCTTTAAATCAATGAATTCTAACACATTAACATCTGTTTCACAGATATATTCATCCCAAACATTGTTATAACTCTTTCCCTGACTCAAACAGATTCCCCAGATTGTTTTATCATATGTGAATTTTTAAATCATTATTTTGATTTATTCAAAAGGAAAACTGCAATAAAATAAGAGAAGTCCTATAAATTTAACCACATTCCTGTAAGCAATGTAAATGATCATCTACCTTGATGAAACTGTCCTCTCCCAGATGTTGTTTGCAAATCCATTTGCTAAAGAGGTTCATAAACTTCATATCTATCAGACAACGGTACACAGCGTATCAACAATTTGTTTCTGTCGTCCTCTAATGCCATTTTTATCATGCAATTCTAATGAAGAAAATAAAAAGACATGGAATAAAACTTCTTACAAGATTAGGAACAATCATGATTACTTCTAATTACTCATCCAGTTGTCTTGGTCACATCCCCTAATAGTAGCAGCAGAAAATAACCTCCATGTGAGTACAATTAAGCAGGGTAATCAAGCATCTTCTGAAAAATATGAGCTTGTCAAGCTTAATAAAAATAATAAATAGCCATGTAAGCCTTCAGCTCAAATATTGTGAGTGTCTAGAGGCAAGAACATACCGTGCTAGTATTATGCTTTAATTTAATCACGGAATGTACCTCTTGCTGCTGTCAGGTTTCACCTGTTGAGTCCAAAGCCCAGATGGGTAGTGAATGTTAAGCCCTGAATATGATGAATCACAGTTTCCCTTTTCCTTTTGTTTGTAATAGGTTGGCAGACCTGGACCAAATAAGCCTGCCATTTTCATGGACTGCGGTTTCCATGCCAGAGAGTGGATTTCCCCTGCATTTTGCCAGTGGTTTGTGAGAGAGGTCAGTATGTAGAATGATTACTGGCAGAGGAAAGTAGAAAGTATTTTTTTTATTTCAATCAATCCCTTGTAACCTAGCTATAATAAAAGAGAATAATAGCATAGACAAAATTCATAATTCCAAGGTCCAAGCTATAAAGGTCACCAAGAGAACTTGATAAGGCAAAATTTTTAAACAGTTAGCAAATGGTATTTATTTGTATTTCACTCATCTTAACTTTCTTACCCACCTTTGGTAGAAAGGCTAACAGGTAGTAAATATCGTGGATAGGTCATTTAAAAGTTAATGATTGTGGAAAAACCACTAACTTGATCATTATCTCCTAGATAATAATCAATGTATACTTCAGAATAAAAGAAAACAATACATAGTGGTCCCTATTCTAAATGATACTGTTTTCCACTCCTTTATAATTCTAATGTTAAGATATATGTAAAAACCCTTTTAAATATCCATGAGTCCATAATGATATAGATGATTCAATAAATTTTAAAAAAGGAGAGAAAGAACAACTCTTTCTTATAGAAGAATTACAACTAATAGATGTACAAATGAGCAAAATAGAAAGTTACCATTAGAACACCACAGTAATAACTACTTCATGAAAATCTACAGATGGATACAAAAATTAGTGGGTAAAAGTTTAAAGAGAACTAGGTTATTTGCAGCAACAAAGTATCTCTTAAAAAATATGTATTATATTACAAAGGCAAAATTTACAGTGGAGAAGCCTAGCAGAAACTACCTTAACCAAGTGAACAAGGTTAACGACACCTGTGTCAAAGTCATAAAGGAAAGTCTGAGGAATTGTCACAGATAAGAGGAGATGTGACGACCAACTACAATGCGGGGAA
Organism: Hyperoodon ampullatus; assembly: GCF_949752795.1. Taxonomy (NCBI): domain Eukaryota; kingdom Metazoa; phylum Chordata; class Mammalia; order Artiodactyla; family Ziphiidae; genus Hyperoodon; species Hyperoodon ampullatus. The sequence goes on from NC_136918.1 coordinate 14,926,512, forward strand.
GCTGGGTAAAAGGTATATGAGAACACCCTGTATCTGCAACTCTTCTACAAGTCTAAAATTATTTCAAAAGTAAAAGTTTACAATATTGAAATACTTTAAAAGTATAAGACTATTATTACATACAATGTAATTTCTTTTGGGTAAAGCACTTCTGTATCTACTCATTAGGCTTTTGGTTTCTAGACATGTTATGTGACCAATTGGCACCATTTAATTTCAGTGAGTATCTCACTATCTGCCCTCTAGAAAGAAAGACTTTCATCATCACTTCGGTTACCTCTAATCACAGACCACTAACAGAACATGTTTCTATAGCTCTTCCAACATAAAAAGCACATGCTTTACCATGTGTTATTTTAATAAACATACATGTATAGAGCCATGAAGAATATATAAAAACTGTTGCTACACAGAAACCTTAAATATCTTTAAAATTTCTTCAAGCAAGCCTAGGGAAGAGTTGAATGTAAATTTAATATAATCCTGGGGCTGAAAGAGAACATAATAAATGGGTATGAGGTCCTTCGTTCATAGATAGGTATCCACATCACTTAGCAGGGAGAGCTAGACCCTTAACAGAGTTCCCTTCTCAAGAAAGAGGAATAAGAAGAAGACTTCCATCATTATGCAACTTGAGACTTGGTGAGAGCCTCTCCAAAATCCATCAATGTGATCTCACTTCATAGTGGGAGGCTTTTTCATTCTTCTTCCTCTACTGAGACCATCTACAGGAGGTCTCACCAAAATTAAACAAATTTCTAGATGACAGTATTAGGAACATGTATAGCCATCCATAGACATTCCTTACTTCCTAGGAATACCCTCATAGTCTACTAACTTTGAAAAAAAGTTCTTACCTTCATATCCTACTAACTTTGAAAAAAAGTTACTACAATTACTATTTCAAAGGAAATGAGTATTCACGTTCTTTAAAAGTCTTTAATTTTATTGAATTTTTGTTCATCTTTAAAGTAAATAGTTAAAATAAAAAGTAATAATTATATGAGTTATATATGGATGAAATAGAGCAGGGGTCCCCAAGGCCTGGGCTGTGGACTGGTACCTGTCCGCAGCCTGTCAGGAGCCGGGCCGCACAGCAGGAGGTGAGTGGCGGGTGAGTGAGTGAAGCTTCATCTGCCGCTCCCCATTGCTCGCATTACCACCTGAACCATCCTCCCGCCCTCCCGTCCGTGGAAAAACTGTCTTCCACGAAACCGGTGCCTGGTGCCAAAAAGGTTGGAGACCACTGAAACAGAGTATCCTAGAAAAAGAGAAGAACTAGAAACTATTTTAAACAAAACTGTCAGTAATATTTTGCTTTTTAAATATTAATAATATCTACTTCAAAAGGGGATGCCACTTTTGTTATGAAAGTCAACATTCATCTAGTCTATGTAAATTTTAGCAGCATAATGCATTCCATTTTTCCATGAAATTCTGCTTTGTAATTTATACACAGGCTGTTCGCACCTATGGACATGAGATCCACATGACAGAATTTCTCGACAAGCTAGACTTTTATGTCTTGCCTGTGCTCAATATCGATGGCTACATCTATACCTGGTCCAAGGTATATGAACCAATACTGAGAGGGGCTAATGAAATTAAAACCAACCACTTTCTACTATACTTGTCCTAACCATAAACTGCACTTTTCAGTATCGAATGTGGAGAAAGAACCGCTCCACCAACGCTGGATCCACCTGCATTGGCACAGACCTCAACAGAAATTTTGATGCTGGTTGGTGCAGTAAGTATCTGGCTGACCATTTTGCATGCATCTTTTGAAAAGCATAGGAAGAAAGTAACAGGAAAACACAATAGTGTCTAAAATAAGAAAAAAATATACATTTTTATATTTTAGAGTTCTAACTTTCTGAAAGCACAGACAATAAACAGTTTGTTTATTCAGTCAATAAAAATGTATTGCCTATTCTATTATGTTCCCAGCTGTGCTTGATGCTGGAAACATAAGACTGAACAAACCAGACATAATCCTACTACTTGTGGAATGTAAAATCTAGATGAGACCATCATTAAATAATTATTTAAACAATTATTTAAATAAAATTGTGATATAATTATAATTTTGTGACTCAACTCTCAGTAAATGATTATACTAATATAGAAAGATCTCATGGATATTAGTTTGTCCCTACTTATTAATCTTCTTACACTATATTGATCTCATTGTTTAGCACTACACAGGGACATATTGGTGATTTCACATGCAACTTTTTAGCCTGTTAGCTTAAAAACACCCTACTCTTGTGACTAAATGTATGCATACTTTATAATGTACACATATATGAGGATGATTATAAAAACTCCTGTGAAAACAACTTATATTTTAACTCTCTAACTCTCTAATTTGAAATTTTGAAACATGACCTGTGGGAACGTCAGTAGATGACCATTTGCCATTAACAACAACAATACATTTTTCCAGGTGTCGGAGCCTCTAAAAACCCCTGTGATGAAACTTACTGTGGATCTGCTGCAGAATCTGAAAAAGAGACCAAGGCCCTGGCTAATTTCATCCGCAAGAACCTCTCTTCCATCAAAGCATATCTGACAATCCACTCATACTCCCAGATGATGCTCTACCCTTACTCCTATGATAACAAACTCCCCGAGAACTATGCTGAGTTGGTAAGTAGTCACAGTAGTAGATATAGTATTTCACTGTTGAGATTTTTAAATTCTATTCCTGGAAAAAAAAAAATTATACAAACAATTTCTGGAAGTTCCATTCTTGATTTTCGGTAATAGAAGCAAAAAACTTACCACCACAGATTTACAAGGCATCTGAAATTGGCTAGATAAATTGGCTAGAAGAAATGTGATTTTGATGCAGGGAATGATCCCCAAAATGAGGTTAATTCACTAATCTTCAAAATGACAACAGTTCCACTTCCTCCTGCTTCACCACAATACAGACACACATGATGATTTCAGACGCATCTGGGGTAATCAACAAAGTTCCTTCACCTCATACATAATCTTAATCAGAAAGTCAATTTTATCAAGTTGCCTTGAGCTGGATTTGACATGCACAGGCAGAGTATAGCAGATGTCATTAGGAATTTGGCACATTTGGTTGATATCAGGTTAAGTGATAAGATCCTAATATTGCTTATTTCTAAACCGTTGGATTAGGTGAGACACAGATGTAAATCAATCAATGAACAAATGATGTGAATGGGTCCTTACTATATATGAGAAATAATGCAAAGAAAATGAACTATCCCTGACTCAAAAAATTAGCAATCTTGTCGGAGAATCAAGATACAACCACATGAAAAGTTAAATAATATGAGTTTTACACTATTCACATTAACAAATATGGTACATCAATGTATAATTTTTTTTAAATAAGCAGGTTTGAATCCTTCAAACAACTTTTTTTTTTAATTTATGAACATCTGGCTGCCAGAAGTTGGGACCAATGATCTGAAAGAACAAGTGTAAGATTTAAAGCATTTGAGTCATGTCAAAAAAAAAAAAAGTATCCCACCTAGACAACGACATAGATATCTGGCTTACCTAAATGCATAAATTCAAAGGCCCAATAACTTTATCAACTGGAAATTGTTTTGTACTTTCAGATTCAGTCTTTCAGAGACCAAATAAAACATGTAATGCTGTAAATATTTTGTGAAGAGCAAAATGGAAAAATAACTCAGCTTCTTAGAAAACTGATAGCTAATAGTTAGCCAGGTCCTGTTCTTTAAAAAAAAAGCTATTTTTCATTTCAGGAAAATATTCTCATTTTCCCTATCTGTAGCCAAAAAACAAAAGAGGACATCATTAGTTGGAACCATTAAATATTTCAGTTTTCCAATTAGGCTCAGTCTGTAAGTGTTCCCAGCAGGGGGTGCTCACAGGCCTGCTGTCCCAGAGATGGGTGTGGTCAGCTCCTCATTTCAGTCCTAGATTTCCAGGGCCACCAGAGGAGAGGAGGTGGGGGTATGTTGTTTGCTTAATTCATGTGAATATGTTTAAGCTGTACCACATCAAAAGAGAAAAAGACAAAGCCATAAAAGCTATGCACGAATGAGTTAGTAAGTAAAATATTAAAACTAAAATTATAAACCATATTAAATGTAACAACCAATATATCCAATTTGCTTAATAACTAGTTTTAAACATAAACACTAAAAGACTAATGCTAACAGAAAAGCTTAAAGTGTTCTTTGGAATTGAGCTGCTGCACAAAGTTTCAATACTTTTTCTTACTTGGGGAATAAGTTTAAGCCCTTTTAGTGATGAAAACTTTGTTGCCCCACTGGTTCCATACAATAACATAGTATCTGACTGCTCTAGAAGTCTACAAGCTTTCCTTTAAAAAAAAAGAATCAAGTAAGTTCTACCTTTAGAATCTCATGAATAATTCTTGCTACTTCCTGTGGTTTCTCCAGGAAAAGACCCAAGACTCAAAGTGAGTTTAGTGGGCCAATTCAATATGTGCCCCAAATGGTGTGAAACCATTCCAGAGAATGTGATCCACTGATACTTTCCTCTAAGAATCACTTCTTTATTTAAAATCAAGGAAAGAGAGGTAATAGTAAAATATATATATATGTATATTAGAAATTCCATCCTCCAAAATTGTTTTTAAATTCTAATTAACAAAGAAGTGAACCAGAACTATATCAAAGTAAAATATTCATAATCAATTCTCAACAAGCATAAACCACAAAATAATCTTACCTTGTTTAAATTTATACCCACAAATCTAATAAATTCAAGGAAAAGGACATGTTACTTCTTATGTTTTCTAGAGCATGATAAGATAGGTGAATAAAATACAAAAATTCTTTGCACTTATATCACACACATTGATTTAAAAGTTACTTTAATTTCCAATAATCTTTTCTGTGATTAAAATTTTGCCTAGTATCTTAAAAGAGATATTTAAATGCTACCAGTAAAATCTAAGATGAATATTATTTGATTATTTGATTCATTTGAGATCTGAATTTAGTTTGGCACCCCAAAACGATTTAAATCATTTGAAGAGTTAACTAGAAATCCTTTCAGTCTTTTTCTTATTTTGTATAAATCCAATTCACTTACTTCCTAAGAACATTTTGCTAGAACAACTCATAACTATAGTGTTATCACAAATACATGTATAGCCAAAAGAGAATTTGAGTCTCCCAAGAAGAAAGATACTGGCTTTTCCATGGTTTTTATTTGTAATGAGGATATCACTTTAAAAAAGTAAAACTCTTGACCTAGAAAGATGAATGTTCCACCCAAATCTAGTGTCTCCATATTAATTCTCAATTAGAAAAATGTGACCCCACTGTAGAAAACAAAAGATAGTAAAAGACCAATAAGATGAATTATTGGCACCATACCACATTATAGATAACTCAGAATTTTCTTACAGGACTACAAAGCAGACTTTGTCTTCTACAGATTTTAGCATATATATATATGCGTGTATATATATATATACATACATATATGATTCTTATTTTTCTTTATACATATAAAACTTAGAAGATCATATTTGTAGCTAAAAAAATGCTTCAGTGAAATAATTGGAAGGAAATTATTCTGTACAGAAACATTAGCACTCTCAGTTCAAATTTAGAACATACCGTAAGTAGCAATCCTTTGACATTTGAGTCGTGATGAAAATGTATACGGCTTCATTTCTGAAAGATCTTACATGTAGATTACCTGACAATTACTTATATCATGAGACAACCTTCAGAGGGAAGAAAGGCAGAGAAGGGAATGCAAAAGACCAATGAAGTAAAAGTACAGAAGTAATAGCCTGGATTACAAAGGCTACCAAAAATACATCTTCAGCAGATGAATAAAAAGTTTGAGGAAACATAACAGTGTCTTACATGCATAATGCTTTCCTGACTGCAAACTGTTTTTACACACATACATTATTTAAAGAAAGAATACAAAACGCACTGTGAGTTTCCAATGACTTCATAAACGTCCAGTCCCTCAGTGTTGACTTCTTCAGTATAAGGCTATCACTATCTTCAAAGGAAGTTTTAAGATCTAGAAAAAGAATATCTTTACATTTCCAAAATTCTAAAGGGTAATGAAATATTGAGTTATATGACCTCTTTATCATCAGAGGACATAAAAACTAGGAGACATAACTGAAAAGGCTCCCAAACCTATCCATATCTTTGCATTTATTGAGCATGGAAAAGCTCCCAATCTTTGGTCTACCTTCCCCCCAAAGAAGCACACATGGCACTGTTAATAATAATTATTACTATAATACTTCTTCTAAATTCAAAAGCAGAAACCCAGAATAATAACCAATCAACTAAGTATCTTCACCCATTTCCCAGACTGACCAAATGGAAAGCTGATGTATACTACACAAAGATGCCAATCCAGGGCATGCACCTATCATTACATTTCTACATTAGAAGCGCAGAATTTCACAGGTGGAAATCTGGAATTTCTCTGGTTCTGCTTTCTCATTTTCCAGCTTAGACAATGAAGGCTTGGTTAAGCCAACACCAGTAGTAGAGGCAGCCTTGGGCATGGAGCTATTAGATGCTGAAGAATTTCCTAAGCTGCCCCAACTTCCAAAGATGCACACACATATATTTGTGAGGCCGTGTTCTATGTTGGTGCTCCATGCAGCCGATTTGCAAAAGGCCATTCATTAAATAAAGTCTTTTATCTCACAAATATATCATTATTACCTCCAACCCCGGACATTGCTAAGGATTTACACTGGTCAAGTAAGATCCCTGACTTCTCAGGGCCCAGTCTTCATGATTCTGGCCAGTACTTGCATGGGTATATGTATATTAACCAGGAGAAATATGACAGTCTAAAAATTTCTGAAAAATTATTAAACTTGACCAAAAGATAGAAATCCATTTCTAAAATCTAACACCTTCTAGTCCAGAGACACCTCACTACCTCTTAATTAAAGCTTTACTTAATGAGCCACCAAGACAGAAACTCACTGCTCCACCCAAGCACGTGATCGTAAGCCAAGACTATGATTAGAGATAAACATAAAAATCAGGGGGGAAGAAATATTGTGATTAGGAGGTGGACAATTGCAGGGCCATGCGCACATGCATCACTGCTGTCACCACGTCCTTGCCTAATAACAAGAGTAACAGGGTCACAGTCCCTGCGTCAGGCAGGCTGCCAGCAGCTAAGGCAGACAGGACTGGAGGCACAGAACATTTGCTTCAGGAATTTTCTCAGAATTTCTAATCTCACTTATAAGACAAAAAAAATTTCAATGACAACTGCAGAATTTCTTTGATTAGAGAAACCGGTTGCTGATTCACCATTATACATTTTAAGTGGCTTTTTGGCCTGTTAAAATTCTCCTGCAGGGCCTGGTCAGTACATGACTCATCAGGCAATCACCAGAAATTCCACTGAGCACCTATTAAGTGCTCAGCATAAACCATGGTTCCTGCCACGAGGAAGGGAGCAGAGAGGCTCAGCCTGTTGTGAATGTTCTCTCGAAGGAAGAGTGGGAGGGAGGTAACCAGGTTACTGAGGGACGTTAATGTCAGGATGACTCCTGGATCACAGCGGGCCCTGGAGCCAGTAACCTGGTAAACAGAATGGCCACGTCAAACATAGAACTCCCAGTTAGATCTGATTTCAGATCAACAACAAATAATTTTTAGTGTTTAAGTATGCTCCAAATATCGCATGGGACAGACTTATACTGGAAAAGCATTCATTGTTTACCTGAAGTTTAAATTTAACTGGGTATCCTGCATTTTTGGCTAAATCTGGCAACCTTGCAGGTACAGTGTGATTTTGTGATTTTGGCCGGTGTGACCTAGCAGCGGCGCTTCAGAGACACTTGTACTCTCGTCAGCAGAGGAAAACAAGGCATTCAGAGCACCTTTAAAACCAGCTGTCTTCTTTTTCAGTTCTTCTCTCTAAAATACTTTCTTCTTTAACATAATTACATCTTTTATCTGACTTTCCTTTAAGCTAATTTTGCCTCCTTCCCTTCCCCCAGAGGACATCTGTGGCGGGGGGTGGGGGGCCTTTTTGATTGTTGTCACTGTGGGAGTGCTCCCAGCATGCCTTGGGTGGAGGCCAGGGGAGACTGACAAACACCCTACAAAGCTCAGGACAAGCCTCCACAGCAAAGGATCATCCAGCCCACGTGTCACAAGTGCCAAGGTGGAGAAACCCTGCTTTAAGCAAAGGTAAGGAAAGTCTCATTCCTGGCCAAAGGTCCCTGGCTTTCAGGATCCTACATCTCCTCACAAAGAGCTTACAATTTTCTGCACATCTCAAGTGCGGGAGAGTACATTCCCATCATACGGCATTTATTTTTTTAACATTTATTTGGAAGAAGCACCACTGCCACCGGTGGGGGGGAAAAAAAAAAATTCTGGACTTTGCAACTTCAGCTGACTCATGCTTCACATTTTACCTGAATTTTAAAGTATTTTAAAAATTTTAAAACTTTTAAAAATATGTATTCAGATCAGCCAAAGAAAGAATTTGGTTTCCATCAGCGAAAGCATTGCCACGCTCCCCATGGAGTCTGCCAGAATAGACAGGCCCTGCTCTCTAAAGCTGGCCTTCCCACACTCCTCGCCTTTTCTTCATCTCAAGGCTTTGAAACCAGAGCCTGCACTTGTTTACTCTCCTCCTTTTTCTCAGAAACATATTTCTTTCAAAGGCTTTCTCCTCAGTCCCTGCCTCAGTAGGCCTTGGAGGCTTCTCCTTTTGCACCCAAGTTATAAAAGTTCAATTCCCCATTGGTCCCTTGGCGTAAGCTACCCATTATCACAGGACAGAAGGAAGGAAGCTGCCGCTAAAGATCATTTTGATGCTTCCATTATCACATGTATTCACCCAGAGGGATGGTTAAACTCAGAACTTCAAGTTAGAAACAAAGTTCTGAAGAAAATTTCCTTTGAATTGGTATATACCCTACCGTCAGTTTGGGGCTTTCGTTTTCTTGTACGGTAATAATGGACCAGGGGAAGATTAGAAGAGGCAAGACCCCACTGTCATGACACTTGGCTGTGTATGTAGAGGTTGCAATGAGGACCATGAGCACAGTCACGAGACGGGGCTTCCTGATCACATGTTACCTAGGAATGCAGGTCAGTGGAAAAGAACACCCTCACCTTATTCATCTCACCAGCCCCCTGGAGCTCAGAGCCTGGGGAAACGTTACACTAGTTGGTCCTTTGTCTCTTGGGCTTTGAGTTAGATGTGACATTTTAGACTCTCTCTGTCTTTTGCTCTATGACCAAGGCCTCTTTTTAAGAAAACAGGTGACAAAAGAGAACATGCATAAGACGTGGTAGGAAACTCATATCTAAGGATTAATAAAGGCTGGCCATGTTTGGCCTTGACTGAAAGCAAAGTTTTCTCTGAGGCTGATTTATATTTAGCTTCCTTCTGTTCTTTACAACTGGTAAAACCAGCTCTAGCAACACTTCTTTTGAAGTATTCCAAGGCCACAAGGAGAAGTGAAAAAGAGCACAGGATTTAAAGCAAGAAGAACCTAGCTCAAGTCAGCCACTTATGGGGCTGCATGCCCTTGGGCAAGTTCTTTTATCCTCTCTGAGTTTCAGTTCTTTTATCTGTAAAATGGGGATAAAAATATCTAGCTCTTATCAAGAGCTCTTTGTCAAAGTCTAAGGTTTTATGTAAATGTTAGTTCTTATTTTGAACCCACTGAGCGAGGATGTAAGATCTCCCTCAAATGACAGGTTATATAGAAAATGTCATTAATTAGAGTTTCAAGACATGGATCATGCTCTCTGATGTACTATTGTTTCTGCCAGTCTTTTGTCAGCTGTCTTAGTCCCTTTTTACAGAAACATACAAGGAAAAGGAGTTACCTCTCTAATAGTTTAGCAAATTCAGGAATCACCCCTCTCTCTCTACCATTTCTGGCAGGGGTCAGTCACCCAGCTTGGTTGGAACATTCCCACCAAGCGTGCTGCCCCCATGGCATTCCATTCTGCTAGAAAATTCTGTGTTGATGAAATGTGGACAGATAATGTTAGGAAGATAAATGAGCAACATTTGTAAAAGTATTTGAACTATTAAAAAAAAAGAAAAGACCCACACTGATTCCAGGGATTTTTGTTACAATACTTGGAACTTAAAATATGATATTTTGGTTGATTAAAGTCTGCTCTGACTTTTTTGTCTCTTGGCCTCAGAGGGGCTGAGAGAAAGGGTCTACAGACTTCACTTTTTTTTTAATCAAAGGAAATAAGTTAAGTGCCCAGCAGAGGTCAATGTCTAAATGTAGTAACCCATCAACCATCACGACATGGTACCACCACTCTCCCCACAAGCATCCTCAATCTCCACTCAGGGGGGTCACAGTCCAGCCTTTGTAGAGCTCAGCACCCTGCACCCCCATCCAAATCTGGCTCACCTGAAGCCCTAGGAAGAGACTAAATCAACCAACCAACAATGTGCTAGGTGTTAATGCAATCTGCTGAGGATACAAAATGAATAGCCAAGAATCCTCCCCCCACAAAAAGCTCACCTAGGGGACAAATAGATGCAAGAACAAATGATTACAGCACAGAGTGATAGGAACTCTGATAGAGACATGTGAGCCCTCACAAAGAAGGGGTGCTCATTGCTCCCTAAGAGAGTTGGGGGCAGCTTTGCAAAGAAGATGACATTTAGACTGAATTTGGAAGAACAATAGCAAGCCTCCCTGTGAACAAAGAGGGAAAGAGAATTCCTACAAAGGGAGAAGGACACCCAATGTCATGGAGGTAAGGAGAGGTGGGGAAGGGTACAGAAAGTAGTTCAGGGAAACCTGGCTTGGAAGGAACATGGGGATGCACGGCAAGCGATGCAGCCTGAGAGAGAAGAGAGGGACAAACTCACAAAGACTCTTTATGTCAAGAAAGGAGGCCAGACTTCAACAGAAGGTGAGAGAGCCATTGAAGGATGTGATGACGAGGGGATGGTCAGAGGACAAGTGATGAGGGAGATATCAAGATGAGCGAGCAACTTAGGACAAGGAGAACCAAGGCTGAGACACAGACTAGATGTTCCTCCAGTGGGCACCCGTGACAGGAACAAAATAACAGCCATTTTAAGTTAACATGAATCTTAGATATTGCTTCAGTGTCACAGGCAGAGCAACTGTTTCCAAAAGATGCCTCTGAAGGCTTAGAAAGCACTTGGTTATTGCTCTGAGGAAAGTCAAACTAAACATTTTTGTGTGGCCCTAAGGGTAGTTATGACTAAATGGATAAGTTAATAAATCAGAAGCAATAACAGATCACAAGTAAGCCCCTTCCATTTTGCCAGATAACTCAGTTCTTATGTTACACCAATAAAAATATTGAGAGACTTGAAGGCCATCTGACACACAGGAGGTCAAGAGATAAAGACAATGATCTTGTCTTAAATTGTCTATAGTCATCATAACTTCTCATATTTGGAACTAATCCTGAAGAATTTCCTTTTTTCCCAGCTTTACTGGGATGTAATTGACATATAACACTGTGTAAATTTAAGGTGTACTATGTGATGATCTGATACACGTATATACTGTAAAATGTTTACCACATTAGTTTACACACCCTCTACACCTCACATAATTGTCATTTTGTTGTTACGGTGAGAACACTAAAGCTCTATTCTCATAGCCATCTTTAAGTATACGACGCAGTATTGTTAACTACAGTCACAGTGCTGTACAGCAGCAGTCCCCAACCTTTTTGGCACCAGGGACCGGTTTCATGGAAGACAATTTTTCCATGGACTGGGGGTGGGGCAGGGGGATGGCTCAGGCGGTAATACGAGCGATGGGGAGCGGCTGTAAATACAGATGAAACTTCGCTCACTCACCCGCCACTCACCTCCTGCTGTGCGGCCCGGTTCCTAACAGGCCACGGACTAGTACTGGTCCACGGTCCAGGGGTTGGGGACCCCTGCTGTACATTACATGCCTGGAATTCATTAGAATCTTATTTCTACTAACTAAAAGTAAGAATTCAAGGTTTAAGGGGGGAAAAAAGCAGAACAGAAGAAAAGCCTGAGGAAGGTAGCTAGGGAAGGAATAAGAGTTCTTTAGGATTAGAGGTTCTGCCTTACAGAAAAATAAGTAACTAGAAATTTCCTTGGATGAATCGCAAGTTAAAGAAATTGTAGAACAGTAGGAAACATGTTGTTTGCCTACCAAAAGAACAAGTACCTCACCATGTTTCACATCTCTAAAAGATGGTTTTAAATGTATTCTGAGCATTGTGCAATGTTTACAGATTATTTCTGATTTCAACTGGCAACAGGCCTTATACTAAAGGATGGAGAGAAGACCTAACTCTAGTATGTTGGTTAGAATAAGATTAAACAACAGAAACAATACCTTTAGATCACAACAGTAAAGATTCCATACAGTATGAGAAAGCATATATTAGTTTACCAATTTGGGAAAAAGGGAAATGAAACCCTAAAATGTTCAAATTACTGTCCCAAAACTCTAAGAATAATAAGTTAGTTCCAAGAAACTGATTGCATCATTTCAGGCCAGAAAGTCATGATTTAAGTTTTATAATTCCTTTTAAATTTCCAAATTTACCATTTGTTTCGATGAAGCATTGATGCTTTGGGAGCTGAAATTCTTGAAGTCTTACAGCCATGCCCTCATCAATTTGACTAAGACTTTACTGAACTGGTTTTAATATTAGAACAAGGGAAGGGAAGCTGCTCTTTTGTAAAAACAGGATTATTCTGACGTCATCACCAGCTTCAACAGTTTTCCAGGCATATGTACAAGACAATTATGATGCCCAAGTAAGAAATATAGCTAGTCTCATAGCCAGAATGAGTTACGGCTAATTCTCCTATAGTAACAATCAGATTCACAAATCTGTGTTCTCCAGACAGAAAAGTAAAGCTTGCTTTCAAAGTGATTCAGTTAAACAGACAATTTATCAGTGGACACTGGAGAGTTTACTGTGCAGGGACTAGCTGAGTGCACAGCCCTTCTCCCTGAGGGGCTGGGTGTAGGGGCGGGAGGGCATCGGGTCTGATGAGAAGGTGATGCTGCTTCTAATAAAAAAATAATAATAATAAGTTAATACTTGCTACTTTTTTAAATTCTGGAATTCAAATGTTCTGCCTTTTGAAATAAAATAAATGTTCTCTCATTTTTCAGTCTAAAAAATCTTCCATGCTGGAACTACCACTCCTCCTTGGAATTGTCCATTCTTAAGCATTTTTACACTATCACTGAAGGTTGCACCGACTATCCAATCATTCTTTTGAGTGGTTTTTAACACTCCTACCCCAACTCACATAATTCTGTCATGACTTAATCTTCGCTTTATAACCTGCCCTATTTCCAGGTGGTTTTTGCATTGTTTTGTTTGGAATTATTTTGTACGTTTTTGATTTTTGTTTGTTTGCCTCTAATAGGTAGACAATCTCTTTGCACAACCACAAAGACCTCCTTGCCTCCTGCTTTTCTCTCACAAGCTCCAGAGACAAGATAGATTTGCCAGACTAATCCTTAGATATAACCTAATTCTTCATACCCAGTGACATTTTACTATGTCAGTAAATGTGGTATCTGGGACAGTTACAAATCACTATAGCCTCATTTCTCCAGCCTGAACTAAGGGTTTAAAAAAAAATGTTTAACAAGCCTAAATAAGAATTCCAGAAAAAAAAGAGCAACTAAATTCTATGTAAATAAAAAAGAAAACAAAGTAAAAGAATAAACTCTGAATACAACAGAGTTTACAGCTAGGATCCAGATTTTACTGCAACGATCATTTAAAATAAATGTAAGGACCTAATTCTCAAATAATAGGGTAAGAAGAGTGTTAACCATCTCAGAGCTTCAACGAACAGTTACTGAGTAACCACTAAGTAACAAACCCTGGGCTAGGCCCCGGGGACATGGAGATAAAGGACAGAAAAAGTCACTGAGAACTCAGAGGGCAGCTAATGGTATTGACACAATATGACACAACTCTATGTGTGACAAAGGGAAGCTCAGAGTGAGTGCTTGAGGAGGGCATTAGGGAAGACATCCTTCCACAAGAATCACTTGGATCATATGACAAAGTTCGCTGGAAAATGGGGATGCGCACTGAGTAAGTTTAAAACACTAACCTGAACTGTGACTTAATGTCTTCAACGTCTTAAAAATAATGTACAGATGTTTGGTTTTTTGTCGGTGTGTGCTTTTATTTCTTCACTCACTTACTGCTGGCTCTTTTGCAGAACAGCATGGCTAAAGCTGCCACGAAAGAACTTGCCACACTGCACGGCACCAAGTACAAATATGGCCCAGGAGCTTCAACAATCTGTAAGTCTTGGCGTCAGAACTGTGCAAAGAATCCACCTGCTTAAAAGGCAACAAATGGTTCCCGGCGTCTTTCCTTTCTATCATTTAAAGCATGTGACTTTTGCCTGACAGTGAATTTTTTTATAAAATATGTAATCAGTTTCCTGTTCAGAAAAAAGGGGGAGAAATATCCCTTTCAGCCCACGGAAACATTTGCTCTTCGTAGACATCTATTGAGCGTCTACCACTTGCCAGGCCCTCAACAGATGCTAGGGGAGAAAGGAGAGAAGGATGGAGAGAAGGCAAGAGGGAAGGAGGAAGGAAGGAGGAGGACTGGAGCAACCTTCAAAGAACCCACAGCAGGGAAGCGGGGAGAGTAAACATTAATTGTCATACAGGAGCTAAGTGCTGCGATAGAAGGATGTCTAAGAAAAGAGCACACCCGAAGACTAACCACCCCACTCCACAGTATCAGGAATAAGTTCCCAGGATGATGACACAGAAGCTTCATCTGGAAGGACAATTGCTGGAGGAAAGTAACAGAGGGAAGGTTTTCCTGGCTAAACAGATGGCCGTTTCGAAAGGCTACTTCAGGCTCAGGCTATTTGCAAGGGATGCAAGCAAGTGGCAAAAGAGTTAGATAGGGGCTAGACCCCAGAGCCTTAGGGCTGCAGTTCGGATTTCACTGGGAAGGCGCATTCTGCAGGCCCCATTTTCAGTTTCTACATATATTTGCCTTTGCATGATTTCTTTCTGCCCCAGGTCTTAAAGGACCAGAAATACAAGCAAAAAAGGCCGGTCCCATCATCAAGGGGGCTTCAATGCAGTTGGAGAGGCTCCAATCCTGAGGGGTTTCTAAAAGCTTCATGTAGAATACAGTTTCCTGTATTCTTGTCCTTTATTAAACTTCTCTGTATCAGATGGGGTATACTATTTTCTTAAGGGGGTTCTATCAGAAATAACCCACAGTGACATTGCACCTATTCACATATTGTGAACTTCTTGTAGGTTTTCTTCAGGCAAGTTCAATGAGGTTTCTCCTTCCATTACAGTGTGAGTCCCTGGAGGGCAGGGGCCATGTCCTTCCTTTGTCCTAGCATCTCCAGAGTTGAGCACATGGCCTGCTGCTCAGTGAGAGCTGTACAACTGTTGACTGAATGAATGAATGAATGAACAAATGAGTGACTGAATAAATGAATGACATCATAACTGTCACCGAATGAATAACTGAAGGAATGCCTCATCTGTGCCAGGCCATATGCCAGACGCTGAAGAAACAAAAATGAAGGCACAGCCCTGCCCTCAAGCTGCTCCAGTTTCATCATTCAGCACAGTTTCAGCAGGGTTTGGAGTCCTCTCCTCTCACCAGTCATCATGCAGTTTTCCTTATTCTTCTAGGAGATACACATCCTTTTCCCAGAAACTGTATATATTTTGTAAACAGATTACACACTACATAGCACAGTTTACCTCAGCATACAAGCACTCTGAGAAGTTTTTTATTTTTTTATTTTTTTGCGGTACGCAGGCCTCTCACTGTTGTGGCCTCTCCCGTTGCGGAGCACAGGCTCTGGACGCGCAGGCTCAGCGGCCATGGCTCACAGGCCCAGCCGCTCCGTGGCATGTGGGATCTTCCTGGACCGGGGCACGAACCCGCTTCCCTTGCATTGGCAGGCGGACTCTCAACCACTGCGCCACCAGGGAAGCCCCTGAGAAGTTTATATATTACAAATTACATACTTCCTAGGGTATTAAACACATCACTCCCCCTAAGTAGACTTAGAGGTAAGATTGGGCAAATTTTTAAAACAGCCCCCATAGCTTTTGTGATCCAGGTTACTAGAAAATTTGCCTACCTATACTGTTTTGTGCAGTAAAACATTCGTAATTATAAAAGAAAGCTGGTGGCGTTTTGAAATCTCCTTTCTAGATGTAAAATTTTTCTTTCTTCTGTTTGCTTATTTCAGATCCTGCTGCTGGGGGCTCTGATGACTGGGCTTATGACGAAGGAATCAAATATTCCTTCACCTTTGAACTCCGGGATACAAGCAGATATGGCTTTGCCCTCCCTGAATCCCAGATCCGGCCAACCTGTGAGGAGACGATGCTGGCGATCAAATACATTACCGGCTATGTCCTGAAACATCTGTACTAGCCCAGAGCGCTAACAGCCTTATTTCTAAATGCTCACTCTTTGTTTCTTTTCTATCCTGAATTGTGACTTTTGTTTGCCTAGATGTTTTCCAGATCCTCCTCTTTCTTTTAAGATTCTGGGTCTATTAAACTACCTGGGTCTTTAATATTGATCATAATAAAAATGAACCATTACAACTGAAAAACCTGACAGACTGTCTACTTCTTTGGGGGAAAAAAGATGTGAACGAATGACTAAGGCAAGCCGTGCACAACCAATGATGTAGGTCAGCCGTACGGGAGTTAAAGTCCTTGGAGTGTTGTCAACCCTGGCAGACTGCAGACATGCACAGGTTACAGTGGGGTACTGATGAGGAAGAAGACATACAAGGGGAAATCCAGGACTGTAAAATGTGGTATAGGTGAAACGATCCAATCGTGGTTTAGCTTTCATCTCGGCTCACTCAAGTTATTTTCTGAGCTGTTTACCACATGCCAAGCACTTTGCTAAGCAATTGAGGACACAGCAATGAAAAAGAAAGAAAACATTTCTGCCCTCAATGGTTGTATAAGCCACTTGAGAAGATGGACATGAAACAAATAATTATTTAACTAATAATGTACTAATTCGTGATTTAATTTATATTAGCTATCTGACGTGGAGGAGGAAGCTCTCTCAGGAAGTGCTAAAGCCTGAAGAATGATTCACAGTTAGCTCGAAGAAGGGAGCACCCCTTCCAGGCCCTGTAACTATGCAGACGCTGTAAGAAGAAAGCAAGAGAGGGTGGAACTCAGAGAACTGAGGGAACAGGGGCATGTGAAAGGGCTGAGGAGGGAGTTGGGGATCATATCAGGCAGGGTTAGAGGTCATGTTAAGGATTTGGAACAACTGATCTAAGAACAATGAGAAGCCTTAGGAGACGGATCCAAAAAAATATTGCTGCAATTTGTGTCAAACAGTGTCCTGCCTATGGTTTCCTCTAGGAGTTTTATAGTATCCGGTCTTACATTTAGGTCTTTAATCCATTTCGAGTTTATTTTTCTATATGGTATTAGAGAATGTTCTAATTTCATTCTTTTACAAGTGGCTGTCCAGTTTTCCCAGCACCACTTACTGAAGAGACTGTCTTTTCCCCATTGTATATTCTTGCCTCCTTTGTCATAGATTAATAAGTAAAGGAAACCAAAGCAAAAATAAACAAATGGGACCTAATTAAATTTAAAAGCTTTTGCACAGCAAAGAAAACCACTGACAAAACAAAAAGGCAACCTACTGAGTGGGAGAAGATATTTGCAAATGATTTGACTGATGAGGGGTTAATACCTGACTTATATAAACAGCTCATACAACTCAACATCAAAAAAATAAACAACCGGATTAAAAAATGGGCAGAAAAGGGCTTCCCTGGTGGCGCAGTGGTTGGGAGTCCGCCTGCCGATGCAAGGGACGCGGGTTCGTGCCCCAGTCCGGGAGGATCCCGCGTGCCGCGGAGTGGCTGGGCCCGTGAGCCGTGGCTGCTGAGTCTGCGCGTCCGGAGCCTGTGCTCTGCGACAGGAGAGGCCACAGCAGTGAGAGGCCCGCGTGCCGCAAAAAAAATAAAAAATAAAAAAAAAAAATGGGCAGAAGAACTGAATAGACATTTTCCCAAAGGGAAAATGCAGATGGCCAACAGGCACATGAAAAGATGCTCTACATCGCTAATCATCAGGGAAATGCAAATCAAAACAACAACAAGATATCACCTCACACCTGTCAGAATGGCTATCAACAAAAAGAACACAAATAACAAATGTTGGTGAGGATGTGGAGAAAAGGGAACCCTCCTACACTATTGGTGGGAATGTAAATTGGTGCAGCCACTGTGGAAAACAGTATGGAAGTTTCTCAAAAAACTAAAAGTGGAACTACCATATGACCCAGCAATTCCACTCCTGGGTATATATCCAAAAAAATATAAACACTAATTTGAAATGATACATGCACCCCAATGTTCACAGCAGCATTATTTACAATTGCCAATATATGGAAGCAACATAAGTGTCCATCAACAGATGAATGGATGAAGAAGATATGGTACATAGATACAATGGAATACTACTCATTCATAAAAAAGAATGAAATTTTGCCATTTGCAGCAACATGGATGGACTAGGAGGGCATTATGCTGAGTGAAATAAGTCAGACAGAGAAAGACAAATACTGTACAATATCACTATATATGGAATCTAAAAAATACAACAAACTAGTGAATAAAAAAAAAACAGGCAGATTCACAGATATAGAGAACAAACCAGTGGTTACCAGTGGGGAGAGGGAATGTGGAAGGGGCAATATAGAGATAGGGGGAAAAAGGGGTTATTATGTGATTATATGAAATCATGTGTGTGAAACTTTTGAAAACTGTAAAGTACTATAGAATTTAAAGAATCTTTCATTCAATAAAAAAAGAGCAATGAGAAGCCACTAAATTGTAAATGACATGATAAGAGTTTTTTGTTTTTTTAAACACCAGCCAGGCTACGGTGTGGAAAGCAGACTGGAAGTGAAACAAGAAGGTGCCAGTGACTTGTATGTCAAACATGACCTGAAGTTTTCCAGAATTAAAACTAAACATGCTAGTAATGTTGGAGAGTACTGTGCAAAGTTCAAATTTTAAAATATAATAATATGTATTTAGATTATAATTTGGGGCATTGCTTACTTTAAAATCATAGAACAAAACATTACCTCATTGTTTTCCATGTAGATTCAAGGAAGAGAAGATTCCCTATCTAGCATAATATGTTGAAATATCTATAACAGTGTTCCATTCAAAAACAGAATCCATTAACGTCACAATGATCTGTTTGGAAGCTGTCAAGCCAAAGAATGATTAATTGCATTAATTGTCCACTAGATGGTAGCAGTGCAGCTGCTACAATTTGTCAGGCAACCATCTTCAAAATAATTTAGTAATATATCATTTAAATAGGCACAGAAAAACAGAGACCCTTAAGTGACAAAAAAGAAATTCCCGTAAATTCTTAAGCAGTATTGATGCTGATTTTTAAAACAGATGTAATTTAGGGAAATTATTGTTTCTTTCTCCCATTCTGTTTAAGTTATATCCATGTGAATTGCAAAGCTAACTCAACCATACTTACCTGAGTGAAGTTATCTTGCTGGAGGTGTATCATTCAACTCAGTTCCACAGGACACTGCCTTACCCTACCTCTAGCAGGTGCCATCGACTTCTATCTAAGGGATGCTGTGGCCCAAAGTTCAGTGCTTTAAAACAGAAATTAGGAATATACATGGGCTTTTCTAAAATTTCAAGGAATTTTTAAGAAGAATTAGAAACAGGAAAGCAAATAAAATCCATGTACCTGAGATTTCATGCACTGGAGACATTTTTGCTGTATCTCTTGCCAACTGAAAGTTAACAGCTAGCAGGCTAGCAGTGTCACTTGCCTGAGCTTCACCAAGAAAAAAGAGAAAAGAAGTTCTTGCTTTAGGCCTCTCCAGTGCAATATAGTACTTTATGCCTTCCTGCCCAGCTGACCAGAGACTCTGCTGCCTTGCGAGACCAGACATTGCCCAGCCTTGCCCACACAGGAGCCCCTGGCTGTGAGGGCACCTCTATTCTCCCTTTCTTTGGCTAATTCCCACCCTGAGAAGGACCTAGGACAGGCTCTAAGCTCCTTCAGTCCCTAACTCTCACCTCCCCAAAGCAGCAATTAACGAACAGCAGGGGCTCGGCCCCCTGGATCTTTCCTACCTCAAACAGTGTTGCTACAAAATAGCAAGACTGGTTTCCCAGTCTGGAATATGGGAGGTCTACATATCTAGAATCGCATCTCATGTGTTCACCTACTTTGCCAGATAACCTATATGCATTGGTCAAAGAGAGAATTTCAGGAGTAGAAGGAAGACGGAGGAACCATGATAGTTAATGATTTGGGGGCCAAAAGGGGTATTGATGAGCCTCTTAGGTCATCTCATTTGAGCAGGTAGTCACTCCCCCTCTAGCCAGGTCTGACACTGCCTGTATCACTCACCCACGTCTCTGTCCAGAAATGCCACCTTTCCTGAAACTAATAAAAGACAAGTTTCTCTCCAGCATTTTCCAGGGCAGTTTAATTTCAATGTTAAAAAATCCAATATCCGTAACTAAAGGCAACAAATTTTCCTTTCAACATATTCTTTATGAGACATCTAAAGGTATTCCAGAAGTTTACTATATTTGATTTGAAGATAGAGAATTATCTGAAAGATTGTAGTAAATCATAAGAGAACTTTCACTTCCATTTTCTAGGACATTTCTTTTATAGTGATAAGGTTTGAAAAATATGCAGAAAAGCATAGTTTAAAAAATACAGTGGTATTTTTAACTGTGTCTAGACATACAAAAATCTGAGGAGTGCAAAGATCCAGAAAGATGGAAAATTATTGTCGTGTGAGGCATTCAACTTTAAATATTTTTAAATAGATTAAATTAACCTATGAAACATCACACCATCTTACATAGTCAATCCTAAAATGATATGGTGTCTAACACCTATTCATCCTACTCCATACATATGCCAAGACCTTTCATAAATCTTGATTCAGTAATACAAGGTTTTACTGAACTATGCCTGCTAAGAAACCATACTTGTTCTGAGAAAGAGCTCCAAAATATTCTTGAAATCCATCTATTGAATTGTTTTTCAGGGGCTAAATAGATTGGGGAGGGGTGGGAGGTCTTAAAGCATCATATGTGTATGTCCTATTCCAGAAACAAGGAACTGTCAATATGCAACAGATATTAAGAAGTCAAAGATTATTTATTATCAAAGTTTTATCTTGAGAAATACCAGGATCCTTCAAACATTTACTTAGATACCCAAATAAAAGTGCCCTTCCAGGCTTCCCTGGTGGCACCGTGGTTGAGGGTCCGCCTGCCGATGCAGGGGACACGGATTCGTGCCCCGGTCCGGGAGGATCCCACATGCCGCGGAGAGGCTGGGCCCGTGAGCCATGGCCACTGAGCCTGCGCGTCCGGAGCCTGTGCTCCGCAACGGGAGAGGCCACAACAGTTGAGAGGCCCGCGTACCACAAAAAAAAAAAATAAGTGTCCTTCCTAGCTGACCTGAAAAACAGACACACAAGTCTTCTCTATACAGCTTTAAAAGTAGTCACACAGAAAAAAGCTTTAGCATGGAAAATATATCAGAATGCTAGAATTAAGAGTGACTTCTATTTTCTTCCTTCAACTTTTCCATATTTTGCTAAATTATTTTCAATGGGCATTTATTACTTTTAGAATCCAAACAAAATTCCAAAAAGCAAAACTATAACAAAATTTTTTTTTCTTTAAGCAGTCCACATTAAACCAAATACAGAGAGATATTTTGGCCTTACAGGACAACAGCTACCACTTTAACCTACCACATGATACATGTTGATACTCATCAGTTCTGCAGCCTGACAGTGGCCAGCAAGTGTGTTTACAGAACTTGACAATTGTATTAACTGCTTAGAGAACACAGGCATGTTTTTTGTACCTACCATCCACCAAGTCCCTTACATATGCATCTCACTTAGCCCTCACAGCCAGTTGTTAGAGTCCCATGTGCATCCCTATTTTACAGATGAGGAAACCAAGGCCTGGAATGACTAGGCAGCCTGCTCAAGGTAAAGTAGCTAGTGTCTGGGAGCCACCCTGAGGTTACGTTTGTCTAACTCCAAAGTCAAGTTCTTCCTTTTCCTCTGTACTCCTGCCAAGCGCCCCCTTAGAATCAACAGAGCAAGAATTTGCCTTGGGATTTTCTAGTGCTGATAAGCTTGTCCAATGTCAAGAACATGAAGGCATCTGTAAACCCCTCCACTTCCTTACCTGCAGGGTTGCAGCAAGGGAACCCTCTTGGGGGACCGATCACATTGCACATCTATCAGGTGGAGAGGAATGAAGCTATCGCTGCTATACATGTAACAGGGGCATCTCCCCAACAGTATTATTTTGATAATAAAAATATACAACTATGACTCTGAGAAGTTTCATGTATGACCATCTATACATGAAGAGGTAGGTTTAAAGGAAATTCTAATAAGTTATCTGATTAAATTCACTCAGTATATTAGGTTACCTATAATTCTGGGTAAAAGTGTTGCCTTCTCCCAAATAATCCATAATTAACTGAGTTTTGTTCAAGATTAAAGACCTCCCCCCAAGACACTGTTTAAAATGGTTTATAAATGACCCTCAGTAATTCAACTTTCAAAAAGCATTTACTGGGCACCTACAGCATCTAGACCCTGAAGAGAGCAGCCCATGAACAAACATTTGAGCAACCACATTATCTTGCCCTCTAAATGTCCTCAAGTTGCTTTACGAATAGGGGTTCCCCCTGAGGACAGAGGGAGGGAAACAGGAAAGGAGTGGGGATGTGAGTAATTTAGCAATTTCTGTAATGTTTACTTCTTTACCAAGAGAGGTACCGAGAAACGATGGCAAAAGTATAAAATCTAGACAGTGAACATACCAATGTTTTCCAGATTACTTACAGTACTTTTACTATATTCAAAATAATTTGTAATCAAAAGTTCTTATTTTAACAATTTACAATGTAGCTTCAAAAACATATGTTTTAGAGGGGTGGGAAAGGGAGGGTGGGTGGGAGGGAGATGCAAGAAGGAAGAGATATGGGGATATATGTATATGTATAGCTGATTCACTTTGTTATAGAGCAGAAACTAACACACCATTGTAAAGCAATTACACTCCGATAAAGATGTTAAAAAAAAAAAAGGTTTGCTATTAAGGACCACCCATCAGGGCTCTGTGGCCAGATACCCAAACTCATCTCGGGTTCCAAGTGCAAATTTAAACCGAGTCCTTCCATCCTTCAATTCAAGCATATGGTAGAGTAGTATTTTAGAACAAAGAACTGGGTTCAAATCTCAACATACTAGCTCTGCTTCCTTGGGCAAGTTATTTGCTAAACAAGGAATCTGCCTCTCATCTCATCTGTAAAATGGGTATTCCCAATTGTAAAAGGTATACGAGTAGCATGGAATTCACCTGTCACAAAATGGGCATTTAGTATTAGTGTTGCCACCCTACTCCCCTCCCCAACTAGAAAATATGGTGGGGGGGGGCATTTCATCCACCAGAACCCTAAGAGGAAATGACCTTCTCCTCCAGACAAGAGCTGAGGCATAGAACTGGCAGAGGGGCTTGGGACAGGCAAGGAAGAACCATGAGGTTCATCCTGCCTCTGGTTTGATCGCTGTCGCCCTTGCAATTGCTCCTGTCGCTTTGACAGGTGAATCTTGCCGCCCTGCGTTCCAGACTCCATGTGGGAAGAGGATTATGAAACGCTTCTTTACAGTTTACAGGTTTCATCTTTTGTATTCTTAAAGGGAGAAGGTGCTACGTGTGAAGCCCCAGGATGAAAAACAAGCAAACATCATAAAGGACTTGGCCAAAACCAACCAGGTAAAGCAAATAGAGGGTTTTTTTTTTCTCTTTTTTTTATTAGTTTCTGCTTTATAAAAAAGTGAATCAGTCATACATATACATCTGTTCCCACATCCCTTCCCTCATGCATCTCCCTCCCTCCCACCCTCCCCATCCCACCCCTCCAGGCAGTCACAAAGCACCGAGCTGATCTCCCTGTGCTCTGCGGCTGCTTCCCACTATCTATCTACCTTATGTTTGGTACTGTATATATGTCCATGCCTCTCTTTCGCTTTGTCACAGCTTACCCTTCCCCCTCCCCATATCCTCAAGTCCATTCTCAAGTAGGTCTGTGTCTTTATTCCCGTTTTACCCCTAGGTTCTTCATGACATTTTTTTTTTAAATTCCGTATATATGTGTTAGCATACGGTATTTGTCTTTCTCTTTCTGACTTACTTCACTCTGTATGACAGACTCTAGGTCTATCCACCTCATTACAAATAGCTCAGTTTCGTTTCTTTTTATGGCTGAGTAATATTCCATTGTATATATGTGCCACATCTTCTTTATCCATTCATCCGATGATGGACACTTAGGTTGTTTCCAGCTCCAGGCTATTGTGAATAGAGCTGCAATGAACATTTTGGTACATGTCTCTTTTTGAATTATGGTTTTCTCAGGGTATATGCCTAGTAGTGGGATTGCTGGGTCATATGGTAGTTCTATTTTTAGTTTTTTAAGGAACCTCCATACTGTTCTCCATAGTGGCTGTACCATTCACATTCCCACCAGCAGTGCAAGAGTGTTCCCTTTTCTCCACACCCTCTCCAGCATTTATTTTCTGTTCCCTAAAACCTGCTTCTTTTGTCTTTTATTTTCAATGCCCACGGAGCTACCAAAGACAAAGAGAGGGGGAAGTGACAGGAGCTACTTGGATAATTCAGCCAGTTGCCAGTACTTCCCTTGTTTTTATTTATTTTTCCCCAAATTACCACTTCTGTTTTCCCACCCAAAAGCTTTGCAAACAACAGCTTTTTCTAGGTGAAAGTGTGAAACAGGGAGATGCTCCTGACACCTTTATCCTGGCCTCTTCTCCCTCCCTGCTGGTAGTGCCTTGCCTGCTCCATTCTCCTCACTCCCACACTGATCTGTACCAGTGGCATAATTTCTGTCAAAATTACGATAACATCAAGGTACTGGTTACCTGATAACAGCAATGCACTGGTTGATAATATCAAGATGTGACCCTTTCCAAGAGCAGGTCCACTGTGAAAGAAAACTCTTGAAGTTAGATCCGTCTTTTAAAATCCAGTGGGCTAAAGTTATCATTTTCTCAGTTATTCAGCTGCTCCTATGCACAAGACACACCGTGCCAGCCACCTTACGTACATCGTTTCAAATTCTCCATCAGACTTGCAATGTCAGTGTCCAAATGGAACTTGTTGAAAACAATAACTTAAGTTCAAAGACAGTAAATTAAATGACCAAGATGACATATCAAATTTAAAGCCAGAATGGAATCTGAGACCTAGTCAGATACCCCCTTATCTCCACATCAAATCAATCAAAAGTTCTTCCTGTACTGATTCCCAAACGGTTTTCACATCCATACTCTCCTCTTCATTCCTCTGTCACTGCCAAATTCACGTCTGCCCTACCTTTTACAGGGACGATTTCAATAGACAATTACAGTTTGTCTCGTGTTCAGGGGTCTAGCCCTGCCTCCCACAAAGCCAAGTCCTCATGGCACCCTGCTTGCTCTCTAGCTGGACAACTGCATTCCTCCACTTGAAGCTTTTTAATGAGAGGCAGCCTAGTCTGGAAAGAGCATGGTCTTCAGAGGTTCCAACCCCAGCTCTACCCTAGCTCTGTGTCCTTATACAAGTTACTTAACCTCTCTGGGACTCAATTTCCTCCTCTGTAAAGTGGGGGTAACAATCACACGTACTTTCTAACGTTGTTGTAAAGACTAAATGAGCTAATATTTGGGTAATGCTCAGAAGTGGGCCTGGCCGTAGTAAGCACCGTAGAAGCATCTTCTGTTGGGATCAGGGTGCTATTCCAAGCACTTCATAATCTCCAACCTCTGCACTCCACCCTCTCTCTCACCCTTCAAGCACCATAAACACCAAAAACTCACCCACTTTGGCCCTACCTTTTCTCAGGAGGAAGGCACTTCCCTCTTTACTTGGCTCACTGCTGTTTATTCTTCAAGACCCAGCTCAGGGGCTTCCCTGGTGGCGCAGTGGTTGAGAGTCCGCCTGCCAATGCAGGGGACGTGGGTTCGTGCCCCGGTCCGGGAAGATCCCACATGCGGCTGGGCCCGTGAGCCATGGCCGCTGAGCCTGCGCGTCCGGAGCCTGTGCTCTGCAACGGGAGAGGCCACAACAGTGAGAGGCCCACGTACCGCAAAAAAAAAAAAAAAAAAAAAAAAAGACCCAGCTCAGGCAGTATCTCCTGGAGGAATTCCTTCTCTGTTCATCAACTCTCATGACCCAGTTCGGGTTGCCTGTCGTGCTCCTAGAACACGTGTGCTTGCCTCTGGCATTGGTCAGCGTGTTGGAAGTGCATATATGGCTCTGCCTCCCACACTGAACTTCTTGCTTCTCTTTTCTTAACCTCTACAACCTGGCACCCAGCTCTGG
This sequence comes from Hyperoodon ampullatus, assembly GCF_949752795.1. Taxonomy (NCBI): domain Eukaryota; kingdom Metazoa; phylum Chordata; class Mammalia; order Artiodactyla; family Ziphiidae; genus Hyperoodon; species Hyperoodon ampullatus. The sequence continues at coordinate 14,952,996 of NC_136918.1, forward strand.
GCCTGGTGCTTAGTAAATGCTCATGAAGGTTCACTGAGCCCTAACTCTTGTACTACATTACCCTGTTGGAACAGAGAGATTGCTATTGTGATTAGAGGGCCCTACCTTTACATCCCACGTTACATCGCTCACATGTCTAATTCAGGCTGTAGCTTCCTGATCCAAATAAGCCAATAAATATTGGTTGGTTCACTGCAGCCCCCTATTGGCACATAACTGATTGACCTAGAGGTAGAGAGGAAGTCAATCACAAAACAGCCAGGTAGATTTAGACACGCCCGCAAGCTTGGCATGATGGGTAGAAAGGGAGCACTTTCTCTACATTTCCAAGGTTGGGAAATTATACTTCGTTGGGTTTCACAATTGAGTATGATTTTGAAGAACACGAATTGGAATCTTCTTAAATTACTTTAATCTGAATGCTATCTTTATAGTCCCATTCACCAAATTTCTGAAAGTCTCAGCTAGAGGAAGATAAAGAGAAGGGAATCAGCGGTTGCTAAATGCCTGCATGGCCCACATGTCACAACTGTTTCACAATCTTCACAACACTCCCAATGGAGGACTGTTGGCCCCTTTTTTAGGGGCGAGGACTGAAACTCAAAGAGTTTTAGTAATTTGCCCAAGGACATACTGCTAGAAAAATGACATGGCTAGAGATTATGCTTTCATTGGACACAAACCTTCCAGGAATTCCAGAGTTTACTGGGACATGTGGTTCTGAGGCCTGACTCAGGGGCAGGGGAGGGTGATGCCATATATTAATCCATAGTCCCAATTAGAGACAGATGCTGGGGCTAAATCAGTGGTGAAACAACTCCAATTGGCCCCAAGATGGTAGAAGCAAACGGATTAACCAAAAGCTGCTCATTCTTTTTGCAACTGTATATACTATGTCCTAAAAAAGTGATCAGTACAATAGTTTTTTTTCCCACTCCCTAATAGTCAACAGTTCTTAAATACATTTGCAAAAATCTCATAGGTTTATTAAGAGAAGAGTCCATACTGCAGTCACGTTGAACCTCAAATTCCTTTCACTGTGTATGACACAGAGTCATTTCTTTTTTTTTTTTTTTTTTTTTTTTTTTTTTTTTTTTCATTCATTCAAATATTTATTCAGCGCTTTCTATGTGCCAAACTCTGTGCTAAGTACTGTAGATAAAATTGACAAACAAGAGCAGCCATGGTGTGTGCCCTCATATAGGTTTACAGACTTGTTGGGGAGAATAGACATTAATCCAATATTTATAAATTGAGAGAGAGAGAGAGAGCAGAGCGCCAGAGAGACACCACTGTGGTGTGTGCTCTGAAGGAGAAGTATCCAGTGCTGTCAGAGGGATATAAACTGGTTAGGGTGGTCAGAGAAGGATTCCTGGGGAAGTAACAACCTCAAGTTTGTTAAAAAAAAAAAAAAATACTAGGGTTTGGCGGGGAAGGAGAACATTCCAGTTCTTCTGCTAATGGACTTTAGCAAGAGGGAGCAACATAAGAATAAATGCCTAGTTTATTTCAAAATTAAGTTTTATGCTTAACTAATTCATTCATAAAGCAGCCCACTATGTGCTAGATGCTGGGCAGAATCCCAGTTTAGAAGTTACAGACCCTGTCCTGAAGAAGATCTATCGAAAGAGGTCCAAACCCACCAAAGGTTTTTATTAAATTCCTCCTCCGTGCCAGATGCCTTCCCTTTGCTATTTAACACTAAGAGGTTGCTACTGTTATTCCCATTTTACAGATGGGGAAACAGATTGAGACAGTTAACTTACAGGGTCACAGGCCCAACCTGCTAGTTACATCTCTATTGATTGCCAAGCCATGAACTTTTCATATAACACAGTGCCTCTAATCAGAACCCTGTATGAGAACTTACCCGGGAGGATTTTGGGTGTCAGCCTACTGTTCTCCCTTCAGTAAGAGTTCTATTTAGACTTGAACTGGGGGTCAACTATGGGTTGTGTGTGTGCAACCATAAATACGCGCAGTTTAAAATTTTCACTAAAAGTAATGTGTGCGCAGGCACGCGCGCACGCACACACACACACACAGGGATCATCTTTAAATGGTCCAGATATAAAAAGGCATCCAGTCCTAAACCATGAGGAACATAATTTTAATCTTACTTTGTTGGCTCTGACTGCCCTTTAGGATCTCAAAAATGTGCAGGTCATCATAATAAACATCAGTTATCACAATATGGCTTGATTTGCTACTTAACAAACACAAAATGGAGTGTTACCAAGTCATAAAAATGCCAATATTTTAAACCCATCAAGGTGTCTAATTATCACTTTAATGAGTTTAAGGGCTTGTCAAACTGTGTTCCATAAGAAACTGAGTTCTACAAAAAGTCAAGATTTGGAACCAGAGGGGTGAAAAATTATATGTGGTCAAATAAACTTGAGGAACATCTTATTTTATTTTTTTAACTTAGTTTTTATTTTATATTGAGGAATAGTTGATTTAAAATGTTGTGTTAGTTTCAGGTGTGCAACAAAGTGGTTCAGTTGTACATATACATATATCTATTCTTTTTCAGATTCTTTTCCCATAGTAGGTTATTACAGAATATTTTTTTTTTTTTTTTTTTTGCTTTATCACAAATTTAATCAGTTATATGTATACATATGTTCCCATATCCCCTCCCTTTTGCGTCTCCCTCCCACCCTCCCTATCCCACCCCTCCAGGCGGTCACAAAGCACCGAGCTGATCTCCCTGTGCTATGCGGCTGCTTCCCACTAGCTATCTACCTTACGTTTGGTAGTGTATATATGTCCATGCCGCTCTTTCACTTTGTCACAGCTTACCCTTCCCCCTCCCCATATCCTCAAGTCCATTCTCTAGTAGGTCTGTGTCTTTATTCCTGTCTTACCCCTATGTTCTTCATGACCTTTTTTTTTCTTAAATTCCATATATATGTGTCAGCATACAGTATTTGTCTTTCTCTTTCTGACTTACTTCACTCTGTATGACAGACTCTAGGTCCATCCACCTCATTACAAATAGTTCAATTTCATTTCTTTTTATGGCTGAGTAATATTCCATTGTACGTATGTGCCACATCTTCTTTACCCATTCATCCGATGATGGACACTTAGGTTGTTTCCATCTCCGGGCTATTGTAAATAGGGCTGCTATGAACATTTTGGTACATGTCTCTTTTTGAATTATGGTTTCCTCAGGGTATATGCCCAGTAGTGGGATTGCAGGGTCATATGGTAGTTCTATTTGTAGTTTTTTAAGGAACCTCCATACCGTTCTCCATAGTGGCTGTACCAATTCACATTCCCACCAGCAGTGCAAGAGTGTTCCCTTTTTTCCACACCCTCTCCAGCATTTATTGTTTCTAGATTTTTTGATGATGGCCATTCTGACTGGCGTGAGATGATATCTCATTGTAGTTTTGATTTGCATTTCTCTAATTAGTAAAGATGTTGAGCATCCTTTCATGTGTTTGTTGGCAGTCTGTATATCTTCTGTGGAGAAATGTCTATTTAGGTCTTCTGCCCATTTTTGGATTGGGTTGTTTGTTTTTTTGTTATTGAGCTGCATGAGCTGCTTATAAATTTTGGAGATTAATCCTTTGTCAGTTGCTTCATTTGCAAATATTTTCTCCCATTCTGAGGGTTGTCTTTTGGTCTTGTTTATGGTTTCCTTTGCTGTGCAAAAGCTTTTAAGTTTCATTAGGTCCCATGTGTTTATTTTTGTCTTTATTTCCATTTCTCTAGGAGGTGGGTCAAAAAGGATCTTGCTGTGATTTATGTCATAGAGTGTTCTGCCTATGTTTTCCTCTAAGAGTTTGATAGTGTCTGGCCTTACATTTAGGTCTTTAATCCATTTTGAGCTTATTTTTGTGTATGGTGTTAGGGAGTGATCGAATCTCATACTTTTACATGTCCCTGTCCAGTTTTCCCAACACCACTTATTAAAGAGACTGTCCTTTCTCCACTGTACATTCCTGCCTCCTTTATCAAAGATAAGGTGACCATATGTCCGTGGGTTTATCTCTGGGCTTTCTATCCTGTTCCATTGATCTATCTTTCTGTTTCTGTGCCAGTACCATACTGTCTTGATTACTGCAGCTTTGTAGTATAGTCTGAAGTCAGGGAGCCTGATTCCTCCAGCTCCATTTTTCGTTCTCAAGATTGCTTTGGCTATTCGGGGTCTTTTGTGTTTCCATACAAATTGTGAAATTTTTTGTTCTAGTTCTGTGAAAAATGCCAGTGGTATTTTGATAGGGATTGCATTGAATCTGTAGATTGCTTTGGGTAGTAGAGTCATTTTCACAATGTTGATTCTTCCAATCCAAGAACATGGTACATCTCTCCATCTATTTGTATCATCTTTAATTTCTTTCATCAGTGTCTTATAATTTTCTGCATACAGGTCTTTTGTCTCCTTAGGTAGGTTTATTCCTAGATATTTTATTCTTTTTGTTGCAATGGTAAATGGGAGTGTTTCCTTGATTTCACTTTCAGATTTTTCATCATTAGTATATAGGAATGCCAGAGATTTCTGTGCATTAATTTTGTATCCTGCAACTTTACCAAATTCATTGATTAGCTCTAGTAGTTTTCTGGTAGCATCTTTAGGATTCTCTATGTATAGTATCATGTCATCTGCAAACAGTGACAGCTTTACTTCTTCTTTTCCAATTTGGATTCCTTTTATTTGCTTTTCTTCTCTGATTGCTGTGGCTAAAACTTCCAAAACTAGGTTGAATAAGAGTGGTGAGAGTGGGCAACCTTGTCTTGTTCCTGATCTTAGTGGAAATGGTTTCAGTTTTTCACCATTGAGGACGATGCTGGCTGTGGGTTTGTCATATATGGCCTTTATTATGTTGAGGAAAGTTCCCTCTATGCCTACTTTCTGCAGGGTTTTTATCATGAATGGGTGTTGAATTTTGTCGAAAGCTTTCTCTGCATCTATTGAGATGATCATATGGTTTTTCTCCTTCAATTTGTTAATATGGTGTATCACGTTGATTGATTTGCGTATATTGAAGAATCCTTGCATTCCTGGGATAAACCCCACTTGATCATGGTGTATGATCCTTTTAATGTGCTGTTGGATTCTGTTTGCTAGTATTTTGTTGAGGATTTTTGCATCTATGTTCATCAGTGATATTGGCCTGTAGTTTTCTTTCTTTGTGACATCCTTGTCTGGTTTTGGTATCAAGGTGATGGTGGCCTCGTAGAATGAGTTTGGGAGTGTTCCTCCCTCTGCTATATTTTGGAAGAGTTTGAGAAGGATAGGCGTTAGCTCTTCTCTAAATGCTTGATAGAATTCGCCTGTGAAGCCATCTGGTCCTGGGCTTTTGTTTGTTGGAAGATTTTTTATCACAGTTTCAATTTCAGTGCTTGTGATTGGTCTGTTCATATGTTCTATTTCTTCCTGATTCAGTCTTGGCAGGTTGTGCATTTCTAAGAATTTGTCCATTTCTTCCAGGTTGTCCATTTTATTGGCATAGAGTTGCTTATAGTAATCTCTCACGATCTTTTGTATTTCTGCAGTGTCAGTTGTTACTTCTCCTTTTTCATTTCTAATTCTATTGATTTGAGTCTTCTCCCTTTTTTTCTTGATGAGTCTGGCTAATGGTTTATCAATTTTGTTTATCTTCTCAAAGAACCAGCTTTTAGTTTTATTGATCTTTGCTATTGTTTCCTTCATTTCTTTTTCATTTATTTCTGATCTGATTTTTATGATTTCTTTCCTTCTGCTAACTTTGGGATGTTTTTGTTCTTCTTTCTCTAATTGCTTTAGGTGCAAGGTTAGGTTGTTTAGTCGAGATATTTCCTGTTTCTTAAGGTGGGATTGTATTGCTATAAACTTCCCTCTTAGAACTGCTTTTGCTGCATCCCATAGGTTTTGGGTCGTCGTGTCTCCATTGTCATTTGTTTCTAGGTATTTTTTTATTTCCTCTTTGATTTCTTCAGTGATCACTTCGTTATTAAGTAATGTATTGTTTAGCCTCCATGTGTTTGTATTTTTTATAGCTCTTTTCCTGTAATTGATATCTAGTCTCATAGCATTGTGGTCAGAAAAGATACTTGATACAATTTCAATTTTCTTAAATTTACCAAGGCTTGATTTGTGACCCAAGATATGATCTATCCTGGAGAATGTTCCATGAGCACTTGAGAAAAATGTGTATTCTGTTGTTTTTGGATGGAATGTCCTATAAATATCAACTAAGTCCATCTTGTTTAATGTATCATTTAAAGCTTGTGTTTCCTTATTTATTTTCATTTTGGATGATCTGTCCATTGGTGAAAGTGGGGTGTTAAAGTCCCCTACTATGATTGTGTTACTGTCGATTTCTCCTTTTATGGCTGTTAGTGTTTGCCTTATGTATTGAGGTGCTCCTATGTTGGGTGCATAAATATTTACAATTGTTATATCTTCTTCTTGGATCGATCCCTTGATCATTATGTAGTGTCCTTCTTTGTCTCTTCTAGTAGTCTTTATTTTAAAGTCTATTTTGTCTGATATGAGAATTGCTACTCCAGCTTTCTTTTGGTTTCCATTTGCATGGAATATCTTTTTCCATCCCCTTACTTTCAGTCTGTATGTGTCTCTAGGTCTGAAGTGGGTCTCTTGTAGACAGCATATATATGGGTCTTGTTTTTGTATCCATTCAGCCAATCTGTGTCTTTTGGTGGGAGCGTTTAGTCCATTTACATTTAAGGTAATTATCGATATGTATGTTCCTATTCCCATTTTCTTAATTGTTTTGGGTTCGTTATTGTAGGTCTTTTCCTTCTGTTGTGTTTCTTGCCTAGAGAAGTTCCTTTAGCATTTGTTGTAAAGCTGGTTTGGTGGTGCTGAACTCTCTCAGCTTTTGCTTGTCTGTAAACGTTTTAATTTCTCCATCAAATCTGAATGAGATCCTTGCTGGGTAGAGTAATCTTGGTTGCAGGTTTCTCTCCTTCATCACTTTAATTATGTCCTGCCACTCCCTTCTGGCTTGTAGAGTTTCTGCTGAGAGATCAGCTGTTATCCTGATGGGGATTCCCTTGTGTGTTATTTGTTGTTTTTGCCTTGCTGCTTTTAATATGATTTCTTTGTGTTTAATTTTTGACAGTTTGATTAATATGTGTCTTGGCGTATTTCTCCTTGGATTTATTCTGTATGGGACTCTCTGTGCTTCTTGGACTTGATTAACTATTTCCTTTCCCATATTAGGGAAGTTTTCAACTATAATCTCTTCAAATATTTTCTCAGTCCCTTTCTTTTTCTCTTCTTCTTCTGGAACCCCTATAATTCGAATGTTGGTGCGTTTAATGTTGTCCCAGAGGTCTCTGAGACTGTCCTCTGTTCTTTTCATTCTTTTCTCTTTATTTTGCTCTGCATTAGTTATTTCCACTATTTTATCTTCCACCTCACTTATCCGTTCTTCTGCCTCAGTTATTCTGCTATTGATCCCATCTAGAGTATTTTTCATTTCATTTATTGTGTTTTTAATCGATGCTTGATTCATCTTTAGTTCTACTAGGTCCTTGTTAACTGTTTCTTGCATTTTGTCTATTCTATTTCCAAGATTTTGGATCATCTTTACTATCATTATTCTGAATTCTTTTTCAGATAGACTGCCTATTACCTCTTCATTTGTTAGGTCTGGTGGGTTTTTATCTTGCTCCTTCTCCTGCTGTGTGTTTTTCTGTCTTCTCATTTTGCTTATGTTACTGTGTTTGGGGTCTCCTTTTTGCCGGCTGCAGGTTCGTAGTTCCTGTTGTTTTTGGTGTCTGTCCCCAGTGGCTAAGGTTGGTTTAGTGGGTTGTGTAGGTTTCCTGGTCGAGGGGACTAGTGCCTGTGTTCTGGTGGATGAGGCTGGATCTTGTCTTTCTGGTGGGCAGGTCCACGTCTGGTGGTGTGTTTTGGGGTGTCTGCAGACTTTTTATGATTTTAGGCCACCTCTCTGCTAATGGGTGGCGTTGTGTTCCTGTCTTGCTAGTTGTTTGGCATAGGGTGTCCAGCACTGTAGCTTGCTGGTCGTTGAGTGAAGCTGGGTGCTGGTGTTGAGATGGAGATCTCTGGAAGATTTTCGCCGTTTGATATTATGTGGAGCTGGGAGGTCTCTTGTGGACCAGTGTCCTGAAGTTGGCTCTCCCACCTCAGAGGCACAGTACTGACTCCTGGCTCCTCAATTTGGGATGATTTGTTGTCTATTCATGTATTCCACAGATGCAGGGTACATCAAGTTGATTGTGGAGCTTTAATCCGCTGCTTCTGAGGCTGCTGGGAGAGGTTTCCCTTTCTCTTCTTTGTTCTCACAGCTCCCGGGTCTCAGCTTTGGATTTGGCCCCGCCTCTGCGTGTAGGTCGCCGGAGGGCGTCTGTTCTTCGCTCAGACAGGAAAGGGTTAAAGGAGCAGCCTCTTCGGGAACTCTGGCTCACTCAGGCCGGGCGGGCGGGAGGGAGGGGCACGGAGTGCGGGGCGAGCCTGCAGCGGCAGAGGTCGGCGTGACGTTGCACCAGCCCGAGGCGCGCCGTGCGTTCTCCCAGGGAAGCCGCCCCTGGATCCCGGGACCCCGGCAGTGGCGGGCTGCTCAGGCTCCCGGAAGGGCGGTGTGGACAGTGACCTGCGCTCGCACACGGGCTTCTTGGCGGCGGCAGCAGCAGCCCCAGCGTCCCACGCCCGTCACTGGGCTCCGCGCTTTCAGTCGCGACTCGCGCCCGTCTGTGGAGCCCCTTTAAGCAGCGCTCTTAATCCCCTCTCCTCGCGCAGCAGGAAACCAAGAGGGAAGAACAAGTCTCTTGCCTCTTCGGCAGCTCCAGAGTTTTCCCGGACTCCCTCCCGGCTAGCTGTGGCACATTAGCCCCCTTCAGGCTGAGTTCTCGCCGCCAGCCCCAGTCCTCTCCCTGCGCTCTGACCGAAGCCCAAGCCTCAGCTTCCAGCGCCGCCCGCCCCGGCGGGCGAGCAGACAAGCCTCTCGGGCTGGTGAGTGCCGCTCGGCACCGATCCTCTGTGCGGGAATCTCTCCGCTTTGCCCTACCCAGGTATGTGGGGAGTTTCTTGCCTTTTGGGAGGTCTGGGGTCTTCTGCCAGCGTTCAGTAGGTGTTCTGTAGGAGTTGTTCCACGTGTAGCTGTATTTCTGGTGTATCCGTGAGGAGGAAGGTGATCTCCGCGTCTTACTCTTCCGCCATCTTACCCGGAAGTCCCCAGAGTCATTTCTTAATAAATATGTGTTGGGTGAGCAAATAAACAACTGCGACTAACACTGAACTCATCTGCACAGCTTGACTTCTGGTATCCAGACATCAGCCACCATGTAGCTGCTAACATGACAGTAGATTTCAGAATTAGTGAAAAGGAATTCCAGTCCGTTCAGGCTGCCTTGGATCAAAATAGAATGCACTATGAGTAAGTCCTATGCAAATATTCAAATGTGCTAGAGACTCAAAGTCTTGGAGTCTTGAAAGTGAAAGGCAACTGTAATTTTTAAATTGGGCCCCCCAAAATGAAAGCTCTATCTATGAGATAAAATTTATAGTTACTTCCAAACAGACCATGGAGGCCTGCTTATAAAAGTGATGAGCTCAAAGCTGGCCACTCAACGTCTATCTTACGTTTGCTATGATCTGCAAGAACGACAATTACGATACCTGCCATCTCTACAACTCAGCCCCTGGTAAGGACAGTGTGCACGTGATCAGGCATGGACGGTTTGGTCACACTCGTCACCCCTGCCAGGTAATCAACCCAGAGCTCAGCACTACTGATGACTACCAGCACCACATTCTTGTACTTGAATTCTCCTGATACATAAGAGGAGACCCTAACAATGTTCATCCTTGAGTCAGAGATGTAGGAATGTAAAATACATAATAAATAAATAATTCTTTATGCAAGAAATCCTTCCTCAGAGAAAGCAAAAACAATGCAGTAAAATACGACAAATCTAAGAGGAGAGAATTCTCGAATGGCCGAAGATGCAGAAATGAGTCGCTGTGGTCCCACAGAGAAATAAAAGGAAATTGGAACTTAACACTAACCATGGGTCATGCACACGCAGTCTGGGCCCCGGGGCAACAAATAAGCAGGGAGCCCAGAGATGAATATCACAAATCAATATACAATATAGAAAACAAAATGTGTTTTTATACTTTAAAGTATTTAGCAATTTGATGTACTAAGGGGTCCTGTACTCCCCCAGCCCTTGTCATTCCAGTAGTCCCCTTTATTAAGAAACCCCCCACTCAAAACTGCTAAACACCAGTTCTTTCTTTTTGACTTGCTATTTCATGCCTCTGCTACCTAACTTTGTGCTGTAACTCAAAAGGCCTTCTACTTCTGGCTCAGACAAAGATCCTATAATGTCATATTACAGAGCAGGATTTATTGCAGCTCATCATGACTTGACTGTATTTATTATATTGCTTCAATATTCCTAGTAAATATAAATACTATTGAAGTGAAGGAAACACATACATAGACAAGTAAACAAAAAATATTCCTGTCTATGGCTTAATGGCTTAAAGTCACAGGCTATTATGTGTGATTGTTTTTATCACTGTCTTTGTTTTTGTTGTTGTTTCAAGAGGACTGTAAAACAAATGTAGAAGTTAATATATGGGGAGAACATATTCAAAATTAACTTATACCAGCATTTAAACCTTTTTAATTAATATACTGATATATGTTTTTCTATGATTTTATAAATTGTACCATTAAAATTAGAAGTAGACAGTTTATAAATACACCTTCAAATCACAGAAATTAGTAGTGTGTTATGGACTGTATGCTTTTGCTAAGGTCGATATGATGTCTCGATTCTTTCATCTAAAAGAAATCAACACTCTACCCTATATACTCCCTGGTGACCGTGTCTCTTGAATCACTTCACAGCCAGACTTCTCAAATGTGTGCCTCAATTATTACAATCTTTACTTTACTTCATTAATATAAACCTGACCCAGATTCCTATGATCAACTAATTCTTACAAGGTATCTAGCCCAAGCTAAAATATATTTTAGTTGGCAAACTTTGTATAATTTGGTTTGAACAGCAGGGTAAAAATGAAGCAGTATGTTTCCTTAATATCCTGGTAATGTAGACAAGCAGCTAGTTGCTCAACACTGAGTGTCGACAGTGGAATAAATCACTGTCACAGAAGACACCCAGGCAGGGGGCTGCCATCTTTCCATTTTATCAGATAACTCACATCAGCCCTTTCTCCTCTTTGATCCTCTCCTAGCCTGGAACAATTCTGACTCAAACAGAGGTCTAAATCCAGATCTTCACGAGTAGTGTGGTTTTTCACTTTGTCTTATGCCAAATACTTCCTTGCTATCTACATCAAGAACCAAAGTGTTAAACTACCTATAAAAAACAGTTTTATCTAATTAGGAGATGATTTCTAGAAATTGGTCCAAATTAGCCACAGTTGTGAGAAAGCCACATAATTAGATAGTTACCTTCCTCAGAAATATAAATATGTAAAGTGATTTGTGCAGACAAGAACTATTTAAAATCTTGTCTCCAAGTACTAATTATATAGATAATTTTATCTGCATATTAATTACATGTGTTACTTGGTGTCAGTCAGTAACAGAAGAAGGTTCTAAGAACAGAAACATCTGGTTGGACCCAGACACCGGTCAGAATAAAACCACATTAAGAGGCTGGCTTGACACAATGATTTACTAAGATACCCTTCATTAGACAGTGCATATAAACCACTACTTAGTTTAAAGCATCTGTGTGATATTTTTTTAATTTTCAGAAAATTAAATTACCAAGACAGATTTTATTTTAAAGTAGCATATTTGCTCCCTTTCTTTCCCCTTGCATTCTTACAAAATCACAAAAGGCCAAGCCTAAAAAACAAATAATATGTATATACTAACAAACCTGAACAGACTGGTTCAATAATGTCTAAAAGAATGCACATCCCTTGGACTGAGCCTTAAAGGACAGACACCATATTTAGAATCAGCAGTTGAAAACCCTAGTGTTTTTACTAATTTTTCTACCTTTTAGATATTCGTATTTTAGATACATTTTAGATTATCTCTTCTTTGATCAAAAGTTAAAATTAGAAAATAAATTTAGTGTTGTTAATGAAAGGTAATTCAGGAAACAACAACTAATATAATAGTAAAACTCAAATGATACAATTTAGTAAAATCTTATTAAGACCCACATAAGATTATGTGAGAAATGTGGAAGAGATCTATACCAAACTGATCATCAACACTTCCTATTAATGTCTAATTACCTAATAATGTTCAGTCAGATACAAATCCATATTCCAAGTATATGCATGGTCCTATCAAATAAGTATTTCAATCAAATAAATCATTCTAGTGTTTCATCCTATTCATTTTTCCTTCTGCTCCACATTTTTATATATTCCTTACCCAAGAAAAAAAGGGGTATTGTTAATACCTGATACAAATGTCAAAGAGATGTTGGTCATGGTGGAAAGCAGAAGAGTGTGGTAGATAAGAATGTAGATTCTGGAGTGAAGGTGCCTGAATCTAGTCCCATTTAAGCCATGCATTAGGTATTTAACATTGACAGTGCATTTAACTTCTCTCCATCTCATTTTCTTCATCTTTAAAATGATGTTTCATAGGGGTTTCATGAAGATTGGCTGGGACCATATAATGTTCTTTGGCTGGTTCCTTTACTACTTTTATTAATGCAAAGTGGAGGAACGACCACTTATACATGTGCTTACATGAGCATGTGCACACACATGCACACACACTGTGCAACAGGGGATAACTAGAGACTATCATCAGCTGCACCCTTTCCTTCTTACTGAATAAATTAGTGCCTTAAAGTTTATTATCCAACACAGAGGTATGCCTCAAATGTTGGCGGAAATCCATGTCGATAAGTGCCAAGTATGATACAAAGTAACCCAATTAGGGAGTTACTGGAGACAAATGAGATCCTGTAGAAACCTGAAATCATGCTTTTTGAGTAGACCCTATCCTGCAGGAATGTGGGCATGGGGCAAATGCAGTCCAGACCAGTTTATAAGACACCATAACAATGACTCTGCCTCCCTGAAACATCCTTCCCCACTACAGTTACACACACACACACACACACACACACACAGCTCATGGCAGTCACGTATACTGGCACACAGTTCTCCATTCCTTCCTTTTTGTTAATGGAAGTACACTTGAGTACAATATTATATTCATTTCAGGTGGATACCATAGTGATTCAGTATTTTTATAGAAGACAATCCATTAAAAGTTACTATAAAATAATGGTTATAATTCCCTGTTCTGTACAATATATTCTTGCTGCTTATCTATTCTTATGTATAGTAGTTTGCATCTCTTAATCCCATACCCCTATCTTTTCCCTCTCCACATACCTCTCCCCACTATTTTGTTTTCTAAATCTGTGAGTCTGTTTCTATTTTGCTATATATATATATTTGCTTGCTTTATTTTTTTAGATGCCACAAATAAGTGATATCATACAGTATTTGTCTTTCTCTGTTTGACTTATTTCACTAAGCATAATATTCTCTAGGTCCATCCATGTTGCTGCAAATGGCAGAATTTAATTCTTTTTTATGGCTGAGTAATATTACATTGTATATGTATGTGTGTGTGTGTGTGTATAAATATATATATATATATATATATATATATGTGTGTGTTTAGACACACACACACCCCCCACGTATTCTTTATCCATTTGTCTGTTGATGGACACCTGGGTTGCTTCCATATCTTGGCTATTGTAAATAGTGCTGCTATGAACATTCGGGTGCATGTATCTTTTCAAATTAGTGTTTTTGTTTTTTTCTGGATATATACTCACGGGTGGAATTGCCGGATCATAAGGTAGTTTTATTTTCAGTTTTTTGAGGAACCTCCATACTGTTTTCCATAGTGGGTCTGCACCAATTTACATTCCCATCAACAGTGTACAAGGGTTTCCTTTCCTCCACATCCTCGCCAACATTTGTTATTTGTAGACTTTCTGATGATGGCCATTCTGACAAGTGTGAGGTGATATCTCGTTGTTTTGATTTGCATTTCTCTAATAACTAGCAATGTTGAGCATCTTTTTCATGTGCCTGTTAGCCATCCATATGTCTTCTTTGAAAAAATGTCTTTTCAGGTCTTCTGTCCAATTTCTGATTGGGTTTGTTTGTTTTTTTTATAGTTGAGTTGTATGAGCTGTTTATACGTTTTGGGTATTAACCCCCTGTCGGTCATATAATTTGCAAATATTTTCTCCCATTCAGTAGGTTGTCTTTTTGTTTTCTCGATGGTTTCTTTTGTTGTGCAAAAGGTTTTAAGTTTAATTAGGTCCCATTTGTTTATTTTTGCTTCTTTTACCTAAGGAGACAGATCCAAAAAAATATTGCTACAATTTATGTCAACGACTGTTCTTCCTATGTTCTCTTGTAGGATTTTTATGGTTTCAGGTCTTATATTTAGATCATTAATCCATTTTGAGTTTATTTTTGTATATAGAGTGAGGAAATGTTCTAACCTCACTATTTTAGATGTAGGTGTCCTGTTTTCCCAGCACCACGTATTGAAGAGACAAGAATGTCTTTCTCTATCATATATTCTTCCCTCCTTTGTCACAGATTAATGACCATAGGTACATATATTTATTCCTGGGGTCTGTATTCTGTTCTATTGATCTATGTGTCTGTTTTTGTGCCAGTACTCTACTGTTTGGATTACTGTAGCTTTGTAGTATAGTCTGAAGTCAGAGAGAGTGATACCTCCAGCTAACCGAATCCAACAATATATAAAAAGGATCATACACTATGACCAAGTGGGATTTATTCCAGGGATGCAAGGATGGTTCAATATTCACAAATCAATCAATATGATATACCACATTAACAAAATGAAGGATAAAAAATCACATGATCATCTCAATAGATGCAGAAAAAGCATCTGACAAAATTCAATATCCATTCATGATAAAACCTCTCATCAAAGTGGATATAAAGGGAATGTATCTCAACATAAAAGCCATTTATTACAAATCCAAGCTTGGGTTCAAGCTAGGTGAAAAGCTGAAAGCCCTTCCTCTAAATTGAGGAATAAGACACAGATGTCCACTCTTGCCACTTCTATTTAACATAGTACTGGAAGTCCTAGCCACAGCAATCAGACAAGAGTAAGAAATAAAAGTCATCCAAAGTGGAAGGGAAGAGGTAAAATTATCACTATTTGCAGATGACAAGATACTTTACATAGAAAACCCTAAAGTCTCTATCCAAAAACTATTAGACCTAACAAATGAATTCAACAAAGTTGCAGGATACAAGATTAACATGTAAAAATCTGTTGCTTTTCTATACACTAATAATGAACTATCAGAAAGAGAAAGTTAAAAAAAATTCTGTTTAAAATCTCATCAAAAAGAATAAAATACCAGAGAATAAACTTAACCAAGGAGGTGAAAGACCTATATTATGAAAACTATAAAACACTGATGAAGGAAACTGAAGATGATACAAATCCCATGCTCTTGGATTAGAAGAATTAATATTGTTAAAATGGCCATACTACTCAAATCAATCTACAGATTTAATGCAATCCCTATCAAAAACCCATGACATTTTTCACAAAACTAGAAAAAATAATCCTAAAATTTTTATGTACCCACAAAAGACCACATATTGCCAAAGCAATCTCCATTCCTTCTTTTTTACTCTCTAAAAGCAGCAGAAGGAGGGAGTCTTGAAATTGTCAACATAGGATTCATTTTGCCTCTTCTCTGAACTTACCAGCTCCCTGATCTTGGGACTCGGGCTTCCTGGAGAGCTGGTCAACTGGGCAAACCTTGCACAAGCCTCAGTAGACTAAGAAGATCTGACAGCAATACCCAGGGATTTCACTCCTTGCGATGGAGGCACTGCTGTATATGGTTTAGCTAGAGTACTGAAGTCATACATCTCTAAGTTCAAATCCCAACTTCTGTATTTTAGTTATATCCATGTTGGAAATCTACCTAACCTCTATAAAAATGGGAGTTATAATGGTACCCAACTAAGAGTGTTGATGTAAAGATTAAGTGAAAAATGTATATAACATGCTGAACAGAGTACCTGGTACATTAGAAAGACTCAGTAAACAGCCATTTCTATCATTAAAGCCATATCTATCATTAAATCCTCAGGGATAATTATTTATCCTTTCACCTATATTTAGGAACAATTTTTAACAAATTAAGCAAATCTTGGAGTGCTAAAATAATATTTGAGAGAAAGTAATTTGGTTTCATCTACTTAAACCTGGCTGCTGGTTAGTGGAAGAGCTCATGAAAATAACATCTGGCCATAGTTCTTAATTTCCAGCCTTAGGCTTAATTTCTAGTCCTTATCAGCAACAATCTGTTACCATTCTGATGTCTTCATGCAGCTGCATTTGTGGAAAGGTCGTATTTCAGCTCACATGATTTTCTTTTGCTGCTGTTATCACAAGAGCTAAATTGATATGTGTAAGTCTAAAAATATTCTTAGATACGAGCTTCCTGTGACTAATTAATACTGCCGTATGCTACAAATCAACCTCTGAGACCATAAAATCTCTCTTTTCCCTGGTTCCTCTACTTCTATTAATGCAGGTGGAGCAAAAGCCACATACCCTCTTTAGAGCTTAAGACAATTAATTATGTCTGTAGAGACAACCCAGAATATAACTTCCAAACTTCTCAGACTTCATGTGAGTTTTAGTGCAACATGCCCCACCTGATTCTAAATTTGTTGTCATAATTTTTTTCGCAGAAATCCCAGATTCATCCTAGGTCAAAAGCCAAGCATACAGTGAGTTAGATATAATATGCATAATAATGTGCTTGCCAGTGATGTTAATGGGAATCAATATTCATGAGCAGTACTTGGTCTCATGTGCTAAATAAACTCTAATTAAGAGTATACCTCATTTATGTTCTTCCTCTACACTCAGATCAGTCAATCAGCAAGAACAGCACAGCTCTAGATAAATGGGAAGACTGGAAGCCAGACACATGACAGATCTAAAAGACACGGTTACAGAATAAAGAAGAAACAAGGTAAACTTGATCTAAGATAGAAATGAAGGAAGAGAAAATTTCTGCACATGAAAGGTAACTGTTTTTCTTTCTCCGGTAAATGTGTATTTTATCATTCCCCCTGTCAAACAGAATCTTGATTCACAATGTACAAGAAGAGGTTGAGAAACAGTTTGATGTCAAAGGAGATATCCCAGGCAGGCACAGCTATGCAAAATACAATAACTGGGACAGGGTATAATATAAAATGCCTGCACTTCCAAAAAGAAAAACCTCACCCTCAACATTTGTTGTCTTTTAGTTTTCTTTTATTCTAATCTCTCAAAATTGTTTTTGTTCTTAAGACTGTTGCTTGGACTGAAAGAATGGTACATAAGCATCCTAAAATGGTCTCTCGAATTAAAATTGGAACTACTGTTGAAGATAATCCACTGTATGTTCTCAAGGTAAAAGTAATTTAAGAACTACAGATTCTTACTATTGTTGAAAAATATGAATGTAAGAGTTACTTTGTGACACAACTAGCTAATCTTTAGACAATAAAAAGTCTTATTTCTTTGAAGAACATATAAGCTCTAGACATCCATTCAAGAATAGAAGTGCCAGGTGGTTTTAGGTAGAACCAAGAAAGTCCCTGAATAAACCACCTGACAGACACAGTGGACAAAGCCAGACAAGTTTCTTACCCCATATCTTTATAATAAGAGTTTATGATGTCCCTGGTGTATAAAACAGTTTTCCATCCATTAAAATTCAGTGAAACTGATGACTAAATGTCAGCAAGAAAATAAATTTAAGAATCATATAATCATAGGATCCCAGTACAGTAAGTGAGGCATTTCAACTCTGTGTTGATAGGGAATCCCCTTCTATGACCGAGCTGACAATTGCCATTCAGCTGCTGCTGGATTTTTGTACATCCAAAGACATTGCTCCCTAAAGCATCCCCTTAATAACTGAGAAGCCCTTCCTTACCCTGATTTCCCATCCATTCATGCTCTCCAACCACTCAAAACAAATCTAAATTCTCTAAAATGACAGTTCTTCAAATATCCAGCCACTATCCCTCCTCCCTGCTGCAAACACAACTACAAAATCTTTTCCATTCCAGGCTAAACATCATGTTTATGAAGTAAGAAAAACAAAAGGAAATGGCAGAAACAGAAGCAACTTTATAATCTTTTTCTCAGGCCAAAGGATGTTAGCAATAAAATAAGAAAAACAATAGATTGTGATTTTTTTAAACCCTAAAAGCAACTCTGACACTAAGAAAATTTTTTGAAAAATATACTATAAAATAGATGATGACTTATGTATTTTAAGGATACATGCCATGGTCCTCCCTGAGAAAAATATGTGCATACACAGTTACTCATTCAACAGAAGACAGGTGAAAGAATTGCTCTGATACTATGAATAAGTATTTGGACAACAAGAGATCAGTGTGTAAGTTCATGTAAAATAGTATATCAAATTTATTTTTTAAAAGATTGGGGAAAAGGATGAAAGAAGAAAGGCTATTTTTATGGATTGTGGCATTCCTGCACGAGAATGGATCTCCCCAGCATTCTGCCCGTGGTTTGTCTATCAGGTAAATCAATTGGAACATTCACACAATTCTCCTTTGATTGTCAAGTCTCCATCACTTCACTGAGTGGCAACACCCCTTTACAAATGAGTGCAGTTCCTCTTAACAAGAAGAGCCCACATTTGGTGCTGTCAGGAAATAAACGCTCTGTATTTTACTCATCGTTGAGGTTTTTATAAAACTGACACCTTCCTTTAAACTTCTTGAACTCCAGCTGACAGTTTATAAAACTAAAAAACAATTTTTGGCTACAATATGGTTTTTCCTATAGTTAAGTATGGGAAATCTGAAACTATCTTTATATTACAACCTACAAACTTGGCCTTTCTTCAGTGAGTTCAAAGCACAGAACATTAGTTCCTGTTTAGATATTGAATTGGCTATGCACACATTTGGAATTTTCATACTTAAATTTCCTTTCCAAGTGAAAAATGACTCACTTTTTAAAAAAAGTAAATCCAGTTTATAAGTTTGTTGTTCTTCTCATTCTATTTCTATTGTATTCTGACTCCTACTATCTTTTTTTTTTTTTTTTTTTTTGCGGTACGCGGGCCTCTCACTGTTGTGGCCTCTCCCGTTGCGGAGCACAGGCTCCGGACGCGCAGGCTCAGCGGCCATGGCTCACGGGCCCAGCCGCTCCGCGGCATGTGGGATCTTCCCGGACTGAGGCACGAACCCGTGTCCCCTGCATCGGCAGGCAGACTCTCAACCACTGCGCCACCAGGGAAGCCCCTCCTACTATCTTTTAACTTTCTCTTCTCTGCCAGCTTTTGCATACATCATGCCGCTGGAATATGACATCACAACTGCTTTCAGGGCAAGGATACTTTTCACTAGGAATGAATCTGCCAGTAGAACTCATTTATCCCTGCAGTTGTTTTAGTTCTTCCAGCTGAGGGCCGAGAGCTCAGCTTACTTAAGTAATAAGCTCGCATACTTAAGCCATAAAGGAACACACAAGATAGGGCTACAAGAAATATCTTGGCTCCAGTACAGATACACCTGGAAGAGATTTTCCAAGAATAATGAGAGATTTTAGGTAGCCATAGAAAGTCCAGATAATTAGAGAAATTTCCATCTGATGTGAGAAAACAAGTTGATTGGTCAATCTAAATGCTCTAATTTTTTTATTAACAAAGTGTTTTTTCTTTAATCCTACTTATAATTAATTCATGAATCCTCCCCAATATTTACATATTCCTATGCTTACAAATTCAATATATATTTACTGAAAGATGTGAAGAAAAGAATCTATTTAAAACAAGTTGCACTCCTAATTTTTCACTTGGCCTCTATTCTTTCCATGAAACGTATCTTGCATGCTACATTTGGAATGCTACAAGTCTTGATAATTAAATGATCCTTTTTTTTTTTTTTTTTTTTGCGGTACGCGGGCCTCTCACTGTTGTGGCCTCTCCCGTTGCGGAGCACAGGCTCCGGATGCGCAGGCTCAGCGGCCATGGCTCACGGGCCCAGCCGCTCCACGGCATGTGGGATCTTCCCGGACCGGGGCACGAACCCGTGTCCCCTGCATCGGCAGGCGGACTCTTAACCACTGCGCCACCAGGGAAGCCCTAAATGATCCTTTAAAGAATATTTAGTTCAATTAATTTCACTAGTCTGAATAAGTGTCATTTTTTTCTGTCATCTATATGGGTTATTTATCTTTATGCAGTTAGGGGAAATACGTTTGAAATCATGTGATCTTGGGCAAATGGACTTAAGGAGTGGTTGTCATTACAATCATAACCACAGCTTTCCACATGGTAGCTAAACTTTATACCAATAGCTTAATTATTTCCTACCCCTACAGGCAACCAAAACTTACGGTAAAAACAAAATTATGACCAAACTCCTGGACCGAATGAATTTTTATGTTCTTCCTGTGTTCAATGTTGATGGATATATTTGGTCATGGAGATAGGTACTGCTCTGTAGTCTCCTGTTTGCATTTAGGTAATATATTATTTACTGACTTTCATGCACATTGAGTGTTATACATTAAGTTTAAGGTTTGGTTAATCAATTCCAGTTCAGAAAAGTATATTTTTAAAAACTCAGTTTCAACTAAGGAAAGCATGATTTCCTGGTTATGCAGGAGTTCTTAAAATAATATGAAATTTCTGCTGCTGAAGCTAGTAATGCAGAAAAATGAAATAAAGCACTAATTATAAAGGAAATGTATATTATACAATATGGCAAAAGTATTTCTAGCTAAGAATAAAAGTCATTTAGAGACATTCTGAACATAATGACTTCAAAACAAAATCACTGTATTCCATCAATTTGGGACAGAATCTGCAGTGGAATAATTGTATCAAAAAATAAATAAAAGAGTGACACAGATATCTGTCTTTTAAGAGAATTCTTTATACCCTGCTGTTGCTAAATAAGATTTTGAGATTTCAGACAGATACTATCACAAAAAGTTATTTTCTGAAAATTATGCTCCAACAATCACAATTTGACCTGTATTATATCTGAATCTATAAATGGTGAAAGATGTAATGAAGCTAAAATTCAAATTATAGGTAATTTCAGAACAACATTGATCATTTTTTAATACTCAGAACGAATCAACAGTTTTTAAAACTAACTGAATTTTTTATCAAGGCCTTAGACTATTAATATAAAAAACGATTCTGAAAATATTACAAGTTATAAGAAAAAATTTTTTTTCTTTATATAATGGGTCTCAGGTTAACTAGATAAATTTCAAATACAGCTGTAGACACCTGCAGGGAGAATCTGAAATGATCAAATTGAAAAATGCTAACTGAGCTTGTGTACACACTTCCATCATTCAACACTGCAGGACCGCATGTGGAGAAAAAATCGTTCCAAGAACCAACGTTCCGAATGCATTGGAACTGACCTCAACAGGAACTTTAATGTCTCATGGAACTGTGAGTAGCAGACAAGATCTCAAGGGAAATAGCTCTAAAGAGTGTTTAGACACCGAATTTAGTTAAACTACCTACTTATTCAGTAAAGATAGGTATTCCCTAAGTGTTAATTTTCTAATCTAAAAAATGAAAGATAACATCACTACCATAGAAGTATTATGAATGTTTTGTTGAATGGGTGGAAGTAGGAGGTAGGGCTGTTTATCAAACAATCTCTTACTTAATATATCTAGCTTGCTAAAAATCAGGCACAATCCAGAAATTCTGATAATCTGAACAGATATCTCAGGTCCCTCCTCTTCCTGATCTGATAAAATTTGAGAAATACCAGTGGTTAGAACCAACATATAGGTAGTTCTTCAGATGTGTAGTGAAAAGAAACATCTGGGGCAAAGAAAGTGAAAAGGTTGCAGGAAAAAGCAATGATAAGCAGAGACCTGCTACATCAGATGATGCTGCAGCTGCTACACAAATATTACTTTATCATTACATACATTCAAAGAGAAATTGCCACTATCCCAATTCATAAATTTTCTTCTTTATCTAACTTTGTTGAAAATACCACCTCAGCATCTAATTCTATTCTACCATAATGAATATGATAATAGCACATATCCCTAAGTGAAAGCTGCCTACTGAAATAGGTTAAAGAAACTCAGGCTCAGAGAAGGTAATTTACAGCAGTCTCCAATGAGTTGGAGCTGAGGCTGAATTGGAACTGACTCCAGGCCCTGGGCTGCTTCTGATGCGTTATTCCTGTGACCCTGGGAAATGGAGGGAAAATAAACAAGGCTAAGAATAAGAATATTCAAGTGGGCTAAGTCTGTTATACTCTTGAGTTATGCATACAAAGTTAGTCTGCAGGGACACTGAGGCAGCCCTGTAAACCTGGGAGACTAAAATGTTAAAAATATTTTGTGAATCCCTGTCAAAAGAAGTAAGGGCTGTACTGATGGGGGGCAGATTCTGATCTCATCCCTCCATGTACTCTGCAGCTTTCCCTCACACCAAGGTCCCATGTCGGGAGATCTATCGGGGCCCTGCACCAGAGTCTGAGAAAGAGACCAAAGCTGTCACTGACTTCATTCGAAGCCACCGAAAATCAATCAAGGCTTACCTTACCTTCCATTCCTACTCCCAGAAGCTATTGTTTCCCTACGGATATACATCAGAACTGCCACCTAACCACGAGGAACTGGTATGTAGGAAAAGCCTGTGGTTCATGCACTGACACCACCATTGACTTTCAGTCTGTTCATCATTAACAGCTTGGGTTATCTTGAAAAAATTTCACATTTGAATACCAAAGAAGAGAACTAATGAAGTCTACCTTAGAGTTAAAACCATAACCTTAGGTTAATTTTTCATGTGATAAAAGTACACAGGTAATAGAATCTTTTGATATGATTCTAAGATAAAGCCAGTATGAAAAAAGGTCTAGGCTACCAGAGTAGAATTCCATTACTACAAAAATGTTGCCTAGTTAAATATTTACCATGGGTCATAACATAAAACCATACACAGCAAAAGCCTAAGACAATAGCAAAGACATCTGCTATTCCTGTCACCGAGACACCAGATTTAAGGAGAGCAATTGTATTTTTATCCTCCTGATCAACTTGGAAATTACATTAATTCTTTTATTAACCAAGGAAAGAAATTTTGAATGATTGTGAAGCTTCTGCACTAAAAACATACTCTCTCCAAAAGTATGATCCACTAAGCATTCTTTTCCTTTCTGTGAAAACTAATTTAACCATGTTAGCTTTAAAAAAAAAATTCTGCATATGAGGGATAAATATGTTTAATTGCTCTAGAAAAAATGAAAGCTGTGATTCCAATACTGCCTCACAAAATTTTTTTTTAATTTTTTAGAGGTTACAATTGCCTTTCTGACTTGAGTCAATTGTTTTCAGCATTCAATTCTGAGTGGGAGCAAAGATTTGAACCAGTCATTAAAACCTTCTGTTTATATACAACAAATATAAAAGCAATATGTGGCCCATAGAGCCATTTATTTAATCAATCTAATTGAGAATCTGAACCCATGAGTTTTATTAATATATACAAAGGTACAGCAATGCAATTCAATCTACCCTTAGGAAAATGGTATTATGGATTAAAAAATACAAAACAAACCATTTTGAGTAAAGTTAAGTGTTCTTACACAGCAACGAAATTGATTAAGAAAAAAACTTACTTTTTGGTTATATACATTATACATGTGGACTAAATAAAATCTTCACTAGAGTACAAAAACGTTAGTGACTATACTCCATTAAAATGAATTCCAATAATCATTCCCATAGCACAAAACACTATTGTGTATTAAAGGTCATAAGCTGCCACTCAAGAAGAAAAACTCTAATTTAAACAGAGGTACTTTAAAAAGGAGTCAAGCACCTTTCTTCCCTTGACATACTAAAATCATATGTGGAGACAGACATATGGTGGCGTGGAACCTATAAGACCAAGGAAGGAGGAACGTGGGAGAAACTGACTTTGAGAGATACAAATATCTGAAGCCAAAAACAAATCTGAGAGGAAAAAGAAAGAATATGTTTTTTTAGAAGGAAGGTCAGAAGTCAAAAGAAAGAAAAGGAGGGAGGGAGAGAGGAAAGAAGAGTGACTATGAAGAAACGTTCTGTAGAAACACGAGCTACGATATTACTGTACATAACTGATTTCACATTTAGAAGGCCCCACGATGACAATATGTATATCGTACTGAAAATAAATTTCTCACTCAATCATTTATTTTATTTTGATCTTCAAATGCCAAATCACCAGTAAAATCGACTTTTTTTAATCTCCAGTGAATTAACGCCATTCATATGGTATCCGGTTATCCCACCCCTACTTCCCTTTCTCTCCAGGCCAAAGTTGCAAAGATTGGCACTGATGTCCTATCAACTCAGTAGGAAGGCACTCCACACCTGTGGTTCAACAGCATCAACCATTTGTACATTTTTCCTGTTATTTATTGTGTCACTTCCCCTAATTCTCTTTTGGAGACATTAAAGAAAGTTATAGAATTTGTAAGTTAGGATTAGAACATCTTGGAACTGCTAATTTAAACTTCGGTTTTAACAGGAGATTCTGAATTATACGTGAATCTAGGAGACAGATTCCACCCTTTTTGGGGGGGGGATAAGATTTTTCTAGAAACAAATTATACTGAACTTTTACAAGGCTACAAGGTCAACAGAAGTAATTACATCAAGACAAATTTACAGTTTAATTCTTTCATCATCCTATTCTCTACCACCACTACCACCACCATTTTATCCTCACAGGAACTAACAAGAATTAACTGGGTCAGAGTCAATTCTTTTTTTTTTAACCATTTAACTCTGGCTGGACTCTTTCTTCCTTGGCCTTGTCCCTATGAAAGCACAGTCTTTTCCCTAGCTCCTAGGGGGAAAACGGGTAGGCCAACAGTTTCAGCCACTCTGCTCGTGTAAAGCCAGTCTCCTGTCCCTCTCACCAGCCCCTTCCTACTGTGTTCAACCGAAATCTATATGGTGGATTAAGAAAGGAGGTCACAAGGTCCTAGTTCTGCTGCTTTTGCTTTAGTGTCTCAGCACCACTTCTTAATCTTCACTATGTTTAAACTTTCTTTGTCTTTGCATTTTTTAATTATTGACATAGATTTCTTACAAGTCAGGCACTGTGCTCAGCCCTTGATCTTCACAATCTCAGTTACTCCTCACAATGTTCGATGAGGTGTGCAGTACTTGCAACTAGCTTAACTGGGATTCAATCCCAGGTTTTAACAAAACCGAGGTCCGTGATCTTGACCACTGCGCATACTGCTTTCCCATTTGGTTTTTGCAGCTAAAATAACTAGCGATTTCTATTTTCAAGCAATAGAAGGAAATTCATTTAGTTTTCACCAAAGACCATTAATTCAGACCCTGGGAAGTGAGACTCTTTCTCCTCAGATCCCACTGATCTTAGTTTGGAAATTCTTTAGTAAAACTCGCCTTTCCTCCAAACTATTTCCAAGTTTAAGTTCTTAGGGCCAAACTTTACAGGAAATTCCAATGAAACTGCTCACAAAACCTTAACTTCCTAACAAAATTTAATTCCTCAAATGCAAGGATTACACTTCAGATTTCCTCTCAGATCATACAATATCTAGTATGGGGCGGGGAACAATAACAGAATTAATTCTCATAAACTTGGTCAAAGAAAATGGTGTCCTGACTTGTCCAAAAGGTGTGAATGTGGATTGAAACCACAACAAAATTAGACTTGATTTAGCCTGTATCACTCTCTAGAGACAAGATATCCAACATTTTTAGCATGAAGACTGCTGTTTAACTTTTAAACATTTCATGGAACAACTCACCATCACCAAATACAGATGATTATTTCCATGATACTTTTAGAATGTGTGGATTGAAAAAATAAATATGTGCGTCTGTGGATTCCACGCAATAACTCTACCTGGCCATACCTCATAAACCACTTCCCTAATCCAAGCTGAAAGAATAAACTGTAACTAGAAGTCTACACCCTCAACAATTGCTATGGAATTTGAAAATGCTTTAGTCATCACAAACAACTTCTAGAGCCTATTTACTGGAGGTTCCTTTGGTGGAATTAGAAAAATGACTTAAAAAAACCGACAAGTTCCATTCCCAGAGAACATTCATCAGCAATCACGTATCAACCAGTTGTGTGCTTTAAAGGGCAGAAGAGAAAGTACAGTGACACAGCCGATCACCAGCATCCAGATAGATCTGCTGCAACACAGCCAGGCCAGGGATTCATTACACATACAAGTGGATGACAACAAGATTTCAAAACAGATGATATACCCAGCTACATAAGTGGACAAAAGTAAGCAAAGTAAAGGACCAAAGGACAGACTAGAACACCAGTTTAAAATGGCAGCCTACTTAGTGGATATTGAGAAAGAGCAGGGCCAGATAAGCCACCCAGATATGATGTAAGAGGAATTCCTACATCGTAAGGAGAAAAAACACACAGATTTTCTTGGCAGCAAAGAACAAAGCATTCCAAACAGGAGAAAACTTTGCAAATGGCAGCTAGGGCATCAAAGGATTATTACTCTCACTTTCTATATATAAATAAATATACATATATTTATATATATATACACACACACATGCACACATGTATATACATGATGTATATTTGCATATATATGCAAATTATGAGCATATTAGCGCTATGCATTTGCATTGAATCACAATCATTTAATAAGCAAGAATTTATGGAGCACCCACCTAATAGCCCAGCGCTTGGAGCTTTGAGAGATAGGTGAAAAGAGTGAAGACACAATGACTACTTTCAAAGAGTTACATTCTAACTGGGAGGAGGAGATCACCAAAGATAACACAGTTCCATGCTATCATGTGTCACTTTCAATATGGGAGGATAAAGAGGAATTACTATTCTATACAACTGTGTAGTAGTATTTTTAACTCTTTTATTTTATTTTATTTTCTTATAAGTTTTTTTAAGCAATTCAGATTTAGAAAGAATTGCCTCTTCCACATGGGGCTACAGCAGCTTGATAGATGTTCAAAACTTTTAGGAGTGACTGCTTTAATAAAGCACCTGATTAAATGTTAATCAAACATTCACAAGAAGCAGGCAGTAACAAAGCACTTGATAAGAAAATAGGAGCACCCCACAATTAAAGTTTAGTCATTCCGATATCCTAATTGTCATTTAACAAGTTCCAGGACTTGGGGGAAGCATCTAACATTTACCAGTATTTTTCTCTCTTTGATTTGATGGAGACAGAAGAAAGGGACTGAGAGAGCATTTTTAAAACCCAAATTGTGGAGAGATCTCTGACCTCCAGAAAAATATGCTTGCACTTTGAACCTAATAAACAAATAACTTAAAACCATAAAATTTGAAACCAGGAGGAAACCTAGGAAATGATCTAAGTCATGGTTCTCAAGCCTGACGTCCAATTAGCATTATCTGAGGAGCTTTTAAAATATGCAGATGATCAGGTCTTATCCCCAGAGATTCCATTAGTCCCTGGTGGGGCCCAGGCACTTGAATTTTTTTTAGTGGTCAAAGTGATTCTAAGATGAAACAAGGGTTGAGAACCACTGATATAAGCTAAATCCCTCATTTACAGACTATGAAATTGAGATACAGAAAGATTTCATCACTTAGGGGCAGAATAGGGTCAAAAATCAGCATTCCAGACCAGAGACAAATTGTATACCAGCTATTTTGCCATGAAGCAGCAATATTTAGATGGCACAAAAATTGATATTGAAAGATTGTGAAATGCTTATATTTGCATATTTACAGCATAGCCAATCCTTTACCATCTTAGAAATAACTGAAGATAGTTCCTAGTTAGCAAGAATAGTTCACTGAATTGATAGGAATCAAGTAGCTTGTATCATTAATATCATCCATCTATGAGTCACACAATGAATTAAAAAGTTAATTTCAAAGTGCCTTTCTTGTCGCCTTCCCCACACATCAAAATCGCTAGCACTGCTCCTGTTTCTCAACTTTGTACTGTTTTCTATACTCTTTACTACTCTACATTTTGAAAAGGAGAAAATCAAGACCCCGAATTTGTAGCTCAACACCCACTATCTATCCACTATGACATTCAAGCTGAAATTATACTAAGGGCAACAGAAGTGCAAAGTAAATATTTCAGTTCATGCCCATGCATCTCTAGCTTCAGCTCTTGCTTCAAAGAGAATTTCCACTCTTGTTGACATAAAAGTGCGTGTTATTATGCTTAACGCCTATCAATCATATTTTTTAAAAAACATAGAATTTAAGTCACCAGTGTCACTTTACGTGGATTTCTTTGGGGTGAAACAAGAGTGTTAGTTCAGTTCAGGTTTATCTTGACTTGTTTTGACTGTATTACAGTCAGTTCCTTGCACTTAATGTGCATTGAAAGGAGTAGGAAATTTTTTTCTTATTGTCAACATTTTAAGAAAATGTTAACAACAACAAAAATTATCTTGTAGAACTCAATTAAGACTTTTTATTGAGAGGACTATAGATTGACATATGGTAGGTAGTACAGTACAATGGTTAGTCACGCAAACTCTGAAGACATGCAGCTTGGGTTTGACTCCTGACTCAACCACTTACTAGCTATGTATCTTTTTTTTTAATTGATGTGTAGTTGATTTACAATATTATATTAGTTTCAGGTGTACAACATAGTGATTCAGTATTTTTGCAGATTATAGTTTGTTTTAGGTTATTATTAGATAATGGTGGGCTTCCCTGGTGGCGCAGTGGTTGAGAGTCCGCCTGCCGATGCAGGGGACACGGGTTCGTGCCCCGGTCCAAGAAGATCCCACACGCCGCGGAGCGGCTGGGCCCGTGAGCCATGGCCTCTGAGCCTGCGCGTCCGGAGCCTGTGCTCTGCAACGGGAGAGGCCACAACAGTGAGAGGCCCGCGTACCGCAAAAAAAAAAGAAATGCAAGGTATCAAAAGGAAGCAAATGGAAATTATAGAACTGAAAAACACAGTAACTTAAATTTTAAAAACTCACTGGAGAGGATCAGTAGCAGAATGAATAAGATGGAGGGAAGAATCAGTTACCTTGAAGACAGAACAATAGAACTTACCAGTCTGAAGAGAGAAAACAAATTGAAAAAATATATAAACAAAGCCTAAGGGAACTGTGGCATAATCACAAATGATCAAACATTCATATCATCAAAGTCTCAGAAGGAGAGGAGAAAGAGAATAGTGCTGGAAAAAAATATTTGAAGAAAGAAAGACTGAAATTTCCCAAATTTCCTAAAGACATAAACCAACATATTCAAGAAACCAAGTGAACCACAAACAGAATAAGTTCAAAGAAACTCACATCAAGCCACACCATAATTAAAGTTCTGAAAACTAAAGTCAAAGTAAAAACTCTTGAAAGCAACGAGAGAGAAACAATCTAGAAGGGGCAAAACAATTCAAATGACAGCAGATTTCTCATTTGAAAACGTGGAAGGCCAAAAGGAAGGGATAACATTTTTCAAGGGCTAAAAGAACTATCAATCATTAATTCTATATTCAGCAAAAAATATCCTTCAGAAATGAAGAGGAAATAAAGATATTCTCAGACAAAGGAAAACTAAGAGAATTTGTCACCTACCTACAGACCTACCCTTTAAAGATGGATAAGGAAAGCTCTCCAAATAAGAAAGAAATGGTAACAGAGGCTTGAAACTGTGGAAAGGAAGGAAAAACAATAGATTAGGGAATGAATGAATGAATAATGAATGGATGGGTGGATGAATGAAGGATAAATAGACTATCTTTCTCCTCATGATGATTGAATCAAAAAGTATAATTCCATCTGATGTGATATTTAACATATGTAGAGAAGTAATCAAGACAACTGTATTTTAAAAGTGGGAAGGGGAAAAAAATCGAAATGCAAGTAGGATTTCTATATCTTACTTGACATGATAAAACACTGATACCAGTAGACTGTGATAAGTCATGTATGTATATTTTAATACATAGAGCAACCACTAAGAAAACTAAACAAACTGATATACTCAAAAACATTATTATAAATAAATCAAAATGGAATCCTAAAAATGTTCATGTAACCAACAATAAGGCAATAAAAGAGAAATGGAGAAATGAAAAACAGAGGGAACAAACAAAAATCAAATAGTAAGATGGCAGATTTAAGGTATATCAATAATTTACCTAAATATATTAATTAAAAGACAGAGATTGGCAGAGTGGATTAAGAAAAATATGATTCAACAATACACTGGCTACAATAAACTCACTTCGTATTTAACACAGGTTGAAATTGAAAGGCTGGGAAAAAGATACACCATGCAAACATTAATCAAAGTAGGAGTGGCTATATTAAACATCAGATAAAGTAAATTTCAGAACAAAGAAATTTACCAGAAACAGGAACATTAATGATAAAAGGATCAACCCACCAAGAAGACATAATAATCCTGAATGTGTGCAAGCCAGTTTCACCTATGATGCTTCTGCCAATAATTTTCAAATCCATTTTCCCAGGCTCCTTCCTCCACGGCACAGTAAATCAGAGAAAGGTGGCAGCGACCCCTGGCTTTCATCAGCCTCCCCACCCTCCAGACTCATGTTTCAACGCAGGACTGAGGCTTCACATATCCTTCTGCGTCAAACACTATGTATTTGGTAGGTGTTGTGCACAGGACTGAGGGGAAAAGGCACACAGAGACCAACTATTGCCTCAAGGACCCTGCACAAGCCCCACCCATGGAGTCCCCCTTGCCTTCTATCCCAGGACTGGACATGACTCTTCCATTCCGCCAAGGCTGGACATGTGACCATACTCACCTGACTGCTCCAGCCCAGACAGCTCTGCAATGTTCGGCCGCCAGTCCCCAGAGCCCTAGCAGGAAGCACCCATCCCCTGCATGACTGATGCTAAACATCTTTTTTCTTCCTTCCTTTACCCTTTCTTTTCCCCATCACTACTCCCTCTGAGTTCCTGTTTCTGTTAATAACATGTGGATTTTTTCCAACTACCCAGATTGAAATCTCAATCATTTTCATCAAATTCTGTGACTCTTCCATTCCAACGTTTCTTCCATAGAGTCCCACCTATTCTCTCCCCAGTGTGGTGACTCTACACTAGTTCAGGCTGTCACTTCACAATACCTCCTAACTGGTCTCTCTCCAGCGCTGCCAAACAAAACATCTTTCCTTTTTTATTAGGTTTTCTGAGCTTTGCCCACCAACTCTTACTGATCCATTTTCCAGTCCAACTATATCTCACTGGTCCCTAAAAATGCCTCTACGCTTTATCCTTGTAGTTCACTGGCCAGAATGCTTTTCTTCAATCTCCATCTGGAAAAATACTAGCCTTTCTTCAAGGCTCTCCCCAAATACAACCTCCATCATGAAGGTGGTATTTGAGCAGGTATTGAGCATGAAACGCCATCCTCCTCACCAAGCATAATTGCTTTCTTCCTTTCAATCTTCACGAGATACTGTACCTTTCCTATGGTACTTTTATATTCTGCCCTATCTCTGTTATTTGCATAGTTGACTTCTCTCCCAACTGTAAGTTCCAAAGACACCAGTAGCGTCTTCTTCATCTTTGTACCCTTGCACCACCCACCCTCCACAGTGCCAAGTAAGGTGCACTGCGCATGTTAAAGGTTTTAATAAATATTTGCTGAATAATTTGAAAGCCAACCCTGTCTCTCTCTACCAAAATATTCCTTCTCTCTTTCTTCATCACAGCTTTGAATTTTTATCTTTCAAACCTAAAATGTTTGTATCAAACTCATTACTTTCCCTAAAACATAAGTAACTTTATGTACAAAAAAAATAGTTTTTCAATTATGTAAATCAAAATATACATAAATGCTCTTACAGTATTTACATACACTGTATGTAAGGTATGTTGTATAAACCTTATGTGTATATAACCTCTAGATGTTTATATTCTCAGTCTTTTTAACAAATAACATTCTCAGTAAAATTTCATAAAAATTGACATGGAAAAGTTGGATTAGGGGATTAAATATATCCTTAAAATAATTGATTTAAACTTTCTTGGTCTTTTAACTATAAAATAGTTTATCCTAGCAACATGAACGGAAAGAGACCTGAACTACTAGAAAGAATGTAATTTTGCATAGCTTGTACGTGTAGTTTTCCTTGATGGGTTTTCAGTGACCAGTGACCCCTCCTCAGCTGGTCTCCTCAACTGCTTGCACTTGCTTAGACCACCTCCATCTACGACAATGTGCACCCAGAAGACAAACTCAATTTAGACTCAAAATGATCCAAGCAAAATGTAATTTTGAAAATGCAGCACACATTTAAAACGTGTGATGGATTCCAAAGCCATGATTATTTTTTACTTGACACCATACTATGCAGACCACTACTCCCATTCATACTGAAATTAACTGTACATGAAATTTTTTTATTGCTAATTTTACACCAGTGAATTTCCATTTCAAGAAAAACATTAACATTTGTTTCTAATTAAATATTTATTGCTTATGTTTTACAGACCCGACATCAGGTTCTTCTTTAGACTGGGCTTACAACGTGGGCATCAAACACACATTTGCCTTTGAGCTCCGAGATAAAGGCAAATTTGGTTTTCTCCGTCTAGGGTCTCAGATAAAGTCAACTTGTAAAGAGACCATGCTAGCTGTCAAGTTTATTGTCAAGTATATCCTCAAGCATACTTCCTAAAGAACTGCCCTCTGTTTGGAATAAGCCAGTTAATTCTTCCCGTGCCTTTCACTAGAATGTCAATCTTTGCCTATCCCTAAGTGTGGTTTCCACATCACCTGAATAGGTCCTCTCTTGTTCACTTAAGTCCTATGTTATTTCTTTTTGCTTTTATTTACTCTCAATAGTATCTTAACAAATAGCCTTAGGTGAAAGTTTAACCAAGTTAAGTTAGAACCCAGCACAAAGCATTATTTTGAAAGGTGATATACAGTGGGTCACGGGAAGGAAATGAGAACCTTCACTTTCTCCAGAACCAGACTTTCACCATGTGGCTTCATCATTTCATGTGCCAATATAATAAAAATAAAACATATTCCAAAATGCACCTTCTGTTTTTTATAAATTATGTTCTCTACATTCCTCTATTAGCATTAATAATCATTAATGCTTCTTATGCATTCTGTTAATAAGAAAGAACACCTTCAATTTTTCAAAACATATTTTGCCTACATATTTTTTTAATACAAGTTGACAATGTTTATATCTTCACACTAGCAAAAGGATGTTCTAGCAGGAAATAAAGTGGTTTATTTAGAGATGAATCTCAGTGCTTTAAACAACCAATCCAGTTCTCATCAACATAATGTACATAAAATTCAAAATAGTTTAAACTGCCATAATCAGAGGAAATTACCTGCCAAAACACCTCTTGGCAGTTACAGACACAGCCAGAACATCTGGTCAGCTGTGAGCCCTGCCTAATAATGGATAGAAAAAAAAGCCTGGAAATAAAGTTGAAAAGGAAAAGAGAAAGTCATGTCGACCAAGGGCAATCAGAGTAACTTATTACCTTTATACTGTCTATAATAATATTGCTTAAGATAGTGTCACAAAATACCTTTTCCCTAACTTTATTCTTCAATATTTCATCATGTGACAACAGTGGCATCTACACTGTAAAAATCCAGAACATAGATGCCTGACCAGAATTTGAGGGACAAGTAGAGTTCCTTGACTTCCTATAAACTTACTTCTCAGAACAATCTGGCTAAAATTTTTGAGGATCTTAAAAGATCCTGAGAAACCAGGTTAACAAATAATCTGGGACATTCCTCACGACTCCTTTAAGGGCCCATAAAAGAAAGAGTGCCATCAAATCTACAAGGTGATGGTATTTCTGATAGTTAGAAGGCAGGTAAAAGTTTCCCGTGCAGAATTGTCTAGGGGAAACCAATATAAACTAACAAAATTGCTTTACAGGTGGAGGAGGGAAAGGTGACAATGGCAAGAAAGTAAAACATAAAACTCTGATTATGAGGTTAAACTGTCCCTTATAAAAAATACAATATCTATACCTCAATATTTAGCATTCAGAACTGGCTCAGAACCCAGGGACGCAAATTTGTTCCATTAAACGTGCCATATGGGAATTATACACTCATTCACACTTACTTACTCAACTGATAAAAGACTGAAAGAAACTGTAATCTTAAAATTTACATAAATATTTCTAAGTCCATTAGGTCTTTAGGTGGCGGAGGTAAAAGAGATAATCCCAATTATTGAATATCATCCAGTGTTCACCTAGTTTATAAAAGACACAAAAGTTCTACTCACCATTTTATTTGAGCCTTTATGTAGCTTAATATTTCTTTCCTCAATCAGAGAGAAAGCATTTGAGTGACTAAAAATCAAAACTCCTAACAAGATCATTCCTTATCTTAACTGAATACCTTTTGCATGACATCTCAGGGTATTTCGCTTGTCTTCATATGAATTGTGAAAATAAACATGTGAAGAAAAATATCTATCAATATATTAAAATTTAAAAACTATAAAGCTTCATTTTATTTATGGAAAAGTTTAAGTAGTCAGTGCTTAATTCTTCCCTTGTCATATTTCTCATTTATCAGTAAAATGACTTGGTGCCCAAGTTACTAGTAGTGCTGTCTCTTAAAATATTCTTGACAATGTCTCACAAAAAAAATCTTCTAAGTCATCATTCCTCTTCTAGTTTTCATACCACCAAATTCACTCAAGAAACATTGTTTCATATTTTGAAAATTTTTATGGCCATGATCTAGTAGCTGAGACACAGACCTCCATTATATGAGAAAATGAAACATCTTACTGATTATTTTTAGCAATGCAAATAAATTTGAGTTTCCAATGGGCATTATGACTACAAACTGATTTTAAAATGTCATATCAGAAGTACCCTCCCCACACCCTACACATCGGATACATTCTATTACTACATAAGTGCTCACTGCCCAAGTAAACATTAGGCTTATTGACAAGAGTTTCTGTTTCTCATTTGAAACAAACATTTATGCCTCATTTTCTTTAAATGAAAAAACAAACAAGTAATTCCCAGAGAAACGTGCAAGAAATCACTGAAAATACTCAAGTTCTCTCTATTCTCAGGTTCTACCAACTTGTTCTCACAAAGTGTTTAAATTATTTTGGTCATTTCAAATAGATGAATGTTGGGCTTTTGTGGACATGGGAAAAGATCAAAGGCAGAGAACTTCTAACCTTTTACCTTTAACATACAATACGTAAATGGGAGTTTTTCTAAAAAAGAACATGCATTGGTTTCAAAAACCTACAATGAAATATGGTAGTATTAAATTATGTTGATTTCCCAGGACACAAATTATAAGAAGCAGTAGCAGAAAGCAATCTGAGTTGAACACTCATTTATATGAAGCAATGGCACCTAGAAACTGTGCCCAAGCTTATAAACTGCCAGTTGTCCCCTAAAATCTATTCTCCCCTCTTCCCTAGTAATAGGCCTCCCAATTTTGAACTGGGCACATGGTTACTCAAAGGCTCAATTTCCAAACTTCCCTTTCAAACAGAGTGGCTCTTGGACTGTTCTGGCCAGTGAGTTGCAAGAGGAAACACCATGTGGCAAAGTCTAGAAAGCTAACTTCATAGACCTCTAGCATATACACTTTGGTCCTTCCTTTCTGTTCTTTTCTCTTTCTTTTGGCTGGAATACAACTGTGATGACTGAGGCTGAGCAATCAGCTTGGACCATAAAATATTCTTGAGAACTGAAGCTAAAAATATGATAGTAGGAGCTATCATAACAGTTCCAGATGTGATCTGGATGAAAATCCCCAGAGGGTGTTATACAAAATCACAGGACTAGAAATCAGGAGGTTGGGTTAGACTCCTGAATCCACTGAATGATATTCAGTAAGACACAATCACCCTTTGCCTGCCCTCCTTATCTCCTAGATTTTAGTTAGGATTTGAGATAATAGATGCTCAACAAGGTAAGCTACTTATTTCCATTTTGTTTATATTTGAGACAAAGAACACTTATCCTAAAGAAAGTTGGCTCAGGTGGTTCCTAATTGAGGTAGGTGTCAGGTGGTACAGAAACATGGCACCATGGCTGCCCTCAGGTGCGGTTTCCCCCCAGGGCTCTGCTATAATGAGGTACAAAGGGATGTGTGCATAAGACATTTCCCTGCATGCAAAGTTTTCATCAGATTGTTACAATCTAAGGGTTATTGATGCTCAAAAGTTTACAAGCACAACTGAAAACAAAATCCAACATAATTTGAAAAATATCTGCACACATAAAAATGAACTCCAACCCAGGGAACTCAGAGTTTGTAGAGAAGTTTGCTTCTTTTTTGTTGTTGTTTATTAATATTGATTTTTTTCTTTGTTTTTTTAACAATGTTCAGAAGAAATACATAAAGTGTCTACTAGATAGCTGGAAAATATAAAACATTTCCAATTATCAAAAACAAGTAGGGCTTCCCTGGTGGCAAGTGGTTGAGAGTCCACCCGCCGATGCAGGGGACACGAGTTCGTGCCCCGGTCCGGGAAGATCCCACATCCCGCGGAGCGGCTGGGCCCGTGAGCCATGGCCGCTGGGCCTGTGCGTCCGGAGCCTGTGCTCCGCAAGGGGAGAGGCCACAACAGTGAGAGGCCCGCGTAACAAAAAAAAAAAAAAAACAAGTAAATTGGACACCCTAAAATTTTATAAAATAATTAAAGCTTGACAATGTATTTGTTACAGTATGTGGCCTGAATGTGTCCCTGCTCTATAGTGCCACCTACAGTTTCCCCAGTCGCTCTGACCCTGAGCTGGTGTTTGTTCAAATGTAGTATATGGAGAGTGACATCACCAAGATGGCCAAACAAGATGTCCCTCACTAATATCCCCCCCTCAACAACAACAATTTGGCATCCATCCATGGACAAAGGTGCCTCTGTGGGAGCAACAGAATCCAGCCCCATATGCCAAGGGTAATAGACATACATACCTCAACCCTGCCTATGGACCCTGAAGTGGCCCATGAACTGGCTCTAGCCCCTCTTGGCCGCAGTCTGGGAGCCCCTGGAGAATATTGACTTAAACAATCAGCCTTGGATTTCCCTGGTGGCACAATGGTTAAGAATCTACCTGCCAAGGCAGGGGACACGGGTTTGAGCCCTGGTCTGGGAAGATCCCACATGCCACAAAGTAACTAAGCCCATGCGCCACAACTACTGAGCCTATGCTCTAGAGCCCGCAAGCCACAACTACTGAGCCCATGTGCCACTACTACTGAAGCCTGTGCACCTAGAGCCCGTGCTCTGCAACAAGAGAAGCCACCACAATGAGAAGCCCACACACCACAATGAAGAGTAGCCCCTGCTTGCCGTGACTAGAGAAAGCCTGAGAGCAGCAACGAAGACACAATGCAGCCAAAAATAAATAAATAAATAAAATTTATTTTAAAAAACATCAGCCTCTTACCTTGTGAAAATCCAGGAGTTCAGTGGAGAAGTTTTAGCCATTGAACCACTGGAGCAAAAAAATCCAAGACTGGACACATTGGAGAGGGTAAGAGGAATAGTTTGACTTTACCCTCATCACCTCTCCCCCAAGGTGGCACAACTCAGCCTAAGAGAGCCCTTCTTGGCCTGCAATTTCTCCCACAGAGGAAAAGGAGAGCATGTGAGTGAGCACCTGGCTTCCCCAGCTATGTGGGACACTACCAAAGAGGCCCATTTCTCTCTCATCTCATCCAGGGTACTGAGTCATGAGCTGCATGACTGCGAGCAGTGAGCAGCTGGGACAACAGGAGCCAGGGCTTGGAACATATCAAAGGGACATGAATGATACTAACCATATCACAGATTCCATCATAGAGACCTGCCTAAGAGTCACTGGGATGCCCTGCCTGCAGATTCCCCCCAACCAGCCCAGTCACTCCGAGCTCTTCACAAACACACACACACATGTACCCACACCCCATGGCCAGCTCCCTGTGTGTGCTTCCAATAGTTGTGAGAGCAACCTTTGGCAGACAGATAGTGAGCACATGCTCAAAGCAGGCCTGAATCTGTGGGCCAAAGAGAAACCACAAACTTGAACTTTTAGCACTTCCCCTGGGAAAGTAAAGAAGGAGGCTGTCAGCACCCAGCCTGGTATATTGCAGGATCAAGAGAAGGCATACAAGCTTAAGAATTCTGCCACAAGATGGAGTAAAAAGTGTGGGGCCAGCATATCTACAGAAAGTCTGAGAAAGTCTCAGGATTTCTAGAACGGCTGAAGGAAGGTTATTTCTCTCCTACTGTCAGTCAGTAAGGACTGGAGGAAGTGACTGCTACTTCAAATATGAAGACAGCAACACAAAACTACAAGGAACATGGAAAATCAAGGAAACATGACACCACCAAGGGAAAACAATAATATTCCAGTAACTCACCCCAAAGACATAGAGATCTACAATTTACCTGATAAAGAATTCAAAACAGCTGTTTAAAGGAAGCTCAATAAGCTACAAGAAAACACAGAAAAATAATACAATGAAATTAGGAAAACAATATACACAAAAAATGAGAAGTTTAATAGAGACAGAAATTGTAAAAAAAAAAAAAAAAAAAAAAGAACCCAACAGAAATTCTGGAGCTGAAGAATACAATGAATGAAATGAAAAGAATGCATTAGACAGCATCAACATCAGAATGGATCAAGCAGAAGAAAGAATCTGTGAAGTAGAAAACGAGAACTTTGAAATTCTCCAGCCAGAGAAGAAAAAATGAATGCCTACATGAATTATGAAATACCATCAAGAGAAGCAATCTGCAAATTACAGTCACAGAAGGAGAAGAGAGGAAGAAAGAGGCAGAAAGCTTATTTAAAGAAATAATGGCTGAAAACTTCAAAATCTGGGGAGAGATTTGCTCACCCAAGTTCATGAAGCTCACAGGTCCCCAAAAAAATTCAACTGAAAAAGATCTTCTCCAAGACACATTATATTGATAATAAAACTGTCAAATATCAAAGACAAACATAGAATCTTAAAAGCAGCAACAGGAAAGAAGCTTGTAATTTACAAGGGAATCCCCATAAGTCTATTAGTGAATTTCTTCTCAGAAAACTTACAGTCTGAGAGAGATCAGAATGATATAATCAATGTGCTGAAAGAAAAAAACTGCGAACCACACATACTTTGTCCAGAGAAGTTTTCCTTCAGAAATGAAGGAGAGATAAAGACTTCCCCAGACAAACAAAAGTTGAGGGAGTTCATCACCACTAGACTTGACTTACAAGAAATGGTGAAAGGAATTCTTCAAGTTGAAATAAAAGGAAACTATTAGTGACATGAAAACAAATGAAAATATACAACACACTGGCAAAGGTAAATATATAGTCAAATTCATAATACTCTCTCTAATATGGTGGCATATTAACCTACTTAACTCTAGTAAAAAAAAGATTAAAGGACAAAAGTATTAAAAAGATTAAAGGACAAAAGTATTAAAAATAACCACAGCTACAATAATTTGTTAATAAATATACAATATAACAAGAGGTAAATTTTGACATCAAAAACATAAAATGTGGGGAATAAAAGGGTAGAGTTTTTGTATGCAACTGAAGTTAAGTTGTCATCAATGTAAAACAGACCGTAAGGCAGTTTATGTAAGCCTCATGGTAACCACAAAGTAAAAACCTACAGTAGATACACAAAGGATAAAGAAAAGGGAATTAAACCATACCACTATGGAAAATCATCAATTCACAAAGGAAGACAGAGAGAAAAAAGGAACAAGGGAAGTACAACACAGCCAGAAAACAATAATTTGGCATTGTAAACACTTATCTATTAATAATTACTCTAAATATAAATGAATTAAATTCTACAATCAAAAGGCAGAATGGATAATAAACCAAGACCCAACTACATGCTGCCTATAAGAGATTCATTTCAGCTTTAAGATCACCCACAGGTTCAAAGTGAAGGAACAGAAAAAGATATTCCATGCAGATGGAAACCATTTAACTCAAAATGGATTAAAGATTGAAACGTAAGATGTAAAACCATAAAACTCCTAGAAGAAAACTTAGAGAAAAGGCTTCTTGACATTGGTCTTGACAATGATTTTTGGGATATGACAGCAAAAACACAAACAATAAAAGCAAAAATAAATAAGTGGGACTACATCAAACTAAAAAGCTTCTGCACAGCAAAAGAAACAATCAACAAAATGAAAAGGCAACCTGTGGAAATGGAGAAAATATTTGCAAACCATCTATCTGATAATGGGTTAATATCCAAAATATATAAGGAATTACACAACTCAATACCAAAAAAAAACAAAAACAAAAAAACCTCAAAAAATCGAATTAAAAAATGGGCAGAGGACCTGAATAGACATTTCCAAAGAACACATACAAATGGCCAACAGGTACATGAAAAAATGCTTAGCATCATTAATCATCAAGGGAAATGCAAATCAAAACCACAATGAGATATCACTTCACACCTGTTATAATGACCATTACATAAAAGACAAGAGATAAGAAGTGTTGGCGAGGATGTGAATAAAAGGGAACCCTTGGGCACTGTTGGTAGGAATGTAATCAGTACAGCGACTATGGAAAGCAGTATGGAGGCTCTTCACTGTATTAAAAATAGAACTACCATATGATCCCCCTTCTCCGTACATATCCAAAGAAAAAGAAATCAGGATCTCAAGGAGATATCTGCATTCCCATATTCAATGCAGCATTATTCACAGTAGCCAAGAAATGGAAACAACCTAAGTGTCCAGCTATAGATGAATGGATAAAGAAGAATATTATTCATTCATGAGAAAGAAGAAAATCCTGCCATTTGTAACAACATGGATGGTCCTTGAGGGCATTATGCTAA
Organism: Hyperoodon ampullatus; assembly: GCF_949752795.1. Taxonomy (NCBI): domain Eukaryota; kingdom Metazoa; phylum Chordata; class Mammalia; order Artiodactyla; family Ziphiidae; genus Hyperoodon; species Hyperoodon ampullatus. Next base: position 14,993,865 of record NC_136918.1, read on the forward strand.
GTGAAATGAAGTCAGATAGAGAAAGACAAAGACAGTATATCACTTATATGGGGAATATAAAAAGCCAAACTCATAGAAACAGAGTAGAACAGTGAAAGGTTGCCAGCCACTGGGAGTTGGGGGAATGGGAAAATATTGGTCAAAGAGTACAAACTTCCAGCTATAATATGAATAATTTCTAGGGATCTAATGTACAGCATGGTGACTACAGTTAACAATATTATATCACATACTTGAAAGTTGCTAAGAAAGTAAATCTTAAATGTTCTCATCACAAAAAAAAAAACACGTAATTATGTGAGGTGATGAAGGTGTTAACTAACCTACTGTGGTAGTCATTTCACAATATATATACATATCAAATCAGCAGGTTGTACACCTTAAACGTACACAGTGTTATGTCAATTATATCTCAATAAAACTAGGGGAGAAAAAGAAAAAATATTTGGCCCTTATAGATGCTGTAATATTTTTAACTGCACATGTTACAATATTATGAGACAACTTTACAAACTTACCCTCAAAAAAAAAATAATAACACATTGAAATAGGAGAAGAAGCAGTATTCTACCACTCAGGGAAGAGAGAACTTATACAGAATTATAGGAAGTTCAGATTACCTCTGGTGGCAGAGGACACCTCCTTTTCATTCAACTAGTGACAAAGAGAAAGTTATTTGTGAAACTCAAATTAGGAGTAACAAATATATTCGACCTTCTAAATTAGAAGGTTTTATTATGTAAAATCACAGCAAAAACAACAAAATTTACTAAATAGTGCAACTAATGAATACATGGCAATTTTTCAGACTATCCTTTATACTTCTTTCTCCTTTCAACACAATGGTATTTCACGATTAAAATACCAAGCCATCTTTCTATAATGAGTAGAAATGAGTCATAATAGCATCTTGAAAATTTCGGCAGCATATAGGCTACTGTCAGAAATTCCTTAGGCAAAGCTTTTGGGACATTCTCTTGCATTTCATTGTCACAAAATCCATTATACCAGGACAGATCTCAGCCTGCCTGAGTAGCATCTATCTGAGGGTTATAATTTTGTCATAAAAATTTACTCTCACATGAACTTAGCATAAAAGGTCTCCGTCCAGAAAATAGGAATTGAAATGGATGTATTATCACTTGAACTGCTTTTTTGCTCACTTATCCTTCAATTACAAGCCTTAAGTTCACTGGTGTCAAGAGAGGTTAAACCCGCAAAATGTAAAACAATTTTTGATATATGTGAGGGAAATTTGACACTTAATGTTCCAAATGCATTATTATTGCCATGGTATCACTGAAATGTGCTATTGATTCATTTTACATTGTGGATTAGAGACTTAAAAGACTATTCATGAAACAAAGAAAAAATCCATATATGTATCATTTCATATATAAAAGAAATTGCAAGAACATTGGTTTCTCTTCTTATTTAAAAAGTCTCCAATTTCTTTTTTTTAATCTCTGCTTTGCAAAACAAATTCCAAGAGGAAATCAAATTTAATGGGACAAAGAGAGGGGAGGTGAGAAGGAAAAATTGGGAGAATTGTAATCATACTGGCAGTAATGATCATATGAAAAGTAACATTTGCATAGCACTGGATAATTTAAAAATTACCCTCACTTGCATGTCTGCATTTGATCACGACAACTCTGAGACTGAGTTGGGGGGAGGCTAGTATTATCTCCACTTTATGTATTAGAAACCATGGCTCTTAAGTGACTTGCATATATAAAGTTGCAACCTGAAACTAGACCTTCACACTTAAAAATTCAAATTCTTTTCCTTACACCACACTGTCCAATGGTCATCACTTTCCTAGAAGGAGACAGCGAAAGAGGTTATCTAATTTGTGAGTCATCAATTTAGGTTCTAATTCTCCAACCCTGCCAAAGGTATCAATATATCTTCTTAACAACCCATCAGACTCTCTTCTAAATGGTTTAGACTTGAACATGTATTGGAATCACCTGGGAAGCCTACTAAAGTACAGATTGCTGGGCCCCTTCCCCAGAGTTTCTGAAACATTAGATCTGGGGTGGAGCACAATAATTTTCACTTTTAACAAGTTTTCAGATAATGCTGATGCTGCTGGTCCAGGAAGCACACTTTGAGAAACACTGATATAGAATAATTCTAAATGTTCTAAAATAAAAATAATTATTTTTCAATGATTGTTTTTCTCAATAATTATGGTGATCTTTATTGAAGTGTGCAGTTTATTTGCAAAAGTAACTTACTCATCGGTTTTATCTTCAATTAAAATTGGAGACAAATCAAATAGATGAAATGGGGATAATATTTCCATTTCAATTTCTATCTTTCCATAAAAATGTTTGTAAATAAGTATTTGAACAAAGATTTACACATTTCAAATCCATTACACATTAAAACAGTTTAAAATATACATAAATAAATAAGAAAGGGTCCCTCCTTTGAAATTCTGTTGATTCTACAGATTTTAACTGGCATTAATTTATTTTTTACTATTTATATTTATAACTTATATTTTTATTTATCAATTTATTGAATTTTTAAATGTTTAAAGTTTTTAAGTTAAAGTCATATCCAAATCCATTTTTAGAACATAAAAATAACACTTCTGCCAAGGCCTAGGTTCACTATGGCTATATCCAACTGAGGAAACTCTGATTTGGCTTGGACTAAAAAATCCTTCAGCAATGAGCAGTAGCTTTCTTAATAGTAAAACTGAGCAAATTCTATGAGAAGTATCTGCAGAAGTGTTTCTGGAGTTAACAGCATTTGTTTCAGTGAAGACTAAGGGGAGGATTCCAGCTGATATGGTTCTTTGGCTGTCACATAAAAAGCTCAGACAGGGTGACGGGATAATCTGAGGACTTTCTTATGTTCTGGCAACCCTTGATGTTGCCCCTGGACAAAGCTCAATTGAATCTGCTGCAATTAATCTTTTTCGAAGACAGAGAAATGAAGAAAGATAAAGAACACATGTCTAGTCATTTTTACAGAAGACTAGGAAAAAAGGGTCAGGAAGAAAAAAGTAATAAAATCAGATTCTTCCCTAGCCACTTCCCCAAACACCCACCTTCTCCCAGAATTATTTAAATATTCTGCCTCTAAGCTTCATCTTAACCCAACTGTCCGTTTCATATGGTCTACAAAGAGCAAGGCTTTGAGATGAGTCAACTTTCCTCAGACTGTGGATCAGGGTAGCCTCATGATTCTGGTGTGTCTAGTATATTCCTATTTACTGCTTATTGATTTTTTAATTAAAATAACATTGTGGAAGTTAAAGATTTTTTATTCCCTTATCTTATTCTAAACCAAATATGCTTCTGATATACATTTTGTAAGACTAATAATACAGGAACAACATTTGAATGTACAGCAGATGTAAAGGAACACACAAGGACTCTGAAGTCACTCAAACGCAGGTCTGAAGAGAGGCTTCACCACTTACTAGCTATGGTCCATCTGTGAAATTCAGGTAATGCTACCTATGTTACAAGGTTACTGTGAAAATTTTAAAATAACTATATAAAACATAAGGGTGACCAATTGTTCTAGTTTGCTCAGAAGTGGAAGGTTTCCCAGGATATGAGCCTTTCAGTGCTAAAACCAAGATAGTCCTGGGAAAACTGGGACAGTTGGTCACTGACTTCTACTGAAATGCTTCTCAAGCAAAAATAAACATTAGGACGCCTCCCCTGCCAATTCTTGACAAACTACTTCACCAGATAAAATATATATCAATATTTGTTAGTAGTTATCATTTTGTTATTAGATGTTAAATACTTTACATGAATTATACCAGTTATTCTTTAAATGAATCCTTAGAGCTAAATGCCATTTTAATCACTCCCATTTTCACAGATGCCAAAATGGAGGCACAGAGCAGCGGAATGCCCTACTCAAGGTCACAGAGCTAATAAGTGGAACAACAGGCATTCAACTTCTAGCAGTTAAAATTTTATTTTATTTTATTTTTATTTTTTTTAGCAGTTAAAATTTTAAATGTGCACACTGAACTCCTTCTACTCAGAATCACCTGGAGGCCTCACAGAAATGCAAACTCTCAGCACCACACCTACCCCAGACTAACTGACCCACAATCTGTACTAAAACACTATGCTACAGTGCCTGAGATGTTGACAGCTGGAAAGAATTTTCAATCGTGAGCTTTAGATAACATGAGCAAATTCTCAGACCATGCCCCTAATTTGAGAGGTCACAAATCTGAAGCCTAGAATTTCTAAAAGCCCCACAGAGACTTAGTGAAGGAAATTAAAGTTGAACTAAAGTGGAACTTGCATCTCTGGAAGTAGACAAAAATACTAAGCACTCTTGAAACTGAAATAAACCCAAGCAGTGCTTTCTTTTTTTTTTTATTATTTTATTTTATTTTTTTACTTAGTTTCTGCTTTATAACCAAGTGAATCAGTCATACATATACATCTGTTCCCACATCCCTTCCCTCATGCATCTCCCTCCCTCCCACCCTCCCCATCCCACCCCTCCAGGCGGTCACAAAGCACCGAGCTGATCTCCCTGTGCTATGCGGCTGCTTCCCACTATCTATCTACCTTACGTTTGGTACTGTATATATGTCCATGCCGCTCTTTCGCTTTGTCACAGCTTACCCTTCCCCCTCCCCATATCCTCAAGTCCATTCTCAAATAGGTCTGTGTCTTTATTCCCGTTTTACCCCTACGTTCTTCATGACATTTTTTTAAAATTCCATATATATGTGTTAGCATACGGTATTTGTCTTTCTCTTTCTGACTTACTTCACTCTGTATGACAGACTCTAGGTCCATCCACTTCATTACAAATAGCTCAGTTTCGTTTCTTTTTATGGCTGAGTAATATTCCATTGTATATATGTGCCATATCTTCTTTATCCATTCGTCCGATGATGGACACTTAAGTTGTTTCCAGCTCCAACCTATTGTGAATAGAGCTGCAATGAACATTTTGGTACATGTCTCTTTTTGAATTATGGTATTCTCAGGGTATATGCCTAGTAGTGGGATTGCTGGGTCATATGGTAGTTCCATTTTTAGTTTCTTAAGGAACCTCAATACTGTTCTCCATAGTGGCTGTACCAATTCACATTCCCACCAGCAGTGCAAGAGTGTTCCCTTTTCTCCACACCCTCTCCAGCATTTATTGTTTCTAGATTCCTTGATGATGGTCATTCTGACTGGTGTGAGATGATATCTCATTATAGTTTTGATTTGCATTTCTCTAATGATTAATGATGTTGAGCATTCTTTCATGTGTTTGTTGGCAGTCTGTATATCTTCTTTGGAGAAATGTCTATTTAAGTCTTCTGCCCATTTTTGGATTGGGTTGTTTGTTTTTTTGTTATTGAGCTGCATGAGCTGCTTATAAATTTTGGAGATTAATCCTTTGTCAGTTGCTTCATTTGCAAATATTTTCTCCCATTCTGAGGGTTGTCTTTTCATCTGGTTTATGGTTTCCTTTGCTGTGCAAAAGCTTTTAAGTTTCATTAGGTCCCATTTGTTTATCTTTGTTTTTATTTCCATTTCTCTAGGAGGTGGGTCCAAAAGGATCTTGCTGTGATTTATGTCATAGAGTGTTCTGCCTATGTTTTCCTCTAAGAGTTTGATAGTGTCTGGCCTTACATTTAGGTCTTCAATCCATTTTGAGCTTATTTTTGTGTATGGTGTTACGGAATGATCTAATCTCATACTTTTACATGTCCCTGTCCAGTTTTCCCAGCACCACTTATTGAAGAGGCTGTCCTTTCTCCACTGTACATTCCTGCCTCCTTTATCAAAGATAAGTTGACCATATGTGCGTGGGTTTATCTCTGAGCTTTCTATCCTGTTCCATTGATCTATCTTTCTGTTTTTGTGCCAGTACCATACTGTCTTCATTACTGTAGCTTTCTAGTATAGTCTGAAGTCAGGGAGCCTGATTCCTCCAGCTCCGTTTTTCGTTCTCAAGATTGCTTTGGCTATTCGGGGTCTTTTGTGTTTCCAAACAAATTTTGAAATTTTTTGTTCTAGTTCTGTGAAAAATGCCAGTGGTAGTTTGATAGGGATTGCATTGAATCTGTAGATTGCTTTGGGTAGTAGAGTCATTTTCACAATGTTGATTCTTCCAATCCAGGAGCATGGTATATCTCTCCATCTATTTGCATCATCTTTAATTTCTTTCATCAGTGTTTTATAATTTTCTATATACAGGTCTTTTGTCTCCTTAGGTAGGTTTATTCCTAGGTATTTTATTCTTTTTGTTGCAATGGTAAATGGGAGTGTTTTCTTGATTTCATTTTCAGATTTTTCATCATTAGTGTACAGGAAGGCCAGAGATTTCTGTGCATTAATTTTGTATCCTGCTACTTTACCAAATTCACTGATTAGCTCTAGTAGTTTTCTGGTAGCATCTTTAGGATTCTCTATGTATAGTATCATGTCATCTGCAAACAGTGACAGGTTTACTTCTTCTTTTCCGACTTGGATTCCTTTTATTTCCTTTTCTTCTCTGATTGCTGTGGCTAAAACTTCCAAAACTAGGTTGAATAAGAGTGGTGTGAGTGGGCAGCCTTGTCTTGTTCCTGATCTTAGTGGAAATGGTTTCAGTTTTTCACTATTGAGGACAATGTTGGCTGTGGGTTTGTCATATATGGCCTTTATTATGTTGAGGAAAGTTCCCTCTATGCCTACTTTCTGCAGGGTTTTTATCATAAATGGGTATTGAATTTTGTCGAAAGCTTTCTCTGCATCTATTGAGATGATCATATGGTTTTTCTCCTTCAATTTGTTAATATGGTGTATCACGTTGATTGATTTGCGTATATTGAAGAATCCTTGCATTCCTGGAATAAACCCCACTTGATCATGGTGTATGATCCTTTTAATGTGCTGTTGGATTCTGTTTGCTAGTATTTTGTTGAGGATTTTTGCATCTATGTTCATCAGTGATATTGGCCTGTAGTCTTCTTTCTTTGTGACATCCTTGCCTGGTTTTGGTATCAAGGTGATGGTGGCCTCATAGAATGAGTTTGGGAGTGTTCCTTCCTCTGATATTGTTTGGAAGAGTTTGAGAAGGATGGGTGTTAGCTCTTCTCTAAATGTTTGATAGAATTCGCCTGTGAAGCCATCTGGTCCTGGGCTTTTGTTTGTTGGAAGATTTTTAATCACAGTTCCAATTTCAGTGCTTGTGATTGGTCTATTCATATTTTCTATTTCTTCCTGATTCAGTCTTGGCAGGTTGTGCATTTCTTTTTTTTCTTTTTTTAATTTTTTTTTTTTGCTTTATAACAAATTTAATCAGTTATACATATACATATGTTCCCATATCCCCTCCCTTTTGCGTCTCCCTCCCACCCCTCCAGGTGGTCACAAAGCACCGAGCTGATCTCCCTGTGCTATGCGGCTGCTTCCCACTAGCTATCTACCTTATGTTTGGTAGAGTATACATGTCCATGCCGCTCTTTCACTTTGTCACAGCTTACCCTTCCCCCTCCCCATATCCTCAAGTCCATTCTCTAGTAGGTCTGTGTCTTTATTCCTGTCTTACCCCTATGTTCTTCATGACATTTTTTTTTCTTAAATTCCATATATATGTGTCAGCATACAGTATTTGTCTTTCTCTTTCTGACTTACTTCACTCTGTATGACAGACTCTAGGTCCATCCACCTCATTACAAATAGTTCAATTTCATTTCTTTTTATGGCTGAGTAATATTCCATTGTATATATGTGCCACATCTTCGTTACCCATTCATCCGATGATGGACACTTAGGTTGTTTCCATCTCCGGGCTATTGTAAATAGGGCTGCTATGAACATTTTGGTACATGTCTCTTTTTGAATTATGGTTTTCTCAGGGTATATGCCCAGTAGTGGGATTGCTGGGTCATATGGTAGTTCTATTTGTAGTTTTTTAAGGAACCTCCATACCGTTCTCCATAGTGGCTGTACCAATTCACATTCCCACCAGCAGTGCAAGAGGGTTCCTTTTTTTCCACACCCTCTCCAGCATTTATTGTTTCTAGATTTTTTGATGATGGCCATTCTGACTGGTGTGAGATGATATCTCATTGTAGTCTTGATTTGCATTTCTCTAATGAGTAAAGATGTTGAGCATCCTTTCATGTGTTTGTTGGCCGTCTGTATATCTTCTGTGGAGAAATGTCTATTTAGGTCTTCTGCCCATTTTTGGATTGGGTTGTTTGTTTTTTTGTTATTGAGCTGCATGAGCTGCTTATAAATTTTGGAGATTAATCCTTTGTCAGTTGCTTCATTTGCAAATATTTTCTCCCATTCTGAGGGTTGTCTTTTGGTCTTGTTTATGGTTTCCTTTGCTGTGCAAAAGCTTTGAAGTTTCATTAGGTCCCATGTGTTTATTTTTGTCTTTATTTCCATTTCTCTAGGAGGTGGGTCCAAAAGGATCTTGCTGTGATTTATGTCATAGAGTGTTCTGCCTATGTTTTCCTCTAAGAGTTTGATAGTGTCTGGCCTTACATTTAGGTCTTCAATCCATTTTGAGCTTATTTTTGTGTATGGTGTTAGGGAGTGATCTAATCTCATACTTTTACATGTCCCTGTCCAGTTTTCCCAACACCACTTATTAAAGAGACTGTCCTTTCTCCACTGTACATTCCTGCCTCCTTTATCAAAAATAAGTTGGCCATATGTGCGTGGGTTTATCTCTGGGCTTTCTATCCTGATCCACTGATCTATCTTTCTGTTTTTATGCCAGTACCATACTGTCTTGATTACTGTAGCTTTGTAGTATAGTCTGAAGTCAGGGAGCCTGATTCCTCCAGCTCCGTTTTTCGTTCTCAAGATTGCTTTGGCTATTCGGGGTCTTTTGTGTTTCCAAACAAATTTTGAAATTTTTTGTTCTAGTTCTGTAAAAAATGCCAGTGGTAGTTTGATAGGGATTGCATTGAATCTGTAGATTGCTTTGGGTAGTAGAGTCATTTTCACAATGTTGATTCTTCCAATCCAGGAGCATGGTATATCTCTCCATCTATTTGTACCATCTTTAATTTCTTTCATCAGTGTTTTATAATTTTCTGCATACAGGTCTTTTGTCTCCTTAGGTAGGTTTATTCCTAGATATTTTATTCTTTTTGTTGCAATGGTAAATGGGAGTGTTTCCTTGATTTCACTTTCAGATTTTTCATCATTAGTATATAGGAATGCCAGAGATTTCTGTGCATTAATTTTGTATCCTGCAACTTTACCAAATTCATTGATTAGATCTAGTAGTTTTCTGGTAGCATCTTTAGGATTCTCTATGTATAGTATCATGTCATCTGCAAACAGTGACAGCTTTACTTCTTCTTTTCCAATTTGGATTCCTTTTATTTCCTTTTCTTCTCTGATTGCTGTGGCTAAAACTTCCAAAACTAGGTTGAATAAGAGTGGTGAGAGTGGGCAACCTTGTCTTGTTCCTGATCTTAGTGGAAATGGTTTCAGTTTTTCACCATTGAGGACGATGCTGGCTGTGGGTTTGTCATATATGGCCTTTATTATGTTGAGGAAAGTTCCCTCTATGCCTACTTTCTGCAGGGTTTTTATCAGAAATGGGTGTTGAATATTGTCGAAAGCTTTCTCTGCATCTATTGAGATGATCATATGGTTTTTCTCCTTCAATTTGTTAATATGGTGTATCACGTTGATTGATTTGCGTATATTGAAGAATCCTTGCATTCCTGGAATAAACCCCACTTGATCATGGTGTATGATCCTTTTAATGTGCTGTTGGATTCTGTTTGCTAGTATTTTGTTGAGGATTTTTGCATCTATGTTCATCAGTGATATTGGCCTGTAGTTTTCTTTCTTTGTGACATCCTTGCCTGGTTTTGGTATCAAGGTGATGGTGGCCTCGTAGAATGAGTTTGGGAGTGTTCCTCCCTCTGCTATATTTTGGAAGAGTTTGAGAAGGATAGGTGTTAGCTCTTCTCTAAATGCTTGATAGAATTCGACTGTGAAGCCATCTGGTCCTGGGCTTTTGTTTGTTGGAAGATTTTTTATCACAGTTTCAATTTCAGTGCTTGTGATTGGTCTATTCATATTTTCTATTTCTTCCTGATTCGGTCTTGGCAGGTTGTGCATTTCTAAGAATTTGTCCATTTCTTCCAGGTTGTCCATTTTATTGGCATAGAGTTGCTTGTAGTAATCTCTCATGATCTTTAGTATTTCTGCAGTGTCAGTTGTTACTTCTCCTTTTTCATTTGTAATTCTATTGATTTGAGTCTTCTCCCTTTTTTTCTTGATGAGTCTGGCTAATGGTTTATCAATTTTGTTTATCTTCTCAAAGAACCAGCTTTTAGTTTTATTGATCTTTGCTATTGTTTCCTTCATTTCTTTTTCATTTATTATCTGATCTGATTTTTATGATTTCTTTCCTTCTGCTAACTTTGGGATGTTTTTGTTCTTCTTTCTCTAATTGCTTTAGGTGCAAGGTTAGGTTGTTTAGTCGAGATGTTTCCTGTTTCTTAAGGTGGGATTGTATTGCTATAAACTTCCCTCTTAGAACTGCTTTTGCTGCATCCCATAGGTTTTGGGTCGTCGTGTCTCCATTGTCATTTGTTTCTAGGTATTTTTAAATTTCCTCTTTGATTTCTTCAGTGATCACTTCGTTATTAAGTACTGTATTGTTTAGCCTCCATGTGTTTGTATTTTTTATAGCTCTTTTCCTGTAATTGATATCTAGTCTCATAGCATTGTGGTCGGAAAAGATACTTGATACAATTTCAATTTTCTTAAATTTACCAAGGCTTGATTTGTGACCCAAGATATGATCTATCCTGGAGAATGTTCCATGAGACTATCATTATGTAGTGTCCTTCTTTGTCTCTTCTAATAGTCTGTATTTTAAAGTTTATTTTGTCTGATATAAGAATTGCTACTCCAGCTTTCTTTTGATTTCCATTTGCATGGAATATCTTTTTCCATCCCCTTACTTTCAATCTGTATGTGTCTCTAGGTCTGAAGTGGGTCTCTTGTAGACAGCATATATATGGATCTTGTTTTTGTATCCATTCAGCCACTCTGTGTCTTTTGAAGGGAGCATTTAGTCCATTTACATTTAAGGTAATTATTGATATGTATGTTCCTATTCCCATTTCCTTAATTGCTTTGGCTTCCTTATTGTAGGTATATTCCTTCTGTTGGGTTTCTTGCCTAGAGAAGTTCCTTTAGCATTAGTTGTAAAGCTGGTTTGGTGGTGCTGAACTCTCTCAGCTTTTGCTTGTCTGTAATCGTTTTAATTTCTCCATCAAATCTGAATGAGATTCTTGCTGGGTAGAGTAATCTTGGTTGCAGGTTTCTCTCCTTCATCACTTTAATTATGTCTTGCCACTCCCTTCTGGCTTGTAGAGTTTCTGCTGAGACATCAGCTGTTAACCTGATGGGGATTCCCTTGTGTGTTATTTGTTGTTTTTCCCTTCCTGCTTTTAATATGATTTCTTTGTGTTTAATTTTTGACAATTTGATTAATATGTGTCTTGGCATATTTCTCCTTGGATTTGTTCTGTATGGGACTCTCTGTGCCTCCTGGACTTGATTAACTATTTCCTTTCCCATATTAGGGAAGTTTTCAACTGTAATCTCTTCAAATATTTTCTCAGTCCCTTTCTTTTTCTCTTCTTCTTCTAGAACCCCTATAATTCGAATGTTGGTGCGTTTAATGTTGTCCCAGAGGTCTCTGAGACTGTCCTCTGTTCTTTGCATTCTTTTTTCTTTATTTTGCTCTGCATCAGTTATTTCCACTATTTTATCTTCCACCTCGCTAATCCGTTCTTCTGCCTCAGTTATTCTGCTACTGATCCCATCTAGAGTATTTTTCATTTCATTTGTTGTGTTTTTAATCGATGCTTGATTCATCTTTAATTCTTCTAGGTACTTGTTAACTGTTTCTTGCATTTTGTCTATTCTATTTCCAAGATTTTGGATCTTGGAAATAGAATCTTGGATCATCTTTACTATCATTATTCTGAATTCTTTTTCAGGTAGACTGCCTATTACCTCTTCATTTGTTAGGTCTGGTAGGTTTTTATCTTGCTCCTTCAACTGCTGTGTGTTTTTCTGTCTTCTCATTTTGCTTATCTTACTGTGTTTGGGGTCTCCTTTTTGCAGGCTGCAGATTCGTAGTTCCCGTTGTTTTTGGTGTCTGTCCCCAGTGGCTAAGGTTGTTTCAGTAGGTTGTGTAGGCTTCCTGGTGGGGGGGACTAGTGTCTGTGTTCTGGTGGTTGAGGCTCGATCTTGTCTTTCTGGTGGACAGGTCCACGTCTGGTGGTGTGTTTTGGGGTGCCTGTGGCCTTATTATGTTTTTAGGCAGCCTCTATGTTAATAGGTGGGGTTGTGTTCCTGCCTTGCTAGTTGCTTGGCATAGGGTGACCAGCACTGTAGCTTGCTGGTCGTTGACTGAAGCTGGGTGCTGGTGTTGAGATGGAGATCTCTGGGAGATTTTCGCCGCTTGATATTATGTGGAGCTGGGAGGTCTCTTGTGGACCCGTGTCCTAAAGTTGGCTCTCCCACTTCAGAGGCACAGCACTGACTCCTGGCTGCAGCACCAAGAGCCTTTCATCTACCCGGCTCAGAATAAAAGGGAGAAAAAGTAGAAAGAAATAATTAGTAGAAGAAAGAAAAAGAGAGAGAAAGAAAGGAAGAAGGAAAGAAAGGAAGGAAGGAAGGAAGAAAGAAAGGAGGGGGGGAGGGAGGAAGGAAAGAAAAAGAAAGAGTGAAAGGAAGAAGGGTGGGAGGGAGGGAGGAAGGAAAGAAAGACAGACAGGAGGGACGGAGGAAGGAAAGAAAGAAAGAGTGAAAGGAAGAAGGGTGGGAGGGAGGGAGGAAGGAAAGAAAGACAGGAGGGAGGGAGGAAGGAAAGAAAGAAAGAGTGAAAGGAAGAAGGGTGGGAGGGAGGGAGGAAGGAAAGAAAGACAGGAGGGAGGGAGGAAGGAAAGAAAGAAAGAGTGAAAGGAAGAAGGGTGGGAGGGAGGGAGGAAGGAAAGAAAGACAGACAGGAGGGAGGGAGGGAGGGAGGAAGGAAAGAAAAAGAGTGAAAGGAAGAAGGGAGGGAGGGAGGAAGGAAAGAAAGAGAGAAAGAAGGAAAGGAGGGGCGGAGGGAGGGAGGGAGGAAGGGAAGGTAGGAAAAAAAGTAAGAGCAGGTAAAGTAAAATAGAATAAAGTATAAAATATAGTAGCGTTATTAAAATTAAAAAGTAATTATTGAAAAAAAAAACGGACAGATAGAACCCTGGGACATATGGTGGAAGCAAAGCTATACAGAGAAAATCTCACACAGAAGCATACACATACACATTCACAAAAAGAGTGCAGGGGGAAAAATCGAAAATCTTGCTCTCAAAGTCCACCACCTCAATTTGGGAAAATTCGTTGTAAAAAGAGGAAAAGGGGGAAAAGTCTGAAATCTTGTCCTCAAAGTCCACCTCCTCAATTTGGGATGATTCGCTGTCCATTCATGCACTCCACAGACGCAGGGCACATCAAGCGGACCGTGGAGCTTTAATCCGCTGCCTCCGAGGCTGCACAGAGAGATTTCCCTGTCTCTTCTCTGCTCTCACAACTCCCAGGTCTCAGCCTTGGACCTGGCCCCGCCTCTACGCATAGGTCGCCGGAGGGCGTCCGTTCTTCGCTCAGACAGGACGGGTTTAAAGGAGCCGCTGATTCGGCGGCTCTGGCTCACTCAGGCAGAGGGGAGGGTGGGGCGCGCAGTGTGGGGCGGGCCTGCGGCGGCAGAGGCCGGCGTGACGTTGCACCAGACCGAGGCGCTCCGTGCGCTTTCCCGGGAAAGCCGTCCCTGGGTCCCGGGACCCCGGCAGTGGCGGAGTGCACAGGCTCCCCGGAAGGCGGGGTGGACAGTGACCTGCGCTCGCACACAGGCCTTGTGGCGGCGGCAGCAGCAGCCCCAGCGTCCCACGCCCATCTCCGGGGTCCGGGCCTTTAGCCGCGGCTCGTGCCCGTCTCTGGTGCTTCTTTAAGCAGCTCTCTTAATGCCCTCTCCTCGTGCACCAGGAAACAAAAGGGAAGAAAAAGTCTCTTGCCTCTTCGGCAGCTCCAGACTTTTTCCCCGGACTCCCTCCGGGCTAGCCGTGGTGCACTAACCCCTTCAGGGTCTCTTCCTGCCGCCAGCCCTAGACCTCTCCCTGCGCTCCGACTGAAACCTGATACCCGAGCCTCAGCTCCCAGCCCCGCCCGCCCCGGCGGCCGAGCAGACAAGCCTCTCGGGCTGGTGTGTGCCTGAGGGCACCGATCCTCTGTGCCGGAATCTCTCCGCTTTGCCCTCCACACCCCTGTTGCTGTGCTCTCCTCCGCTACTCCGAAGCTTTCCCCCTCCGCCACCTGCAGTCTCCGCCCGCGAAGGGGCTTCTAGTGTGTGGAAACCTTTCCTCCTTCACGGCTCCATCCCACTGGTGCAGGTCCCATCCCTATCCTTCTGTCTCTGTTTTTTCTTTTTTCTTTTGTCCTACCCAGGTATGTGGGGAGTTTCTTGCCTTTTGGGGGGTCTGAGGTCTTCTGTCAGCGTTTAGTAGGTGTTCTGTAGGAGTTGTTCCACGTGTAGATGAAGTTCTGATGTATCTGGAGGGAGAACCGGGAGGTGGTGCCGGGCTCCGTCCCTACTGCTTCCCCGTGCGGACCGGTGCACTCACGTCCTCTCGCTGCCTCTGCTCTTGGAGGGGCAGCCCCTTCGGGCACTGAGCCCCCGTCTCAGTTGAGCACCACCCTGGGGGGGGGGGGGGCTTGCCCCGGGCGTAGTCTCAAGTTGCCGCTGCCAAGCGCTGCTGCCGCCGCTGCAGCAAACAGTGCTTTCTTAAAGCACAGGTTTGAGGGGGTTTCCCTGAAAATACACCTACTTTGAACATGACCAAAACTGTACCTTTCTTCTAATACAAATGCATCAGGAAATGCGGAGAGCAGAGACCAAACCATCAAAGCATTTTGAGAAGAAAATTTCAGCTGATCTACTTTTTGTGCTGTGCAAGTTCTTAGCCTTCACATAAAACGGAAAATAGGAAGGAAATTCATACTTAGGAGACTTGCTTATGTTTAGCATGGATTTAGAGTTTTGAATATACATATAAATTAAGTATTGATAGCCTCATCCACCAGAGGGCAGCCAGCAGAAGCAAGAAGAACTACAATCCTGTAGCCTGTGGAATAAAAAACACATTCACAGAAAGACAGACAGGATGAAAAGGCAGAGGGCTATGTACCAGATGAAGGAACAAGATAAAACCACAGAAAAACAACTAAATGAAGTGGAGAAAGGCAGCCTTCCAGAAAAAGAATTCAGAATAATGATAGTGAAGATGATTCAGGACCTCGGAAAAAGAATGTAGGCAAAGATGCAAGAAATGTTTAACAAAGACCTAGAAGAATTAAAGAACAAACAAACAGAGATGAACAATACAATAACAGAAATGAAAACTACACTAGAAGGAATCAAGAGCAGAATAACTGAGGCAGAAGAACGGATAAGTGACCCGGAAGACAGAATGGTGGAATTCACTGCTGCAAAACACAATAAAGAAAAAAGAATGAAAAGAAATGAAGACAGCCTAAGAGACCCCTGGGACAACATTAAACACAACAACATTCACATTATAGGGGTCCCAGAAGGAGAAGAGAGAGAGAAAGGACCCGAGAAAATATTTGAAGAGATCATAGACAAAAACTTCCCTAACATGGGAAAGGAAATAGCCACCCAAGTCCAGGAAGCGCAGAGAGTCCCATATAGGATAAACCCAAGGAGAAACATGCCGAGACACACAGTAATCAAATTGGCAAAAATTAAAGATAAAGAAAAATTATTGAAAGCAGCAGAGGAAAAATGACAAATAACATACAAGGGAACTCCAAGGAGGCTAACAGCTGATATCTCAGCAGAAACTGTACAAGCCAGAAGGGAGTGGCATGGTATACTTAAAGTGATGAAAGGGAAGAAACTACAACCGAGATTACTCTACCCAGCAAGGATCTCATTCAGATTTGATGGAGAAATCAAAAGCTTTACAGACAAGCAAAAGCTAAGAGAATTCAGCACCACCAAACCAGCTCTACAACAAATGCAAAAGGAAATTCTCTAACTGGGAAACACAAGAGAAGAAAAGGACCTACAAAAACAAACCAAAAACGATTAAGAAAATGATCATAGGAACACACAAATCGATAATTACCTTAAACATAAATGGATTAAATGTTCCAACCAAAAGACACAGGCTCGCTGAATGGATACAAAAATAAGACCCATATTTATGCTGTCTACAACAGACCCACTTCAGACCTAGGGACACGTACAGACTGAAAGTGAGGGGTTGGAAAAAGCTATGCCATACAAATGGAAATCAAAAGAAAGCTGGAGTAGCAATACTCATGTCAGATAAAATAGACTTTAAAATAAACAATGTTACAAGAGACAAGGAAGGACACTACATAATGATCAAGGGATCAATCCAAGAAGAAGATATAACAATTATAACTATATAGGCACCAAACATAGGAGCACTTCAATACATAAGGCAACTGCTAAGAGCTATAAAAGAGGAAATCAACAGTAACACAATAATAGTGGGGGACTTTAACACCTCACTTACAAAAATGGACAGATCATCCAAACAGAAAATTAATAAGGAAACACAAGCTTTAAAAGACAGAAGAGACCAGATAGATTTAATTGATATTTACAGGACATTCCATCCAAAAACAGCAGATTACACTTTCTTCTCAAGTGCGCACAGAACATTCTCCAGGATAGATCACATCTTGGGTCACAAATCGAGCCTCAGTAAATTTAAGAAAATTGAAATCATATCAAGCATTTTTTCTGACCAAAACGCTATGAGATTAGAAATCAATTACAGGGGGAAAAAAACATAAAAAACACTAAGGCATGGAGGCTAAACAATACGTTACTAAATAACCAAGAGATCACTGAAGAAGTCAGAGGAAACCAAAAACTACCTAGAGACAAATGACAATGAAAACACGATGATCCAAAACGTATGGGATGCAGCAAAAGCAGTTCTAAGAGGGAAGTTTATAGCTATACAAGCCTACCTCAAAAAACAACAAAAATCTCAGATAAACAATCTAACCTGACACCTAAAGGAAGCAGAGAAAGAAGAACAATCAAAACCCAAAGTTAGCAGAAGGAAAGAAATCATAAAGATCAGAGCAGAAATAAATGAAATAGAAACAAAGAAAACAATAGCAAAGATCAATTAAACTAAAAGCTAGTTCTTTGAGAAGATAAACAAAATTGATAAACCATTAGCCAGACTCATCAAGAAAAAGACAGAGAGGACTCAAATCAATAAAACTAGAAATGAAAAAGGAGAAGTTACATCAGACACCACAGAAATACAAAGCATCCTAAGAGACTACTACAAGCAACCCTATGCCAATAAAATGGACAACCTGGAAGAAATGGACAAATTCTTAGAAAGGTATAACCTTCCAAGACTGAACCAGGAAGAAACAGAAAATATGAACAGACCAATCACAAGTAATGAAATTGAAACTGTGATTTAAAATCTTCCAACAAACAAGAGTCCAGGACCAGATGACTTCACAGGTGAATTCTATCAAACATTTGGAGAAGAGCTAACACCCATGCTTCTCACACTCTTCCAAAAAATTGCAGAGGAAGGAACACTCCCAAACTCATTCTATGAGGCCACCATCCCCCTGACACCAAAACCAGACAAAGATACTACAAAAAAAGAAAATTAAAGACCAATATCACTGATGAATATAGACGCAAAAATCCTCAACCAAATACTAGCAAACAGAATCCAACAACACATTAGAAGGATCATACACCCTGAATAAGTGGGATTTATCCCAGGGATGCAAGGATTCTTTAATATACGCAAATCAATGTGATACACCATATTAACAGATTGAAGAATAAAAACTATAGGATCATCTCAATAGATGCAGAAAAAACTTTTGTCAAAATTCAACACCCATTTACAATAGAAAGTGGGTACAGAGGGAACCTACCTCAACATAATAAAGGCCATATATGACAAACCCACAGCAAACATCGTTCTCAATGGTAAAAAACTGAAAGCATTTCCTCTAAGATCAGGAACAAGACAAGGATGTCCACTCTCACCACTATTATTCAACATAGTTTTGGAAGTCCTAGCCATGGCAATCAGAGAAGAAAAAGAAATAAAAGGAATACAAATCGGAAAAGAAGAAGTAAAACTGTCACTGTTTGCAGATGACATGATACTATACATAGAGAATCCTATAGATGCCACCAGAAAACTACTAGAGCTAATCAATGCATTTGGTAAAGTTGCAGGATACAAAATTAATGCACAGAAATCTCTTACATTCCTATACACTAACAATGAAAGATCAGAAGGAGAAATTAAGGAAACAATCCCATTCACCACTGCAACAAAGAGAATAAAATACCTAGGAATAAACCTACCTAGGGAGACAAAAGACCTGTATGCAGACAACTATAAGACACTGATGAAAGAAATTAAAGATGATACCAACAGATGGAGAGATATACCATGTTCTTGGATTGAAAGAATCAATATTGTGAAAATGACTATACTACTAAAAGCAATCTACCGATTCAATGCAATCCTTATCAAATTATCCGTGGCATTTTTTACAGAACTAGAACAAAAAATCTTAAAATTTGTATGGAGACACAAAAGACCCCAAATAGCCAAAGCAGTCTTGAGGGAAAAAAACAGAACTGGAGGAATCAGACTCCCTGACTTCAGATGATACTACAAAGCTACGGTAATCAAGACAATATGGTACTGGCACAAAACAGAAATATAGATCAATGGAACAGGATAGAAAGTCCAGAGATAAACCAATGCACCTATGGTCAACTAATCTATGACAAAGGAGGCAAGGATATACAATGGAGAAAAGATAGTCTCTTCAATAAGTGGTGCTGGGAAAACCGGACAGCTACATGGAAAAGAATGAAATTAGAACACTCCCTAATACCATACACAAAAATAAACTCAAAATGGATTAGAGACCTAAATATAAGAACGGACACTATAAAACTCTTAGAGGAAAACACAGGCAGAACACTCTTTGACATAAATCACAGCAAGATCTTTTTTGATCCACCTCCTAGAGTAATGGAAATAAAAACAAAAATAAACAAATGGGACCTAATGAAACTTGAAAACTTTTGCAAAGCAAAGGAAAGTACAAACAAGACAAAAAGACAACCCTCAGAATGGGAGAAAATATTTGCAAATCAATCAACGGACAAAGAATTAATCTCCAAAATATATAAACAGTTTATGCAGCTTAATATTAAAACAACAAACAACCCAATCCAAAAATGGGCAGAAGACCTAAATAGACATTTTTTCCAAAGAAGACATACAGATGGCCAAGAAGCACATGAAAAGCTGCTCAACATCACTAAATATTAGAGAAATGCAAATCAAAACTACAGTGAGGTATCACCTCACAGCAGTTAGAATGGGCATCATCAGAAAATCTACAAACAACAAATGCTGGAGAGGGTGTGGAGAAAAGGGAACCTTCTTGCACTGTTGGTGGGAATGTAAACTGATACAGCCACTATGGAGAACAGTATGGAGGTTCCTCAAAAAACTAAAAATAGAACTACCATACGACCCAGCAACCCCACTACTACTGGGCGTATACCCAGAGAAAACCATAATTCAAAAAGACACATGCACCGCAATCGGTGTTCACTGCAGCACTATTTACAATAGCCAGGTCATGGAAGCAACCTAAATGTCCATCAACAGATGAATGGATAAAGAAGATGTGGCACATATATACAATGGAATATTACTCAGCCATAAAAAGGAATGAAATTGGGTCATTTGTAGAGACATGGATGAATCTAGAGACTGTCATACAGAGTGAAGTAAGTCAGAAAGAGAAAAACAAATATCGTATATTAATGCATATATGTGGAACCTAGAAAAATGGTACAGATGAACCAGTTTGCAGGGCAGAAATTGAGACACAGATGTAGAGAACAAACGTATGGACACCAGCGGGGGAAAGTGGCGGCAGGTGGGGGTGTTGGTGTGATGAATTGGGAGATTGGGATTGACATGTATACACTGATGTGTGTAAAATGGATGACTAATAAGAACCTGCTGTATAAACAAATAAATAAAATAAAATTCTAAAATTCAATAAATAAATAAATAAATAAATTTTAAAATAATAAAATAAGCTACAAGGATATATTGTAGAAAACAGGGAATATAGCCAATATTTTATAATAACTATAAATGGAGTTTAATCAAAAAATTGTGAATTACTATATTGTATAACTGTAACTTACATCATATTATATATCAACTATACATCAATAAAAAATAAATTAAAATTTTAAAAAAAGAAAATAAGTATTTAATGTTCTTTTCAAAAACAGGAACTTAGCAGAGACAGTCTATCAAGCAATCTTACCAAAAGCTGAAAGCACAGCAATAAAATCTCATTCCAGGCTGAAACCAGACACACAAAGTCAGAAGTAATAAAGTCATTATCGTTTGCTAGATTAAATACACTCAGTCTCAATAACAACTCAGATCCAGTTCAGAGTAACAGCTTCAGTCTATCAGAGTAAATATTTTATGTGCCAAAATATGTTGGGTACACAGTCTGTTCCAAATTATGTGTTTAATTAGCTGCACTTCATCAGATGCCCATACACCAAGGCTATCTCTTCTATATAACATATTTTTTCCATATAAAGTGAATAAAATAGTCACTGAAAACAACTGCATTTAGGAAATAAGACTATAATTCCACCTTCAAAGTTCTTCAGCTTAAATCTAAAGGTTTTTCTCACAGTGTTTCTTTTTTAAATAATGCATGAATATCTTATTTTTTCATTAAATTTAAATTGGACTTTTAAGGCTTTAGCTTCAGGTATCACAACGGACATATTAGGCTGCATTAGAAGGGAGCTGACACTTCTGGAGCTCCATGCCAGGTACTTACAGCATTTTATTTAATCTCCCAACAATGCTATGAGCTAGGTATAATTAACCACCATATAAAGGAGGAAACCAAGACTCAAAGAATCTAAGAGAATCACCCGTGGTTTTCACTGGAGGGGCAGCATTAAGGTTTGAACCCACGTCTGAGCCCCAAACACAATGCCTTCCGAAAGTGACCATAAGTTCTTGTGGTACTTCATTCAAGTCCTCTGGAACTGAAAGCAAACCGTTTCCTGTCTAACAAGTGAGACTTTACAGACACCATAGGCTCACAAGGAATGAGCAAACAAAAGGAAGGTTTAGTGTTCCTCCCAGCCACCTTAGACCCCTGCCTCCATCCTACCGTAGCCCATGGAAAAGCAATGGTTACAGCTCTTCCGTAGTGATGAAGAAGAGGGGAGCATGGCTCCGGAAGGTGCAGGTCCACCCAGGAGCTGGTCAGTGTCACCCACCAGGCCAGGGACAGCAATTCCCCCAGCAATCCGGCCGAGGTGACACGATGGCTTGGACCCAAGTGTGTGGACCGTAGTACATCTGGCTGTCTCAAAGAGCAAGCTACCTGGTTCTCCCCTTTATGGGTCCCACTGCATCTATGGCTCTTATCCAGAGCTTCCAGGCATTCAGAAACTGAACTTCCCATACACAAGTAAGCCACCAAGCCTCTCCAAGGACACTGCTAAATGTCAGTCACCAACCTCCTCAGCACACATAGCATTTGGACCTACATGAAAACCTCAGTCCCACAATCAAGTTGCCTGCTCTTCGTGTCTACAGACTTCAACTAACTTACTGGACAGTTTGGTGACCAGAGAGGAATAAGATCGAGTTTTGACATGGCATTTGCTCCGGAGGACCAGAATCTAAAAAGAACGTGTCCTAGGAGTCTTTATCAACATCACTCCCCCAATTCAAATTCATTGCTCAGACCAGCCCCTTCGTGGAGCCTTTCCAAAAGGTTCCAGTCTATGGGAGCCTCCTCGCTTGCATTTGTTCCCAGAGTTTGAGTCGCTGACTTTGATAAACTACCCCTTGTGTAGGGTTACTCCTGAGCATGCATCTATACTCCTGGAAATCAGTTACTATTGCATAAACTTCTTTTTTATTCCCCATAGCACCTACCACATCTATGACATGGTAAAGGATGAGACCAATGCTGGCAGGCTGCTTCAGCAGGGCCTCCTAGGATGGCAATGCCTAGGTGGAGGGACCACAGTTCAGAATCCGACGTGCAGAAGTGTGATGAGGAGTGAACAGCCTCTGCTAAATGAACGCACATCAACCAGACTCACTAGGGCCTGACTTCTACAATGAGGCTGCCAAATTATTAATGTATGGTGGGCTGATAGGGGTTTGGAGTGAACTGGAGAATGCGTAGACACACTTGGGATAGACAAGCAGCATCCATCCCCAGCAGTTGTTAAAGAAGGAGAAATGCAAACAGGCTGGGAGAATAAATGTCATAAGATCATGCTAAGTCTCAAGTTTATGCACCTTGGCCTAGCAAGTATCATGGAAAAAACAAAACCAGCATAGCACCTCCCAGTAGCCATCCCTCTGTCTTTATCATCATTCTTTCCCTTTATTCAAAACAATAAGGGTGTTTCTGCTTTCTACCGTAGAGAAGCCTGGAAATTGGGGGGCAAGGGATAGTAAATGCCCCCAGGGGTGACATTAATGCCCCTAGAAGGCCATCTGCCTCCAGAGATCACTTTCTAAATATGTTCTCTATGTACCCACATCCTTGTCTCAGGCTCTGCTTTTAGGGGAACCCAAACTAAACGGGAAATGAAGGCAGGAGAAATGGCCAAATCATCCAGAAGAGATGAAACAGAGGCTTATGTGAATAATTCATGTACCACCCAGGATTATCCTTAAGGCCCTAAGTATCAATTTGTCAAACTTTTGGCTGACTGTGAACAGAAGTTGCTTAATTTCCAGCAACATGTGATTCAGTTGAGGAAATTAATAAAACTATTTGTTTATTAGTCGAATAAAAAATGCTAAAGAAACTCTAGTGATGATATCATCACTGATAAAGGTGCTAAAGAGATCGAGATCATGACACAGGTTATAAAAAGCAGCCTAAACCTGTAAAGCTATGCATAATTGCCAGTAACTGTTGTTGTTATATTTACTTTTTAATAGACTTTATTTATTCTTTACAGCAATTTTAGGTGCACAGCAAAACTGAGCAGAAAGCACAGAGAGCTCCCATGTAACTCCAGCCTCCACATGTGCAAAGCCTCCCTCAGCGACGTCTTCCACCACGGTGTACATTTATTACAATCAGTGAACCAACACTGACACATCCCTGTCACTCAGTCCTTATTTACATTAAGGTTCACTCTTGCTGTTGTACATTCCATGGGTTTTATACTCAATTTTAAACTGCAAAATGATATACAAAACTGAGATCTTCCCCCACAATGTTGTAGTATGTGCTCAAAAAACATAGCGGGGTTGCCACTGAGCTAACTCAGAGTCCTCAAAATAGATATCCAGGAACCCTACACAACCCACCAGTTAGGTTAGTTCTTGATACATCACAGAAATGGGTATAAAGATGGGTAAAGAATAAGCCCATTGAGAAGTGCAGAATCTCATGGTCATTCCCGGTGGCCTAATTGAGCTATTGCAAATCCTCACATATTGAACCCACAGACCATTTGAGTACTCCTTGAGAATAGAATACGAGTTGACATAAAATCAAGATAACTCCAACCAAACTGGCAGAACAGTTGTTCGCAGCTTGTAAGAAAAGAGACAGGAGATAATGACGGAGCACTCTAAAGAAATGATCTGTTACCAGTGCTCCTGATGCCTCCTGTTGAGTGGAAAAACACACACACTGAGGCCTCTAAGTGGAGAAAAATTATTCACAGGAGCAAAATTCTGAATATGAGGTTATTTCAGGAATAACAGCAAATTTACTGTGCTCATATTTGCATTTTTATGTATGTACAATTGTGATATATTTTTTATCACACATATTTTTGAGACCTGTCTAAATAAGTCTAAAAGAGCCTTTTTTAAAAGTATAGAATAAAAATCCTAGGGATTAAAATTTTTTAATCTAATTGGTAGCTCTTTTTTCTTTCATAGTGACACAACTGATGGGATCTTAACTACAATAAAATATTATAAGTACTTACAAAATCATGGAAAGGTCTGAGGGAGCAAAAGTCAGGGAAACCATCACTGGCTTTCAGAGATGAGAAGGCTTAAGAATCATGGAAAACCTCTGCTAACGATCCTTCTCAGCTGCCCCCAGCACCAAAGCAAGTGATTCAAAAACATGCCCAGAACTCAAAGTAAACTTCATGACTGCCATCTGCCCTTTACCTGCCCACCTGCTGGCAGAAAATAATGCCTTCTCCTAATTTTCCATTTTGCATATGTCAAGTAAATGTTTCTCATTAACAGAATCTGAGCCAGAACTCTGCTGGCTAGGGGTTCTGGGAAATGTTGCTCTGAGGTACTATGGACTGAAGTGTGTTCGTCCCCCAATTCACATGTTGACAGCCTAACCCCCAATGTGATGGTATTTAGAGACAGTGCCTTTAGGATATAATTAGGTTTAAGTGAGGTCATTAGGGTGGGCCCCCCATGATGGAATTGGTGCTCCTATAAGAAGACACCAGAGAGTTTGTTCCCTCTCGCTACCCACCACATAAGGGCACTGTGAGAAGGCAGCAAGCCAGGCAGAGAGCTCTCACCAGAACCCAACCGTGCTGGCACCTCATCTCAGGTTCCCAGCCTCCAGAACTGTGAGGAATAAATGTCTGTTGTTTACGCCACCCAGTCTATGGTATTTTATTATGGCAACCCAAGCTGACTAATACACTAGGCATCCGCCATGAAATGCAGTGCAATCAGCACCTTTAATATAATATCAGGGATGGGGATGATGGTGAGTTAACAATAGACCATCTACACTGTTGCTTTGAGGATTATGATATACAGGATTATTATTCTCACTTCCTCACTCACTCCCTAATAAAGTTACACATCCACAGTCTTTGCCATGTGACTTTTCAGTGTCTCCCAGTGGGGGCAGAGTATATACCCCAGCCTACTGCAGTTGGTCTTGGCCACGTGATTTGCGTGGGATGATGGAATTTTAGCAGATGTGATGCAAGCAGAAGTTTTAAATATGGTTGTGTGATTTGTCCTGCCGACTTACATTTCTGTGGTCTGCAGTAAGAAGAGCATGCCCCAGAGAGCCGCTGGCACTGGTGAAGCAGACGGGAATCCAACCCACAGGCTGGAGCCAAGGATGGCCAATCCTGGAGCCCAGCTGAGCCACAGACAACCCACAGACCTGTGAAGGAGAAAATGAATGTTTATTACTGTAAATCCCCAAGATTTTGACATTGTTATGCAGCAAAAATTAAAGAGAGGATTAAACATATAGTTATCTAAAACAGTGCTTAGCATATATTGACCATAATTATTTCAGGAATCTTATAAATTATACTGAAAATAAAAATGTAAGCAATATATTCTGAGTCTTTGTTGAAAGATAACAGCAGGTATGAATAGCAGACCTTCAATATGTACACAATGTTACCTTTTTGCTTTTTTTCTAGATCAAATTAAATCTAGTTTGAATACCAGGCATTAGGGTTGGCAAGAAGCGTAACAGCTGTTCTTTTCAATCCCCGTCCCTTTCTGACATGACAAAACCCCAGGACTAACATGGCTCCAAACAGAAGGGGAGGGTCACACTTTCAGACAACTTCTGGAGGTAACACTGATTTCAAAAAATATTTTTTACCTTTCTGGGACACCTAAGACTTCAAACTATATAAATAATACATACTCTCTATACCAGTAGAATCTGAGGGAGTATATGTCACCCATTGTCTCAATTTATATTTATATTCCTAATTACTTAAATTAGAATTAGAATTAAGAGGATTTTACAGGGCTATTTGGAAGTAATAGTGGTTTTAAAAAAGGGAAGATGGTTCATCGCCATTTAAATTTAATGTATCCTTAAAAATGTAATCAGAGTAGTGTAAAAAAACAGAAGAGGAATTGTCTTAAGTGATATACAAGTTTGTGCATATGCAATTAAGTATACATCAGAATAAGTGTATGGAAAACCATTCGAAGAACAACATAATTCTTTGAAGGGCAATTTGGCAATACTTATCAAGAGCCATAAAGTTTTTACATCCATGGACCCTGTAACCTCATTCTTAAAATAAATCTAAACCAATAAATCAAAAGAAAAAGATATATTTTTAAAGATGTTATAATCATCTCTAGTAGTGAGAAGTAAAAGTAATAACCTAAACATAAGAGAGCTTTAATAAATTTTAGTATGTAATTTTTTAGACTATTATGCAATGTATTAAGAATAAACACTAGAACCATTAAAATAAACAAAAAGAACAAATCAAAAGAAGTATCCTCAAAATAATAAAGTGAAAAAAGCTTACAGCATAAAAAACTGTGATTGTGTATGGCTAAAGATTGGAAATGGAACACAAAGAGCTTCAGTATAGTATTTTATATATTCTACCTTTATATTTACATGCTAAACACTCTTTGTAAAAATAAAACCATGAGACAAAACTATATGTTAATTTGTGCTGAAAAAAAAAATGCTAGTCCCTAAAAACAGTAGCAAAGGGTGGTGGATCCATTTCCAGATCCTACTAGGAAGGTGAACAGGCACTATTATTGGCTCTCACACCCAAGATCAACCAAAGACACCAAGAAAGATATGACAAATCCTTGAAATAAAGACAGAAGGTTGTTCTGAATTACTATAAGAGAGAAAGAGTGGCTTCAACCTGCACAAGAGGCAGCCCAGGATAAAGTGGAAAAGGTACTGTTGGACTTAGCAAATGAACTTATGGTTACCAGGGGGAAGGATAGGGGGAAGGGATAGGCAGGGAGTTTGGGATTGACAGGTACACACTGCTATATTTAAAATGGATAACCAACAAGGACCTAATGTATAGCACAGGGAACTCTGCTCAATGTTATGTGGCAGCCTAGATGAGAGGGGAGTTTGGGGGAGAAAGGATACACATATATGTATGGCTGAGTCCCTTTGCTGTGCACCTGAAACTATCACAACATTGTTAATTGGCTATACTCCAATATAAAATAAAAAGTTAAAAAAAATAAAACACTTAATGTAATGTTTGGCACATAGTCAAAACAAAACAAAACCAAAAAAAAAAAAAAAAAAAAGAAAAGGTACCGTTGGGGCAAAGAATACCCCACACCTACAGCAACTCAGACTTGGTCTAAGTGATCTCAAAAAAAAAAAGAAAATCAATGGCAGAAGCCACTGTGTTATGGTGTAGAAAAACAAGGTAATGACTTTCGGAAGTTGTTATGTTTAAGGAAGATCTCTAAAGCTGAGGGGCAAGAAAAGCCCTGCTTTCTTTTTTTAGTGTGAGGAGTGACTGGACCTCACTGCCTGGACCTCTCCACACTAGGACTCATGCATTCACGCCACTTTCACCCCCTGAGCTGGTTATAGTGACAAAGACAGGGGTCTGGCCTTCCCATATATGTATGGCTTGACAGAGTCAAACATACCTCCAGGAAAAACAAGCCCAACCAAGATGATAAGATATTTGAGGAGTACAACTATCTGTATTTTAGATTCCATCAGAAGCAAAATATTTAAACTAATAATTTTAAATCACCTTAATGAAATATATTTTTAAAAAGGGAAGAATGTATCAATATGATAAAAGAAAAAATACATTAAAAAGAGTCAAGCAGATACTTTAAAGATTACAATAGTTGAAACAAAGAACAGAAAGGTAAGATACATTTTAAAAAGGACAATTTTCTGAGAAAAGAAAGAAAAGGCAAAGAAATGAGAAATATAAAAGTAAAGTCAATAGGTATAAAGAATAGAAACAGAAGTGCTAAAATCCAAATAATATAAATCACAGAAAGAAAAGAAAATTTTAAAAGAGGAGTAAATATTTGAAGAAATAATGTAGACAAAATCCCAGATTTTAAAAAAGATAACAGGACTAAGACTGAAAAAACCTATAGAGTACCAAAGAGAAGAAAGAAAAATCTACACATTATACTAAAATTTAAGAATAAGAAAGATAAAGAGAAAATTCTGAAAGCTAACAGAAAGAAAAAGCATATCCACATCAAAGGAATAAGAAAAGCAACACTGACTGCAAGAAAACTATGGGAGTAGAATTTCCAAAATATTGAAGGAAAAGAACTTAGAAATTAGAATTTTATATCCAGCCCAATATCAGTCAAATGTAAAGGCTTGATAAACATACTGTCAGGCATATAAGGCCTCAGAAGGTTTGCCATGCAAAGATCCATGTTGAAAATAGGGTGGGGATATTCTTAAATAAGAGAACAAACAAATACAAGAGATGCTGTGATATATGAATAAAAGAGACCCAATATATTGGTTGTTATCTTAAAGTTGGTTGCTATTTTAAAGAGAGGGCAAAAAGAACTCTATTATCAAAGTAAAAAAAGAAACATATTCATAACAACCCTTATTTAAAAGCTCAGATATTATCAGTATGTTGAATGTTGGGATCTCACAAGGGATGTGAAAACACGCTAAAGAGTATTTCTCAAAGTGTAGTCCACCAAGCTGGTCTGTGAACAATTTATCAGTTCTTGACAAGAGAAGGATTTTGCACCAGAGTGTACATCAACCACGTCACCACCCACACTGCTGATATGATTTTTACATACTTTCTCAAAGAAGGGAGCAGTGCTTTAATTTAAGTTCTGGCATGAGGTCCTTACCTCATTGTGGATCAGTAACAAACAACTCCCAGATCAGTATTTTGAGTAGATACAGCTGCTATCAATTTAAAGGAGGGAAGGAAATGAAATGGTGGAAAGAAATAGAAATGGGAGAAAAAAACAGAAATAATAAGTTAAGATATTTAAAACTGGTCCAAGTATATTAGCATTACATAAATAAATATGAACTAAAACTTTAAAAGATAAAAGTCACAGTTCGGATTTTATAAAATCTAAAATATGCTGTTTATAAAAGATATACCTAAACCATAAGAAAACACAAAGGTTAAAGTAAAAGGATAGAAAACGAAATATGAAGTAAATACAACTGAAAGAACGTTGCTGTAGCTATACTAATAATAGATAAAATAAGTATTAAAGTAAAATGTATTATTAGGGAGAGATAATTCAATTTACTACTTAATTCAATTCTCCAAAAAGATGAAGTAATTTTAAATACATAGTTACTAATAAAATTGCCTTAAAGCATATGAAGTTAATTTTATTGGAACTGCAGGGACACAGTAATAAATCCACCATCATAGTGAGAGATTTCAGCACACCTCTCTCAATTCTTGAGAAGTCAAATAGACCAAAAAAAAAAAAAAAAAAAAAAAAATCAGCAGGGACTTCCCTGGTGGTGCAGTGGCTAAGAATCCGCCTGCCAATGCAGGGGACACAGGTTCAATCCCTGGTCCGGGAAGATCCCACATGCCACAGAGCAACTAAGCCCATGTGCTACAACTACTGAGCCTGTGCTCTGGAGCCCGCGAGCCACAACCACTGAGCCCACACGCCACAACTACTGAAGCCTGCACGCCTAGAGCCCGTGCTCCACAACAAGAGAAGCCACCACAATGAAAAGCCTGCACACCACAACAAAGAGTAGCCCCTGCTAGCCGCAACTAGAGAAAGCCCACATGCAGCAATGAAGACCCAACACAGCCAAAAAATGAAAATAAATTTTAAAAAATAAAAATTAATTTTAAAAAATCAGCCAAGATATACAAGATCTGAAGGACAGAACTAAGAAACTTAAGTTAATGAACATACATTGAATTCTGCATCCAACAATTACAATCAAAATATTGTTCTCTGCTGGCTGCCGGGTACCCAGTGGGTATCCAGCTGCCACATGGGGCCCACGGAGGGGGCGGCAGCCCGGCGCAGGGCAGTGGTCCCTGTAGGGAAGGGCGGGCCCACGGCCAGGCCACCTCTCACCCCAGTCCCTGAAGTATGCTGAAGCAGAGAAGCCCACAAGGAGGGGTAGGGTCGCGAAGAGGCAAGGCCCCGCGGCAGCCCCATCTCCAGTCTGGCCACACACACCTGCCTGTGTGTGGGATCAACAGGTCATCAGTTTCAGCCTAACAGGGGCTCTCTGAGTGCAGCCCAGGGGCCAAGCACGCTGCGGCAGCAGCCAGGAAGGGATTCACGTCCTCAACGCCAACGACTCCAAACTCAATGACGGACAAGGTTACCTGTGCCGGACACGGCCTCCTCGGGCCCTCAGTTCATATCCAAGTGGTTGGAGATGAGGGACAGCTCTCCAGGAGGGTCCGGGCAGGGCCAATCCACTGCCGGTCTCTGGCTGGCGCCAGGCTCCAGAGCGGCTGCGGCCGAGTCGGCCAGGGCTGGGGGCCCCTGGGGCAGGGACACACCTGGGCGCGTCCAGCTGCTGGAACTGACAGGGACAAAGCCGCAAGGCCGTCAGAGCTTTCCCAGGCCCAGCCAGCCCGCCGCTCGCGCTTCCTCGCTCTGCGCACTGTGCGCATGCGCGGCAGGGGTTCCTGTTCCAGGTTGCCCGCCGCGGCAGCCGGGTGGCGAGAACCTAGCAGCCCAGTTCTATTTTGCGGCTGTGGTTCCTGGAAAGCCGTCCGTACTTCCTCCGCCTCAACCGCATCTGCTCAGAGGAGTCTGAGCACTCCAACTGCTTGCACAGGGAGTAGTACTCCCCACTCGCTCCCACCAACCGCCTGTGCACCTTCTTGGCCTGGATTGGATGGAAGCGCTTCTGGTGCACTCAGAAGACCGCACCCGGCCTCCTCGGCGTTGAAATTGCAGTTCACCAGTTCATCCGGTGCCTGCTTGCTGTCTTTTCACCGTTTCTCCCTCCGCGAGCTGAGACACAGCCATCTCATGCCATCACAGCTTCTCCGCCAGGTACAGTACTTTCGCTCTTGGGGAGGATGTTGGGATCCCAGAGCAGCTGGTCTTGGTTCTCAGAGATCTTCTCACCATGGAAGTTCAAGTACAGGTTGCTGAGGTCTCCTTGTACAGTGTGATGTACAGCATAGTGAATATAGTTAATAATACTGTATTGCATATTTGCAAGTTGGTTAGAGAGTAGATCTTAAAAATCCTCATCACAAGAAAAAAATTCTTTTGTCACTGTGTGTGGTGATTCATGTTAACTAGACTTATCGTGGTGATCCTTTCACAATATATCCAGATATAGAATCATTATGTTGTACACCTGAAACTAATATATTATATGTCAATTATAGCTCAGTTTTAAACACATACATACTTACATGCAAACATCAGAAGACCCAAAAGGTGGAGAGAAGGCAGACCATTTAAGGATGTTGGGACTCAAGGTCGGATATGCTGGTGAATTCCATGGGTTTTCTTTTTGCTTTCTATGGACCAGACTTAAAGCTGGAGAAGCTATCAACATAGAAACACCAATGGACACAGAGTAAAAAAGGCCCAACTAAAGCCTACTCTCCCTAGCCAAGGAACCAGGAAAGGGGCAGTTTATCAAGACAGAAAACTTGTAGGCAATAACTGCTGTGTTCCAGCAAAACACTGTGTAAAAACTGTGGCCCAACCCATGCCAGCAAAGACTGAGGAGGGAGTCTAGACTTCCATCCCCCACACTCCCACACCCCACACCCAGCCCCATCCCCACCCTACCCACCCCCATCAGGCTGTAATAAGGAACTCCAAAATACCCACAAGGATGGTGTCAAAGACAGCAGAGTATGGAACCAGAACTTTCATCTCCACCACGAGGTAATGAGGTCACCCAGTGGGTTCAGTGAAGACAACATGGGAAGCTGGATTTCCCCTCCAGCCAGGCACTATCAGAAGGTGCCCTCCTCTCTCCACAGTGGGGATGTGTGAAGCCTTGGGAAGGTTCTCTGCCACCCAGCAGAAAGGAGGCCACTCCTGACACTCCATTGTGTCAGTGGAGGCCACATGAGGAGCAGTGATGAGGTATTCATGCCACTCTCTGCCCGGGAAGTTTCAGTGGAGGCCTAGTGAGCAGCCAGAACTCCCAATCCTATCCAGCATAAACTAGGGACCCCACCCTTGGGTATCAACAAAGGCCAAGTAAGCCACCTGGACTTTTACATCTACCTGGCAGTAATGAGACAGTGCCCTCCCTTACCCTGCCTGAGAGGTGTCAGAGGAAGCCAAATAAAACAGGAGGTTTAAACAGAATCTCATAATGTAATACCCAAAATGTCCAGGTTTCATTTGGAAATTACTCAGCAATAAAATCATCAAAACAATAAAAAAAGAAAGAAAAAAGAAAATTACTCAGCATACCCAAAACTGAGATCTAGAGCTAAATGAAAAAGACAATAGTTGAAAAGACAGAGATGAAAGAAATGTATTATCTGATAAATATAGTAAAGCAGCCATGATAAAAAAAAATGCTTCAGTGAGTGATTAGGAGCACACTTGAAACAAATGAAAACTAGAAAGTCCCAGCAAAAAATAGAAAGTATCCACAAAGATACATAAGATTAAAAAGAAGAACCAATGGTAATTTAAGAATTCAAACAAAAATGTTTGACTAAATAAAAACCACAGTGGATAGGATCAACAGCAGAGTAGACAGACAAGTAAACAATAGAATAGAATAAGTAGAAATTACCCAATCTAAAACAATGGAAAAAAATTAACAGAATTTAATACCAATTCTAAAAATCTCTTCCAACAAAAGGCATAGAAGAGCAGATACTCCCAATTCATTTATGAAGCCAATATTACCCTGACACTGAAACCAAAGACAGTATGAAGAAAGAAACCTATAGGTCAATATCCCTCATGAATATAGATGCAAAAATCCTTAATAAAAAATTAGCAAATAGAATTCAACAGGATATAAAAAGATTTACATACCATGCCCAAATGGAGCTTAACAAACTCCCAAAAGAAAAATCCCAGGATTATATCAATGGATGCAGAAAAAGCATTTGACAAAATTCAACGCTCATGTATTACAAGAACTCTCAGAAAAATAGGAATAGAGGAGTACTTCCTCAACTTGATAAAGAACATCTACAAAATGAAATAAAACCAAAAACAAACAAATAAACAAAAAAAAACCTGACAGCTAATATTATACTTAATGGTGAAAGATTAATGCTTTTCTCTTAAGATTAGGAACAAGGAAAGGGTATCTGTTCTCACCACTCTTATTCCAGATAGTACTTGAAGGTCTAGGCAGTGCAATAATGCAAGAAAATGAAATAAAAGCATACAGATAAGAAAGAAAGATATAAAAGTGTCCCTATTGCAGAGGACATGATTATCTACATAGAGGATCCCAAAGAATTTCAAAAAAACTCCTAGAAATAAGCAAATTCAGTAAGTTTGCAAAATACAAGATAAACATAGAAATATCAATTATATTTCTATATACGTAAACAATGTGGACACTCAAATTTAAAATACATCATTAAAAATTGCACAAAAAATAAAGTAAGTGTAAATCTAACAAAATATGTACTGGACTTGTATGCCGAAAATTACAAAACACTAATTAAATAAATCAAATAAGATCTAAATAAAAGAAGAGCCACACCAAGTTCTTGGATTGGAAGAGTCAACATTCTCCCCAAATTGATACACAGGTTTAATGCAGTTTCTAACAAAATCCCAGCAAGATTTTTGGCAGATATAGACAAGTTTATTCTAAAGTTTATATGGAAAGGTGAGAGAACTAGAAAAGCTGAAGCATGCAACTCACCAATTGTAACCCTGGGCATTTATTCCAGAGAAATGAAGATTTATGTTCACACACACAAAGGAAATGTTTATGTGAATATTAATAGCAACTTAATTTGTATAGCTCAAAGGAAAACCAATCAAGGGCTTCCCTGGTGGCACAGTTGTTAAGAATCCGCCTGCCAATGCAGGGGACACAGGTTTGAGCCCTGGTCCAGGAAGATCCCACATGCTGCGGAGCAACTAAGCCCATGCGCCACAACTACTGAGCCTGAGCTCTAGAGCCCGTGAGCCACAACCACTGAAGCCCACGTGCCACAGCTACTGAAGCCTGCTTGCTTAGAGCCCGTGCTCTGCAACAAGAGAAGCCACTGCAATGAGAAGCCCGCGCACCACAACAAAGAGTAGCCCCCGCTCACCGCAACTCGAGAAAGCCCATGCACAGCAACGAAAACCCAATGCAGCCAGAGAGAGAGAGAGAGAGAGAAAGAAAAAAAAAACAATCCAGTTATTCAATGAGTAAATGGCTAAACAAACTGCACTATATCCATGAAATACTACTGAGAAAGAAAAAGGAATAGACTGTTGGTACGTGCAACAATCTGGATGAATCTCCAAAGAATTATGCATTTTCCCAAAAGGACATGGTTTCATTTGTATAACATGCTTGAAATGACAAAACTGTGGGAGTGGAGAACAATTTAGTGGTTACCAGGGACTAAGGAGAGGTTGAGGGCCAGAGGGGAGTTGATATGACTGTTAAAGGACCATATAATTGATCCTTGTGATGGTGGAAATGTTCTGTATCTTGACTATATCAATGTTGATACCCTGGCTATGATACTGCAGTACAATTTTTCAAGAAGTTGCCATTGGGAGAATCTGGGTAAAGGACACACAGCATCACTCTGTGTTATTTCTTACAACTGCATATGAATCTAGAATTATCTCAAAAGGTTAATTTTTTTGAAAAAAGGAAAACAATGGGATGATCCATGCAGTTTCAGGATGATGGTTATCTTGTGAATAGAGTCAGGGGATGCAGGAAAGAAGACCATATAGTTAGTTGTACGTTATTGTCAAGGTCCTTACTCTTCTTTTGGGTGGTGAGTTTGTAGGTGCTTATCACATGATTAATATTAACTAAATAATTAAAAGCAAAAGTTAAAAAAAAACATGGTGGTTTTAAATGATGTCTCAGGGTCTTATGTTCTTAATAAAATGTGGTGGCTGGACCATGCTATGAATTCGCCAAACTATTTTATTTTCCTCCCAGGCACGGAGGAAGGCTGCATTCCCTGCATCCCCTTGCATCTAGATGGGACTATGTGACTGAATTCTGACTGATGGTATTGGCCAAAAGTGAAGGACACCACTTTCAGAATTGGCCATTAAACATCCTTCACAATTTGCCACCATCTTTTTCCTCCACCTCTGTGGCTAAGAAGGTGGCATAGTCTAGGTAAATTAGTATACACTGCTTGGAGGAGAACCACCCAGGAAAGCCTCCTAACCAAGAATATCTGCGTTGACATTGCAGGAGCTTTAAAGAAACCTTCACTGAATTGAGCCACGGAGATTTGGGTGTTTATTTAGTACTACAGCATAGTCTAGCCTACTCAGACTAATACAGACAGATACTTTAAAAGACCCCAGAAAATGTTGGAAACTCACAGCAGAGAAAACTAAAACTGACAATTAATTGGCAAAATCTGGGAGAATGGCAGCTACTTGCAGAGCCCTCAGAATTGGATTGAGAAATAAAACTGGTGACCCATGAATGTGTTGGCACTGGGCTGCAGAAAACCCGATGGCTGAAAAGAAGGTAGAAAGATGCTTTGCCCCTCCCCACTGTCTGCCCTGGCTCCAAAATGCAAAGACGCTGCCAACCAAAAACTGGAGCAGCCACTCTACTCTTACGGCAATGCTTTCAGCAAGTGCTGTTCTCTCCTCTCTCACTTCTATCCCATCCTCACCAGGTTTAAGTAAAAGCACATTATAGTTATATTTGAAACTCCTTTTGTAATCTTCCCAAATCTTTCATCCTTCCTTATTCCTCTGCTCTGAACATGGTGTCTATTGTTTCTTTCCATATGTTTATACTTTCACTACATGTGTATTTGTCCCAAAGTAAAAATAGTAGTGTGGGGTGTTTTAAAAAATTTACGTAAACAGTAGCCTATCCTATGAATCTGCAACTTATTTTTTCATTTAGCATTATGTTTTCTGTACTTATTCACATTGATAATTACAATAGTTTATTCATTTTAACTGCTTTATATATTCAGTATACCACAATTTTTATTCATTCCTCTATTAATCTGTTTCATATACATTTTAGCTGTTACAAGTAATTGTGGTATGTCTAATTATGTATATTTGTAAGCATTCTCTAAGGCATATATCTAAGCATGTAGGGATCTCTGATTATACTAGATATAGTCCAATTGCTCTCATGTGGTATACCAGTTTATATTGCCGCCAGCAGTGTATGAGTTTTTACTTCCCCTTGTTTTCAATAATACTTAATATTTTCAGACTTTTGATGAGTATGAAATGTTCATTTTGAATAATCTCATTTTTAATTATAGCTGGGCTACTTTATTTCTGACATATTCTCCAAGTATTTCTGCTTTAAAAAAAATCATTTGAAAAAATGTATCGAGTGACTCCCTGCTTTTCCTGCCAGTTGTCTAATTGACTATAACTAGGCTCTCTTGGCTGTACACATAAGGTTCCAAATTTTCAGACAATAAAGAACTAGACTTGTCGTGCGTGGTGGTGGAGGGAGGTGAGTGACACTAACTTTTCAAGTTTCCCAAGGATGAGAAGGCTTCTTTTTTTCCCCACTGCTCTGCCATGTGTCAGTATTAAGCAGACAAACCCTGTGTATTTACAGATACCACTCAAGCTATGGGCTCTCTGCCTTCTTGGCTCTTTACCCCACTGAATGACATCCCATCAACAGAATTTTTTCCATCACCACCTTGAACTTTGTGTGAATTCTCACTGATTTACTTTGGACTGGGTTATTTTTCTTTCCTATCACTCTCTCCAATCTTTAAGGTTTTTGTTTTTGTTTTCTCTCAAAAATATTTCTTCATAACTATTTTTATTCTTCTGAGGTTTTTAATCTTCAATTTTATCTTTACTGTTTCCAATTCTTTTTCTTAATCCTTAATCCCCTTTACTTTAATATTCTAAACCTTTGTATCATAGGTTTTAGTCTTTTATGTGCACATCTTCTTCTTCTATTATATTTTAAAACTTTGATTCTTTGTATCTTTATTTTAAATCACCTATTTATCCATAATTTCAGCTCCCAATCTTTTGTCTTTACTGGGATTTAATTGTCATATTTAGATTCTGGTTTTCCTTTTAATTTCTTCCTACATCTCAAATTTTTACCGTTAGCTCATAATACTTTACGGTAACAGGTAGGAATCCTTCTATTGCAAGTGACAGAAGCCCTCACTCAAAATGCCTGGAGCAGGGCTTCCCTGGTGGCGCAGTGGTTGAGAGTCCGTCTGCCGATGGGTTCGTGCCCCAGTCCGGGAAGATCCCACATGACGCGGAGCGGCTGGGCCCGTGAGCCATGGCCGCTGAGCCTGCGCGTCCGGAGCCTGTGCTCCGCAACGGGAGAGGCCACAACAGTGAGAGGCCCGCGTACCATGAAAAAAAAAAAAAAAATGCCTGGAGCAAAATAAATGTTTGGATAAAGAAGGTGGAATATGTTAAGTCACATTACTGAAAATATCAATTTGCAGTTTTCGGTTCAGGCATAACTAAGTTTAAAAAACGCAAAAGTTTTTGGGCTTCCCTGGTGGTGCAGCGGTTGAGAGTCCGCCTGCCGATGCAGGGGACGCGGGTTCGTGCCCTGGTCCGGGAAGATCCCACATGGGCCCGTAAGCCATGGCCGCTGAGCCTGCGCGTCCGGAGCCTGTGTTCCGCAATGGGAGAGGCCACAACAGTGAGAGGCCTGCGTACCGCAAAAAAAAAAAAAAAAAGCAAAAGTTTTCATCAGGGCCCACTTCTCTCCATGCTTGCACTGTGCTGCTACATTCTAGACAGGCCTCACCACCGCCACCCACAGGGTGGCAAGATGTCTAGAACAGTTTCCGCCTACCACATCCCTCCTCACTCAAATCCCTCAGGAGAGAGAGAGCACCGCTCCTTACCAGTCAGCTCTATTCAGGACCAGGACTTCACTATGACTGGCTCCACTTGAGCCCCGTGCCTCTTGCTGGAGTCTGAAGCAATCACTGTGACCCAGGAGCGTTTATTAACTGACTTAGACCCATGTCAAGTGCCGACTCCTGGAGCTGAAGAAGGCGCAGCCTCAGTCAAAGCACCTTAATTGACAGTAGAAGAGGAAGGTTTCCCAGAAGCAAACTGGGAATACATTGCC
Organism: Hyperoodon ampullatus; assembly: GCF_949752795.1. Taxonomy (NCBI): domain Eukaryota; kingdom Metazoa; phylum Chordata; class Mammalia; order Artiodactyla; family Ziphiidae; genus Hyperoodon; species Hyperoodon ampullatus. The sequence continues at coordinate 15,031,985 of NC_136918.1, forward strand.
CATAAAGGAGAAAAAGAATGGTGCGTAGACAAAAACTAGCCAGTATCTACTTCATCTACCCTCCATAGTTTTATGTTGTTTTTAAAATGCTCAACACAATGCTTGACCTCAGAATGGTCAAATGAGCCTACATCACATCAGGGCAGGCTGGGGACCCTGCTTCTTCCCTCTTTCCTGGCTGCCTCTTCTCCACCTTCCTACAGTGGATGCTCTAGCCTTTTTATTGATGATTCTTCAGAAACAAATACATTTCAGAACTGCAAGTCTCACCAAAAAGCTGAAATGATAAGTTTAGTGAAATAGTAGCTTCCTGACATCTCACATAATCCAGGCTCTAAGTAAACAAACAAAAAACTTCCATTTTAAAATCCAATGGGAATAGCGTGTATATGAGCCAAGAGGAGTTAGTATGGGAGTCCTCCCTTGGGGAGACACTTCCTATGCAACGTAACTGTCCTGACCACCCCCCATCAGATTGGTGGCTTGAATGAGTAACAAGCATCAAGATAAGCCAATAACTGCATTTTTTAAAGATCCAATAGAGTTGTTGGAGTGTGCTCCTCAATGGGAAAGGCTCCTTCTAAAACAAGGCAGAAACCTGCATTTTTTACTATTTATCTTACTATTTTATAGTTTTTCCCCTTTCATCTCTGACTATCAGGGGAAAGAATTGTGGCAGGTAGTGTGGACTGGCCATATTTGTTGCATCCATTCTGATGTCCAGTTTTGCACCTCATTTCATCAGAACTCCTATCCAGGCTTAATTCAGTTCCAGGAAGATGACGGGATTATGATCCCATTCTTAAGCCACTGTCTGTACACACAGAATGTGGATGATTTCACAATTTTTGTGATGATTTCTCAATTTTTATTTGCTCAACACATTGAGAATAGAATTAATCATATAAGGGGAAATAATGATCCGTGCATAAACTTATGGTGTGTTAACATAATTGACCCCTCTCTGTTTCCTTCCTATTTTGCTGGAATCCTTTCCTGGTATTTTGGCAGTGATTTCTATTGCTTGAACATATGTGTGAGATATTATTTCAAATGTTACTGGCCAAATCATTGTGCATTGCCGCTTGACTTAATGTCTTCCACAATTATATCAATCCCAAGCCCCAAGGTTCAGCACTGAGCCAAAAACATTCCACGTCTACATGACACAAAAGAGCTTAACCTTGAAGTGCATTATACCAAATGGAACCCCATTCCTTGCCAAATTCTTTGCAGGCATCTGTCACAACATTTATCTCCCTTCAAGCAACAGCATCAGCGGTTAACATTGTTTTCTAACACTGGAGCGCTAGTCCAAGTCTCTCTTCCTCCATCTTCTATAGATCTTTCTCCAAATTCTTAGGAAAGATTTTCTCCTCACATCCAGCAAACCTCACCTTCTTTCCATTACAGTTTCCCTGATTTAACTTAGAATAATTATTTTTTCCCACTGGTGAAAAACTCCTTTAATATATTTGGATTTGACATGTGTCTTTGTGGACAATTTCTTAACTCAGTCTTTGCTCTATTAGTATCATATGATTCTAATTAGTTTTAAATTGTTTTTTAAGTAACACTTGCACATGGTATTTTTTTAAAGTTCAAAGGTGTATAGAGTGAACATTACATTTTCCTCCCACACCAAGTCCCATCTCTAATTCCCCTTTCCCAGAGATAACTACTGAAAACAGTTTGTTGTGTTTTCCAAGACATGCTCCTTTATTTGTATAGAGAGATAGATAGCCATTTTGTTGAGAAATATCAACTCAGTGGAGTTTAAATTGAGATACTTTATTTTTTTCAAGCACTATATTCAACTGAGCTCTGAAGAATCTCCTTTCTCCTCCTATACAACTGCTTAGGTAGGTCCTATAATCTTGCCACTTTCAGTTAAATTTCATTTTAATTTGTTTTAAATCCCCACCTCATATTCAATTTAAATCTCATCTCCTCTCTTCTCCCCAGACCTGGCATTGCCTCAAGGGACTTGGAGTTGGGAAGAAGCTCTTTCATTGGATGGAGGAAGTGGGAGTTTGGTTCCTTTCCCGGATGGGGCATTTTGGATTGAGTCGGGGGGTAGGAGGAATAAGAGAAGCAAAGACTGTCTTACATTATTGGCAACTTACGGGTGTTTAGGAGGTCTCTCTGGTCTTTCTCTGGCTCAGTTTAGTTCTACCTGCTACTGGTAGTCTCTGCTGATGGGGGGGTCTCCCCACAGGTGGGATGGTTTTCTTGGAATGGTACTCAGCTTCCCCATGTCTTCTTCCATTGCTGAGAACCATCTCAGAACGTGGCAGCTGTGTCTCCCTCCAGCCCCACTAAAAGACTAGGTCCCTGAATTGTGTCCCCCCAAAATTTATGGATTGAAGCCCAAAACTCCAGTACCTCAGCATGTGACTGCATTTGTAAATAGGGTCTTTAAAAAGGTTTTAAGTTACCAAAAAAAAAAAAAAGTTAAAATGAAGCTGTTAGGTTGGACCCTAATCCAATCTGACTGGTGTCCCTTTAGGAAGAGGTAATTTAGACATACAAGAGACACCAGGGCTGCACACACAGAGGAAAGACCATGTGAGGACACAGTGAGAAGACAACCATCTTCAAGCCAAGGAGAGAAACCTCAGAAGAAACCAAACCTGCCAACACCTTGATCTTGGGTTTCTAGCCTTCATAACTGTGAGAAAATAATTTCTGTTGTTTAAGCCTCCCAGTCTGTGGTATTTTGTTATGGCAGCCCTAACAAACTAATACCGTCCCCAAACCCTGTATACCCGCTTGGACCAGATGCTTCCTGGACAACCCCATAGGCTACTCTCTCAGCTCTCTCCCTCATGCTCTTTTACATGAAGATCCAGTACTCTGTGAATTCATCTTCCATTTTTCTTAAGGGCATGGAGAGCTGCAGATGGGGTGGCCCCCTTCCCCTTTCCAAGCAAACGACCCCCATCCCTTCTCACCTTGCTGCAGTGGATGACCCCTGCAGGCCTCCTGCTTACAGAAATTCCCAGATAAGCAGTAGTCACTGGGTTCAGATTATCTCTCAACCCCTGGAGCAACTTTCAAGCTCTCCCAGCAAGTGAGCTTCACTCCAATGGCAACACCACAGTGAGCTTTCAGATGGGGCTACATCCATCCAGGAAAGGAAATGCCACTCCTTACAGGAGCCCGCATCCTAAGAGTGAGTTTTCTGGAGCCCCTTCACCATATCTTGGGAGACAGAACCTTGACCACTGGACTTATTCCATAATCTGTTTATATAAGCATATGGGGGCAGAGGAGACGATTGAGGGGACAGCCCCAGTTTGGCACCTCTTGGGAAGCCCAGAGGGAAGTGTCTGACCTTAATTTTTGGCAGCTTTCTTCAGCATGTGAACACTTCTTTGTTCTCAACATTGAAGCTTATTCACTAATTTGAGAGAAATAAGAAAAGTACAGCTCCACACAGGTATACATTCCAGTTTTTGACGCAGAGGTGCAAAGAAAATGTGGTTTTGACTACAACCAATGTGGTCTTCACCTCAGCCCCCACTTTCTAGGAGGTAGTGGGAACACGAAGCAATTTTATTCCTATCTGGTTAGAGATTTTGTCCAATAGACCCTTCAGGTAACACTCAATCTCTTGGGATAGATGCTCAGTCTTTTCATACAATGAATAATGTTCAGTGGCTCTCAGTGTTTATGTCACTTTGTGCATGTGTGTGTCATAGAATAAATTCCTAGAAGTGGAACTGTTGAGTCAAATACCATTCAATCAATTCAAAAAATATCCAATAAGTATTTTTAAAATGTATTTATAAATAAATATTTAACAGCTTGCCAGGCACTGTCAATAAACAAAACAGAAAATTAATTTCTGCCCTGTAGAGCTTATATCATATGGAAAGAAACAGACAAAACCAAAACAAATGAGTCAGTCATACAGTATGTTAGATAATAGCTTTAAAAATAAGTAGAGAAAAGTAAAAGGGAATGGGATCAAGAGTTTGCTATTTTAAATCAAGTGGTGAGTGAAGGCCCCATTGAGAAGGTAATATTTCATCAAAGACCTGAAGGAGGTAAGTGATTCGGCCCTGCAGATATCTAGGGAAGACTGTTCTAAGCAGAAGGAACATCCCATATAAAGGTTCTAGAATGGAAGGATCTCTGATACATTCAAGGAAAAGCAAGTAGACCCATGTGGCTGGAGCCAGAGGGAACAGGAAGGAGGGAGTAAGACATAAGATCAAAGAGGTGCTGGGGCCACGTTCTGTAGGGCCTTGTAGCCCACTACGGGAATTTTGCCTTTTGCTCTTAATTAAACGAGAAGCCGATGGAAAGATTTGAGCAAGACATGGGACATGATCTGACTTCTGTTCTAAAATACTTACTCTGAATGTACTGAGAATAGAGAATGTGTTGAGAATACGGTTTGGGAGGCAAGAGTGGAAGCAGGGAGATGGGAGAGGAGTCTACTGCAGCAACCCAGGTGAGAGATGTGGTGACTCAGAGCTGCGGTCCGAGTCTAACTAAAGTTTGAAAGTACGTGGTAGAGGTTGCCCAACTGCCCTCTGGAGCAGTTACACCAATTTATCTTCCCGCCAACAAAGGAAACTTCCTGTTTCCCCAAACACAGCCCATGGCAAACTCCTGAGGCTTTGGCACACCAGGAGGTAAAAACAAATTCAACAGCAATCGCCCTCACCCATCCTTCACCTGTCACAGGCGGCTCGGGTCCACCAGAAGGTGTGCTGAGACCTCAGCTATAACGCAACAAAGAATGGCAGAAAATTGGAATTGGAGGGGACCGGGGCTAAGGGAATTGATCCAAATTAGGCTGGTCCTCAAGGAGGTGTAGCGAGACACCAAATGACCGTGCCCAGAGGAAATCTGAGTGCCACAATGAAGGAGGGGCAGATCTACCATGGGGCCGTGGATGGCCAGAGCTGTTAAAAATAGGGCCTCAGACAGTGGCCCAGGCTTCAGGGGAAAGAGACCAACTCAGAAGAGGCAGAAGAGCAGAGTGGTTAAAAGCAGGAACTTCGGTGCCACGTTGCCTGAGTTCAAATCCTGGTTATGCCACCGACTGGCTGTGTAACCACAGGAAAATTACTTATCCTCTCTGGGCCGTAGATTCCTCATCCCTAAAAAAGGATTAACGTATAAGACTCAGTTAGCTAGCATCCATCAAGAGCTTAGAACAACACCTGGCATAAAGTATGAACTAAGGAGAAGAAGGAGAAGAAGCAGTTCCGGCGCAGGAGAAAGCAGATGGAAACAAGGGGAACTGAAGGACGCAAATACCCCGTGTTTTGTTTGTTGATGTGTTTGTTTGTCTTGGAATGACCCACAAGTTGGGAGAAAGGTCCTAAGTTTAAGCACAGTAGGATACAACCAATCCAGATTAATCATTTCAATTCAGCTAGAGGCCTAAGACCAAAGGGGCAAAAAATAAACCTTTTACATACTAACAGCATCAGGGCCACTGCTTTCCCAGATGTCACCTTTTTGCAAATTGAAGGGTGAAGGGGGAGCCCCTTCCCCAAAATGTTTCCAAGCTATTTGCTAGGGAATTATTGTAATAAATATACAAATGTACAATGGCTCTGATGTGAATGGACTTCCCAGCATTGTGTGTGTCTCTTCTACACAACGGCATACGTCACGCTTCCGGCTCTGGCTGAAAGTTTGTTTTCTTGTTTTTATGCAATATGTTGCGTATTCTTGATCATGAAAAGTTTTAAAAAACAAGAAAAAGAAGAATGGTATAAGCCATGTCAATCCTTCCTCCTGTTGTGGTAAACCGGAATATTTTCTATCCTTATCAGATTTTAAAATAAAGTCCTGCAAATCCGTTTCACATGAGATGAGACTACTTCAAAATGCAATTTTTAAAAAAGAGACTTGGTTCCAAAAGTTCAAGTTGTTTAAAAGCCAAGAAGGTTGAATATGATCTAATGTTGGGAAAGCTGTGACTCCATTTAGTGACTCCATTTTGAAATAAACTTCCGGAGAGGTTTAACAAAAACCTGAAAGGCTTTAAAAACATTTCCGCAACAATCAAGGTCCACGGAAGTATATGACAGGGCTTGAAGCAGTTTGGCTGAAACAAACACAAACTCAACTTCTGATCTGGGTAGGGTTTTTCTACCCAAATTATTTTCCTTTCATCACAAAATAGAAAACCTCTTTGTTTCATGTATCCAGCTGAGCACCCATGGGCATTCATTCTGGTTTGGTCTCGGCTAAATGCAGAGAAACACAGTGGGTCTGTTTCAAGTCGATGCTATGGAGGCGTCATGAATTCATCACTATACTGTCACAAATGTCCTCCTACAGTGCTTTTCATTGCCTAGTGGTATCAAAAGAAAGGAGCCAGTACTGTTTATGAAATAGCTGTGAAACAGATATTTGATTCTTTTTTCCCCTCCGAATCTGTTATAAGCAACGGAAGCAAAGGAAGAAGGAAGGGGGAAAAAACAAGGGCCATCACTTCAGTAGCGTCACACAGAGCAGAAGGAAAAGGGGAGAAAGGACTAGAAGGGAAGAGTTGAAAGAGAAAAGAAAAAAGGAGGAAAAAAATCTCAGCTCTCCAGCCTCATACCTGGAATATAAACGGACCCTAATTTGGAGGAAGATTTTGTTTTTCTTTTTTACCTTACATGACAAATATTTACAGCTTGTGAAGCTGTGATCGTTATTTTTTGCTATATTATAAGCCTGGTATTCACCTGAGACTTTCTTTCTCCCAGTTGTGCTGATTAGATTTTTATCAGAACCTCTTTGCAACTGTCTTGGAGAAACCAGACTATCTCTCCATTTTACTCTACCTCTAGGACCTGGACTAGGATGTGCAAGCCAAGCACCCAAGATGCAAAATTTAAGGAGGCACTCGCTCTCGGGTGCCCACCCTGCAGTCAGAGGAGCCTGCCAGTGGGTGTCTCCTTAAATTTAGCACCTAGGTGCCTCCCACCTCTGCCTCAGTCCCACCCTGCCACCAGCTCCCAGTGCCCATCAACCCTGGCAGTAATCTCAGTGCTCTTTTTCTTATTTCCGCCTAAAAGCCATTTGCTCTGGTTCCTTTCACTTCTGAATCTCCACCCCATGCCTCCTTCCCACGCCACCCCAAGCTTCGGTCTCACCTTCCTTATCCATGCTGCTTATGTCCTTAGGAACCTATGGCTGAGCTTTAAACAAGCCACCAAGAATTTTAGAGGTTAATAAGTAGTTCCGGGCCTCATTTCAAAGACTAAAAAAAAAAAGAAATTTTCTTCATTTTGCTATGAAACTACGAAACCACACTTAGTGACATCATGCCTTACCAACCATCCACAATTCTGTCCAAAACAGATTTTTATCTAAGGATGAGGTAAAGTCTAACAAGATGGGCCTTTCTAGTTAGTTATTGAGTACGTTACTTTATTATTAGCTTAGATTCCTGACTGAGGTTTTCTACAGGAAATTGTGATGTAACAGAAGCACCTGCTGGGGGCTTGCTTCAATATCCAGAGCCACCATTTCTCCCCAATTGACCTTCCTCCTTCCCCAGACAACTGTACTGTTAAGGAGAGGGGTGTATCATATCCCTCAGGTGTGTTGAAAAGTACGCTTTTGCTGGAGATAGCCAAATGGCTCCAGAGAGAACAAGGTGACATATCAAAGCAACAGGGCTCCAGTGAAGTCCCGAGGCTCCGTGGCCGGTAAGCAGAGTCGTTGGCGCCCGCCAAATCATCACAGTGGGCGGGCGGCGCGCTCCCCACTTCCTCGAGAAGCAGCCTCTGGGTCCTGAAACATCATTCTTCTTTTGATGACAGAGCAACAGCAAAATGCTGTGGCAATCAAAACTGCCTGAAAACAGCATATTAACCGTTCAGAGTTTTAATGGAGTTAATCAAGGAAACGTCCGCCCAGATGCTCTCCGCGGTTCTTCTCATAGAGATGCGCGCTTGGTGCTGCGTTTTTGAGACTTTGCGCCTTCTGAATTAGGACTCATCTTGCAGATGGGACTTCTGGATCCACGGGAGTGATTTCCACGCGGGATGAGGGTAGGAACGAAGATGCGGCCGACATTTACAGACACTGTCTCATTTAATGTTCCAAAGAACCCTGCCAGACACGTCCCCGTATGACCATTTCGCAAATGAAATTGATGCTCAGAGAAGCTTAATGGCTTTCTTGAGGTCACTCAGTTAGGCAAGGGTGGAGTTAGAGTCGGAACCCGCGTCTAATCCTGCGGCACTTCTCAATCTTTGCTCGTCTTCACCCTTCCCACCGCACTGTTCGCTTCCATGATGCAGTGCGACCAATACTCTTCTCAAGAGTCCAGCTTGCTTGGACGGCAGCTTGGCCCGTTTATAAAAACTGGGTCTTGGCCTTTCTTTTCTGAGCTTCAATCATTGGACTAATGCTGAATGAATCTTCTAAGGCTGCCTTGTGCAGTCCCTTTAAATTATAATGAGAAAACGAAAGTGCAGTGATTGAAGACCTGTGCCCCTAGTGAGCCACTGAGTCAGTGCCGGGAGCAGGACCCACGAGCCCCAGGGCAGTATGTCGACACCGCACGGTGCTACCAAGATCGTGCAAGGAGAGTCCTATGTCCTAGATGTGAGGTGCTGATTCTCTCAAGCCCCCAACTTTTCTGGGGACACAAGTAATTGGTGAGGTCTGGAGTAGGGGTGAGGGCAGCACCCACGCATGTCAGGCATGTTTGACTCCAGGTTTCACCATTTCTTTCTCTTATTTATTTATTTATGGCTGAGTTGGGTCTTCGTTGCTGCGCATGGGCTTTCTCTAGTTGCAGCGAGCAGGGGCTACTCTTCGTTGCGGTGCGCGGGTTTCTCATTGCGGTGGCTTCTCTTGTTGCGGAGCACGGGCTCTAGGCGCATGGGCTTCAGTAGTCGTGGCTCGTAGGCTCTAGAGCGCAGGCTCAGTAGTTGTGGCGCACAGGCTTAGTTGTTCCACGGCATGTGGGATCTTCCCGGACCAGGGCTCGAACCCGTGTCCCCTGCATTGGCAGGCGGATTCTTAACCACTGCTCCACCAGGGAAGCCCTCACCGTTTCTTTTCAGCAGATTAATTCTAGTCGTCAAAACCCATAGAGAAAACAGATATCAGAGAGAACAGGAAATAGATTCTCCAGCACTTTTCCAGGTTGATTCCTGCATCTTCTTTCAAGACTTCTTGGTTCTCTCATCCTCAAGCACTTACAGGGTTCTCTTTGGCAGTACCAGATCTAAATTACACCTCAAATCACCATCACCACCACCACCCTCAACTCCTTGTAACCTATTTTGCAACATGGCCCCTTGGTGTGAGTCAACCCAGTCTATATATCCCGGTCCCGTCCCCTCACGCCCTCCACACCAGAGTTACCTGCTCCCAGTTCTGGCCCAGTACTCGTGCCATGGCTCCTGGGTTACTGTCTCCTCCTCCTTCCTGTGCCTCCTCACCCAGTTCCTCTAAGCCGGCATTGCAATTGCAAATGTCTAGATTCCTCTGTCATTTTTCCTGTTTTTATTATAATTACTCCAACTCTGTATTGCAGAGGAAGAGATGATTTTTCTTTGACTGGGGCCAGGAAGGTATGAGAAATGTGTCCCATGCTGGATGCACCGTAGGGGATGGTGGGGAATGTAGCAAACAAGTCCACGCCCCACTTAAAGAAATTCAAGTTTAAAAAACTTAAAGCATTCAGGGATTTCCCTGGTGGTCCAGTCATGAAGAATCCTCCTTCTAATACAGGGGACGAGGGTTCGATCTCTGGCCAGGGAACTAAGAACCCACAAGCCTCAGGGCAACTAAGTCCACGCCGCAGCAACTGAGCCCACGCGCTCTGGAGCCCACGCACCGCAACGAAGATCGCGCATGCCACAACTAAGACCCAATGCAGCCAAATAAATAATTTTTTTTTAATTTAAAGCATTCTTCTGACCAAAGTAAGTACTTCTACAGCCTGGATTCAGGGGCCACCAGTTTTCAACCCCTGTTGGGCCTCCACTCTAATCTGCAGGCATTACTTTCTTCAAATCCTGACTCAAAGTCAAATTTACTTCCCCTAGTATTTTCTTTACTAATCACCACTCCTTTACATCCCCTTAAATGTATGTACAATTTAAACCATATTGGCTTTTGATTTCGCACCTTGAGGGCAAGAATGGTTTACCTGTTTTATTCCTCAACTTTATATCAGATCCTGCCTCCAATTTACTTAACCAGAACGCCCAAGGATATATAGTGCATAGTATACAAGTTTGTGAAGAAAAAACCGTGTTTGGTGCAAGTCCTCTTCCTAAGTGTGTAGATTTGTGTCTTCGGCATCCTCAGAAACTCCTAATAACGGGGCAGAAGTTAATTTTGTTTCCCCATAGTTTGGAGAAGAGGGAAATGTTCTGTTTTTAATTTGCACTAATACAAATAAACCAAATGGCTTTCTGAATGACAGAGCCACGGTGACACCCAGCCAGCTACACCTGGACCATTTCTCACCCCAAAAGCTGTCAACACAGAAAGTTAGCCTTTATGGCCCATGAATCCTTCTGTCATCTGCTGCCCTCTAGTGGATAGAAGGGATAGAGCGGACAGAGTTGTCCAGAAGCCAGAGCTCCTTGAGCCTAACTCCAGAAGACACCGAACAGTCACAAAAAATTGTCCCTTCCTCTGTGGTGTAGAGTTGGAGTAATTATAATAAAAACAGGAAAAATTACAGAAGAATCAAGCTACTGTTTTCCACTGTGGAAGGCAAAGTGTGAGTTGAAGTAAAATAAGTATGAGTCAATCAACGTGTGATTTTTTTTTATTATTATTATTTATTTACTTATTTATGGCTGCACTGGGCCTTCATTGCTGCGTGCAGGCTTTCTCTAGTTGCGGCGAGCGGGGGCTACTCTTCGTTGCAGTGCGCAGGCTTCTCATTGCAGTGGCTTCTCTTGTTGTGGAGCACAGGCTGTAGGTGCATGGGCTTCAGTAGTTGTGGCTGTGGGCCCTAGAGCACAGGCTCAGTAGTTGTGGTGCACGGGCTTAGTTGCCTCGCGGCATCTGGGATCTTCCCAGACCAGGGCTCAAACCCATGTCCCCTGCATTGGCAGGTGGATTCTTAGTCACTGGACCACCAGGGAAGTCCTGGTTTTTTTAAAATAACTTATAGTGGTGTTTTTTCTACAACAGAAAAGTATATAAACTTTATTGTACAAGTTTTTCTTTATTATACAAATATATGTTCATCTTAGGAAGTACAAATAAGCAATAAAATAAAAATGAAATCACCCAGAAACCACCCTCCATTAAAAAAATACCATTGCAATGTGACATCATTGTGAATGTATCATTCTAGATGTTATTGAATGCATATGTAGACGTATGATTTTGTTTTAACAAATACAGGATCACATTTTGCATCCAGTTTCACAACCTGCTTCTTTACTGAGGTATTCTGAGGTCACAAAAGTGTTCATGTTTTCTGAAGTCATCCCTAACCTGTGTGTTTCAGCCACCAGAGAGCGGGCTCATGAGGGTGCCTATAACAGGCAAAGTTACCTTCAGTTTTCCTCTGGAACCATCTCTCATCTGACTTTTTCAGCTGGCTTAAGCAAGTGACCAATTATAGCATTTTTTTATTTGTATATGGAAGTTAAAATAATAAATCTGAGCATATGGAAAATAAATATTAATGCTATCTAATATAACTGTATTCATCATGGTGAGTTGTTTAATTATTTAAGATCCACTACAATACTGGATTTAAACTTTGTGGATATGGCATTCTATCCCTGCTTTAATAAATATATTTTTTAATTATATCTATATGAAAGATTTTTACCCAAAATTATGGGAGATATTTAACTCTCTTGAGAGAAATTTTCAAATGTAACCAATCTGCACTTCTCTTAGAAACAAAACACTATCTTCACTTCTCCAAGCATGTGTAGTTTGCCCCCATGTTATAAACACGAGGAAAAGAGCAGCCATCTACTTAAGAGAAAGCCCTGAAGATAGGAATGAAAGACAGCATGACCAGATTTAATGTTAAAGCAAAACTAAAAACTCCAGAATGGTACTTAAGTGAGCGTGATGGGAACGTATTGTTTCCTTATAATGATTTTAAATGGAATTTACAATTCAATCACAAATAAAAGTAAATTGTAGACAGTGAGGCGAACAGATCTGTTTCACTCGGATTCACGGTGATTATCAAGTTAGTAGCTACTCATTCACCACTAACCATTTTCAGTCCTCTTGGTCTCCCTAACAGCGCTGAACTGCAGCTTCATGGTGATTGCAATGGTGGCAGCTCATCAGGGCTGTATTTTAGCTGTGCTTTTATCTTCCCTGTTTTTCCTTTTCATTGCTCGGCAAGGTAAAAGTGGGGAGTTGGGGAAAAGCACTAGAGGAGTGAGAACGTTAACATGCACTCGTTTTAAAAGTTGTGCAACACCAGTTGAAGGCCTAACATCTGGCTCCCGGCCGCCTCCTGACCCATCTCCTAGCACTGTCCCCTCATCAACTCCACTCCAGCCACACTGGTCTCCTCGCTGTTTCTCCACACCAAGCACACTCCTGCCTCAGAGCCTTTGCACCTGCTATTCCCTCTGCTAGAACACCCTTCCCACCTACATCTGCAAAGTGTACTGCTTGGCTTCAATAGTGTCTGAGTTCAGATGCCCCCTCCTTGGAGAGGTTGACCTTCCCCAGCTGCTCCTTTCTAAAATAGCCCCTCCTGTCACTCTCTGCTCCCTCATTCTGCTTTGTTTTTTTCTTCCCCAAACACCCATCACTACCTGACATGGTATTATATACCCACTTTATGTTTCTTTATTGAATGAACCCGATATCACCCAGGTTATTCTGACTGAGAAGGTCCAGGGTGAGTCTGGGAGTATATATACTGGAAAGCTCACCGGGAGTTTCTGATGCACAGCCTGGTTAAGAACCACTGGTTTAATGGATATGATAGTTTTTGGAGTCAGATGGTCTGGGTTAAAATTCCAGCTTGGCAAGCCTGGGACATTACAGCTGTAGGCCCAGTCAGAAACATAGTAGCGATAATCCCCAACACCCAGGGTTGTGCTGAAGATAACACCGGGTAATGGATTTGAGACAACCTTTTGAACTGGAAAGTGGGATATAAAAATGTTATTCGTACCCTATTTCGTCTCTCTGAGGGTGAACTCCTTACATCTTAGAGAAAGAACATTTTTTGAATAATAATAAAACCTATTTTTATTTAGAAGTACGATCTCTCGGAATCAGATTGTCCCTTCCTCGTAAACTCGAAATTGTACGTCCGTTTTTATCCCTGAAGGCAGTGCAAAAGAGAAACGAATCGAATTTGGTCAATCCTCGTAGCTAATGCAAATAATTTCAAATTCTGAAATTCAAAATTGCTAGCAGCGCTTTTGCCTGCATTGCCCCAGGGTGGCGGCCGTGAAGAGGTGGCCTCCCCAGCAGCCCCCCCTCTCCACCCCCTCCCCCCGGGGCTGAGCGGTCCCTGAACGTCGCCCATCCTTGGGCTCACTCCGTAGGGTGAAGCGGCTCCGCTCGCGCCCTGTGCTGATGCCCACCCGGTGGGAGCACGCGGGGATGATGGACAGATGGAGCTGGTGAGAGTGCTGCCTGGAACGTCCGGGAGACAGCACTTCAGGAAGCAGCAAGCAGAATGGGGCATTTTGGAAACATTCGCTCTCATCACAAGAGGGTCCACTGTGATCTCCAAAGGGTCCAGTGTCATGAAAAGCAATCGATGAATTGAGAAGGCTCCGACTCAGGCGGCCAGCCTGCACCTCCCAAGAGGTCTCAGAACAAACCTCGGTGAAAGGAATGAGTTCTCAGGAGAACTGATACACGGTCCCCTTTTATGGCAGAGGTCACCAGTAAACGACTTAAGAACACACAGGTGGGGGCATTTTGTTATTCATGTTTACTGTAACCAAAGGAAATAAATATTGTATACATGTACTTCTATTTATAAACACCGCTAGCCAGGTTTCATTGGATAAAGAGTGACACCTAGTGGACAAGCTTTGGTAACCTCTATGTTATGTCCCCCTAAATCCAATTAATTTAGTTTCTAAAATTATTCCACAATGTAACCAAACTGTCATAAGGCCAAGGCCTTTGAAAATTTCACCCCAATCCTGTAACTTATGTATAAGAACAACAGCGAAAGGAGACTGACAGACTGAAAATAGTTTTGAAGCATCTGTGAGTGAAGAAACTGATAAGGAAACAGTAAACGAAGACAAATCTTTGTGCCAGGTTTCTTTAACGTGGTATGAAAATTCTCCATCAGATGGAGAGAGGAAGATCTGAACTTTGCTAGGGATCCATGAGTAGGACTTTTTGGACTAGAAGCAGATGAAAAACAGTGGCTTCTACCTCTGGAAACCCTGCTGAGTGGCCCGGCCTTGGGCAGTTGGCCCCTTAACCTCATGGGGTCCAGAAATCAGCTCTTGCCCAAACCTGAGAGGTTCTGCAATTCACATGCCCCAGCTCATACCGAGCAGGGCCATCTGGATGCCACCTTGGGCTTCCATCCTCAGACACTTTCACCATTTTTTTCTCAAATGTTTACCCTAAAATTAGGGAACATTACCTAACACCCAGTCGGACTACAGAACAGAGCCATTGAACTAAGGACTGCCCCAGGAAATTCAAGATACACTAACTTCATATATACATATTTGCCCTTTTTGATTTTCATACAGAATTTATTCTGCTTCCTAAATGTCCTCTGGGATAATATTTTCCTTCCCCCATCCCCCGGAGCAACCATTTGCAGCTATTCGGGAGGAGGATTTTACCAGCCCCTCAGGAAAGCCGCTGTGCCTCTCTGGTGCCACCAGCTTGCTCTCAGTTTCTCATCCCTGCCTGGCGCAGTTGCAGCTTCTTGGTTTCTCACCCACACGCCTCTCAATTGCCTCCTCACAGGACTCCTGCGGCCCCAAGCACGGTTTCCATCCCAGAGTGCGGCCACCCAGGGCCTCCCTCCCAGCTGCCTCACAATGAATCCTCTGAAGCTCACCGAGTAAACATCAATTCAGGGTGAAACAGCTCCCACCCAAGCGCTTCCTCTGCCCCAGAAATACGCACTTTATGACTCCCATGACTGGGTGGCACCGAGGTTTTGCTTTGCTCTAGCAGCCCTGTTGAGCCTAATGGCATAACTCACTCCTGTTTGTTTAATTGGTTAAATCAGATTAAAATGTGTCTGGGGGGTGGGGTATAGTGTGCTCACTTGTGTGTATTTTAATTTACACACACACACCCTCCCAATGCTGAGACCCAGAGGCACAGTTTAAAAATTGAAAGTTTTCAAAGCGGGCTTCCCTGGTGGCGCCGTGGTTAAAAATCTGCCTACCAACGCAGGGGTCACGGGTTCAAGCCCTGGTCTGGGAAGATCCCACATGCCGCAGAGCAACTCAGCGCATGAGCCACAACTGCTGAGCCTGCGCTCTAGAGCCCGCGAGCCATAACTAGTGAAGCCCGTGCGCCTAGAGCCTGTGCTCCGCAACAAGAGAAGCCACCACAATGAGAAGCCAGAGCACCACAAGGAACAGTAGCCCCCGCTCACAGCAACTAGAGAAAGCCTGCACACAGCAACAAAGACACAATGCAGCCAAAAATAAATAAATAAAATAAATAAATTTATAAAATTAAAAAAAAGAAAATGTTTTCAAAGCCATGCTGATGACAGTCAACAACAGTTAATCGACTTCACAGCCAGCAAATACTTAAAATAGGTTTAATTACCAAGAATTACTAATCTTTCAGGACCAAGGAAGTATCGCTCCCTTCTTCAAGTTTCCCAAACCTGGCTGCACCAGAATCACCAGGAAACCTTCATGAAAAGATAAAGCCCAGGGCCCCATCTCAAATATCCTGGACTAAAATGTCTAGGCAGGGACTGGAATGACTATTTCCACAAGCTTTCAGCCGGCTCCACATATTTTCAGTCCAATGTTTGGAAGCCCTGCTTTGAATCACAGCTCAAACCTCACCTCATTTCAGAAAGGTCTAACAAAGCAGCTTCTGCCAGTGTTTCCAAAAGTCATGTATATCCGCTTGATTTTTGCCATATCCATTGTACCACCTGTACTGCAATCTACCTAAAGTATGTATATCAATTGGCTTGCATTTTTGCATAAATAGATTTCATTTATTAAAAACTTCGGTTTCCCTGGTGGCGCAGTGGTTGAGAGTCCGCCTGCCAATGCAGGGGACACGGGTTCGTGCCCTGGTCCAGGAAGATCCCACATGCCGCGGAGCGGCTGGGCCCGTGAGCCATGGCCGCTGAGCCTGCGCATCCAGAGCCTGTGCTCCTCAACGGGAGAGGCCACAATGGTGAGAGGCCTGTGTACCGCCAAAAAAAAAAAAAAAAAAAAAAATCCTTATATCACTGCTATGAAATCATAGCTTTGATGGACGTTAGTATATTTTTCCTAATACACAATACAAAAAATGTATACCATTAAAAGCTGTCTTAAAATGTTTTTCCCTGTAGGAATAAGCTAAGTTTGTGTACCAATGGGTACACCTACAATGCTTGAGAAAACACTGATGGAGAGAAATAATCTCTGTTCTACCTTTCCTTCTGAAGGTGGCCCTAAGGGAAATTGTGAAGAGAAAAATTTCATATTGAGGAGCTCAATTCTTGGGATTTAACTAGAAATCTGTCAGTAGGACTTTTCAGATTGGATACAAGTGAAAGACAGTGGCCACTACCTCTGGAAACCCTGTATAGTGGTCTGGTCTCAGGCAATTGGCTCAATCCTACAAAAATTGCAGACACCGTCCTTCACCCATCTTTTAATCAATAATCAATTGAATCACTGGGGGTGGGTCTGGGGTATCCAGCAGTTCTAATATGAAACCAGGGATAAAAACCATGATGCCATTTCTCTTTCAAGAGCATTTCTCCCCAGTTAGAAACCCCCATTACCTTCTACCTCCTCCATGGGACCCCTTTGTATTCACTGGTACAGATAGAAGGTGAAAAAAAACCTAAATGTCTATCAACAGATGAATGGCTAAAGAAGATATGGTACATATATACAATGGAATATTACTCAGCCACACAAAAATGAAATGATTCCATTTGCAGCAACGTGGATGGACCTAGAGATTATCAAACTAAGTGAAGTAAGTCAGACAGAGAAAAACAAATATCATGTGATATCACTCATCTGTAGAATCTAAGTTTAAAAATGATACAAGTGAACTTATTTACAACATAGAAACAGACTCACAGCCTTAGAGAATGAATTTATGGTTGCCAGGTGGGAGGGGTGTGGGGAGGGATAGAATGGGAGTTTGGGATTGACATATACACACTTCTATATTTAAAATAGATAACCAACAATAACCTACTGTTAAAAAGAATTAATTAAAAAAAAGTTGCTACATCCTATACCAGCTACTGTGCCCAGCTGAGAAGGCCAAGGTAAAGTTCTCTCTCAAGGAACTTAAAGAAATCTAAGCTATGTGGGCAACTGACTACCCAAGTTCAGGGACATGAACTAATATACAAAATGAGGAAAATATAACGAATATGATAATGTGCTTTTTTAGATTTTTAGTAATATCGTTCTGTGAAATAATTGTATTAGTACATTAAATTACATTGATTACCTTTAAAAAAATTTTTGTTACAATGTACACTCTCACAAAGCAGTATAGGAGAGTGATTTTAACCCCTTTTCATCCAGTGTGCTTTGTAATTTTGCAATTATCTGTTTTTATTAGTTTCACATTTCTCAGATTTATCTACCTCCACGTGAATTCAGATGGTCCAAATATGTTAGTGAGGAAAACACTATCCATTTAATTGCTTCAGGAGGTAGAGTTTTTTAATCACTAGTTAAGTAAACAAATCAAAGGTAATGTCCTACTGATAATAAATCAGGACCATCATTTCCATACACAAAAGATGGCATATTAAAGTTAATTTTTTTACTGACATAAATAGTTCCTTGATTTTTATCTCAAGCATTTAAAAATCTATTTCGTACTCTATGACACCTTAATAAACATTTGTTGGTTTCCTTTTAAACACCATCTCATTCGATGAGAAATCTTTTGATTGCAAGTGACAGAAAACTCAACTCTAATGGCTTAAGCAAAAAAATAATAATAATTTAAAAAGCAATGTATTGGCTCATGTAACTGAAAACCCTGAAAGACAGTACAGTCACAAGTGAGGTTTCATTCTGCAACTAAATGCTGCCACCAGGACCCAACTCTGACTGGCTGCCGTTGGACTGGCTCTATGCCTGAGCTTTCTATGGTGGCTTCTGGCAACTTCAGGCTTTGTCCTGATTGTCACAGGATAAATGCAGGAAAATCTGAAGGAAGTCATCATGGATATTTGGCAGTAAAGCAACAAATACCACCATTCCAACTCATAGAATTCCAGAGCTTGTAGGAAATTAGAAATCATGTAGTCTAATTATTCTCAAAAGGTTTTATTTTTGCAGGGGGAGGTCATGTTTTGTTTTGCTGGACCAAACAAGATCTTTTGTTTTCTTCAAACAGCATCTTAGGATGACGTCGAATATTTAAAATAGAATAAAACTGAGCTGCTCAGGTTGAAACAGAAAGGGACCCCCTACTTCCAACCACTTTGCCTCCTATCTCCCCTTCCTCATCTTCCCTGAGGCACTTCTAAGAAGCACACTACTGATAACTGTAAAGACAGGAAAAAGGAGCACATCCACAGCTGAGTCTAGGACACGCAGTTCATGAGTGACAGGGCCAGGGGAACACGGGTGCCGCCCCTGTCTCCTCCATCTTACAGCTCCCCTCACTTCTATGTGCTTCTCACTGCAATTTTGAGTATTGTGTTTAAATTCTATCCTTGATTTAGTACCTCTGCTTCTACCAAACAATGGTAAACAGAATTAAAAGGCTAACTGTCCACCATCAGTGTGTACATGCAGCCTTGTGTCTCCAGCTATGGTGGATCACTGAGACCAGCTCAGGATAGAGCAGGTTCAAAGCTACATGGAGCCTCTGAGTTCCTCTAAGTCCAATTGAGGTTTTTATTTCAAATCAGCACGATGGTGCCTAAATCAGTGTTTATCAGGTGTAATCAGTCTAAGGACTTGTAGGTACTTCTCCAAAATCCTCTTAGGAATTTTTGTGTTTAGAAGATATTTTTGGACGAGGCACAGTATGAGCGATAAAGTGAACCAAGGCTGGAGTCCTAGACATAGCTGTCCTGTGAGAGAGAAAGCTGATCAGTTCCACTTGAAGGGACAGAAATGGTTTTTTTTAGTGCACAGTTGAGAGTTAAAACTCAATACTGAAAAAGAAATTTTTTAAAAATGAGCAAATTTATGCAAATGCCAAATGAATCCTAAGTACTCAAAAATAAAATAAATAATTTAAATAAAGTAATAAACAATATCATCTATGTCTGGTAAGAAGAAGTGTACCCCCAAAATACCACCAACATCTTTTATCTGAATTTATAGCCAGGAGAGCTCACCAGTATGTTCTCTCTTTCTCCACACCAACCAGCAATCTCTTTCTCCCAGTTTTATTTAAAGCTTTTCTTATGTAGAAGGCTCAGAGCATAGAGGAAAAAAAGCACTCTGGAAAATGCATTAATAAATTTTCCAAATATTGATAGAACAAGATAAAAGGTTAAGGGTCACTGGGACACTGGGTTACAGTCAGAGCCACATAGGTACAAGACCATGGATTAGAGCCAATGGGTAAATGTCACAGGAGTCCGGGGAGGGTGGAGACAAGCCTCTCCCTTGTGAAGGATTCATTAAATATAACTCTCCCTTTATATGGAGGAAAATCATTTCTATCAAAACTATGATTTCTAGCAAAACCCACACATAACCTTTTTCATTGTACAGTGGTATTCTGCAATTAAAAGCAATAATTAGCTAGAGATGTAGAGTCTCTCCAAATGTTCAAGTTGTAAAAGAAAAAATTTCCCCTCGGACATAGAAGAAAGAATTATGATAACACTGAAATATGTATTAATGTATCCCTTTCAGATCTAAAATCACTTTGTGGGATTAGTAACATAGAAATATGTTAAATCCGTCATGACTTGTTCATAGAACTTGAGTTCTAGTGCACAGGAGAGACATGACTGTCAGGAGAAATAATCTGGGTCAGGGAGGCATTCATTTTTTTCACCTTTGGGTTTGAATAACCAAAATAATTCATCCCCCGACTGCCCACTTCACTGTTCACACCTCAGTATTTGTCTCCCAGTGTTGTAATTTTCCATCTCCTCATTCCCTCTTTCCCACCACCCTCCACGCTCAGAAAAGACAAAGACTGTATCTTTTTCATTTAAGATTCTGAGAGGCCTACGAGAATGCTTGGCCATCAAGCATTTAAAAAACTGAGTAGACAATATCACAGAAACGGAGGCAGAAAAGTGATCAAATGAACTGTATCAACACTCCTTCCAAGCTTTGAATCGCTTCCATTTTTACCTTTTTTTCTGGATTAGTAAAAGTTTAAGTGTAAATCCCAAAGAAAGGCGGCATCAGTAGATTCAGAGACCATGGCCAAGTAAGAATTAGGACTCCTCCAGAAGGTTCTAGAAACATTGGGTGAAATTAATTTATCCCAACAACAATACTTTTTGCTTTTCTCCTTTGCCAATTTATTTAATGAAGAAGATAACGAAGCCTTCGCACTGTCAGGGGAATAGCAAACAAAGACAAATAGGGCGTACCAGCAGAGGGCGCTCTTACCACAGATGTTTACAGTTGACACCGCCTTTTTTGAACGCTTGCCCACAGCGAGGGCAACAGAGAAAGCCCAACATTCTTTCCTAAGAAGCTCATTAGAATTCTCCCAGCCAAGCAAGAAGGAAAAGGAAAAATACCAAGGGTAAAAAAATCAGTAGAGAAGAATGCCAAAGGTGATGACCCTGCTCCTGGATCATTGCACTCTGGAGACAGAGCTTTACATGGCTCTCAAGGGACTATCTGCCTCCTCGTCACTGAAGCTTAAACCACAAAAGAAAAAATGTCTTTTCTCCATTGTATGCTCTTGCCTCCTTTGTCCTAGATTAGGTGCCCATAGGTGTGTGGGCTTATCTTGGGGCTTTCTATCCTGTTCCATTCTATATTTCTGTTTTTGTGCCAGTACCATACTGTCTTGATGACTGTAGCTTTGTAGTATAGTCTGAAGTGAGGGAGCCTGATTCCTCCAGCTACGTTTTTCTTTCTCAAGATTGCTTTGGCTATTCTGGGTCTTTTGTGTTTCTATGAGGACACGGAGGGTAGGGGGAAGCTGAGGCCAAGTGAGAGTAGCATCGACATATATACATATTTGCTGAATGTAAAATAGATAGCTAGTGGGAAGCAGCTGCATAGCACAGGGAGGTCAGCTCGGTGCTTTGTGACCACCTAGAGGGGTGGGATGGGGGGTGGGAGGGAGGCTCAAGAGAGAGGGGATGTGCAGACATATGTATGCATATGGCTGATTCACTTTTTTGTGCAACAGAAACTAACACAGTATTGTAAAGCAATTATACTCCAATAAAGATCTATTTAAAAAAAAAAATTTAATGCCAAAGAGGGGATTCCCTGGTGGTGCAGTGGTTAAGAATCCGCCTGCCAATGCAGGAGACACGGGTTCAAGCCCTGGTCTGGGAAGATCCCACATGCCGCAGAGCAACTAAGCCCGTGTGCCACAATTACTGAGCCTGCGCTCTAGAGCCCGTGCTCCGCAATGAAGAGTAGCCCCCACTCGCCGCAACTAGAGAAAGCCTGCGTGCAGCAACAAAGCCCCAATGCAGCCATAAATAAATAAACAAACAAATAAATAAACAAATATATATATTTTTTCAATGCCAAAGAGAAACTGTACCAAGCCAACCCACATTCTGGACTGTATTAACCCCTCCCCCTGCACTGTCTATCAAGTCTTTTTATTTCCACTTGTTAGAACAAGTTATTTCATTCTAGGTTTAGACAAAACCAGGATGTCTGGGACATTTGCCAGACATGTAGTGATAAGAAATAGAGTTGTACTTTTTAGGAGAACACTTGTTTTCCCTGTGATGCCCCTTGGCGCCTGCCTGGGCTTCTGAGCTGTGGAAGCAGATGAACTCTGTCTCTGCCTTCACCCTTCTTTGAGACAGTTACAGACGGATGGTCTGAACTTTGGGAGAGAGGGAACTTTGGTTCTCCTCCTTCTCTAATGGCTGCCCTCACACATGATTGATCCAGAGATTGGGAGGTAAGTGCCCCATCTCATCCTGTCTCCAAACCCTGTCTTTCCCAAGGCCAGCTCCGTTCGGAGATGTCATTTGTGTCCTGGTCCAAAATGCGCCTGTCTCCTGTGTATGACTATACAGTTCCAACTCCATTGCTCGTGAGCTGGCTCAGGCCCTCATCATTCCTATAGGCATTTAGCGGTCTCCCTACTCCTGTCCTGGTCCCTGATCCATCCTTCACACTGCATTGGGGTTCCCTTCCTGGAAAAGATCTGACCCCTGATTACCTCAGCATCACTGCCCACCATTCTTCCTGTTGCACACTCCTGCCAGATTGGCCTCTCTGTTGTTCCTTGAAAATAACTGTTCCTGCCTCAGGACCTTTGCACTTGTGTTCCCTCTGTCTAGAATTATTTTTTCCCAGACGCTCCACGATTCATTCTCTCACTTCATTCAGGGTTCTGCCCAAATACCATGCCTTTCCTGACCTGCATCTACACCAGCACCTGCCATAGTACACTCTAGGCCTTACACTGCTTTACTTTTCTTCATAGCACTCATCACTCCCTGACATTGCGTTCTATATCTGAGTGTTTATTTCTGTCAGCTCCATGGGGGCAGAGACTTAGTTCTATCTTGTCCACAACTGTATTTGCAGCACTTCGCACATTGGATGTTCCTAAGAGTTAATTCATTCATTAATTAAAACATACCATTCATCCTCCATCCCCGGGTGCTCCTCATTTACTCCAGAATTAAACCAAATCCTATGGTATGGCATTCTGGTCTCATGATCTCGCTCCTCCTTTTCTGGCCTTATCTCCTACCACACGTTCCCCACCTGCAGTGCACCCTGCACTCCAGCCAAACCTTGTAACACGCCGTCCACTTTCACGCCTGCATGCCTTTGCTCCTGCCTTCTGCTCCATGGCCATTTGTTGAAATCTTCCAAATCTCTTAAAACCCTTCTGATATGCTCTCCCCATAGTGAAGACTTCTTCTTTTTCTCTCTTCTCCCTTCCATCCCAACCATTGACAGTTCTGTCCTTTGATATCAGTTTGTATATCTCTTGTATTACATCCTGTGTTACAAATTATGCCTCCATTTAACTTTCCTTACCAGTAGACAAAGAATAGGAAGCGGATATTCACTTTTAACTCCCAAGGACATAAAGCAGGAGTCTCAAGCTCAAAGGCCCACAGAAGCTAGACACAAAGTGAGGTACATGGGTGTATAAGTCTGCTGGGGATCCCATAACAAAATACCACAGGCTTGGGGGCTTAAACAACAGATTCAGTTTCTCGCAGTTCTGGAGACTAGAAATCCAAGATCAAGGTGCCAACAAGGTTGGTTGCTGGTGAAGCCTCTCTTCCTGGCTTATAGATGCTGCCTACTTCCTGTGTCCTCACGTGGCCTTTCCTCTGTGCCCACATGGAGAAGGGAAGAGAGCTGGCCGGTGTCACTTCCTCTTCTTATAAGGACACCAGTACTATCAGATTAGGGCCCTACCGTTAGGACCTCACTTAACCTTATTTGCCTTCTTAAAGGTCCGATCTCCAAATATAGTCACATTGTGGGTTAGGGCTTCAACATATGAATTTGGGGAGACATAATTCAATCCATCACAATGGGCACGGTGGGACTTAGGAGAACTGGAAGGCAGTTCCCATCCACATGGGGCAAGCTGCCACTCAGCTTCAGCACATGGTCTCAGGCCTGACATGCTGGCCTAATATTCCCAACCTTCAGAATGTAAAAGAAGGGGAGTTCCCTGGTGGCCTAGTGGTTAGGATTCTGGGCTTTCACTGCCATTGCCCGGGTTCAATCCCTAGTCGGGGAACTGAGATCCCACAAGCCACGTGACCAAAAATTTATTTTAAAAAGTGTGAAAGAAGCTAGAAATCTGGATAATTCTTAAGTGAACTCTCTTAATTTTAAAATGTCAGTAGCTAATTAAAATATTTTTAACTGTGAGAAAAACAAACCCTGCCCACAGGCAGCATTCAGCCAGGGGACCAAAAATTGGCAGTTTTCTGAATTCTCATAAAAATAGTGGGCCCACGATAAAGCCTTGTTAACTGCTTTGTGAGGAAATGGTTCACTGATGTAGGTGCCATTGTTTGGGAAACTCTGAAATGTAAATGATATGGTGGGGAAAATGTCTGACTTCTAACTGTTATACAAAGACTGCCTACTCCTCTTCCCTTTCCCACTAACGTCTGTTCGTCCACTAGCAAGTTGCCACTGTCACTGCCTGTCTCTCCACTCCCATCTCCCCTGCTCAGCCACACAACCTGGAGACCCACCCTCAGTGCTGAGTCTAGTTCTGATGCCTGCAATTAATGGGGGAGAGAGAGAAACTGCAGTCAGTTCAGAAGAAAGCCACAGGAGTGATTAGAGGTCTGAAAAATAAAGGTCAGGAGAGGTTCAAGGAACCAAGGTAATTCTGTTTAGAGGCAAGAGGGTTACAGGGTTAGCTAGCAACAGTTTTCAAGCATGTAAAAAGCTCGTACGTAGGACAGTATGAGCTGTTCTCCCTACTGAGAACAGAAAAAACAGAAAAGAGATTCCAAATGCAGCACAGCGATTTGGATGTGTCTTTCCTTACCATAGGTATTTGTAAGTACTTTTGTATTTGAACAGACCTTTACAGTGGAAATGTTTTTTTTTTTTTCATTTATTATGTCCCTTCTGGCCGTAGCACTCTGTGATTCTAAGAAAATCCTGTTAGAAAAGGTTGTTAATAATGAAAGAATGAGCCATAAGATAAAAGAAAAACTTTCATCTCTATAAGAAGCTGGTGATGTGATGGTGCTTAATGAAGAATGTAATATTTCTGTATTTACCCACGAGATTCACTTCAGTCAGGAAGCAACTGAAACCCAAATGACTTTGATAACACGTTCAAGGTCACAGAGGGCAATAAACAGCCACATTTCCCCCATCACGTGCTTCCCTACTTACATATCAAGCAAGCTGGGTTTTCTCCAGTAAATGAGGAAGGGTGAAGAGGCTGTAATAAGTAAACAGATATACATAAGCGACCAAACAAACAACCTGTTCTTTAAAAAGTACAGTCATGGTCCTCCGGGACAGAGATGAGCTGCCTTCACAGGACAGCTGGACATTTCCCAGGGCCTCTGGAATGACTTGCATTTTGTTAATTTTCTAAGTGAAAGGAAGAGAAAGGGTGAGCTTTTGTCTCTAGAAACTCTGGCAGGGCTAGAGCCACAGTTAACCAGCCTCCAAGGAAGTCCTCAGCAGAACGGCGACATTGATAAGGTCTTAGCTGTTTCCTACGTGCTTCTTTTCCCTCTGTGCTCCAGAGCCCTCCTGACCCCGGACATCTCTGCCAATATCGATTCCTCTCTGCCAGGCACCCCCAGAGAGAAGGCTAATCAGACCCAGAGACCAGCCTAAGTTACCCTGTTTCCTCACAGCCTCACTCCGTCTAGAAATTCCAACCAAAGTGATATGGTCTTATTCCTCTCTTTAAGAATGCCCACCGTGGGCTTCCCTGGTGGTGCAGTGGTTGAGAATCCGCCTGCCGATGCAGGGGACATGGGTTCGTGCCCCGGTCCGGGAAGATCCCACGTGCCGCGGAGTGGCTGGGCCCGTGAGCCATGGCCGCTGAGCCTGCGCGTCCAGAGCCTGTGCTCCGCAACGGGAGAGGCCACAGCAGTGAGAGGCCCGCGTACCACAAAAAAAAAAAAAAAAAAAGAATGCCCACCGTCACATAACTCACAGGAATCAATTTGGAGGGTTTCCACCCAGCAGGTGGGTTTCAGGTAAACACATGCCCTTGCATCCCCTCTTTACGCAGGTAAAACGTGCCTGGTTAGATTGTGGCATTTGCTCAGACTTGAGTTGCCCTTTCTCCGATTTCCACCACTTCCCAAGATTTACTTCTTTACCCCGATGTTACTTAATTATATATTTCTTCTTGTTCGACATTTAAAACTCCTCAGTATCGTATTTTGATATGATTAGTTATTCATGAATCAGAACAAGAATGATTGTCAACATTAAATGGAAAAGAAGTGTTTTGTGTTGCTCTGTTTCACGTGATAGGGCTATATCTAAAGGGTCTGATAAGGGCAGGGTATCCCATTTAATTATAGGTCATAAATTATTACTGGACATATGGAATCAGGAACTGATTCCAGGAACTGACAAGGCTGACACACATGAAGAAGGTTCCTTGAGACCCTGAATTTAGGACTAGCTAAAGGGGCAGCTTATCTTACTGCTATTACTTCTTCTTGTGCTGTAATGCTCTCGACTGGCTTGACGAGCATAAAAATTGGGGGATGAGGACATTGAAACCATGTTTTGTGAGTAAAGATCAAATTACTTATTTGGGGTTATGTCACATACATTTGGAGCCAGACAAACCTAGGGTCAAATCCCAGATCTACCATTTGCTGGGAGAACGTGGCCTAGAAGTATCATCTTTAAAATACCAGCCTCCACGGTTGCTTGTAAAATTTTATATATAAGAAAAAATCTATATATATAAGATACATCATACACATAGCAGTTTTTAAAAATATTTATTTATTTATTTAACATTTATTTATTTATTTGGCTGCACCCGGTCTATAGTTGCAGCATGTGGGCTCTTAGTTGTGGCATGTGGGATCTAGTTCCCTGACCAGGGATCAAACTGGGGCCCCCTGCATTGGGAGCACGAAGTCTTAACCACTGGACCACCAGGGAAGTCCCCACATAGCAGTTTTTAGCACACATTACACTTGTGATGAGTGGGAACTATTATTATCATTAAAGTGATAATAATAACAACAACATTTCCCCTCCTTGTAGCCTTCTCAAACACACATGTCTAGATTCCAATCAAACAAACTTACTTTGAAAGCAGACAGCAACCACCTGGAATACTGTAGCAAAAGCAGCCCAGAAACTAGCTCCAAGATTGTACTTCCAGTGTCTTCCACTGAGGTATGAAAGCGTGTCCAGTGTATCCTGGGCAACCTCCCTCTTTCCATCCCCCTCCACCACCTGGTCTCCTGTCTTCTTCCACCTGTCAGCAAACCCATCCACATGTATCATCTTCTGCCCTGCTGCCCCAGAATCACTCCTCCTCTCACCCTCTTCTCTTTAACCAAAGCTCTTTTTCCTTCAGGACTATGGTTTCCTTTTTCTGTGCTGGGACAAAGGTATCATCAGTTTCCTCATCAGCCAACTGAGCGAGTGAATGAAAAACTCCCAACTGCACCTAAGCACTCAGGAGGCCTCAGTAAAGGTAAGTTCTCATCCCTCATCTATAAGATGAGAGATGTGGTTAAGATTACCTCTGAAATCCTGGGATCGCACAGACATTCATGGCCAAGTGTGAACTCAAGGTTTATTCGCATGCTGGCAGGAGAGTTTTTTTTTTTAACACCCCCCATCCCCACTTAATTAATCTCTAGTTGGTAGACTAAGTGATATTTAGATATACCCAGGGAAACTGGATCACAACCAGCCCATGCACAAAGGCCAGAACTGGATTCACCTCCTCACGACTGAATGGTGGCTGGCCCCTGTCCCACACACGAATGTGGCTAGAAAATTAAGATTAGGCTAACCAACTGTGAAGGGTATTTATGGACAGTCAAAGGAAACAGAGGTCAGCTTCATCCTGGAGGGACTCTTTGATCAGAAGCTGTGACCTCAGGTTATCAGAGACATGACAGGCTTTTTAAGCAGACTCTAAGAACAGCCCGGGCAGCCGAGGCTTCTGGCAACATCTGCCAGATTCAGGCTGGGGTGAACTGATCTGAAGATGGCACTTGCCATTTAGGCAAGTTTGGAATGTGATGGCTCGTTTTTTCAAGCAGAGGACCATCCATGGGACTGATGGATCCATAGAGCCCAGTAATGGAATTTTGCACCTAAGATACAAAGCTGGCAATTATACTCTTTACAGATCACTTCAGGCAGCGATAAAGATAAAGTGCTTTAGAATGTATTCATTCCTTTCAGTACAATCAACGTGAGCTTTGATGCACGCATCCTCAGTGTGAGAACTTTCAAAGGCTTCCAAATCTGATGCTACTTCTCAAATCCTCAATTCAACCAACATCCAGTCCTGAGAAGCCCTGATACGTCATCCAGCTGAGGTTTCCTGTGCCCCTGTGCCTAATTACACAGGGGTGGCTTTAATGTTTCTTCAGTTTAGATGTGCTTGCAAGCCTGAGCAGGTTCCATTACCATGGGCCTAACTTACAGAACTGAATGAGTTATAGATGAGAGTGGGTCCTCTTAGCTTAGTGGGTCCTTAGACCCTTGGTTTTATTTTGACTCAAGAAATACATTAATACAGAGTTCATAGCAGTAAGCGTAAATCTTAGCATATGGAACCTAATTTCTTTCCTTACCCCGTAATTGCACTTGCTAAAGCACGATCAAGGGCTTGTTATATGTCACCATTGTGTAGTTAAATGATTGGCTATGCCCATCCTTGAGGTATGGGACATGAAGCAGTTTTTGGCTTATACACTTATAATTAGCAATGAACATCTTTTTTGTTTAAGGATGTTCAATTAGTCCTGTAGCTTCAAGAGCTTTGCTCTCACCTGAAGGCCTGTCCCCACCACACAGGACAGCCTTCCTCCTGATGAAGATGTCTGGGTGTCAGAAGTTGGGATGGCCTAACTCACTGCCAAAGAGGTGACAGGGAGGCTGGGAGCACCTTTGTTAAATTGCATACAGTTCTGTTACATAGGGCAATGCTGTGGGAGTGTGTGTATGAACACATGTACTTGTCTGAACGCTGCTTCTTCAGTTTTTCTCTGGGTCCAGTTCCCCATCCCTGTGCTCCGTGTGCCTGAGTTCCTTCACCCTCTGCACTTGCCAGCCGAGTTGGGAGTCTGTTTGGATGAGTTGGGCCATTTCTGTTATGGAGATCTGGAACTTTGCACGTCAGTACCGGGGAGCTGTTCTGCTGTCCTGTGCATGGTGAGGCTCCTTCTTTACCCACCCTACAATCACTACTGCACCCCCAAGCACTATTATCTAGTCTCCGTCTGCCTGCCCCAGTACTACTGTCAGCACAGTAAATGGTTCTTGGAAGCTTACCAGTATGGGTTTGGCCCATGTCAGCCATGCTGTTTAGTCATACATATACGTGTCCTGATTCTAAAATATAAATAGTCTTAAAAATAAATTAAAATGTGTATACTTATATTTAAAAAAAAAGAAAGTGGTTCATAGCAAGAAAAGGCTGAACTACATTTGAAAAGGAGAAATGTGTTTGCTTAAAGGGATTATTTTGGAGAACCAAATGAATTACACGAGCTACTTCGTTCAATCAGAAGTCAGTTTGGCAGGTGATCCTAATCTGCCCCGGAATTGGAGCAATTGAAACAGTGGGAACAAATGAGCTACAGGTGTGCCTTATTTATGTGTTTGGTCTCGTTCGGATTATTACAGGCTACAGCAAGTATATTTCAAAAAGTTTGTAGTAGGAGATTGCCATAAGTTGATTTGGAGTTCCTAGAAAGCATCAGATATTTATTTGACAGACAGCTTAAGAGAGAAAACATGGTTTCAAGGTTATCGTCCCAGGTCCACCCTCTATTCCAAAGCTCTTCTCTCCTGTCTCTCAGGGAGGAGGTGAGTCACATGGGGAAGCGGGGCGGGGGGCAGACATGGACTCCTAAAGGAAGGTGAAAACCACTGAGATAGGCACCCAGAGAATGGGACTGTCCTAAGGGGGCTGCCCCGATGCTTTGAGAGAAGATGGATCTACAAAGGGCACGGAGCTGCATCCCCAGCCTTGAAATCCTGCTAATTGCCATGTAAAGTATCATTTCTTCTAGGATGATCCATATTTAAAACTAACTCATCAGGAACTAACACAGTGTTGTAGGACAATTATATTTCAAAAACAAACAAACTCACAGAAAAAGAGATCAGATTTGTGGTTGGAGGTGTTAGGGGGTGGGGAGAGAGGGAATTGGATGAAGGTGATCAAAAAGTACAAACTTCCAGTTTTAAGATAAATAAGTACTATGGATGTAATGTACAACATGATAAAAATAATTAACACTGCTGTATGTTATGTATGAAATTTGTTGAGAGTAAATCCTGAGTTCTCCTCACAAGAAAATTTTTTTTTCTCTCTTTAACTTTGTACCTATATAAGATGATGGATATTTACTAAGCTTAGTGTAATAATCACTTCATGATGTAAGTCATATCATTACGCTGTACACCTTAAATTTATACAGTGCTGCATCAGTATACCTCAGTATTATATCTCAATAAAAGCAGAAGGAAAAAAGGAAAAAAACTAACTTATCTTCCTCCTCCTCCCCAAATTAGCTACCTGTTTCATTTACTTAATTAACATACATTTATTAAGAACTTACTATGAGGGTCTTCTCTGGTGGCACAGTGGTTGAGAGTCCGCCTGCCGATGCAGGGGACACGGGTTTGTGCCCCGGTCCGGGAGGATCCCACATGCCGCGGAGCGGCTGGGCCGTGAGCCATGGCCGCTGAGCCTGCGCGTCCGGAGCCTGTGCTCCGCAACGGGAGAGGCCACAACAGTGAGAGGCCCGCGTACTGCAAAAAAAAAAAAAAAAAAAGAACGAACCTACTATATGCCAGACACTGTATTTACCTGGTGAGTTAAAAAAAAAAACCAAAAACCAGAGACATAGTTTCTGTCCATATGCCCTTACATCCTAGTAAGAAAAAATAGAAAATAACTAAACCAATGACTAAATACATAATATACAGTCAGCTGAGGAAACATGCTATGAAGAAAAATCAAGCAGGATAAGAGGAAAGCTGGGGGTTGAGCAGTCAGGAAAGGCGTCTCTAATGAGGGCATATTTTAGCAAACTCTATAGCTTAAGCCCTCCATCTCTGAAATTTTGGGGAGAGTAATATTTTCATATTTAGAGTATTGGCTGAAAATCCCAATGTTTGCAAAGGTAACGTAAATGAAGGTCAGGCAGGGACTGAAAGTGAAGAAACGCACCAGGTAGATATCTGGGGGAAGAGTGTCCAGGATGGAGGAATTGGCAAGTGTACAGGCCTCGAGGTGGGATGATACTCACCTTGTTCCAGGAGCAGGAAGGAGACCTTTGTGGCTGGAGAAGGTGAGCACGATGGGACGAGGGACAAGGCATGACTCAGTTCTTAGTTCCTTCCGGGTTGGAAACTGCAGGTAAACTAGTTACCTCTTATTGCTCCCACCCTCTCCTTGATCCAGCTGTATCCAGTTATCTTTGCTAAAGAATGATTCTCTAAAACTACCCCTCCCTGCTTCTCCCTCCCCTCTCACATGAATTCAGTCTCTACTTACTTTATGCCTGGATTATTCAAGAGCCTCCTAACTGGCCCTCCAGCCTCTTGCAGCTTCTAATCACTCTAAGCTTCCAGATTAATCTTCCGAGAGCATTGCTTTTGTCATGTCTTCCCCTCCCTTGCATAAAAATGGCTTAGCATTACCTGAAGGATAAAGCAGAAGCTTCTTAGCCTTCCTCTCCCCATCCCTGCCTCCATCTGGCTGAAACTCCATCTCTCTCTAACTCCACTCCCAATGTGCTAACTCCAGTGACCTCCGCCATCATGCCGTGCTGTGTGTCCTCACTCTCAACCCTTGAAACCCTGCCTAAGACCCCCTTTAGCCTACCCTGAATGGTCCAGCCCAAAACAGTCTGCCTCCTCTCTCAAACAGCTGGGGCACTGTGGTAAGCCTCAGGACAAACTTCCTCACTGGTGTGAGGTCCAGGGACCTGCCAACGTCCTGGAGATAGGTCTAAACTGATACACCAAAGGCCCTACCCCACCCATCCACAGGCAAGGATAAGTGGACGCCACTTTTTCAGGCACCTTCAGATTTGGAGACGACTTGGGTGGTTCCTGCCACAGTTAGAGTCTCTCTCTGAACCAGTTGTCCACAGGTTGAAGCAAATAAGTTCAAGGGCATGGGCCCTCCCCTGAGAGCTTGGCCCTGGGAAACCCTTCACTTCCCTACATAACATCGCATCCCTCACACCCCAGCCAGATATCTTATAAGTAAAAGCATGTCCAAATTAGAACTATAGTAAGATCCACTTTTTCACCTATCAGATTGGCAAAATTTTTTAATGTGCTTAAAATATACTCACATATGTATACATATATCCATCCAATTTAGTGCTTAATATACAGCAGTATATAAGGCCCATTGATTGCTTCCTTCTTTGGTCCTGGCTCACTGACTGAATTCATTGAGAGAAGGAACCATGTCTTCTACATCCTATGCATCATTTGAGTGCCATATATGTATAAGCCATAATTTATATACCATATGGACAATAAATATTAACAAAGAAAGAATTCTGGGATGTCATGCATTGAATTAGGTAAGAAAAATGGAATACAATGATCATATTGTGTCTTTGAAGTCCTCCTTTTTCTGCAGGCAGAAGGGGTTGTTCAGGGCAAGGTCATCTTCCTCTTACTAGGTGGCATGGTCACAAACTCATATTTTGTTCACCCCCTATATTCCGTAACTAGCTAAGTAATCAGATACCTCATATATTTACATTAAGTACTGAGTGTATGTAATTGCAAACCCTGTAGAGTAACACTATCAATGTGGTCAAACCAAATATGAAAACTGTACATGCCTACCTGGGCTTCTAGGAGCTCAGCTAATAGATCGGATGAGCCTTATAAAAGCGAGAATGAGAAGCTGCATTTCTTCAGTCTTCAGCACCAATGTCAAAAGCTGGGCAACAGCAATATTTTGCCCTCACAGAAAGCTCACATGGGTGCCAATAAAAACATAGGCAAAGTTTAAAAAGGCTGCATTGTTATGGAGAAAATATAAAATCTCATGCTTAAATAGAAGGGCTTCCAACAAGAAGCTAAAGTAAAAATTCTTTTTACCTTTGGATGCCTGCTGGCCTTGCACAGGGTCGCCCAGTGGAACTGAACTGTCTGGACAGTATTTTACATGTGTTCTTTGAAGTTAGCACCTGCCAGCTTCTTTGAAGTTCTGTCTTTCAAAATAATAATCATCACAATAAAGTTAAAAAATAAGATGCAGGAATTCTGTATTAAGTTCATATTTCAGCTGGTTTCATCAGGACGAAGCATGGAAGGAAGCGCGGGTGAGGTTAGGTGGCAAATCACCAACTTCTGCTGCCTCCCCTGCCTCACTTTCCACCTACCTTTATCCCTGCAAAGCCAGGCTGCTCTGGTCCCACCATTCATGGGAAGCTCAGGACAACCCTTTCTCACAGTGAAAGTAGCAAAGGCCTCACCAGACGTGAAATGCTGAAGCCCTGATGTCCTCCATGTCTTCCCGCTGGCTGAGGCCCTCAATTCCATTATCATTGTATAATCTCTACAGCTTCCTTCCTTCTCTGTAAACCTGCAAGAATTTTGAGGAAAGATAATGTTTTAAGCTGTCATTTATATCTAAGTGCAAGGATTGAAATTCCCACATTTACAGGGCCAGGAAGAGCTAGGACGGGCTGAAGCAAATAGCTCCACTCAGCCCCGGCCAAATGGAGCTGTGTAATATAGGCCCAATGCTGCTAAGCCTTCTGAGTTTTCAAGAGAAGACAGAAATCTAGGTTTTTATGTGAAACCTCCCCTTTTTTTTTTTTAATGTTGGCAACTATCTCTGATTTGTTAAAACATTATACGGACCAGACCAGACCCACCTGCAGGCCAGCAGTGGAAGGTGGTAGCAAGCTTGCCTCAGTACAGAGCGGGAGAGAAGGGAAAAGAGCCGGCATCCACCTGGTGACCAAGGCAGAGGATGGGGTGGAGAGGGCAGGGGACTTCAAGGAGAAGCCAAAGGTCTAATGCTGTGCTGAGCAGCTGAGCAGCTTGGCCAAAGATGGGCTGGGCGGTGGCTTGCCTGAGTACCAGCCTGCAGAGAAGAGGAAGGGACCAGATGAGGAGCCTCCAGAAGGGCCTGCAAATAGCAGCTTTGTCCACACCCACCTACTTCTATTCCCATCGGGCCCACACTATGATGTTCCTGGGCACATTTTTCAATATATAAAATATAAATTATGGCTATGCCAATATAAACAAACATGATCCAGGCTTGATTATGTTCTTTTTTTTTTTTTCTTCTGATTTTAGAGGAAGTTAAAACGTTTTCTTGGGTGCCTAAAAGTACCCTGGGTCTTAGGCCCTGGCCTTCTATGTGTGAAAGATAGAGTTGGCCCTGTCTCCAACTCAGCAGTGCTTGGCTTAAACACTGAGTGAAAACTCTTGGTTACTAAGTGTGTGTCACTGTCGATACAGCATGTCAGTAGTCATGTTGGAAGGTAGCTGTTTAATTGTAGACATCAGTATGAGCCTTAAAAACAGACCACATAGGTTCAAATCCAGCTCTGCCATTTACAATGTAAGTAATATTAGGCCAAGTCATGTATCCTCTCTGTGGCTTGATCCCCTCACCCATGAAATAGGAATAATAATAGTACCTGCCCGAGGATTGCTATGAGGATCAACTGAGTTAATACATGTAAAAAGTTTTTAAAAGCACCTGACAAAGGAAAGAAACAAATGTTAGATCTGTCCTGTTGTGTGCCCATAACTGACTTCCTTTAAGGCTCTGATATTGGCAAAATTCTCGAGTTACCACGTAAAAGCTCTCGAAGACCCAAACATTCTCAGGTCATGAAGGCAGTAGCTTTATCATGGCTTCCTAAAGGTAACTTAACTATAGAAAATTCAAGCAATAGATGAATGACCATGCAGGCTTGGCTAATTTTTAATACCTTATGTTCCTTCTATCAGCTTCCCCCATTTGCCTATGAAAGAAATTCAAAGTGGAGACTTGAGCTTAGAAAGTTACCCATGGATTGTCTTACATCCTAAAGAATTGTGATATTTCAAGAAATATACCTTGTATTCATCAAGTGCCCAGCAGTTTTCAAAGCGCTTGAATATTAGACAATGGTATAATGTACATTCAAAGCATCTGAAAACCAGAGAATTTTAGAAAACTTCATGCCCCTGGGAGGACCCAGAGTGTCAATCTCTTCTGTTGTACTGGGATTATTATTATTCTTATTGACGGTGATTTCTCTTGTGATCCACAGAATTTCTGGGTGAGAAGGAGCCTCTCAGGTTACCAATCCAGCCCTCATGTGCTGAGGACACTAACGCTGAGAGAATTCAGTTGTTTCCTCGAGGATCCATTGGTTAGTCTCAAGCTCCTTCTCTGTCCCTTCTACCTCTGTCATCGTTTTGCATATATTGTTTATCCTGAATTCTTTTGGACAGATTCATAGTTCTAATACTAGAATTTTTGTAACTAAAGACAGTTGTAGACTTTTGTGCTGATTTTACATTTCTGTGGGTGGGAAGCGAAAACAGCCAGTGCTCAGAAAGACTTGTTGAATGAATGAATGAAAGTTCTTAAAGCTTTCATTTCATACCACCTTGCGATCTCGTTGTTGAATTCCCCACCATTTTATAAAGTAGGAGGAGGAAAGGGAAGCCCTCGTGTATGACCGTTCCAGCCTGCATAGAGTCCATATGGTTCAAAACTACATGTAGTTCATGTATTGTGAAACCATGAAGTATTTCTATTTCCAATTGTTTAAGATTATATTAAAATGAGTGTCGTTTGATTTCAAACGAGCTGACAACGAACGATGTATCCAAAGACACACAATGTTGTGATCCCTGAAGACAAGAATAAGGGAGGTCCTGTGGACCTGCGGGCTAAACTGAGACTGCATTCCTTGCTCACTTGCATAATGTATCCTTAACTGCTCAAAACTGCAAACAATAATTATTCTCATCTAATCTGACAGAAATGGCCTTTTAAATCTCTTAATCAACCAAGAACAAATTCATTTTTCAATATATATCTTTACTATGGCATACGTTTCCTTTCCAAAAAAACAATCAGCAAAAATCTCTGGCACACTTGCAAAATACTTTAAAATCAATAATTCCTCCCAATAGCATTGTTAGCTTATTTGATAGCGAAGGCGCTAAAGAAAGTTAGAGACATATTATGAAATTGGATATAACTCTCGTTCTATTCTCTTGTCAAGTCCAGTGAGCCATGCTGCATTCCTAATATTCAAATAGATGTCCAAATCTTTCTTTGAGCCAAAATAAACCAATTGGTTGCATCTGAAATAGCTGCTTTGTTTAAAATGAGTCATTTATAAACAGAATGGTTATTTCCTTATGGCAGAAGAACAAAACCCATCCCTAACCTATGCTCACATCTGATGTTCAGCTCTACAGGCCCAAATGCAATTCTGGAACATAAGCCATGGCAGCATTAAGTGCTTAATACAGGCTAATATATTGGCCCTTTTTAACTGGACTATTAAGTGCATTAACATTTAATGAAACAATTTTAACTTTATCCACAAAAACACTCACAATGACTTTCCATCAATTCCCTGAAGGCAAAACAACATAAATTTAAAAGAAAACGTAACTATGAAGCTTTTCTAAGAGCAGATGATTTCCACAGAACAGGTTAAGTCCTGAATTTCTGCTTCGATGCAGTCCACATTTGATTTTTACTACAAAGATAAACCCAAACTGGCAATTACCCTTGGGTAACCCTACCAAGTAATCTCAGCATGAAAACACTGGTGTATTCTTACTACAATGTAATGTATATAGAATCAACTAATGTAATTTCACCAAAAGTCTTAGTAATCCATTTAAAAATTGTGCTATGAAACATTATCTTTTAAAATATCATGTTAATTCCTTTCCCTTTGTAGCAGTCTCAGAGTAAAATTATATTCACTTTGGCTTGAATGATTAATATCTAGAGACCAAAGTCCTTTACAGAGATCCAACTGTCACATTGCCACAGAGAGATAGATATGGAACACAAATAAATCAAAATGTTCATTCAGTTGTGCTATATTCCCTGCTACCTTCAATGCATACATGCACTAGTTTAAACTTAGGTTCATTCTGAAACTTTACTCTGAACCTTTTTATAAATATATTTTTTCCCAAAGCCTATTTGGAAACTTCTAAGGTAGAGAGAAGTGAATTTGGCCCCCTTATTAAGCTCTTAAAAAAATAATAAACTGACATAGTCTTCTTCATGTTTCTTAGTGTAATGCTACTATCTGGACCGTTCTATAGAGTTAACAATTCTATATCCACTCGTCCCAAATTTGATCCCTTTGAAAACAGCTCTCCCTCGATTAAAAAAAAAAAAAAGAAACTACAAACATCTGTGGCTTATAGCCATGTTTTGGGCAAACTTACTTAATAATCTAAGGATTTAAAAAGTCACTGTTTTTAAACATCTGTCTTGAAAGACCTCACATGGCAGCTTCAGGGATTTGAATACCTTTGAGAAAGCTGAACATCTAATGGAGTTAGTGGGACTGACATGGTTGAGGCACTGAACATTTGACATGGCAGTTGTAGAAGTTGTAAATGTACCACAGTAGGAAACAGCTTTCCATGGACTTCAAAGCAAATGGCAGTTAATTATCTAGCTTTCCAGAGCAGCGTGGACTTACCGTGACAGCTGCTAGGCGAGGACACACGGGCATCTCCACAACTGAACATCAGCTTGTGTCACTGTTCGGCTTGGATCTCATTGGAAAGAAATGCTAGAGGTGTCAGCTTGGTTCAATTAAAATTAGTCTGTTTTCCCAGATGGTTTCTCAGCACAAGCTTATTTCTCACCCCAGAGCCTGTGCTTCCCCATCTCTGAGCTACAGTCGACATGCTGTTTGCATATGCTTAAGCTTCATTTTTTTAATTTATTATTATTTTTTTTGGCGATACGCGGGCCTCTCACCGCTGTGGCCTCTCCCGTTGTGGAGCACAGGCTCCGGACGCGCAGGCTCAGCGTCCATGGCTCACGGGCCCAGCTGCTCCGCGGCATGTGGGATCTTCCCAGACCGGGGCACGAACCTGTGTCCCCTGCATCGGCAGGCGGGCTCTCAACCACTGCGCCACCAGGGAAGCCCTTAAGCTTCATTTTTAATGCCATGCGTGGGATATCGATTTGAACTTTCTCCTCCCTGTCATTATTGTGAATTGAACCTGGAGGTCTTGTAACTTTGGTAAGAAAAAAATGCTGCTTCTTTTTAAGCTATTTCTCTCTCTCCCACTCCTTCCCACCCACTCCCCTCATTTTTTAACTGACAGAGAAGATTGACTGTTTCTGCCAGATGCCTAACAGGTGAGGTGTCTTGGAGTGTTCTCCATGGCTGGCCAAGTATAGTGGATCCAACCATTATTTGACTTGCACGGATCCTGACAGGGCCTGGCTTGTTCATGGTTTCCCAGAACATCTGCTTCTGTCTACAACCTCATCAGGCTCCAGATCAGCCATGAGAAATGCCCAGAGCCACTGAGTTCACTCTTGGCCTTCCCTAACACCACCTCCCACTCAGGGGTTGTGGTCACAGTTGTGCACTTTGCTGCATCTAGCACCTTTTTTAGATCCAGTTGTCATCCTTCTTGACTATCAGGTGGTCCATAAACACAAGTGATGTGCCTTCGAGGAAAGAAAACAAAAAGTAAGTAAAGAATATATTGCTTTGGGCTTCCCTGGTGGCACAGTGGTTGAGAGTCCGCCTGCCAATGCAGGGGACACGGGTTCGTGCCCCAGTCCGGGAAGATCCCACATGCCATGGAGCAGCTGGGCCCGTGAGCCATGGCCGCTGAGCCTGCACGTCCGGAGCCTGTGCTCCGCAACGGGAGAAGCCACAACAGTGAGAGGCCCGCGTACCGCAAAAAAAAAAAAAAAAAAAAAAGAATATTCCTTTGATTAGACTCACTTGGAGATAGGCGAGAATATTATTTGAAGGGGAAAAAAAAATGAGGGAGAGTTATAGGGGTCAGAAAGCTAATTAGGAAAGAGTTGAGAGAAGGAAAACTTTTCCAAAAAAAAGAAAAACAAGTAACAAACTGTTTGATATGACCTAAACTAACTTCATCCCTTTTAGAAAAGTTCTGGCTTTAATCACTCTAAGTTAGCGAGGTCTTGCTCTTAAACTTGGGAAAAAAAAAAAAAAAAAGAACCTTGAACAGAAATCCTCAGTTGTTGCTGACCTCTCATTGCCATTTACTTCAATCAGCCCCATACTGTTTCTTGACACGTCCAAAATCCCAAATGAGGCCTCGCTGATTTTGAGCAGTTGGTAGCTCTGTGCAGTATATGCACAATCATCTTCTGGGGATTTCAGAAACCCAGGACTCTTCTTGTCCTTCCACCTCCAGGAAATAAATATCAAATGCTTTCCTTCTTTTAGTGTGCAAAATGTTTTCAAGCGGCCTCTAAAATGTGTGATGTGAGTGATTTGACAAAGATATTATACAAATTTATTAATTATCTTTAAACATGTCTCTCTGCAGTTTTCAGTTCATCTTACAGGAAGTGCTGAGTAGAAACTGGCTTTGTTTCTTACAGCCAAATTACACAAGAGGCATAAATCTTAATGTTCTTGGTTTCCTTTCATGACTTTGCATTCTCCCCAAAAGGGTCTAAATACCTCTGAAAAGCATGCTGGATAAATTTCCAAGGTGCCAGGCTGCTGGCCAAAATACTCAAAGGTGATAGGCCACAGCTGCTTCTTCTTTTCTAGGGAAAAGGGTACAAAGGTGCAGGCCACTGGATACTGGACAAATGTGTGGTTACCAAGTGTTCAGGCTTTGTCTTCTGAGAAGATGATGAGTAGACTATGTTTAAAACAAGCTGCTTTATATGGAGAGTGCATAGTTAACCAAACCTAGGTTTTCTAGTCTAAAAAAGGCAATGTTTGATCAATAAAGTATAAAAGCTAAGAATGGCAATGTACTTTAATTTTTTTTTTTTTTTTTTTGGCTGCATTGGGTCTCCATTTTTGTGTGCAGGCTTTCTCTAGTTGCGGTGAGCGGGGGCTACTCTTCATTGTGGTGTGCAGGCTTCTCATTGTGGTGGCTTCTCTTGTTACAGAGCACAGGCTCTAGGTGCACAGGCTTCAGTAGTTGTGGCACAAGGGCTTCAGTAGTTGTGGCTTGCAGGCTCTAGAGTGCCGGCTCAGTAGTTGTGGCGCACAGGCTTAGTTGCTCCACAGCATGTGTGATCTTCCTGGACCAGGACTCGAACCCGTGTCCCCTGCATTGGCAGGTGGATTCTTAACCACTGCACCACCAGGGAAGTCCCTACAATGTACTTTAAAAGTTGTATTTTCCAGAGATCTGATCTAAGAATATCTGCTATAAAACTCTTATCAAGTGATCTTATGTTTGAACACCAATGGGGCAGAGAATCTGCTCTGTGTTAAAACAGTCTGTACATATACACACAATTGAAATTCATATCAGACAAATGAATGATCTCCATAATATGTAAAGAGCTATTACACCTCACTAAGAAAAATACCAACAGTCCAATAAAATAATGGGCAAAAGATGTAGAAAGAAAAATATAAATGATTCTTAAATATAAAAAGAGATAGAAGATATACTTAACCTTGCTCATCGTAAGGGAAATACAAATCAAAACTACACTGAGATACAACTTTTCAAATATTTCATATATTACTGGTATGAGTATAAATTGGTACAATCCCAATAGAGGGTAATTTAGTAATTAAAGTAACAAATGCATATATATGATTTTAGCTGCTATTTCAACTTTAGGAATCTTCACACATGCAAAATGATCTATGTATATGGTTAGTCACCGGAGCATTGTTTGTGCTAACAAAAGATGTGGAAACAATCTAAATACCCATCAACAGCAATCAGGTTAAATAAACTGTAGTATATCCATGCAATGGAGGACCATGCAGCTTAAGTACTACTACTACTAATAATAAAGCAGCTCTAATGTCCATAATAGAAAGTGCTCCAAACTATATTATTAAGGAGAAAAGCAAGGTACCCTCAGTGAACTAGAAATAGAAGAGAACTTCCTCAACTTGATGGTGAACAACTGAGAAAAACCCTACACCTAACATTATACTTAGTGGTGAGAAATGTGAAGCTTTCCCACTAATATCAGGAACGAGACAAGGATGTCCCCTCTTACCACTGCTTTTCAACATCATATTGGAAGTCCCAGCTAGTACAATAAGACAATATAAGGAAATAAGACATATACAGATTGGGAAAGAAGGAATAAAACTGTCATTGTTTGCAGATGACGGATCTGAAAGAATTGACAAAAAAATATGACAAGGTTGCAGAACACAAGGTTAATATACAAAAGTTGATCACTTTTCTATATACCACCAATGAACAAGTAGAATTTGAATTTTAAAACACATTACCATTTACATTAGCACTACCAAAAATGAAATACTTAGGTATAAATCTAACGAAATATGTGTAAGATCTATATGAGGAAAACTACAAAATTCTGATGAAAGGTATCAAAGAAGAACTAAATAAATAGATATTCCATGTTACGCAATAGATTAAATATTGTCAAAATCTCTGTCCTTCTTACTTGATCTATAGATTCAATACAATCCCAATCAAAATCCCAGCAAGTTATTTTGTGGTTACTGGCAAACCGGTTATAAAGTGGAGAGGCAAAAAGCCCATATAGCAAACTTAATATTAAAAGATAAGAACAAAGTTGAAGGACTGATACTGCCTGACTTTAAGACTTACTATAAAGCTACAATAATCAAGACAGTGTGGTTTCAGCAAAAGAATAGGCCAATAGATCAATGGAGCAGAATAAAGAAATAGACCTACATAAACATAGTCAAATTATCTTTGACAAAAGGGCAAAAGGTCCAAATAATGCTGGAACAATTGCACATTCACATGCAAAAAAAAAAAAAAAAAAGATTCTAGACACAGACCTTATTTCCGTCACAAACATTAACTCAAAATAGATCATGGATCTAAATTTAAAAGACACAAAACTATAAAACTTCTAGAAGATAACATAGGAGAAAATCTGGACGACGTTTGGTCTGGCAAAGACTTTTTAGTTATAACACCAAAGGCACAATCCTTTGTGCCTTGATAAGCTGAATTAAAGCTAAAAATTTCTACCCTGTGGAAGACACTGTCAAGAGAATGGAAACATAAGCCACAGACTGGGAGAAAATATCAAAAGGCATATCTAATAAAGAATTGTTATTCAAAATATGTAAAGAACTCTTGAAACTAAACAATAAGAAAACGAACAACCCAATTAATAAGGGACCAAAGACCTTAACAGATACTGCACCAGAAAATATACAGATGGCAGATAGGCCTATGAAAAAAGATGTTCCACATCATCTGTCATCAGAGAAATGCAAATTAAAACAATGAGATACCACTACGCTCCTATCAGAATGGTCAAAATCTAGAACACCGACACCACCAAACGCTGGTGAGCATTTGGAGCTCATTCCTGGTGGGAATACAAAATGATATATACACTTTGGAAGACAGTTCCGCAATTTCTTACAAAACTAAATGTACTCTTACCATATGATCCAGCAATTGATCTCCTTAGTATTGACCCAGAGGAACTGAAAATTTATGTCCACACAAAAACCAGCACATGATATTTATTGCAGTTTTATTCATAATTGCCAAAACTTAGAAGCAACCCAGATGTCTTTCAGTAGGTGAATGGATAAATAATTTTGGTACATCCAGACAACTGAATATTACTTAGCACTAAAAAGAAGTGAGCTATTGAGCCATGAAAAGACATGGAGGAAACTTAAACGTATTTTACAAAATGAAAGAAGCCAATCTGAAAAGTCTGTGTGAATCCGCTATATGACATTCTGGTAAAGGCAAAACTATGAAGACAGCAGAAAGATTAATGGTTGCCAGGGGTTGGAGGAAGGGAGGCATGAATAGGCAAGGCACAGAGGAATTTTAGAGCAGTGAATTTATTCTGTATAATACTACAATTGTGGATACATGTTATTATACATTTGTCCAAAATCCTAGAATGTACAACACTAAGAGTGAACCTGAATGTAAACTGTGGACTTTGGGTGATAATAATGTGTCAGTGTAGGCTCATCGATTGTAACAAATTACTAATGTGGTGAAGGATGTTGATAGTGGGGAGGTTGTGTGTGTGGCAGGGGGAGTGGGGATAAAGGGTGTATGGGAACTCTCTGTACTTTCTGTTCAGTTTTGCTGTGAACCTAAAATTGCTCTAAGACATAAAGATTATTAATTTTAAAAAAAACAAGGTATCACTTGTGCACTTGAAAGGAAGGTGTATTCTGCTGCTTTTGGTTTGAATATACTATGCATATCTACTAAGTCCATTTGGTTTAATGTGTCATTTAAGGCCAGCATTTCCTTATTGATTTTCTGTCTGGATGATCGGTTCATTGATGTAAGTCGGGTGTTAAATTCCCCTACTATTATTGTATAATAGTACAATATTTCTCCCTTTATGTCTATTAATATTTGCTTCATGTATTTATGTGCTCCTATGTTGGGTGCATATATATATTTACAATTGTTGTGTCTTCTTGGATCAATTTCTTAATCATTATGTAATGTTCTTCTTTGTCTCTTATTACAGTCTTTTTTTTTTTTTTTTTTTTTTCTGTTTTGGCAGTGCTGCGAGGCATGTGGGATCTTAGTTCCCTGACCAGGGATCAAACCCAAGCCACCTGCATTGGAAGCATGGTGTCTTAACCACTGGACTGCCAGGGAAGTCCCCAGTCTTTGTTTTAAAGTCTATTTTGTCTACTTATTGCTACCCTGGCTTTCTTTTAGCTTCCATTTACATGGAATGCTTTTTTCCATCCCTTCACTTTCAGTTTGTGTGTGCCTTTAGATCTGAAGTGAGTCTCTTGTAGACAACATATATGTGGGTCTACGTCTTTTGATTGGAGCATTTAGTCCACTTACATTTAAAGTAATTATTGATATGTATGTACTTAT
Organism: Hyperoodon ampullatus; assembly: GCF_949752795.1. Taxonomy (NCBI): domain Eukaryota; kingdom Metazoa; phylum Chordata; class Mammalia; order Artiodactyla; family Ziphiidae; genus Hyperoodon; species Hyperoodon ampullatus. The sequence goes on from NC_136918.1 coordinate 15,075,988, forward strand.
TGCCATTTTGTTCATTGTTTTTGTGTTGTAGTTTTTTTTTTCTTGGTTCCTTCTTTTGTTCTCTTTGTGATTTGTTGACTATCTTTAGTGTTATGTTTGCATTTCTTTTTTCTGTGGGTATAGATTTATAGATAGACAGATTTTATAGATTTTTGGTTTGTGGTTACTGTGTGAGGTTTATATATAGCTATATATATGTATTTTATTTCTATAAAATGTGATTATTTTAAGTTGCTGATCTCTTAAGTTCAAACCCATTTTAACAACCCTGCATTTTTACTCCCCCCTGCCAACCTACATTTACTGGTTTGGACATAATATTTTACATTATTTTGTTTTGTGTATCCCTTAACTGCTTATTGTGGATAGAGATGACTTTACTACTTTTGTCTTTTAACCTTCCTACTAGCTTTTTGTGTGGTTGATTTACTACTTTTACTGTATATTTGCTTTTTCCTTTGGTAATTTTCATCTTTCTGGTTGTGACCTTTTATTTTTTGCTTAGAAAAGTCCCTTTAATATTTCTTTTTTTGTGTGTGTGTAATGTTTATTTATTTGGCTGTGCCAGGTCTTAGTTGTGGCACTTGGGATCTTCATTGCAGCACACGGGATCTTTTAGTTACAGCATTTGGGCTCTTAGTTGTGGCATGCAGGCTCTTAGTTGCGGCACGTGGACTCTTTAGTTGAGGCATGTGGACTCTTTAGTTGTGGCATGTGAACTCTTAGTTGCAGCGCGCATGTGGGATTTAGTTCCCTGACCAGTGATCGAACCCGGGTCCCCTGCATTGGGAGCGTGGAGTCTTAACCGCTGGACCACCAGGGAAGTCCCCCGCTTTAACATTTCTTGTAAAGATGATTTGGTGGTGCTGAACTCTTTTAGCTTTTGCTTGTCTATAAAACTTTTGATCTCTCCATCAAATCTGAATGAAAGCTTTGTCAGGTAGAGTATTCTTGGTTATAGGATTTTTCCTTTTATCATTTTAAATATATCGTGTTACTCCTTTCTGGCCTGCAGCATTTCTGTTGAAAAGTCAACTCATAGACTTATGGAAGTTCCCTTGTATGTAACTTGTTACTTTTCCCTTGCTGCTTTTAATATTCTCTCTTTATCTTTAATTTTTGCCATTTTAATTACAATGTATCTTGGTGTAGTCCTCTTTGGGTTGGTCTTCTTTGAGACTCTCTGTGCTTCCTGTACCTAGGTGTCTATTTCCTTTCCCAGGTTAGGGAAGTTTTCAGCTATTATGTCTTCAAATATGTTCTCAGGCCCTTTTTCTCTCTCTTTTCTCCTTCTGGGATCCCTATAATAAGAATGTTAGTATGCTTGATATTGTCCCAGAGGTCTTCTAATGTGGCCTCCTTTCTTTTTCTTTTTCTTTTTTCTGTTCAGCTTCAGTGATTTCCACTATTCTGTCTTCCACCTCACTGATCATTCCTCTGTATTATCTAACCTACTGTTGATTCCTTCTAGTGTATTTTTTTATTTCAGTTATTGTATTATTCAGCTCTGTTTGATTCTTCTATCTTTTAACTCTGTTAGACTTCTTGCTGTGTTCATCCATTCTTCTCCTGAGTTCTTTGAGCATTTTTACAGTCATTATCTTGAACTGTTTATCAGGTAAGTTGCCTAACTCCACTTCATTTAGTTCTTCTTCTGCGGTTTTTATCTTGTTCTTTCATTTAAAATATATTCCTCTGTTGCGCCATTTTGCCTAATTTGCTGTTTTTATTTCTATATTTGGTAGGTTGGTTACACTTCCCGACCTTGGAGAAGCCGCCTTTTGTAGGAGATACCCTATATGTCCCAGCAGCACACTCCCCGCTGGGCACCAACACTATATGCTCTAGGGGTGCCCCGCATTTAGGCTGTGTGGGTCCTTCTGTTGTCGCAGGCTGATTACTGTGGGCAGTCTGGTAGCTGTGGCTGGCCCTCAGTCCAGCTGGTTGCCAAGCCCTGCCCTATATGGAGGCTGCTGGCTGCTGGTGGGTGGGACTGGATCCTTGGGCAGCTGGCTAAGGAGCTGTGGTGGTCCTGGGGCTGGTGCCCACTCACTAGGGGGTGAGGCCAGGTCCTGGGGCTAGTGCCAGCCCATTGGTGAGGGAGCTAGGTCCAGGGTCTCTGGCTGCAGGGCCCTGGGGTCCTGGGGTAGGTGTTTTGGCTCACTGGTGGGTGGGGCTGGGTCCCAGGGTCTCTGGCTTCAGGGCCCTGGGGGCTGGGGGCTAGTGCCAGTACAGGTATGCAGGGCCAGGTCCTGGGCCCTCTGGCAGACAGGGCCAGGTCCTCGGGTGGCTGTGTGCTCAGAGGGTCTTAGGTTAGCAGGCCTGTGGTAGGTGGGGCTGTTTCTCAGGCTGACTAGCCACGGGGCCCGAGTACTGGTGCTTACAGGCTGGTGCGTGGGGCTGGGCCCAGTGCTAATAAGCTAGAGGGAGGATTACAAAAGGATGTTTGCAAGCGCCAGTGTCCTCGTGGTATAAAGGCTGCCGCTAGTGTCCGTGTCCTCAGGGCCAGCCCCAGCTGCTTTCTGCCCCTCCAGGAGGCTCTCCAGTGTCACCAGGGGGATCTGACCCTGGCTCCTTTCAAATTACTGCTTCTTTACCAGGGTCCCTGAGTGTGTGAGATTTTGTGTGCGCCCTTTAAGAGTGGAGTCTATTTCCCACAGCCCTGGCTGTCCTCAATATAAGTCCCGCTGGCCTTCAAAGCCAAATGTTCTGGGGGCTTGTCTTCCTGGTGCAGGACCCCCAGGCTAGGGAGCCCAATGTGGGGCTCAGACCACTGGCTCTTTGGGGAGAAACTCTGCAATTTTAATTATCCTCCCTTTTGTGGGTCTCCCAGCCAGTGGTATGGGTCTTGGCTGTACCATGTCTCCACCTCCTCGTACCTGTGTCACTGTGGTTCCTTCTTTATATTTTTAGTTATAGAAGATCTTTTCTGCTGGTCTTTAGGTTTTTCTCATCAACAGTTGCTCTGTAAATAGTTGTAATTTAGGTGTGCCCACGGGAGGAAGTGAGCTCAGGGTCTTCTTACTCCACCAGCTTGGCCACTCTCCCGCAAGGTACCACTTAACGAGATGTATAGGATGTTTCCATTTACATACAAATGGGGGGTGTCATATATACAAGAAATGGTTACCTGTGGAAAGCAGGACAGGGCTTGGAAAAAGTTTTGCACCATAGACCTTTTTATACTTATTTTGAACCATTAAAAAAAATTACCTATTCAAAAATTAAGTAAAACAATTAAAAGTACATTTACAGTAATAATAAATAGCCTACTCTCTCCCTTTCTTACAGTCAGTTTTAAAAAAATCCATTTCAGTATTGAAATACTGCTCCAAATACTTAACTCTTTTCATATATATATATTTTTAACTGAGACAATTACACAATGGTCTATTTATTTTAACCCTGAAAGTCTGGATCCAATTTTCAATCTTCTTGAAACCAACAAAAATATAAAGAAAATCCTATAAAATCTCCAAAAGAGAAACATCAAATCTTAAATGAATGTGGATTCCTGTTTTAACCTCTGCCTTCCATTTTTTTCTTATTTAAACTTCACCTTAAACATCAGTCATTCGTCTTGATTATTTATCTGCCATTTAAGGCCTTAACTTTTAAGCCTACAATCCAGAAGATTCTGTGGGCAGGGAACATATTGTGCTGTGTCACCGGTGTGTCAGAAACACCCAGCTGTCCTTACTAGCTGAGCATATTCCTTGGGTACTGCAGGGCCTCTGTTCTTCTGAAACATTTTTCTCCTGACCTCAAAAAGCATCTAAACACCTTTTCTAGACAAATTCTATTTCTTTCAGAACCTATTTGTCTAGGAGGTCTGTTGGTCAAATTTCTAGAACCAATATCTTTGATAAAAAGCTATTCTTCTGCTTGTCCCTGGAGTGTGTAGTGCCTTTCTTACAGACATCCCCTTGTGAGTTTCACATACAGTAGTCACACACTTTCTTGATGAATTCGTCTAAGCTAACACACCAGAAATCATAAAGGAGTATCACTTTAGGGCAGGTGGCTAGGCAGCTCAGCGTCATCTCCGTTTGGGAGAACCCACTTGCCTCCAGAAAGGGCTGCCCTCAGTTGACACCAACAGAACCTGCCAAGGAGCTCACATGCTGATTTTCTGATAGGCCTAGGGAGGTTAGATACTATCATCCCTCCTAAGCTTTTGGCCAGGCCAGAAGCCGGGTGAGTCCTAATGATGTCCCGTGACAGAACTGTTTTGGCTGGAGTATCCTATTTGGCAATGGAGAGGTGTAGTATCAAATTCTGGTGACATCTTTTTGCTCTGTAGTATTCAAGGAAGATCCTGGGCTGCAGGAGGTGTTTTCCTGTTGCAAACTGGCAGAGAAAAATCTTCAGTTCAAGGTCAATTTATGCTGCATGGAGCCGGTTTACCCACAAATCCTTAAACTACTGATTGACAATCTGTTTCCAGAACATAGATGTTAGGAGACTGTGAGTCCTAAACCCTTACCAATGAAGGTTAACATGGTGGGTACTTTAGGAAATTTTTAAAGCTGTTTAAATCCAAATCAAAACTTATCTCAGTCATCCAACAGAACAAAACCTGAAATGTTTGGGGAAACAAACATTCATCTGGTCATAAAGAACTTGAAAGTACATCAGAAGCAAAAGTGAAAGCAACCAGATGCATAGCTTTAAGAGCCATGTAATAATACAAAAGAGAAGTCAGTTCGTATTTTATAGCTCAAGGACCTTACTGATCTGTGCAGAATAATAAAAAGTCACTTGTTCTCACCTTACTGGAAAAAATGCTTAACATACCTATTTGGAACAAAAACTTAAATATTCCTTAAAAAGTTTTAGTACCAGGACTGAGGAAATTTCTACTTCTACGTAAACACCTTTTCAATTTACAAATGACCACAGCAGCACTAGGTATTCATGGTTCTAAGAATTAGATGTTACTATAATTGCTTTATGTGCAAAATAGCGATGACTCAATCAATGCATCTTGTGAAAATGTGTCGCTTTATTAAGAAATTTGTTTTCAAAAATCTTCAGTGATCATTTCAAGCAAAACCAAGTGTACTTATATATGACAAAAATACCTCTGGACACAGAGTCTTATTTACTGGCTCATAAAAGGCATATTCACACACTGAAGGTAAACAGTTTCTTAACCTCTCAGTTTCATCAGTTTTGTGTACAGAATGGAGCTACTAATCTCCCACACAGGCTGTCAGAAAAATTAAATGAGATCATATATGTAGTACTTAGTCTTTACTGTGCCTGGTACTAATTAGCTCTCAGAATAAGTGTCTCTCCTCCTTCAACCGGAATTTATTTTCTCTCTAACTGTATGTAAAATATTTGTCCTCCATAAAAATAATTTCAGACAGGTGGAGATATTTCAGGATTTTAGGACATTCCAAGAAATCATTAAGCCTTTGATCAAATGACCTCTCCCTGGAACCAGGAGTGAGTGGCAGGGTCTATTCTGGGAGCTGCTTGGGAATTACAGGGAGTAAAGTAACTTATGTCCTTTGACACCAGCTTTTTCATGACCTCGGAGCCTTCTTAGCTCTTTTTTTTTTTTTTTTTAAAGAAGATGTTGGGGGTAGGAGTTTATTAATTAATTAATTAATTTTTGCTGTGTTGGGTCTTCATTTCTGTGCGAGGGCTCTCTCTAGTTGTGGCAAGCGAGGGCCACTCTTCATCGCGGTGCATGGGCCTCTCACTGTCACGGCCTCTCTTGTTGTGGAGCACAGGCTCCAGACGCGTAGGCTCAGTAGTTGTGGCTCACGGGCCTAGTTGCTCTGCGGCATGTGGGATCCTCCCAGACCAGGCCTCGAACCCGTGTCCCCTGCATTAGCAGGCAGATTCTCAACCATTGCGCCACCAGGGAAGCCCCCTTCTTAACTCTTTTACACTCTCACCCAACTCCTCCACCTGCCCACGGGATAGAAGCCTCTCTCGGACTCCTGCTTGCATTCATCCATCTTCTTCTACTTCTGCCTTTTTTCCTCTTCTTAGAGAGTCTTAGAGATCTTCTTCAAACAGCCAGTGCCCCATTCATTCCTTCATTTCCTCTACATCAAAAGAAGAAGCAGGGCTTCCCTGGTGGCGCAGTGGTTGAGGGTCTGCCTGCCGATGCAGGGGACACAGGTTCATGCCCCGGTCCGGGAAGATCCCACATGCCGCAAAGCGGCTGGGCCCGTGAGCCATGGCTGCTGGGCCTGCGCGTCCGGAGCCTGTGCTCCGCAGCGGGAGAGGCCACAACAATGAGAGGCCTGCGTACTGCAAAAAAAAAAAAAAAGAAGAAGAAGAAGCAGATGGTGGGAACTTATTGACATACTGATTGCCTACATTGGCAATGAATATCTCTGAGGTCCTAAATTCTGACGAATGTTTTGCTTCCCACTTAAATTTCAGTGAAGCAGCACAGCTTAAGAAGACCCAGACTTACCACTCTCTACTAAAATGACCCTGAACAATCTGCTAACTTCTCCGTGTCTCAGTTACGTCACTTGTAATATACAAACAATAATTCTGCATGAACTAAAGAAAGTAATTTTTCTGATGGAAAAGAAAAAGACAAAACAAAACAAAACAATAAAACATTTTGTTTTCAAGCATCGTGTTCAATATACATCCCTCACCCTCACCTTAGAGGGCCGGGATTGAATCGGAGATGCAGTGAACCTGAGGGGTGGGGTGTAGTTTAGTGATGTGAAGACAGCTCAGGGTTGGGTGAGGGTACTTGTTACAGCCTTTAGGATTTTTTTTTAACTGAAAGCATAATTTTTTTAAAAAAGAAGAAGAAAACTGTTGCTAGATTCCCAGGGGGCTTGTGAAAATATCACGTATCTAGCTGGATTACCTGATGGGATGTTTTGAGGATCAAATGATACAATCCTCAGGAGAGTACTTTCTATAATGTATATTGTGACCTTGAGGTTTGGTAACGTTCTCTCTCTCCAGGTTTTCTGCTCTTCAGGCAAAACCCCCGCAGTTGATAGATCACTAAGACTTTGGATTGTAATGAACCTTGGGGTCATCTTTTCTAATCTTTCTCAGATGAGGCCCTGCATGTACGAATGCTGGACAAGTAGAAGCAGATGGCTCTGGCATGCTTAGAAAAACTAAATCTCCAGTAATACACATGGGGACTTATGTCCCCTTTTTTCTCAGTGTACTATGAATGGACATAAGATCATCTTAAGACATAATTGACTTGTATAAAAACAGTAACTTCTATTTTTCATGATCGTATCTAAATTTGGCAGTGACCTTTGAAAGTTAACTGCCATTCCTTTAAAGTTAATGGTTTCTTTATAAAGTTAAAATACCAAACTATACAATCCAGTAATCCCACTCCTTGTACTTGAATATTCCCGTTAGCTTTATTCATAAAACCGAAGTAGAAGCAACTCCAATGTCCATCTGCTGAGTGGATAAATACATAGTGGTATATGCATGCAAAAGAATTCCACTCAGCAACAGAAAGGAATGAACCACTAATACTCAACAACATGAATAAATCCAAAAGCATTATGCTAAGTAAAAGAAACTAGACACAAAAGCCTACAAACTGTATGATTGCATTTCTCTAGAAAAAACAAATCTATATGGATGGAAATCAGAGCTGCGTTTGCCAGGGTAAGGGGATGGAATTGACCACAAAGACGCAAAAGGAAAGTTTTGGAGGTAATTGTGGTGATGGTTATATGATTGTATATACTTGTCAAAGCTCATTGAATTGTATCCTTTTAAAAAGTGAAATCACTGTATATAAATTATACCATCATAAAGCATTTTGAAGAAAAGTTAACTGCCAAAGAGATTCTCTTAATGTTCAGTCTTATAACTAGCTAATTTACAGGACAATCCACCAACTAAAAGATCACAAGTACAGTAACTAAAACTTGAAAGGTGAAAAATATTTGAAATGTTCCAAATTTGAAATTCGAAATGTAAAAAACATTGAAATATATTTGAGAAGCTGGACAACTTTATCCTCCCCTGTTAACCACTATCATGTCTTTATTATATTACTGGTAGAATAAATGATAAAAGTAAGGCTGAAAAATCAAGCAATTACTTTGTCTTTTTAAGATTTTAAACTAATTACAGAAGGTTATTCCCATGTGTGGATCAGTTAACCGTGTCTCTCTAATTTATGGAATTTTCATTTTACTGACAAATCACTACAAAAACCTCTGGAGTCACCCAGATTGAGCTGAAATTTCATCTTCCCTGGTCTACTCCCACTAGAAATCTCTGATCATTTAATTATTTACTAATTAATTCCACATTCCTTCCCCACTTCCAAAGGATCTCAGCAACTTCATAAACAAGTCAGGCAGGGTAATAATGGAGAAAAAAAGTTAAAGCACAAATAAATGCAGGGTGAGGAGCCAAATAACTATGGGAAGTAGTTACAAATTTTGCTTTAGGCCTCTAAGTGGCCTAAAAAAAGAGGGAAATGTATTGATATGACTCAAAATGTCTATAAGATAAAGAAAAAACTAAGTATTAAGGAGTGCAACACTCTTTCTGATACCAAGACCAACGAGAACATTTTCCCATGGATCCTCTGAAAGAGGAAATTGTGAGACACCAACAAACATCTTCAAGAGCGCATAGGAAAAGCCACAACAGTGAGTTTTCTGTGCCATCCTTAAAGCCACAGAAAAAGTCAAGAAGATAATGCCACTCTAGGAGGGGAACATGGTAACTGGGGGGAAAAGGTGGCAGGGGAGAGTTACTTTTCACTATACACATATCCTTTTGAAGCTTTTGAGGAGTGCACAACCTATACACATTGCCAAATGGTGGTTAGTAATACAGACTGGAGAGGCAGGCCACCTGGTTCCAATCCCAGCTCTACAAATAACTAGTTGTATAATGTTGGGCAAGTTCTGTGCCTCACCTCTAATGTGGGGATTGGAGGCTACCTCATTAGATTGTTGGGAAGGTTAAATGATTTAATATGTATAAGAAGCTTACGCAGGGCTGTAGCACAGGAAGACTGTTCAAGAGGAAGTGGGTAGCCTTTTGAGTAGAAAGTCTGGAAACTCCAAAAGCATGTCAGGTATTGTAGTGAGGAGAAAGGGATGTGTCACTCTGGGGAGAACGTGTTTTAGTTCTTGCCGCCCTTTGCACTTACAGGCTTTGTCACCCACTAGTTAGTTCATTTTAAAACAATGTAGTGGGAGGGGATGGGAGGCACAAACTATTAAGATGGGCTCAGAGATGTATGGCACAACACAGGGAACAGAGCCAATATTCTGTAACAACTGTAAACAGAAAGTAACATTTAAACATTGTATAAAAATTAAACAAAAAAAAATTAAACGTAAAAAATAAAAAATGAAACAGTAAAAAAAAAAGCTGACTAAGAAAAAAAAAAGAAGCTTAGTGTCAGGTATGTGTTGGCTATTACTACTGATAATGCCAAAGTGAAGTTCTGTAAAGGTTGTCCTGTGATGGGGCAGAACATTGCTGTGCTGTGTATAAAGTCCAGTGATAATCAGATTTTAGTCAAGAATATAAATTTAGAGTATCTAGCAGATATGAAAATCAACTGCCCTGCCTGTGGGATTTATGCAACTAACGGGCCTGACTTGTTTGAGTTTTGTTGTGTGTTTTAAAAGACAATATAGGGGCTTCCCTGGTGGCGCAGTGGTTAAGAATCCTCCTGCCAGTGCAGGGGACACGGGTTCGAGCCCTGGCCCGGGAAGATCCCACATGCCGCGGAGCTACTGAGCCTGCACTCTAGAGCTCGCGAGCCACACCTACTGAGCCCGTGTGCCACAACTACTGAAGCCAGTGCACCTAGAGCCTGTGCTCTGCAACCAGAGAAAGCCCCCGTACAGCAGCAAAGACCCAACCCAGCCAAAAATAAAAATAAAAAATAAATAATTTTTAAAAAAAGGACAATATAATACTAAGCATTGTTGAAAGAAATTAAAGATTTAAGTAAGTGAAAAGACATCACACTTTCATGGATCAGAAGGCTTAAGTCGTTAAGTTGACAATACTCCCCAAACTGAGCTACAAATTCAATGCAAGCTTATCAAAATTCCAGCTTCCTTTACTGTAGAAATTAATAAATTGATCCTAAAATTCATATGGAAATGCAAAGGACCCAGAATAGCCAAAACAATCTTGAAAAAAGAATAAAAATGGAGAACTCACTCTTCCCAATTCTAAACTTACTACAAAGCTGCAGAAATCAAGAAAGTATGGAACTAGCATTAGGATAGACATATATGTCTATGTAATAGAATTGAGTCCAGAAATAGAATTGTCACATTTATAGTCAACTGATTTTCAACAAAGGTGCCGAGACAGTTCAAATGGGAAACAATAGTCTTTTCCACAAATGGTGCTGGGACAACTCAATATTCACATGCAAAAGAAAGAAGATGGGGACTTCCCTGGTGGTCTAGTGGTTAAGAATCCACCTTCCAATGCAGGGGACGCAGGTTCAATCCCTGGTTGGGGAACTAAGATCCCACATGCCGCAGGGCAACTAAGCCTGCGCTGCAACTACAGAGCCCACACACTATGGAGCCTATGCGCCACAACTACAGAGCGCACGCGCCACAGCTAAAGAGAAGCCCGTGCGCAACAACTAGAGAGAAGCCCGTGCACCGCAACAAAGAGCCCGCATTCCACAACTAAGACCCAACGCAGCCAAAAATAAATAAATAAATAAAAGAAGCTGGACCTCTACTTCACACCACACACAAAAATTAACTCAAAATGGATTACAGGCCTAAATTTAAGAACTAAAGCTATAAAACTCTTAGAAGAAAACTTAGGGGTAAATCTTCGTGATTTTGGTTTAGGCAATGGTTTCTTAGATATGACACCAAAAGCACAAGCGAAAAAGAAAAATAAATAAATTTGACTGTGTAGAAATGTAAAACTTTCGTGCTGCAAAATATACTATCAAGAAAAGTCAACTCGACATCCAGGAAGATGGCGGAAGAGTAAGACGCGGAGATCACCTTCCTCCCCACAGATACATCAGAAATTCATCTACACGTGGAACAACTCCAACAGAACACCTACTGAACGCTGACAGAAGACCTCAGACCCCCCAAAAGGCAAGAAACTCCCCACATACCTGGGTAGGTCAAAAGAAAAAAAGAATAAACAGAGACAATAGGATATGGACGGGACCTGCACCAGTGGGAGGGAGCCGTGAAGGAGGGAAGGTTTCTACACACTACAAGCCCCTTCGAGGGCAGAGACTGCAGGTGGCGGAGGGGGAAAGGTTCGGAGTAGCGGAGGAGAGCACAGCAACAGGGGTGTGGAGGGCAAAGCAGAGAGATTTTGGCACAGAGGATCGGTGCCCTCAGGCACACACCAGCCCGAGAGACTTGTCTGCTCGGCCGCAAGAGCGGGCGGGGCTGGGAGCTGAGGCTCGGGTATCGGCTTTCAGTCGGAGCGCAGGGAGAGGTCTGGGGCTGGCGGCAGGAAGAGAGCCTGAAGGGGTTAGTGCTAGCCCGGAGGGAGTCCGGGGAAAGGGTCTGGAGCTACCGGAGAGGCAAGAGACTTTTTTCCCTTTTGTTGCCTGGGGCGCGAGGAGAGGGCATTCCCCTCCCTCCCCTCTGCCTGAGTGAGCCAGAGCCCCCGAATCAGCGGCTCCTTTAAACCCGTCCTGTCTGAGCGAAGAACGGACGCCCTCCGGCGACCTACGCGCAGAGGCGGGGCCAGGTCCAAGGCTGAGACCCGGGAGCTGTGAGAGCAGAGACAGGGAAATCTCTCTGTGCAGCCTCCGAGGCAGCGGATTAAAGCTCCACGGTCCATTTGATGTGCCCTGCGTCTGTGGAGTGCATGAATGGACAGCGAATCATCCCAAATTGAGGAAGTGGACCTTGAGGACAAGATTTAAGACTTTCCCCCCTTTTTTTTTCCTCTTTTTACAACGAATTATCTCAAATTAAGGAGGTGGACTTAGCAAGATTTCAGACTTTTCGCCCTTTTCCTCTTTTTACAACGAATTATCCCAAATCGAGGAGGTGGACTTGGAGAGCAAGATTTTTGATTTTTCCCCCTGCTCTCTTTTTGTGAATGTGTATGTGTAATCTTCTGTGTAAGATTCTCTCTGTATAGCTTTGCTTCCACCATATGTCCCAGGGTTCTTTCGGTCCGTGTTTTTTTTCAATAATTACTTTTTAATTTTAATAACGCTACTATATTTCATACTTTATTCTATTTTATTTTACCTGCTCTTTCTTTTTTTCCTCCCTTCCCTTCCTCCCTCCCTCCCTCCGCTCCTCCTTTCCTTCTTTCTTTTTCTTTCCTCCATCCCTCCCTCCCTCCCACCCTTCTTCTTTCCACTTTCTTTTTCTTTCCTTCCTCCCTCCCTCCCTCCTGTCTTTCTTTCTTTCTTTCTTTCCTTCCTCCCTCCCTCCCTCTCTTCTTCCATTCACTCTTCCTTTTGCTTTCATTCCTCCCTCCCTCCCTCCTTTCTTTCCTTTCTTTCCATCCTTCCTCCCTCCCTCCTTTCTTTCTTTCTTCCTTCCTTCCTTCCTTACTTCCCTTCTTCCTTTCTTTCAATCTCTCTTTCTTTCTTCTACTAATTATTTCTTTCTACTTTTTCTCACTGTTATTCTGAGCCGGGTGGATGAAAGGCTCTTGGTGCTGCAGCCAGGAGTTAGTGCTGTGCCTCTGAAGTGGGAGAGCCAACTTCAGGACACGGGTCCACAAGAGACCTCCCAGCTCCACATAATATCAAGCAGCGAAAATCTCCCAGGGATCTCCATCTCAACACCAGCACCCAGCTTCAGTCAACGACCAGCAAGCTACAGTGCTGGTCACCCTATGCCAAGCAAATAGCAAGGCAGGAACACAACCCCACCCATTAGCAGAGAGGATACCTAAAAACATAATAAGGCCACAGGCACCCCAAAACACACCACCAGACGTGGACCTGTCCACCAGAAAGACAAGATCGAGCTTCAACCACCAGAACACAGGCATTAGTCCCCCCCACCAGGAAGCCTACACAACCTACTGAAACAACCTTAGCCACGGGGGACAGACACCAAAAACAACGGGAACTACGAATCTGCAGCCTGCAAAAAGGAGACCCCAAACACAGTAACATAAGCAAAATGAGAAAGCAGAAAAACACACAGCAGGTGAAGGAGCAAGATAAAAACCTACCAGACCTAACAAATGAAGAGGTAATAGGCAGTCTACCTGAAAAAGAATTCAGAATAATGATAGTAAAGCTGATCCAAGATTGTATTTCCCAGATCCAAAATCTTGGAAATAGAATAGACAATATGCAAGAAACAGTTAACAAGGACCTAGAAGAACTAAAGATGAATCAAGCATCGATTAAAAACACAATAAATGAAATGAAAAATACTCTAGATGGGATCAATAGCAGAATAACTGAGGCAGAAGAACGGATAAGTGAGGTGGAAGATAAAATAGTGGAAATAACTGATGCAGAGAAAAATAAAGAAAAAAGAATGAAAAGAACAGAGGACAGTCTCAGAGACCTCTGGGACAACATTAAACGCACCAACATTCGAATTATAGGGGTTCCAGAAGAAGAAGAGAAAAAGAAAGGGACTGAGAAAATATTTGAAGAGATTATAGTTGAAAACTTCCCTAATATGGGAAAGGAAATAGTTAATCAAGTCCAGGAGGCACAGAGAGTCCCATACAGAATAAATCCAAGAAGAAATACGCCAAGACACATATTAATCAAACTGTCAAAAATTAAACACAAAGAAATCATATTAAAAGCAGCAAGGGAAAAACAACAAATAACACACAAGGGAATCCCCATCAGGTTAACAGCTGATCTCTCAGCAGAAACTCTACAAGCCAGAAGGGAGTGGCAGGACATAATTAAAGTGATGAAGGAGAGAAACCTGCAACCAAGATTACTCTACCCAGCAAGGATCTCATTCAGATTTGATGGAGAAATTAAAACCTTTACAGACAAGCAAAAGCTGAGAGAGTTCAGCACCACCAAACCAGCTTTACAACAAATGCTAAAGGAACTTCTCTAGGCAAGAAACACAACAGAAGGACTATACCTACAATAACGAACCCAAAGCCATTAAGGAGATGGGAATAGGAACATACATATCAATAATTACCTTAAATGTAAATGGACTAAATGCTCCCACCAAAAGACACAGAGTGGCTGAATGGATACAAAAACAAGACCCATATATATGCTGTCTACAAGAGACCCACTTCAGACCTAGAGACACATACAGATTGAAAGTAAGGGGATGGAAAAAGATATTCCATGCAAATGGAAATCAAAAGAAAGCTGGAGTAGCAATTCTTATATCAGACAAAATAGACTTTAAAATAAAGACTATTAGAAGAGACAAAGAAGGACACTACATAACGATAAAGGGATCGATCCAAGAAGAAGATATAACAATTGTAAATATTTATGCACCCAACATAGGAGCACCTCAATACATAAGGCAAATACTAACAGCCATAAAAGGGGAAATCGACAGTAACACACTCATAGTAGGGGACTTTAACACCCCACTTTCACCAATGGACAGATCATCCAAAATGAAAATAAATAAGGAAACACAAGCTTTAAATGATACATTAAACAAGATGGACTTAATTGATATTTATAGGACATTCCACCCAAAAACAACAGAATACACATTTTTCTCAAGTGCTCATGGAACATTCTCCAGGATAGATCATATCTTGGGTCACAAATCAAGCCTTGGTAAATTTAAGAAAATTGAAATTGTATCAAGTATCTTTTCCGACCACAATGCTATGAGACTAGACATCAGTTACAGGAAAAGAGCTGTAAAAAATACAAACACATGGAGGCTAAACAATACACTACTCAATAATGAAGTGATCACTGAAGAAATCAAAGAGGAAATTAAGAAATACTTAGAAACAAATGACAATGGAGACACGACGACCCAAAACCTATGGGACGCAGCAAAAGCAGTTCTAAGGGGGAAGTTTATAGCAATACAATCCCACCTTAAGAAACAGGAAACATTTCGAGTAAACAACCTGACCCTGCACCTAAAGCAATTAGAGAAAGAAGAACAAAAAAACCCCAAAGTTAGCAGAAGGAAAGAAATCATAAAGATCAGATCAGAAATAAATGAAAAAGAAATGAAGGAAACGATAGCAAAGATCAACCAAACTAAAAGCTGGTTCTTTGAGAAGATAAACAAAATTGACAAACCATTAGCCAGACTCATCAAGAAAAGAAGGGAGAAGACTCAAATCAGTAGAATTAGAAATGAAAAAGGAGAAGTAACAACTGACACTGCAGAAATACAAAAGATCATGAGAGATTACTATAAGCAACTCTATGCCAATAAAATGGACAACCTGGAAGAAATGGACAAATTCTTAGAAATGCACAACCTACCAAGACTGACTCAGGAAGAAATAGAAAATATGAATAGACCAATCACAAGCACTGAAATTGAAACTGTGATTAAAAATCTTCCATCAAACAAAAGCCCAGGACCAGATGGCTTCACAGGCGAATTCTATCAAACATTTAGAGAAGAGCTAACACCCATCCTTCTCAAACTCTTCCAAACAATATCAGAGGAAGGAACACTCCCAAACTCATTCTACGAGGCCACCATCACCTTGATACCAAAACCAGGCAAGGATGTCACAAAGAAAGAAAACTACAGGCCAATATCACTGATGAACATAGATGCAAAAATCCTCAACAAAATACTAGCAAACAGAATCCAACAGCACATTAAAAGGATCATACACCATGATCAAGTGGGGTTTATTCCAGGAATGCAAGGATTCTTCAATATACGCAAATCAATCAATGTGATACACCATATTAACAAGTTGAAGGAGAAAAACCATATGATCATCTCAATAGATGCAGAGAAAGCTTTCGACAAAATTCAACACCCATTTATGATAAAAACCCTGCAGAAAGTAGGCATAGAGGGAACTTTCCTCAACATAATAAAGGCCATATATGACAAACCCACAGCCAACATTGTCCTCAACGGTGAAAAACTGAAACCATTTCCACTAAGATCAGGAACAAGACAAGGCTGCCCACTCTCACCACTCTTATTCAACATAGTTTTGGAAGTTTTAGCCACAGCAATCAGAGAAGAAAAGGAAATAAAAGGAATCCAAATTGGAAAAGAAGAAGTAAAGCTGTCACTGTTTGCAGATGACATGATACTATACATAGAGAATCCTAAAGATGCTACCGAAAAACTACTAGAGCTAATCAATGAATTTGGTAAAGTAGCAGGATACAAAATTAATGCACAGAAATCTCTGGCATTCCTGTACACTAATGATGAAAAATCTGAAAATGAAATCAAGAAAACACTCCCATTTACCATTGCAACAAAAAGAATAAAATGTCTAGGAATAAACCTACCTAAGGAGACAAAAGACCTGTATGCAGAAAATTATAAGACACTGATGAAAGAAATTAAAGATGATATAAATAGATGGAGAGATATACCATGCTCCTGGATTGGAAGAATCAATATTGTGAAAATGACTCTACTACCCAAAGCAATCTACAGATTCAATGCAATCCCTATCAAACTACCACTGGCATTTTTCACAGAAGTAGAACAAAAAATTTCACAATTTGTTTGGAAAAACAAAAGACCCCGAATAGCCAAAGCAATCTTGAGAACGAAAAACGGAGCTGGAGGAATCAGGCTGCCTGACTTCAGACTATACTACAAAGCTACAGTAATTAAGACAGTGTGGTACTGGCATAAAAACAGAAAGATAGATCAGTGGATCAGGATAGAAAGCCCAGAGATAAACCCACGCACATATGGCCAACTTATCTTTGATAAAGGAGGCAGGAATGTACAGTGGAGAAAGGACAGCCTCTTCAATAAGTGGTGCTGGGAAAACTGGACAGGGACATGTAAAAGTATGAGATTAGATCATTCCCTAACACCATACACAAAAATAAGCTCAAAATGGATTAAAGACCTAAATGTAAGGCCAGAAACTATCAAACTCTTAGAGGAAAACATAGGTAGAACACTCTATGACATAAATCACAGCAAGATCCTTTTGGACCCACCTCCTAGAGAAATGGAAATAAAAACAAAGATAAACAAATGGGACCTAATGAAACTTCAAAGCTTTTGCACAGCAAAGGAAACCATAAACAAGACCAAAAGACAACCCTCAGAATGGGAGAAAATATTTGCAAATGAAGCAACTGACAAAGGATTAATCTCCAAAATTTATAAACAGCTCATGCAGCTCAATAGCAGAAAAACAAACAACCCAATCCAAAAATGGGCAGAAGACTTAAATAGGCATTTCTCCAAAGAAGATATACAGACTGCCAACAAACACATGAAAGAATGCTCAACATCATTAATCATTAGAGAAATGCAAATCAAAACTACAATGAGATATCATCTCACACCAGTCAAAATGGCCATCATCAAGAAATCTAGAAACAATAAATGCTGGAGAGGGTGTGGAGAAAAGGGAACACTCTTGCACTGCTGGTGGGAATGTGAATTGGTACAGCCACTATGGAGAACAGTATGGAGGTTCCTTAAAAAACTAAAAATAGAACTACCATATGACCCAGCAATCCCACTACTAGGCATATACCCTGAGAAAACCATAATTCAAAAAGAGACATGTACCAAAATGTTCATTGCAGCTCTATTCACAATAGCCCGGAGCTGGAAACAACCTAAGTGTCCATCATCGGATGAATGGATAAAGAAGATGTGGCACATATATACAATGGAATATTACTCAGCCATAAAAAGAAACGAAACTGAGCTATTTGTAATGAGGTGGATAGACCTAGAGTCTGTCATACAGAGTGAAGTAAGTCAGAAAGAGAAAGACAAATACCGTATGCTAACACATATATATGGAATTTAAAAAAAAAAAAAATGTCATGAAGAACCTAGGGGTAAAACGGGAATAAAGACACAGACCTACTTGGGAATGGACTTGAGGATATGGGGAAGGGGAAGGGTAAGCTGTGACAAAGGGAAAGAGAGGCATGGACGTATATACACTACCAAACGTAAGGTAGATAGATAGTGGGAAGCAGCCGCAGAGCACAGGGAGATCAGCTCGGTGCTTTGTGACCGCCTGGAGGGGTGGGATGGGGAGGGTGGGAGGGAGGGAGATGCATGAGGGAGGGGATGTGGGAACAGATGTATATGTATGACTGATTCACTTTTTTATAAAGCAGAAACTAATAAAAAAAAAATGTATTTTATTTTGCATCCAAAAAAAAAAAAAAAAGTCAACTCACAGAATGGGTGGATAGATTTGCAAATCATATACATATGCATATAAGATATATCTGAATATGCATGAAATATATATCTGATAAGAGATATATATGTATTCAGAATATATAAAGAACTCTTTTTTTTTCCTAGATTTTTTAATTGAAGTATCGTTAATTTACACTGTTGTGTTAGTTTCCAGTGTACAGCAAAGGGATTCAGTTTTATATATACATGTACTCTTTTTCAGATTCTTTTCCACTATACGTTATATAAGATATTGAGTATATTTCCCTGCACTATACAATAGGTCCTTGTTGTTTACCTGTTTTATATATAGTAGTGTGTATAAGTTAATCCCAAACTCCTAGTTTATAAAGAACTCTTACCACTCAAAAATAAATCAACTCAGGCTTCCCTGGTGGCGCAGTGGTTGGGAGTCCGCCTGCCGATGCAGGGGACACGGGTTTGAGCCCTGGTCCGGGAAGATCCCACATGCCACGGAGCGGCTGGGCCCGTGAGCCATGGCCGCTGAGCCTGCGCGTCCGGAGCCTGTGCTCCGCAACGGGAGAGGCCACAACAGTGAGAGGCCCACGTACCGCAAACAAACAAACAAACAAATAAATACATAAATACATAATAAATAAATAAATAAATAAACTCAGTTAAAAAATGGGTAAATGGTTTGAATAGACGTTTCTCCAAAGAAGATACTCAAATGGCCAATAAGCACATGAAAAATGCTCAACATCACTAGTCATTAAGGAGATGCAAGTCAAAACCATAGTGAGATACCACTCCAAACCCATTAGAATAGCCATAATAAAAAAGATGATAACAAGTATTGGTTAAGAAGTGAAGAAATTAGAACCGTCATACTAGTGGGAATGCAAAATGATATCTACACTTTTGAAAACAGTCTGGCAGTTCTTGAGATGTTAAACATAGGGTTACCATATGATCTAGCAATTCTACTCTTCTTATATATCCAGGAGAAAGAAAAATATATATTCACACAAAAAATTGGAAACAAATATCCATAGCAGCATTATTCATAATAGCTAAAAAGTGGAAACTACCAAAATGTTCACCAACATGTTTACCCATGAAATGGATAACTAAAATGTGATATATCCATATAATGAAATATTATTTGGCAATGAAATTCCTTAATGAAAAGGAATGTAATACTGATACATGCCACAACATTGAAGAATCATAAAGACATTCCGCTAAGTGAAAGAAGCCAGTTAAAAAAGACCACATATAGGCAAATCTCTATAGACAAATCTATAGAGACAGAAAGATTAGTAGTTGGCTGAGGGCTGAGGGAAAGGGAGAGAACGAGGAGTGATTGTAAGTGGGTATAGGTTTCTTTTTGGGTGATGAAAGTATTCTAAACTTAGATTGTGGTGATATTTAATACAAATCTGTGAATATACTAAAAACCATTTAATTGTATACCTTAAACGGCTGAATTTCATGGTGTGTGAATTATATCTCAGTAAAGGTTTTTTTTAAAGCAATGTAACTAGTCACCAGGCCCTTGCAACTTGTGGAGTTTGGGATTCCAGCTCTCAAGT
Organism: Hyperoodon ampullatus; assembly: GCF_949752795.1. Lineage (NCBI taxonomy): Eukaryota > Metazoa > Chordata > Mammalia > Artiodactyla > Ziphiidae > Hyperoodon > Hyperoodon ampullatus. The sequence continues at coordinate 15,095,831 of NC_136918.1, forward strand.
AAAGAATGGGCTGCTTTGGGCCTCCAAGGATAATGTTTCTTGAAACTAAGCATCCAATTAGAAATGATCAGGGTTCTGGTCACTGGCAACAATTCCAGGTATGGATTTTTTGTTTGTTATCAATTAAGGGCAAATTTTAAAGTAGTTAGTTAACTAGTTAGTTCCTGTGTCTGGCCATATGTGGTACATCTATTTCATGGGCTGTCTGTGGGAACCGTTTGTGTCTTAGGACAGCAGGTTGCCCTCCTCTGGAGTATACTTCCAGGTCAGTTGCTCCCACCGTCAATTAGTGTGTGTGCTCGAGGGAATGCAAACCGATCTCGGCATTATGTTAAACAAAACATAATTAGGAAGGTAAGTATCCTGCCAAAATATTACATAATGCATTCCAAAGCCAACTAAAAATTAATTTGGACCACCCATGCTGAATCTATGCATTTAGCATAGATTTAAATGGCTAATAGTTCTGTGTACTCATGTAGAGTACAGATTTTCTTTTTTAACTTAAATCTTTCTTTTAAGAATCAGAAATTCTACAAGTTTAAATTTCACAGGAGAAAATAAACAAATGAAAATCTCAAACATTTGTCTCAGTACAACATGTATTGAGGTGGTATTGCAGGTAGTATCTATCTACTACCTGCAAAGCCTTATAATCCAGAATGTTTGAATACCTTGCTATTCGGAGTTGGTCCACAGCCTGGGCATCACCTGAGAGATTCACCCCAAACCACTGAGTCAGAATCTGCATTTTAATAAAATCCCCAGGCAATCCGTGGTCACATTATATTTTGAGAGCCCTTGATCTCATACCTTATGAAGCTCAATGTGCAACAGCCTCAGGAAAACGGGTCAGTGCGTCACCAATAGTAATATCAATTAAGACAACATGCAAGAGTAGATTGTAGCATCCTTGAAATGTCCCTGTTTGTCTCAATGTGGTAAAAGCTGTAAACTTTCCATTTCTGTAAATATACATGAAACACAGGAAAGGAGGCTGTGGTGACCACTTTCACTGAAACACACCGTGGGGTGGGGCAGAGAGGAGCTTGTTCCCAAGGGAAGCTTGCCAGTTCTAATTGTCCCCTGCTCTTCCTCCAGGGTTTGCCCTTTTGGTCCTAGAACCACACCCTGCAGAAGCCAGCCTGGATACTTAGACTTCAAGCAGCAGGTGGCTAAGGGCCACTGATGGCTGGAGGGCTCCTGGGTGAAAGATGGAAACCTCACTCTTTCAGGTCCACTTATCAGTATGGAAAAAGCAATTCAGACCTGGAAGCAACACTCTGTTTTCCCTCTCCCCAGACAGGTGCGATTCAACTATAGTCTTTATAGTCCTTAAAGAGCTCCAACTCTTCTAAGCCTACAGGCCTTGAATAAGTGGAAACCCATCCACTGCAACTTTGCCCCACATTTCCACTTCCTGAAAAGGAAGTTTATAATGCCAAGTAACCAGGCGGTCTTCCCAAGTGAATCAGTGGTCTCCATTGCCATAATCAGGAAGGGGGAAAGGATTCAAGAGAGTCTCCGAGAGGGTGACATTTAAAATGCTGATTCTTGGGTTCTACCATTAAGAATCTGATTCACTTGGTCTACTGTCTTTCTGAATAAAGTCACTATTCCTTGCCACCTCCCCCCCCCAAAAAAAAGAATCTGATTCCGGGGTCTGGGCTTAGGACCAAAAATTTTCATTTTTAACAAGTGCCCCAAGTGATTCTAATGTAGGAGGTCCAGGCTTACACTTGAAGAAACAGTGATATAAACGGTTTGAGAATAGCAATACCACCTTTACAAATAAATCACTTATTCTAAAGCATCTATTTCATTATTTCAACTGATGCTGTCAACTTCCTGTTTGGCTTCCATTCAGCATTTACTGAGCAACTCCTGTTTGCAGATAATTGTACTAGCTGCTGCTTTCCTGGTGTGTTTGTGCTGGATAGAAGAGATGGGGAGAGAAGGGTGTGATCATATCAGAGAGCTATTTCTCAACTTCCTAGAAAAATGCCAAATTCACCTTTTCATGATTTGTGAAACACATTACCCTAAACAACTGTATTACCCAACCACAGTTACCATAATTTACTAAACTTTTAGGGCACCAGTGTACCAGAGGTATCATGGCCTTGCACGAAGAAGGTAAATTCTGTAAGAAAACTGCCATGGTTCAAATCCTATCTTCTCCACTTACATGATATGACCATTGACAAGTAACTTAACTTTTCTGTGCCTCAGTTTCCCCATCTGTAAAATGAGGATTATAGAACCTACTTCATTGAGTTAATGTGAGAATTAAATGAAAACACTTAAATATCTAATTGATGCAGAGGACTTCGACAATCTAACATACTGAAGATTTATTCTTTTTTTTTGGTTAAGGTCACAAAACTGTTGTGAGAACACTGAGAAATGCTTCCAGAGGCTGATTTGGAATTCTAGGTGAAGAAAGTGGAATTAAACTTTATGTTTAATTCAAGCAGTTCAGATGAATTATTCAAACTAGAGTGATCTGGGGTGTTTTGGAAGGTTCCCTAACCCTTGGCTTCTTTGGGAGTTTGTCCCAGTGATGCCACACTCTGCCCCAAAGTCCCCCTCCAAACCCCCGGTTCGGGGGTACACGGAGGCCCGAGGTCCAGGCAGGTGCCCCGCGCGAGCAGGAGCAGGACCAGAGGGTCTGCGGAGATGAACCCGGAGCCCAGCCCCAGGGGTGCGAGGGCTGAGTGAGGACCCGGGTCCCGCAGTCCCGGGGCCGCCTCCCGGGGAGGATGCCGGCGGGCGCGGGGAGCGTGCGCGGCCACGTGACGGCCGCTATAAGAGCGCTCCGGACGGACGCTCCACTCCCGCCGCGCCTCCTCGCCGGCCGCGCTTGCTCCCCGCTCCTGGCTTCTCCGAGCCACCAACCTGCGGCTGCGGCTGCGGCGGCCGCCCGCGCCCCCGGCAGCACCATGACAGGTATGCGCCACGCTGCCCGCCGCCGCCGCCCCGGGACGCCGGACTCCTCGCCCCGCGCGGCCCCTCGCAGCCCCGCCGCCTTCCTTCTCCCCCCACGCCCGCCCCTCCGCCCCGGGGGAGCTCCCAGCAGGACGAGGACCGCCGCAAAGTTGCAGGCTGGCCGCAGCCGGGCGTGTCGCTTCCTGCGTCAGCCGCTGCCCCGCCGCCCCGGGGTCCCGAGCGGCCGTCTAGATCCCGGGGACGCAGCCGAGGGGCTCCGCCAGGCAGCGCCTGGGCCCTCCGCCGAAGCCCCCGTTCCTGCTTCCGTCTCCTTTGCCCTTCCTCCTGCGCGCACCGTGAAGGGCGGGCGGGCGGGCGGAGCAGCTGCGGCCGGCTGCGTGGGGGTGGGGAGCCGGCTCCCCGGGGGCGCGGGTTCCGAGCCCCGGAGCGCGGCGGGGTCGCGAGGCGCCGCCCCCCACCGCCCGCGGGCAGGAACTCTTGGAAGGGGCAGCCGCGAGGCGGGGACGCCGGTGGCCCCGGCCCGGCTCCTCGGCCGCCCTCTTCGGCGCTGGCCGCTACGCCGAGCCTATTTTTAGGCCTTTGGGGCTGGGTTGCGGGAAGCCGGAGCCCGGCGAGCGCCCCCGGGGAGCGGGCCCGGCGTGGTGGGAGGTCGCCGGCCCACTTGTTGCAAGGTGTCCGGGCCGCACGGCGAATCTGCCCCCCGAAGACCGGAGGCCCCGAGGTAACTGGTCCCTGCTGTGCTGTTGAGGTGAACAGTGGGGTTATTACAGCCATTGAACTGCGGAAAGGTTGCAGATGTAACCCGGGGCTTGGCCGTCTCTGGGAAGGTTGCACCTCCTACCCAGTTGTCCTTGGTGTTCCCTGTTCCTTTGCTAGGTCTGGCGTTCTAGCCTCTGTTCCTAAGCATTTGTCCTGCTTCCCTCTTCATCTGGGAAATCATCCATATCCTAGCTTCCTGAAAGCCTTGAACCCTACTTACTAAACTTTTCTCCGTGCTCCCCTGGGATCAGGACCGTTTTTGTGTTAAAACATCATTCATTATGCCCCAGATTAAGTGTCCTTGGGACAGGCTGACTGAAATGTTGCCATCTTATGATGGGTTGAAGGAACAAGTTCAAGTTGATGGGTATGTCAAGGGACAGGAGGCCCCGTTCTGAGCTTTCCTAGCGTGACTGGCTGGGAAGCCAGTGACCCCGGGGGAGGGCACACCAGACTTTCTACAACTTAAAGGAGAGCTCACCACTACCTGTGAAGATGGCCCTCAGATCTGCACCTGGGGAGTGTGCTGGCCCACTTGACAACCTACAACTTCCTCTCACTTCTCAATGGAATGTCCACTGCCCCCAGCCTCCACTTTGGAAAATGGGCAAAGAGAGAAGGAGGAAACCCTAAGACGGAAACAGAGTGACTTCATGACAGAATGGCTCAACTCCCTGCTTGGGCAGCAGTGCCCCAAGTGAACCCTGGCAGAGCTTGATCCTAAGTATCTTGTATGTATGGATGCCCACCAACCTGTTAATGTTAAAATCCACTTGGAGAGGGAGTGTGCTCCAGAATCATCCCGGGGAAGGGCTGGAGGAAATCCTAAAGGCCGGGCTGGTGGCCTTGCGAGGGTGGGGCTTGTTCAGGAGGAAGGAGAATTCATGCATTTGCCCCTGGTCCTGGCAACTAAGTGATTATTGGAGATTGATTTTTGAATGTGTGTGTGTGAGAGAGAGAGTCTGTTGAGGTGCCCCAGGATACAGGGTAGGGGTACTGCTTGCTTCTCCAAGGAAAAGGAGGCAGGTTTTCTAGAGCCTGTGAGGTGGTCCCTAAATCCATTTAACAGCGATGGGCCACAATTTAGACAGAAGCATCAAGGAGGGAAGGCTTCTTGGGGGAGGTGATGTTTCAGAGAGACTCAGAGTGACTCTTGAGTGGTGGTTGGATAGCCATGGAGTGTTTGCTCCAGGTTGAGGAAACAGTAGAAAAAGCCTGAGGCGTGGAACATGTAAGCACCAGAATGAAGAATATGGCCTCTGCTTTCAGATGCTCTCAGATGAGGTTGTTGGCTGGATTTGTGCTTGGCTGAAAATACTGTCTGTGGTACCTTGTAGGAGAAACAGAAAATGCACTTCTGGATCTCTTCCTCACGGCCTGTTAACTGCCTGAGGTTCACCCTCTGGGTGTTAAGCTGCTGTTTAGTCTGAGAATTTAGCATGTCTGGACTCTAAATTGGATTGAATTTTTACAGCTTGGTCAGCCTCTTGAAGGTTGCCAAAGATTGCCTGCTAAAGAATGGTCTTGAGCCATTCTTACAGTGGACACTGGGTTCTCCCTCTCACCCTCACCCCCCACAAGAAGCTGCTCTTTTATTAATACAGCAGGTTGACCTCAGAGGAGCTGATTTTGCCAAATTATTGATTGAAAAGGGTCCTGGGGTAGTGTTTCCTAGGTAGGATAGTGTAATGAATGTATGTTCGTTTTCCTTGTATTAAGATCAGGCCTTTGTGACACTGACCACAAACGATGCCTACGCCAAAGGAGCCCTGGTCCTGGGCTTGTCTCTGAAACAGCACAGGACCACCAGGAGGCTGGCCGTGCTCATCACGCCACAGGTCTCGGACTCCATGAGGTGAGGACCTCGCTGCCCCGCCGTCGGTGGGGCTCGGACATCCCTCTCCCCTGTTTCTGGCATCGGTGGGCGTTGAGGCCACACCCTTTCCAGGGGTCGCGTGCTGGTGGAGAAAGACGAGAGTTGCTGAGTGAAGGATTCCTGGGTCTAAAACCTCTTCCTGGCTCTTGGGAGATCTTCCAGCCAAGCTCCCTCTGGGAGGTGGTGTTCTGGCCGTTGCCCTTACCGATTCCAGCCAGGAGTACGGCTCTCCCTTAGGCAAGTCCTCTTGGGGTAATCCGAGTGAGTGACTCAGTCCAGCCATTCCCTTCATGTCATCACGCTTCACTTGCATGCCTCTCCCCAGATGCAGCAGGGACTACTTTGTTCCTGTTTCTAACGGGGGAAACCTCCTGTGACTTTGAAAGAAAGTAGCAGTTTTCTCCACCCCAGTTGACATTAGTAAGCTAAAGGTCTTTATTTACAATTTAATAGACTAGAATATTTGCCAGAGGGCTCTCAGAATTAGGAGTCCTGCTAGGAGAGCACCCTGAGGGGCACAAGCTGTTCTTTGATTGGGTTGGTTCATGTTAATTGGTTGGAATTAAATTTTGAAGTATCTGAATGAACTTCCTTGATCCTAATACTAACTTACTTAAGAATATCCGGGCACACTAGCAGCTCTGTATTGTGTTTATTTTTGCATTCTCCTATCCCTTTTAGAAGTTTAAAATGCTCTTTTTGTGACTTTTTAAAAAAAATGTAAGCCCATGCCAAGGACCTCTGAAAAAGAGGCATTATACATACGTACATATATCTTTCACGCTAAGAACCTTATTCCTAAAGGGTAATTTAGGAAAATGCCCCCCAAAACTGTCTCTTATGTGTATGTCCTAATCTATAGTCCATTTAGTGAGAATCGTGTAAGAAGGTGGATATAGTCTTAGAAAGCAAGCCCCCTTTACTGTGGTAAATGGTGCCCCCATTTCTTTGAGAGATCAAGTTTACTGTGTGAACTAGAACATATGTTTGTACAGCTTTGGAGACAGATAATACATTACCAGTTTTGTTGTGCATGCTTGATATTTTTATAAACTTTCAGTGATGGTCTGTCTTTATCATGTGTTTTTCCTTGTGCTGAGTTTAGTGTCTTACCTAAGTACACCCCACTTAACCTCACCTCAGGCTTGCTTTCTAAAATATATCTTTAGTTAATTTGGGGCAGGGAGAAACGTTGTACCTCACAAACTAAAGTGAGTCTCTCATGCCAGGAGTGCGAAGCACATAATAAATGCTGGTTGTACGCGATGCTAAAAAATGGAAACCGAATAATTGAGTCATTTAACTTCTTTTAGGACACAGCTTCAGGCAGTTCTCTGTCAACGGCTTTGGCAAAAATTATTAGTTATAGGCTTCAGTGCAGATATTATATGCACTTAACTCCACATCATTTGTAAAAGTATTCAGTGGTCAGCAATAAAATATTATTGTTAAAGGCATAGGCTGTTGAAAAGATGTATTACCAAACATCAGTCACATTTTTACAAGCTATTTCACAATTTGCCTGGTATTCAGTGGTACAATAAAACATAGAAAACTTCTGTGATAATGTTTTAAGACAAGAGGTTCATCCTCACAGTAAGCAGTTCTTATTGTTTTAGTGAAGTTAACTGCACATGCAAATGAACACAGTTTGTCCTGAAGTAGATTAGGACATATTTAAGAGATTGCAATATACCAAAGTAACAGATTCTCTCGTAATTGATAAGCTAAATAGAGCGCCGTCTTCTGTTAAATGTGTCCCTTGTTCTAAAGAGATGCTGAGAGCTGTTTTCTGGATTTTATTTTTGACAGGAAAACTTTAGAGACTGTCTTTGATGAAGTCATCATGGTAGATGTCTTGGACAGTGGTGATTCTGCTCATCTAACCTTAATGAAGAGGCCTGAGTTGGGCATCACGTTAACTAAACTCCACTGCTGGTCACTTACACAGTATTCAAAATGTGTATTCATGGATGCAGATACTCTGGTGAGTATGGCTTTGAGGGCTGGAAAGATGGATATAGTAACTGAGACCAGTTAGGCATTTGAAGAATGCTGTCAAGACTTGACAGTAAAGTTCAGATAAAACCACTGTTGTAAAAAGTGTCAGGTGCTGAAGGACAGTAGGACCAGGCTGCCTCACAGCTGTCATCTGAATAGTTAAGACCAGCAACAGACTGCATCTTTTGTGTTGGATAACTTAAGGAGAACTTAAGAAGGGTATGCCGCAGCAGAGCAGTTCTGAAATGTTTTCCCTTCTTCCTGCCCCATTGCCCTTGAATCAGGTCCTAGCAAATATCGATGATCTTTTTGAGAGAGAAGAATTGTCGGCGGCACCAGACCCAGGGTGGCCTGACTGCTTCAATTCTGGAGTCTTTGTCTATCAGCCTTCAGTTGAGACATACAATCAGCTGTTGCACCTTGCTTCCGAGCAAGGTAGTTTTGATGGTATGTATCTGTTTTCTTTATATCTGACAAGCTGTGAGTATCTTCTAGGGGCTGCTCTTCTCTGGGAGTTGCTATGGTTCCTTGTGTCTGGAAGATAGTGATACATGAGATGTGGCAAGCATTTGAAGTTGTGTTGTTCTGGGAAATAGTGTTGTGTGTTGTGTGCGTGTACCTGCATCTTTTTCCTATAGGTACATGGTACATAGGCTGTTTTACAGACTTGCCTTTCATTGGCCTTCCTGTGTCTAAATTAGAGGACGATAAAGGAACCATAATTATTCAAGAATTCAAAAGACTATTATACAACTCAAAAAGTTTAACAACTGTCTTTAAACCTGAGTAAACTTAAGTACAAGAGCTAACAGCAGGACCCAGTATTGTCTCCATGGCAATTTGAGGAATAAACCTAGGCTCTCATTCTTTCGGGAGGCATTGAAAAAGAAGATAGAAAGACTGTGTGAATAATCTTTGTCTCCGAATTGTCACTCTCTATAAGGCAGTGCATCAGGTAGAGTGGTCTGCAAGGCTAAGGAGTAGAACATTGGCAAAGTCACCATCCATTTTCCATAATACCTAAGTGTATTTATAGCTATATGTTTATATAGAAAGGTTCTGACTATTTGTGATTTAGGGCCTCACATCCTTTGGAGAATTTTGGGTAAATTGATGAGTAGGTATGCTTCTATTTTATGCCAGTCTCTAAAATAATAAATAATAAGCCACTTTTTCTTCTTTGAATTTTTGAATTTTATTTCATTTATTTTTTATACAGCAGGTCCTTATTAGTCATCAGTATTATACACATCAGTGTATACATGTCAATCCCAATCTCCCAATTCATACGACCACCACCACCACCACCCCGGCACTTTCCCACCTTGGTGTCCATGTTTGTTCTCTACATCTGTGTCTCTATTTCTGCCCTGCAAACCAGTTCACCTGTACCATTTTTCTAGGTTCCACATATATGTGTTAATATACAATATTTGTTTTTCTCTTTCTGACTTACTTCACTCTGTATGACAGTCTAGATCCATCCACGTCTCTACAAATGACCCAATTTCATTCCTTTTAATGGTTGAGTAATATTCCATTGTATATATGTACCACATCTTCTTTATCCATTCGTCTGTCAATGGGCATTTAGGTTGCTTCCATGACCTTGCTATTGTAAATAGTGCTGCAATGAAAATTGGGGCACATGTGTCTTTTTGAATTATGGTTTTCTCTGGGTATATGCCCAGGAGTGGGGTTGAGGGGTCAAATGGTAATTCTATTTTTAGTTTTTTAAGGAACCTCCATACTGTTCTCCATAGCGGTTGTATCAATTTACATTCCCACCAACAGTGCAAGAAGGTTCCCTTTTTCCCACACCCTCTCCAGCATTTGTTTTTTGTAGGTTTTCTGATGATGCCCATTCTAACTGGTGTGAGGTGATACCTCATTGTAGTTTTGATTTGCGTTTCTCTAATAATTAGTGATGTTGAGCAGCTTTTCCTGTGCTTCTTGGCCATCTATATGTCTTCTTTGGAGAAATGTCTATTTAGGTCTTCTGTCCATTTTTGAATTGGGTTGTTTGTTTTTTTAATATTGAGCTGCATGAGCTGTTTATATATTTTAGAGATTAATCCTTTGTCTGTTGATTCATTTGCAAATATTTTCTCCCATTCTGAGGGTTGTCTTTTTGTCTTGATTGTAGTTTCCTTTGCTTTGCAAAAGCTTTCAAGTTTCATTAGGTCTCGTTTGTTTATTTTTCTTTTTTATTTCCATTACTCTAGGAGGTGTATCAAAAAAGATCTTGCTGTGATTTGTGTCAAAGAGTGTTCTTCCTATGTTTTTCTCTAAGAGTTTTATAGTGTCTGGTCTTACATTTAGGTCTCTAATCCATTTTGAGTTTATTTTTGTGTTAGGGAGGGTTCTAATTTCACTCTTTTACATGTAGCTGTCCAGTTTTCCCAGCACCACATATTGAAGAGACTGTCTTTTCTCCATTGTATATCCTTGCCTCCTTTGTCATAGATTAGTTGACCATAGGTGCATTGGTTTACCTCTAGGCTTTCTATCCTGTTCCATTGATCTATATTTCTGTTTTTGTGCCAGTACCATATTGTCTTGATTACTGTAGCTCTGTAGTATACTCTGAAGACAGGGAGTCTGATTCCTCCAGTTCTGTTTTTTTCCCTCAAGACTGCTTTGGCTATTCGGGGTCTTTTGTGTCTCCATACAAATTTTAAGATTTTTTGTTCTAGTTCTGTAAAAAATGCCACTGGTAATTTGATAGGGATTGCATTGTATCTGTAGATTGCTCTGAGTAGTATAGTCATTTTCACAATATTGATTCTTCCAATCCAAGAACATGGTATATCTCTCCATCTGTTTGTGTCATCTTTGATTTCTTTCATCAGTGTCTTATAGTTGTCTGCATACAGGTCTTTTGTCTCCCTAGGTAGGTTTATACCTAGGTATTTTATTCTTTTTGTTGCAGTGGTGAATGGGATTGTTTCCTTAATTTCTCCTTCTGATCTTTCATTGTTAGTGTATAGGAATGCAAGAGATTTCTGTGCATTAATTTTGTATCCTGCAACTTTACCAGATATATTGATTAGCTCTAGTAGTTTCCTGGTGGCATCTTTAGGATTCTCTATGTATAGTATCATGTCATCTGCAAACAGTGACAGTTTTACTTCTTATTTTCCGATTTGTATTCCTTTTATTTCCTTTTCTTCTCTGATTGCCATGGCTAGGACTTCCAAAACTATGTTGAATAATAGTGGCGAGAGTGGAAATCCTTGTCTTGTTCCTGATCTTAGAGGAAATGCCTTCAGTTTTTCACCATTGAGAATGATGTTTGCTGTGGGTTTGTCATATATGGCCTTTATTATGTTGAGGTAGGTTCTCTCTGTACCCACTTTCTGTAGAGTTTTTTTTTTGTTTGTTTGTTTTTTTGCTGTATGCAGGCCTCTCACTGTTGTGGCCTCTCCCGTTGTGGAGCACAGGCTCCGGACGTGCAGGCTCAGCGGCCATGGCTCACAGGCCCAGCTGCTCCGCGGCATGTGGGATCTTCCTGAACCGGGGCACGAACCCACATCCCTTGCATCGGCAGGCGGACTCTCAACCACTGCGCCACCAGGGAAGCCCTTTGTAGAGTTTTTATCATAAATGGGTGTTGAATTTTGTCAAAAGCTTTTTCTGCATCTATTGAGGTGATCATATGGTTTTTATTCTTCAGTTTGTTAATGTGGTGTATCACTTTGATTGATTTGCATATGTTGAAGAATCCTTGCATCCCTGGGATAAATCCCACTTGTTCATGGTGTATGATCCTTTTAATGTGTTGTCAGATTCTGTTTGCTAGTATTTTGTTGAGGATTTTTGCATCAATATTCATCAGTGATATTGGTCTGTAATTTTTCTTTTTTGTAGTATCTTTGTCTGGTTTTGGTATCAGGGTGATGGTGGCCTCATAGAATGAGTTTGGGAGTGTTCCTTTCTCTGCAATTTTTTGCAAGAGTTTGAGAAGGATGGGTTTTACTTCTCTAAATTTTTGATAAAATTCACCTGTGAAGCCATCTGGTCCTGGACTTTTGTTTGTTGGAAGATTTTTAATGACAGTTTCAATTTCATTACTTGTGATTGGTCTGTTCATATTTTCTATTTCTTCCTGGTTCAGTCTTGGAAGTTTATACCTTATTTAGCAATACGTTACTAAATAACCAAAAGATCACTGAAGAAATTAAAGAGGAAATCAAAAAATACCTAGAGGGCTTCCCTGGTGGCGCAGTGGTTGAGAGTCCGCCTGCCGATGCAGGGGACACGGGTTCGTGCCCCAGTCCGGGAAGATCCCACATGCCGCGGAGCGGCTGGGCCCGTGAGCCATGGCTGCTGAGCCTGCGCGTCCGGAGCCTGTGCTTCGCAACGGGAGAGACCACAACAGTGAGAGGCCCACATACCGCAAAAAAAAAAAAAAAAAAAATACCTAGAGACAAATTGCAACGAAAACATGATGATCCAAAACTTATGGGATGCAGTAAAAGCAGTTCTAAGAGGGAAGTTTATAGCAGTACAAGCCTACATCAAGAAAAAAGTAAAATCTCAAATAAACAATCTAACTTTACACCTCAAGAAACTAGAGAAAGCAGAACAAACAAAACCCAGAGTTAGTAGAAGGAAAAAAATCATAAAGATCAGAGCAGAAATAAATAAAATAGAAACAAAACAATAGCACAGATCAATAAAACTAAAAGCTGGTTCTTTGAGAAGATAAACAAAATTGATAAACCTTTAGCCAGACTCATCAAGAAAAAGAGAGGACTGAAATCAATAAAATTAGAAATGAAAAAGGAGAAATTACATTGGACACTGCAGAAATACAAAGCATCATAAGAGACTACTACAAGCAACTCTATGCCAATAAAATGGACAACCTGGAAGAAATGGACAAATTCGTAGAAGGGTATAACCTTCCAAGACTGAACCAGGAAGAAATAGAAAACATGAACAGACCAATCACAAGCAATGAAATTGAAACTGTGAATAAGCCACTTTTTTTAACAACAACAATAAATCACACACAACAAAACAATACTGGTGGTTAGTATGCAAAATAAGCTCTTTTAAAAATTAATGTTGATGAATCTTTTGAATCAAGAAGAGACCCAGTTGTATCTCCGAAGAAGGATTTGCACTATAGGAGTTGCCCTCTCAGCAGTGGCTCACTATTAGATACTTGACATTTTGACGGAAGCCCAGGTGAGAAACATGGAGCTGGGCCAGAGCCCTGAGCCAGACACCAGGTACCAGGGGCTTCTTTCCTTTCCCTTCCCGCTCCAAGAGCAGATATGAGATTTGAAGTGAGTAGATCTTTCAAGACTAGCAGGAACAGCCATCCTCAGTTGACCCAAGGTTCAGCCCTGGGTACAGATATGAGGATTCATTTCCATTAACTAGTTGTAAAGTTAAAAATCAAAATTTCTAATTTAAACTTTTTGAATTAAGAGAGTACATCTAATAGTTTGTCAGATTGCTGAAATTAAGAGATTGGAAGTTAAAACATTTTTAGTTATACATGAAATTGTGTTGTTGCTGTTCACAGAAATTGAATTCTGTGTAGTATTTTGAGGATTTGGGATATGCAGCTCTTTGAAATGTCATTGAAAAGAACAAGGAGATTTAAGTCTCAATCTTGCTTCACTGTTTGGTTAGTTTGTACTCTACAGCAGTAGTGCTAAACCTGGGGGAATTTGGTCCCCCAGGGGACTTTTGACAATGTCTGGAGACTTTTTTGGTGGTCCCAAGTGAGTGGGGAGAGCTCTACTGGCATCTAGTGAGTGGAGGCCAGGGATGCTGCTAAACATCCTACAATGCATGGACAGCCCCTGCACCAAAGAATTATCTGCCTCAGGATGTCAGTAGTGAGAAAATCTGCTCTATGTCAAGTCGTTACATGCCCTAAAGCAGTGAGCAGGAGTATCTGAACCATAATGAATGGCAGCATCTGACAAGAAACGCATTCTTAACATTTAAGCAACCTTAAGAAATAATGTGTTGAGTGTTCACTGTGGTTACGGCCAAATGTAACTTCTTCACTTTCCTGGCTTTTTTTTAGCTCCCATTTTCCTTTCGTATAAGGAATGAAAGCTCTATTGGTATTTTAGTTCAAAACATGTATTCCTTATTTCTACTGCTTGCATGAAAATAGTTACCTTTTCATAGAAGGGAGGTAGGAGTATTTTTAGCGGAAGTCCACTAACCTTAAGTCTTAACCTTCAGGCTGTGGCTGAAGTGTCAGAGTGTGGCTTTCTTCACCTCCTGTCGTTAAATTTAAAGGAAGTAGTGTAATCCTGCCAGAAATTCCGTGTAAATTCTCAGCTCCAGTAAGTGAATCACATTCTAAAGTAGATCCAGCTGCCTAAAATCCACACGATTGTAATTGCCTAAGGAGAATTCGATTTTATTGTTGCAAGATAAGAGTTTGGATACCAAACAGTAGTGTTCCGTGATCAATTACCCAGGTTACAATTTCAGAATATAAAACTAATTAATTATGGGCTTCCCTGGTGGCGCAGTGGTTGAGAGTCCGCCTGCCGATGCAGGGGACGCGGGTTCGTGCCCCAGTCCGGGAAGATCCCACATGCCGTGGAGCGGCTGGGCCCGTGAGCCATGGCCGCTGAGCCTGCGCGTCCGGAGCCTGTGCTCCGCAATGGGAGAGGCCGCAACAGTGAGAGGCCCGCGTACCGCAAAAAACAACAACAACAAAAAACTAATTAATTAGCTGGTAGAGACCAACCTGGATCGTGTACCTTGTTCTAGAAGGTACAGTTCAAGAGGTACTAGAGGAGTTGATGAGTTCGTTGTTAAGAAGCAAGAACATATGAAAAGTGCTTAACTAGAAAGCACTTTCTGCTATTTCAGCCAGAATCTGAAACAACCGGGAGAGCCTGTGCCTGGTAGCACATTCATTATTCAGCAGCAGGGTTTCCAGGAGCTGGCCCTTCTGTAAGGTATTCCATTTACTGGCTTGTTGGTGGCTAAGGATTGGAATGTTTTCTGTTAGTAGAAATGCTTAGTTGAAGGAGTTGAAAATTCAACTATGCAGATAGGAACTTTTGGTTATTCTCAATATAGTGTTTAAATTCAACTGAAAAAGAAAGCAGCAGCTCTTCAATGAAATGCTTTTTCACTTGATGTGTTCTGGAGAAGCTGTACCTACTCATCAAAGAAAGCGTGCCGCGTACCATGGGAGCGTGCTCCTCTTTGAAGGGATTTACTATCCTGTTGAATCCATATCTGTGTGACATAAAGACTTGTTGGACTTATACTTAATAAAATATTTCTTTGTAAGCTGCATCCTTTTGTGGTGCTTTGCTTGCTTTGCTTCAAGCTCTCAGTGCAGTGCCCTGTCTTGTTTAGATGTCATGCCAGAGGCACGGAGACGAGCGCTTTCAGGTGTTTCCTTTCCCCTTACCGTACATTTTCTCATATGCACGGTATCTCCCCACCATCTCCCACCCCCAGTTTTACTGAACAGGAGTCTTAAGTCCCAGCGTTTTTAGACTGGTACTAAAGAAAACCTGTTCGCACATGACTGTATCTCAGTCTGAACGTCTTGCAAGGCCTGCTTTATCTCCTGCATACATGCAACGAGAACTGATGGGACCTGGTGTCCACTGACAAGTCACCGGGCCTCTGATGGCTGAGCATCTGCATCTGCTTCTGCAGCCCTTCTAATGTGAAAGAATGTGGCTTGTCAGGCTTCTAATCACCAGCCCTCTAATCACACCCCACCCTCGCCTCTGGACAAGAGAATAATCCTAATATGGCAGATCTTGCTAGGTACCTTGACATCTCTTTTTTCTTCCTCAATATCTAGAGTGTTAGAATTTCAAACTAGTGACTTCATACCTAATTTATGGCTGGCATCTAATTTCCCACAATGAAGTGTCTAAGTTCCTATACTGTTAATGTTTGCAAATTATCTTGGCACTTACTTCATAACCGAAGTTACATGTTTCCTGAAAAGTTGTACAACAGCTATTGGGAAATATATACACTAGCATTTTATAGACTGTGACAAGATAAGGTCAACTTCAGGATTTAGCAGTGAGAAGGCGAGAGGTCAAGATTCTTGTCTCCACATACTCATGTGCAACAAAGCTGACCCACTTGATTCTTCATTTGAAGAAATCAATCTGAATGCAAGTTGAGATTTATTTCCTTTCACCCCATGACTCCAAGGTATCCTAAATTAAAGGTGCCAGTACAGTTGAAGAGTTTAGTGCTTGAAAATTGCTGTCTATTAAATTTCATTTGCATATGTTAGTTTTAAAAACCTAAGTAAAAAAGGGGAATTCATATTTTCTAACTTGAAGGAACCATTTTTTTAAAATCTTGGAATTCATTAGTGTAACCTAAATACTCGAAACTTTTTTTTTCTGGAGTAATGAAATTTTGGCCTATAGTTGAGTTTTCAAAAAAATAGGGCAGAGTAAATTGGTGATAGAATATTAGGTATGGTTTTCTTTCAGCAGAATCTAAGATCCTCTGTGAGGTCATTAAAACTGTGTGTTACATATTCTAATAAGTGGTCACTGAGACCCTTAAGCTGAACATTTTTTTCCTGTGCTTGGAAATATAATAAATCAGGAGAGTAAAGTTTTAAAATAATTTTTAACAGAAAATATTTGGTGGTGCTATCTAGTAAAGTGTAAAATTGACCCCAGTGCTACCTTCCCTCATCTTTGCAATTAGTTTGGATTCAAGCTGGACCTGCCCGAAAAAGGAATGAAGGAGAGAGGTATTCCCAGATAGTACTTGTCTTGTTCAAACCAAATGAGCTCAGACATTCAGGTGTGTCTCACCTGGTTCCCTGACTTGATAGGTTCCACTCTGACAGGTGCTCATGGTAAGCTTTCCCAGCTGCCCACACACTAGACTGCTTGTGGCCCTTAAACTATTTTATCAATTGCTTTGAAAATTACTCTCTTCTCTTGCGTTTCTATCGTTTAATTGATAGTTTGGGTAGTATCTTGAATAAGTAAAGATGAAAAGCAAAAGTCATAACATGTAGTAGCAAAATAAATGAGTACACACAAGTTTTATCTTAAGAGCTATTTTTATCTCATTGAACCCTTGAGTTTTTTTTTTTTTTTTTTTTTTTTAGCCATCTGTTTATTTCTAGCCTTGTAACCAGCAGAGATCATGAACCTTGTGAGAAATAGAGATGGTGGGAAGGACTAAAGTGTTATAGGCTCTTAGGCTGGTCATTTTACTTCTTCATTTATTCCTCAGCAGTTCTGTGAAGTACTCATTTATTTATTAATATATTAATTCAACAGATATCTATCGAAGGCCTGCTGTATAGCTGCTACTGGGCACCCAGTGTCAATACAGTTAGGACAGCCGCTTGCCCAGTATGCCTGAGCTGGTGGCAGAGCCAGGTCTGGGCCAGACAGTTTTTCTTGATGCTGTGGCTGGGATATGGGAGTGTCTTTTTGTCCCTTCTCTCGCAGTTACCCCACACTGCAACAGTCACGAATATGTATCAGAGAATGATACGGGATACAGGAAAATCTCTATTATGCTGGATTTATTACAGATTAATTACTTAAAATTCATTCCCCTGAATAAGTAGAGACAGCAGCTGATAGAGTCCTCATTTTAGAGATGAAGACACGGAAGCGTATGTCTTCTATCTCTACAGCTGCTGTTCCTCCCTGCTAAACTATAATGTCTAGAAATATTTTGTCTTTTTTAAATTGTTAAACTGTTGGATGCATTTTATTTTATTAATGAGATATAGTTGATTTACAATATTATGTATCAGGTGTACAACATAGTGATTCACAATTTTTAAAGGTTATACTCCACTTATGGTTATCATGCAATACTGGCTATATTCCCTGTGCTGTACAGTATATCCTTGTAGCCTATTTATTTAATACATGGCAGTTTGTACCTCTTAATCCCCGACCCCTATCATGCCTCCCTCCCTTTCCCTCTCCCCAGTGGCAACCATTAGTTCGTTCTCTCTGTCTCTGGGTTACTTTGTCTTTTTAAATCAGCAGCACAGGTGATAGTCTCACATTGTTTTGTGGGTCTGGAAGTATTCTTAGAAATGATTACTCTTGTCTTTATTTCTATAATCCACTCCTGTAGTATTTTAAAAAATCATTTGAGCTCCTAATCTGGTGAAGATACTAAGTTTAAGGGCTAGGAATAGACTGCTAAATAATACAGGTTGTACCCCTGCCTCCATAAAGCTTGTATATATTTTATGAGACCGTACAATTAATTATGTAATCATGATTCTGAAAAATTCAGAGTGCTAAGAGACTCTAGACTAGGAGGGCCTGCCTTAAACTGAGAAAGTGAAATTTAAACCACAAATAAGTGTTCCCTTGCATCTATATTATTATTTAATAGCTTGATTATTAAAAATATATTTTTAAAGGTGAGAAACAAAAGCTGTAACATGAAATGGTAAAATAAATCAGTTGTTCTTGGCTTAAATGGATTGAGGCCAGTGAGATGCAATGATGCTGAGACCAGAGCTCCAAGTACCTGGATTTCCATGAGGCACCTGGGCTTAATCCGATGATCCTTAGTAAACCTCATGGAAATATCCCCAAATGCTGGGCCATTCACGAACTGTAACTTAGTAGACTTGGCATGCTGTCTAGAGGCCGGAGTGTTGACACTTGCCAAGCATATTATAGGAAGTCAGTGTTAAGGTGTGAGTCACATTTTCGTTTCAGCGCTTGTCTATACCTCTCTTACAGTATTAAAGCACATTTTGCTTTAAATTACTTTTGCTTGGTTTATGCTCCACTACCCCCTGATTAGATTGAGAACCATTTGAGAGCTGGAACCTGTCTTATTCATCATCCTATAATGCCTACACCTAATTTCTATATCCTCAGACATTTTCTGTATAAATGACATTTCTGAGAGTTATATTCTCTGATACAATAAAATAAAAAAGGAGTCATTCTCTAAAAGACTCTAGACCAGTGCTTCTCAGAGTTTAATATGCAAACAAATCACCTGGGGATTCAAATGTGGATTCTCATTCTGTAGGTCTGGGGTGGGCTTACCATTCTGCATTTCTAGCAGGCTCCCAGGTGATTCCCCTGCTCCTGGATCCTAAACTTTGCTTTGAGGGGACCATTTCCTTGGGGCTGAGAAACTAGGGTTCATGTTTAAGCCAGAGTTGACCCACCCTCCCTGCTATCCACAGTAGGCAAGCCAGCTGCCAACAAACTGCGGAAAAGCACACAAACTACATAAGCATTGAACAAGTGCACAGATTTAAAAAACAGCACTCAACTCCATATCTGTCTCATAAAGTAATGGCCACAGTTTCTGATAAATACTGTGATATGTCCATGTTTACCAGGTTCATGACTCTGGTCAAAAGACCTGGAAAGGGCTTCCCTGGTGGCGCAGTGGTTGAGAGTCCGCCTGCCGATGCAGGGGACACGGGTTCGTGCCCCGGTCCGGGAAGATCCCACATGCCGCGGAGCGGCTGGGCCCGTGAGCCATGGCCGCTGAGCCTGCGCGTCCGGAGCCTGTGCTCCGCAACGGGAGAGGCCACAACAGTTAGAGGCCCGCGTATCGCAAAAAAAAAAAAAAAAAAAAAGACCTGGAAAATACCGGGTGGTTCTAAGGTTATTACTAGCACTTGGCCAGCCTGGGGGAAGGAAGATATGGAATCTGATATTAGCTTTTGGTTGCAAAACAGGTGCCATGTGTCTCTTGTTCCATTTCCTGTCTCTCACCTGTGTTGCCACACCCTCGCCTGCTGGATCACAGCTGCCGGCATGTCTGCTATCATGCTTGTTGGTTCTGAGCTGATTGAGATTAAAAGTGTCTTAACCTGTCAAAATAAATAAAGTTGCCTCTGGAAGCCTGACTAGAATGTACTGGACAAAAGTCCTGGGGTTTTCGTAGTGAAAATGCAGCAGCCTTCATGACATCCTTGTATGTTTTGTAGCACAGATGTGCTTAGATTTGCATTCTGCTTTAAATTGTGCTCTAATTTAGGGACTTTTAAAGAGAAGATATTGATAACACCACACAGATTTTTTTAGTGAAATGAAAACATTGTTTTGCCTGACTTTGAGGTGTAGGATTGTGTATTTGGAAAAAGACGGTTAGAATGCTGAATTTAAACATTATTTAAGAAGCCACAGACTTCTAGGTGGTATTTAATTCTATTTTTAATGCACAATTTTTGGCTAAATGGTGACCCTTCGTAGTCACATAATGATGAGGTCAGTGGCCATGGAAGTTTCATGGTCTGTACGTTCTGTGCCCTGCAGAGGCAGGGTCCTTGCTGAGTGTTGAAGGATTTGCCAGTGGAATGTGTACCATTGATTCCCACGTCTCCGGCCCTGCCTCTTCCACCTCCAGCTTGTTTCCTGTCTTACCAGTGCTGCTCAGCCCTGCCGTGGCACACGGCTGAGGGGCTGATGGTATTTGTAGGGTACTTGAGGGTGAAAGGGAACAGCTTTTTGTGGCTGGCCAGCCAGGGGCTCTGAGGGATCAAGAGCTCTGACTCCTGTTTCCCAGGCTCACCCTGTCAGACTGGGAAGTTCTGCTTTGCAACTGCTATTCCAACGTCACGGAATTAGATCTCTTCACTGCATTACATGAGGTCGGTAGTCATTTTAAGTGGAAATGCTTAATTTTCAAAAGGTCTTTAAATGTGGCAGGAAAAGACAAGTAGTAGAAAAAATACATAGTATGATGCCCAGTTTTACAAAGTCAAAAACAAGTGGAAATACATATATTGTCTGGAGGTACACACATGGGATAAAGGAAATCAAGATAATTACAAACAAAATTCATGATAAGTAGTTACTTCTGGGGTGGGGGGCTCTGAGTTGGGATTAGGGAGCCCGCACAGAGGATTTAAACAGTATTGGTAATGTTTGAGTTTTTCAGTTGCATATTGGGGATATTTAGTGTTATTATTAGTATGCTTTATAACCTACACTTACATTTTTCTTTTGTTCATATATTTCATAATGAAAATAAATAAGTGCAAATGTTTGGCAAGAAACGGTCTTGGCACAATTCTCATTCTTGCCCCAATTGTATTATGAATATTTTAGAATTACAGAAATAACATAACAATATTAAGGAAAAGTCAGGGGAGGGAACATCTGTTAACTCCAATCCCCTCACACAATTACTGTTGTTTATTTTCTTCTAGTAGGAATGTTTATGTTCTTAGTTATAATCATGATATATGTCATAGTATATCTGTATATTATGCAGTGGACTGGTGGTCTTTAAAACCACTGGGTTTTTTTTTTGGTTTTTTTGTGGTTTTTTTGCGGTACACGGGCCTCTCACTGCCGTGGCCTCTCCCGTTGCGGAGCACAGGCTCTGGACGCGCAGGCTCAGCGGCCATGGCTCACGGGCCCAGCCGCTCTGCGGCATGTGGGATCTTCCTGGACCGGGGCACGAACCCGTGTCCCCTGCATCGGTAGGCAGACTCTCAACCACTGCACCACCAGGGAAGCCCCAAAAACCACTGGTTTTAATGGCTGAATAATATTCAGTGAGTGACGAGTATCACAGTGTACTAACCATTCCTCTGTGGTGGAATATTAAAGTTTTCAATTTTTCTGCTGTTAACAAACATCTTCACGGTTCTTGCAGTCATTCTACAAATAACTTACCCATTTGTAAGGCATTCTGGTCTCTGCTAGAATTACAGTGGTAAGCAAAAAGAGCCATAATCTCTGTCCTTGTGGAATCTAGAATCTAATGACTAACAGTTCTTGATGGTATTTTGCATTTTAGCTACATTAATCCTCAG
Organism: Hyperoodon ampullatus; assembly: GCF_949752795.1. NCBI lineage: Eukaryota > Metazoa > Chordata > Mammalia > Artiodactyla > Ziphiidae > Hyperoodon > Hyperoodon ampullatus. Next base: position 15,117,190 of record NC_136918.1, read on the forward strand.
ACTTTTAAAGAAACTTTTTATTTTGAGAGAATTGTAGATTTACATGCAGTTGCAAAAAACAGTATAGAGAGACGCCCTATACCCTTCACCCAGTTTTCCCCAGTGGTAACATCTTGTATAACTGTAATTCCACAACAGGAATTGATACATTGATACAGCCCACCAATCGTATTCAGACTTCACCAGTTTTACATGTGTTCATTGGTGTCTGTGTGTGTGTATGTGTTTTCCATGCAATTTTTTCACATGTGTAGATTGGTGTGACCACCACCACCATCAAGGTACAGAACTGTTCCATCACAGGGGTCCCTCTTGCTACCCTTTTGTAGCCGTGGCCTCCACTCTCCCTCTCCCCCTCCCTCACTGCTGGCAACCACAGATCTGTTCTCTGTCTTCCTAATATGGTCATGTGAAGGATGTTGTACAAATGGAATCATAACAATATGTAACCTTGCAGGAAGGGAGTTTTTCACTCAGCATAATTCTCTTGAGATCCATGTAAGTTGCTGCGGTATCAATAATTTGTTCCTCTTTATTGCTGAGTAATATTCAGTTGTATGGAGGTGTCACACTCATAAACCTGAGGAGGGACACTTCGGCTCTTTCCAGTTTTGCATCATTACATATAAAGCTGCTATGAACAGTTCCTCAACCATTATTATTATTATTTTTATTTATTATTTTTTTTTACATCTTTATTGGAGCATAATTGCTTTACAATGGTGTGTTAGTTTCTGCTGTATAACAAAGTGAATCAGTTATACATACACATATATCCCCATATCCCCTCCCTCTTGCGTCTCCCTCCCTCCCACTCTCCCTATCCCACCCCTCCAGGCTGTCACAAAGCACCGAGCTGATCTCCCTGTGCTATTCGGCTGCTTCCCACTAGCTATCTACCTTACGTTTGGTACTGTATATATGTCCATGCACTCTCTCGCTTTGTCACAGCTTACCCTTCCCCCTCCCCATATCCTCAAGTCCATTCTTTAGTAGGTCTGTGTCTTTATTCCTGTCTTACCCCTAAGTTCTTCATGACATTTTTTTTCTTAAATTCCATATATATGTGTTAGCATACGGTATTTGTCTTTCTCTTTCTGACTTCACTCTGTATGACAGACTCTGGGTCTATCCACGTCATTACAAATAGCTCAGTTTCGTTTCTTTTTATGGCTGAGTAATATTCCATTGTATATATGTGCCACATCTTCTTTATCCATTCATCCGATGATGGACACTTAGGCTCAACCATTATTTTGATGTTTATGTGTAAAAGGAGATTATTATAGTAAGACTTTAGGCTTCTGTACCTCAGCCATCAGTGTCTGTGCCCACATCTGGGGGACTTCATAGAATCCAAAGTAAGCCTCTGATGAGTGGTATCGTGTTTTGGCTTTAATATTTTATGTCTCAAAATATGTTAATTTGTCTGTGTAGCTAGAATCTTCTATATAGCTGAACAAGTAAAGCATATGCTGATGCCATCTTTATTGTCCTTCAGAATTTTCAAGGGTGAAACCTTGATCCTCTGTTGAGCTCTTTGTCCCTTGAGGAATGTGGACCTGTCAGAGCCTCCTTATACAGAAGGGTCACCCCATGGACATTTGTTCAGTGAATGCCTTTGATCCATAGAGTTGATCGAGGGTATTTGGAAAGGATGGGCTACACAGAGGATAGGTAAGGTACATTTGGACTTTACACCTAATGCCCCAATCTTACTGCTTCGTTCCAAACACTAAATACCTCTCCAGATTTTTTAAGTCTCTTTCAAAACAAAGAAAAACCAAATAATAATGACAGCCAGTTGGACCTGCTGTATGTTTAGAAAGGAAACTAGGTCTCAGGGCGGAGCAGACCAAGGAAGGAAGTAACTGTGCAGTGTACCAGCCTCATACTTTGAAAGAGCAGGATTCTCCTTGCCCGTCACCCGCCCCCCCACACACATGTACACACACATACACACACCCACAATCCCGAGTTGTTGTTCCGCTGCACGGGAGACTGGTTCTGTGTGTGTTTCCTGAAATCTTGTAAGCCTAAGACGGGAAGCACGTGGGCTACATGGGGGAATGTGTTTTCAGGTGGCTTAGTGACTGTTTGGTTACTTGTATATTTACGTTTTAGGTCAGATACTTAGCTGTTTAGGTTTTTATTGTTTTTACTTCTCTTGAATGAATGGCCGTGGTCCTCACTTTCCCCCAGGTCTGAGCAAGCACTGTGCAGTGTGGTAGTGGCCGACCCTGACCCTGGCCTAGTGGGGACTGACCTCCACCTGCCCGGAGGCGTGGACGGCAGCAGGAGGGTGTGCGGGGTGACGTGGCCTGCCGTCCGTCAGCCTTGCATCAACGCTGGGGGCTCCAGAAACAGTTCCAGAGTTTTTTCCAACCTGAGTTATCCCAGCTGGCCCTCTTTTGCTTTTGACTTCTTTTTGTGTCCCATTGCTCTGAACATAAAGTCTGAAATCTTTAACTGGGGATGAAGTCTAAAATCCGAGCCCAGTGTGGTCTAGTCAGTGCCTGCCTCTCAGAGACTCGCCTGGTGCCAGGCGACCCCCGCTCCGCTCTGCAGGCCACTTACCCAGGCCGCCTTCCAGGTCTTCCTTCTGTAGCTGCATGTCCTGCCCACCTCAGGTCTGTGGTGCTGAGTGTTCTGCCTGGAGCACCGTCTGCCCTCCTTCTCTCCACCTGCATTTGTCAAGCCCTCCTGTGTCCCCCTCAGATATCAGCCTAAATACAGCTTCCTTGTGGAAGCCTTCCCGGCCCATCAGACCTGGCCTCAGGCCACTTGCACGTGCCTCGTAGCAGCCAGTACTTTCCTTCACTGCCCTCATCCCCGTTTGTGATGGTGTTGCTGACTCTTGATTCACTGATAGCGGTGCCTCCCACCCCCACTCCACCCAGACCGTCGTAGACATGATGACCGTGTCGCTGGTCACGGTTGACTCTCCAGCGCCTGGTGCAGTGTCTGGCACATAGTAGCTGCTCAACCAATATTTGTTCAACTAATGAATTAACTTAGGGAAATGGCCACCTGCTAAAATAACCTTAGGAGGTCTAACATGGAATTTATTATTTTAAAAATAGAATTAGGGGTTTCCCTGGTGGCACAGTGGTTGGGAGTCCGCCTGCCAATGCAGGGGGCACGGGTTCGTGCCCTGGTCCGGGAGGACCCCGCGTGCCGCGGAGCGGCCGGCCCCGTGAGCCGTGGCCGCTGGGCCTGCGCATCCAGAGCCTGTGCTCCGCGGCGGGAGAGGCCACAGCAGTGAGAGGCCTGCGTACCGCAAAAAAAAAAAAAAAAAATAGAATTAGTGGGAATTCTCTGGCGGTCCAGTGGTTAGGAGTCTGTGTTCTCACTGCTGAGGGCCCAGTTCAGTCCCTGGTCAGGGAACTAAAATCCCACAAGCCGTGCGGCGTGGCCAAAAAAAAAAAAAAAAAAAAAGGAATTAGTACCTGTTTGTAAAGGTCCAGTTATATATTCCTATAAAATTGTTGACCCGTCCTTGAAGTCTGTGACTGTAATGCATTTTTTTCTTCCAGGTGGGGACCAGGGTTTACTGAACACGTTTTTTGGCAGCTGGGCAACAGCAGATATCAGAAAACACCTGCCATTTATTTATAACCTAAGCAGCGTTTCTATATACTCCTACCTCCCAGCATTTAAAGCGTAAGTGCAAAGGGTTTAACTGTCTTGGGGGGCGGTGAGGGCAGGGGGCTGGGGTTTAAGATTTTTGGGGTGCCTCATCATTCTTTGGGCAATAACAGGTGAAGGCTTTGGGGGAAGTCTTTTCTCTTGTAAGAAACTTGGCTGTAATGGGAAGAGACCTTGATGTTTTTCATCACTTTATGTTTGGAGTAACCCAGAGGGCACTTAGCTGCCTGCGGGAACAGGTTCCCCTCGGTTCCTGGGGGGCCTGGCCCTCTGATGAATCATCTGTGGGTCCTGATCAAGAACACCGACTGGGGACAAACTCAGCCTCTGCCTCATACCACCTGCTGAGCCTCAGCTCTGTGAGAGGAGGGTGTGAACAGCTCCCTCGGTGGTCGTGGTGCAGATGACACAAGATGCTAGCAGCAGTGTGGTGTCAAGGTCAATAGCAGGGCCTGTGGGGCTGGCCCGCCTCACTTGACATCCTGGCTGCTCGCTAGTTCCTGAACTTGCAGTGTAGTGGACACTGGACTTGCTGCTCAGCCGTCTGCCTCAGCGTCCTCCAGAGGTTACTGTGAGACATTCATGTGAAGAGGTAAGAAGAGAGCCTGGCCTACCCTTAGTAGGTAGCAAGCGATGGGCCCCCTCTGTCTGGGGGTGGTCTGGCAGTACGAGTGGTCCCTCAGCCAGAGAGGCGGGGCACGCGCCCACACTTCTGCCATTTCCCTACCGTGTGGCTTAGGCTCTGGGCCTCAGGTCTGCTGGCATGCAAAGCGAGGCGGGAAATAGTCCCTTCCTCGTCGGGCTGTCGGGCTGGAGTGAGTTCACACGCATAAAATGCTCGGTGGACGTATGTTGTTTTGGGCGAAATAGTCCCTTCCTCGTCGGGCTGGAGTGAGTTCACACGCATAAAATGCTCGGTGGACATGTGTTGTTTTGGGCAGCATGCTTATTTTGCACCGTTCCTGGTGCATTTCTAATTCAGCAACTCATAGAGCCTAGTAATAGCGCTTGTCTCACGGTGAGGGCCTGGGCCCTGTCCTTTAGCCTCTGACTCATTTGTGTGGAACCAAGGAGATGATTCAGGTTTCGTGAGCGGAGGCCAAGCTGTCAGATGGATCCTGAGACACAGCCGTTGAGCAGCGACGCTCTTCGCTGAGCGGGGCTGGGCGCTCTGATCTCCATCCCGCGTGGGCACACGGCTGAGTGAGCAGAAAGCAAAGCGCCTCTCACTCCTCCTATTTCATTATCCAAAGTCCTCTCTAGAAGCCTTGCCCGCCCCCCCCTTAACGAGCATGCCTGGCTTTTTGTGGCAGAAATACTTCCTTTTCGGTTCTTTTATGGGCAGACTGTCAGCGTCCCCCAGATAAAGAGGACAAGTATCTTGTGTTCTTTCCTCCCTCCCTGTTGTCTTGGCATATGTCTCTGACATGTTACACCCTCTTGATTCTCTTCCCTTTCCAGAACAAAACAGGCAGACTCTCAGACATACCAGCTGTGGTCTGTGTAAAGCAAACAGAACGGGATTCACTATCAAGGGATGGAATAGGAGAAGGATTATTTTCTCCTCTGGTCCTCGGCCTTCTAAAGTACAAGCCTGTCTTGCTTGGAAGTGTGGCCTGACTCTTTTTTTCTTTTTTTTTTTTCAGTTTCAGATGTACAGCAGAGTGATTCAGTTACTTTTTTTGCAGCTTGTCTTCCAGTATAGGTTATTACAAGATAGTGAGTATCATCCCCTGTGCTATACAGTATATCCCTGTTGCTAATCTTTCTGACGTGTAGTAGTTTGTATCCGTTCATCCTCAATTCCTATTTGTCCCTCCACCTCCCCTTCCCCTTTGGTAGCCATAAGTTTGTTTTCTGTGTCTGTGAGTCTGTTTCTCTTTTGGATATAGATTCATTTGTATTATTTTTTTGGAGTCCACATACGAGTGATAACATAGAGTATTTGCTTTTCTCTGTCTGACTTACTTCACTAATTATAATGGTCTCTGTGGGCCTGAAATTCTTTATGAGCCTTATTGCCTCGTAACTCACCCTGCCAGTTTGAACAGCCTTCCTGCGGACCGTGGTAGCTTGACCTTCTAGAACTGAATTAGTCTGTAAGAGGGCAGTTGCTTAATTTAATTGACTGGATTCAGCTGAGCAAGCAAAATGGTGAGCGTGCGAAGGAGATAGACTCATTAGTGGTGCGAGCATTTCTAGCCCTCATTCCACTCAAGTCTGCGCAGCAAGCCTGTGTGCTGAGATGAGTACGTGGGGAGACGTGAATCTGACATCCTCCCTGTTGGGCTCAGTTCCCAAACGGCGTTGACATAGAGTTTAAAGATTCGTGTTTTTCATGTATTGTGGCCCCATTTCCCCTAGGGTTCATTGGGGCTCCCTCTGATTTTCACCTTACTACCAAAGTTGAACATATTGTCCCTTTAGTGATACCCTGGTTTGCACAGGCCCCATTTGCCTTTATTTTATTTTGACAAAGAACAAGAAGCAGGTGGAACAGAGTTAAGTAATTTGGGGGCAAGATAGACTTATTTGCTGGAACCTCAGCCCCCTCTCTCAGGAACCCAGTTGTTTCTATATCCTCTAAGTGAATTTCCCGGCAAAATGGTTAGGATGGTTTCTTCTTCCTGGCTCAGGAAACGAGTGCGAATTTTGGAAATCTGCTTGGTGTACTGCCACGTAACCGTAGCGTGGATGACACACTGGGAGGTTAGGAGCAGCTCCAGCATTAGCTACACGTCCGCTGGCGTGTGGCCTGATGGGAGTTAACGCTGCCTCTGTGCAGCTCGCCCTGAGGTGTGTCAGCTCTTACAGTTTGGGGATGAAGCTTCTCAAAGCGATGCCTTGGCCTCACCCCACTGCTGCCTATTTAGGAATGTGGAAACGAGATCACATAACTCATTTTCCCTTCCCTTTGCCAGAGAATCCTTTTGTTTTTCTTGCAGATCTCTGTCTCCAGAGACATTTTTCCTTACATTTCTCTTACAGTTGGGAAGGGCTGAAAAGGCAGACAGTTACATTTCTTTTTTGTTTCAAGTTAACATAAAATTCAAGTTAACCAAAAACTTTAAGCTGAAGTAGACGGTCATGAACATTTGGGCTGCCGTGGCTACTCAACCAAGAGCCCCGTGCGCTGCCGGGAGCTCAGCGTGAATTCACAGTCCCACTGTGGGGCTCAGGGTAACCTGGGTGGCCTCCGGGACCGAGTGGCTCTGTGGTGTGCTGGCCTTCCCCAGGATAGCACGGGTGGTGGCAGGTAGAATGAGACCAAGGAGGGGTTTAGAGGCTTCGTGGAAGGAGTCGAGAGTTTGCCTCACCAACTTGTAGCAGCCATGTGCCCTGAGATCACCAGGGCAGTATTTAGATGCCCCAGAATCTTAGCTCCTTGGATATCTTAGACTGACCGGCGTAGCCTCTTGCTGTTACCTGAAGTTTCTGCTAAAGGATGGCCTGACATGAATCAAATTTAGCATGAATTGGAGCTGCGGACGTAGCATATCTAAAGCCTTTCCCTACATACCACTTGTATATAGAGAACAAAACACAACAAAACACAAAGGAAAACACACTTATTAGTTTTAGCACTTTGAGTGGATGCTTCTGAAAAACAAAAGTAGTAATATTTTCTGTAATAGAAGATCCTGTTTAACACAGCCTAATTTGAGAACTAAAATGCTTGGCTTAGTAACTTTTCAGTTCATTTGTAATATATGCGTTGAGAAACAAGCTCATAAATGCATTTCTTTTTCTTTTCTTTTTGCGGTAAGCAGGCCTCTCACTACTGGGGCCTCTCCCGTTGCGGAGCACAGGCTCCGGACGCGCAGGCTCAGCGGCCATGGCTCACGGGCCCAGCCGCTCCGTGGCATGTGGGATCTTCCCGGACCGGGGCACGAACCCGCGTCCCCTGCATCGGCAGGCGGACTCAACCACTGCGCCACCAGGGAAGCCCATAAATGCATTTCTTAATGAAGTAATATTTCTGAAAGTGCCTAGCATAATGTTTGGGAAATAGCAGCTTCTTAGTTAATATTCATTTCTTTATGTTTTCTCCATCTGGAGGGCCTGTTTTATCCATGTAGCATAGAATTTGGCTTGTGCATAATGTTAGGCAGAATCTCATTAGTCTTTTTAAAATCAGCCATTTAGTTCCATTTTTACTTTCTGTTAAATCCACTGACTGAAAGCTGTTCATGTCATATCATGCTATATAAATGGGCCTAAAGCAAAGGTAAAGGATTCTCTGGTATTGCCTCAAACGGCCATACAAATTAATTGGTCAAATTGATTGACCACAAAGCTTGATTTACCAAATAATTTCCAAATAAATATTTTAACTTACTCTTTTACTTGAGTTTAAATATGATCTGAGACCTGGCTTGGTGGAATCTCAGAAACTAGATCTAGAAACCCAAACTATATTTTTTCCATTTGTTTACTGCTTTAAACGTTTCTGAGGATATTTATATCTATTATTTCTTTCCCAGGAATGTGGCATATTCACTAGACCTTATCAAACCTCTTTAAAATCAATATTTTCCAAGGGCGAAATGGAACCTTTAGTGTCCTAATTTCTGTTGTTCTTGTGTATTTCTGATTTGATTGTTTTTCCTTGATCCCTGAGACACCCTTGGCTTAATCTCTCTTTGGGACTGTTGTCACTGAAGCCATACATTTTCTGTGTTCATTTCTTTTCACACTCCTGCGTCTTCACCTAAAGCCCTGAGGAGTTGTAGTTTGTGTAGCTTTTATTTTTTCAGCCTTTTGTTGGTCCAGTCACTGTTCATTCAACCTGAAGCATGTAGAGGGTGCCTCCCATTCTGCTCACCGAGGACCACAAAAATGAATGAGGACGTTGTAGTCTAATCAGCCTGGCAAATGCAGGTTGATTGCATCCCATCGTGGTTTGAGTGTTGAAGAATCAAGTCTGTGGTTTCACGGATGTCTTCTTTCTCCTTTCTGGGCGTTAGTGATGCTTGTCAGGCCCCAGGCGCCCCATTTCTCAGCATGGCCATCGGTTCATTCTGACTTCACCTCTGAGCGTGTATCAGATCATCTGTCCTCACATCTTACTGATGCTGTCTATTCTGCTGCCCGACCTGGGTCCTCATCACGAAGGGGGAAGCTTCCACGTCAGAGCCATCCCAGCCTTCAGAGGCTGGTCTGACGATAGGCACAGAGGGCACAGGGAGTGACATCTCATGGGCAGGAGTCGGCTTGAGAAATGCCATCTCCGCAGGAGAGGGAGCTTGTGGGAGGGGAAGAGGGTGGGAATTGAGTGGAAGACGCACCCTCCTCAGAGGTCTCAAGCTGGTGGGCCGCAGACTCTATTTGTCCCACAGATATATTTTGTTTTCCTTGCATAGTTTTCTTTCTTTCTTTTCTCAGTTGTTAATGCTTAAAAATGAGGCAATTTCACAAGCTCTTTTGAAAAATCAGACCTTTGGTGGGATGTGGGAGAAGGATGTCAAAGATGATTGTTACACGTATGGGACCTAAGCAGGTGGCATAAAGGAGCCGCCGTTTCCCAAGATGGGGAAGATTGTGAGCAAAGCAGGTTCACAGGGGCAGGGACTGACCAGAGACGTATCAGGTGTATTAAGTTTGAGGTGCGTATTAAACATCCTGGTGAAAATGTGGAAGAGGTAAGTAGCTACAGGAGTTGGGAGTTCAGGAGAGAGACTGGGTGAGACATAGCTCTGGAGGTGTCAGCATATAAGTGATATTTATAGCCAGGAGACAAGATGATAAAACCAAGAGAGTGGTTATGATAGAAAAGAGTCCTGGAGGCTGAGCCCTGGGACAGGAAAATGTGGAGCAACCAGGAACGAGAGCCCGAGAACAGCAGGGCAGGAGGAGACCCAGCAAAGTGAGGTGTTGCACAAGCCAAGCAAGAAAACGTTTCAGGAAGGGGAAGCGATCCCTCTGTGTCAGATGCTGTGATAGGTCAGGTAAGAGGACAGCTGAGAGGTGGCCCTGGACCTAGAATGTGGAGGTCACCGGTGACTTGGGCAGGGGCATTCCTGGTGGAGTGGTGGTGGAGGACAAAGCCTGATTGCAGCAGGTCCCAGAGAATGGAGAACTGGAACTCTTCTGAAGCCTTTTCTTTGAAAGGGAGAAGGGAAGTGGGTTGGTAGCTGGATGGGGGTGTAGGATCCAGAGAGGGGGTGGGATGGGCGTGGTTTTTTAAAGATGGGAGAAGTTACAGCACCTTTGTTGTATTGATGGGAATGATCAGGGAGGGAGGGAGAGAGCACCAGTAATGCAGAAATCTGGAGGGAGACTTGCTGAGTGACGTCCTCGACTAGGTGAGGAGATGCGTCCTAGTGCACAAGTGGAGAGGCTGGCTTCAGATAAGAGCTAGGATGCTTGTGTGGGCCCAGATGCAGGTAGGTGGCTGTATTGTTTTAGTTGAATGAATGAGTGAGCGAGCAGTCAGCCCGGAGAGACTGAGAATGACACACTACCCCTAGGAAAGTCTCCCTAGTGGCCTGGCATCATGAGGCTTTCCCTGCTGCTTTGTGACCAGAGGCCAACCTGGTAGGTTGGCATAGTTGACTAGGTCCAAGTTGAGGTTATTAAAGTCTGGGTTTGAGTACTGTTGTCTTTGTGATTTCCAGGACACAGTTGGGAGGGTTATTTAGCTTGAAAGGCAAGGAAAAACCGGGTGGGTCCCTGGAGGCCACCGTTGTTCGCTGCTAGGTAGCAGCTGTCTTCTGCTGATAGGAAAAGCACTTGCCCCATGGACCACCCTCACCAGGTCCACTCTCTGCATGACCAGCACTCCCCCCCGCCTTGGGCACTTGGGTTTATGACTCTTGATTTAGACTGTGAGTGGGTAAGAGGAGGAATTTTTTGGTGAGAGAGGAGAGGTGGCTGATTGGCTGTGGGGGTTCGTGTATAAGAGGGAGCCTGCGAAGGTACGAGAGTGAGTGGCCGCGGGTCAGAGAACGTGAGTCACTGAAATGGGCAGAGGATGTTTGGTGTGGTTGCCTTGTTTCCCAGGGAGGGGTCGCAGCAGCAGTGCTGCATCTCTCTTCCTTGGTACCTGATTGAACATTGCACACACAGAGCTTCCTGAGAACTAAAATCGCTCCTGTGTGCACTGTCGTGGATTAGTTCCTTTTCTGCTCTGACCAGTTCTGTAGTCTCATCCACACATTACCGGCTGCGTTTCTCAACTGCTAAACTAGTCATGAAAATTCTATCTGATCTTTTGGTAACACCAGGTCACAGGGATTATTTTAACGGCTAACATAAGCACTATTATTGCTGGCTCGGGTTCAAACTATGTCTTGTGATCTGGACGTCACTTTTGAGATTCTATCAAGTTAAAATTAGAACACTTATTTTAAGAGATGTATGCAAGCTGAGACAAATCCCCATTAGTGGGTCAGAATGAATGGCTCTCAGTAATTTAGAGACAATTGTGATATGTACCCGACTTTTTTTTTTCCTGGCTGGTAAAATTTGGTGGGTGAATCAGGCAGTGAGTCAGTGAATCTTCTGGTTATCCTTGCTGAGAGTTGAGGTCAGTCGAACTTAATCTTCTGACATCAGCATTTCCGCTTCTTGTTCATCGGCCGCTTTGCTTTTGACTAAAAAGGTGACATAAGTTCTGACTGTCGTACCTTTGGTGAGAGAGAGAGATACCATCAGAGTCATATCCTGGGTTAGCCTTCTCTAAGAAACAGCCCCACCCCTGGTTTGCATTTAGGCTAAATTATTCTTTTAAGCAAGAAGTAATTTTCCCTTTTACTTATGACCTGTGCTCTTACTTATTTCATTTTGACATGGTTATTTTGTATTTTTCATAAATGACTAAAGAATAAATTGATTGAAATGGTAGAAAATGATTTTAAAAAACGTCCCTCAGGGAACATGATTTTGACAAAAATAATTACATGAAATCCATATCTAGGTTGATGGAAACTCTAGATGGAAAAACTAAGACCTTTTGCTCATCTTTTTGGCAAACGAAGTGTTTTATTCTGAAAGCTAATGGAGCAGGATGTTCAGGCTACTTGGTTGTGTAAACAAACACCATTCTGTTTGTATTGTGAGAGTGTAGTTAGATAAACTATATAACTCACAACCCTTCACCTGTGGCGGCCAGTGTTAGGCCTAATAGGGCTGCCCCTTGTATGGAGTTACCAGGAGCACCCTACTGGGTGAGTGCCTTTTGCCCAGCTGCCGAGAAGGTACGAGAGTGAGTGGCCGCGGGTCAGAGAGCGTGAGTCACTGAAATGGGCACAGGATGTTTGGCGTGGCTGCCGTGTTTCCCGGGGAGGGGTCGCACCAGCAGTGCTGCATCTCTCTTCTGTCTTCACTTCCTCCTGCCTTTCTGTCTGAGCTCCGTGGTTCCCACTCAGCAGCTGCCTTTCTTCCCCCCTCTCAAAGGGCCCTTGGGCTGACCAAAACCTTCACACGCAGTGACTCACCAGGCCTGCTCTTCTCATAAAGCGTCCTTGCTCCGAAACTTGTCTTTCTCCCACCCCTGTTCATTCCCGTAGGTCTGTCAGGTAGATGGCACTTAGGTTCAAGTAACGCCTCAGTACCTAAAACGCAGGTTCCTGTTCCTTACTGTGCAGAAATAGGGCTGACCGTGGCCTGAACCCGTGACATCTGAAGCCCCCGCATGAAGCCTGTAAGCCCCAGCACCTTCCCGACTTCCTCCCTCGTGCACCCCTCTGCCGTCAGCCGCCTGAATCCTCAGGCTCTTCCTGGTCGGCCCCTCAGTACCCTGGCCCCAGTCATTTTCTCAAGAAACCTCTCACCCTGTGCATTTTGCGATCTGTTTTGTTGCTGGGATTTGGGGAGCTGTTGGGAAGGTACCTCACACCGTGCAGCCTGCCTCTGCTCACCTCTTAACCCTCCCCACCCTTCCCCCTTCTTACTGGCACCCAAGGAATTCCTCGCCTTTGAGCAGAAAGGGCAGTTCTACCCACATTTAGAACCCTTTGAGATCTCAGTTTCTACCTCTAACAGACTTATGCTAACACATATATATGGAATCTAAGGAAAAAAAAAAAAAGGTCATGAAGAACCTAGGGGTAAGACGGGAATAAAGACACAGACCTACTTGAGAATGGACTTGAGGACACGGGGAGGGGGAAGGGTAAGCTGGGACAAAGTGAGAGAGTGGCATGGACATATATACACTACCAAACGTAAAACAGATAGCTAGTGGGAAGCAGCCGCATAGCACAGGGAGATCAGCTCGGTGCTTTGTGACCACCTAGAGGGGTGGGATAGGGAGGGTGGGAGGGAGGGAGACGCAAGAGGGAAGAGATATGGCAACATACGTATATGTATAACTGATTCACTTTGTTATAAAGCAGAAACTAGCACACCGTTGTAAAGCAATTATACGCCAATAAAGATGTGAAAAAAAAAAAAAAAAGAACTTTCTTAAAACCGAGACTGCCCGGTCGATGAAAGGACTATCCAGTGGATAGCATTTTTCACGTTGTTAGGGTGGAACAGGTAAAGGAGGTAATGTTGAGAAAGGGTTCCTTCCCCTGGCCGCAGAAGGTGACAGTGAGTTAGCATTAAAGAAGCACTTAGGCATCACAGATTCATGAAGGTAGAGCCCAGGCCTGAGCCACAGTGAAATGCAGGGTGTGGACCGTCCGCAGTGGTGTTGCTGTTGCCATGCAAGGAGAAGGCCACGGGCCACGAGGGGAGGGATCCGCCCGGCACGAGGCCAGTACCCAGGGAGGTGGCCGAGGCCCCTGAGCCGGCTCGGGGCACACACAGAGCCAGAGGCCGGGCTGTGCGCTCCCGCCTCCCGCAGAGGCTGGGCCGTCTTGCGGTGCAGGCGTGTTGGCCGCTTTGCAGCGGCATTCTACTGTGGATTGGACCGTTGTGCCCTTCGTCTGCATTCGCCCTGGGAAGGCCCTCAGACACTGCCCAGCGCAGGCCGGTTGTGGGTCCTGCGAAGCACCGCCGTCTGCTTCTTAGTCTTCTTTCCTCCCGTTTCCCCCAAACTTGGTGCAAACTGTATCCCTCTGAGAACAGTCTTCAGACAGTGCTAAGTTGCTTGCTTGGGAGCTTCCTTTCCTGTTCATTACTTTCTGCTGCTCTGTCCTTGACTATACTGGGGGTGTTTCCAGGGCTCATTTCCAGCTTTGATATTGACCGTCTGTAGGCAGGGAGTTAATGCGTGAAGTAACAAATGACACTCTCAGGTGATGTCCTTATGATTCTGGGAGTGTCTTACAAGTACAGCCTAGTTGTGGATGAGAACCTTGGCTCTGGAGCCAGACTGCTTGGGTGGAATCCCAGCCTTGTCACTCACCAGCCATGTGATCCTAGACAAGTTAACTTCTTCCTGCCTTGGTTTCCTCGCTTAGTTGTTTCTGGAGATTAACTGAGGTGAACCACGCAGATGTTAACCAGTGCCTGGCACATGTGAGTACCCAATATAGGTTAGCTGTTCCGATGACTGCTGCTTAAGCAGATGTGAACTGTCGGGAGAGTGGGCTGGAAAGGAATAAAGTTCATGCTATATTCATCTTTTATACGGGGCTCTCACTGTTGTGGCCTCTTCCGTTGAGGAGCACAGGCTCCGGACACACAGGCTCAGCGGCCATGGCTCACGGACCCAGCCACTCCGCGGCATGTGGGATCCTCCCGGACCGGGGCACGAACCCGTGTCCCTTGCATTGGCAGGCGGACCCTCAACCACTGCGCCACCAGGGAAGCCCACTATATTCATCTTTTATCTTAATTAGTGTTGCTACCTCTCATGGCTCTCATGTAAATGACTGCGTGTGACGTTCAAATTAGGCTCGGCAGGTCATGGCTTGAGACTTACTGGTCAGTTAATAAAGGAGACGCAACCAAGTGGTGTTGCTCCAGGCAGGGAAGTCAGGGCAGGAGGAGTGGATGTCTGAGGAGGTGGAAGGGGCACCTCCTCTTTCACATGTGCTCTATTCTGGATTTAGGCTTATGTGTACCACTAGGATGAGGCAGTGCCTGTTGTCCCCGCCCATCCCCCCACCCCACCAGCACGCAAGTATCAGGTCTCTGGGATGGGATCCCCCATCACCATTAGACCATTTGTTGAAGGCACTTCTCTCAATCCTGCTCATCTTTCTCAGCCTCGTCTGAAGCCTCTTCTGAAAACCTCCACCTGCAGTAATTGCTTTGGAATGTCCATAGCCCTTAATGTCAGCACTGGCCTGCTGGCCCCGACTTGTTGCCTTGCTTGTGCTACTGTTTCTTATTTTTATGTAGATGACTCATCTCCATGTTTGGATAAAGCCTCTTAGGGTTGCACACTGACCACAGTATAGTGCCTTACGCGTAACAGTTGCTTATTTAATTGACAGCCCTCTCTATGCACAGATTTGAGCATTATGATTTATCCTTTTAAGGATAACATTGAGAGTTCTTGTGTGTATATGTGCACAAGTATGTGTGTGCATGTAAAATGTACCACGTGTATAAAATAGAGAGTAAGCTTGGGGATATCAAGTATCCACTTCATCTTCAAAAGAAATGCACTGGAGGATAGTTAGTTATCCTTAGGGGGAAATTTACAGTAAGCGCACTTTTTCTTGCATGGTTTTGGAGTAGCAGCATGGTGGGATGGTAAGAGCTTAGGTTTAAGAGAGGGGCAAAACTGTGCCGAATCCCATCTCTGCCACTAAATAGCCGTATGGCTCTGGGCAACTCACTTAGCCTCTAGGAGCCTCCATTTAACACATTAGTAAAATTTACCTGGCAGGACGATTATTCCCAAATGTGTCCTGAAAGAATTTGGGCCCCAAACATAGTAAACTGTCAAATAATGATAGGTATATAACAGGTCTGTGACATTAAAAACAAAACAAAAAAACCTTTAGAAGATAAGAAGAGTTACATAAATAGAGTTTGCATTGTTTTGAACTGTACGTCATGCTCAAATATTTCGGTTGCCTACAGGATAACTCCACTTAAGATCTGACACTTGAGCCCAACACCCAAGGATCTGTCCCATTTTACCTTTCCCTATCAAAGCTTCCTCTTTGGCTCTAATTGGAGGACACTCGGTCTGGTACACACATGCTTACGTGATACCTGCATCCCCCTGCCTACAATTTCCTGTATTAGCACCAGCTACCCAGCTCCTATCTGTTGGACAAATTTTAAGTCACATCCGCTATCTCAGCACCTCCTGCCCCACTGACCTTAGCTTTCAGTGACCTCCTTGCTTCTGAATTCTTAAGGCACTCACTGTTCCCATCTTCCTTTTGGCACTTGTATTCACCTTTATCATTATTTCGTTTTACATGTATAGATTTTCTCCCAGCCAGAACAAGACCATTCTTTTTTTTTTATTATTAGTTTCTGCTTTATAACAAAGTGAATCAGTCATACATATACATCTGTTCCCACATCCCTTCCCTCTTGCCTCTCCCTCCCTCCCACCCTCCCTATCCCACCCCTCCAGGCGGTCACAAAGCACCGAGCTGATCTCCCTGTGCTATGCAGCTGCCTCCCACTATCTATCTACCTTACATTTGGTAGTGTATATATGTCCATGCCTCTCTCGCGCTTTGTCACAGCTTACCCTTCCCCCTCCCCATATCCTCAAGTCCATTCTCAAGTAGGTCTGTGTCTTTATTCCTGTTTTACCCCCAGGTTCTTCATGACATTTTTTTTTCTTAAATTCCATATATATGTGTTGGCGTACGGTATTTGTCTTTCTCTTTCTGACTTACTTCACTCTGTATGACAGATTCTAGGTCTATCCACCTCATTACAAATAGCTCAGTTTCGTTTCTTTTTATGGCTGAGTAATATTCCATTGTATATATGTGCCACATCTTCTTTATCCATTCATCCGGTGATGGACACTTAGGTTGTTTCCATCTCCAGGCTATTGTGAATAGAGCTGCAATGAACATTTTGGTACATGTCTCTTTTTGAATTATGGATTTCTCAGGGTATATGCCTAGTAGTGGGATTGCTGGGTCATATGGTAGTTCTATTTTTAGTTTTTTAAGGAACCTCCATACTGTTCTCCATAGTGGCTGTACCAATTCACATTCCCACCAGCAGTGCAAGAGTGTTCCCTTTTCTCCATACCCTCTCCAGCATTTATTGTTTAGGACCATTCTTAAGTCTTACTCTTTTTATATTATGAGATAATATAAAGTGTTGTGTATTTAGTGAAATATAGTGTATATACAAAAGGACATACAAAAATGTTTAGTTTTTAAAACGCCTTCACCACCCAAGTGAAGGAATGGAACAGAGCCAGTATCTTTGAAGCCCCTTTTCGTCTTGCCCATCACAGCTTCCCCTTTCCTCCCAAGATAACCAATATCAGGAGATTTACATTGATGACAGTTTTCTACTCTTTAAACAGTACTTTTTTTTGTTTTGTCCTTATGTAAGTAGATTCATATGTATGTATTTCTATTTGAATTTGTATAATTTCTTTTTTTCAACATATTTCGAAAAGTCATCCTTTTTCTATGTGATCTGGGTAGCTACAGTTCATTCATTTTCACTGCTATATTGTATTCTATGATATGAATATACCAGTTGTCCTTAAAACAAAAACAGAATGGATAACCATCAAATTTCAGTGACATTGAACAGTCAGCATGTATTTCTTGCTCATATGTTACTGAATAGTCTGGGACAGCTCTGATCATCTCAGCTGAGTTTGGAGCCAGGCCACAGGTTTGATCCACATCTCTTGTGACTGTCTCATTCTTCTGGAACCAGCAGGCTACCCAGGGTACATTCTTCCGCTGGCAGAAGTTGTAGCTTCTCAGGGAGGCTGAACAGAAACCAGCAATGCTATTTTAAGGCACACTGCCACTCTGCCCACATTTCATTGGTGAAAGCAAGTCATGCAAACATGCAAATATCAGTCAGGCAGGAAAGTGTACTCCCCCTGTAGAGACTGGGAAAAGGCATGAACGCTTGCTGAACAGTAATCTAAAGTGTAGTCACTTCAGTTGTTTCCAGTTTATGACTATTTCAAACAGTGCTACTGCTGTGAACATTTTGATTATGTTTCCTGCTGCACACGTGTAAGAGTTTCCGTAGGGTATGTGCCTAGGAGCTGAGCTTCCTTCTGGGTTGTAGAGTGTGAGCATTTTCAATTTTACTAGGTAATATCAAATGGTTTAACAAGTGGCTGTACCTCTGCTATCCACGGTGGATCAGTGTTGGGTTGTTGCACTGATCCACTGCTACTTTGGGATTTTGTGTATACTTAACATATAATTGAATAACTTTAGAAGTCTAAAATGGTTTCAGTGAGCTCAACTTTTT
Organism: Hyperoodon ampullatus; assembly: GCF_949752795.1. NCBI lineage: Eukaryota > Metazoa > Chordata > Mammalia > Artiodactyla > Ziphiidae > Hyperoodon > Hyperoodon ampullatus. The sequence continues at coordinate 15,135,115 of NC_136918.1, forward strand.
TTCCAACCACTGCTTCAGGATGGAAGGTGAACTGTCAGTGCTCAGAATCCACTAACTGTTTCAACTTGTGCTCACTTGGCAGATTTGGTGCAAATGCCAAAGTTGTGCATTTCCTAGGACGAATCAAACCGTGGAATTATACTTACGATCCTCAAACAAAAAGTGTCAGAAGTGAGTCCCATGATCCCACTGTGACTCATCCAGAGTTTCTCAACCTGTGGTGGGACATCTTCACTACCAGCGTTTTACCTCTGCTTCAGCAGTTTGGCCTTGTCAAAGACACCCGCTCACACGTACACGTGGTAGGTTCTGTTTTTTTCCTTCAGGTAATTTGATGCTGTATTTTTTAAAACTTGGTATACTAGTAGAGATGGAATATTTAGTGGTATTTTGAACAAAGAGATAAAGTAAGACTTTGTGGAAAGAAAACAATGTCCATCTTAGAGTGGAGAAATATTACCAGCAAAGATTAGAGCAGAAGTAGATTTTGTGGCAAATTTCATTAGACCTGGGAGCAAAGGAAAGGTTTTTAGAGGTTTAGATGGATGGATAGATAGATAGATAGATCTATATAATATATATATATATATATATATATATATATATATATATATATATCCGTATGTTATAACTATAAAATTCTTAGCCCATTGTCCTAAGATTGTAAGATTATTCCCCAAAAAATAGTGGTTTACAAAAACAAAGAATGCCCCATTTCATGTTTTAGAAACTGCAAGTATTTAAATATACCTATTTTATTTTTGCCATCCGTGTAGAAGAATATATTCCAAGTGAAAATTACAATAACATGAACATACAGCAAATACTTTTCTAGGATTATTTTGATTTGCCATGTTTTACTCCTCTGGTTATATTGGATCTTGAAAAATAAATCTCTCTGTAAGAGGAAGATGACATTAACATTTACAGTAACAATTCTGACTTTAAAGGTCTTCCTCTGAGGTTTGTTCTTTTGGAAGAATTGGAAGAGAATGAGAAATTAAACTTTTATGTTACATATTAAGATATAAAGAATAAAACTGGGCTTCCCTGGTGGCACAGTGGTTGAGAGTCCGCCTGCCGATGCAGGGTACACGGGTTCGTGCCCCGGTCCGGGAAGATCCCACATGCCGCAGAGCGGCTGGGCCCGTGAGCCATGGCTGCTGAGCCTGCACATCCGGAGCCTGTGCTCCGCAACGGGAGGGGCCGCAATGGTGAGAGGCCCACGTACCACCAAAAAAAAAAAAAAAAAAAAGAATAAAACTGAATGGGTAAATTATAATCAAGTCTTAACAGATCAGTTAATTACCTTGCTATAATTATAAGAGACTATAAGGTTATAAGAGATCCTTCTCTTTGCTATGGTATAGATTTTAGCCATTTCACTTATGAGCACTTGTGCCAAAATATAAAAAGGAGAAAGGGAAAAATAACTAACACTTACATTCTTACACTAATTGCTTTATATGGACCAGGAAATAATACTTATACGGTACTTGGAACATTGCCAGGTACATATAGTAAGTGCTTAAGATATCTATTCTTATTTAACCCTTATTATAAGCACTCTGTCAAGTAAGTATTATTTTTGTGAATATCCCCTTTTTATATATTAAAATTATCTGAGGCTTAAAGAAGTTACATACCTTCCTTTAGTTATGTAACAGACGAGTCAGCAGCAGAACTGGGACTCACATCCCGGTGTGAGGGGCAGCTGTCCTTATGAAAGCACTGTGAGCAGAGCGCTCTGCAGGATGCTCCTGGCATCACTCTGGTGGCCTGTGGAAGGCAGAGGCAGGACTGGTCCCAGGGAAGGACTTCACGTTGCCTCGGCTATTATGATATAATCCCGTGGAACCTACCCAAATACCTTGGAATTCCAGGATATTTAAATACATATATACTTAGAGCAACAAAAACAGCTAATCAAACATTCTGTTCTACCATTTTCTCTGTTAAAAACAATACCTGTGTGTATTCATTTGCCTTCCTCTTTCTCTAAGCTTTCCAGTACTATCACACCTGAGAGCTTTCTGAAGGATAACTTTGATGTTCTTTTATGATACTGCTGAAGTTAATGGCCTACCTGTATGTAATGAGAATCGAATTTAATGCAGAGTAGGTTTGCTCCATTTCCTGCACATTTACCTTGTTCCTTCCACAACCCAAGGGCTGAGGGTTATGAATCAAGGGACGGTGAAGATGGGAAATGAAGACTTACTCAAAACTAAGCAAATTAACAGAAGCTGCAGGAATAGATACTACTTGGTAATAAGCTTGAACAGGAAGATAAATTTGGTGTATGGCTCAGACCGTTTAGCTTTCGCTTTTATAATGTGACAGCTGTGTATGTGGTGCGGCTCTCTGCTTAGGTTCTTTCTGAAGTGTAGCTTCTGAGGTATCATTTCGTTTAAGTTCTCAACCTTTCTGAGCCCACACAGATCAAGAACTTATCGTGAGACTTGTGTTCCCTTGTCCATCCATCTTACACTTTCTAATGAACTGTTGCAGCTTTCAGACTTGGTCTATACACTGGCTTTCTCTTGTGGCTTCTGTAGAAAGGTATGCAGAACTTAAACATTAACCCTACCCAATTAATTTGTTCTCCCTATGTTTTCACCGAGTCAAGAAGTCTTCATTTTGTTAGGAAAAATATCATGATCCTTGTATTTCTGTGTCTTGTTTTGTTTCATGTAATACTTTTCAGTTTTTGCTACCTTGCATGATAATTCATCCTGGTTCTTCTCACGTTCTTCAGTTTACTGCATTCTTTAAAATGGTCTTTCAGCTCTAAAGGAGTCTCTGATTATTCTCCCCTTTCTAGGAAAATGTGTCAGGAGCCGTATCACAGCTGTCCCTTGGGGAGATCCCGGCTACGGCAGAGCCTTTTGTATCCTCAGAAGAACGGAAGGAGCGGTGGGAACAGGGCCAGGCTGATTACATGGGAGCAGATTCCTTTGACAACATCAAGAAGAAGCTCGACACTTACCTCCAGTAGAAACACTGCCCTTTTCCGTGGACACATCCACTTCACAGGCACTTGTTTCCGATACTTAGTATCTAGAGCTGGGTTAAGAAAGGTCTGTTACAGTTGTTAGAGGCTTTCATTAAAACCCATCAGATGTGGGTGGGGGGTTTTGCAGGACAACTGGTGAGAACTGGGCAAAAGTTAAGTAGCAATTCTGTTATATGAACCACAGTTCTGCTTTTTAACCCTCAGCTTGTATTTCAGAAGTTCTCAATTATGCTGATTGCCAACATACGTGGTAAGGGAAACTCAAATCTTAAGCGGTTAAGATGGCTGTATCAACTCTTAAAATGTGCCAAGCCAGGCTCCAAATCAGTCTCCCTTCAGGTTGGGACACAGTACCTGTCTCTTGCTTGCTTGTTGTACCCTTCACTAGACCTGCATTTTAGAATCGCCCAGAGGCTGCCAGAGTGATTGTAATTCTGCTTTCAGGTAAAGACAACCTATAATAACACTGCTGAGTGATTCATAAGCATATCAACAAATGGTGTTAACCCATTTTATTTCCTAGTCTTAGTGTCTGAAGATGTTCACCAGTTTTCTATGTACAGTAAGGCGGCATGCTAAAATGCTTTCGTTCAGTTCTGTATATCTGAAAACAGCAGTGTGATGGTTACCTACAGTGGCACCTTGTATGGAAAATAAAGATTTATTGACATATCTTGGTTGTCTAATTCAATTAAGGGCACCCACTCCCCTTGAAGAAAAAGTATTAGGGAATTTTTCATAATTTGTAGAATTTGTGTTTTAAAAACCGGTGTAAAACTTGACACTGAAATACATGCTTTAAAAGTTGGTTTCTAGATATCAAGAGATATCTGCATCTAGTGTTCTCCAGTGATGGTGATGGATCTGATCTAATAGATGGAGGAAAGGGAGATCAAATTAATGTCACCCACATTTCTGTATGAAGTGGGTATTCAAATTTTAGAATATTGTAACCTTAAAATCATCATAGGTTCATCGTCAGTCTCTAAACATACGCAATAATCTTTCGGGACTGTTACAATCAGTACCAGACCCAATGTCTTCTAGCATTTTTATCCATGCCTTAGAATGATAGAAGTATAAAGCATATTTATTCAATGTACAGGTGATTCTAGGTTGCAAGGATGGCAAGCTAGTGAAGGGTATGATCTAAAATGTCGTTTTAAAACTGAAGTGAGTAATCAGAAGTCATTCTGTTGAAGAAAGCAAGAGAGACCATGACAAGAAACTTTAGAGGTTTAACTGGCCAGAAGCCGCAGTGGCTTTTAACCTTCAAGGTCACCTTCCTTTATTTCCACAATAGCCTATTGGTTACACAGGTCAGCCCTATTCAGTAAGGGTGTGGATGAATATACAGGGTATGGAAACCTGGAGGGCAAGAATGGATGGGGGGGCACCTTGGAGGCTGGCTACCAGAAGAGCTTAAGAAGAACCTGAGGACTTACCTAAAATTGTAAACTGTTAAATGGCAATTTCTGAAGATAAAATAAGCTATGATTATTTGGACTGTGGAAAATGAGTTGCTGTGATCTTCAAAGTACATGAAGCACTACCAGAGATTTAAGGGCCTCTGCGTGTCAGGTGCCATGGTACAAAGACCCCTCAAGATACTCCTAGTCGAAGAATCTCTGCATTGAGAGGTATGAGCTAAACTCTTCCAATGAGAATCCAATGCATAGAAAAATCTGGCTAAACTGAAATTAAATTCATTAGTGTAATTTGCAAGTCATACAAATAGAATCTTTATTTCTGGACAATCTCTTTGTGCCTAATTTTAAAGTTCATTTCAGCCTTCCGTTGCTTTCACAGTCTCAGTGGTCATAAAGATGTATCTGATTTCAAGGAAATACTTGAGCTTATTCCAGAAATTACATCTACCAAAGCATTAATTCAGTCATCTTAGTTTCACATCAAACACAATTTGAGTTGACATATATATTTAAGACAGACAACACAATAATTCATTGAACAAGCACTTAAGTACTGACCATATCACACATGTGATGGACATTAGAAATACAGGAGTGTACAAGACAGACATAGTTCCTTATATTCTAGTAGGAAACAGACTGAAAGAGAAATGAACGTATATAATTGCAAATTATGCTAAATAACATACACTGACAACAGGGAAAGTCCAGCTTTAGGGCACTCAGGAAAGACCTCCTACAAGATGATGATTAAGCCAGAAAGAGAGGCTCTGAGGTAGCCAAAAGGGAGTGAGGAGAAGGAAGAATATTCCCTTCAGAGGAAGTTGTGCAAGCAGGCGAGAACTTGGTGGAAATACAGGCTTATAAGACAGGATGGAGAGGTATGCAGTGGCTTCATAGGTGAAGGCATGGGCTTTGGATTTTACTTTACATTCAACAGCAATTGATTGCAGTTTTATTAATGTAATTTATATTTACCTCTTTATTAATGGGGACCTATAGAGACATGCAGAGGTAAGCAGAATAGTATCAAGGAGCCCCATCACTCAATTTCAACAATTGTTTCATCTGTCTCCCCACCAACTCTTCCCCTACTAGACTATTTGGAAGCAAATCCCAGATTAAAGATTTCATGTGAAATATTCCCATATATATCTTTAAAAACATAAGGACTTCAGAAAATTATCTCACCAAGAAACTATTAATTCCAAATGTCCTCCATTATTTTGTGTTTTATTTCCACTTTGATCTTATTAAGATCCAAGTAAGGCCCATACAGTGCAACTGGTTGATATATATCTGATTCCGTCATGTTTCCTAACCCTCCCTTCTTGTTGTTGCCTTGCCATTTATTTACTGAAGAAACCAGATTATTTGTCCTGTCTCCCACATTCTTCACTTTACTGATTGCAATTTGACATGTTTCCTTGTACTCTGTATTTCTTATAAACTGATTTAGAGGGCCAGTCAGATTAAGGTGTGATTTTTTTTGGGGGGGGCAATACTTTATATGTTGTTAGGTACTTCCAAACCTCCAGTTATCTTATGATCTTAACTGCCATTGATGATCATTGCCTAGATACAGTATCTCACTGGGGTTGCAAAATGGTGATGGTTACCCTGAGGTTGTTTCTATTAAAAGGGCAGGATAAATGCTTGATTCTCTCCCTTCACTCACTAGTTAGTATACAAAATAAGGAACTGGTTTAACAGTATCCTCCAAAGGTGGTTTTGAGGGGGTTTATTCTAGTATCATTATGAATTAATGAATTTTAATATAGTTTGTTCAATTCATTGCCAGTCCTTCTTAAAGAGTCTAATTGTCTTACCTTTGTGATTTACATTTTAAAAACATTGGTTCAGCAGCTGGTGGAAAATAGCTTAAATGAGAACAAGAGCTGATGGGGAGGCAAGTTAGTTTACTGTAGTGGTCTTGGAGCGAGACAGTGGTAATCCAACATACCTTCCACCAGGGTGAAGGCAGTAAAGCTGCTGATGGATTGGATATGAAGAGAGAGGAAAAAGGAGCAACTGAAACTAGAGGCTTGAGCAACTGCGTCTCCAACCTGGCTGCTCCTGAAAAACACTGGACACCTTGTAAGTACAGTTTCTTGGGCCTCATCACTATAGATTATGAATCAGTGGGCCTTGGTTGAGGTCACAGTATCTCTACTCCAAGTAACTATCAAGCAATGACTGTGACCCAAATGACACTTGAGAACCACTTGATACATTAAGAAAGTGTTTACACTGAATACAACAGGGAGTCAGGGTTTTTAGCAGAAGACGCCTGGAAAGGTGAGGTGGTGTTACACAGCCAGGGACTCAACTGCCGATCGATCAGTCAAGGCTTTCCAGAAGACAAACTCGGCTCCTTGAGTGATGTAGGAAACATTATCATAAGTAACATCTATAAATATAATTGTATAATGTCTACTGTTTAATGTCACTGAAACTTGGGGCATTAAGCTAAGTAAGACTTGGCTTCTCCTTAAATAAAATAGTCTGCCACAGTTTGCATTTTTTTCCTCTGCTTATTATTACAAATAGATTACTATTTTTACACTTGGGTATGTTATTTGATAACTTATTTGTCTGAGTTTCTGATGCTGAAATTCAATCTCCTTTAAGTGAAAATCTGTAAGAAAGCAAAAAGAGGAAAGACAATATTTATTAGGTATTTATAGCTTAATTTTCATGTCAGTCCTATAATGTTTATACAGTATTCTCATTTTGCAGATAATCAGAGAATAAGAAAGGTAAATAATCTGCAAAGGACTTTGATTCAGATTTGTGTATGCTCTAACTCTAAAACTATGCATTAAACAAATGAGTGATCAAAACAGACAATGAGATCAGAGAAATGGGCAGAGATCAGAGTAACCTCTGTATATAACCAGAAATATAAATGCCAGAAATCTAGGAAGTAACACAAATAATGGAAAAGCTTTCAGTTTGCTTGCTATGAGGATAAGGACAATGGCCTTGAAACAGAACGTGGGAAATACCTTTTACAAATGCTTTCCTAAATAGGCTGCCTGAAATTGTAATATAAAAATCGGTAAGAAAATTCAAGGATAGAATTGTCATGAATTTTGGCTTGGACACAGTTCAGCTTCACAACGTATAGACTTTGTATCTTAAAAGCCTATACAGGAAAAAAAAAACAAAAAAAACCTATACAGAATTATCCTGTTTTCACAGTTGTTTTATTGGCCCAGAAGAGGGAAAACTTGTTATATGACTATGCTGCGATACTGTGATGTTTTCAGGGTCAACATCCCTTTAGAGGTAAGGGCTCCAGACACCTATACTAAGCCACTCAACTCTTGTGATTTACTTATTCTGTGTTCACTTTTAAGTTTTTGAAGTTTCTTGATGTCCAGTCTATCAGCTACCACTACTTCCTACTGTCTGCCTAAAACAAAAATAGGGAAAGCAGCAAATGTTCAATAACAGGGCCTTTGAACACTAGTCGTTTTCTACTGAGTTAAGTATATTTACTGAAATCTGTTATTTTAGGTGGTCAGAAGCCTTTTTTGGCTTCTGGGCCCCTAGTTGAGATGAACAGAAACCTCGTCTTCAGATACCTAATATTGCCTTACTGTTGTGGCCAGGTAATATGCAATCTGAACAAGTAAGTGTATTTTGGAACTCTCCATCTGTATCACAAGAGATCACAAGACTCAAAGCCTTTTTTTCCTAAATTGAGGAAAGATATCAAAGCATCAGACTGGGGGGTGGGGAGGAGAATTAAACATATCATCTGGTGTTAACTTTTTTTTTTTTTTGCGGTACGCGGGCCTCTCACTGTTGTGGCCTCTCCCGTTGCGGAGCACAGGCTCCGGACGCACAGGCCCAGCGGCCACGGCTCACGGGCCCAGCCGCTCCACGGCATGTGGGATCTTCCCGGACCGGGGCACGAACCCGTGTTCCCTGCATCGGCAGGCGGACTCTCAACCACTGCGCCACCAGGGAAGCCCTGGTGTTAACTTTTTGTGACCCTATTTTTTATACAACATAAGAGGTAAAAGCTCTAAACTGAAAAGGCTTACGTAATTTATTTGAAATAGTATTTAGTAAAGGCTGTTAACTTTTGGAAGGGAAGAGTGACAAATTTACCATAGGAAAAAGCATATAATACGCATAAAAGAGGCTGAAAAGTCACTGAATTAGACTAACAGACAGATTCTTTTTCCTTCCCTGATCTTCCAAGGATACTCCTTAATTATGGTGAAGTATTAACTTTTCCATGCAAAGTTGCACAATTATACTGCAAAATCTGTTCCAGGGAGCCTAAAATACCAAGGGTCACTTTGTAGGATGTGTAAATAGGCAACATTAACTCAGATTACAAGAACATACATTTGTGGAGGTGATCAATATATCCTTATTTTTTAATCCCATGAATAATGGTGGATATAATAGCCTTTGACTATAAGTCAAATTTGCCTACACAAAGGGCAGATCCATGCCTTTGGAAATGAGCTCCAAGCTTGGTCAAGGTCTATGATTCACGCATAAAATCAATGTTTATCTTAATTCTTGCTTTCACCTGTACCTGCAAGAAACATATGAAGTGGCCTTCACTAGACCACTTCTCATGAAATATTTAACTTACCTTTATCACTATATCGATACCAGTGCCAAGAAAAACTTTTAAAAATCCTACAATGTACTATTAGGGAATAGCCCTTCCCTACCCTAACAAAAAGGGTAAATTAGTTTAAACATTCAGGAAACTGTATCCTAGTTAATTTTATCTGCCTTTCTAATCAACTAGAATGCTGAAAGATGGCAGGCTTACTGGAAACTTTCCTAAAACACTAGTCCTATCTCTGCTTTAGCAAATAGAGCACGTTTTAATATATAATCTCTCTGATGACTTTTAATATCACATCTATCACATCTTAAATACCCTCTTGGAAGAGTCTAGATGCACTATTTTTGCATTTTTCAAAAGTGCAAAGACATGCCCTAGAATTTGTTTTATTTACCAATCTAAGAAGTCATTTGGGTATTTGCTGTCCTTCTACATGAAGTCCCAGTGTAGCCTAGTTATTATAACTTGGTTCAGGTTAATGGTTAATGGAGGTTAATGGAGGTGTCCTGTTCCATGTACATTTGAATGACATACATTATTAAAACTGTACTATTTTCATGTAGAAATCAATTTTCATACTTAGAGGTAGAATTTAAAGGTCTAAATTTGTCAGAAAATTCTTGATCAAGAAGGTTGGGTAGGGAGCTGGAAAAGAGATTTTTTAAAATCCCATTTTAACCATTAAAAGATCTGACTGGGAATAAGATATCATCTGCCCTTTCAAAAGCAGTAAATTATTATGGCTTCATCTAGAAGACTGTTCTCCCTTATTATCACACAATAACTATGAATATATTAACATGGAAGAAAACATTACGTCTGCTTACAGGACTTCTAATCAACCGTTCCCCCTCTGAAGTAGACATTACTGCAGGGAAGCATCCCAACCATTATTCACAGCTATCAGAATTTTGGGGTCTTTTTATTCAGAAGTACCATAAAAATGAGGTCACAAATTCCAGAATGTAGAACTTGTAAGGAAGTTACTACATACTTACAGGTGAATTAAATGAAGGAAAGCTGTTGTATTTCACCTTTTGCAAATATTTTAAAGTTAATACAGTTGAAAACTTAAGGTTAAGCACTTGAATTCTTATTAATAAGCCAAACATATCATTTGTCCTCATGATTTTAATGAATCTTCCTTCCAAATACTAATGAACAGAACTTTGGCAAGCATATAAATAAAATGAATAAAAAACACACCAATGAATGCCAACAGAAAACATGCACTGCCTGAGTATTATTTTATTGGTACTCACTGGTTTTAAACATAAGATTATTTTCTTGATTATTTCCAATCCTGGAGCTGTAATTAGGGCAAAGTCTATAATCGAGAGTGTTATCTAGTATACCACTATACATAGCTATGATCACAACTCTTTTTCTGGCAGATGGAGAAATAAAAATAATCGAAACCAATGCTTAAGAAGGTCAAGACATTTAACATAAAATTTAAAAATATATACACTGATTTCTAAACATGAAGTCAACCAGTTAAGTTGAAATTTAGTAAAATTAAAAAGGGGTAGGAATATGAGTCAGTTATTCTCAGCTACTCATAGTACTTTTATGTACTCTCAGTAAAAAATAATTATATAATATAGACATCTTAACAGACGTGTGAGATTTATAAAGAAAGATTAAATGTTCTTTAAAGAAAAAGTACTCATTACAATTACGGCACTGAAGAAGCTAGTAATTTTTTCACTTTTATTAATTTTAAATTTAAAACAAAATCCAGTTTGAACCACAAGTGGGAATACAATATTTTCAAGATATTTCTAAAGCTATTACTCTACGTAGTAATGAAACAGAGTTAACAGCGTAAACATAATGTGAACTTTTCATTCCAGTAGTTTATGTATTTTCTTAGGATGAATTTGTTGTTTTTTATTTAACACCACTTAATGGAACTATACAAAACCAGAAAGGTATTTTTTAAATGACTTGCCAAATTTATCATTATGAATGTGTTTAAAAACACAAGTCTGTAAATGTTTGGGGTAAAGAAGCAAGCAAAGTCTTCACCTTTACAGTGAGTTTGCAAGGCTCTGCCTTTGTAAGCAAGAAGAGTAGGTTGTGTTTTTTGCTGCAAACTCTTTTTATACTTAATCTCACTGGAGTATTGGTATATAGAGAGCCCACATACCATATTTTATGAGATCCTGGTCAACCTGATTTTTGTGTAATGCTAGTCCTACAAGGTAAAGAACTTCCCTACTGCTCCTTGTGCTAGTGGACCAACCTCAAGTTATTATTCCACTCTCATCCCTGCAGAAAGGTCTGTTTGTCCTTTGCATCAGCCCTCTACCTCACCTGCTGCTGAAGAAAAAAGGGACTGGGAAGATTTTTGCTGTCTGATCCACTGTTCCTTTGGAGCAAAGGACAGGGCACAGAGAAGGAAGGATTTTGCTGCTGCTAAGGTATGTGCTAAATCTAAGATGTGTGCCCTAGAATACAACGCTGCCTCCAATCTCCTCTTATCTTTCAGTCAAGTCACTTCCAACACTGTAAGTAAAATATAAGGTTCTTAAATTTGTATCATCAAACATGAAGCTTCTCCTATTATAGTAATTAATTTCTGCTTTCTTTGGATTAAAAAAGAAGATTCCCTTAAGGAAAAAAATAACACTGCTACCTAACCTGACTGATAAATTTATAGTTTGTTTTAAATGTGACTAAAAGAGTCATCCAGGATTCTGTGGCAACTACCGTGAGTCTGATTATTAACAAACGTAGGAAAAAGATCTACAGATAGATGTAAGGGTGAATTACTGAAGTTCCAAAATCAAATTCTGATTCTAAACACAATAACAAAGAAAATTTTCCATTCAGGGATTCAGATGTCTTTAAAAGTTGAAACAATTTTGGAGGTCATCCAGCCCAACTTCCATCCAGATTATCATGCCTCACATATAGTAGTCTTCTGAATTATAAAAGTTTATAGTTATTTTTTTTAAACTACATAAATAAGAATTATCTATATATAGAAATATCTATTCAGCAATTCCATAATTTAAATATTCAAATCAAATTGGGCAGAACTGGTTCCTTCTCACCCCCCCAGACTGTATTTACACACTAATACATCAAGTTACATTTAAACAAAAAGAATGGTACCACCTGACTAAAATGGAGAAAACAGTGCTCTAACGCAATCCCCAATTTTTTTCATGAACATAAAATTGCAAGTCACTTATGTGAATTTTATCTCAGTGACACTGTAAAACAAACAAACAAAAAAACACATACATACACATACATGAACAAAGCCAAACAAAAAAAACAAGTAACTTGCTAATCTGGACTTTGGTCTCTCATTTAAGGTTCTGGAATGCAAATATGGTTTTGAAGGTCCAATAAAATCAATCTCTTGTATAGTCTGTGCACATATTAATCGTTTACATGGACTGTGAATCCACAGCATCACAAATGGGAGACTCTGGTGAATAACCAAATGTGTCCAACATAGAAAATAACTATTCGGTCAAAAGTATAAAAGGTTTGACCTTATTTGAAATATGAAAAAGCTGAGTACTTGGAAGATATATGAAAATACTCAGCATAGATAATATGAAAAGTTGAATAAAAGTAACTTTTTGTCTCAAAAAATTATTTTAGGCCACAGTATATAACAGAACTTATTGCTACCTGAAATATCATTAAAAATAGGTTCATATATAGAAGGAGATTATGTATTAGTAATACCTCTTCACTAATATAAAATGATATGCTCCTTTTAGAAGATATACTCTAGACCTCATTTCTAAAACTATTTTTCGCATTTCCAAAACTTCTGTATATATCTAATTAAACTGACCTTACCAAATCCCACAAATTATAAATCAATTAAAGTTCTGATTTCATTAATTTTAGCTTGTTTCATTTCACTAGCATCTGCTTTTTTAGTTCCAAAGGCTCCAGCTGCAAGTTCTCTCTTTGTGTTTTGTATTTTCAGCATATTTTCTTCAACAGAATCCTTCACAATGAACTTTAAAAAGAAAAACAAAGTTAAATTGGTTAAGTACTTTTTAGGTCACAATACTTGAATTCTTTAATTAAAAAAAAATTGAGACATGATGAAAATGATACTTTAAAAGAACCTGCTTTCTTACAGTATCACGTAGCTTTCAAAAAAGGTCAATAATAATCTATTAGAAACTGTTTCACTCCCCCTTTTTTCTCAATATATAGTGAGAATATTTAGAACATGATATGAGAGCTAGAGATGAGCACCATTTTCCCTTATCACTCAATATAGTCTTCCTGTATAAAGAATACAGCTGTAAGGACATAAGTTACATATTATAACTCCATCATCAAGATAAGAGCAACACACAAAAAAAGCAAACTTTCCAGGCAACTCTGAAGCTGGAATATTAGCAAAATAAATGTAACGTATTTAAAAAGCCAAATAAGATTTTCCCAGAAATGAAAGAACAAGCCTTCATCTGGTATAATTTATAACATCAAAAATTTAAGAGAAAAAAAAGTGATCATCTCAATAGATGATAAAGAAGCACTTGATAAAATTCAACGTTTATTCCTGATAAAAACCGTGACTTGAAAAAAAAATCCTCATTAACCCAGAAATAAATGTCCTCAACCTTATTTAAGGATATCTACTAGAAACTTACCAAGAATAACATATTAAATGTAAAACAATAAAAGTAGTCCCAACAAAGACAGGAACAAGTCAAGAATGATTACTGTGATTACTGCTATTCAACGCTGTACAAGAGGTCCCAGTTACTGTAATACAAGCTGTGTTATAAAATGTTACCAAAATACATAAAAGACCTAAAAAAACGGAGAGCGATACTATCTGAGTTTTACATGGGAACACTCCGTATTTATAAAGAAGACAGTTCTCCAATTAATCATAAATTCAATAAATCCCAAACAAGATTTCTTAAGTGGGATTTGGTAACCCAAATCCAAAGTTCAATTCAAGAGTAAATAATAATATTAATAACCAACACAATTTTCAAAAAGAAGGGTAATGAGAGCACTTTGCTCTACTAGATATCAAAGCATACGTTATAAAACCATAGTAATTACTAAAGAAATATTGTCCTGGGAATAGGAAAATAGATCAATGGAACAGAAGAGAGAGACCCATGAATTAGTTTATGATAAAGTGACATTTCAAATCAGTAGAAAAAAATGGACTTTTCCAAAAAAATGGTAATGGAGCAAATGATTCTTCATCTGAAAAAAATAAAGTTAGATCCATATCATGAATCATAAACAAAAGGTAAAATACTTCAAAAGAATCAGAAGTACAGGAGATTCTTTTTTTTCCCTCCGAATTTTCAGTACAGCAATTTTTATTGATATTTTTGTAAAACACTACTCCCAGTTTACATAATTTACAGGAGATTCATTCTTAAAGTTTGAAGATAAAGCCTTCTGTTCTAAGAAAGACCTCAAAATCCATAAGATACAAAGAAAAAGGCTGATATGTTTTAAATGATAAAAAATTTCTAAACTTTTTCATGACAAAAAGCACATAAAGTTCAAAGATAAGCAAGAGCCTGGAATAAAAAATTTCCAACATACATAAAACATTTAAAATCAGAATTTATAAATACGTACTTTATACTATAAAACTATATTTGTACTTTATGAAAACTGGGCAAAAGATACAAGCAAGCAATTCATAGAAAAAAATATTAACAAGAGATATGTCAAATATGCTAAAGGTCTTAGGTAAATGAGTATTAGAAGGTCACTTTTTGACCATCTCATAAGCATAAATTTACATCATTCTCATATATCATAAAGCCTATTTTGAAAACAACTTGATAGTTACCTAGTAAGATTCTAAATCCAGAATTCTGATTTTCTTAACCTATCCTGAAGAAATACTGTACTTGTACATATGCACAAAGATGCACATAATATAATGTTCATTATAGGAGTGTTTTTATTAGCAAAAATTGAACTGGTTAAATAGATGTAATTATGTTACCTGTCTACCATGATAGAATAATAATAAGTTTGATCTGTATGTTCTTACAGGGTAGTCTCCAACATATACTCTTCGGGGGAAAAAACACAGACTGCAAAATAATAAAGTATGATCCCATTTATCTTAAAATAAATTTTTGAAATTTACACATATACGTAAGTATGAATGTATGTAAACAAAAACTTTGACTAGCATGTTAAACTACTGATGGTAGCTTCCTTCTCAACAGCAGAATAAAGATGATCTTCATAGTTTGCTCTGCATAATTCTATTTCAATCGTTTACAATATATTTACGCATTATTTGTACAATTTTGAAAACCTTATCAACCTAATTTTAAAATAGATATCTTAAAAACTCACTTTCGTGATAATAACTTCTTGCTTCTGGCCAAGTCTATGGCATCTGTCAAAGCACTGATCTTCAGCAGCTGGATTCCAGGCCTAAGAAGAACATGAGTTGAATAATCACCACCCTGATCTGGGAGTGTTCTGCACAAGTCCTTTTGGTGCAGTATTATTCACTCACCTTTTACTGACTGAAATCTTTCTGAATGAATTCAGATAATGACATTACAAATGCTCTGGGGACAAAAATTTCCACACAGCCCCTGAGTACCTCCCCCAATCACTACTATGATAGGCAGGTATTCTCTCCCCTGTCATTTCACTACACCGCTTCTAGTCCCTAATACAGGGCCTGATACCTAGAAAGCACACAGTATAAATGATTGCTGATTAATCAAATAATATCTTTCTCATCCCCCCCCACCCATTTTACAATCAAACTATATCTGCTTAACAGAGGAAGTTTATACGCTCTCTTAAATTACTTAATTTACATGAGAAAAGATAGGTAATTGAATCCATTTATGAAAAAGTTTTCTCCCTTTCTGCTGGTGTTTGGTTCTTTTTCTTTCATTTTCCTCCTTTCATTATGTAAAAGCACAAAAAAAGATTTCAGGAGTAATGAGAAGTCCTAAAAATTATTTAAGACTCTGCCATACAATTTTCAGTATCTATTTTGAACTAAAAAAGTAACACTAGGGCTTCCCTGGTGGTGCAGTGGTTGAGAGCCCGCCTGCCGATGCAGGGGACGCGGGTTCGTGCCCCAGTCCGGGAAGATCCCACATGCCGCGGAGTGGCTGGGCCCGTGAGCCATGGCCGCTAAGCCTGCGAGTCTGGAGCCTGTGCTCCGCAACGCGAGAGGCCACAACAGTGAGAGGCCCGCGTACCGCAAAAAAAAAAAAAAAAAAAAAAAAAGCAACATTAGCTAACTAACATTGGCATTATCATGGGGACTGTCTTAAGGTGAAGAATAAAACAGTGAAGCACTGAAAAGGGAAGATAAGCAAAAAAGATATAGAGCTCTTCAGTCTAGAAAGATAGGAGTCAAGTGGTTTTGAAATAATATGAATTGTCAGGGTAGGGATCATTAAGTTTTAAACTAAACTATGGGATGACTCTTGAAGCTGAAAACAGGGTGTTTTGGAGAAAAGGAACATTTATACAGCAAAGTGCCAACTGAAAATAGAAGCAAAATCATAAATTAATATGTAGATGACAAGTTTATAGTACAACTTAGGCAGTTATTTTCTTCTTTTTAAAGTTCCCTTGAGGGACTTCCCTGGTGGCGCAGGGGTTAAGAATCTGCCTGCCAATGCAGGGGACACAGGTTTGATCCCTGGTCCAGGAAGATCCCACATGCCGCGGAGCAACTAAGCCCGTGCGCCACAACTACTGAGCCCGCGCTCTAGAGCCCGCGAGCCACGACTACTGAGCCCACATGCCTGGAGACTGTGCTCTGCAGCAGGAGGGGCCACTGCAGTGAGGGGCCCGCACACCGCAGTGAAGAGTGGCCCCCGCTCGCAGCAACTAGAGAAACCCCACGCACAGCAACGAAGAGCCAACGCAGCCAAAGAAAACTTTTTTAATAAAAATAAAAAGTAAACTTCCCTTGAGATCGAGAGAAAAGGAGATTTTACTCTTAATTTGCTATAATTTGATTTGGGGATTGTTTTTCGGTATAAAAGTTAGATTTAAAGGACTTATTTTAGCTTATGAGTTTCTAAAACTGATATTCTGTGAATATTTTGTATTTTACAATTGGACCCATTTTGAAACCACTATACTAAGAGCTCAGATAAAATGTTCCTCTCCGCTGTCTTTTGTCTAGGAACCTATTGGTGAGACGGCAGTATACATCAAGTATAACTAAATGTATAATAAAATTTACTTTATGATAATATAAAACTGATAGCTCCCATATGTAGTGGGAGCTATGTAGTCATATGTAGTGACGAAGGAAGCAATTAACTTAATCAAAAGCTCATAATGAAAAAAAGCTCATAATGAAACATCAAAATACATCAAATAAATCTTAACATATATATAATACTCAACAAAGAGGTAAAAGTCTTCATGAGCAACGTTTTTTTGTGGTTTTTTTTTTTTTTTTTTACTGAATCTTATTTTTCTAGGACCTGACTTTTGTTTTAAAGTTAGAAACAATATCTGAAAACTTGAAATGTTCAATGAAAAACAACCAACTTACTATGAAACTGTTAAAACATTCTGTAAGTTTTCTAAAAGTATAACTGTTAAAGAGTTTAGTCTCTGGTCAACTTTACAATACTAATTAAATTACTGTATTTTGTATTAACAACCTCTTCCTTATGAAGTACTAAGATTATAACCAAAAAATAATAATTTGGGAATGTGTTCCAAAAATCAGCTTCTAGAATTATCATCCGGTTAGCTAACATGTAACTTAACCTGCAGTTACAATGCATATTTTTTATAATAACCATAATACTAAAACTCTAGCAAAGATTTAAAACTTCATCCACAGAACGTAGGCAAGAAAATACGACAGACCACTGCCATCCCGATGGCATTAACATGCAACCCATGAATGCCTAAGTATGGCTCTGGCTGTAATATTACTGGAAAGGTTACCCTCAGGTGAGGCAAAAAAGCCTTGGTAACAGGTACATGCTTCAACTAGATAGCCTAACCAGAATAACTCAAAATTTGTATCTTAGTAAAATTTCTTTATGCTATGAATTTTCTGAGTTTCAGGCAGCAAGCTAAAACCACAAACCTTAGATCTGTGAATGCACAGAATCAGCACAGGGTTGCCTCTAGCCCAAACAGTACCCAATGCAAATTAGAAACTGAATTAGTTCAGAGTGCTTCCAGTCCAAAAAGCCCCTTTGTGCAATCAGAAAAAAAGTGCTCCTTTGTGGATGCAACTCTATGTCACACAGTTTGATATGTCAAGTTCAGAGTGAATTTTAACTCCCACTCTACCCCTAGACCTGTATTGCGCACAGTAATTACACTGTATTAGACACTAAAGTTTACCCAAAGCATTCCATTAATGGTACTTGTTTCTAAAACTGTGATGCTGGACATGTGCACCTAAAATCACCTATGGTCTATATAAAAATGCAGTTTCCTGAGTCTCATCCAAGAACTCCTAAATCTGAAGACAGAGGTCAAATTGCATTTCCTAATTCCTATGCACATTAAAGCTTGAGACTATTAGCACCATGATGGTGGCTACTTTGTCTATCTTGTTTATATCCAGACTCCCTGTGCCAGTAAGATTCCCTGACACAAAGTAAGATCTCATTATTCATGGACCGAATCAATGAAAACACTTCCCTAAAGCATTAGAGTTAATAGAAACTTATTCTGTATACAGAAGAGCAGTAGAAAAGCACAGCATAATACTTATAAACATGGACTCTGATCCTAATTTGTATATCACTAGCTGTGTGACAGGGCAAGCTATTTCATTTCTCTATGTTTCAGTTTCCTCACATGTAAAATGGGGATAGTAACAAGATCCATCTCATAGAGATGTTGTGAGAATTTCAGGTGATATATGTAAAGCACTTAAGAGAAAGCCCTTAAAACACTTTTACTAAGTTATTGTCTATTTCTAAAGTTTGCCTAAGAATTTTCACAATCAGTTACAACTATAAAGGTATTTACCAAACAGTTTTTTGTTTTTATTTTTTTAAAGAAGTAGTAACATACCAAAAGGTCTACAAAACTACTTACTGGATCCATTAAAAATACTCGAGAAGCTGCAGAAAGATTCAAACCAACTCCACCTGCTTTTAAGGATAGAAGCATTATAGTTGGAGATCCTGCTTCAGTGTTTTGAAAACACTGAATTGATTCAACTCTTTTCTTTTGGGCCATAGAACCATCCAAACGAGTAAACACAAATCCAGAGGCTCTAATGGAGGGGACAAAAGAGGCAAGAAACACTACACTATAAAAACATGTTAAGTAACTAATCTTTTCATTCAACCAATTCTTTCACTAATTTCTGCTGACAAATATTTACTAATCATCTACTAATATGTCAGGCCCTGAGGTCAACCTTTTTCCTATGAACTCAGGACTTAATCTTTAAAATTCTAAGTTCTCAGGAGTATTCTTTATTGTTACTGTTATTTTAGATAGATGAAATGAATAAAACTGGTAAAACATACATAATGATTTTTTGCTATCCAACTTAAAACATTTATATAAAATCCTTTTGCTCCAAATGAGAAACACTGTTGAACTTACCTGAGTGGTGTTTCTATTAAAGACAGAAATGTTGTAAACTGAGAAACAACTAAACTTTTTATGTTGGGGTTCTTCTTTCTTAAATCAATCAATGCATGCATTAGAGCGTTAATCTGAAAAAAATTAGGATACCCATTAGATTCCATTTTGAATTGGAAGAGAAAGGTCCTGCCATATTATCTCCCTAAAATACAAATGTAAAAGACCACCAATTTTTTTAAAAATTGAGACTAAAAAAATACTATCATAATCTGAACGCTTTCTCTCGCCTCTCAAATTCACCACCAGAAAGAAACAAAAAGCCAGTAACCACCAACAGAGCATAATACTCAAATGACAGAATTAAAAGCAGAATTACTATTTCTAAATATGGTATTTCTTTATATAAACATAAAACAAATATTCAAACATTTGCACATGTATATTTACCTTCGAACTGGATGTCCATTCCATATTAGGCTTTTTCTCAGTGTCACATGCCAATTCTTCTGGAGGACATTCTAATAAATTGTCTCCATGTATATCATTTCTGCATAAAGGGCATTTAGCATGTGGCTATATAAGAAAGAACAAAGTATGAGTGACACTTAACAAAGGAACAGAAATATAAATTTGCCTAAAAATTTTAAAAGGCATGGTAAATTCTATTTCCCTAATAGCCAGCATTTTATTAAACCTTTTATTAGATTCATCCATTTGAGATAAATGTGTACATGCTGAACTCCAGGCAGATATAATGTTCTAATGTAGTAAGGGGGATTGGTAAAGAAGAGAGCAAAAGTAGGTGATCCTGACTAGCAGCAAGAGCTTGAAACAATAAATATTATACTATTTTCAGACAAATAAACCATGAATAAGTTTCTTGAACCTAATTATAATATACCATAGAACTATTCTTTAGAAGAAAAAAGAATAATTTCCTTCTTAATAGCCTATAAGGCCAGTCCAGATCTGTTAAGTCCTATCGGGTTCATTCAAAGCAGTTATCTGTTGTGTCCATTTTGTACCAAGGCATACTAATAAGATTATACCTAAAATAACTACATACCAAATACCATTACAATAAAAAAGATTCTGAACCTAAAACAATGTTAGAAGTCAGTATAGTAGAGTTACCTTTAGAGAGGAGGGAGAGAGTAATGATTGGGAAGGAACACTGGAAGATCTGGGTAGTAGTTATATGGATTTGTTTACTTCATAATTCACTGAGCTATACAATCATGACACGTGCATTTTCCATTATATGTATAATATATCTCAATAAAAATGTTTTAAAAAATTATACCTCAGAAGGATTGCTTAAAGGATTATTCCACTTCACATGAATCTAGACCTACCTTGCTATAGTAGCCAACAGCCATGCATGGCAGTTAAGCTGTTGAAACGTGGTAAAGACAAATTGAGATGTGTTCTAAGTGCACAATACCACTGAATTTTGAACACTTAAGTTTTAAAAAATCATGTAAGGTATCTCATTAATTTTTTATATTTTAGATATACTGGATAAATAAAAATGCATTATAAGAATTAACTTCATCTGCTTTACTAGAAATTTTTAAATTACCTGTGTCTCACATTATCAATCTATTTCTTAGACAAAGATGATCTAAAGAGTTAGTAGAACTAAAATACTGACTGTGAAATATACCTCCAAAAAATGTCTTTTTATATGAAAAGGGCTTAATTATATGAAACATATCTATTAAAACACTGATAAAATTAACTATATATAAAAGGTGCACTAGTAAATCCAAGTGCAAAACTCTTTATAGTCTCTGTTGGACTTGGGTTTTCATTACACTCAACACTGCAACACCACTCCATCAAACACTCAATTTGTGAGGAGCCGGAGGAAGATGGCGGAAGAGTAAGACGCGGAGATCACCTTCCTCCCCACAGATACATCAGAAATTCATCTACACGTGGAACAACTCCAACAGAACACCTACTGAACGCTGACAGAAGACCTCAGACCCCCCAAAAGGCAAGAAACTCCCCACATACCTGGGTAGGTCAAAAGAAAAAAAGAATAAACAGAGACAATAGGATATGGACGGGACCTGCACCAGTGGGAGGGAGCCGTGAAGGAGGGAAGGTTTCTACACACTACAAGCCCCTTCGAGGGCGGAGACTGCAGGTGGCGGAGGGGGAAAGCTTCGGAGTAGCGGAGGAGAGCACAGCAACAGGGGTGTGGAGGGCAAAGCAGAGAGATTTTGGCACAGAGGATCGGTGCCCTCAGGCACACACCAGCCCGAGAGACTTGTCTGCTCGGCCGCAAGAGCGGGCGGGGCTGGGAGCTGAGGCTCGGGTATCGGCTTTCAGTCGGAGCGCAGGGAGAGGTCTGGGGCTGGCGGCAGGAAGAGACCCTGAAGGGGTTAGTGCTAGCCCGGAGGGAGTCCGGGGAAAGGGTCTGGAGCTACCGGAGAGGCAAGAGACTTTTTTCCCTTTTGTTGCCTGGGGCGCGAGGAGAGGGCATTCCCCTCCCTCCCCTCTGCCTGAGTGAGCCAGAGCCCCCGAATCAGCGGCTCCTTTAAACCCGTCCTGTCTGAGCGAAGAACGGACGCCCTCCGGCGACCTACGCGCAGAGGCGGGGCCAGGTCCAAGGCTGAGACCCGGGAGCTGTGAGAGCAGAGACAGGGAAATCTCTCTGTGCAGCCTCCGAGGCAGCGGATTAAAGCTCCACAGTCCATTTGATGTGCCCTGCGTCTGTGGAGTGCATGAATGGACAGCGAATCATCCCAAATTGAGGAAGTGGACCTTGAGGACAAGATTTAAGACTTTCCCCCCCTTTTTTTTTCCTCTTTTTACAACGAATTATCTCAAATTAAGGAGGTGGACTTAGCAAGATTTCAGACTTTTCGCCCTTTTCCTCTTTTTACAACGAATTATCCCAAATCGAGGAGGTGGACTTGGAGAGCAAGATTTTTGATTTTTCCCCCTGCTCTCTTTTTGTGAATGTGTATGTGTAATCTTCTGTGTAAGATTCTCTCTGTATAGCTTTGCTTCCACCATATGTCCCAGGGTTCTTTCGGTCCGTGTTTTTTTTCAATAATTACTTTTTAATTTTAATAACGCTACTATATTTCATACTTTATTCTATTTTACTTTACCTGCTCTTTCTTTTTTTCTCCCTTCCCTTCCTCCCTCCCTCCCTCCGCTCCTCCTTTCCTTCTTTCTTTTTCTTTCCTCCATCCCTCCCTCCCTCCCACCCTTCTTCTTTCCACTTTCTTTTTCTTTCCTTCCTCCCTCCCTCCCTCCCTCCTGTCTTTCTTTCTTTCTTTCCTTCCTCCCTCCCTCCCTCTCTTCTTCCATTCACTCTTCCTTTTGCTTTCATTCCTCCCTCCCTCCCTCCTTTCTTTCCTTTCTTTCCATCCTTCCTCCCTCCCTCCTTTCTTTCTTTCTTCCTTCCTTCCTTCCTTACTTCCCTTCTTCCTTTCTTTCAATCTCTCTTTCTTTCTTCTACTAATTATTTCTTTCTACTTTTTCTCACTGTTATTCTGAGCCGGGTGGATGAAAGGCTCTTGGTGCTGCAGCCAGGAGTTAGTGCTGTGCCTCTGAAGTGGGAGAGCCAACTTCAGGACACGGGTCCACAAGAGACCTCCCAGCTCCACATAATATCAAGCAGCGAAAATCTCCCAGGGATCTCCATCTCAACACCAGCACCCAGCTTCAGTCAATGACCAGCAAGCTACAGTGCTGGTCACCCTATGCCAAGCAACTAGCAAGGCAGGAACACAACCCCACCCATTAGCAGAGAGGATACCTAAAAACATAATAAGGCCACAGGCACCCCAAAACACACCACCAGACGTGGACCTCTCCACCAGAAAGACAAGATCGAGCTTCAACCACCAGAACACAGGCATTAGTCCCCCCCACCAGGAAGCCTACACAACCTACTGAAACAACCTTAGCCACGGGGGACAGACACCAAAAACAACGGGAACTACGAATCTGCAGCCTGCAAAAAGGAGACCCCAAACACAGTAACATAAGCAAAATGAGAAAGCAGAAAAACACACAGCAGGTGAAGGAGCAAGATAAAAACCTACCAGACCTAACAAATGAAGAGGTAATAGGCAGTCTACCTGAAAAAGAATTCAGAATAATGATAGTAAAGCTGATCCAAGATTCTATTTCCCAGATCCAAAATCTTGGAAATAGAATAGACAATATGCAAGAAACAGTTAACAAGGACCTAGAAGAACTAAAGATGAATCAAGCATCGATTAAAAACACAATAAATGAAATGAAAAATACTCTAGATGGGATCAATAGCAGAATAACTGAGGCAGAAGAACGGATAAGTGAGGTGGGAGATAAAATAGTGGAAATAACTGATGCAGAGAAAAATAAAGAAAAAAGAATGAAAAGAACAGAGGACAGTCTCAGAGACCTCTGGGACAACATTAAACGCACCAACATTCGAATTATAGGGGTTCCAGAAGAAGAAGAGAAAAAGAAAGGGACTGAGAAAATATTTGAAGAGATTATAGTTGAAAACTTCCCTAATATAGGAAAGGAAATAGTTAATCAAGTCCAGGAGGCACAGAGAGTCCCATACAGAATAAATCCAAGAAGAAATACGCCAAGACACATATTAATCAAACTGTCAAAAATTAAACACAAAGAAATCATATTAAAAGCAGCAAGGGAAAAACAACAAATAACACACAAGGGAATCCCCATCAGGTTAACAGCTGATCTCTCAGCAGAAACTCTACAAGCCAGAAGGGAGTGGCAGGACATAATTAAAGTGATGAAGGAGAGAAACCTGCAACCAAGATTACTCTACCCAGCAAGGATCTCATTCAGATTTGATGGAGAAATTAAAACCTTTACAGACAAGCAAAAGCTGAGAGAGTTCAGCACCACCAAACCAGCTTTACAACAAATGCTAAAGGAACTTCTCTAGGCAAGAAACACAACAGAAGGACTATACCTACAATAACGAACCCAAAGCCATTAAGGAGATGGGAATAGGAACATACATATCAATAATTACCTTAAATGTAAATGGACTAAATGCTCCCACCAAAAGACACAGAGTGGCTGAATGGATACAAAAACAAGACCCATATATATGCTGTCTACAAGAGACCCACTTCAGACCTAGAGACACATACAGATTGAAAGTAAGGGGATGGAAAAAGATATTCCATGCAAATGGAAATCAAAAGAAAGCTGGAGTAGCAATTCTTATATCAGACAAAATAGACTTTAAAATAAAGACTATTAGAAGAGACAAAGAAGGACACTACATAACGATAAAGGGATCGATCCAAGAAGAAGATATAACAATTGTAAATATTTATGCACCCAACATAGGAGCACCTCAATACATAAGGCAAATACTAACAGCCATAAAAGGGGAAATCGACAGTAACACACTCATAGTAGGGGACTTTAACACCCCACTTTCACCAATGGACAGATCATCCAAAATGAAAATAAATAAGGAAACACAAGCTTTAAATGATACATTAAACAAGATGGACTTAATTGATATTTATAGGACATTCCACCCAAAAACAACAGAATACACATTTTTCTCAAGTGCTCATGGAACATTCTCCAGGATAGATCATATCTTGGGTCACAAATCAAGCCTTGGTAAATTTAAGAAAATTGAAATTGTATCAAGTATCTTTTCCGACCACAATGCTATGAGACTAGACATCAATTACAGGAAAAGAGCTGTAAAAAATACAAACACATGGAGGCTAAACAATACACTACTCAATAATGAAGTGATCACTGAAGAAATCAAAGAGGAAATTAAGAAATACTTAGAAACAAATGACAATGGAGACACGACGACCCAAAACCTATGGGACGCAGCAAAAGCAGTTCTAAGGGGGAAGTTTATAGCAATACAATCCCACCTTAAGAAACAGGAAACATTTCGAGTAAACAACCTGACCCTGCACCTAAAGCAATTAGAGAAAGAAGAACAAAAAACCCCCAAAGTTAGCAGAAGGAAAGAAATCATAAAGATCAGATCAGAAATAAATGAAAAAGAAATGAAGGAAACGATAGCAAAGATCAACCAAACTAAAAGCTGGTTCTTTGAGAAGATAAACAAAATTGACAAACCATTAGCCAGACTCATCAAGAAAAGAAGGGAGAAGACTCAAATCAGTAGAATTAGAAATGAAAAAGGAGAAGTAACAACTGACACTGCAGAAATACAAAAGATCATGAGAGATTACTATAAGCAACTCTATGCCAATAAAATGGACAACCTGGAAGAAATGGACAAATTCTTAGAAATGCACAACCTACCAAGACTGACTCAGGAAGAAATAGAAAATATGAATAGACCAATCACAAGCACTGAAATTGAAACTGTGATTAAAAATCTTCCATCAAACAAAAGCCCAGGACCAGATGGCTTCACAGGCGAATTCTATCAAACATTTAGAGAAGAGCTAACACCCATCCTTCTCAAACTCTTCCAAACAATATCAGAGGAAGGAACACTCCCAAACTCATTCTACGAGGCCACCATCACCTTGATACCAAAACCAGGCAAGGATGTCACAAAGAAAGAAAACTACAGGCCAATATCACTGATGAACATAGATGCAAAAATCCTCAACAAAATACTAGCAAACAGAATCCAACAGCACATTAAAAGGATCATACACCATGATCAAGTGGGGTTTATTCCAGGAATGCAAGGATTCTTCAATATACGCAAATCAATCAATGTGATACACCATATTAACAAGTTGAAGGAGAAAAACCATATGATCATCTCAATAGATGCAGAGAAAGCTTTCGACAAAATTCAACACCCATTTATGATAAAAACCCTGCAGAAAGTAGGCATAGAGGGAACTTTCCTCAACATAATAAAGGCCATATATGACAAACCCACAGCCAACATTGTCCTCAACGGTGAAAAACTGAAACCATTTCCACTAAGATCAGGAACAAGACAAGGCTGCCCACTCTCACCACTCTTATTCAACATAGTTTTGGAAGTTTTAGCCACAGCAATCAGAGAAGAAAAGGAAATAAAAGGAATCCAAATTGGAAAAGAAGAAGTAAAGCTGTCACTGTTTGCAGATGACATGATACTATACATAGAGAATCCTAAAGATGCTACCGAAAAACTACTAGAGCTAATCAATGAATTTGGTAAAGTAGCAGGATACAAAATTAATGCACAGAAATCTCTGGCATTCCTGTACACTAATGATGAAAAATCTGAAAATGAAATCAAGAAAACACTCCCATTTACCATTGCAACAAAAAGAATAAAATGTCTAGGAATAAACCTACCTAAGGAGACAAAAGACCTGTATGCAGAAAATTATAAGACACTGATGAAAGAAATTAAAGATGATATAAATAGATGGAGAGATATACCATGCTCCTGGATTGGAAGAATCAATATTGTGAAAATGACTCTACTACCCAAAGCAATCTACAGATTCAATGCAATCCCTATCAAACTACCACTGGCATTTTTCACAGAAGTAGAACAAAAAATTTCACAATTTGTTTGGAAAAACAAAAGACCCCGAATAGCCAAAGCAATCTTGAGAACGAAAAACGGAGCTGGAGGAATCAGGCTGCCTGACTTCAGACTATACTACAAAGCTACAGTAATTAAGACAGTGTGGTACTGGCATAAAAACAGAAAGATAGATCAGTGGATCAGGATAGAAAGCCCAGAGATAAACCCACGCACATATGGCCAACTTATCTTTGATAAAGGAGGCAGGAATGTACAGTGGAGAAAGGACAGCCTCTTCAATAAGTGGTGCTGGGAAAACTGGACAGGGACATGTAAAAGTATGAGATTAGATCATTCCCTAACACCATACACAAAAATAAGCTCAAAATGGATTAAAGACCTAAATGTAAGGCCAGAAACTATCAAACTCTTAGAGGAAAACATAGGTAGAACACTCTATGACATAAATCACAGCAAGATCCTTTTGGACCCACCTCCTAGAGAAATGGAACTAAAAACAAAGATAAACAAATGGGACCTAATGAAACTTCAAAGCTTTTGCACAGCAAAGGAAACCATAAACAAGACCAAAAGACAACCCTCAGAATGGGAGAAAATATTTGCAAATGAAGCAACTGACAAAGGATTAATCTCCAAAATTTATAAACAGCTCATGCAGCTCAATAGCAAAAAAACAAACAACCCAATCCAAAAATGGGCAGAAGACTTAAATAGGCATTTCTCCAAAGAAGATATACAGACTGCCAACAAACACATGAAAGAATGCTCAACATCATTAATCATTAGAGAAATGCAAATCAAAACTACAATGAGATATCATCTCACACCAGTCAGAATGGCCATCATCAAGAAATCTAGAAACAATAAATGCTGGAGAGGGTGTGGAGAAAAGGGAACACTCTTGCACTGCTGGTGGGAATGTGAATTGGTACAGCCACTATGGAGAACAGTATGGAGGTTCCTTAAAAAACTAAAAATAGAACTACCATATGACCCAGCAATCCCACTACTAGGCATATACCCTGAGAAAACCATAATTCAAAAAGAGACATGTACCAAAATGTTCATTGCAGCTCTATTCACAATAGCCCGGAGGTGGAAACAACCTAAGTGTCCATCATCGGATGAATGGATAAAGAAGATGTGGCACATATATACAATGGAATATTACTCAGCCATAAAAAGGAACGAAACTGAGCTATTTGTAATGAGGTGGATAGACCTAGAGTCTGTCATACAGAGTGAAGTAAGTCAGAAAGAGAAAGACAAATACCGTATGCTAACACATATATATGGAATTAAAAAAAAAAAAAAAATGTCATGAAGAACCTAGGGGTAAAACGGGAATAAAGACACAGACCTACTTGAGAATGGACTTGAGGATATGGGGAAGGGGAAGGGTAAGCTGTGACAAAGGGAAAGAGAGGCATGGACATATATACAGTACCAAACGTAAGGTAGATAGATAGTGGGAAGCAGCCGCAGAGCACAGGGAGATCAGCTCGGTGCTTTGTGACCGCCTGGAGGGGTGGGATGGGGAGGGTGGGAGGGAGGGAGATGCATGAGGGAGGGGATGTGGGAACAGATGTATATGTATGACTGATTCACTTTGTTATAAAGCAGAAACTAATAAAAAAAAAAAAAAAAACAAACACTCAGTTTGTATTCAGCATAAAACTAACCTGCTCATTCTGAATGACTTGGCAAATGCAGGGTTTACAAAAGACGTGTGCACAATGTGTTATGACAGGAACCGTTAAAGAATCCAAGCAAATGGCACATTCTTCATCAGAACCTGAGCTCAGAATTAATTTCATCTTCCTTATTAACTTCTTTCGTAGTTCTTCAGGTGTATCATTTCCTAGAGAAAAGGCTGAAAAATTAATTTCAGAGCAAGACTTGTAATATGACTAGACAATCTTAATCTTCCTTATATAGGGAAAAGTTTTGCTTGGGTAGTCTTAAGTCTTTTTATTTATTTACTTATTTATTTACCACAGGCAAAAAGCATGATTTAAATTTGAAATTTTAAGAAAAATTCAGAAGTTCCACATAACATACCTTACACAGAAACATCACTGTAACACCATCTGTGGGTACTACCGTAGAATAAAAGGCCGATCCAATCTGAACCTTTCTTCTAAGACTATCACTGGAAATCCTTGAAAACCTCATTAATATTCCATTTCATTGTTGAGAGGTTCTTGAGTATATTTCTAGTTGAGTCCTATTCTAAAATCAATGTCCATTTGACAAATAAACTAAATTTAGGCCATATGAAAAATTTCTCATTCTGATTTAAATATCTCTAATAAATATGATGTGTAAACCAATCACATTTACCTACCTGAGGGACCACTGGAAGACACTGCGTTTGTAAGAAGGTGAGTATGACAACAAATCTGCCGCAATCTAAGCAAAAGACCCAGGACATCTGCATAGTGTGCAAGGACAGTCCCTTCATTAAAATACCTAGAGGTAAAAACGTTAAATATTATGAAGGCCCCTAAACAATAATATTTCCTATTCTAAAACAGTGCAACAAAAATGGCATTGTTTTCTTCTTCCCTGGAAATCACTTCAAAACATGAATGGAAAACAGAAAAGTAAACTCTATCTTTAATGAAACCAGGAGAGATTTGTAACAATAAAGCAAAGTATATGAGAAATGGCTGCCAACTGCAGTAGAAGTCAAAAAGGAAGATACTGAGAGATATGACTGCAGATCTCAAGCAGACCTGCCAGAGCACAGTTCTTCAAAATAGCATGCCCTGAGGAGAAAATCACCATCTCTTATGTGCATGGCTCATGAACGTCCCTGGACAAGTTTATACCAAGACGGAGGGAAGGCAAGCTGAATAAGGAAACACATGGCCCTACTGTGTTTTCAGAAAAGACTATAACTACAGCATTCCATATTGTAAGGAACCCTAAAGCTTCTGATCTCTGTTTTATGAGCACAAGTAAAATCTGAAAGAACTCACATGTAACCCTGAGTCATAATGAAATAAGGATATATTTCCTGCCAGTCGAGGATACAGCTATGACTCCTGTCCCTTCACATGAATCTCTTGCAAATAGCTAGTCCAGAAAGAACTCAAGACATTCATATATGAGTAACAATCAGCAAAAAGCAAGGGAGAGAACAAATGGCAGTGAAAGAAAACTCACCAGAAAAATGTTGCCATAGAGCAAATAAAAATTACGACCAAGAATGCTGTCATGATTTAACACCACTCAATAAAACAGTTCCTCCTAAAAAAACACCAATAGCTTAAAGTAGAGACAAAACTTGAAAAGGTATGGCAAAACAAAATAGAGATCAAAGATGAGCTGGTACAGCTAAAAAGTATGAAAGGGAAAAGTAAACTATCAGAGGAAGCCACAGGGAAGCCAGCATAAGAGACTAGCCACTGATAAAAACATAAGAATGTGGGAAACAGGATTGAGAAAAGCAAAATTAAACAGAAAGATGTAAATGATTAGAATAAAATGATACCTATGGAAAAAAAAGAATATCCAGCATACACAGAGATAAATAAAATAATGGAACAGAAAACAGTATTTAAGAAAACTTTCCCAAAAGGGGGTGCAGGGGAAGACTGGAATCTACAGATTTAAATGGTACCACATGTTCCATAAAAATATCAACAGAGATCCTGGTGAAATTGCTGGACTTTAAAGAAAAGAATAAGATAAAAATCAAGGTTTTCCATGGAACTATTCAATATAAAATACAGTAGAACAAAGACAATACAGGTTCTGAAGAAACAATGGGTGATCCAAAAATTATATACCAAGGCAATCTGGTATTTAAGTATTAAGGCAATAGGAGAAATATAGCCTAATGGTTAAGAGGACAGACTCTAGAGCTAGACTGTCTGAATTCAAAATCTGGCTCTGTCAATTTAACTGTGAAAACTTGGGCAGGTTTCTCAACCTGTGTCTTGAGCTTCCTCAGCTGTAACAGTGGTATAATACATACCTCGCAGGACTGTTGTATTAAAAAAGTTAGTACATGCAAAGCATTTAGAATAGTGCTGGACTATGGTAAATGATATATATCTGCTGATATTATTAGTAAGAGTAGTATTATGGCAACAAATGCTTCTCAGTATTCAAGAATGCAAGGAATAGGCAATATAAAGATTGAACTTGGGCCTCCCTGGTGGCGCAGTGGTTGAGAGTCCGCCTGCTGATGCAGGGGATACGGGTTCGTGCCCCGGTCTGGGAGGATCCCATATGCCGCGGAGCGGCTGGGCCCGTGAGCCATGGCCGCTGAGCCTGCGCATCCAGAGCCTGTGCTCCGCAACGGGAGAGGCCACAACAGTGAGAGGCCCGCGTACCGCAAAAAAAAAAAAAAAAAAAAAAAAGATTGAACTTACAAATTCTAGAACCAAACTACCTGAATTTAAACACCACCTCTGTCATTCATTAGCTGTGTGACACAGTGTAAGTCACCTAACTGCTCTGTGCCTCAGATCCTTCATCTGTAAAATGTAGGTAATCCCTGTACTGACTTAATAGGACTGTTGTGAATTAATACACATAAAGCTCTTAGATGAATGCATAACACGTAGTAAGCGCTCAATAAATGTTAGTAAATGTAATACCTATTAAGATATTTTAAAATAACATTTCTTCTTTGAGAACACAGTTTCAATAAAGTTACTCTTTTTCAACCTTTTCAAACAGAATAACATTTACCAATAGTCTAATTATTCCCTGGCACCGCTTCTTACACTGAAAATGAATATTTCAGTTTAAGAAATTTCTTTTGAGTGCCAGATACCGAAGTAGAAGTTTCCTCCTACCTCACCAGCTACTCCTGTCTTGTTAGAACTCTTCTCTAACTTCACTCACTCTCTTGGTGATCTTACCCAGTCTCCCGGCTAAAATGGCCATTTACACACAGGTGACTTTCAAATTTGTATCAAACCAAGAGCATTCCCATGAACTCTGATCTCATATCCAACTGACTATGTGACATCCCCACTTGGAAATCACACAGGCATCACACAATCAATGTGTCCAAAGCTGAGTTTCTCGTCTTCCCTGAAAAAACTCTGCCCCTCCCTAGAGACCTATTCTGCAAATGGCAGTTCCATCCTTCCAGCCACTCCTGTGAAAAACCTTGCAGTTATCTTTCACTCCTCTCTCCCACACCCCATACTCTATCAATCAGCGAGTTCTGTTGGCTCTACCTTCAAAATACAACAGAATCCGGGCATTTCTCACCCCCTTCATCACTACTACTGTAGTAAAAACAAAAAAAAACACCATCATCCCTTACTTTGATTTTTGCCACTGTTCTCCCTACTTATGCCTTGACTCTACAATGTAAGTCTTAACACAGCAGCCAGTTATCCTTTAAAGTCATTCGTGGTTCAAAACCCTTCCTTCAAAGGTTCCCAAATCTCATAAACAGTAAAAGCCAAAGTTCTTCAAATATGCCACAATGCCTTACATAACTGTCATCCACCCCCACTCCAACAGCTCTCTGACGTCATCACTGTTTTCCGCCTTGCTCATATTATCCAGCCACACTTGCCTCTCTGTTGCTCAAGCTCCCCAGGTATGCTCCCAACTCAGGGCCTTTACACTTGCTGTTCCCCTCTGCCAGAAATGCCCCCCAACCCCAATCTCCTTTCAATCTTTTCCCACGTATCACCTTCTCAGTGAAATCATCTTCCCCGAATACCCTATCAAAACAGCTACAGTGCTCCCTTACCTCCTTTCTCTGCTTTACTTTTTTTCCATAAAACTTAATTTTTTAATCATCTGTTACCTCCCACTGAAATATAAACTCCTTGAGGGTAGAGACTTTTGTCTGCTTTACTCTGCTGTATCCCAATGTGTACAACAGTGCCTGGCACACAGGCACTTAATAAATTTTGGTTGAAAGAATGAATATGAAGGAAACTTGAATCACCACTGCAAGATTTTGAACTCTGAAATCGCTTGCTTAGAACAATCTTTCTCAATATTCCTAATTCCTATTAAACCTGCTTTGTACCTCACTGAAGTTCTTATGTTTTGAAGATTCCCCTATATTCTCAACCCTGTCCTGCCTTCACTTGTCTCCTACTCATTCTGGTTCCTTCATGCATTCACATCAAACGTGCTCTTGCTTAGACTAGAATCTCTCACCTACCAATCCCCAACACCTTTAATCTACACTTCATCAGCTCCGAGTTCCAGATTTCCATGTGTGGTTGGAAAGTCGTACTGATTTAACTTTTACATAGATCCAATACCATGTGGAGCCTGTCTACCACTCTAAAAACCTTACTTTTTGCAATGGCTGCAAATCCAGTCTACCTTCCTCAACTTCCCACTGCCTTACTCTGTAGATATCTTGTCTTATAGTTCACTGATTGTACTCTTGATATTATTTACCTCCATAGTAGGCTTTATTTTTCTCCATCAATTTTTTTATTCTCTTTTCTATCTGTAGTCTCTTCCATGTTCTCTTCCTCTCAAAGCAATTACACAAACAAAACCATCAAAAAATTGGTCCAGCAGCCAACTGTCAATCCTATCTACCAGTCTTCTTCCTTTTAAAGACCAACTTCGTGAAAAATGGTCTACCCCTACAGCTGGCTACTTCTTTGCAATCCCTTTGCTCCTACAATTTGGCTACATATCTCATCATTCTAGTGAAACCATTCTGGGAGTTTATACTGGTAACTTCTGAATCACCAAATTATTGTAAATAGCCTTTACTAAGTCTCTGCACTATGTGACACTACTGACCATATATTCTTTCTTGATTACAGTCTTTACTGGAATTCTGTAACAGTTTCTCTACTTTCTTCATACATCTCCCCTTGACAGAAGCTCTTCCAGTGGCTCCTTTTTATTTTCCTATGTCTTTAATGTGGAACGTTCCCCCAAGTTTTAGTCCTTAATAGGTTTATTTTCTCTAGATATACTTCTCTCAATGTTTTTAATCTTCTCCCATGACATAGAACCAGGAATAGAAGCAAGCAAGGTCTTCTGACTAGCAATCCAAGACTTGCCATTTCACGTAAACTTTTTTCCTAACTTAAGGAATTACTTACCTGGTAAATTATAATATTATTTCACTCACTTCAACTATTAATTTGTTAAAAAGTAAATAGTTAAAAAAAACAAATTATACTTCAGTGCACTTAATAAGACTTTATTGCTAACATACCTAAAAAATGCTATTCAATTAAAGTTAACAAAGAAAATAAAAACTAATTTCTAAAATGACTTTCTTTCCCCATACCTTCCAATAGTAGCTCTGCCTTCATTCTTCACAGACTGGTAAATCTTCCTCTCTTCATCTGAAAGTGTAATGTGCTGAATAAATACTTTACGTTCTGGTAACTCCAAAACAGGTTTTCCTCTAATTTTGCTTGTCTTTGTTCTTCTAAGTGTAATATTTTTAATTAGGGACTGTAAACGCCTAATCAAAATAAAAGAAATAATCACATAACTTTTTATTTCTTCGTAAGTTAATTTAATGAGAACGGAAAAGAATATCTTAATCTATTACCGTACTAAAACCTTAGTAAAGATTTTTTTTAAAAAAACGCTTATTTGGAGTTTTATCCAATCTTATAATGACAGACATATTCTACAAAGAGAAAATTATAGTAACAAAATACATTTAAATTTGCCCTCAATTCAGTACCTGTCACAGTTTAATCTTTTATCCTGTCCTTATTTTTCTTAAGCTCTCTCCCCGTTTTTCTAATCACTAACCCTCTTTTTCCTTCTCAATTCTGTCAACTACACCACCCAAAGTTTGACACTCAAATTCTTAAAAAGTAGCTATTAAGCGCGAGGCATTATACTAATATTTATGTATTTATGTATCATAAATACATAAATGAGTAAGATCTTATCTTCAAAAAATTTCTCCAGTAATATGAAAATCAAGGTACATAAATAATTTTTATAAAGTAATGAATGCCAAAAATAAAAATTAAAACATGATGTGACAATTCAGAAGAGGGATAAATGCCTTCTAGATTCTACAACCTTTACAATCTCTTTTCTCAATATCAGAAAAAAAAAAGGAAGCAACTCTTTAAAAAAAGATTTTTTCCTAACACTGAAATATAAATACAATTTCTTAAATCAGAATTTAAATAGTTGGTTCTGAGGAATCAAGTAGACAGTACTGCAAACTAGGTTAGTGGCTCTTGAATCTTTTTCACTGTAACCCACAGGAAGAAACATATTTTACTCCATCCATCAAACATACAGAAACACATATACATATAACAGAAACAAACATTTCACAAAACAATACTGTGTGTGATGCACTCTGCTATTTTCCTAAATTTTCTACTCTATTTCATTTTCTTTAATGAACAGCTATAATGCTAGCTGCCATCTTTATGATTTCACAAAAGGCTAATGAATCCTAAACGCTCTGTCTAAAAACCACTGCTCCAGGCAAAAAATTTGAACATTAGCCTAGTACCTTGCAAAATGGCTATCAGCAAGTTGATATTTATGAGAAGTTGAGTTTTTAATCTGTCTCCGCCAGAAACAACTTTCTGTCTTGTAAAACTCTTGTTAATGCCACTGTATTACCACATCATTCAGCTATCACTATATAAAGCTATACAACGGGGGTCCCCAACCCCCAGGCCATGGACCGGTACCTGTCCGTGGCCTGTTAGGAAACAGGCTGCACAGCAGGAGGTGGGCAGCAGATGAGCAAGCAAAGCTTTATCTGTATTTACAGCCTCTCCCCATCGCTCGCGTTACCACCTGAGCTCCGCCTCCTGTCAGATCAGCTGCGCATTAGATTCTCATAGGAGCACGAACCCTACTGTGAACTGCACCTGCGAGGGGTTGCGTGCTCCTTATGAGAATCTAATGCCTGATGATCTGAGGTGGAGCTGAGGCAGTGATGCTAGCGCTAGGGAGTGGCTGCAAATACAGATTATCATTAGCAGAGAGGTTTGACTGCACAGAGACCATAATAAATCAGTTGCTTACAGACTCATAACAAAACCCTGTCAGTGAGTAGCAAGTGAAAACAAGCTCAGGGCTCCCACTGATTCTGCATTATGGTGAGTTGAATAATTACTTCATTATATATTACAATGTAATGATAATAGAAATAAAGTGCACAATAAACGTAATGTGCTTGAATCATCCCGAAACCATCCCCCACCCCGCCCCCGTCAGTGGAAAAACTGTCTTCCACGAAACTGGTCCCTGGTGACAGAAAGATTGGGGACCACTGCTATACAAGATAAGTTATGAAAATTTAGTGCATATTGGATTCTCTGAGCATATAATGTTTTTCCTGTCACTACTTAATTTATTAATGGTGGTTTTGAGGGTAAGAGCAACACACAAAGACCATATAGCTCTGCCTTCACAGTTCTGACTAAAATCAGGGGAAAGGAGAGTTAACCTTTTAGTGGTAGGTAGAGATATTTATCCCCCCAAACAAGAATCATCAGATTTTTGACAGTCAAAGACATTGAGCTGTAAACACTTTTTGGAGAGGAAAGCCAACAGTCAGGTTAAAATAGTAATGAAAGTGGCAACTGCTTCAAGCTGCGAAAAATTATTTGTAGCTAATATTAATCAGTTGTCCTGAAATTACTGACCTAAGTCCACCTTCATCTCCCATTGTGACAGGACGCTGTATTGTTCTATGCCACCATTCTCTATCAAGAAATGGTTTAAGTTTTAAGAAGGAAAGAAGAGACCACAAGTCCTTTAAAGAATTCTGAATTGGAGTGCCTAAAAAGAACAGAAAACTGTTATAACTCTATATCCAGAGTACACAATCAAAATATCCACCGGCCCAATCAACGGAGACAACACTTGAAAATGGGCACTTTGTTCTAAGCGCACCCACTAACTATTAAGCTGTGACTATAATCCTTTGTTAAACATATACACAATCTCAAAATACAGTCTGGCTCTGATTTTTAGCTCTCACTTGCCATACTAACAAAAAGACCACAGACCCCGTAAACTCAACTTTCTCCCTATCAAGAACATTTGCTTATTTGATTTTTAAATCAGCAGCACTAGCAAGAAGAAAAAAACTAATTTGAGTTTATATTCTCGTCCCCATCTTCCAGTACAGGTTCATGAGTAGCAAACAAGCTCCATGATGGGAAGTAGAGAAATCAAGATTCTAATTGGAGGATTAAAGTGTCTAGAGTTCCAAAGTTCAAAAATAAGTATAGTGACTGTTCCATAAATGAACTATAATTCAAATGTTGCTATATCATGGGCAGCTATAAAAAAAAGTCAAAATGTTTTATTAAATGATTTCTATAATTGATTTTTGGGAGAGACTTTATATCCACTTGAAGTTTACAAAGTTACCTCATAACTTACTTAACCATACATATTTGGGAATTCATTTTTCTTAAAGTACATGCTATCATTACCTGTCAATACCCATCTTCTTTCTGCTTCTAAATCAAGTACAGCTTTTGTCTGCTGAGCATTTGGATTTCGTATGGCATGTCCTTCATCCAGGATCACTCTTAGCCACCTTATGCTATGTAGCGGACTATCAGCTTTAGTCTGAAATAAATGTTTCATATGAATTAAAAACACAGGAAAGTAAAATAATACTTTATGTAATTTGATAAGTAATATGAGTTGTTATTCTTTAATATCATCACTTACTATGTGGTAGGTACTGCTTTAAGCACTACATATATTAAATTATTAAATGTTCACAAACTTACGAAGTACTATTACTCGTGTTTTACAGATGAGAAAATTGAAGCACCAAGGTGTGACGTATGTTGCTCAAAGTACCACAGCTATGAAGTGCAGAGCTAGCATTCAAACCCAGGTAATCTAGCTCTCTGATGAGACCTTGGTTCAAAACACTGAGCTATTCTTATTCTGCCTCAGATTCAAACATATGATGATATAAAGATTGTCAGTAAAAATAATTATTTGAATATAACATAATTACTTTTATGTAAAAGTTAATGTTCTTACCTAAAGACTAAAATTTTTATAGTAAAGTATTTTGGAAAACATTTTAACAACCGGAATTATAGGCAAACAACAATTAGAATTCTAAATGAACTGGGAAACAAATTTCACATACAAAAAAGCTTATTTTTAAATTGAGATAAACAATTATCAAATCACTATGACAGAAAACAATATTCCAGAATATCAGAAAAAGTAAGAATTCATTTGCAAATTGCTATATACACTTAATTACAATTCAGATTTTAAAATTTAAATGTTCTAAATATAAAATATTCCTAAATTATTATCTAAAGGAAGTTGAACTTTTTTTTTTTTTTTTGCAAAATATTAAAAAACAATTTCCTCTTGGGGGGACTAGCGAGGCAGAGCTGCAGCATCACCCTCCAAGAGGCGACCCCCAGTGCCAGCCCCCCACACCAGTACAGGAAGGCCAGGCAGCCCCACACCCCAGCAGATGGGGTCCCTGGGCTCAGCTGTTGGGCTGTGAGGACAGCCTGATGCTCAGGTCTCCCCATCTGTACAGTATGGTAAATCTGTGCAGATAGTGTGGTAAATGCCGCACCTTAAGAAACCTGTGAAACTCCTGATTTAGAGATCCTTAATTTGGGGCTAGAACCCATGGATGGGATTTAGGGCGCTCCTACCAGTTCCTGAAATTATATACAAAATTATGTGGATATGTATGCACATGAATGCTTCTGGAAAAAGGGTCTAGAGCAGCACTGTCGAATAAGAATGTCATGCAAGCCACGTATGTCATATTAAATTTTCCAGTAGCCACACTTTAAAAAGTAACAAGATATAGGTAAAATTAATTGTAATAAAATATTTTATTTAAAAAAATGTCCTGTTTACTTCCTATATATTAAGGGAAGAGTATAAAGCCTGAATTTTAGAACACTTTAGAAACCTGAAGCAATTACTTAAATTCAACTTCCAAAAATCTCTGAGTATCAACATACTTACTCCATAGTCATGAGTTAAAATATTATATGTAGTCAAAACAATATCCTGTTTTGAAAGCAAGGCTGGGTCTCTAACACGATCAGGACCATAATAAACATAAAAATTCAAGTGCACATCTGATTTTATATGTTGTCCAAACTGGTCCTAAAAGAAAATTAGAAATATTTTAATAATAAGTAGGTTAGTGTGAGGTTCAATATGTGTATAAAATGTACTGTCTTGGCAGTAGTGTCACAAATCAAACTACCAAAATTGCATAAAAACAAGTTTCATGCAATCTAAACTAAAACAACAACAATGATAATAACAATACTAGTTATTTTATTGTCAGGGAAACTGACATATATACAATAATAATACAGTATATAAATTTTGCCTGTCCCTACCAGTGGGCAGCTGCTTCATTTTTAGAAGGAAAAAGCAACCAAGCTTTTTTAAAACAGTAAGTTATTTTTAATTTAGTATTTTACAAAAAGGGTCTTTAATGCTTCCATTTAGTGACTTAGTATTATCAAAATTAAACACTGAAAGAACAGTAGGCGATATTTTCATGAATGTAGGTAGAGATTCAAGCACAGTATCTACTTTCATTCATTTATTATAGGCCTACTGTTTGCCAGGTATCAACCAGAAAGGTGGTGCAGCTAAAGAGAAAAATAACACCTGGTCCCTGTCCTCCTTGACAGCATGATCAGTTTTAAAAACTTGAGAATTTTTTGTCTGCTTTGTTTTTTTTTAACTCAAGAAAACAGTAGATCCAGGAGATTCTGAGCAGGAAAAAAAAGAAAAAGATTAGAAAGAGACAGAAGGTACTAAGGAGACACAGCTGGGAAACTAATAGATGAAAAATGAAAAAGATGATGAAGACCTATACCAGACTGGCAAAAGTAAGAACAGAATGGAAAGGACTGGTGTGAGAGACAGTGACTGATGGGACTTGAGAACTAATTAAATATGGGATATGAAGAAAAGGGAGAAGACAAAAGAAGACTCTGATACTTAAAATAACTACTAGAAGAACTGTGTGATAAAGATACAGAGAAGTTTAAAAAAAGAAGGGAAAGCAGGCATAAAGATGAGAAAGAGATAACAAGTATTATTATTTTAGACATTTAAAATTTTGGTCACCATAGAATATCTGACTGGAGAAATATACTACAAAAATTTAAATACTGGCCTGTAATGCAGGTGTAGATACAGACTTTAAAGTTATCAGTAGACAGTACATGAAGCTACAGGAATGAATAAGATTTTCCAAGGAGAACAAATACAATGAGGAAACCAGGTTAGGGGAAGAGCATTCAGAGAGCAATATTTAAAGAGCACAGCTTATGCTTCTATTGGGAGATAAGACATGATGTCTGAGATATGATTTTAAATATTCCAGCAAAGAAAAAAGTAGAGCAAATGTGGTAAACTTTTGATTCTTGAATCTAGATAACTAATGGAGATCTCATTACAAATTTTCATAATACAAAAAAAAAAGCTATAAGTGAAAAAAAGGCAGACTACATAGGAAGCATGGAAGGGAGAGGTAGAGAAAAACAGTGGTCAGAAAATTGGGATAGCAAACAAAATCTTGGGCAGGGGACCAAAGAATATCAAAGTTTCAAGAATGAATACAAGATCAATTTTTTTTTTTTTTTTTTGCGGTACGCGGGCCTCTCACTGTTGTGGCCTCTCCCGTTGTGGAGCACAGGCTCCGGGCACACAGGCCCAGCGGCCATGGCTCACGGGCCCAGCCACTCCGCGGCATGTGGGATCTTCCCAGACCGGGGCACGAACCCGTGTCCCATGCATCGGCAGGCGGACTCTCAACCACTGCGCCACCAGGGAAGCCCCAAGATCAAATTTTTACTTTGTAATTTATGTTCATTCCCTCTCTTTACCAAAAGGATTAAAGATTTACAAAATAACACATAACAAAAAGTAATAGAAGGGAAACAAAGTAAGGGCAGAGGAAAAGAAAAAGGGAACTCACTGGACATGGCAACAATGAAGTCTTTGAAGGCCTTCAAAAAGAGTTTCTATGGAGGGTGGGAGCGAAAACCAGACTTACTGACTTACTGTGGGCTAAAGAGAGAATGAAATCTGAAACAGTAAAGGCAAAAATACAGAAAAGAGGATAAAACATGAAAGAGTAAAGGTGAAAATGCAGAGAATTTTATCAAGAAATCTGGTGGAAAACGAAAGGAGAAAGAGTACAGTAAGAGAAAACTGAATCAATGGGTTACCTTGAAATGAAACAGAGAATATTTGTGGAAAGATCAGACTTGACATAAAAGAAAATTAACTCTTTTGGAGAAAGAGAACTATAGTATTGAGTTTCTAGTCACTGTGCTGGGTTGCGTGTGTGTGTGTGTGTGTCTGTGAGAATGAAACAGGTGTTATTATTTAATTTTCCATTGGGAGGATAAATAATCTGTCTAAATATCCAGAAAAATTATGTGGTGTAAGTGGGATTGGTATCTTCCTCCTTTAACTGGATTCTTTCCCATGTTTGAAGACAAAGAAGGGAAGATAAGGTACTTCTAGCTTGTTTATTACGGTGCTAGGTTATGTTACCGGGGGGCTTGGAAGAGAGCAGCTTGTCAAGAGATTGCAAAATTCTAATTCTTATCCCTGTATGCTCAGCCATCACTCATTCCTTTAAAAGTCAGTTTTTCCATAACCACAGTAGGCATGATTTTGCCAAGGTTTCCTTTCTTAAGTTTATATACTAAACTTTGGAGGTTTTTCCAAATATAAAATTATAATGACATACTAATTACCGATTTTAAAAACACATATCCATGGCCCCAAGCAGTTAAAAAATCACTGTTATTTTGTTTATACCTCCATTAATACTTGTAAACCTCACCCTGAAACTGCTATTCAAGTACCCACGTACTGTCTTTCCAGCAATGGACCACACATCTAAAGAAATAGCATAGCTTTGTTGGAATAAAAAAAAAAAAGAGCAAGAGAGAACTAAAACTCATCCTGGTCCTAAGAGGAAAAATGACACTAATGAGAAGACAGTGTAATTAAAAAAAATAATAAATACACCAAAAACTCATAATAAAAAGATAAGAGCCAAAGAAGGCAAAGCTACATAAAAGTCAAGAAGATATGAAGGAGGTCACAGAATCTGACAATTAGACAATAACCACTCATTTTTCCCAAGGAAATTTAGAGAACTGGTGGCAGAAGCCAAGTTACAATGAGCTAAGGAGTTAGTAAATAAAAGCATAAAGTGGAAATTAAACCCCAAGAGTTATGACAGTGAATGCAAGAAGAGTAGCAACTTAAAGATGAGACATAATCAAGAGAAAGTATTTAAAAATGTAAAAGACCTGAGTATGTTTCATGAAAGAGCCAGTGGAGAGAGACTGAATAATCAGGCAAGGGGAAAAATAACAAACAAAATGAAAAGGCAGAAAGAGATGGAATCTAATGTATAGACTAAGGTATTGCTCTTACAAAGAGTAGGACCTCTTCCACCTCTGAGATTAGAGGAGGAAAGGCCAGGAGAGATGCAGATAACCTTGGAGATGGCAAGAATGGAAGTTCACACCCAGTGGTCTTTTTGTTCACAGTGCTTCCAATAGAGTCATTATTTCATTATAACATGCAGCTTGAAGCTCAAACTGGAAAGGAAATAGAACCAAGCTGCTCCTACACATAACACATAAAGAGGTTCCATTCCAATGCAATGTTTTAGAACAGAAAAGCAATCTAGAAGAAGAAGAAAAAAAAAAGACAATATTTTCTGGTGGTAGCCTTAAAAGCCTAGGCTCTAGAGTCAGAATGTTGGAGACTATATCCCAGCTCCATCAATTACTGGCTGGATGACCTTAGGCAAGTTACTTAATTTCTCTGTGTTTCAATTCGGTCCCCTGGAAAATGAGAATAATAGTTGTGAAGATTAAATGAGAAAATCTATGAAAAGAGCTTAGGAAAAAACTGAGCACATAGGAGCTCACCAAATGTTATAAGCTGTTATAAAAACAAAAGTGATCTTTAGTAGTGTGCTTAAAAAAGAGGTTCCAACAGTTCATAAATAAGGTGTGGTCTTAAATTATACACTTTGGGGGACAGCAATGGAAGAGGCAGCAGTACAAGCCAAATCTTATGACAGCAACTGACAATGTTTCTTTCTCTGCTATAAATTTTCAAAGAAAAATTACTTCAATTCAGCAAATATAATCCCAATTCACTTAACAATTACTTCAATTTAAATATAAAGTGCTGACCAAGCGTATTTCTTGCAATGAAAGCCTCTTTTTATAGTGTCCGACAAATATAAATTACATGTTTTTAAAGGGCTGTGAAGACTTACAATCCAGTTGCTTAACACAGAAAGTGGACAGATGATCAGTGTTGTTCTTGGTCTCTCCTCAATATCAGTTTTCTTTGAACTCTCCACTGCAGATGCTCCTGAAAGAAGATACATACTTCAGCTGTTTTTTTTTTCCTCAAACATACACAAAGTCAATGAAGATATGACAAAAATGTGCCTCTATGAAGAGAAATTAGGAAGAATTAAAATGAAGGACTTCTGTTTCTAGTCATAAGGAAGTAACAGGAACTAGATATTACCCTGCCACTTCATACAACTAAAAATCCAATTAGTGATTATTTATGGGGGAAGGCAAAGGACTGTGACTGGGAAGGGGCATAAAGAGGAAGTTTGGAATATCTCCTAATACTCGTTAGGTTATTCATAGTTATTAAAGTTAACATTTGTTTTATGCAGTTTTCTGAATTGGTATTACAGTTAATATGGTAGCCAGACTCCAAGATGGGCCCCAATGATATCTACTTCCTGACAGTCACAACCTTGTGTAGTCCCTCCCACACTCAATAGAAATGATAGTTATCACTTCCGAGATTATAAAAGTTACAAAAGATACAGCTTCTGTCGCAGTGGCTCTCTACCTCTCTCTAGTTGGCTTCTCTCTCTGATCACCCCCTCTGG
This sequence comes from Hyperoodon ampullatus, assembly GCF_949752795.1. NCBI lineage: Eukaryota > Metazoa > Chordata > Mammalia > Artiodactyla > Ziphiidae > Hyperoodon > Hyperoodon ampullatus. Next base: position 15,179,119 of record NC_136918.1, read on the forward strand.
GGGAAGCCACCTGCCATGTTGTGAGGACACTCAGACACTCTATGGAAGGACACACTACAATTTCATTTTCCATTCCTCTATTGGACAGTACTTACATTATTACCAATATTTCACTAAAATAATGTGGTAATGAACACTATTTTTTCGTATCTCCTAGTAGATATCAAGACAGTTCTAGCTCATGTATCTTTGGCTTCATTATATTTGGCCTACTTGCTCTCCATGGTAATTTACACTTCCATCCACCGTGCATTCCTGTTGCTACACAACTTGCCTATACTTGACACTGTGAGATTTTTTTTTTTTTTGGCTGCACCACGCAGCTTGTGGTATCTTAGTTCCCAGACCAGGAATTGAACCTGGGCCCTTGGCAGTGAGAGCACAAAGTTCTAACCACTGGACCACCAAGGGATTCCCTGAAACTTTTAAATATTTGTAAATATGATGGATGAGACACTATCTCACTGATCCTTTAATGTGCATTTACCCTATGATTCAGTCTGCCTATCTTTTCCTATGTTTATTAGTTATTTGGCTTTTCCTTCCATGGACTGTACATTTATATTCTTAGTGTCTATTCCCCTATTGGGCAGTCTTTTTTCTTTTTTTTAATTTTTATTTATTTTTAAAAAATCTTTATTGGAGTATAATTGCTTTACAATGGTGTGTTAGTTTCTGCTTTATAACAAAGTGAATCAGCTATACATATACCCCAAATCTCCTTGCTCTTGTGTCTCCCTCCCACCCTCCCTATCCCACCCCTCTAGGTGGTCATAAAGCACCGAGCTGATCTCCCTGTGCCATGTGGCTGCTTCCCACTAGCTATCTTTTTTACATATGATAGTATATATTAGTCCACGCCACTCTCTCACTTCGTCCCAGCTTTCCCTTCCCCCTCCCGGTGTCCTCAAGTCCATTCTCTACATCTGCTTCATTATTCCTCTCCTGCCCCTAGGTTCTCCATAAGTATTTTTTTTATATTCCATATATAAGTGTTAGCATACGGTATTTGTTTTTCTCTTTCTCACTTACATCACTCTGTATGACAGTCTCTAGGTCCATCCACCTCACTACAAATAACTCAATTTCGTTTCTTTCTCTGGCTGAGTAATATTCCATTGTATATATGTGCCACATCTTCATTACCCATTCATCTGTTGATGAACACTTAGGTTGCTTCCATCTCCTGGCTACTGTAAACAGAGCTCCAATGAACATTGTGGTACATGACTCTTTTTGAATTATAGTTTTCTCAGGGTATATGCCCAGTACTGGGAATGCTGGGTCATATGGTAGTTCTATTTTTAGTTTTTTAAGGAACCTTCATACTGTTCTCCATAATGGCTGTATCAATTTACATTCCCACCAACAGTGCAAGAGGGTTCCCTTTTCTCCACACCTTCTCCAGCATTTTCTGTTTATAGATTTTTTGATGATGGCCATTCTGACTGGTGTGAGGTGATACCTCACTGTAGTTTTGATTTGCATTTCTTTAATGATTAGTCATGTTGAGCATCCTTTCATGTGTTTGTAGCCTGTCTGTATATCTTCTTTGGAGAAATGTCTATTTAGGTCTTCTGCCCATTTTTGGATTGGGTTGTTTGCTTTTTGATATTGAGCTGCATGAGCTGCTTGTAAATTTTGGAGCTTAGTCCTTTGTCTGTTGCTTCCTTTGCAAATGACAAAGGACTAACTATTTTCTCCCATTCTGAGGATTGTCTTTTGGTCTTGTTTATGGTTTCCTTTGCTGTGCAAAAGAGTTTAAGTTTCATTACGTGCCATTTGTTTCTTTTTGTTTTTATTTCCATTTCTCTAGGTGGTGGGTCAAAAAGAATCTTGCTGTGATGTATGTCATACAGTGTTCTGCCTATGTTTTCCTCTAAGAGTTTTATAGTGTCTGGACTTACGTTTAGGTCTTTAATCCATTTTGAGTTTATTTTCTGTATGGTGTTAGGGAGTGTTCTGATTTCATTGTTTTCCATGTAGCTGTCCAGTTTTCCCAGCACCACTTATTGAACAGGCTGTCTTTTTTCCATTGTATATTCTTGCCTCCTTCATCAAAAATAAGGTGACCACATATGCGTGGGTTTAACTCTAGGCTTTCTATCCTGTTCCACTGATCTATATTTCTGTTTTTGTGCCAGTACCATACTGTCTTGATTACTGTAGCTTTGTAGTATACTCTGAAGTCAGAGACCCTGATTCCTCCAGCTCCGTGTTTCTTTCTCAAGATTGCTTTGGCTATTCGGGGTCTTTTGTGTTTCCATACAAATTGTAAAATTTTTTGTTCTAGTTCTGTGAAAAATGCCAGTGGTAATTTGATAGGGATTGCAGTGAATCTGTAGATTGCTTTGGGTAGTAGAGTCATTTTCACAATGTTGATTCTTTCAATCCAAGAACACGGTATATCTCTCCATCTGTTTGTATCATCTTTAATTTCCTTTATCAGTGTCTTATAGTTTTCTCCATATACGTGTTTTATCTCCTTAGGTAGGTAATTCCTAGGTATTTTATTCTTTTTCTTGCAACGGTAAACAGGAGTGTTTCCTTAATTTCTCTTTCAGATTTTTCATCATTGGTGTATAGGAATGCAAGAGATTTGTATTAATTTTGTATCCTCCTATTTACCAAATTCATTAATTAGCTCTAGTAGTTTTCTGGTAGCATCTTTAGGACTCTCTATGTATAGTATCATGTCATCTGCAAACAGTGACAGCTTTACTTCTTTTCTTATTTGCATTCCTTTTATTTCTTTTTCTTCTCTGATTGCTATGGCTAAAACTTCCAAAACTGTGTTGAATAATATTGGTGAGAGTGGGCAACCTTATCTTGTTCCTGATCTTAGTGGGAATGGTTTCAGTTATTCACCATTGAGAACGATGTTGACTATTGGTTTGTCATATATGGGCTTTATTATGTTGAGATAAGTCCCCTCTATGCCTACTTTCTGGAGGATTTTTATCATAAATCACTGTTGGATTTTGTCAAAAGCTTTCTCTGCATCTATTGAGATGATCATATGGTTTTTCTCCTTCAATTTGTTAATATGGTGTATCACATTGATTGATTTGCATATATTGAAGAATCCTTGCATTCCTGGAATAAACACCACTTGATCATGGTGTATGATCCTTTTAATGTTCCGTTGGATTCTGTCTGCTAGTATTTTGTTGAGGATTTTGCATGTATGTTCATCAGTGATATTGGGCTGTAGTTTTCTTTTTTTGTGACATCTTTGTCTGGTTTTGATAGCAGGGTGATGGTGGTCTCGGAGAATGAGTTTGGGAGTGTTCCTCCCTCTCCTATATTTTGGAAGAGTTTGAGAAGGACAGGTGTTAGCTCTTCTCTAAATGTTTGATACAATTCGTCTGTGAAGCTATCTGATCCTGAGCTTTTGTTTGCTGGAAGATTTTTAATCACAGTCTGAATTTCAGTGCTTGTGATTGGTCTGTTTATATTTTCTGTTTCTTCAGTCTCGGAAGGTTGTGCTTTTCTAAGAATGTGTCCACTTCTTCCAGGCTGTCCACTTTATTCGCATATAGTTGCTTGTAGTAATCTCTCATGATTCTTTGTATTTCTGCAGTGTCAGTTGTTACTTCTTTTTCATTTCTAATTCTATTGATTTGAGTCCTCTCCCTTTTTGTCTTGATGAATCTTGCTAATGGTTTATCAATTTTGTTTATCTTCTCAAAGAACCAGCTTTTAGTTTTATTGATCTTTGTTACTGTTTTCTTTGTTTCTTTTTCATTTATTGCTGACCTGATCTTTATGATTTCTTTCCTTCTGCTAACTGTGGGGTTTTTTGTTCTTCTTTCTCTAATTGCTTTAGGTGTAAGGTTAGGTTGTTTCTTTGAGATGTTTCTTGTTTCTTGAGGTAGGACTGTATTGCTATAAACTTCCCTCTTAGAACTGCATATGCTGCATCCCATATGTTTTGGGTCATCATGTTTTCACTGTCATTTGTCTCTAGGTATATTTTGATTTCCTCTTTGATTTCTTCAGTGATCTCTTGGTTATTAAGTAGTGTACTGTTTAGCCTCCATGTGTTTGTAGTTTTTACAGTTTCTTTCCTGTAACTGATATCTAGTCTCATAGCATTGTGGTTGGAAAAGATACTTGATACGATTTCAATTTTCTTAAATTTACCAAGGCTTGATTTGTGACCCAAGATATGATCTGTCCTGGAGAATGTACCATGAGCACTTGGGAAGAAAGTGTACTCTGTTGTTTTGGGATGGTACGTCCTATAATTATCAAGTAAGTCCATCTTTTTTAATGTGTCCTTTAATGCTTGTGTTTCCTTATTTATTTTCATTTTGGATGATCTGTCCATTGGTCAGAGTGGGGTGTTAAAGTCCCCTACTATGATTGTGTTACTGTCGACTTCCCCTTTTATGGCTGTTAGTATTTGCCTTATGTATTGAGGTGCTCCTATGTTGGGTGCACAAATACTTACAATTGTTATATCTTCTTCTTGGATTGATCCCTTGATCATTATGTAGTGTCCTTCTTTGTCTCTTGTAATAGTCTTTATTTTAAAGTCTATTTTGCCTGATATGAGAATTGCTACTCCAGCTTTCTTTTGATTTCCGTTTGTGTGGAATATCTTTTTCCATCCCCTCACTTTCAGTCTGTATATTTCCCTAGGTCTGAAGTGGGTCTCTTGTAGACAGCATATATACAGGTCTTGTTTTTGTATCCATTCAGCCAGTCTATGTCTTTTGGTTGGAGCATTAATCCATTTACATTTAAGGTAATTATTGATATGTATGTTCCTATTACCATTTTCTTAATTGTTTTGGCTTAGTTATCATAGGTCTTTTCCTTCTCTTGTGTTTCCTGCCTAGAGAAGTTCCTTTAGCATTTGCTGTAAAGCTGGTTTGCTGGTGCTGAATTCTCTTAGTTTTGCTTGTCTGTAAAAGTTTTAATTTCTCCGTTGAATCTGAATGAGATCCTTGCTGGGTAGAGTAATGCTGGTTGTAGGTTTTTCCCTTTCATCACTTTAAATATGTCCTGCCACTCCCTTCTGGCTTGCAGCGTTTCTGCTGAAAGATCAGCTGTTAATCTTATGGGGATTCCCTTTTATGTTATTTGTTGTTTTTCCCTTGCTGCTTTTAATATTTTTTCTTTGTATTTAATTTTTGACAGTTTGTTTAATATGTGTCTTGGGGTGTTTCTCCTTGAATTTATCCTGTATGGGACCCTCTGTGCTTCCTGGACTTGATTAACTATTTCCTCTCCCATATTAGGGAAGTTTTCAACTATAATCTCTTCAAGTATTTTCTCAGTTCCTTTTTCTCTTCTTCTTCTGGGCCCCTATAATTTGAATGTTGGTGCGTTTAATGTTGTTCCCGAGGTCTATGAGACTGTCCTCCGTTCTTTTTTCTTTATTCTGCTCTGTGGTAGTTATTTCCACTATTTTATCTTCCAGGTCACTTATCCGTTCTTCTGCCTCAGTTATTCTGCTACTGATTCCTTCCAGAGAATTTTTAGTTTCGTTTATTGTGTTGTTCATCATTGTTTGTTTGCTCTTTAATTCTTCTGAGTCCTTGTTAAACATTTCTTGTATTTTCTCCATTCTAGTTCCAAGATTTTGGATCATCTTTACTATCGTTACTCTGAATTCTTTTTCAGGTAGACTGCCTATTTCCTCTTCATTCGTTTGGTCTGGTGGGTTTTTACCTTGCTCCTTCATCTGCTGTGTGTTCTCTGTCTTCTCATTTTCCTTAATTACTGTGTTTGGGGTCTGCTTTTCGCACGCTGCAGGTTCGTAGTTCCCATTGTTTTTGGTGTCTGCCCCCAGTGGCTAAGGTTGGTTCACTGGGTTGTGTAGGCTTCCTGTTGGAGGGGACTGGTGCCTGTGTTCTGGTGGATTAGGCTGGATCTTGTCTTTCTGGTGGGCAGGACCGCATCTGGTGGTATGTTTTGGGGTGTCTGTGACCTTATGATTTTAGGCAGCCTCTCTGCTTATGGGCGGGGTTGTGTTCCTGTCTTGCTAGTTGTTTGGCATGCGGTGTCCAGCACTGTAGCTTGCTGGTTGTTGAGTGGAGCTGGGTCTTAGCTTTGAGATGGAGATCTCTGGGAGAGCTTTCGCTGTTTAATATTATGTGGAGCCAGAAGGTCTCTGGTGGACCAATGTCCTCAACTCCACTCTCTCTCCTCAGAGGCACAAGCCTGACACCTGGCCAGAGCACCAAGACCCTGTCAGCCACATGGCTCCGAAGCAAAGGGGGAAAAAAAGAAAGAAAGAAAGAAAATAATAATATAAAATAAAATAAAGTTATTAAAATAAAAAATAATTATTAAAAATATAAATAATAAATTAATAAAAAGAAACAAACAAAAAACAGACAGACAGAACCCTAGGACAAATGGCAAAAGGAAAGCTATACAGACAAAATCACACAAAGAGGCATACACATATACACTCACAAAAAGAGAAAAAGGAAAAACATATATATATCGTTGCTCCCAAAGTCCACCGCCTCAATTTTGCAATGATTCATTGTCTATTCAGGTATTCCAGAGATGCAGAGTACATCAAGTTGACTGTGGAGATTTAATCCGCTGCTCCTAAGGCTGCTGGGAGAGATTTCCCTTTCTCTTCTTTGTTTGCACAGCTCCCAGGGTTCAGCTTTGGATTTGGCCCCGCCTCTGCATGTAGTTCTCCTGAGGGCGTCTGTTCTTCACTCAGACAGGACGGGTTCAAGGAGCAGGTGAATAGGGGGCTCTGGCTCACTCAGGCCAGGGGCAAGGAGGGGTACGGAATGCGGGGCGAGCCTTCGGCGGCAGAGGCCAGCATGACGTTGCAACAGCCTGAGGCGCGCCGTGTGTTCTCCCAGGGAAGTTGTCCCTGGATCACGGGACCCTGGCAGTCGCGGGCTGCACAGGCTCCCGGAAGGGGAGATGTGGATAGTGACCTGTGCTTCTTGGTGGCTGCAGCAGCAGCCTTAGCGTTTCATGCCGGTCTCTGGCATCCACGCTGATAGCTGTGGGTAGCGACCATCTCTGGAGCTCGTTTAGGTGGTGCGCTGAATCCCCTCTCCTCGTGCACCCCAAAACAATGGTATCTTGCCGCTTAGGCAGGTCCAGACTTTTTCCCAGACTCCCTCCTGGCTAGCTGTGGTGCACTAGCCCCCTTCAGGCTGTGTTCACGCAGCCAACCCCTCTACTCTCCCTGGGATCTGATCTCCGAATCTTGAGCCTCAGCTCCCAGCCCCCACCTGCCCCGGCGGGTGAGCAGACGAGCCTCTCAGGCTGGTGAGTGCTGGTCAGCACCGATCCTCTGTGCGGCAATCTCTCCGCTTTGCCCGCTGCACCCGTTGCTGCGCTCTCCTCCATGGCTCCAAAGCTTCCCCTCTGCTCACCCCGTCTCCTCCTGCGAAGGGGCTTCCTAGCATGTGGAAACATTTCCTCCTTCACAGCTCCCTCCCCGAGGTGCAGGTCCCATCCCTATTCTTTTGTCTCTGTTTTTTCTGTTTTCTTCTGCCGTACCCAGGTACCTGGGGAGTCTCTTGACTTTTGGGAAGTCTGAGGTCTTCTGCCAGCGTTCAGTTGGTGTTCTGTAGTTGTTGTTCCACATGTAGATATATTTCTGATGTATTTGTGGGGAGGAAGGCAATCTCCACGTCTCACTCCTCCGCCATCTTGAAGGTTTCCTGGGCTGTCTTTTTCTAATTGATTTGTAAAGGGTTCTTTACATATTCTAGATACTAATCCTTTGTAAGTTACACTTATCATAAATTTTTCTTAAGCCTTATTCTTCACTTTGTTTATGGTACCTTTTGATGCACAGAAATTTAAAATGCAGCATAATTTAATCAGTCTTTTCCTTATGACTTTTTATGTCTTAAGTTTAAGAAATCACTATCTACCACAAGATATCCCCACTCACTGATTTTTGTTTCTATTCTGCTTCTCTTCCAGAAATATGGTTTTTTGGTTCTATAACAGCTATGATTTTTCAAGTTACTCTCTTTTATCACAGCTATGTGTCTGCAACAGAAGGATACTTTTTTCTGACTTCATTCTATCTAAGTTGAAAATTCCACATTTCCTTTTTCTTTTACATATATATGTATATACATATATGTGTGTGTGTGTGTGTGTGTGTGTATACATAGATATATAAATAATCTTTTTCTTTTTTTTTGGTCACACCACACAGCATGCAGAACTTCCCTGACCAGGGATCGAACCCATACCCCCCTACATTGGAAGTGCAGACTCTTAACCACTGGACCACCAGAGAAGTCCCACATTTCTTAAAATTTCTAAAGTTAGGGTCAATAGTAATCTAAAACCTATTTTTTCTATTCCTAATTGTCTGATTTTTATACCAAAGTTAACTCTTTCTCATCATTCTTTGTTAGCTCAAATATCACCTTCTTAAACAGGCACCTTTAGTCAATCTTTATTTCACTATCCTCCTTTATTTTCTTCACAGCACTTCCAAATTAAAATTACACCTTAAATATTTAGGTGCTCCTATGTTGGGTGCATATACATTTACAGTTATTTTACCTTCCTCTTGGATTGATTCCTTAATCATTACGTAGTGTTCTTCTTTGCCTCTTGTAACAATCTTTATTTTAAAGTCTATTTTGTCTGATATAAATATTGCTACTTGAGCTTTTGATTTCTATTAGCATGGAATACCTTTTCCCATCCCCTAATTTTCAGTATGTGTCCCTATATCTGAAGTGAGTCTCTTGTAGACAGCATATACATGGGTCTTGTTTTTGTACCCATTCAGCCACTCTATGAGTTTGATTGCAACATTTGGTCCATTTACATTTAAGGTAATTATTGATATCTTCTTACTGCCGTTTTGTTAATTGTTTTGGATTTCTTTTTGTAGGTCTTTTTTCCCCTTCTTTTGTTTTCTTGTTATGTGATGACTACATTTAGTGTTATGTTTGCACTCCTTTTTCTTTTTTGTGTGTGTATCTTTTATAGATTGGTTTGCAGTTACCATGAGGTTTTGTATAAGTCTATATATATACATGATTGTTTTAAGCTGCTGACCTCTTAATTCCAAATGCATTTTAGAAATCCCCTCATGATGACTGTTTTTGAGATCGTATTTTACACCTGTTTTGTGTATCCCTTAACAGCTTATCGTGGAGATAGATGATTTTACTACTTTTGTCTTTTAACCTCTCTACTAGCTTTGCATGAGGATGATTCCTGCCTTTACTGTATGTTTGCCTTTACTGGTGAGCTTTTTCATTTCATAATTTTCTTCTTTCTAGTTGTGGCATTTCCTTTTTGCCTAGAAAAGTTCCTTAAACAATTGCTGTAAAGCTAATTTGGTGGTGCTGAACTCTTTTAACTTTTGCTTGTCTGTAAAGCTTCTGATTTCTCCCATCAAATCTAAAGAAGACTCTTGCTGGGTAGAGTATTCTTGGTTATAGCCTGTTCCCTTTCATCACTTTAAATATATCATGCCATTCCCTTCTGGCCTGCAGAGTTTCTGCTGAAAAATAAGCTGATAGACTTCCGTGGTGGCACAGTGGTTAAGAATCTGCCTGCCAATGCAGGGGACATGGGTTCCAGCCCTGGTCTGCGAAGATCCCACATGCTGCGAAGCAACTAAGCCCGTGCACTGCAACTACTGAGCCTGCGCTCTAGAGCCCAAGAGCCACAACTACTGAAGCACGCGCACCTAGAGCCCATGCTCCGCAACGAGAAGCCACTGCAATGAGAAGCCCATGCACCTCAACGAAGAGTAGTCCCTGCTCACTGCAACTACAGAAAGCCTGTGCACAGAAACGAAGACCCAACACAGCCAAAAATAAATAAATTTATTTTTAAAAAATCAGCTGATAGCCTTAAGGGAGTTCCCTTGTATGTTTTTTTTGGTTTTTTTTTTGTTTTGTTTTTGGCTGCATTGGATCTTCGTTGCTGCTCACAGGCTTTCTCTAGTTGCAGCGAGCAGGGACTACTCTTCGTTGCAGTGCGTGGGCTTCTCATTGCGGTGGCTTCTCTTATTGCTGAGCATGGGCTCTAGGAACATGGGCTTAAGTAGTTTCAGCACTCGGGCCCTATAGCATGCGGGCTTCAGTGGTTGTGATGCATGGACTCAGTAGCTGCGGTGCGTGGGCTCTAGAGTGCACTGGCTTCAGTAGTTATGGTGTGCGGGCTCTAGAGCACAGGCTTAGCAGTTGTGGCGCAGGGGCTTAGGTGATCTGCAGCACGTGGGATCCTCCCAGACCAGGGGTCGAACCCGTGTCTCCTGCATTGGCAGATGGTCCTGACCACTGTGCCACCAGTCAAGTCCCCCCTTGTATGTTATTTATTGCTTTTCCCTTGCTGCATTTAATATTCTCTCTTTACCTTTAATTTTTGCCATTTTAATTACAATGTGTCTTGGTGTGTGTCCCTCTTTGGATTCATCCTGTATGAGACTCTCTGTGCTTCCTCAGTTTGGGTGACTGTTTACTTTCCCAGGTTAGGGAAGTTTTCAGCTATTACATCCCAGGCCTTGTCTCTCTCTCGTCTCCTTCTGGGACCCCTATAATGCGAATATTAGTGTGCTTGGTGTTTTCCCAGAGGTCTCTTAAAGTGTCCTCATTTCTTTTCATTTTTTCTTGTTTTCTGTTCAGCAGCAGTGATTTTAACAGAGCTGGAGGAATCATGCTGACTTCAGACTATACCACAAAGCTACAGTAATCAAAAAGTATAGTACTGGCACAAAAACATACACATAGATCAATGGAACAGGATAGAAAGCCCAGAAATAAACCCACACACTTATGATCAATTAATCTACAATTAAAAAAAGGCAAGAATTGGGCCTCCCTGGTGGCGCAGTGGTTGAGAGTCCGCCTGCCGATGCAGGGGATACGGGTTCGTGCCCCGGTCTGGGAGGATCCCATATGCCGCGGAGCGGCTGGGCCCGTGAGCCATGGCTGCTGAGCCTGCGCATCCGGAGCCTGTGCTCCGCAACGGGAGAGGCCACAACAGTGAGAGGCCCGCGTACCACAAAAAAAAAAAAAAAAAAAAAAAAAGGCAAGAATATACAATGGAGAAAAGACAGTCTCTTCAATAAGCGGTGCTGGGAAAACTGGACAGCTACATGTTCAAGAATGAAAAAGTAAAACATTCTCTAACACCAAATACAAAAATAAACTCAAAATACACTGAAGACTTAAATGTAAGACCAGATACTATGAAACTCCTAGAGGAAAACAGGCATAACACTCTTTGACATAAATCACAGCAGTGTTTTTGGATCCATCTCCTAAAGTAAAGGAAATAAAAGCAAAAATAAACAAATGGGACCTAATTAAACGTAAAAGCTTTTGCACAGCAAAGGAAACCATCAACAAAACAAAAAGACAACCTACTAAATGGGAGAATATATTTGCAAATGATATGACTGAAAATGGACTAATATCCAACATACATAAACAGCTCATACAACTCAATATCAAAAACACAAACAACTCGATTAAAAAATGGGCAGAAGGGCTTCCCTGGTGGCGCAGTGGTTGAGAGTCCACCTGCCGATGCAGGGGACATGGGTTCGTGCCCTGGCCCGGGAAGATCCCACATGCTGCGGAGCGGCTGGGCCCGTGAGCCATGGCCGCTGAGCCTGCACGTCCGGAGCCTGTGCTCTGCAACGGGAGAGGCCACAACGGTGAGAGGCCCGCGTACCGCAAAAAAAAAAAAAAGAAAAAGAAAAAAGGGCAGAAGACCTGAATAGACATTTTTCCAAAAAGGAAATGTAGATGGCCACAGGCACATGAAAACATGCTCAACATCGCTAATCATCAGGGAAATGCAAATCAAAACTACGAGGTATCACCTCACATTTCTCAGACTGGCTATCATCAAAAAGAACACAAATAACAAATGTTGGTGAGGATGTAGAGAAAAGGGAACCCTCATATACTGTTGGTGAGAATGTAAATTGGTACAGCCACTGTGGAAAACAGTATGGAAGTTTCTCAAAAAACTAAAAATAGAACTACCATATGACCCAGCAATTCTACTCTTGGGTATACATCCAGAAAAGATAAAAACAGTAGTTCTAAGAAATACATGCAGCCCCAATGTTCACAGCAGCATTATTTACAATTGCCAAGATATGGAAGCAACCTAAGTGCCCATCAGCAGATGAAATGGATAAAGAAGATGTAGCATATACATACAATGGAATATTATCTGTTAAAAAGAATGAAATTTTGGGAATTCCCTGGTGGTCCAGTGGTTAGGACTTAGCGCTTTCACTGCTGTGGCCCAGCTTCAATCCCTGACTGGGGAACTATGATCCCACAAGCCACGTGGTGTGGCCAAAAAAAATTTTTTTAAATAAATAAAACAACTGTTTTCACACACAAAAAAAGAAAAGAACAAAATTTTGCCATTTGCAGCATCATGAATGGACTTGGAAGGCATTAGGCTAAGTGAAATAAGTCAGACAGAGAAGACAAGTACTGTATATGATATCACTTATATGTGGAATCTAAAAAATACAACAAACTAGTGAATATAAAAAACAAGAAGCAAACTCACAGATGTAGAGAACTAGTGGTTACCCGTGGGGAGAAGGAATAGGGGAGGGGCAGTGTAGGAGTAGGCGAGTAAGAGGTACAAACTAGTAGGTATAAGATAAGCTACAACGATATACTGTACAACATGAGGAATATAGCCAATATTTTACAGTAACTGTAAGTGGAGTATTACCTTTAAAAATTGTGAATCACTACATTGTATACCTGTAACAGGTAATATTATACAGCAACTATACTTCAATTAAAATTTTTTTTTAATTTTAATTATGTGTTTACTTGTTTATTTTATATTCCCCCCCATCATTAGACATAAGCTCTGTGAAAATAGACTTTCGTCTGCTGTATCTCCAACACGTAAAACAGAGGATACTAAGGTGCAGCGATATAATAAGTTGTCCCAGATCACCTTAACCACAGTTCAATCTCGTTCTATTTCCAATATTCAGGCTCTTAAGCAGTGTCATTTCCCTATGAATTACAAAATATAAAGTAATAATAAAGATCACTTACATTTTTAATTGAAAAACATATTCTTCTCATACCAAAAATTAAATCTTTATAATTCTAATTAATCCAAATTAAATTAAGTTTTAAAGCAGCCATAAATTGCTCTGTGCCTTTATTAGAAAAAAATATCTATGCTACTCTGATGAGTAAGGGACCTATTCCCATCATATTTTTTGAACTAACTAAAACAAACAGAATAGGAAAATACATCAAAGTGCACTTTTGAAAATGAGATTGTCTTTTTTCTTTTCTCTACTTTCTTAACGTCTTGTAATATGGTTTTATAACTTTTGTCATTTAAATTTTTTTTCTTTGAAAAACAGAAAAAACAAACCAAACAAAAAGGTAAAAACCCAGCGGATTTACTTACTCTTTTTCAACATTTTCTTTTTGGTTGCAGGGGTAGATGAAGTAAGTGCACATGCAAACTCTGCATCTTCTTTAACCTTAGATGATCCTGCTGAAGTGAAAACCACAGAATCATTCAGATATTTGAAAACTAATTCTCTCCTGTACTTAAGTACAGGTACTTTCTAAGGATAGGAAATATAATACCACTTCCACACTTTCTTAAGAGCTTATATTATTAAATAAAAATAATTTCTAGTAACCAAAATTGCCTCTTTTGACACTATCTTTCCAGTTCAAAGAAGAAATGTAGTCATTCATGATTCACTGTTGCTTCTCTTGAGGAAAGATGTGAAAGTAGAAGCAGCCACATGCAAAGTGATTCAGCTCCCAGGTGGAAGGAGAATGTTTTCAATGAAACAGGTGTTTAACTTTTAATGAAGATGCTGCCAAATTTTCAGATCAGTCAATGATGATGAGTTATTTTCCAAATGCAATACAATTTCTTAACTTATCAGGAATACAACACGGTCAGATTAAGAGAAAAACAAAGTAAACTGTATGTTTTAAAGATAAAGGAAAAAGTAAAGATACTCACTGAATATTTGTAAATTCGTATAATGCTAAGTAACAGTAATAGTAGTACTATATTGACAAGCCAGTCTCGGCCTACTTTTGTAACTACAATTTATACATATACAAAAAAGGTTTTATTGAAGTCATTTTATTAGTAGAGAGTACTTTGTTTTGTCTAAAGCTGGTTTAAATATATTCTCTTAAATGTTAATTTGAAACTGTTCTTTCAATTTGCTTCATTCATTTAACACCCTTGATAAGCATAAATAGTTCAAATGTAAAAAGCAGTCAAGTTTACAACCTATTACTAAAGAATTCCAAGCCAGACAGATACAAATCAGTGAGATTTTACTTTAATAACCTTTAAGTGTAGATCAGGGATACTGAGAAAGGGACTTCCCTGGTGGCGCAGTGGTTAAGACTCCATGCTCCCAATGCAGGGGGCCCGGGTTCCATCCCTGCTTAAGGAACTACATCCCACATGCATGCCGCAACTAAGGAGCCCTCCTGCCACAACTAAGACCCAGCACAACCAAATAAATACATAAATATTTTTAAAAAGGGGATATTGAGATATACATACCTTTTTCTCTGATTTTAGTCTCTGACTGTGTATTTTTCAGTTTGCCTAAAAGCAAAACCAAATATAACATCGGTCACACTAGGAAATTAAAACATAGGACACATTATCAAATCAAACTCATTTCCTATTACCTTTCATTTTCTGTGGCAATTCATTTATTTCAATTTCCTCTGAATCGCTGCTTTCAGTGTACTGTACCGCAGTTTTTCTCCTAAATTAAGTATACACAAATTTTTCATCAATCCAAAACAAAACGGGATATAAAAACTTATGTTTAATAAATGTAATACAAATGCTTTTTGTCTTGCCCCGGTTTATTTTTTGAAAAAATATCAAGGGTAAAAAATTTTTATTTGACAAATGAAAGTCAAATTTGCTGAAAGCATTTTGCTTTCATAGCCAGAAGCATTCACTATACAAAATGCGGTATCACTATTATTAAAATAAATTTGAGAAAGTAAACCATTCTAAGACAGTAATCCCTTCAACACTTTGTTCAGTATTTGGTAATTCAATTCAAACACATATTAAAACTAGAACAAAAAAGAAGTGATTCTGATTATCAAACATAACCCTCCAATATAATGAAACAGGCAGCTAAGAGGCAAAAATATAATTCTTTCACAATGAAAATTTTTATAAATTCTGTGTAGAAACAGTACAATATGGTGGTTAAGTGCCTAAGAACAATGGACTCTGGAGAGAGACTGCTTAGATTCAAATGTCCATTCCACCATTTATTTGCTATGTGACTTTAGGCAAGTCACCTAATATTCTTCTTCTAAGCTTCAGTTTCCTCACTTGGAAAACAGGAATAAAGATACAATCCACTTTGTAGGATAAAATGTGTTACCACATGCAAAGCCTCTAAAATAGTGCCTGTTGCACAGTAAATATATATGTATTAGTTATAGTATGTGTGTTGGTGGTTGTTTTTCCCATGTCATCATTAATTCCACACCCTTTAATCTGATCTGGGCTACCTAACAGTGCCCTGTTACCAACACTCATGGTCAGTTCAGAGTTATAAGATTTGATATCTAGATGAGAGGGAAACTGATGAGTCCTGGTTTTGTGCTCAGTTCAGACAGGTACTAAAGATAGAGAACAATTAACAAAGCCCCAGTTTTGAAATCTCTATTGGTGGAATAGCTAAGAGGGACTGAGATTTGAGGTCATGCCTGCAGATATTGATGGTGGGCAATAAAACACAAAAGCCAAGTATTTAGATCTACCTCAGAGAGTAAATAAAATTTATAAAGTTAACAGATTCAAATGGAGAGCAGAGGGGCATTAAGTTTTATTCAAATTCTCCCTCCAGTCTACATTAATATAATACTCCCCATGAATAACTTTATCATGTCTTATTTCCACTAAAGGTAAAGTGAAAAAGAACTCAGATGAGCAAAGAATGCTTTTGTCAAACCATCCGACACATATACATCAGTTCTCAACTCCTCAAATTCATAAAGAAAATTCTTCTAAAGTCTTAACAAAAACAGAAAACCCAAGAGCTAGATCTCAGTTCCTATGTGAAAGAAATAGGAAAATAGTAGAAAGACAAGTGATTATTAAAAATTACCAATTCACCTCTTTTATATATATATATTTTCACTTACAAAATGAGAACGGTCTACCTGCCTAAGTCACAGTGACTTTAGCAGTTTCAAATTAAAGAATGTATTTGAAAGAACTTTGCAACTGAGATAATGGTCATAGCTCTCTCCCATATGTAAGAAAATGGAGAAAGAGTTTAAACATATTACATAAAATTAAACGATAACAGAGTTTACCTTTTGGGGCGGGAGCTAGAGAATTCTGACTTGGGATATTTATTCTTTCCCTTGACATCTGAAATACTGGGTTCTCCACTACATCTAGATCCTTCCATTTCAAAAAAAAGGACAAATATACAGAGTATTAGTAAATCGTCTTAGACTAGCAGTATCCTTCTTAAAACCTTGGTTTTCCAACTCAATAGCTCAACTTTCTTAATATCTTCATTCCTATTCTTTCAATCAGCCAGCTGTACTCTCTACAGTTTCCTAATCTAGTATTTTCTCACTGAAAAGTACCTTCAATTTTTTTGTGCCCAGTCTTTCCCCTGTAGTCATCTAGCCAATCCCTACACTGGCTGAATTTCCTGCTATACCAAGGCAGCTAAGAGCTGCTGGAAAAAAAAAATGAACAATAAACAGGTGGTATTAGGGTTAGGGTCACCTTGTATCACTTGGCAACTCTTTTACCTATCACACATTCTCCCTACCCACTCACCTGGATGATCTGTACTACACTGGATCCTCTACCTAGATTTTAAACTCCTTTTACTCCCAGATGACCTACTTCACTTTACAAAGAAAATCAGATGTCATCTTCTATAAATTATCAATTTTCCTACCTTTTTATTCCCTCAATTATCTATATTTTTCCTCAACCTTACTTCCTTTCCTTCTAATGCTAACTCATGTATCTATTTTCTTGATCTCATTTCCTCCCACAGGCCACCAAATTATTCTCTCCATTGTATACAAAATCTTTTCCTATTCATGGATTTCCTTCTTAAACCATGCCCCCCAAAAGCCCTCAATTCTGCCTCTCTCTCCAACTATTTTTCTCCTATCTGAAACACAGCAAAATTCATAACAGCACACAGTTGTTATTAACAATTCTTCATCTACTAGTCTTATTTTAAAATATTTTCAGCCTTGCTCTGTTCTAAGCAATCTTAAGAAATTAATTTTATGAAAGTCACTGACTGCTAAATCCAGCCATGTAACTGTTAAATCCATAGATCCCTTCTCATTTCTCCTCTGCCTAATTTGGCTCTAACCTATCTTTCTATTTTTATCTGCTGTTTATTCATGCATATTCATGCATATTCTGCTGTTATTCATTTACATTATAAATACCAGAAACTACTCTGAGGTCCCAGAGCAATATACTCTGTGTTTTGTCTTGCTTTCAACCGCCCTTTCATGGGTTTTTTTCCTCAACGAAAAATGCTTTTCCTCCTCTAATGTGCTACCAAGCCAATTCCATCATCGCATTGCTTCCTTGATCAAATTTTTCCTACCAGTCCTCATGAGATTCTTTAGAAAAAGAGATCTGAAATTTTTGTATAGTACTAAGCCAAAGCTGGAATTACATCATTAAATTGGAAAAATCTAAATCAAACATGGGGTCATGTTCAAAATTAAAGTTTACCTTTGATTAGTCCATCTGCCTTTTCACTGGTATTGTTCCCTCCAAGTTTCACAGATTCATCGTAAACATTACATTCCTGGATGAAAAGGCATATTTCTTACATAGTACTGCTGTCAGTTTTAAGTAAACTTAAAAATGCATCCTATTTTGTATTGCTTTACTTTACATAATAAAGACTACTTAAATTGCTACCCTATTCTGGAGCAGTGGAAGGAGGTGCATTAAGAAGAAAACTGTACAAATTGATGAAAAGTTTTTTCACAGGTACATCAAAAAAGAAAGCTAGTCTGTCTTAACCTTTTCAAAAGGAATACAAAAAGCAAACCTCAATTATAAATGGCATATGAGTTACTGTGAGAAACATTCACAAAATGGGATTTACTTTAGAATTAAAAGGAATTCTAAGACTACAAACTTTCAAACCAAGAGTCCCTAATAGATCTTTAATGATGCTGCCATTGACATCCTTTTTTTCTGGAATTCCCAAACTGGGTAGATGAAATAGTCAGGTTTCAGAATGCCTCCTCCCTTACTCTACCAGGGATTTTCCCTGCCAACTCTGACTGTGTCCTTTTCCCTTCATGTGTTCTCCTTTGTTTCAAAGTGCAACTATGTGTACATGAGCACAAGAACTTCTATAAAAGTAAAATTTTATACGTCTCTGTGAAATATTTTCAACTGAGTCTAGTAGGGCAGGGTTCCTCCAATCTTACTTTTAATTCTAGACTTGATTCTGTAGGTAGGAATGACAAATAAAATTGGGTTTAATTAAATTAATTCTTCCAGTGTAAAAAGAAAGGTAGGGGCTTCCCTGACGGCCCAGTGGTTAAGGATCTGCCTGCCAATCGAGGGGACATGGGTTCGAGCCCTGGTCCAGGAAGATCCTACATGCCGGGGAGCAACTAAGCCCATGCGCCACAGCTACTGAAGCCTGCACGCCTAGAGTCCGTGCCCCACAACAAGAGAAGCCACCATGATGAGAAGCCCACACGCCGCAAGGAAGAGTAGCCCCCGCTCGCCGCAACTAGAGAAAGCCCGCGCGCAGCAACAAAAACCCAAAGCAGCCAAAAATTAATAAACAAATACATTTATAAAAAATAATAATAATAAAATAAAAAAGAAAGGTAGGTCACATCGTGAAAGGTACGTCATATTTTGAATCAAAACCTCAGAGTGGTGTTCGGGATTGCTTAGCAGGAGTACAATGTAATTTTTGCCTAGAATTAGGGCCAATAAAGGATATTTTATTTTAGTTTTTTAAAAAATAGAAATTTAAACATCTTACAAAATCTCATTAGAGTTTATGTTTTACTTAAAATGTTCTTGAAAAGAAAATCCATCCCCTTCCAATGGTATGAGTCTAAATAAATTAAAAATCCAAGATGTACCATTTTTAGAGATATGTAACTAGAAGTTATTTAGATAATTAACTTTTTAAAGCATCAGCGTCAAGAAACTGATGTTAAAAATGCCTTTCATGGCTTCCCTGGTGGTTCAGTGGTTAAGAATCTGCCTGCCAATGCAGGGGACACAGGTTCGAGCCCTGGTCCGGGAAGATCCCACATGCTGTGGAGCAACTAATCCTGTGCACCACAACTACTGAGCCTGCGCTCTACAGCCCGCGAGCCACAACTACTGAAACCCGCGCGCCTAGAACCCGTGCTCTGCAACAAGAGAAGCCACTGCAATGAGAAGCCCGTACACTGCAACGAAGAGTAAGCCCCTGCTCGGCACAACTAAAGAAAGCCCACACACAGCAACGAAGATCCAATGCAGCCAAAAACAAATAAATAAATAAATAAATTTATTTTTTAAAAAAAAAAAAGGTTTGTCACTTAAAAAAAAAATGCCTTTCATCATTCTACCCAGTCTTCAATATTCAGTACAATCATTTATATTATATTAAATAGTACGCAAAAAATAATTCAAAAGTTTATCTACAAATAAAGGATGTCCTTTAGATTATTCATTTCATATTAAATGACTCTTAGTAAACCTTTTCTTCACAGAGTTCAAAGATATAAAGTCCAACCTATCAAATCATTCTATGCTCCAATCTCATGAAATTTAATAACATTTCACTCTGTAAACTTGGAATATCCAAATCTATCTGAAATAATGAAATTTCTGTTGCAATAAATGCTTAGCTGGAAATAACATTTTCAGCCTCAATTTCAACTAATATAGCAAACTAAATATCCTAAAACCTTCCTACTACATAACATGTTAAATGCATGGCTGATCTTGGAGAAAAAGGGAAAGCCTTATTGATAATAATTTTTTAATTGGTAATTGACAATGAAGCTGTAAGCAGTCTTAGTTGCTATTCTTCAATTTTAATAACTAAATGTAGAAAGAAAAGGACAGACGTGGAAAGCACTGGACTATTCAGGGTAGGGAACTGAAACTTAGACATTAACAACAGAGTTAAACTCCCACTAAAAGTACAAAGAAGGAAATGCAACTAAGCGCAGGAATTAATAAAATAGAATCTGAATAAACAGTTGTAGGAAAGTGACATGCAGCATCTTTGAAAAGTAAAAAATAAGAACAGTAGAGAAAAGTCCAAAAAAGAGATATTTTGCATACACCTTGCACCTAGTTACTTCTTACTTTAAGTTCTTCAGATTTTCAGCTGAGAATGAAAAACAACCATTTCATTCTTATAACATTTATTTTCCCTACAAAACTAATTATTAATTCTTAGAAACTGAATATACATGTATTATGTGTATATATGCTATATATAAAAATATACACAAATTAAGCATCAAGAATAGTCACCCATTCTCTCATCACTAGGACATAATTATCACTATTAACATTTTGACACATACAGTATGTGTGACTACACTTAGACGTATATAAATATGTATTTACAAAATGAAGACTCTGATTCTACATACAGAGGTGTATCTGGCCTTTTAACTAAAAAAGATCATGAAAATATTCTTCAAAAATAGGACTTTATAGTTGCATAATATTAAATTTTATGGCTGTATCATAATTTAACTGTTCACTTATTGACAGGTATTTCTTTTCTGCCTTTAAAATAATGCTGGGGAAATAAACTTGTATTTTTCTCTTTGGAAAAAAATGCATTTCTGATAACTTCTTTAGATAGTTTCTTTGAAATGGCATTGCTGAATCAAAGATTATAAACACTTTTAAGGCTTTTGATCCACATTACCAAATTGCCTTCAAGAATGTAGGATTAACTTTCACTCTTATCAGCAACACACGAGAAAGGGCATTCATCATATCTCTAAAAACCGGATATTATCAATTTTTTGGCAATAATTTTTTTAATGACAAAATTAAAAGGTTTTACAATAAACCAGAGACTTTCGAAAAAACACAGTAATACTTCACCTTCTTCAGCTGATTCTTCTTAATTCTTTCAATAGGAAGAGATTTGCCATCATGGAAGTTGGTAAGAATCACTGCAATGGCTGTCAGAGTTTTGCCCTTTAAAATGTTTTACAAAGAAAAATGGTCAGATTCTGAAACCCAGTTGACCAGACAACATTCCGAAACTAATTTTTAAATCAAGTAAGAAAATATCAAACAGATTCAGGGCCACAGAAGTATGCTAATTATTATACTAAATAATATACATATTAATGAAGTTATTTCATTCATTAAGTTAGTAAATGCTTTACCATGCCATATTACTAGGAGTTATTAAATAATTTACTGTGTAAAAT
Organism: Hyperoodon ampullatus; assembly: GCF_949752795.1. Taxonomy (NCBI): domain Eukaryota; kingdom Metazoa; phylum Chordata; class Mammalia; order Artiodactyla; family Ziphiidae; genus Hyperoodon; species Hyperoodon ampullatus. Next base: position 15,200,565 of record NC_136918.1, read on the forward strand.
ACTGTAAGCATCTTTGAGAAATGTCATTTTATTTTTTTAATCCTTTTTTAATTGAGGTATAATTTTCATACAACAAAGTTCACAGACTTAAGTGTATGGTTTGATAGGTTTGACAACTGTATACACTGGTGTAACCACCAATTAAGATACAGAAAAATTTTATCACCTAGAAGTTGCCCTGTATTCCTCTGTAGTCCATCTCCCCACCTCTGTACCAGACAACGGCTGATTTGTCTCTATCACTATATATTAATTTTGCCTGCCTTTGAACTTGATATAAATGGAATTACTCAATGTACTCTTCTTTGTTAGTTTCTTCTGCTCAATACAATTTTAGGCCCAGTCCTGATTCAGAGCATGTGGTGACATGAGCTGGTATAAGTTGTTCCTTAAGAAGAATGGAGTAATATAGAGAAATGCTTATTAGCAATTCATTGTTTTTTATTGCTGAGTAATATTCCATCATATATGCATACATGGCACACTTATTTGTGCATTCACCTGTTGGTGGACATTTAGATTGTTTCCAGTTTTTGACTACTATGAATTAAGCTGGAGCAGCTAGCAGTACAAGTGTGTAAGTTTTCCATAAACATATGTTTTTAGGGAAATGTCACTTTATTGAATGACTGCCATTTAAATGTCACATTTAACCCTGAACTAATAACTTTATCACAAAACTACAACTACTTGCTTGCCATGTAATTCAGAGCTAACTTAAAATGATTAGTAATCCCAGTATGGACATAAGATAATTACTTTATTAAATTTCATTTAAAGATATTTCCAAGACTTAAAGACTATATACCTTACCAATAAAGCATACAGGACAAGATATTTCTTGTGCATTTTTTTAAAAACAGAATCATGAAAATTTTCATTATTTTCCATAGCTGAATTTATAATTAGCAACATAGAAATAAACCTCTTTCAAGTTGAAAGCATTGTAAAGCAGCAGTTTTCAAAGTGTGGTCCACAGGTCCTAGGAGCTCCCCAGGACCCTTTCAGGAGTATGTGTAGTCAAAACTGTTTTAATAATTCTACTAAGACCTTACTTGTGTTGATATCTGTAGTAATTCCACAGAAAGCAATGGTGGGTAAAACTGCTGCTGCCTTAGCATGACACAAAGCAGTTGGCCCTACATTATACTAGTGATCACTGTATTTTTAACTACCACATACAGTTAAAAAAAAAAAAAGACAAACCAAAGAAACAGTTTCACTTTAAGAATGCTCTTTAAGAATGTTCTTGAGGGATTTCCCTGGTGGCGCAGTGGATAAGACTCCGCACTCCCAATGCTAGGGGCTGGTTTCAATTCCTGGTCAGGGAACTAGATCGCACATGCGTGCCGCAACTAAGAGTTCGCATGCCACAATCAAGGAGCCTGCCTGCCGCAACTAAGGAGCCCACCTGCTGCAACTAAGGAGCCTGCCTGCCACAACTAAGGAACCCACATGCTGCAACTAAGGAGCCAGCGCTTCGCAACTAAGAAGCCCACAAAAAGAATGTTCTTGATAAAGCAGTACACATTCATTTTACCAAATCTCACCTCTTAAGTACACACGTTTTAAATATTCTGTATAACAAGATGGGAAGTACACAAAATACTTCTTTTGCATACCAAAATATGAAGGTTATCTAGAGAAAAATCACTTGTGAGACTGAATTACAAGCTGAACTAGCTACCATGCCTCATCACTTTCAAGTACCACCATTTTAACTTGAAAGAATGACTGATAACTAGTTATTCATGACTGAGTGGCAGACATTTTCTTGAAAAAAATGAATAAAATGAGCCTATCAACTCCAAAGGAAACAACTGACAGTGTTTGTTGTTAATGATAAAATTTGAGCTTTCAAGCAAAAATTACGTTAGAAAACTTGTATCCAATGCTATGAGTAGAAAAGCTTCCCAAATGTAAATGCCTTTCTAATAAGATCAGCAGTAGTATCAATGAATGTAAATTTTTTTACATTGTATAATGAAATGCATCAACATTTGGCAGATCTGTGTAACTCAGTGAACCAATATATTCCAAATGAGCAATACCTAATGTTACAAAATCATGTATGGGTAAAATATCCATTCAACATGCAAGCCACACCAATGGATTTTAATGGAACAAAGTATAAGAAGTTCATTGATATGATTTTTTAAGTTCCACGTTATAGGAACTTTCCTGGCAGTCCAGGGGTTACGACTCTGTGTTCCCAATGCAGGGAGCACTGGTTTGATCCCCAGTCAGGGAGCTAAGATCCCGCATGGTGCAGCCAAAAAAAAAAAGTTCCATATCATAATTCTTAACCTTTAATAAACTAATATTTGCTTAATTTTCTTGTAGCAAAGAAAATCTAGTTATCTTAAAAAGGCTTTTAAAATACTCCCTTTCAAATACATATCTGCATGAGGACTAATTTTCTTTGTATTCTTCAACAAAAACAACGTATCACACAGAATGAATGAAAAAACAGATATGAGAATTCAGCTGTCAATTATTAGGCCAGACATTAAAGAGACTTGCAAAAATGTAAAACAGTGCCAGTCTTCTCATCAAAATTGCTTTTGTCTTGGAGTATGTTTCATTGAAAAATATGCTATTTCTGTTAACACATAATGAGTTTTTTACCTTGTTAAAAATAATAAAAAATTTTAATACCTAGTACCATAAATATTAATAGACATAGTAATAGAGATAACCCACAAAGACAAACACTCTTTGGGATCCTCAATAATTTTTAAGAACATAAAGAGTTGCTAAGACCAAAAAGTATAAAAACTGCTGGTGTAAGGAATCATATCTTTTAAGAAAACCCATGAAAGATAAGCTACCCTGAATTTCAAAAGAAAATTGAAAAACACATGTTTATATCATTACTGCCAATTATTTTAATTGTACCTTAGGCAAACAAGCCAAAGGAAAAAAAAAAAAAGTTCAGCTTTATTTTAAGTGAAAACCACAGGAAAAATTATGTTCTACACACACAGTGATATCTAGTCCCAACTGGCACCAACATATTCCCATCTCTATCTACTTCAAAATTACTTCATATAAAATCTTAGTTACAAAATAAAACGTTATTAACTCAAGGAAAAATATAATTACCAAACCCATATCATCAGCTAAAATTCCTCCATGAACATTTTCTGGTCGGTCCTTTTCAGAAAAGTTTGTTATTGTGTTATAGTATAAGTCACTTCGCTGTTCCCAGAATGGTGGAAGTTCTTTACTGTTTTCCCGTGAAACCATCCAAGCTAGAGCTTGTTTTTGATGTGGAAGCAATGGTGTTTCAATAGCCTATAAATAAAGGAAATGTCATAAATAGAAATACAATAAGCCCTTTCTTTTACCGCATGCAGAATCTGGAAAAGTTGATCTTGTGATGAAAAATGTATAGATTAATACCGTATTTTAAAATTCCAAATAGTTTTAAATAGAAAATACTGGCTCAGTACCTCAGCTGGTTCCATTTCCTGAGTTTTATCATCTTCCTTTAAATCTTCAAACAATTTGTCAAACTCTGTCTTAAGCTACAACAAACAGCAACAATAAACATTATGAAACAAACCAATTAAAATAATTGCACTTAATTCAGAGATTTCAAGTCATTTAATTAACTAAAAGAGTCAAATACCAAAAGGTACATAAAATAAATGAATTCTCTGAGATACTACACTGCTCAATAATGGCAGAATAAATAGATCCTTTAGGTAACTGTTACAGTCGAAAGAATACAGGATAGAGTTTTAAGTCCTGGGTTTCAGTCACAGCTCTGTCACAAAAAAACCTTTATATAACTTTGGGCAAGACACTTACCCTATATGGCCCTGTATCTTATTACCACAAAATAAATGGGATGAACTAGATTTAGAGTGTCTCTAAGGTTCCTTCTGCCATTGAAATTCTGTGATTCTATTAGCTGTATTCAAACTATTTTGGCAGATCCTACCAAGTATATTTGACTTTTTCGAGTAAATGACATTTCATCGATTATTACTGCAATCAGAAATTTGCTATGTGCTACAAAATACTAGGATAATTTCAATCTTATGCTAATCATTAGTTGGTTCTTTAAATTGATCTAGTCTAATCGTACAGTAACATATATATGTTATAATTACTTTTGTAAATTAGCAAATAAATACATAGCAACAGCCCAGAAGAAATCAGGCCAAATCTAAAAAGTGAGGAGAGGTAATCTGGGGTTTACCCACCAGACACAAGCTCAAGAGCTTCCCTGATGGCGCAGTTGTTAAGAATCTGCCTGCCAGGGCTTCCCTGGTGGCTCAGTGGTCGAGAGTCCGCCTGCCAATGCAGGGGATGCGGGTTAGTGCCCTGGTCCAGGAGGATCCCACATGCTGCAGAGCAGCTGGGCCTGTGAGCCATGGCCGCTGAGCCTGTGCGTACGGAGCCTGTGCTCCACAACGGGAGAGGTCAAAATGGTGAGAGGCTCGCGTATCGCAAAAAAAAAAAAAAAAGAAGAAAAAAAAAGAATCTGCCTGCCAGATGGAAACAACCTAAGTATCCATCATCAGATGAATGGATAAAGAAGATGTGGCACATATATACAATGGAATATTACTCAGCCATAAAAAGAAATGAAATTGAGCTATTTATAATGAGGTGGATGGACCTAGAGTCTGTCATACAGAGTGAAGTAAGTCAGAAAGAGAAAGACAAACACCGTATGCTAACACATATATATGGAATTTAAGAAAAAAAAATGTCACGAAGAACCTAGGGGTAAGACAGGAATAAAGACACAGACCTACTAGAGAATGGACTTGAGGATATGGGGAGGGGGAAGGGTAAGCTGTGACAAACTGAGAGAGTGGCATGACGTAAAATAGATAGCTAGTGGGAAGCAGCCGCATAGCAAAGGGAGATCAGCTCGGTGCTTTGTGACCACCTAGAGGGGTGGGATAGGGAGGGTGGGAGGGAGGGAGACGCAAGAGGGAAGAGAGGTGGGAACATATGTATATGTATAACTGATTCACTTTGTTATAAAGCAGAAACTAACACACCTTTGTAAAGCAATTATACTCCAATAAAGATGAAAAAAATACATTAAAAATAAATTAATTAAATAAATTCTAACTTAAAAAAAAAAAATCTGCCTGCCAATGCAGGGGACATGGGTTCAAGCCCTGGTCCGGGAGGATACCACACGCCACGGAGCAGCTGGGCCTTTGCACCACAGATACTGAGACTGCTCTAGAGCCCGCGAACCACAACTACTGAGCCCGCATGCCTGAAGCCCGTGCTCCACAACAAAGGGAAGCCACTGCAATGAGAAGCTTGAGCACCGCATCGAAGAGTAGCCCCCGCTTGCCTCAACTAGAGCAAGCCTGCACGCAACAACAAAGACCCAACGCAGCCAAAAATAAAATTAATTAATTAAAAAAAAAAAAAAGAATGACAGACACAGGCTCAAGCCCTTCTAACAATGAGCAGGGAAAATACAGTAACTACAAGTAGAATATACAAAGGCTAACACTGATGAGTAGAGACAAAAAAAATTTTGATGTAATTGGTAGATTGATCTGCATTAATTTACTTTATACCCTTTTTTCCCCAAACTAACCCAGCATAACAGTATCCTGGATCACAAAGCAGACAAAGTAAGAAATAGACTAAGGCCAGTGATTCAGAACTAGTTTTTTTAGCACTGCATTTGCAACCTTCCTGAAAGGAGTAAGTTTCAAGCTTCAACTTTTTAAAACTTATGGCTATTTTAAAAATTTCAAATAATACAAAAACATCAAAACAGAGTAAAACATCACAGGTGTATACAGCAATGTGTGTGTTTCAATGTATATATGAATGCATGTATGTGGATATATTCCTAATCACTGCTTTCTTTCTAAATATTTGCAATATATTTTATTTATTCTACATGTTCCATAACAATATAAAGATCACTAATACTAGCAGATGCATATTTATCTTATATTTTTAAACATTAACCTTCGGCATTTAAAATTCACTATTCAGGGCTTCCCTGGTGGCGCAGTGGTTGAGAGTCCACCCGCCGATACAGGGGACACGGGTTCGTGCCCTGGTCCGGGAAGATCCCACATGCCGTGGAGCGGCTGGGCCCGTGAGCCATGGCCGCTGAGCCTGCGCGTCCGGAGCCTGTGCTCCACAACGGGAGAGGCCACAACAGTGAGAGGCCCGTGTACCACAAAAAAAATAAAAAATAAAAAATAAAATTCACTATTCACTTTTAGTTACGAAATAAAAGAGAAGTGCACCTGTTCAGTTGTCATCTGTACTGCAGCATGAACTGGCATACTATAGCTTGGTCCCGCTCTTCCAGAGCCCCAACCACTTTCCAAACTGAATCCTAAAGCTATAATTTACAAAATGAAAAGAATAAAATCACCAAATGAAATGAATTATCTTTTAGTAAATAGCTTTTAAAGCTTGTCTAATAAGCTGAATTAAAAATTCCCTTAATATGTGTTTTAAAAATTTTTAAACTAGGGCTTCCCTGGTGGCGCAGTGGTTGAGAGTCCACCTGCTGATGCAGGGGACACGGGTTCGTGCCCCGGTCTGGGAAGATCCCACATGCTGCAGAGCGGCTAGGCCCGTGAGCCATGGCCGCTGAGCCTGCGCGTCCGGAGCCTGTGCTCCGCGACGGGAGAGGCCACAACAGTGAGAGGCCTGTGCACCACAAAAAAAAAAAAAAAAAAAATTTAAAACTAAATCTGCTAGGTTATTCAAAAAATACATTAAAAGAATTCCACATTATTTAAACAAACTTTTGAAAAACAAATAATACTTTTTCATTCTCTATTGGGAGATTCTTTTTGTCTGTAACTTATTAAAGAGAATGTTTAAAATCAGGGATTTCCAGATATTATCACTGGGGGAAGTTAGGGGAGGGACCTCCTTGTACATTTTTCTGTGTATGTGTGCAACCTCCTATGAATCTATAGTTATTTCAAAATAAAGAGAAAAAAAATTCAAGGATTTCCTTAAAAAGATTCCTAAAAAAAAGAACTTGGAGCCTTCAGCACTAATTAATTTAGCCACCCAAATTCAAGGTATTACTTAAGAGAATAAATGTTTTACAATTCCAGCATCTTAACAATATCAGAATAATAGTAGGTTAAACTCTGAACTTACTTTTTGGTGCAGGACCCAATTTAAATCCATGTTTCTTCAACTGATCTAAAACTGCTTTTCTATTTTCTTCTTTTCCCCAAAAAGTCATACGCAAAGGCATGGTAAAAGCATTGTTTGCACCAAAAGGAACTACCCTATTATAATTAAGAAGGAAAAAAAAAAGAGAAATTAGAAGTGTTATTTTTTTACACTTAAGTCTCATTAAAAATCTTGTTAAATAACTGCCACATTCAAATTCTGCATGCAAGTAAAATAAAGGAACTAATTGAGCAGACTAGAAAGAAAAAGGACACAGACTAGGACCAACAATAATGAGAAGAAAAGGCAGTTTTTAGGACCAGAATGCCAGAAGAAACTCAGGTGAGATAAAAGTGTTTAAATACGTAGTTAGCCTATTACCAAGATCATAAGATAGGTAAAATAGCAAGTTTAATTCAGAAGGCAGAGTTTCCACTAACAGAACCACTGAGTGTAGCAACCCATTCTGGGAGCATGGGGAAGGATTTCCAAGAACTATTTCTGATCCAGGATTAACTGAAAGTTTACTCTCAGTATCTGAAAAACCTGATGAACTGAGAAAGGAGAAAACAAGTAAACAAATAAGAAGACACTGCTAAATATTTATCTTCCAAACTCACCTTTTAATATCCTAAACAACCCATACTAAAATTGAGGTCACAGACACAAACGCATAAAAGAGAAAATGTAACCAAAGAGACTGGGAGTTTTAAAAAAGGAACAGGTGGTAGAACTAAGAAGGTATATGCCTAGATAATGCAACAGCTGCTACTTATCTCCAATCAAATGATGTCATGTGGAAATGAGTATCCTGCATTACCAGATCTTCCATTTATCAAGAGAAATATTTATAAATAATTTTGTATAATTAGGGAAAAATTAATATGCATAAAATGTAGAATGTCCAGATATTCGAATATCGGAAATAACTGAAAAAAAAATTAAACACTGTGTAGGCAAAACCAAACTCATGTACATCTGATCACAGGCTATCAGCTTACAACCTGATTTAAACAAACACTTCCAAACTTCTCAAATCAATGCTCTAAAAGGCTTTTTAAAAAGGCTTTTTTCTTAAAAGATGGTGTGGACTTTCTAATATTTGAACCAAAATCTATTTTTCTCCATGGTAATAATTTACCAGGAAAGTGAGGGAACAGCTATTTGATGGCTAGGGTAGTGCAGGCAGATGAAAGAAGAATTAAAACATTTATTGAATGCAAACTAAAGGTATAGCGACAAAAGTTGTCAGGGCAACTTTATATACCCTTACATTCAAAGATCACTACAACTCACAATTATTAAAACTGAACTCCAAAAGTGCATTACCCTTCAACTTGAGCCAATTTGTTGTCCATGATATAGGCCAAGGCAGCTGCAAGATCTTTCTTTATATGGCCGACCTGATTTCCATTCACGTTGTTTACTTTAATTGCATTCTTATCATAAGGGTTATCGGGTTCTCGTTGTAATGCAACCATTTCATTATTATTAACCTAATAAAAATAATAAACAGATATTATTATAAATAATAAACATATAATGATACATTTCTTCATCGTATTTTATCTGGGATTTCCATTCATTTTTTAATGCTTACTGAATAACACCACATATAAGAAATGCACATTTTCTTGGACTCATATTTCTATAGAAATATTAAAGAACATATTTTATAATAATTCTTTTACAATATTTTCCTAATTTACATTCATTGGAAGTTAACAAATCCTTGATATATAAAAGATACAATCAAAACTAACAGAGACACATTATCTAAAATTATTCAACATTATAACTTCGAAAACAAGTAATCTCTTGAGTGCTTACTATGGGCCACACATTGTTCTAAGTACATTACATAGACTGACTTTTAAAACTGTCACAACCCTTTTGGTAGGTGTTATCATTATCTCCATTTTACAGATGAAGACACTGAAGCACAGAAAAGTTAAGTAACTTGCCCCAGGTCATAAAGTTAATAAGTAGCAGAGCTAGGATCTGAATCCAGGCAGGCCAGCTCCTAAGCCTAAATTCTCCAGAATCTCAAAGGGTTAAAAGGCATTAATTATAAGTCAGAATGGTACTGGAATAAGAAAATACATCCAGCCTTCAACTCATGCCATTATCTGATTCCACTTAATTAAAAACTGCCTGAGGGTGACATAATTGAAAATGGAAGAGTAAGGACTTCCAAAAATTCTCTCTTCCATAAAAGCAATGAAAACACTGGCAAAAACTGTTTGAATCAACTTTTTCATAACTCTGGAAACTAACCAAAGGATTATAGAAACCTGGGGAGTCTTAATTCAAGAAAACAGCTGAATATCAGTGCCCTAGTCTCATCTCCAGCTCTCAGTTACACGATAGCCTTTAAAAATAACTATCTGCTGCACTTCTTAGTACAGCCTAGCAGTTACCAGAGTGAGCACACTGGAGCAGAATCTTTCAAAGATTTATTCCTATAGAATTGTCATTATTTGACCTGTATGGTGGTTCCCTAGAAGACCTCCACTTGCAAAGCTGTTTCTATTTGACCTCTGAGCTTACTCAGTACATAAAACGTTCTCCCTTGGGTGGGTGTTTGTCAAAAACAATTTTACAGGCAGTGGGTAACAGCTAGGGCAAACAAAACAATAACCAAAGGGCTTAAGAGGAAAAAGCGGAGAATAAGATGTTCAAAGCTCCAACATATTCCTGGAAATCTAGAAGGCCAAATGCAAGCACAGGGCTGTATGCATGCCCAGGGCTGTGAATATGTTCAGGAAAGACCTGAGAAGGTCTTAAGCTCTCACCTCTGGCTAAACTTGAAGCTCTGAACAGGCAGGAAATAAAGGCTAAGGCAGAGCTGTCAACTGCCAAGCTGAGTGTTGAAGGAGTGCTCCAAATGCACACAGATCCTCTCAGTAAAGACTGGGAAATTTACTGGTTCTAGTTCAGTCATTACCTGACCACTAAGCTAACCAAATACAGATATCAGTGGCCAGACACAACAAAGACTTTCACAGGGTTAATTCAGCAAAAGTTACTAAACAAACAATAATAACCAAAATCAGCAACAACCAATCCAGGGGAGAAGGAAGAATCTGATTTCTAGAGCTGCCAAATTATTATTTTTTAGCTCACATTCATCATCACATATAGTTTTTTTTAGTTGAAGTATAGTTGATTTATACTATTGTGTTAGTTTCAGGTGTACAGCACAGCGATTCAGTTATACATGTATATAAATACATACACATATACATATATACACATATAATTTATATATATATATAAAATCTATTCTTTTTCAGATTCTTTTCACTTATAGGCTATTATGAAATATTGCATACAGTTTCCTGTCCTATACAGTAGGTCCTTCTTGGTTATATAGCAGTGTGTATATTTTATCCCAAACTCCTAATTTATCCATCCCCCCATTTCCCCTTTGGTAACCATAAGTTTGTTTTCTATGTCTGTGGATCTATTTGTATCATTTTTTTTAGGTTCCACATATAAGTGATATCATACGATATTTATCTTTCTCTGTCTGGCTTATTTCACTTAGTATGATAATCTTTAGGTCCATCCATGTTGCTGCAAAGGGCATTATCTCATTCTCTTTTATGGCTGAGTAATATTCCACTATATAGATATACCACATCTTCTTTATCCATCCATCTGTTGATGGACACTTAGGTTGCTTCTATGTCTTGGCTATTGTACATAGTGCTGCAATGAACATTGGTGTGCATAGATCTTTTTGAATTACAGTTTTCTCTGGATATATGCCCAGGAGTGGGATTGCAGGATCATATGATTTAGAGTTGCTATATTATTTAAAACGTCTACTTTTCAACAACAAGAGAGACATGCAAAGAAACGAGAAAGTACAGCTCACACAAAGGAAAAAAGCTATCAATCATCTACCCATAAGGAAGCACAGATGACTGACCTACTAGAAAAAAACTTAAGTTTTAATTTTAAATATGTTCAAAGATCTAAAGTAAACCATGTCTGCAGAACTAAAGGAAAGCATGAGAACTATGTCTCACCAAATAGAAATTCTGGAGTCAAAATGTACATAGTTAACTAAAGTCTAAGATTCACTACAGAGGCTCAAACATCAGATATGAGCAGGCAGAAGAAAGAATCAATGAAGTTGATGACAGGTCAACTGAGACTATAATGTTTGAGGAACAGTTATAGTTTGAGGAACAGAAAGAAGAAAGAATGAAGAAAGATGAACAGATCCTGCGGGATAACAGCAAGCATACCAACACACACATGATGAGAATCTCAGAAGGAGAGGAGAAAAAGAGGTAGAGAGAATATTTGAAGACATAATAGCCAAAAACTTCCCAAATTTGATGAAAAAACATTAATCTACATATTTAAGAAGCTCAACAAACTCCAAGTAAAAAAAACTCAAAGACATTCAAACCCAGACACACCAAAATCAAACTGTGGAAAGAACACTGAAAGCAACTGAGAGAAACAACTCATTACATACAGGGGATCCTCCATAAGATTAACATCTGATTTTTCACCAGAAACCATGGAGGCCGGAATACAGTGGGATAACTTCTCAAAGTGCTAAAAGAAAAAAATTCAACCAAGAATTCTATATCTGGCAAAACTATCCTTCAAAAATAAAGAAGAAATTAAGAAATTCCCAGATAAACAAAAACTGACAGAATCCATCACTAGCTGACCTACCCTACAAGAAATATTAAAAGAAGACCTTCAGGCTGAAATCAAAGGCACTAGACAGTAACTTGAATCTACATGAAGAAATAAAAAGCACAGGTAAAGGTAATTACACAGGTAAATATAAAAGTATAAAATTTTTTGGTTGTAACTTTTCCCTCCTATCTGATTTAAAAGGACATAATCATTATAAACCTGTATTGATGAACATATGATGTATATAAAGAATTAATCTGTATGAAAACAGCATAAAGGAGTAGGAAGGAAGACAACGGAACTATCTCAAAGCAAGGTTTTTATAAACAATTGAAATTAAGTTGCCATAAATCCAAACTAGATTCTTATGAATTAAGATGTTAGTAATTCCCAAGGGCAACTACTAAGAAAACAACTCAAAATATATAATAAAGAAACAACCAGGGAACTACTATGGTACACTAGGAAAGATTTAACACAAAAGATTTAACACAAAAGAAGGTGGAAATGAAGGCCAGACCCAAGGGCCACATATTGTATGATTCCATTTACATGAAATGTCTAGAGTAAGTAAATCCATAGAAACAGAACATAAATTGATGGATGCCATGGGCTAAGGGGAGACAGTAATATGGAGTGATTACTAATGGGTACAGGGTTTTGGGAATGATGAAAATGTTTTGGAATCAGACAGTGCGGATGGTTTTACAAACTTGTGAATATCTAAAAACCACTCAATTGTACACTTAAAAATGATAAATTTTATGGTAAGTGAATTACCTAAATTTTTTTAACTGCCTGAAAAATTCACAGGAAAGCTGCTTTAAACCTCTCCCAGCATCTGTTTACTGCCTCAAGAGACTACAGCCTGACCAACCAGATTATCAGACAAATATTCCTCTCTAATAATTCTCTCTAATAATTCCTCTTTGAAGATATTCTGTGAGGCATAGCTCTGTTCTCTACCAGACCACCTCCCCCATGCCACTACTTATAGCATGATATTCTTTAAACCAGATATGCAAATTCCAGAAAATATATAACCAAAAAAAGTAGGGCAAAATGTTGAGACTATAAAAACGAAGAAAACATGATCCAAGCACATGACAAAAAAGGATATATTAGTAAAACAAGATTAAGATGACAACAAAAAGACAGATATAGGACTAATTATAACAATACTTTTAGAATAGAATGGAAAAGAAATAATCTACTTTATTATAAAATAAAGATTTTGATGGGTCAAGAAATAAAAAAGGTAAACATAAGCAAATTGAAAACATTTTTAAAAAGTTAAAAATGAATAATGCCAATACTATATAACAAATCTTAGGTGATACAACCAATGTCGTACTTTGAAGAACATTTAAAAGATTAAAATATTTTACTATTAACATTAAAATTAAGTGTTCGAATCAAGAATCCAAAAATAAAATAAAACAAAATGGACCTAAAGACAATAGAATAACAGAATGTAAAAGAGAAATCAATGACCAAAGAAAGATGATAGATTGTTATTCTGGGAGGAACGAAGATGGCAGAGTAGAAGGAAGTGCTCTCACTCCCTCTTGTGAGAACACCAAAATCACAACTAGCTGCTGGACAATCACCAACAGGAAGACACTGGAACTCACCAAAAAAGATACCCCACATCCAAAGATAAAGGAGAAGCCAAAATGAGATTGTAGGAGGGGCGCAATCACAGTAAAATCAAATCCCATAACTGCTGGGTGGGTAACTCACAGACTGGAAAACACTTATACCACAGAAGTCCACCCACTGGAGTGAAGGTTCTGAGCCCCCCATCAGGCTTCCCAACCTGGGGATCCAGCAACGGGAGGAGGAATTCTTAAGAGAATCAGACTTTGAACCCTAGTGGGATTCAATTGCAGGACTTCGACAGGACTAGGCGAAACAGAGACTCCACTCTTGGAAGGCACACGCAAAGTAGTGTGCGCATCGGGACCCAGGGGAAGGAGCAGTGACTCCAGAGACTGAACAAGACCTACCTGTTAGTGTTGGAGGGTCTCCTGCAGAGGCGGGAGGTGGCTGTGGCTCACCATGGGGACAAGGACACTGGCAGCAGAAGTTCTGGGAAGTACTCCTTGGCTTGAGCCCTCCCAGAGTCTGTCATTAGCCCCACCAAAGAGCCCAGGTAGGCTCCAGTGTTGGGTTGCCTCAGGGCAAACAACCAACAGGGAGGGAATCCAGCCCCACCCATCAACAGTCAAGTGGATTAAAGTTTTACTGAGCTCTACCCACCAAAGCAACGGTCAGCTCTACCCACCACCAGTCCCTCCCATCAAGCCTCTTAGATAGCCTCACCCACCAGAGGGCAGACAGCAGAAGCAAGAAGAACTATAATCCTGCAGTCTGTGGAACAAAAACCACATTCACAGAAAGATCAAAAGGCAGAGGGCTATATACCAGATGAAGGAACAAGATAAAACCCCAGAAAAACAACTAAATGAAGTGGAGATAGGCAACCTTCCAGAAAAAGAATTCAGAATAATGATAGTGAAGATGATCTAGGACCTCGGAAAAACAATGGAGGCAAAGACAGAGATGATGCAAGAAATGTTTAACAAAGATCTAGAAGAATTAAAGAACAAACAAACAGAGATGAACAATAAAATAACTGAAATGAAAACTATACTAGAAGGAATCAAGAGCAGAATAACTTAGGTAGAAGAACAAATAAGTGACCTGGAAGACAGAATGGTGGAATTCACTGCTGCGGAACAGACTAAAGGAAAAAGAATGGAAAGAAACGAAGACAGACTAAGAGACCTCTGGGACAACATTAAACGCAACAACATTCGCATTATACGGGTCCCAGAAGGAGAAGAGAGAGAGAAAGGACCAGAGAAAATATTTGAAGAGATTATAGTCAAAAACTTCCCTAACTTGGGAAAGGAAATAGCCACCCAAGTCCAGGAAGCACAGCAAGTCCCATACAGCATAAAGCCAAGGAGAAACACGCTGAGACACAGAGTAATTAAACTGGCCAAAATTAAAGACAAAGAAAAATTAATGAAAGCAGCAAGGGAAAAATGACAAATAACATAAAAGGGAACTCCCATAAGGTTAACAGCTGATTTCTCAGCAGAAACTCTACAAGCCAGAAGGCAGTGGCATGATATACTTAAAGTGAGGAAAGGGAAGAACCTACAACTAAGATTACTCTACCTGGCAAGGATCTCATTCAGATTTGATGGAGGAATCAAAAGCTTTACAGACAAGCAAAAGCTAAGAGAATTCAGCACCACCAAACCAGCTCTACAACAAACGCTGAAGGAACTTCTCTAAGTGGGAAACACAAGAGAAGAAAAGGACCTACAAAAACAAACCCAAAACAATTAAGAAAATGGTAATAGGAACATACATATAGATAATTACTTTAAATGTGAATGGATTAAATGTTCCAACCAAAAGACATTCAGGCTTGCTGAAAGGATACAAAAACAAGACCCATATATATGCTGTCTACAAGAGACCCACTTCAGACCTAGGGACACATTCAGACTGAAAGTGAGGGGATGGAGATGGAAAAAGATATTCCATGCAAATGGAAATCAAAAGAAAGCTGGAGTAGCAATACTCATATCAAATAGACTTTAAAATAAAGAATGTTACAAGAGACAAGGAAGGACACTACATAATGATCAAGAGATCAATCCAAGAAGAAGATACAACAATTATAAATATATATGCACCCAACATAGGAGCACCTCAATACATAAGGCAACTGCTAACAGCTCTAAAAGAGGAAAACGACAGTAACACAATAATAGTGGGGGATTTTAACACCTCACTTACACCAATGGACAGATCATCCAAAATGAAAATAAATAAGGAAACAGAAGCTTTCAATGACACAACAGACCAGACACATTTAATTGATATTTATAGGACATTCCATCAAAAAACAGCATATTACACTTTCTTCTCAAGTGCGTATGGAACATTCTCCAGGATAGATCACATCTTGGGTCACAAATCAAGCCTCAGTAAATTTAAGAAAACTGTAATCATATCAAGCATCTTTTCTGACCACAACACTATGAGATTAGAAATCAATTACAGGGAAAAAAATATAAAAAACACAAACACATGGAGGCTACACAATACATTACTAAATAACCAAGAGATTACTGAAGAAATCAAAGAGGAAATCAAAAAATACCTAGAGACAAATGACAATGAAAACACGATGATCCAAAACCTATGGGATGGCGGAGTGGCTGGGACCGTGAGCCATGGCCGCTGGGCCTGCGCGTCCAGAGCCTGTGCTCCACAACAGGAGAGGCCACAACAGTGAGAGGCCCGCGCACCACAAAACAAAACAAAACAAAACAAAACAAAACAAAAAAAACAAATCCTATGGGATGCAGCAAAAGCAGTTCTGAGAGGGAAGTTTATAGCTATACAAGCCTACCTCAAGAAACAAGAAAAATCTCAAATATACAACCTAACCTTACACCTAAAGGAACTAGAGAAAGAAGAACAAACAAAACCCAAAGTTAGCAGAAGGAAAGAAATCATAAAGATCAGAGCTGAAATAAATGAAATAGAAACAAAGAAAACAATAGCAAAGATCAACTAAAGGCTGGTTCTCTGAGGATAAACAAAATTGATAAACCATTAGCCAGACTCATCAAGAAAAAGAGGGAGAGGACTCAAATCAATAAAATTAGAAATGAAAACAGAGAAGTTACAACAGGCACCACAGAAATACAAAGCATCCTAAGAGACTACTACAAGCAACTCTATGCCAATAAATTGGACAACCTGGAAGAAATGGACAAATTCTTAGAAAGGTATAACCTTCCAAGACTGAACCAGGAAGAAATAGAAAATATGAACAGACCAATCACAAGTAATGAAATTGAAACTGTCATTAAAAATCTTCCAACAAACAAAAGTCCAGGACCAAATGGCTTCACAGGTGAATTCTAACAAACATTTAGAGAAGAGCTAACACCCATCCTTCTCAAACTCTTCCAGAAAACTGCAGAAGAAGGAACACTCCCAAACTCATTCCATGAGGCCACCATCACCCTGATGCCAAAACCAGACAAAGATACTACAAAAAAAGAAAATTACAGACAAGTATCACTCATGAATATAGATGCAAAAATCCTCAACAAAATACTAGCAAACAAAATCCAACAACACATTAAAAGTATCATACACCATGATCAAGTGGGATTTACCCCAGGGATGCAAGGATTCTTCAATATACGCAAATCAATCAATGTGATACACCATATTAACAAACTGAAGAATAAAAACCATATGATCATCTCAATAGATGCAGAAAAAGCTTCTAAAATATTCAACACCCATTTATGATAAAAACTCTCCAGAAAGTGGGCATAGAGAGAACCTACCTCAACATAATAAAGGCCATATATGACAAACCCACAGCAAACATCGTTCTCAATGGTGAAAAACTGAAAGCATTTCCTCTAAGATCAGGAACAAGACAAGGACGTCCACTCTCACCACTATTATTCAACATAGTTTTGGAAGTCCTAGCCACAGCAATCAGAGAAGAAAAAGAAATAAAAGGAATACAAATTGGAAAAGAAGAAGTAAAACTGTCTCTGTTTGCAGATGACATGTTACTATACATAGAGAATCCTAAAAATGCCACCAGAAAACTACTAGAGTTAATCAATGAATTTGATAAAGTTGCAGGATACAAGATTAATACACAGAAATCTCTTGTATTCCTATACACTAACAATGAAAGATCAGAAGGAGAAATTAAGGAAACAATCCCATTTACCAATGCATCAAAAAGAATAAAATACCTAGGTATAAACCTACCTAGGGAGACAAAAGACCTGTATGCAGACAACTATAAGACACTGATGAAAGAAATTAAATACCAACAGATGGAGAGATATACCATGTTCTTGGTGTGGAAGAATCAATATTCTGAAAATGACTCTACTACCAAAAGCAATCTACAGATGCAATGCAATCCCTATCAAATTCCCAATGGCATTTTTTAAGGAACTAGAACAAAAAATCTTAAAATTTGTATGGAGACACAAAAGCCCCCGAATAGCCAAAGCAGTCTTGAGGGAAAAAAATGGAGCTGGAAGAATCAGACTCCCTGACTTCAGACTATACCACAAAGCTACAGTAATCAAGACAATATGGTACTGGCACAAAAACAGAAACACATATCAATGGAACAAGATAGAAAGCCCAGAGATAAACCCACGCACCTATTGTCAACTAATCTATGACAAAGGAGGCAAGGATATACAATGGAGAAAAGACAGTCTCTTCAATAAGTGGTACTGGGAAAACTGGACAGCTACATGTAAAATAATGAAATTAGAACACTCCCTAACACCATACACAAAAATAAACTCAGGATGGGTTCTAGACCTAAATGTAAGACTGGACACTATAGAACTCTTAGAGGAAAACATAGGAAAAACACTCTTTGACATAAATCACAACAAGATCTTTTTTGTTCCACCTCCTAGAGTAATAGAAATAAAAACAAAAATAAACAAATGGGACCTAATGAAATTTAAAAGCTTTTGCAAAGCAAAAGAAACCATAAACAAGACGAAAAGGTAACCCTCAAAATGGGAGAAAATATTTGCAAAGGAATCAACAGACAAAGGATTAATCTCCAAAATGTATAAACAACTCATGCAGCTCAATATTAAAGAAACAACCAACCCAATCCAAAAACGTGCAGACCTTAATAGACATTTCTCCAAAGAAGACATACACATGGCCATGAAGCACAGGAAAAGCTGCTCAACATCACTAATTATTAGAGAAATGCAAATCAAAACTTCAATGAGGTATCACCTCACATGAGTTAGAATGGGCTTCATCAGAAAATCTACAAACAAATGCTGGAGAGGGTGTGGAGAAAAGGGAACCCTCTTGCACTGTTGGTGGAAATGTAAATTTATACAGCCACTATGGAGAACAGTATGGAGGTTTCTTAAAAAGTAAAAATAGAATTACCATATGATCCAGCAATCCCACTACTGGGCATATACCCAGAGAAAACCATAATTCAAAAAGACACATGCACCCCAATGTTCACTGCAGCACTATTTACAATAGCCAGGTCATAGAAGCAACCTAAATGCCCATCGACAGACGAATGGATAAAGAAGATGTGGTACATATATACAATGGAATATTACTCAGCCATAAAAAGGAACAATACTGAGTCATTTTTTGAGATGTGGATGCATCTAGAGACAGTCATACAGAGTGAAGTAAGTCAGAATGAGAAAAACAAATATCGTATACTAACACATGTATGTGGAACCTAGAAAAATGGTACAGATGAACCGGTTTACAGGGCAGAAGTTGAGACACGGATGCAGAGAACAAACTTAAGGACACCAAGAGGGGAAAGCTGCAGGGGGGGTGGGGGGTGGGGATAGTGGTGTGCTGAATTGGGCGATTGGGATTGACAAGTATACACTGATGTGTATAAAATTGATGACTAATGAGAACCTGCTGTATAAAAAAATTCAAAAATTAAAAAAAAAGAAAGATGATAATCATAAAAAAATCCAAAAAAGACTACTTTAAAAGATGAAACAGATAAATCTCTATCAAGGCTAATCAATAAAAAATAAGAATAGACACAAATACATAACACAATGAAAACAGGAACATAACCATAAACATAGTTAAAATATTTTTATGTGTATATGACTACTATGTAAACTCCGTGGCAATAAGTTTGAAAATATAAATGGATGCTTTTCTTTAAAAATATGAATTTCCAAAATTGACTCAAGAAGTATCTGAATTATGGTGAGTTTGAATGAAGCCAGACTTAAAAAGTATATACTATATGATTCAATGTATATGAAGCTCTAGGGAATTCCCTGGCAGTCCAGTGCTTAGGACTCCATGCTTCCACCACAGGGGGTACGGGTTCGATCCCTAGTCAGGGAACTAAGATCCCACATTTCTGCATGCCGTGCAGCGCAGCCAAAAAAATAAAGTATATGAAGCTCTAGAATAAGCTAAACTAATCTACAGTGATAGAAGTCAGACTGGTGGTTCTTCAGGCAGAGGCAGGGATGAAGGACTGCAACAGAATACAAGAGAACTTTCAGGAGTGATGGAAATGATCTATATGTTGATGGGGTGGTGATTATCAGGTATATCTTTGTTAAAACTCTTAGAATCATATACTTAAAATGCTTGCATTTATAAATATATATATAAATCACATCTCAATAAAGTGGAAAAAAAGTTGAAAATAATCAAAAGCATGCAAAGACAAATACCTCAATTTTTATTACAAGATTTCTGTCAGTTATGAACTCCAAAACATCCATCAACAAGAATAAAGTACAATAAAGATCTGTATTGACATGAAAAGATATTCCTAATATTTTACTTTAAAAAAGGTGATTACTATAATAGGCATAATATGATCCTCATTTTTATTAATATATAATATGATTTAAAGTCACATGTATATTTTCTCAGAGTAAAGTGTGGAAGACATAACAACATAAGTTGTGATTCTGGATTCAGGTAGAGTTGATACTTTTTCTTTTAGCCATTTTAAAATAATAAATGTGTATTACTTATAAAATAAATAATATACATTTTGTAAAATAAAAAAAATAATGATTAGTTTTAATCAGCTCATCACATTTGTATTAGCTTACCAGTGTCACAGAAATTATTCTAAGATCAACAAATAGTGATAGTTCTAAGGTCAATAACAAGCATGATCTAATATTTCACAATGGTTTAAAATAATTTAAAAACAATGTTACGTTTTGAAAAAATTACACAAATCCAAAATAGGAAAGTTCCGAAATGAATATGAGAGCTAGAGAACAGATGGATGTATGAACTGAGAACTGACAGATTTCAGGAAAAAATTAGAAAAGAAAAACTATTTCAGAATTAAAGAATAGAAAGAACACAAAAGTGAACAGATCTTGTAAAAAACACGGTAAGGGAAATAAATGATGAAAAACAGAAAAGTGAAAAAATATGATAAAAAGGATTTCAGAGGAATAGGCATTTATATATGGCATACGTATATGCAGAGGAGATGTAATACAGAGAGAGTAGAATGGAGTCCTTTGAAGAAAAACAAGCTCTGAAACAAAACAAACATTTAAAACCATAATTAAAGTTTTCTGAAATAGAAGAAAACGAAGTTACAGAACAGTCATCACTAAGACATTGCCTAATGAAACTTTTGGACTTTCAAGATAGGAAAAATATCCTTTAGTTATCCAAGCAAAATAATTCCAATTGATCTACATGGGAGAGAAATCATATTGGCATCAGAATTTTAACCAGCAACATTTTATACAACACCAAGATATTGTGGAGAGAAAATATGGGTCAAGGATTTTATATTCAACCAAATTGTTCTTGAAGCATATAAGTACCACAAGTACAAATATACAAAACTCAGGAAATATTGTTCCTTCCTAAGGAATCTCCTAGACAACACACTTCAACACATTTCAGACAACCATAAAATGATCTGAGAAGCTCTAATATTACAAAGAAAATATGAGAGAATAAAACACTAGACAATTCTTTCCCAAGGAATCTCCCACAAAATATACTTCAGACAACCAAAAAATGATTTGAGAAGCTTCGCCATAAGGAAAATAGTGGAGAATGGAAGAACTGGTAAATCCAACTTTCCATAGAACAATATATGCAGTTTCTGCAATAAATCAATGATATGAAACAAAGGGCAGGGAGGTGACTTACATAACCAAAGGTACTATTATTAACTTGTTTTGATCCTGATTCAAAAAAATTAACAATAAAAAGGCATTTTTAAACAATTAAGAAAACTGATTATGCATTAGTTATTAGATGTAATAGAGAATTATTATTAATTTTGTTAAGTACAACGATGTAAGAAAATGCCTGAATTTTTTTAGAGATACACACTTAAATGTTGTAAAGTGATACAGTTGGAATATTTAATACCCAAGAAAAAGAGAAAAAGTGATGACGCTAATGTGCAAAAAACTTGTTAACTACTGAATCTGGATCATGGGTATATGGAAGTTTACTGTATTATTCTACTTTTATGCATGTTTGAAATTTTTCATAATTAAAAAAATAAAACTAGAGATATATCATCCAGATAACACAGAGGCATACTAGACAACCATGACAAAGACAACTGCTTTCTCTATCTTTGTCTCTGTTCTCTCTCTCTCACACACACACATACATACAATGCAGAGACTAGAGATACAAAAAGATAAACACAGAAAGAAAAAAAAGTACCTAAAAATAGACAATTCCCTTATCTAGTATGAATTGATCTTCCTAAATTAAAAATATTAAAGTGTAGAAATGTGCTAAGGGACAGGAGAGGAGAAAGCAGTGGACTGACTTGGAAGTCATTTTGCAAATGTACCACATAGTATCTGTGCTTTCTGAGCAAATCATTTAACCTTCCTGAGCTTCAGTTCTACAAGGGGATAATAGATGTCCTATCTACCTCAGAGACACTGTAATGATCAAATGACACCATACAGGAAACAATGCTTTGTCTATTATAACCATGATCTAAAAGTAAAAGAATATTAATAATTAGGTATTTGTTATCTCTTGCCCAGATATATTTCAATTACTTAAAGTAAATATTTACTGCACATATCACCTTCTAATCCTTATTTTCTAGGTTAATAACATATCATATCACATTAACTTAATATCTAATGTTATACTCACTACTCCTGTGTAATAGCGTAGTCCAACTACATGACCTCTCAAAGTTCCAAATAAAACTGAATCTAGCTCTTCATCGCTCGTTAGGAAATCATCTGGAGGAATAATATCTTGGAATTCAAAACGAGGAAAGAAAGTTGGATATGAGAGGCGTGGAAAATTTCCATGGACTCCGTACTGGACAGTCTGCAAGTACTTCCAAACAGGATCTCTATTAAAAAAACAAACAAACAAAAAACAACAACAACAACAAAACCACACACACAGAAAAACAATACAAAATTTAACCAAATATTTCTCAAAGACCATACCATATTTAAAGGCCAATTGTTTTCTCACATTTTACTTCAACAAATTAAATCTTATGTGGGAAGTGCTGTATAAAGATTAATCGCGTTCCTGTGGTTAAAGCAAGAATTGGAGTGGCGGAGGTTTCTAGAAACCCTACCTGTTCAATAATGTGTCTTCTACCCTCAAGTATTCAAAGTGAAAACCCCAATAAGGGTTCACAAATCTCTTTCCTAGTCTGCATCACCTACTTAAATTGAAATATATGTGATGTCTGTAACTAATTATACACCAAAATTTCAATACATCTTGAGCTAGAAGAGACCTGAAAATACTTAATTTTTTTACACGAAGCCATTTATAGCTTTACAAATAATACATCCAGTAACCACTACTTTAATTCCCTTCGACTAGAACCCTTATTTTATTCAGGTATCCTAACGGTGCCATCATGGGAAGCTGACCTCAAGCCCCCCACTCCCGTTGGTTTAAGGGTAACCTCAACCCCCCGATGGAGAATTGTTTCCGGAACGGGTATGTAAACCAATTTGGACAATGAAAAGTAAGAGGAAGTCGGCGGGGAGGCTTCCAGGAAGCTTCTACTTTGCTAAGAACGGAGAGAAGCTATTTCCCCTGCGTTCTCCTTGCACGTCACGCGTCCTGCTTTTGGCTCCTCTGCAGATGTGTATTTGCACGTCTGTGCATGCACATCAGTTGTGAGGTGCTTGGGGACAGGGGCTGTCTTACGCGGCCCTTTCGGCCGAGCACAATGCTCGGCGCACAGTGGGTATCTCATGGGTGTTTTGTGGAATAAAGCACAGGGCGAGAAGAGTCCCCGGCTAAGGAGTGGAGCTTAGAGCCCCAGGCTCCCTACGGCCGTTGACAGAGATTTCCCCAAGGCCCTGGCACGAGACTCGCCTGAGAAGCCTCCCCTCGCCCGCGGAAACTCTGCATTTATTTCTCTCGCGGCTATAGGAGCCGCCAGGGGGACGAACGCCAGCTTGAGAGCTGCGGCTCGCAAGGGGAACGCGAAGGAAACGCGGGGAAAGTCAGGTTCATCTGGGGACGCGGCCACGCCGTTACCCCCTGCGCCCCACTCCCTCCGCCCCCTTCACCCCCTTCACCTCTTGAACATCCAGGACATGGCGCTGAGTGGGTGACGAGAGGAACTTAGGCGCCCGGGATCGTTCTCGAGCCGCCTGGAAAAGCCTCCTTCCAGGCCCCGGGGCCGAAAAGCCTGGGGCAGGTTCCGAGGGCCGAAGCAAGAGCGCGCTTCTTCAAGGTAAGACGCCGCGAGCTAAGCCAGACGTCGACGCCGTCTCCTTTCAGCAGCAATGTGAGAGGCCAGCGACGCTTTGTGACTGGCACCCGGAACGTCCAATCCCGAGGAGGGGCCTACGGAGACCAACCAAGCAGAGCACAGAAGGGTGAGCAACTCCGCCCTGCGCAGCGATTCAAAGACGGGAGGAGGGGGTCCCGGCTGCAGGGGCGGTTTCATCCGGGTTCTTCCCCACCCCCAAGGCAGGGGCGAGGGAAAGCCACGCGGTTCGAAGAGCCCGGCTGCAGTGCTCAGGGTGTACACGTTTCTGTTTGATTCCCCGACTCAATGAAAGGGCGACGCCTGTCCTTTCCGCTGTTTCCCTCAAGCCCTAAGCCTCGGCCCCATTCTTCAGGTCCTACCACTATCCTGCCTCTAATTTTCCCTTGATCTTATGTGACATGTAGTAGTGTCTTCCACTGCGTAAGCTCCTTTCCTTCGTTTATCTGCGGTGAATCCAGGTAGTTGCCCTCAAAATATGCATTTTAAGCCCCACGAGCGAGTCAATGAGCCACACCGGGTACAGAGAGCTTAATCGCAATTTAGATTTATGGCGTTCCCCCTCCATCTCTCCCTCTCTCCCTCTCCCACCACCCCCACCTTTTTGGGGGGGGCGGAATTTTCATTTCTACTAGAGGAAAGCCATAAAATGTGATGAGAGCACAAGAACCTTGTTGGTGGCAGCTGGAAGTGGCCCAGCCTCCCCTGAGGGCACGTGGCTCTCCCTGCAGGGTGGGAAGAAGCTGGTTTTCCTCGGGGAACTGTCGGGGTCGCTCCGGAGTGCTCCGTGGACGGCTTTTGAGAATCTGAGGAGACTCAGGAGAATTCAACTTTGAGTGGGTGGGCCAGTTCGTCCTGCTGCCAGCCAAGGTGCTGGCAGGGCTGGTCTCTACGCCTTGGGGGCCTTGTATAATACCTGGTGCAGCAACAGCACCGGGGTAAGAAGCTGGTGGTGGCCCTGACCAGTGCTTAGGGCTAGGTGTAACTGTCAAGGGATGTGCAGGATCAAAGAGGAAATGTATTTGAGAAGGTGATTAGTATTGACCTTTGCCCTTCAAAGAGTGGTCCATTTCACACTTCCATCAGAAGAGTAAGAGAGATGGTCAATGAAACAGCCTTTCAGGAGGCATTTGTTCACTATCTTAAACTATTCGATCTGTAAATATGAAGCTGCAGTAGAATGAGAAATAGAATTTGCAGCAACTTATTACTTCATCTCACTAAACAGAAGGAAGATGAAGGGAGTGGCATTTCAAATTATTTTAGTTATTTTAAAAATAAATTTATTTATTTTTGGCTGCGTTGGATCTTGATGCTGTGTGCGGGCTCTCTCTAGCTGCAGCGAGCAGGGGCTACTCTTCGTTGCGGTGCGCAGGCTTCTCATTGCTGTGGCTTCTCTTGTTGCGGAGCACGGGCTCTAGGCACGCGGGCTTCAGTAGTTGTGGCTCGTGGGCTCTAGAGCACAGGGTCAGTAGTTGGGGCGCATGGGCTTAGTTGCTCCGCGCCGTGTGGGATCTTCCCAGACCAGGGCTCGAACCCGTGTCCCCTACATTGGCAGGTGGATTCTTAACCACTGCACCACCAGGGAAGCCCTATTTTAGTTATTTTACTTTCTTCTGGAAGTATTATGAGGCAAATGGCAGTATAGCTCAATTTTGAATGTGCCAGATCTAAATAAGTTCTTGAAAAATATGCCAGAATATGCCCTAATTGAAAATGTTTTGCGTGTAAAGTTAATAAAGAAGTTATGCTCGTCAGACTGAAAGATAAATTTCAAATCCGGCAATACCTATCAGGTAAACCTGACCCTTTCAAGACTTGAAACCTATGAATAATGACTATCCCATGGTTAAAGAATGTGGATTGAATGAAGTAAAAATTTGTTATTTAAAGTCAACATTTTTGTCCATATTGTCACTATTTTACATCTCAGATCTAGCAACTGAACTTAAACTTGAATACTTCCATTTAATTGTTCTTTATTATTTTTAGTTTTAAAAAAGAAGTGCAGTTTGTACTAGTTTGATTAAAATGTCACAACACTTACGAATTCAGATGAGAAAATGTTTTCTGAAAAATAAACATTTGTAACTGGAAAAAAGAGAATGGGAACTGTACAGTGGCTTGTGTGTTGGACTGATGTGTAAGGAGGAGAGTGTCACAAAGAGGATAGTGAGGAAGATAAGGGCCAGATTACATAGAAATTTATGGTCTGTGGTAGAGTTTGTATTTTATGTTCAATGCAATAGAAATCCATTAAATGTTTTAAGCAGGAGAAAGACAATCTAGATTAAGCTTTAAAAAATTCACTCAGTCAGCTCTGTGAGAATGGATTATAGGGAACAAGAACAGAAATGGAGAAACTGGTTAGTTGATAATTAGAAAATGATTGTGTCCAGGTAAGACATGATGATAGCTTGGAACGGGGAGGTGATGAAGCTAAGACGACCAAAAGGGTTTACTGATGGATTTGGATATGGGAGCTGAGGGAGGGGAAGGAATAAAAAATTCCTCCAGCCAGCCACCCAACTACTAGTCATAAGCATGCTTTCTCATCCTCTACCCCCCTTTATGCAAATTAAACATGTCATTCCCCTGTTTGATGCTGTGAGCATGCAATCAAAAGAACGGCATGGGGACTTCCCTGGCAGTCCAGTGGTTAAGACTCCATGCTTCCACTGCAGGGGGCACATGTTCAATCCCTGGTCGGGGAACTAAGATTCCACATGCCTTGCGGCATGGCCAAAAAAATAAAAGATAATAAATTAAATTTAAAAAACACGAAAGAATGGCATGTATGGCTTTTTATAATGTCTCCTACTTCCCACTCCTGTCACTTCCCAACCCACCCTGCCTATAATGGCCTTCACATACATAACCATAAGGCCATTCTCACACCCAACAAAATTAATAATCAATCCTTGATGTCGTCTAATAACTAGTTCATAGTCCAATTTTCACAATTGTCTCAAAAAATGTTCTTTAATAGTTTGATAACAAAAATAGAATTTTGAAGCCCTTGACAAAGAAAATAACTTAAAGAGTCTGAATTTCCAAAAGTCTGGCTTCAATACAAAAACTTCCAAGTTTTATTAGTTATGTCATAACTAATAGATTTCTGGAAGAATATATGATGTTGTAAGAACTTGCTATTTTATCAATTCATTCACCCAAAAGGAGATAGAGACAAAGTTCAATGGAAGAGGAGAATTTTGGGGAATGACATAGGAGAGTTCAGAGAAAATCTCTAAGTGAATCTTAGGGAAAGGGCCTGGAATGCCTGGGCCAAGTGCCACAGAATGAGGGACGGTAGCCTAGCAAAGTTCCTGGAGATCCTATGAGAAAAGGAAACTGTGACTCATTTTCCAGAGAGTAGCCTCAAGATTCTGCAGATCTTTTTTTTTTTTTAACATCTTTATTGGAGTGTAATTGCTTTACAGTGGTGTGTTAGTTTCTGCTTTATTACAAAGTGAATCAGTTATACATATACATATGTTCCCATATCTCTTCCCTCTTGCATCTCCCTCACTCCCACCCTCCCTATCCCACCCCTCTAGGTGGTCACAAACCACCGAGCTGATATCCCTGTGCTATGTGGCTGCTTCCCACTAGCTATCTGTTTTACATTTGGTAGTGTATATATGTCCATGCCACTCTCTCAGTTTGTCACAGCTTACCCTTCCCCCTCCCCATATCCTCAAGTCCATGCTCTAGTAGGTCTGTGTCTTTATTCCCGTCTTACCCCTAGGTACTTCATGACCTTTGTTTTCTTAGATTCCATATATATGTGTTAGCATACGGTATTTGTTACAAATAGAACTACCATACAACCCAGCAATCCCACTACTGGGCATATACCCTGAGGAAACCATAATTCAAAAAGAGTCATGCAGCACAATGTTCATTGCAGCTCTATTTACAATAACCAGGACAGGGAAGCAACCTAAGTGTCCATCGACAGATGAATGGATAAAGAAGATGTGGGCACATGTATACAATGGAATATTACTCAGCCATAAAAAGAAACGAAATTGAGTTATTTGTAGTGAGGTGGATGGACCTAGAGTCTGTCATACAGAGTGAAGTAAGTCAGAAAGAGAAGATTCTGCAGATCTTAGAGAAAGCCTCAGAGATCAGAAGTGTGCCAGGGCAGAAAAGGAATAAAGGCTAATGAGATGGTTCTATTAAGGGGCCCAAAGGCCATCCTGCAAATCCTACTGGAGTCTCTGGTGGGTCTCCAGGATCACGGTTCTAGCAAGCAGAAGCAGAAGGCTGGTGCCTAAAGATGAGGTGGGATGAGTTATACCAGCAGTGGGTGGCCACAGAAGATGAATGAAGTCCAAACATAAGCCCCCTAGAGGGTTAGAGAAAGGAGACTGAATTTGAAACCTGAATTTAATTGACTTTAAGTCCTAAAATGACTTAACTACCTGGAAGTGACTAAATTAAGTTACCTCCCTTTAGGCAAACTGAAGGTTTAAGACAAATTAAGTTCAATAAAAAATTATCGTTTTGTCCTTGCAAACAGTAATTGAAACTAATACATGCTATACATCCATATACACACACATCTCAATGAATTTACATCTAGATATTTATAGCAGATACCTCTAGCTGGTTGATAAGGGGATTTACATTTTCTTCTTTTTGCTTATATGAATGTAAAATATTCTCTGTATTTAACATGTATTGCTTTTTTGCTGTAAGAAAATAATAAAAGATACAAACTAAATGTCGTAAAGAAATTATAGTTTTTCAACTTTCTGTCTTAATTCATTTAAGACTTATAGAAAGGTTGCAAAATCAGTACAAAAAGTTACCTCATATCTCTTACCCCATTAATTTTAGCATACATAATCACAGTACAATGATCAAAATCAGGAAATTAACATTGGTACAATAATATTTCTGAACCATTTTTGTAAATAAGACAAGGCAGAGGAAATGATAGAAAATAAAATCTTTTGTGACTTCGTTATTTACAACTGAATGTTCTTACACTTAATCAGGACTGCTACAGATTTGGGGGCAGATTCACGGGTAGAACAACAGCTGATGGGATAGAGGAAGTAATGTAAAATGAATGCCAAGTAAATTATTAATCAAAGAATGGAATGAATATCTAGTGCCTGCCTTGAAGTAAGCATTCAATGAATGCTCTTATTATTATTACTATTATTGTTGTAACAGAGTTATTATCTAATGAGTCTTCCAGCACTTAACAAGGAATACAGTTGATTGTGGCTGATTTCCCGGTGCTCATCAGCAAGTTGTTCCTAAATACCAGAATAACACTGTTTCCAGAAGCCAGTCATTTTCCCAGGTGCAAGTCCTTGAAACAGACTGAAATGTTTCATCAAGAACCAGAAGACCCTCTGATTCCCAACTCCCACTCTGAGAAATCTGTGGTGTTCCAGATAACAGAGGCCTTTCCCAGGAGATAATTGTTTCCTCCTCCTTTAGGGCCTTGGCTCACTTTGTGCTCCTACGTGGCTGAAGACCAGAGTTGCCGAAGAATTAGCACTGCCTGGGATCTGTTCCCTCTTTTGCCTCGTGCCCAGGATCTTTGTCTCAGCTTCAGGAAAGCACCACTCTGGTCTGTTAAAAAGAAAAACGTAGTCCAAAAATGGTGTCACTCATGCTAAAAGTCCATGATACCAAACCTAGTTTTCATACCTGATCTAATTGCAGTTTCAACCTCTCCCAGAAATGTCATCTTAATCCACCCATCTGGAATTTTCTGGTCAAGCACCAGTAAAATAATCTGTTACTTGGGCCCTCTCAATCCCCCAGAGGAAGAAGAGGCAATCTGCATGATAAAACCCTTGCTGTTCCCTAGCCTACCCACCCTACCCCACCCCAAAAAAGATGTCGTGGCCTAAAAATAATCTTTTCTTTTGCTACTAGCTCCCTTGCCACCTCACCCTTCTTCCACCCCGCACATTAAACACCATGCAAACAAAAAAATAAAAGTCCACATCAGACTAAAAATCTTACTGTAATACAACTGCATAACTAGGATGTTGTTATCCTAGTAGGATTACATAATATATAAATAGCTACCTATTTACAAATAACCCCATTCAAAGAGGAGGGGAAGCATTACACATATTACTGTTTTAGATTTCTATCCTTGAGGTGGTTGGAAGTCCCAAAACAAACACAACAAAATTACACATTTTTCTTCATCATCACTGAGGATTCATTATCCCCAAAGGGCTATAATCTAAATCCTCATTTCCTGATTCCCAGACTAGCGTAATGTTTTCCCCCAGATTATACAATTTAATCTAATAATTGAAAATATACACAAAGAGATTAAAAGCACACAAAAATTAAGTTTTTAAAAAATGCCAAAAAAGGGCTTCCCTGGTGGCGCAGGGGTTGAGAGTCCGCCTGCCGATGCAGGGGACACGGGTTCGTGCCCCGGTCCGGGAAGATCCCACATGCTGTGGAGCTGCTGGTCCCGTGGGCCATGACCGCTGAGCCTGTGCATCCGGAGCCTGTGCTCCGCAACGGGAGAGGTCACAACAGTGAGAGGCCCGCGTACCGCAAAAAAAAAAAAAAAAGAGAAAAAAAGGAATTAAAGTGGCATCACACTACAGACTAAACTTAGTAAAGACACATAATTGTTTTTCTTAAACTACAGGTATTTGAGAAAGTACTTGTGAAATTAACAGTTTATAAAAATAAGGTAAACATTTCAGGTGGGAGTAGAGACTGTTCTTAGGCTGAATCATACATGAGGTAAATTTTCAAGCCGTTTCACTTTGCTTTTTTCCTCATGCTGGCTTCAAAGTTATCCCTGGGGCACAAAATTATTCTCAGTTAAGAACCACTGCCACCTACACATGACTTTAAATTCTATCTGTATGCTGATCACTCCCAAATGTGTATCTCTAACCCCAGCTTCTTCTATGAGCTCCAGACTCATATGTAACAGACATCTTAAATTGACAAAGCTGGACCTACAAACAGGACTCTATTTTTTTTTTTTTTTCCTGCAACAGGCGGCTTGTGGGGTCTCAGCTCCCCAACCAGGGATTGAACCCAGGCCTTCAGCAGTGAGGGCACAGAGTCCTAACCACTAGTCCGCCAGGGAATTCCCTGAAACAGGACTATTAATTCCACCTCTCCCCTTCCTCAACGTGCTTATTCTTCTGGTTTCCCCCATTTCAGTAAACAGCATGTAAAAGAACTTGTAGTCATCCTTGAATCTTCTCTTGCTCTCACACCACACATTTTATCCCCCCTATGAGATCTCCAAAATATAACACAAATGTACCTAATTCTCTATTATCACCCTGTCCAAACCACTATGTTTTCTCACCTGAACTGCAATATTGCAATGGTCTGAATGAACTCCTTCCTACTTTCTGTTTTCCTCATCTAACTCTACTCTTAGTTCCATTCTTCATTCAGCAGCCAGAGAGATCTTTTTATATTGTAAACTATATCATATCATCCCCCTGCTAAAAATGGTCCAATAAATTATCTTTGCCTTAAAATGAAACCCAAATTCTTCCACAGTACATTAGTATCTAGGCCTGCCTCTCTCTTTTTTATCTCATTTCATTCCACCTTCCCCTGGGCTCCCGATGTTCTAGGAATACCGGCCTTCTTTCTGTTTTTATGGCATAGGTACCTCCAAGCTTGTTCAGGCCTCCAAGATTGCTCAGGCCTCCAGGCTTCTGAAATTCCTATTCCCTTTGTGTGGACCCCCAGACCTTTCCATGCTGGGCTCTTCCTCACGTTTCAGGTCTCAGCTCGAAAGCCACCTCCTCAGAAAGGCCTTCCTTGACTGTATGAGTACTTGACTAAAATACTCATTGCTCACTCACCCTCTCTCCCAGGGGTTAGCAAACTTGTTCTGTAAAAGGCTAGCGAATAAATATGTTCAGCTTTGTCTACACAACTCTGCTGCAGTAACAGAAAAGCAACCATGGACAGTACTTAAATGAATGGGAGTGGCTGTGTCCCAATGAAACTTTATTTACAAAACAGACAGCAGGCCGTAGTTTGCTTGCCCTTACTCTATCACATTATCCTGCTATATCATCTTCATAGAACTTACAACTAACTGGAATTACCCTGTTTGTTTTCTTGATTACTTCCTGTCTCCTTTCCCTAGATAAGCTCCACCAAAAAAAGGACCTTATGTTGTTCACAGTTTATATCCTGCAGTACCTAGAGGACAGTCTAGG
Source organism: Hyperoodon ampullatus (assembly GCF_949752795.1). Classification (NCBI taxonomy): domain Eukaryota; kingdom Metazoa; phylum Chordata; class Mammalia; order Artiodactyla; family Ziphiidae; genus Hyperoodon; species Hyperoodon ampullatus. The sequence continues at coordinate 15,232,935 of NC_136918.1, forward strand.
TGCTCAGTAATTTTGTTGATTGAATCCATGAAGTAAATTAACTTTCCCTGCACTTGATATAATTAATGAAATCACTTAAAAACCAGATTCGATTCTACATAAAAGATGCTTTCTTGGGCTTCCCTGGTGGCGCAGTGGTTGAGAGTCTGCCTGCCGATGTGGGGGACACGGGTTCGAGCCCCGGTCTGGGAGGATCCTACATGCCGCAGAGCGGCTGGGCCCATGAGCCGTGGCTGCTGAGCCTGCGCGTCCGGAGCCTGTGCTCCGCAACGGGAGAGGCCACAACAGTGAGAGGCCCGTGTACCGCAAAAAAAAAAAAAAAAAAAAAAAAAAAAAGATGCTTTCTCTTACAGATGCTTACATTAATACAATTGAAAGAAGATAATTGGTAACCCCCAAAAACTTCTCAGAAACTTATCCAAACTTCTCAGATAATTTATCCAAATCACTCCTGCTTCCAATCAGATCTTTTTCTCTACATTTATACAAAATACACCTATATTTTTACTTTTAAAGAAAATAGTCATACAAATCTGACAACCGTGACAAAAGTTATATGTCTAGAGGACAGCAAGGGAGGTCTCCTTCACCGGAGAACCCGAGATAAATCACATCTCCTTCTCATCCCATAACCGATTAGTCTCCCAATTCATATCCTTCTTTCCTTGTCCTCCTTCCGCCATTCCTTAGGCTTTGGCACTTAGAATTTGTACATTTCTTGCATAGACCAACTACAGGCAGCTTTCTGCTCATTCTGTAGTTTTTATGGAGGTGCTACTGATGCTTTTAAGTTTCTTGGGGGCATTTTTAGTCCTCCTCAAAGTGTTCCTCAAAGCGGTCCATGTAACATGGAAATTTTGAAGAGAAGATCCCTGCGTAATTAGCGGTTAGTGTTCAGACTTAAAAGTTTCACATTATCTTTTGGGTAGAAGAAGTTGTGAGGTGGTTTTTGGAATTTAGATCTAAAATTCACTCCACTTGTCTTCCAAATGAAAATGTATACAACTCTTAAGATAGGCATTGAATGTTACTATATTTTTATCTCCTGAAGCTGGAGGTAGGAGAACCTGAGAATACATGCTATAAGAAATAAGGGCTACACTTAGCCTATTCAAAAAAGATTAAGTCAGAGGCCTAATGGACGGCTAAAGTATGATTCTTCTAGGATTTGTCAAAATTAGAGAGGTCTCTTCTCTGCAGGTGAGAACATATCTTAATTTCCCCCTCAGGCCTGTCTATTTTATTGCATTAGCTAAGATAGCACTGAATACTGTTTGTATTCAATTTTTCATTTAGTAATTTGAAAAATATTTATTGGTCACCTCCTATGTGACAGAGCCTTCTACTAGACACTGGAGGTGTTAAGTAGCTGACAATCTAGTTTATGTGTGGAGGTCATTGTACTGTCACACTGATTCAATTCCCATCTGCTTGTCACAGGAAAATAGACTGGGCTGCCCCATTGATCAGTCATTGGGAAGAACAGTTTAGAAGAATAAACGTCCTGGGGCCATAAGGGCCTCCCAAGTGTTAGCTATCTGGAAGGTTCTGCTGAATGACAAGCCCCTCTCCCTCCACTGCCCAATGCAGCCTCTAACTGTCCTTTCCCTGACACCCCCGATACTTGTAAGGAAGCAGCTTGGACCCCTGGGTAGGTCTGAGAAACAAACAGTAACAAAGGCCGCCTCTATTTGGGAAGATTTCTCCAGGTGTGGAAATCCCTCAGGAACTTAAAAACCTCATACAATCCCCAGAGAAAAACCATCTCTCTGACACCATCTCCTCCAAGTCAATACGCTAAGATTTGCCCTGCTATAGGCCCCCTTCAGTTACATCACATCTGGGAACCAGTCCAGAGGGAGATGGAGACTTAGGGCTTCTTCTGAAATGGAAGTCCCCCGCTCTCTGCTCAACTTGAGGTCTCCTCTGTACTCTTCTCTACTTCTGATGGGAATAAAACCATTAGCCTAGTCTTCACTTCTCTGTCCCTGTGGGTAAACTAGATCCCTTCTATCTTCCTCCTGCCAAGGACCTGTGTTACAAGCCCTGTGGAGCCTCTCCTCAGCCTGGCCAACAAGAATCTGCCTAACAGGGAAGGCCCTTACCTGCCCTGGCTCAGCCGGGCACTGTCTGTGGCCCCAGCCTGCCTCTGGGAGAGCATGAGAAGAAAACAACTTTTTGATTTCCCTGTCATTTCCCAGTTTGTCCCCCACCTCCACCCCAAACATGTATGCTGACAGTTCTGTGGTTAGATGGAAGCTGTGTTTGTTAACTTCTTCACCATAACCTCCATCTGGTTAAATCAACACAAATAAATCCTGATCTCCCGCATCCCCACCTCACCGCCATACTTGCATTTCCAAATCCTGAAAGATGTGTTATCTCAACCCTTCTTTCCACGTCTCCTTAAGCTGTCATACTGGGGACTTCCCTGGGGGCGCAGTGGTTGGGAGTCCACCTGCCAATGCAGGGGACTCGGGTTCGAGCCCTGGTCTGGGAAGATCCCACATGCCGCAGAGCGACTAGGCCCATAAGCCACAACTACTGAAGGCTGCACACCTAGAGCCCGCGCTCCGCAACGGGAGAAGCCACCGCAATGAGAAGCCCACGCACCACAATGAAAACCCAACGCCTCCAATAAATAGATAAATAAATAAATAAATTTATTTTAAAAAAAAAACTGTCACACTGGGTTCCTTTCTTCTAAGGAGGCATCTCTTATCTCCAGGTGCCATCATCCATGGACAGACACACTAGAAATCCTTTCGTATTTAAGAGTCATGTTTAAAGTGTCACATCCTCCTTACAGAGTCACTCCCTAAGCAGTTGCCTTTTGGAAGCTAAACCAAGAGAGGTTAAATGATTTGCTCAAGAGCACACGGTGAGGGACTTCCCTGGTGGTCCAGTGGTTAAGAATCCACCTTCCAATGCAGGGAACGTGGGTTCAATCCCTGTTTGGGGAACTAAGATCCCACATGCCTCAGGGCAACTAAGCCTGTGCGCCGCAGCTACTGAGTCTGTGTGCTCTGGAGCCTGCGTGCCGCAACTACGGAGCCTGCGTGCTCTGGAGCCTGCACCACAACTAGAGAGAAGCCCGTGCGCTGCAGCAAAAGATCCCATGGGCCGCAACAAAGATCCTGAGTGCCGCAACTGAGACCCGATGCAGCCAAATACATTTTAAAAAAGAGAGAGAGAGAAGCACGTGATGCTAAAGCCAAGTTTCTAAAAAACCAGAAAAAACAAAAAACAGCACATGGTGAAAAAGAACAGACCCTGCTGTGTGTAAGGGGAGGGGTGAGGAGCTTAGATCCCAGAAAGGGACATAAGTTTGATGTCTTGTGTCCTCTCTGTTTAACACAACATGTGCATTTGTGTAAATGTTATGTTTGTTTATCAGGAAAATTGTGAGTCCACATGCACATGTTGTACAAATGGCTAGGAATCTCCTTTAAGTTTACGTTTACAATGAGTTTACTTATAAATAAGGACATCTTTGTATAAGAATGTTCGGGTACACGTGTGTGAACTTCCCTATCATGAAACTGGCACCTTGCTACCCCACGACGGCCCAAAGGAATCCATCATCCCCCATACATCAATAACCATTCTTTTTCTAGCCCATCTCCTACATATCTCTCATTGCCATAATATCATCTATCTATCTCCACTGCTCCGACTCTAGCCCAGACCATTATCATTTCTTCCCACGAATTCCTGACTCCAACTTCAACCCCTCCAACTGGCTTCACAGTGGTGCCCAGTTTTTCTAATATCCGATTCAGAGCAGGTAAGGTCTCTGCCTATAGCTCTAATGTCTCCACGCTGCCCTGGGGATAACAGTCACGTTGCTCAATTCCGCTTTAGGTGGTCCTTCTCCCCCGACCCCCTCCCCTTACCTTCATCTCTCTCCCTACAAAATGGTGACGTTCTGTTGATCACTTCCGCTCTGTTCTTTGGCCCTGTGGACGATTCCTCCACCAGGGACCTTGGCCCTGGCTGTAAGGGAGCAGGACCCTATGGGGCTTTCCCGGGACAGGCCTTCCCCGTTATCCTCCGCTGTGGCTCCTCTCTGAAAGGCCTAGATAATAGTATTTGATGCACATTTCCCGAGTGGTTTTGCAGATGTGAAACCCCACCACCGCCACCGAACGGAACAACTACTGGATGACCAAGAGCACAGAGCCCCAGGTCTCCTGGAGCCTAAGGACTGATAATGTTAAGCCCTGTGACACCACCCTGCTGCCTCACCATCAGCCAATCAGAGAACTGCGCACAAGCTGATCACGTGCCCTGCGACCACCCACCCCTCTCCTGGCCTTTTTTTTTTTTTTCCCCCGGTACGCGGGCCTCTCACTGTTGTGGCCTCTCCCGTTGCGGAGCACAGGCTCCGGACGCGCAGGCTCAGTGGCCATGGCTCACGGGCCCAGCCGCTCCGTGGCACGTGGGATCTTCCCGGACCAGGGGACGAACCCGCGTCCCCTGCATCGGCAGGCGGACTCTCAACCACTGCGCCACCAGGGAAGCCCCCCCTCTCCTGACTTTTAAAATGCTTTGCCGAAACCCTTCGGGAAGGCTTTTCAGGGCCTGAGCCACCTGTCCTCCTTGCCTGGCCTTGCAATAAACCTTTCTCTGCTCCACACTACGACTTTTCAATTTGTTTGGCCTCACTGTGCGTGGGGCACACGAACTTGCGTTAACATGGCCACATGCCTTGCCGAGTTCTTGCCTATCGGGCCTTCAGGTTTCAGGTAGAACCTCAGTCGCTCACGGAAACCTTCCCCACCCACATGCTTCCGCCCAACGCAGCAATTAAAACGCGTGCTCTTTGAGTTACACGGTTTCGTCAGTTTGCCTGTTAGCTCTTTCCAGATTGTGAGCTTTGGAAGGATAAATCCTATCCTGTAGGGAGGTCAGATACGGCCTCCATTATGAGGCAGAGGGAGGAGCAAGAGCTGCGCATGCCCACCGGCTTGCCTTCAGGCTGCACCAATCCAAGCCTCAGGGGATGACCTCACCGCCTACCGCCAGCGAGATCAAGCACCAGGCTCCAAAGTGCAGTGACTCGCAGGAGTTGGGCCCTAAAACTACTATTCCCAGAATCCTCTGGGAGTGCATCTTCTTCATCCGGAGCTATATTTCCCAGACTTCCCCGCAGGGTTTTGCTCAGAGTTGAAAGTTCGTTAGGTCATGGTGTATTAGAAGGTCCGGGAAGATGGGAGAGGGAGTACCAGAGGTGGGGATTGCCACAGCTGCGCCTGAAGCTGCCTAGTGCCTGGCGGAGGCATGGGTAGGCCTGGGGTTTTTCTCCAACTCACGCTGGCCTGCAAGGTTTTATTGGTTCCCAAGGGTCCCAGTGCCCTGGGTATCATGCCCTGGTGGCCACTGGGCATCTGTTGCAGAAGGAGAGGTAGAAGCAGTGGCGCTGCTGGCTGTTCTCAGTCTCCAAGGAAGCTACCTGAATGGGGCCCCAGATTCCCCTTCTCCCTTGCTCTTGCTCTTCAGTCACAAATTCCACTCCATTTCTGTTTCAGGGACTCAACTCTGCCAATGTGGGTGCAAGGATCCACCCTACCCCCACCCTCCAGTCCCTAAATCTTCAACCTCTACTGATATACTAGCTTCTTCCTTCAGACGCTACGACCCCATACTTTGCCCTTGTACTTACCTCAGCATCACTCCATATGACCTCATAGTGAGAATGTCACACCTCTAGGGTCTCACTAGAGCTGGGGTTCTAATGAGAGATTAGATTAGCCAGGCGTTTTCAGAAGCCTGCCTGGAGAGGACAGTTCTGTACTTGGGCCTCAGTTTCCCCACCTGATATGAAGCCTCTTGGATTCAAGACAGAATGGGGTGTGTTGAGATGGATGGTCTAGGCAATACCTTATGTTGAGGCTTATTCTCTCCATTGGTAAAATGGTTACCCTTAACTAGAAGGCCCAGTCAGTCAGACTTCCCTTGCCAACAACCTTTGTCTCCTACCCCACAGGAGAAATCAAAACTGTAGGGCATAGAGGAGAGAGAGCATCACTCCTCTCCAGGCACTTCTGGCTCAGATCAGTTATGTGACTGTGTTTGGCATTTGCAGGAATCAAGGTCATGCTTAGGAGCTAGAAATAGAACTTGGAAACTATTGATGCACCCTGGTGGTGCTCATACTGGGAAGTTGTGAAGATGAGACGGCTCTGAGGGAGGATGCCCTTGAGAGGAAGGGGAAGTTGGCGGACCAGTCAAGTTTCATTTCCACAGCTATCAATGATTCTTGTGTGATCTTGGTCAACTTACTCTCTATTTCCCTTTCTGGATAATATGTGTATGTGGCAGAGGGGCATGGAGTAGTGGAGAGTGGTCATCGACACCTTTTCCCTGTGTTAACAGCATTCCCACAGGGACAAAATTAGATTTTTATTTCAGGTTCTCATCACACCACCAGAGGGCACTATTGACTATTTGTCTGCAAAGCAGTTACGCAGTTGACGATTTGAAGACAGCCCTGGTACTTTCAGTAGTTTAATACACATTACTTAGAAAAATGAAACAATGTCCCAGGTAAAGGCTTTGATTTATACAGCACCCTAAACACAAAAGGAAAAGGAGTCTGTTAGGACAGTGGTTCCCAAACTCTGTTGCAGACGGAATCTTTAAAAGATACTGATGCCTGTGAAAAGATGCTCAACATCTCTAATTGGAGAAAGGCAAATCAAAACTACAGTGAGGTACCACTTAATACCGGTCAGAATGGCCATCAACAAAAAGTCTACAAATCATAAATGCTGGAGAGGGTGTGGAGAAAAGGAAACCCTCCTACACTGTTGGTAGGAATGTAAACTGGTGCAGCCACTATGGAGAACAGTATGAAGATTCCTTAAAAATCTAAAAATAGATGTACCATATGATCCAGCAATCCCACACCTGGGCATATATCTGGAAAAGACGAAAACTCTAATTCAAAAGATACAGGCACCCCAATCTTCATAGCAGCACTATTTACAATAGCCAAGACATGGAAGCAAGCTAAATGTCCATCAACAGATGCACGGATAAAGAAAATGTGGTATATATATATATATATATATACACACACACACACACACACACACACACACACACAATATAATGAAATATTACCCAGCCATAAAAAGAAATGAAATAATGCCATTTGCAGCAACATGGATGGACCTGGAGATTATCACACTAAATGAAGTAAATCAGACAGTGAGAGACAAATATCATCTGATATCACTTATATGTAGAATCTAAAATATGATACAAATTAACTTATTTACAAAACAGAAATAGACTCACAGATATAGAAAACAAATTTATGGTTACCAAAGGAGAAAAGGGGGAGGGATAAGTTTGGAATTTGGAATTAACAGAGACACACTACTATATATAAAATAAACAACAAGGATGTATTGTAGCACAGGGTTAATCAATGAATTGGGCATGGTGTGATTTTGAGAGAAACCCTCCATTTCTGTAGAAGTCATCAAACTGACCTAAGCACTAAAAGTAGTAAGATTTACTTGAGCAAGAGTTTAAGATCTTTGTGTCACCTTATTGTCCAAGTGCCAGCCTCTGAATGCCCTAGCTTTGCACATTCTGGGGTCTAAGTGCTAGACCATCAGAGGAGATGAAGGGTGCCCAGTGAGTCCCTGGCAGTCTTCCAAGATCTCCACAGCTGGAACCCACTTCTGCTTGAGGCCTCTAAAATTCCTATTAATAACAAGGGTTCTATCAAGATAATATGTCTCTAGTTTCAGTTGTGATTATTGCTCGTGCTTTCAGCAAACCCATAAAGAAGAAAAGCGGGTGTATGTGGACTCCAGGCTGGCATCTGCTGAGATGTTTGTCTTCTCTGTTGATTGTCCATAGTCAGTCTTCTGCCTGTGACTGCAAGGCTTTTTTCACGTTGTTCCCTTCCTTACTTCCTTCCCCTCCAGTCTAGAACTGTGGGAACCCAAAGGGGCTGAGTATGGCCCTCCCCACCTCCCCACTATCCTTGGCTGCCCTGGGGTACACAGGGAGGCACGAGGCTGCTCAGACCCCATTGTCTGTCTATCCTCACCTCCATACTGCTTCTGCAGGGCATTTGGCATCTCTGCCTGCCAGGTCTTTATTTTGCTTTTGTTGTTGTTTTCTGGTCCTCACCTCTTGGATTCCTTAGAGTTTTTTTATTTCATCCTCCCCTGGGCCCCTCTTGTGTGATGGTGGGGAGGCTGAGTTTGGGCAGAGCCAGGACCCCTTCTCAGGGACACATACCTGCTTTTAACTCCTTTGCTTCCCTCAAACTCTCCCCCTCTCACCTCAATTTAGCACACTTTGAACAGTCAATGGTTTGGGAGGCAACTGGTCCCACCTGATGGCATAATTTCCCAAATCTTTTTGTCCTCTAAATCCATCTAAACTTTTAAAACTTAAAAGACATGAATTAGATTCTCTGGTTCTGCTCTGTCATCCTTTCCCTGAGGGCGATGAGTATATAATTTCCTGGTTCCTACTGCCTAAATTGGGGGAAAGGGTCTTGGTCACAGAAATATCGTAGAAATAGCAGTTAAGATACCAACATATAAAAGAATAAAGGAATGTGTGAGCCACCTGCCATGTGCTGAGCACAGTGCTAAATGCTTTACATGAATTATCTCATTTAATCCTCTCAACAAATCTTTATGGTAGAAAATGAGGAAACTGAGGCAGTGAGAAATTAAATAACTATGAGACCACAAGGGTCCCATTCAACTGGGTCCAAGCTCATTCATTCACCAAATACTTATCAAGCACCTACTGTATGTCAGGCAATATTCTAGGTGTTGGGAATATAGTTGTGAAGAAGATAAAGTCTCTACTCCCAATTTGCTTCTTTTCTAGTGGAGGAGAAATATAAAAAGCAAACATGTATGTATAATACATACTATATATATGTATAATATGATGCTAGATAGTGATAAAAGGTAAATAAGAATGAGAAAAGTAAGATAGGGTGAGGTGATAATACCAGAAATCTGGGGTGGAGGGTATGTTACATGGACTGTCAGGGAAGTGATATTAGGAAGGACCTAAAAAGAAGCAAGGCAGTAAGTCATGGGAAGACCTGGGAAAAAGTTCTAGGCACAGTGAACAGTAAGTGCTAAGATCCTGAGGTGAGAATGAGCAGGGGATGTTCAGGGAACAGAGAGAGGGCGTCTGTGTGCAGGGGGCAGTGAAAGACAGTGGTAGGAAATGGGGTTGAAGAGAGATAATGGGGTTGGACCGATAATGTAGGATCTTTCAGGCCGAGCTAAGAAATTTTAGTTTTAATCTGAATATCATGGGAAACCATTAAAATGCTTTGGCTATGAAGGTGATACTCTCTTTTTTTTTAATTGAAGTACACTTGATGTACTATAAGTTACAGGTTTACAGTATAGTGATTCACAATTTTTAAAAGTTATACTCCATTTATAGTTATTATAAAATATTGGCTATATTCCCCCTGCTGTGCAGTATATCCTTGTAGTTTATTTTATACCTAATAGTTTGTACCTCTTAATACCCTACCCCTATATTGCCCCATCATTCTTATTTTAAATGTTTGAAGAAATATTTATGAAGTACCTACTATGTAACTGAGGTTCATACAATGATCTTTACTTTGCCTCTAAGTAGCAGTATGATTTGGGGTAAGTCTCTTAGCCATTATATGTCTCGTGGTCTTTAAAAGAATTCCACATATTCAAAATATACAATCTGATAAGTTAGGACATATGTACACACCCATAAACCCATTACCAAAATCAAGATAATGAGCATATCCATCATTTCCAAAAGTTTACTTGTGCTCCTTTGTAATCTCTCCCTCACATCCCTGCACCCCACTCAGACCCAGGCAACCACTGCTGTCTGTTACTATAGATTAGCTTGTATTTTCTGGAATTTCATATAAATAATCATTTATATAAATAATAGTAAGTGCTATTTTTGTCTGGCTTCTTTCACTCAGCATAATTATTTTGAGATCTATCCATGTTGCTGTATTTATCAAGAGTTCATTCCTTTTCATTGCTGAGTAGTATTTTCATTGTCTGGATAAAACAAAATTTGTTTATCCATTTATCTGTTCATGGATATTTGTTTTTTTCCCCAGTTTTTGACTGTTACACATAAGGCTGCTATGAAAATGTGTATGCAAGTCTTTTAAAGGGTACACACCTTCAGTTCTCTTGGGTAATCATCTAGGAGTAGAATGGTTGGATCATATGGTAGGTTTATGTTTAACTTTTTGTGTGTGTGTGTGTGTGTGTGTGTTACGCGGGCCTCTCACTGTTGTGGCCTCTCCCGTTGCGGAGCACAGGCTCCGGACGCGCAGGCTCAGCGGCCATGGCTCATGGGCCTAGCCGTTCCGCGGCATGTGGGATCTTCCCGGACCGGGGCACGAACCGGTGTCCCCTGCATCGGCAGGTGGACTCTCAACCACTGCACCACCAGGGAAGCCCTATGTTTAACTTTTTAAGAGACCGCCAAACTGTTTCAAAAGTTGTTGTGCCATTTGACATTCACATTGTTGCTCCATATCTTCACCAAAACTTGTTATGATGGGTCTTTTAAATTTTAGTCATTATAATAAATGGTCTCCATTGGTGGTTTTGACTTGCATTTTTCTAATGACTAATGACGTTGAACACATACTGGAATTCTAATACCCAGTGTGATGGTATCAAAAGGTGGAGCCTTGGGAGGTGATTAGGTCATGAGGGTGGAGCCCTCATGAATGAGATTAGTGTGTTTTTGTTTGTTTGTTTGTTTTGTTTTGTTTTTTGCCACAGGCTTGTGGGATTTTAGTTCCCCAACCAGGGATTGAACGCAGGCCCTTGGCAATGAGAGTGCAGAGTCCTAACCACTGGACCACTAGAGAATTCCTGAGATTAGTGCTTTTATAAAAGAGATCCCACAGACTCCCTAGCCCTTTCCAGCAAGTGAGTACAGAGCAAGAAGTAAGCAGTCTGCAAACCTGAAGAGGACCCTCACCCAGCTATTCTATGCACCTTGATCTCAGACTTTCCAGCCTCCAGACTGTGAGAAAGTTCTGTGGTTATAAGCTGCCCAATTGGTGGTATTTTCTTATTGCAGCCCAAGTGGATTATACAGTGGCCATCTGCAAGGTAAGGAGAGAGACCTTAGGAGAAACCAGAACTGTAGACACCTTGATCTTGGACTTCAAGCCTCCAGAACTGTGAAAAAAAACTTTTGTTTTTTAAGCCATCTATTCTGTGGTATTCTGTTATGACTGCCCTAGCAGACTAACGTAGCCTCCCATAAGGAAATGATGACATGCCCACTGCTGCCCCTGCATTTGTAACAGGAATAGACAGCTCCTGTTTACAGCTATGGACAAACACGGAAACCAGGCACATTCCCCACCTTCCCTTGGCTGGCATGTCTAGTCCCTAAGAATCTTAGATGAGCCAGGTGCAGGTGTAAGGGAGAAGTGGCTATCTCTAGAAGGGATTGGAGTTCAAGGCTTTGAGCAAATCTCACTTCTTCCTCCAAAATAGACATTTTTAATGTAGGTGAAATTACAATAAAATTTTAGTCTTGAAATTTTAATTTAGTACTGAAATTGTCATTTTCAGGCTTGAAGCAGAAAATTAATCAAAGGAGGGTCATAAGGCAGGTATTTGTGGAGACGGGGGTATTCATGAGTGTTGTATCTAAAAGAATGAGTTGTGGGCTGTGTTAGGCTGGTTGTTTTCTACAGGAGCCTTCTATGAGTTTTCGGCCCCAGCTGGGGCTGACAAGAGCAACCTCCTTGTCCACTTCTTGGCCTCACTGACTTTGGTGAACTGTTGTCTCCCAGAGTCCCTATTGGTTGGGTGAAGGAGAGGCTATTACTTAGGGCAACTTTATTCATCTAGAGCAGCGGTCCCTAACTTTTTTGGCACCAGGGACCGGTTCTGTGGAAGACAATTTTTCCACGGACCAGGTTAGGGGGAAATGGTTCAGGCGGTAATGGGAGCGATGGGGAGCGGCAGATGAAGCTTCGCTGGCTCGCCCGCCTCTCACCTCCTGCTGTGCGGCCCGGTTCCTAACAGGTCAGGGACCGGTACCGGTCTGCAGCCTGGGGGTTGGGGACCCCTGATCTAGAGGGTTTAGGAAATGGAGGTAGAGTTTAATTGACTTCAATCCAATCGCACCTAACCTGCAAATTCTTAGAAGAGCTCATGAGGGTGACGAAAGGAAATTTTGCTTCTTCTTTTCAGTTCTCTCCCTGCATGCCAAAAGTAAGACAGCATCCCTCAATCCATACTGTACTTACATTTTTTTCTGTAATGAATTGGAAAGAGTAGCTCCAATACCTGCTTCATCTAAATCTGTTTTGTTTTTTTTTTAATTGGAATTTGCAACCAGGAGCTCCACATTGAGATGTCAGGAATTGGTACAGAATACAGATTAGAGGATAGTTTTAGGAGCACTGGAGTGAGAACCAGTGGATTTCACCCCTAGTGCATCTATCCTCTGGGGCTCGGACTAATCTTCTCAAATATTTGGAGTTCATTAGATGACATCCACAATTCTTCAGCAATTTTTTTTTTTTTTTTTTTTTGCCAAGCATGTTCAAGGCGCTGCTTTCCAACTAAACAATTCTGAAATTTTCAGTACTTTTGAGCAACTCTTCAGTGTGTTTAGCCGGGAGTTGAGCTGTGTGCACTCACTTCAGTTTTTTTTCTTTTTAATATTTATTTATGTACGGTGCATTGGGTCTTAGTTGTGGCATGCATGCGGGATCTAGTTCCCGACCAGGGATGGAACCCAGGCCCCCTGCATTAGGAGCACGGAGCCTTACCCTCTGGATCACCGGGGAAGTCCCTCCACTTCGGTTTTTGCAGCCCTGTTCTCCCGAAGCTCACAGGCTGAAGCAAGTATAAAATGGTACAAGAAACTGATGATCAAGCGTTTAAATGTACTCAAGGGTGTAAACATCTCCCCTGGTCCAAATCAGTAACGTGAAAAGACGAAGGGAAGGACACAGTAACCCCTGTGCCCACCAACTCCTGGGCGCGGAGGCGTAGTCAGCCCTGAGTGGCCTGGTCCAAGGCCAAAGGACTAAGGGCCCGCAGGGCGCGGGGGCGGCCGGGCGGGGCGGGCGCGACCTTTCCTCCGGCTCCACCCTCGCCCGGTAGCGGCCTCTTTAAGAATCCGAGCCGCTAGCGGGCCTGCTGGCACTCACGTGACTCCGCTCAGCTCAATCGCTCGCGGAAGTGGTCCAGCTTCCGCCTCCCGCGAGGGGGGTCTCCGGGTGCCCCCGCGGGGCGGGCTGGCCGGAGCGGGCACCGTCGGGCGGCCCGCAGCAGGTTGCTGTGATGGTGCAGTTGTACAACCTGCACCCATTCGGGTCGCAGCAGGTGGTGCCCTGCAAGTTGGAGCCTGAGCGCTTCTGCGGCGGGGGACGCGATGCGCTGTTCGTGGCGGCCGGTTGCAAGGTGGAGGCGTTCGCAGTCGCCGGCCAGGGGCTGTGCCAGCCAAGGTGTGCCTTTTCCACGCTGGGCAGGGTGCTGCGCCTGGCCTACAGTGAGGCCGGTGAGTAGCGGTGGGGTCAGGGGGCTCCTGGGCCCCGGATTGGGGCCTCCTTCCTAGAGGACCGAGCGACGCTTATAGCTCTGGATGGGGAAGTACTTCGTGCTTGCCGGATGGTCTTGCCGGGTCTGGCGGCTGATGGAAGGTGTGCGCTGTGCGGTTGTCCTGGCAACCACAGGTTAGAGCCTGCCTTTGGTGGGCGGGGGACGCTGATTGTTCCTGCTTCTCTGGCGTCCTCGCCGGGAAGTCCCTTGGTTGGGTGGCTGGATTCCACTCAACCCAGACACTTCACACCAAATAGACTTCTTTTAGTATAGAAAACAAGTACACACAAAAGTAGGGAGAATAGTATCCTGAACCCCCAGTTACTCCCATCTTCAACAGTTATGCCAACTCATGGCCAGTCCTTTATCTACTTCTTGTCGATTTTTGAAAGCTCACATTAAATGCTGATTTTTAAATCTGTATAAATAGAACTCAGGTCTTAGACCCCTTTTTCCCCAAACAGGGTAACAGCATCCACTACTCTTTTTCCACCAGAAACGTGAAGCAATGCCAAGGGGTTACTGTGTGGGTGTATCCCTATTTTAGAAAAATCCAACATTTAAAAATAGGTACTTCAGATTACAGAAAAATTCACCATAGGATTCTTTTAACTGCCTGATAATACACTTAAAATTTGAATCCTGCTTTTCAAGAGGGGTAAAGGTGTAAATTGCAGTATTTAGGGTGGAAAAGACTTTGGCTGAGGTACTTTACTAATAAAGTGGAGAGCATGAACCTGGAGGACTGGAGATCTCTGCCTAATCGCTACTCTGTCCGCAACTGATTAGGTGTGAGTTTATAGAAACTTCTGGGACTCAGTTTCTGTTTAAAAAAAAAAAAAAGAAGTAATTTGAATGCTAGATAAGTGATTTCCAGACGTTGGAATTTTGTGGATCAGCAAAGAATTGTGGGGCTACCATACACAGTATCTGACTGTTCATTTTGTCAAGATATATATTAAAAAAAATGAAAAGCCCTACTGTTTACCGTCATCACTATTTATACTGATAATAGGAGAAACACTTACCTCCAAACATTGGATGTCTTTCTTTATGGGCAACTTACTATACTGTTATTATTTTTTCTTTTTGATTAGTGAAGGCATCAATAGGGGCCTTCAGGCCCACAGACCAGTTTGAAAACCACTTATTAGATCTGTAAGTTCTCTTTCAGCAGAAGATTCTGATTTTGATATTTTTATGATATTATTCTCCTAATCATTTCACAATATTAGTAGTTTTCCCCATCCCACCTCCTTTTTAGACCTAGGAGTTCTCACCTTCAAGAGCTCTGCTGAGTGGCAAACTCACCAGTTTCAACATTAGTATGTGTGTGTCTGCTGGTGAGGGAGAGACAGACAGACACTGTTTACATGATTTGTACCATTTGTCTTCCAAATGGACATTTAATCTAGAATTGGATGTGGCAGGCATTATGTAAACCTCTAGCTTTCTTGCCTGTCAGTAGTGGTGATTCTGGGGAATCCTTTGATGCCACTACTTGTGTATAAGAATCACCTGGGGGAGCTTTAAAAAACCCAATTCCTGAACCACAACCTTAGAGAAACAGTGTGTTTCCTGGGGTGTGGCCCAGCATTGGGTGAGTCTGGTGTTTAGTCAGGATTGAGAATCACTGACCTAGAGCCTTACTGGCTGCTGTAGGCAGTGAGTAGTATGGTACTGAAGCCTTGAAAAACAAAGATATTTTTGTAATTCAGTTGGCTGTCTTAAGAAACTTCAGGAGTCCTGTGGTATGGCATTAGCATGAGTCAGATAGCTCAAGGGTAGCTTTCAGCTTGAACTTAATGCCTGGGTATAGCTTCTATCAATCCACAGGTAGTGGACTCCTAGGTATGCTGATATCCAGATAACTCGTCTTACACTTTTCAGCTTTTTCTTTTTCGTCTCTGTCCTTCCACTCACAGTAACATGGACATGGGGGTTCTTGCTCTAAGCCCAGGGTCTCCTCCACCCGCTACCCTGTCAAAAACAAAGTGAATCTTAGATCAGGGATTTATATTTACTGTAAATGCTTTGCAGGTCTCTTATCCAAACAGAAAACATTTTCAAGTTTTTTTTTTTTCCATTTCTAATTAGCAGGATGCCAGTCTCCTTTCATAAAGTTTGGGGGTATTAGAATGTAGGTCGAAATTTTGAAGGATGGGCCCTAAATATCATCATCAGTAATGGAAATTTAATATAGATTTTGTGTGCGAAGGGAGGAAGAGGAGATGTGAGAACTCGCTTTCGAGGGAGAAAGACCTGGTGGCCAGGGTTGAGTGCTGTGTGGGGAGCTCTGGTGCTGGACACTTGCTTATGGGGTGTCTGGAGGTGGTGAGGCAGAGGGGACAAGACCTTGTGGCCCTCAATGCCTGTCCTTTAGCACAAGTACATTAAAGAGCCCTAGAATGTCTATTATCTTCCCCCCAAGCCCTACCCTCCCTCAACTTTTTTAAAATCATAAAACATATTTTCATACGTTGTATGTTATTTCTGCCTTCTGATATCCATTTTGTCATAGGAGTGCAGCCTTTTCCTTAATCTGGTATTAGTGGTAACCAGGTTTATGATCTTGCTGCATAAAAGGAAAAGTTTACTTATTTTTTTAAAAAATCAATGACTCTCAGCTTAAGGATAAATATAAGAATGATTTTTTAATTTACTTAATGAAGACAGCCTGTTGTAAAATAAGTAAAATAAAGCCCTGGGTACATAATACCTTAAAAAGTTTAATTCCTTTCTCTTATAAAGGGCTATAACCTCCACAGAATCCTCTAGACTTCTATCTCCTTTGGAACATTTTGAGAGACAGCGTGAAATGAACATTGGCTTTTGAGCTAACCAGATTGAGGTTTAACCCCAGTGCCATCCGTTTGTTGGCTGTGTTGCCTTAGGCAGGTTACTCGGCTTATCTGAGTCTCAGATTCCTGATCTATAAAATGGAGAAGGGGATAATGTCTTGAAGAGTTGTGAGGATTAACTGAGAGAACTCTAAAGCTCTGTTCAAAAGGCTTACCAGGTAGACACAACAAGTTCTAGTTCACCATTTGTAAGACAAGTTATTAATTTGAAAACATATTAATATAAGACAGCATAGGCACTATCTATAGTTTTCGAATTATATATGAAACAGTTGGTTCCCTCTGTGCCCACCTTCTGGAGAGTTTTTGTCATAAATGGGTGCTGAATTTTGTCTAAAGCTTTTTCTGCATCTATTGAGATTATCATATGGTTTTTATCTTTCAATTTGTTAATATGGTGTATCACATTGATTGATTTGTGTATATTGAAGAATTTCTTGCGTTCCTGGGATAACCCCACTTGATCATGGTGTATGATCCTTTTAATGTGCTGTTGGATTCTGTTTCCTAGTATTTTGTTGAGGATTTTTGCATCTATGTTCATCAGTGATATTGGCCTGTAGTTTTCTTTCTTTGTGACATCCTTGTCCAGTTTTGCTATCAGGGTGATGGTGGCCTTGTAGAATGAGTTTGGGAGTGTTCCTCCCTCTGCTATATTTTGCAAGAGTTTGAGAAGGATAGGTGTTAGCTCTTCTCTAAATGTTTGATAGAATTTGCCTGTGAAGCCATCTGGTCATGGGCTTTTGTGTGTTGGAAGATTTTTAATCACAGTTTCAATTTCAGTGCTTGTGATTGGTCTGTTTATATTTTCTATTTCTTCCTGGTTCAGTCTCAGAAGGTTGTACTTTTCCAAGAATTTGTCCATTTCTTCCAGGTTGTCCATTTTATTGGTATATAGTTGCTTGTAGTAATCTCTCATGATCCTTTGTATTTCTGCAGTGTCAGTTGTTACTTCTCCTTTTTCATTTCTAATTTTATTGATTTGAGTCCTCTCTGTCTTTTTCTTGATGAGTCTGGCTAATGGTTTATCAATTTTGTTTATCTTCCCAAAGAACCAACTTTTAGTTTTATTGATTTTTGCTATTGCTGTCTTCATTTCTTTTTCACGTATTTCTGATCTGATCTTTATGATTTCTTTCCTTCTGCTACCTTTGGGGTTTTTTTGTTCTTCTTTCTCTAATTGCTTTAGGTGTAAGGTTAGGTTGTTGATTTAAGATTTTTCTTGATTCTTGAGGTAGGATTGTGTTACTATAAACTTCCCTCTTAGAACTGCTTTTGCTGCATCCCATTGGTTTTGGGTCATCGTGTTTTCATTGTTATTTGTTTCTCAGTATTTTTTGATTTCCTCTTTGATTTCTTCAGTGATCTCTTGGTTATTTAGTAGCGTATTGTTCAGCCTCCACGTATTTGTATTTTTTACAGATTTTTTTCCTGTAATTGATATCTAGTCTCTTAGCGTTGTGGTCGGAAAAGATACTTGATACAATTTCAATTTTCTTAAATTTACCAAGGCTTCATTTGTGACCCACAATATGGTCTGTACTGGAGAATTTTCCATGAACCCTTGAGAAGAAAGTGTATTCTGTTGTTTTTGGATGGATATTCTATAAATATCAGTTAAGTCCATCTTCTTTAATGTATCACTTAAAGCTTGTGTTTCCTTATTTATTTTCATTTTGGATGATCTGTCCATTGGTGAAAGTGGGGTGTTAAAGTCTCATACTATTATTGTGTTACTGTTGATTTCCCCTCTTATGGCTGTTAACATTTGCCTTATGTATTGAGGTGCTCCTATTGTGTGTGCATAAATATTTACTGTTGTTATATCTTCTTCTTGGATTGATCCCTTGATCATTATATAGTGTCCTTCTTTGTCTCTTATAATTTATTACAAGACTTTATTTTAAAGTCTATTTTGTCTAATAAGAGAATTGCTACTCCAGCTTTCTTTTGATTTCCATTTGCATGGAATATCTTTTTCCATCCCCTCACTTTCAGTCTGTATGTGTCCCTAGGTCTGAAGTGGGTCTCTTGCAGACAGCATATATATGGGTCTTGTTTTTGTATCCATTCAGCCAGTCTATGTCTTTTGGTTGGAGCATTTAATCCATTTGCATTTAAGGTAGTTATTGATATGTTTGTTCCTATTACCACTTTCTTAATTATTTTGGGTTTGTTTTTGTAGGTCTTTTCCTTCTCTTGTGTTTCTTGCCTAGAGAAGTTCCTTTAGCATTTGTTGTAAAGCTGGTTTGGTGGTGCTGAATTCTCTTAGCTTTTGCTTGTCTGTAAAGGTTTTAATTTCCCAGTGGAATCTGAATGAGATCCTTGCTGCGTAGAGTAATCTTGGTTTTAGGTTTTTCCCTTTCAGCACTTTAAGTACGTCCTGCCACTCCCTTCTGGCTTGCAGAGTTTCTGCTGAAAGATCAGCTGTTAACCTTATGGGGATTCCCTTGTATGTTATTTGTTGTTTTTCCCTTGCTGCTTTTAATATTTTTTCTTTGTATTTAATTTTTGATAGTTTGATTAATATGTGTCTCGGCATGTTTCTCTTTGGGTTTATTCTGTATGGGACTCTCTGTGCTTCCTGGACTTGGGTGGCTATTTCCTTTCCCATGTTAGGGAAGTTTTCAACTATAAGCTCTTCAAATATTTTCTCAGTTGCTTTCTTTTTCTCTTCCTCTTCTGGGACCCCTGTAATTGAATGTTGCTGTGTTTAATGTTGTCCTAGAGGTCTCTGAGACTGTCCTCAATTCTTTTCATTATTTTTTCTTTATTCTGCTCCTTGGCAGTTATTTCTAACATTTTATCGTCCAGCTCACTTATACATTCTTCTGCCCCAGTTATTCTGCTATTGATTCCTTTTAGAGTATTTTTAATTTCAGTTATTGTGTTGTTCATCACTGTTTATTTGCTCTTTAGTTCTTCTAGATCCTTGTTAAATGTTTCTTCTGTTTTCTCCATTCTGCTTTTGAGATTTTGTATCATCTTTACTATCACTACTGTGAATTGTTTTTCAGGTAGGTTGCCTATTTCATCTTCATTTATTTGGTCTTATAGGTTTTTACCTTGCTCTTTCGTCTGTAACATATTTTTTTGTCATTTCATTTTTTTTTTTTTGATGGGTGGGGCTGTATTCCTGTTTTACTGGTTGTTTGGCCTGAAGCATCCAGCACTAGAGTTTGCAGGGAGTTGGACAGAGCCGGGTCTTGGTGCTGAGATTAGGACCTCTGGGAGGCCTCACTCTGACTGATATTCCCTGGGGTCTGAGGTTTTCTGTTAGCCCAGCGTTTCGGACTCGGAGCTCCCACCACAGGACCTTGGGCCCAACCTCAGGTCTGGGAACCAAATCCCACAAGCTTTGTGTTGTGGCAAAAAAAAAAAAAAAAAAAAAGGAGCAGTACAATATCAAAGAATAAAAACAAAATAAAATTAGGAAGATAAAAACTAGATTAGGAAAAATAAAAATATAATTGAAACAACTGCAACAAGGTCAAATAAAACTGCAACAGAAAAAAGAAAAAAAGGTGGGGGGGAACAAGCCAAAAGGAGAGAGCAATAACAAAGTATAAAGAATAAAATAAAATGAGAAAAATAAAAGATTTATTAGGAAAAATAAAAATATAAATGAATCAACGATAATGAATCAGCAAGGTAAAACAGAACTCCAATGTAAAAGAGGAAAGAAGAAAAAAGAAGCCTTGGCTATGGGGGCAGAGTTTAGGCAGGGGTGGAACTTAGGCAAGGGTGGGGTTTAGGGTGGGGTGGGACCTAGGCTGGTGGGGGGGTGACGTTTTAGCATGGGGCGGTGCCTAGGCTCAGGACCCAGTTGCTGGTGGTTCCTCCTGTCCCCTTAGGTGTCCATGATCCCCCACCGGTGCCTGGTAGGTGCCTTGGTCATGCAGAGATGCAAATTCCTTGTCCTCCTAGTCCGCCATCTTGACTCCACCCCCTCACTTTTATTCTTAACGCGCTTAGTTTTGCTTTCAATTTTATGTACCTTAGTTCTGAGTTAGATCTGCAGATGTGTACAAATAGTTCATATTTATGTATTGCACATAATCATGCTGTTCAGCATTGGTGCTATACTGTATTATGTAAGTAATAAAAGCCATGTACAGAGGGTAGGAATGGGGAGTTATCGTTTAATGGATTCAGAGTTTTGGGGAAGATGAAAAAGTTTTGGAGATGGTGGTAATGGCTGTATAACAGTGTGAACATACTTAATGTTGTTGAATTGTACACTTAAACATGGTGAAAATGGTAAGTTTTATGTATATTTTACCACAATAAAAATTTTTGTTTAATGTATTTACTGAGGAAGATGGAGGCTACAAGGCATCTGTTGCCCCCAACTCCATCAGACTGCTTCTCTGGAACAGAGTGAGCAAATGTATGGTGCCTGCAGGGTATATTTAGGCATTCCACCAAGATCTCCGGGGAGAGAACAGGTACAGGCTCCACCTCTGTGGCATCAAAGGAGCCAGCACAGGAGAAGGTTTGCTTCTGTTGAAGGCTGGTTCATTCTGGAGGAGGAGGGGCTTGGCCAGCCCACTTGGTGTCTGCAGAAAGGGGCTGCCCCTGCTTGCTTGCTGCATCTGTATATGGGAAGTTCGTGTGCTAACAGCAGCATTTCAGTTTCAATTCATTGGAATAGGGCTTGTTTACCTAATAATGTTTAGCATATAGTAAGTTCTCTTTTTAGAATAACACTGACTTATCCCCTCTGACCCACAAAGTTCTAAAGATAAAAAATTTAAATGAGGACTTCCCTGGTGGCGCAGGGTTAAGAATCCGCCCTCCAATGCAGGGGACACGGGTTCGATCCCTGGTCCAGGAAGATCCCACATGCTGTGGAGCAACCAAGCCCATGTGCCACAGCTACTGAGCCTGCGTGCCACAACTACTGAAGCTTGCATGCCTAGAGCCCGTGCTCCGCAACAAGAGAAGCTACTGCAGTGAGAAGCCTGTGCACCGCAATGAAGAGTAGCCCCCGCTTGCTGCAACTAGAGAAAGCCCTCACGCAGCGATGAAGAGCCAATGCGGCCAAAAAAAAAAAAATTTAATTTAATTTAAAAACCACTAAAATAGAATATGTAAGTGTGTGTTTATGTAACTGCAGGACATAAGAGACTGTTTAAGCAAGTTAGGAAACACGGAAGCCAAGAAGGAAAAGACACATAACTGGTTACATACTATAAAAGATGCCATACAAAGTCAAACCATAGCAAAGTCAAAAGTCAAACTATAGACTACCAAAAATGATTTGCTATTCATGGCCAATGAAGGATTAATTATCACTTTTACCCAGAGAGCTGCTCTTCCTCGGTAAGAAAAATCAACTTAATAAAATAGTAGATAACTTGCAGAAGGGAAATTATACATGGCTGAATAAACATAGGATAAGATGGCCAGCTTTATAAGTGGTCTGGAAAATATAAATTAGAATAACCATTAGAGTCCATGTTTCCCCCATCACATGGAGTCAGTTCTAGTGAAGATATGGGGAAACAGGCCTGTTTAAACAGCACTGGTGACAACATGAATCTCTATTACATAATTGTGATTGTAATCTGGCAATATGTGTTAAAATTTAAAATGTACCTGCCCTTTGACCTGATAGTCTTACTTTTGAGAATCTGTGCCGTTGAGACTTACCCCTCCCCACTAAATAAATATATAGGTATAGGCCTATTTATTACAGTATAAAGTATAGTAGCAAAAAAAACCTGGAAATACTTGAATGTAGTATCTCAGTAGGGGAATTGTTGAATAATTTATGGCACATGTACATACAGGATATTTTGCAGATATTGAAAAGGATGTTAGATATCCATGTATCTAACCTGGAGGGAAAGATATTTGGTAATCTTTTGGTAATACATTGGTAATTTTTTAAAGTTGAAGATTGTTAAATATATTTAGTGTGATTCCATTTTGGTAAAAACAAAAACAAAAATGACAAACTACCACTCTATGATCTAGGTTTATATGAAAGAAAGGTTTAGAAGGACACGGGTTTAGGCTGTGTGTGTTAACATTGTCTCCTCATGGATCGGACTGCTGGGGAGAGATCATTATGCTTTTCATTTTGCACCTCTTTATCACTTTGACTTCTCACAACAAAGAGTAATTCCAAAATTACTTTGTAATTTAAAAAAGTCTAAGAAAATCAACAATTAAGGGAAAATTAACTTGGATTGAAATTTTATTTAATATGTATGGCTTTATCCTATTTCTCAGAGTTGACATGAAGATATGACTTTTTTTTTTTTTTTTTTTTTTTTTTGCGGTACGCGGGCCTCTCACTACTGTGGCCTCTCCCGTTGCGGAGCACAGGCTCCGGATGCGCAGGCTCAGCGGCCATGGCTCACGGGCCCAGCCGCTCCACGGCATGTGTGATCTTCCTGGACCGGGGCACGAACCCATGTCCCCTACATCGGCAGGTGGACTCTCAATCACTGCGCCACCAGGGAAGCCCCAAGATACGACTTCTGCGGGAAGGGGAAGGGTTGTAGTATAATTTCTGCTAACCTCTTCAGAGTTCCTGAATTTATACCTAATTTTAACATCACACTAATACCAAACTCTTTATGTCAGGAGAACTTTGTTAGAGCTGTAGATTCAGAGGTACAATAACACTTAGCGCTATCATAGGAATAAATCGTAGAATTTCTCTGTAAGCTTCATGAATAATTAATGGATTATCTTAAGACATTAAAATGGGGGGAAATTGTATTGCAGAATCTAAATGTCTATTAGTTAAAAATACACCTAAGATCCTGTTACTTAGAGTTTCGTTCTAGTCAATCTTTAATTCAAACATTCACATTAGATTCAGTTATAGTTCCTTTTCATGGTGCAAGGTAAGTGGTGGTTTCTAATTGCAAATTCTAAGTATAATCTCATTTCTTTCTCAGGAGACTATTTGGTAGCAATTGAAGAGAAAAACAAAGCTACGTTTCTACGTGCTTATGTGAACTGGAGAAGTAAAAGGACTGAAAACTCCCGAGTGTGTATCCGAATGGTCGGACATGACGTGGAGCCACCCTTCAGTGAAACCTTCAGAGACCAGATGTCTATTGTGGAAATGCCGCTTTCTGAGGCCCCCCTGTGCATTTCCTGTTGCCCTGTGAAAGGAGACCTTCTTGTTGGCTGCACAAATAAGTTAGTTTTATTTAGTTTGAAGTATCAGATCATTAATGAAGAATTCTCAATATTGGACTTTGAACGTTCTTTAATTATCCATATAGATAATATCACCCCTGTTGAAATTTCTTTTTGTATTGGATATGTCGCTGTCATGTCAGACTTAGAAGTTTTAATCCTAAAACTGGAGTCAGACCCCAAAAATGGAGAGAGTGTTAACCACCATCCACGTAAGATCAACAATCCAGTGAAACTGTCAGAAGGTAAATAATGAATTTAGCTTACTTTCTTGTTTTGGGTGCAGAGAAAACCCTTATTTCTGGCAATCTCTGAAAGGCTCTAGTATGTATATTACAAGCCACATTATTTATGATGTAGTTGGTCCTAATACATGGGATTTGGATTTATGATCTGGCTGCCCATATCTTATCCTGTAGCATGTAAATGTATTTCAACATATATTTGTCATGAGAAATAATGAAACAGCTGCTGCTGGATGAGAAGTTTCTGGTCCCAGTCCTCATATTTACTAGCTGAATGACCTTGGGTTAGGAATACCATCTCTGAGTTTCAATTTCCTCGTGTGTAAAATGGGGATGATAATATCCCATTGTACTTTATCAGTTGTGAGGGATAAATGAGCAAGTGCTGAGACTTTTCAAAATCATAGTGCTTTATAAATACGTGAGATGTGTGTGCATAAATTATTACTGTGTCTGTTTAATTGGTGGGAGGATATTGTGAAATCTAATTTGCATTGGAGGGGTACTTGGAGTTATTAAATAATTTTCTTCCATTTTATTTTTTAAGACATCAGTAATGAAACTTTGCAGCTTGAGTCAGATGATTTTGTTATCTGCCAAAAGCCCATGGAACTTCTTGGTGAAAAAAGCAAACAGTCTGGAATATCTGTTACACTGGAGTCAACAGGATTAGCTGATGAAAAAATAAAATATTTCCACGTTCAGCACCTGCTCTATAGGTATTAGAAAGCTTTTTATTCACCAGCATTTAGTATATATTTACCTACTTAAAGTACATGGAAATTAGATCTCTCCCCCTCTCTCTCTTTAAACTCACAGACGTTTTGCTCCTGATATCTCATCCTGTGTCTTGTCGGATGACATCAAGTTGCATTCACTTCAGCTGCTACCCATTTACCAAACAGGTAGGTATGACAGTGCTGCAGTGCAATGAGGTGAAAAGGCCCTCTGACGGGAGGGGAGCCCGGTGTGAGAAATAGATTAGCTTCTTCTACTGAGGCTCCCTGTGGCCTTGGGCAGATTCCTTAGCAAATAACAGTGAGTGCTAGAAAGGGAAGCCGTGACTGCTAGGAGAAGCCATGGAGAGGACGTGACTGACGGAACCCATTTCCCTTTTTGAAATGGTCACTAGGTCCCAGAAGGGAAATGGAAGCCCTGTTATAGCTGAGGTTCATCTGGGTCCAGCTGGGTCATTTGCCAGAGCTGCTTTTGATGGCCTTGTGAGCCAGGTGGGAGAATGTGGACTGAATGGAAATCCATTTATAGCCGTGGTTTTCAACCTTACTGCACATTGGCCTTACTTGGATGCTTTTTAAGATACTGTTGCCCAGTCTTTACGTGTTGGAGATTCTGACTTAATTGGTCAGCTATGCAGCCTGGGCATCAGTATTTTTTAAAACCTCCCCAGCAATATGATGGGCAACCGAGATTAAGAATCACTATTAAGTTTTGTACTTAGTCCTGGCCTGCTTAATATCTTTAGGAGTTGCCTAGGGAAAGATATGAATATTTTTCCGATTAAATGTGTTTGTAACCTTCATTATTATTTTCTTTCTTTTAGCAAACATTTACTGAGTACCTACTATGTCGGGTATTGCGCTGAATACTAGGGAACCAATAATGAGCAAAAGTAGGCAAAGTCCTTGTACTCAGGGAGCCTGTTGTCTCGTGGGGGGAGGAGGACATGAATAGAATGATCCCAAGAAAAAGTACACAATTACACTCTGACCTGTGTGCTCTGTGAGAGAGGAACCCTGTCTCGAGAGTGTATAACAAAAGATCCTGGCCTCCTCCTGGGGTCAGGGAAGGCTTCCTGAGAAAGAGGATCTGCAGAGTGAATCGGGGCTGATTTGGGGATAGGGTTGGTACAGAGGAAGCAGTGAAGGCCTTGTGGCCGAGGGAGAATCTTTGCTTGCGGAACTGAGAGAAGCAAGGGAGAGGGAGGTGTAACACGAGGCAGGAGACCAGAGGGCACACAGCCATCTTAGAGGGTTAGCTCTTTATCCAGGGGTTTCCTGCAGCACCTGGAACAAAAGTCCAAATCCTTTTCATGGCCTCCATGACCCTGACTCGGAGCTCTTCTTGTCCCACTCACCCTCTTACAATTCTCCATCCATCTGGCTTTTCTCTGTTCCTCAGATACACTGAGCACACTCTTATCTAAGACCTGTTATTTACTCTTCCAGTGCTCAGAAGGAACCTCCCTCAGAGCTTGCGTTACTTGGTGCCTTCCAGTTCTTCAATTCACAGCTCAAGTATCACCTCGCCACAGAGAACTTCTCTGACTTCTCTATCTAAACTGTCCCCTCTCCACATACTGCAGAGTTTGTTTATTCTCCACCCCATTCCCCCTCACTAGAATGAATGCAGTTACTTTGTCTTGTGCACTGTGGTATACCCAGAACCTGGAACAGTGGCATGTAGTAGGTGTCTGAGGTGTCTGATGGATGTTTACTTAGTGGACAAATGAGGGTATGGGTAGTACACATATGAGCTGGGCCCTGATGGATGAGTAAAATTTTTAAAAGTTGGACATTTTGGTAAGGTATTACATAAAGGGAACCAACACGGGCAAGGTGTAAAACCATCATGTGTGTTTAGAGATTAGCAAGCAGCAGCTCTGTCTAACTAGAGCACAGATGTGTGTAGGAAAGAAGAGGAAGTAGAAACTGGATCAGTTGCTTTGGGCCAATTGTGGAAAGTGCTGTAATTGAACTTTCTTCTGTTATTGATGGGTGTCCTTGAAGGGTATCAATCAGAGCTATATGTTTTTTTTAAAACACTTTGATTATGAAAAATTTCAAGCACACAGACATAGAGAAAATAGTACAGTGACCCCTATGTACCCATCACACAGCTTCAACAGTGTTGCCTCATAACCACCCCCCACCCCATGCCAGATTATTTTTATGCAAATCCAAGAGTTTATACCTTTTCATCTGTAAATATTTCAGCATGTGTTTTTAAAAGAAAAAGATTCTTTTATTTAAACAAACCCCAAATGTAATTTCGCATTTTTAAAAAATGGCTTGATATCATCAAATACCCATCAGTTGTTCAAATTTCCGTGATTGTCTAAAAAAAAATTTTCTGCAATTTAGTTGTTTGAATCAGATTCCAAGTAAGGTTCATACGTTGCAATTGGTTCCAGTGTCTTCTACGTCTCTTTTAATATGTAGGCTCTGCCTTCCCCTCTTTCTTTTTTCTTTGCAATTTAGTTACCAAGAAACTGGACTATTACTGCAGAATTTCCCACAATCTGGATTTTGCTGATTGACTCCCACAGTGTCATTTAACATGTTCCTGTATCCCCTGTATTTCCCTGTGATCTAAAACTGCATTGTTCAGTATGGTAGCCATTAGTCACATGTTGCAATTGAGCACTTTGAAATGTGACTAGTCTAAATTAAGATATGCTGTAAATGTAAAATTAACACTAGGTCTTAAAGACTTAGTACAACAAAAAAGAATATAAAATCTCAATTTTTTATTGATTGCTTATTGGAATGATAATATTTTGGATGTGTTGGATTAATACAATATATTTTTTAAATTTGGCCTGCTTTTTATTTTTAAAAAAGGGATTACTAGAAAACTTCAAATTACATATATAGCTCACATTATATTTCTATTGATGGTGCTGTTCTAGATAGGCTTGATCAGATGATGGTGATGATCATGATTTTTTTTTTGGTAACACAAGTAGTGTTGAGTTCTCTTGGAAGGTACATAGTATTAGGTTGGCTCTTTTTGTTAACAACCACTGGTTAATCAATGGTTGACAACCATTGATGGTGATCACCTAGATCTGTTAATTTATTAGGGGTTTCAAATGGTGATATTATATCACTCCTTTTTCTTTTTTTACTGGCATTCTTATATAAAGAGCAACTTCCCCTAAGCAACTCTTTGGTTCTCCACTTATAGACTTTTTTGCATAGAAAAGTCAAAATATTGGTTCCCTTTATTTACTGGTTTCATGGTTGGTTTGTTTTTTTGTTTGTTTTTTTCATACAGGGTTTCTTACTTCTGAGAGAAAAAATTCATCTCAGGAAAAAGAGTTGCTGAGCCTCTTTTGTTTTTTCTCATTACCTCATGTGGGCTATCTGTACATGGTTGTCAAATCTGTTGAATTAATGTCAGTCTACCAGTATCCTGAGAAGTCTCAGCAGGCGGTGCTCACACCACAATTTTTGCATGTCATCACAAGGTATGTTCCAGTCACTTGCTGGCTTTTGAGTCACTTATTTCTCTGTAAATTCTTGAGGTGCTTTCTGAATCCTTAAATGAGAATTATGTGCACCAGTGTATAGCACTATAAATTAATGATATACATCTGGAGGTTTTTTTGGTTCTTTTTTTAATGGCCCATACCTGCCTTTTCAATGTCAGAGATGTAGATTCCGGTTTTGCCTTTGTTTTATTTTCTTAGGCTGGATGGGGATCTTTCTAAGGAAGTATAAAGTTCTTCATGATGGAAGATTTTCATAGGGAATTCTAATGAAAAGTCAGTGGGGCCAGTAAGGGCATCTCTTTAGACTTTGTTTTAGATTTCCTAATTTTTTTTCACTGCTGTTCTGTCTTTTCCGTATGAGTTGAGTTAATTGATAATGGTGTAGGACTGTCAAGCGGCCAGAAAGACTACCTGATTCTACCCTCTGAGTAGTGTAGATGGGGAAAGAATCCAGAGGTTGGGGGTGGTCAAGATCATGTGGCTAACTGGTGGTGGATGTCTTCTGAGTTGCCTAACCCTAGTAATCTGGCATGTAAACTGGGTTCCTGAGCAGGGCTTTAATGTCATTTCCTTTTATCTCAGCAGTAAGTGATGCTTATGGTTTTATTTCCTGTTTTTTCAGTTTAGATTATAGTCAAGGCACTGCACTAAGCCCTCTGGCCAACCACCTGTGAATAAGGCACACCATCTGCTTTCTGAAGCAACAACATAAGAGAGGGCCAGAGACAAGGGACACAAACACTAGGAGATTAGTGAAAAATGTCTTAAGACTTCGTGAAAAGGGCGTAGGCTGTGGGAGGAGGGAAATTACTTCTAGCTGAGTCACACAGGTAAGGTTTTTGTGTTTGAAGTGAAGCCCGAAAGCTAGTTAGAATTTGACAGGTAGAGATTGGAAGAGAAAGACATTCTAGATAGAGGGAAAGGTATAAACAAAGCTATGTCCAGGTTTGCAGGAGTGTCCAATAATTAATTGCATAGGACAGTGATTTTTTTTTTTCAACTGAGTGGTAATATCAGAATCTCCAGCAGTTGCTGGAGTGTATTTCACACAGCACAGGACCCACCTGGAGATTCTGACACCCACTCCTAGCAGGGGTACTCCCCTGTCTTCTCACTCCCTGGTGTAGGGAGAAATGCTATTGTGTGTTCCTTAAACGAACAGTGTGGAGGTAGCTAGTCTTTTTAATTTCCAAAGTGTTGTATAGTTATGTCCTTTAAATGTAAAGGAGCTGAAGCATAGAGAAATGGGGAAAACAGTGCTGGGGAGAGAGCTCAGGGCTTTGGAAATTAAGGAATTTTTTGAGATTTTGACCAAAGAAAGGGATGTGAATAGAGCATTGCTTTAGGAAAATGAGTGGTGGCCACTGCGGAGGATGGTTTGAACATAGATAATGAGCTATTGGGATGGCTCAGTAAGGATAATGAGGGGTCGCATTTGGGCAGGGCAGTAGCAGTGAGAAGAGAAGGAAGCATGGATGGGAGAGAATTACAAGACTTAATGTCTAGTGGGATACTGGGAATGGAGAAGACATGAGAAAACCCACCAGTTTTGAGCCTGCTTTTATGAAAGAATAGAGGCTGCTATGGCATGGGGTGAAAGAAAAGTTTGGTTTAGACATTGGAGTTTGAGATGCTTAGGGAATACCAAGAGGAAATGTTGTTAGGTTTTTGGACACATAGGACTGAAGATTAGGGAAAAGAGGAAAGGTTAGATATTTTTATTACCAACAAAAAAGAGCTCATTATCAAAGTAGTGATCATGACCCCAAGAATGTGTAGACCGAGAAAAGTAGTTGGAGAACTAAACTGGTGAAAGTCATGTTTAGAAAGCGAGGGGAAAAAGAGAAGGGTCTGTATAAAGATGCCGAAGAATCCAGAAAACTATAGCTTCTCAGAAACCAAGGAAAAATTAGAGGGAGAAAGAAGGAAGAAAATATTTATTTCTAGCCCCAAATATTTATACAACAGACTATCTTTTATCCATCTGATTGCATAAATGTACAGGACACTGAGAATTTAGTGAGAGGACCCTCTAAATGCCCCTCCACCCAAAGTATAAGTCATGAACTAGTTTGGAATGTAGAGTCCCGAAAACATAGTATAGTGAGGGCTTGAGGAGACTTAAAATCTGTGGGTTTTGCCTGCTTCCAGGTGGGAAATTATTGAAGCTTTTCTTAATATTAGCACCAAAAGATACTCTGACTTATTAACTAATGATAACTTATTATCATTAACCTGACTATGGGAGCATTAGACATTAGAATAGCAGTTGTTATATATAAATTCAGATTCTTAATAAAGATTCCCCACCCCTATATTTAAAATCCTATATTGTTGAACTAATTTTTTTTTTTTGCGGTACGCGGGCCTCTCACTGTTGTGGCCTCTTCCGTTGCGGAGCACAGGCTCCGGACACGCAGGCTCAGCAGCCATGGCTTACGGGCCCAGCCGCTCACGGGCCCAGCCGCTCCGCGGCATGTGGGATCTTCCCAGACCGGGGCACGAACCTGAGTCCCCTGCATCGGCAGGCGGACTCTCAACCACTGCGCCACCAGGGAAGCCCTGTTGAACTAATTTTTACATATTTTTTATTTTACCCAATAGATATGTATTTTAGAAATATCTTGATCCATAAGTTTGTCTTGAAAAGGTTCTTGAATAGTGATGTGTTTATATACCCTTAAAAAAAAGCAATAAAATATTTTTTAAAAGCCTCTAAGAACAATATAAAATCATGTAATAAAATGTCATCCTTGTAGACATATATGAATCGGAAGGCCTCCCATAATCTGCCTTCTCAGAGTCAACCTTGTCAACACTTGGTCTATATTCATCCAACGTTTTTTTTTTTTTAAAGAATACACACACAACTGTGGTTTGTTTTTTAAAGAAGTGGATCGTATGATGTCCACTTTTCAGCAACTTGCTGCTTCGCTTAGCAGCGTATCCTGGACGTCTTTCCAGGCCAGCACACACTTCAGTTCACTTTGTTCTTCTCTTATACTGCTGCTTAGTATTCCAGCGATAGCTAGTAGCTGGATTAATGTTGCTGGAGGTGAGTCGGAGGATGCAGGCTTTTTATCTCTAGAACCTAAAGGTCATCTTTGTGGTCATAGCTACTCTGACCTGTCATTCTGGCCCCACTGCAGGTACTTCTTTTGGTTCCCAGTATCTCAAGGTCCCTTCTGTTCAGTTTCCTTCGTGAGGGCACCCTCTACCCCAGATTTCTAAGCGGTGGTGCTACCGTCCCAGCTATTGTCACAACTCCAGAGGTCACATCCTAGAGCTCTCTGGACATGGACACAGTTGACAGTGGGCTGAGACCAAAGTGGAAGCCCCAAGCAAACAGATGGAGAGTCCTGACTGATGCCTCTACATCGTGCCAAGTCTCGCAGCTGTGAAAATGTCAGAATGATTCTCTTGTTAGAGAAGTATTTCTTCTATTTTAAGGTTATTGTTAGATTTGCTTTAGTCCTTCATTTTTTTATTTCAATAGAGTTCATTTTTACTTCTCTCACTTTCTGATTTTTAAAAAAATTTTATTTATTTATTTGGCTACACTGGGTCTTTGTTGCTGCGCACGGGATTTCTCTAGTTGTGGCGAGCAGGGGCTACTCTTCGTTGTGGTGCATGGGCTTCTCATTGCCATGGCTTCTCTTGCTGCGGAGCACAGGCTCTAGGCGCACGGGCTTCCGTAGTTGTGGCTCATGGGCTCAGTAGTCGTGGTGCACGGGCTTAGTTGCATGTGGGATCTTCCCGGACCAGGGCTCGAACCCGTGTCCCCTGCATTGGCAGGCGGATTCTTAACCACTGCGCCACCTGGGAAGCCCTCTGATTTGTTTTTTAAAATCATTCCTGGGAACCCACGACAAGATGGGTTTCGTAGCAATTTCTAAGTTAACCATTGATGGTTTTCAATGTCACTGTTGGAGGGTTGACTTGTAAGTCTCCAAGCACTTACTGTGGGGTCTCCGGGTTGCTTTGCTGTGCAGATATAGCCTGGGGTTGTGGAAAGAGCTAGAGGAGTGTGAAGAGTGAGGAGACCTGGGGTCTAATTTAACTCCATTCTCCAGAGAGGACTTGGACCAATCATGTACCTTGCAGGCCCTAATCTTTAAAACCAAGCTGCTGGACTAGGTAATTCTGAATGTTCCTTCAGACAGTCTCTGATTTTCTCTTCTACCATTGGATTGGGTTTGCATAATCTAAGTGTGTTGCCCAGCATAATCCAGGCTCCATTTCATCCCGAGATAATAATCAGTAAACTTGGGTTCTAACCTTGGCTTTCATGGTCACCTCTCTGTACTTTGGGCAGATCCCAGGGGCATCATTTTGTCTATGAGATGAGGGTATTGACCCAGATCCATGGTTCTTAACTAGGAGTGTACATCACATGAGGAGCTTTGTAGAAATATACATGTCTAGATTCAGCCCCTAGAGATTATGATTTGGGTAGGAGTGAGGTGGGGACCAGTCATGTATTTAAAAAATCACTCCATAGGGTTTCTGAGGTACTCTCCTTGTTAAGAAGCAGCCTAACTTGTCAGCATTTGACAGATACTTGGGTCTTCCCCCACCCCTGCCATTGCTCTGTGCTCCTGTGAAATCCTCCCAACGGTGGGCACACTGGTTCCTGGCCTCCACTTGGTTCAGTGGCATCTCTCCTCTTCCTCAGTAACAACCTGCAGTGTTACACAGTGCGGTGCAGTGCGGCGGCCGCTCGGGAGGAGGACCCGTATGTGGACACCACCCTGAAGGTTAGAGCTGGCTTATGACGGTGCAACCTGAAGATCACAGTATGAGTTGCTTGCAAATTTGCTCTTTGTGTCTAAGCTTGGCAAACATTAAAGTCTTGTTTTTTCAATTAGAATGTTGGAATGTAAAATGATAAGCATTTTGTGATTCGTGGTTCAGCTGGTAATTTTTAAGATTACTTTGAAAACATTTTACTCAGAATTTAGATATAGTGCCTAGTTTTAAAAATTTGGTAAAGAATATATATATAGTGTAACTTCAGAGAGAGCACTTCACAACTATGGTATACTACAGTTTTATTCATCTAATAGAAGTATTGGTGGCAATTGTATAGAGCTGTTAGCAAAACAGTACAGAAATCAGTACATTCAGGAGCACAAAAGTGAATACAGCGCATTCAGATGATTTATTTATACTTTTATCAGATATGCCTTTAATTCTTGAATCATTTTACAAAGCCTTCAACAACTATCCTGTAGCTCTGTAGTTTTGATCTAGTGTAAATGGATATTCTAGATCAATATCCTCGTTTTTAGTGAGTAGTAATACGCTTAGTCTCTGAAAAGCTCTTGACCGCCAAATAAACAGAGGCAGTTTTATGATGAAATCCTCTGTTTTCTGACCTTGAATTTCTGTTCTCAGAAATACACTGATCGTTTGCATCATATTCCTCATGTGCAGTTTTACCTCTGGAGCATAAACTATTTGAATGGGTGTTTGTTGTGCACATCCGTGCTGTAGGGAACCCCCAAGTTATGATGGCCTCTATTTCACAGGTTAATGTCCATCTGGCACCTGGAACGCCTTTTTCTGGAAAAATGAGTGTTCAGTGATGATGGTGTGTAGTACCTAATGTGTCCGAGGCACTCTTCCATTGTCACTGTCACCCAAATTGTGATATGCACTGGCGTTTTCTGGAAATTGTGTCTGAGTTCCTTTTTTGCTATGGGCGGCCTATCACTTTCTGTTGCTGACCAGGCTTACTGCCTACCTTCAGCCTCTTGGGAAATAAGAATCATAGATTTCCCATGCCTTTCTGTCTGTGTTTAAGATATACACATAGCCTTTCCAGGAGATTTATTTATTCATTCATTTATTTATTTATTTGTGGTACGCGGGCCTCTCACTGCTGTGGCCTCTCCCGTTGCGGAGCACAGGCTCCGGATGCGCAGGCTCAGCGGCCATGGCTCACGGGCCCAGCCGCTCCGCAGCATGTGGGATCTTCCCAGACCGGGGCACGAACCCATGTCCCTTGCATCGGCAGGCGGACTCTCAACCACTGCGCCACCAGGAAAGCCCCTTGTTTTTTGTTTTAAACCTCAGAGAGACATAGGCTTGTGTAGGTAGTGATGGTGGAGTGAGGGGTACGTAACAGATTGAGGTAGGATCCATCTGCATTTGGAAATAAATCTCAGTTCTAGGCCTTCTCAGAGTCTCATAAAAGCAGAGGGAAGGAACACAGAAGAAAGGAAGGTAGAAAAGAGGAGAGATGGGCCGCTGGTGGGGAACGCTGCCCCTGAGGCCAGTCCTCCTGAAGGTGGAGGAGGGAAGGACGGTGACGATCACACCTCCCGGCTCCCCCTTCCCTGCGACTCCACCGTTCTGAAACCCTAGATTCCCCTGAATGAGCACACCATCATTCTGCTCCCTTGCTGACTCAGGCTCTGGGAGCTGCGGTGTCTGAGAAAGGTTTCACAACCTCAGAGTCGGGACCAAAGTACACGCGATCTTCATTTCCCTTTCCTCTGAGATTCTGGCTCAGCATCACCAAGGCCAACTTAACTATTCTTAGGAATGTAAAAAATAGATGGAGGTTTTCCCCCACGGGCTTTGTACAGAAGGGACGATGAAGACC
Organism: Hyperoodon ampullatus; assembly: GCF_949752795.1. Classification (NCBI taxonomy): domain Eukaryota; kingdom Metazoa; phylum Chordata; class Mammalia; order Artiodactyla; family Ziphiidae; genus Hyperoodon; species Hyperoodon ampullatus. Next base: position 15,267,647 of record NC_136918.1, read on the forward strand.
CCAGAATGAAAACAGCATTAATGGAGGAGAGGGGAAGGCCTGGCAGCATCATTTTGTGAGTCGCAGAAAGAGCTCTTCCATTATCTTTCGTATCCATTCTACTTGACTGAATGGTCCCTTATAAGGACAGGAGGCTGGCTCTTGGTCCAGACTTTCCTACAGTTTGCCTGGCACACCCCAGCCTGTTGGCTGTTCCAGGCAGTGTTCACATCTACAGAGCTAACAGAGGCCATCGGAACATGAGAGTGTTTCGTACACACGCAACCACTAAGAAACCATTTTATGTACTCTACCTGAAGTACAGTGTCCTTTTATGGTGTCTCATTTTGTCTAAAGAGGCCACTTGAATGTACCCTGAGCCAGCCCACTGTTAGTGGGGAATTTCCTGGGTGGCAGGTAATCAGCCCAGGGCTGGGCTCCTGGAGGGTCTCTGTAAGGCAGAGAGTTCCCACAGCTTTGAGGGGCCTCAGGTGTACCCACTCTCTGCATTCCTTAAATCAAAGTCAACAGATACTAAGTAGCTCTTTGGCAGACACATGGATGAGAGAGTTGGTTAAATAGTTTAGATAGGATAACCTCTTACTCTGATAAGAATAGGAATTTGAATTATTTGGGGGGAGAGTGAGGGGGAAGGAGACATTGTATCAAATAGATAGATTTTTGAAGATTAAAATTCATGCACTTTATTCCTTAGCTAAATTTCCGATTTTTTTTTTTCCTTATTAGGCTTGCCCACCTGTCAGTATGGATGTCTGTGCTTTAAGAATACAGCTTTTCATAGGCTTGAAAGCCATCTGTCACTTTAAAAACCACGTTATACTTCTGACCAAGGCAGACCCTGAAACAATTCCAGAGAGAAGAGAGTCACCCAAGAGGCTTCTGTAAGCATATTTTGCATACATCTTTGTTGATATTTTTTTTAAATGAAAGCTTTGAATGATCAGATAGCTTTTCTAGGTGTTCTTTGTCCAGAGTAAGAAAAGAAGTTTCTGATGATCTCTATAATATCCTTTATAATTGACCTTGAACTTTTAGAAGAAGATGAAGTATAAAATTAGTTCAGTAAATATCTGTGGTGTTTTAGATAAGAAGTTAAAGGGCATGCCTTTTTGTGTAATTAACAAGGAAGAGAGAGCCTCTTATGCTGATCCAAATGACAAGGCTCTTTATTATTTGTCTTCTTTGGCCTTTAAGTGGCTACATTTTTATCCAAAGATTATTTTCTGGTATTTCAATGAAAAAGAAACTAACAATGCATTTCTTACCTTAAAGCACATTCATGATGTATAGATTATGTGTTAATCTACCTTAGAGTAAAAGTGCATTATTCTAATCTCAGGTTGACACTTCGGTTTTCTGCTTTCACATTGTTTGGAATAGAATGCTTAATTCCAGAGTAGTTAATGCTTCTATTCGATGTTTTCTATACTGTGAACTTAGTGGTAGGGAATGCAATCTAATCTGAACATTCCTCTATGGAAAATTAAGTTGGAAAGAAATCTGTTTGCAGGGGAGGAACACAGATTGTATTTCAAGTCAAACATTGTTTTCCATTTTTAACATAAGTTTAAGCTTTTTTGAATTATTTGTGCCTGTGCTTTGTTCCACCAGCAGGAATAACCAGGTTCCCTTGGGTAACTGCTCACTTAGAGTGTGCACAAAGTGGTCTGAGACTGACTGATCCTAAAAGCTTTCTGGCGAGAGGAAAAATAGCTTGTAATCTCACACTTTTGACATCTTAAAAGTATCATATATTTTTAAATGATTTTTTTAAAAAATTCTAATTTATTTGAAAATTCATTTGGTCTAGGGTCTGCATTTTCAAAAGATTGCATACTACAGAAAATGCATCATATAGTGAAAGCAAGAGATAAGATAGTGCTTCCAGCAGATGTTCAGTTCTGTCTTTTACATTTTCCCAGCAGCCCTGGCCTCATGAAGGCCATATCCAAGTCTTTCTTCCTTTTGAGGGGTCTTGCCTGTTCTGTGAACTTATTGCCTATTTAAGAATACTTGTGGAATGAATTGGAAGGGCTTGGTTTATCAGTCATGAGAGTGCAGTATGTTAAATGCTGTTAACAGGCCTACATAGCATTGTGCACTAATGTTCTCTAAAAATCGACTGTGTCGTTAATCAACAAAGAAAATACTAAATGAAAATGATATCATAGTTACAATATTTTAGGTATCTAATATTTACCATTTAAAATTCCTGTTTATTAATAATATGTCTTATAATTCTTGTCCTTTGTTTTGCTTTTAGTTCTGGAAAAGGTACCAGTGTTAATCTCAAAACACCTCCTGTAGCTGAGGCTGGGTGGAATTTGTATATTGTGAATACGATCTCACCAGTGCAACTGTACAAAGAAATGGTATTCCTTTCAGACTTCTAATTCTTATTTGTAGAAACTTTTAGAGTCTAATTGATGACTAGAAATTGATTCTAATTATCATACATTCAGAATGCCACAGCCAACCAGCTTCCAGGCTCTGTCTGACAGTGCAGTGTATATCTTCACCTTCTTGTTTTCACAGCTCCTGATATTTGATGAGCCAGGAGAAATTCCCTTCACTAAAATAAGATTCCCTTGTTCATACCCATTCTCCTATGAGAATTGATTAGCCAGTCTAAACATAAGTAGCCTTTGACCTTTATTTTGAACCCTAGCAAAGAGAACCATGAAATGGAGCCCAAAGAAATCTTAGATCATATGTCCCTGTCTCATGCTTCTTTGAAATATTAGCAGATAGTCCCAGGGCACTGCAGCACTTGTAGCATTGTCCCATAGGCATCCTTATTCCTCTTCTAAGAGTGACAACTGTCTACTCATCCCTGACAATTGTTATAAACTCTTTATTTTGAAATAATTTCAAACCTACAGAAAAGTTGCAAGAATAAGAATAGTACAAATAAAACCTGTGTATTCCCCATACAGATTTGCCCATAGCCAACATTATACTCCCTTTGTTTCTCCCTCTCTTTTCTTCTTTTTTGCACTCTTGTACTTTCTAAATGCACAAGCACGCATGTATATTTTCTCCTGATCCATTGGAAGGTATGTTGCATACGTCATAGCCTAAGGCCCCTAAATATTTCAGTGCATGTTTCCTAAGAATTGAGATATTTGCTTATATAACCACAGGACACACATATGCTTCAGAAAATTTAACAATGACACAATACTTTAGTCTACGGTTCATATTCCAGTTTTGTCAATTGACTCAATAATGGCCTAGTCCCCCAGCACCTCCCGCCCCAGGTCCAGGATCCATCAAGTAATGTATTTAACTGTCATGTCTCTTTAGCCTCCTTTAATCCAGAATATGTTCACAGCCTTTCTTTGTTGTATTAAAAAAAATTTTTTTTTGTTTGTTTTTTGTTGAAGTATAGTTGACGTACAATATTATAAGTTACAGGTATAAACAAAGTGATTCACAGTTTTTAAAGGTTATAATCCATTTGTAGTTATTATAAAATATTGGCTATATTCCCTGTGTTGTGCAATATATCCTTGTAGCTTATTTATTTTATACGTAGTAGTTCGTACCTCTTAATCTCCCTCTCTTATCTTCACTGGTAACCACTAGTTTGTTCTCTGTATCTGTGAGTCTGTGTCTTTTTTGTTTTATTCACTAGCTTGTTGTATTTTTAGATTCCACTCTTTGATTTATAACAGTTTTGAAAAATATTTCTCCCCCTGCCACCTTTTAAAAATTTATCTTTTCATTTCATTTCATTTCTCATTTCATATCATTTCTCATGATTAGATTCAGGTTGTATATTCTTCTTCTTGGCCAGAACATTGTGTAGGTGACGTATCTTTCTCAGTATCACACTGGGAGGTGCAGAATATTCATTTTCCCTTCACTAGTAGTGTTAATTTTGGTCATCGGGTGAAGGTTTTGCCTGATTTGGCCCTGGCATTTTAATGCTGATGATTTTATCAGTCTTGTTCTGTGTTTTCAGTCTTGCTTAATTGAAAGTCTTAGACTCATCTAGGTGATTTGCCTACTGGAGTCTAAAAATACCGATTGACTCAGATTAGCTAGTGATAATGTTTTAAAAATTTTTTTTATTTTTAGCTGCATTGGGTCTTCGTTGCTGTGCGCAGGCTTTCTCTAGTTGTGGTGAGCAGGGGCTATTCTTTGTTGTGGTGCGCAGACTTCTCATTGCAATGGCTTCTCTTGTCGCGGAGCACGAGCTCTAGGCGCTTGGGCTTCTGTAGTTGCAGCACGCGGGCTCAGTAGTTGCAGCACACGGGCCCTAGAGTGCGCGGGCTTCAGTAGTTGTGGCACATGGGCTCAGTAGTTGTGGCTCGCAGGCTGTAGAGCACAGGCTCAGTAGCTGTGGCCCACGGGCTTTGTTGCTCCAAGGCACTTGGGATCTTCCTGGACCAGGGATCGAACCCATGTCCTCTGCCTTGGCAGGCAGATTCTTAACCCCTGCACCACCAGGGAAGTCCTACCTAGTGATAATTTTAGTAAGCCCGCTGTGAGTTACAGAAATAGATGTAGCAGAACCTAAATTCACAGATTGAAACTAAGATAAAGGAAGCATACTCAATCTGAATTTGAGAAAGATTTAAATCATAGAACTTAAAAATAAAGTTAAGGTTTTCAGATATGTTCATTAGCCTTATCAAATTGTGATCAAATTATTGCTAAGTTAACAGTATTATTAGTATTACAGTATTAATTGTACCTTCTCTAATGATTAGCACTGTTTAACAAGAGAATATTTATAATCGTGTGTGTTAAACTGGCTCATAGATCGTGGGGGAAAAGAAAACCACTTTATCTAGGCCTTATCAGAATGATAAATAACCACTTTTAATTTTTAGGATTTAATGTGTTCAGATATTGATTTTAGTAACCAACTGGATAGATATTCTTAAGAACCGGGAAACTTTGGGGAGATGTCTAAAGCAACATTAGCTGCTTGCCTTTTTTTGTGTTAGGTAGACTACAGTAACACCTACAAGACTGCAAAAACGCAGGGCTGCATCCACCTTCTCAGCGAGGCTCACCTGTTAGTGAGAGCTGCCCTGATGGATGCCAGTCAGCTGGAACCTGGAGAAAAAGCAGAGCTTTTAGAAGCATTTAAAGAAAGCTGTGGGCACCTTGGAGACTGCTACAGCAGGTTGGTGATGCTACTTGGAAACTTGTCAGAGAAGCCATCCTGAGCTTCCGATGTGCTTACTAACTTTTCCACCTCTGGCAGTTACCTGACAAACGGGAGGACGCATGAGGGGAGATGGTTTAGTTATTCATTTATGCCACGGCATTTGTTTAGCACATCCTGTGGGTCAGGTACTGGGCTAAGCTTAGAGAGATGAGCACGACCTGTTGCCTGCCTTCAAGGACTTACAGTTTATTGGATGAGCAGTTCATGAGTCTCCCATCAGTTAATTTAGGAATTTGAAGTTTCTTTTCAGACCTTTGGGCGGGGGTGGGGCACGACCAGTGAACATCCCTGAGACAACCGTATTACTGTTAGCTTTAAGGGAGAGATACTAGTTGGACACTCTGTGATTTTAATCTTAGTAGTCAGTGCTTTTATGATGTCAGAAAAGGACACTAGGATCAATAGTGATTTCTCTTTTTGAGAATGATTTTTTTATGTTAATAGATTTAATGGTAACCATTACTCAATATTTCAGCTTTTTGAGGAAACTTTAAAAAAACTTTTTAATGGAGTCATACATGTAGAAGAGTACACAAGTAATAAGTGTACAAGTCACAGCAATTTTCACAAAATGAACAAATCCTGTAGCCATTGTCCAGATGAGAATGATCTTTATAATTTTTTTCATATATAATTGTTTCCAAGGCTTACTTGACCCATGGGAGTCATTATAAATTAATAAAAGACTTTTCCTACTTATAAACACCATTATTTTAGAGCCATGTTATGAATATTAAAATTCACTTAATGAATTGTTTTTGTTTTTCTTATGAGCAAGCAAAAAGAAGCTACATTAATTAGAATGACTTTGCAGAACAAAACTCAAGAGTTTGTTCCAACTCCTAATGGCCGTAGAAAAGTATTTTGAGATTTATATCTTCTGGAAATCATGATCTGTTTTATTATTAAATGTGTTAGACATCCAAACTTAAACATGACAAATCTGAAGTTTTTTTTTTTTTTTACTTCCTTCCCCTTAGGCTTGACACCCAGTATTCCCACCTTGCCTTGCCATACTATAAGATGTCTGGTTTGTCTATGGCTGAAGTTTTGGCCCGAGTGGACTGGGCAGTAGAGGATGGATTGCAGAAATACGAGAGGGGATTAATCTTTTACATTAATCATTCACTTTATGAAAACCTGGATGAAGAATTAAGTGAAGTGAATACAGTTTTCTATTTAGTTATATCTAATATTTTTAATTTTTCATTTTAGCAATTTATTTTATGTAATTCTGTTGAGAAATCAAGTTCCAAGTATTTTTCATTGGTATTATAGTCTTTTTTTTCTGAAAAAGGTAACTAGATTGTGCCCTTTTCTTCATTAATAATACTCAGAATTACAGCTTGGAAAATAACTTATAATCATCTTCTCATACTTTCTCATTACATAGACAGGGGGGTGTGGTCCACTGTGGATGAGTGACCTGCCCAATGTGACAGTGGCATGTCTTTAGAAGAATGACATAGAACCTGGGCTTTGCCTGCCTTCTTCTCATCTGCAGCCCTTTTCACAACCCTAGTTGCCCCACTCTCCAGGTGTCCAAAGTTTCCCTTATGAAATCCTGGCCCAGCAACCTTCAGACATTATTAAGGATCATTTTTAGCTCCTCATGTATTTTTAAAGAGTTGAATGCCAGTATGCAAAGTTGGGTATTGTGATACCAAGTGTTTTAAGGTTTTAAGAGAAATGAAATTTTCTCTTATAAATATTAAGTATATTTTGTACATTAAATATAAGTAAATTTTGTATTAAGCAGTAATTTTCTATAATGGACCTTTGAGTATAATTTAATCCAATATTTGTTTTCTTCTTCTGAACTCTTGTTAAAATTAGAAATGCTGGCCACAACTTGGTATACACTTTCCCTGCTTTTTCTTCATTATAACTCAGCAAAGAGATCACTTTAGGTCATCTCAGCTCTCCCATGCTATCACCATCAACTCTCTTTTTAAATCGAAGCATAGTACTGTAATTTTATCTTAATTGGAATGTTTGTATCTTGGCTTTTTATCCTTTTTTTTTTTTTTTTTTTGCTGATTTTGTTGCTTTCTATTGGCTGACTGACCTTTTATTTCTTGTTTACTCTAACCAAAGGAATTGGCAGCAAAAGTGGTTCAGATGTTTTATGTTGCTGAGCCGAAGCAACTGCCCCATATTCTCTGTAGTCCTTCTATGAAGAATATTGATACTTTAACTGCCATAAGCTATTTAAGGAAGCTGGATACTCCTGGATTTTCATCAGTCTTAGTGACATTGACCAAGGCAGCAATGGCTTTGAAAATGAGAGATCTTGACATGCACAGAAATGAAATGAAAAGCCATTCAGAGGTACGGTGCCCTGCCTGGTATTAACAGCAATCTAAAATAGGACTCAGTGGTCCTGAGGTGTTTAATTTTCTTCTGACTTCTGTGTAGCTCATTTTTTTCTTAGTTGTAAAGGAAAATAGACTTAATATTAAAAAGGAAGTGGCCCAAAGTGGGAGTGCTTGGGCTTTGGATTTGGCAAATGAAAAAGAAAAATGAAAGATAAATGGCAGCAATGGGTATCCAAAGACTTTTCAACTTAGTGTCAGGTATGTTCAGAACACAGTGCTTGGCAGTGAAGAGTATACAGGCTCTGCCCTGAGCTGACAGTCTGACCTGGCATGAGGGGGTGGTGTGATTTGTCCCTGAAAACAGAACAGTGATGTATATTCAAGTACAGTAAGTAGGTTATTAACCTTGAGTCTTAGGAGTCCAGTAGTTGCAGAAATAGCCTGCATTTGGGAAGATCACAAATGACTATGGGGGAGATTAGGCATTTGAATGGTGTATCAAAGAAAAGGTAGCTTCTCATTGGAAGAGAGGCCATTTAGGGACATAAGCCAAAAAAGTTAATCACTAGAGAAAGAAATTAAGAAGTGACATTAATTGAGCACTTATTATGTCTCAGGTCTAACCAAAAAGAGCAGGAGTGCTTTATTGCTGTACAAATGGCACATTTTATTATGATGAGGAGAGCAAGTCAACACTAAGATGTCCTCTACTTTGAAGAGTAGAATTCTAGAAAGATGAATTTTCTTTTCATAATTTTGAAAAATCCTATATAGATCTAAATTTAAAGCTGTCTACAAAATAGGACATCTTGATGCTTAATTAAGTAACAGTAACTTCTACAAAGACAGTTACCAATGATGTCCTTAGAACTTGTCTTTGTAAAGAAAAAATTAAGATTACAATAAATTATTAATGGCTTATCATTGATTCTTGAATTCACTAGCGTGTACTTCCAAGATGAATGCAATGTTTATTCTGTTCCTAAATTTTTTTTTAATCTGAAGATGAAGTTGGTATGTGGCTTCATTCTGGAACCTCGACTATTGATTCAACAGAGGAAAGGACAGATTGTTCCAACTGAATTTGCAGTTCACTTGAAGGAGACTCAGCCTGGATTGCTTGTGGCTTCAGTCCTTGGCTTACAGAAGAACAACAAAATTGGAATTGAAGAAGCAGATTCCTTCTTTAAGGTTTGTCACTTTGAAAATGCAATTGTTCTGGATGGCCTGATGAAGTTGGTGGGGGGATGGGAAGCAGAATAAGAGAAGTGAGTTTTCAGTTGTTTATTGAAAAATGAGACTTACACATAACCACTTATAAAAGTACAGATTAAAAAAATGTATCTAGAAAAATTCTGTTCATGCAACCTGGAGTCTGTTAAAATGTCTAAATTTGCTTTTGCCACGGCACTAATGCTAGAGATAAATTATTGAATACATGGCCCACATGATGGAGTGCTGTTCAGACCAGCTGTAACTTGATCAGTACTATATTTATCTGAGTTATGGGGGCTTGTTTCACTGTTCTCAAGGTGCTTTGTGGTAAAGATGAAGATACGATTCCTCAGCTCTTAGTAGACTTTTGGGAAGCTCAGCTGGTAGCATGTCTCCCAGATGTGGTACTTCAGGAACTCTTTTTCAAGCTCACATCACAGTACATCTGGAGATTATCTAAGAGGCAGCCACCTGACACCACACCATTGAGAACATCAGAGGATCTGGTAAGATAATGGAATAGTACAGTGAATTAAACTTTATGTACATTACACATTATGATAATGACCCTTCTTATTTTTTTTGTTTGTTTGTTTTTGGGGTTTTTTTGTGTTTTATGTTTTTGTTAAATTTTTATTTCTTTTTTATTTTAGTTTTTGTTGACCCTTCTTATTTTTAACGGCATAAAATCAGTCATAATTCATATTACCGGATATCTTTTTAAAGCAAGAGTTAAAAATACATTTAAAACTTGTCTGTGAGTGAAGTTGCCCACATTTTAAACACTTTTGTATCCTAAAGAGCGCCTTCTACTGCTCCTGTATTACTCACCTACAGTGGTACTTCAGTAGCCAAAGTGTGGGAGAAAGGGCTTTTCCCCATATCCATCTGTGCTCCCTTAGGCGACAGTCATGAAGTGGAACATGAGAGAAGAGACATCTGCAGACCTCCCTGCTGGGAGAGGAACTGCAGAAGGCTTGTGGGAGAGAGACTTCCTTACCAGACTTCCATTTCCTGTCAGCTGCACAGACAAGAGCTGTTTCGCAGTCTGCAGCAGCCCTAACAACTCTACTCTTATCCTTCCTGTTCCCCCTGACCCCCGGCAGCCCCTTTGTCCCTCACAGTGACAGAGTGGCTAATGTGGGTTTGCTTGAATAAGGGAGTCTTTACGGGAATTGTCTTGAGAACTTATGGAAGAGATTTTGCCTCCCAAGGGAAGTAGTAGAAATAAAAATTATTTTCAGTATTACTGTTAACTTTTTTTGAGTGTAATTAGCTTAAAGGAAGTATTGCCCTTTTTGTGAGAAGGTGCCTCTTTGCAGTTTTTTGAAAGTTAAAATATTAGGAAATACTTAGTAAGGATTTATTCAGTGAGAAGCAGCAAAACTAAAACTTTTTCCAGGGGAATACATTCTAAGACTTTCTTCCCATTACCAGGAAAATGTATACCTAATTTTGGGACATGGCAGAATATTAGGGATTGCTTGCTGTTTGTGGGATGGATGAAGAAAGTCTTGTTTTGTTGTATTTTTGTTTATGATAAATTTCTTTTACATTTTAGATAAACACCTGTAGTCATTATGGCTTAATCAGTCCGTGGGTTAATGTCTTATTATCATCTGAATCCTTGGCTGATAAAAATTATATGGAAGACCTTTCAAAATTACAGGTAAATAAAAATGCCTCCTTTTCTTATGAATATGCATATTACCATATAGTATAGCACTTAAATTTGGTAAGACCCTGGGTGTCCAGTTAATTTAGAGTGTATAATTCTGGGGACAGAATCTATAGGTAGGCATACTCAGGAGCTCTGGAGGGAATTCCTGCCTCTGCCTGAAACTGCTGACGGGAAGTCTGGTTTTGTTGCCAGTCGGTGAGTGAGCTTCCAAGTCCTGTGACTCTTGCCTCATTCCCAGGATGTGCTTGAAAACACGTTGTGAAATGAAAGTATGGCAAATGTTTCGCAGTGTTTTCATTGACAAGATTCACTTTTATTTTAGCGTTCGCTCACACAGTTTAGGCCTCTAGACCACACTAAGCACTACTATCTGTCTTACAGGAAATAGGTCAAAGTAGCTAGCTTATCTGGCTCCTGAAAGGATTTTTTTAAAAGTAAGAAGTATGATCAAGAGAATGTAGACCATCCTGCTAGAATTCTGAACGTGAGTGTTTCTGACTGAGAATGAGAAATAAAGTCCACATTTGACTTGGTGGGTTGGGCTGGGCTCAATGTGGATGTGATTTTGTTTAATGTAATCCGTGGCCCAAGGACTGAGTATAATCCTCACATCTGTTGTGTTTGGTCTTCCCAGTGTAGCTGCCAACACATGAAAATTGAGATTTCACATTCAGAATTTTGAGTTTCAAGTTTCTCTTTGAGAAACTCAGCAGAACTTTCATTCAGCAGTAACCCTGGGCCCTCACTGCCTGAGACCTGACGGTTGGAGCCACCTACTGGCTCCCCTCCTTGGGCAGTGCTCGTGCTGGCCTGTCTGCCACAGTTCCACCTCCATGTCTCCCTGGTCCAGATGCCGAGTGTCTGGCATCCATTTTCCTTATACTCAGCCGCCTTCGTGCATTTTCATCATCTGGTTTTCATCCTCTGGTTTGGCCTTGTTAAGCTTTTGAGTTTGCAACCCCTGATTTACTCGGGGAACTTAGTGGAAGTGTGGTTATTGCTTATAGAAACCAAAATGTCAAATTGGGGATGGGGTGTCAGGATGCGAAGCTCAAGAGACCATATTGCTTAGTCTTAGCCTCTAGACAGCCTGTGATGTCACCAGGAATGGAGTTACTTACATTTTTTAAAAAAATTGCCAAAGGAGGTTCTTGTTGGTTCTTATCTCTAGTACCCTTATGATACAGAGGCTGCCGAGCACTTAGTCTCAGATTTGTTCATTCCACAAATATTCCTCAATCGTGTACTGTAAATGTGATTGATGTACAGAATTGGACGAGGCAGGCAAGACCTTGCCCTCCTATAATGTATGTACTAATTACATATTTAAAATGCTAATTGTAATAAGTGCTATAAAATATCCCCTGATAAATCTTCAAAGCATATTTATAATCTCTGCTTGAAAAAGTATAATTCAGTGATCTTTAGAATCCATTTTAAGGTATTTGAAAAGGGTATCTTGGGACTTCCCTGGTGTCACAGTGGTTAAGAATCTGCCTGCCAGTGCAGGGGACATGGGTTCGATCCCTGTTCCGGGAACATCCCACATGCCGCGGAGCAACTAAGCCCATGCGCCACAACTACTGAAGCCCACGTGCCTAGAGCCCGTGCTCCGCAACAAGAGAAGCCACTGCAATGAGAAGCCCGGGCACCGCAACGAAGAGTAGCCCCCGCTCGCCGCAACTAGAGAAGCCCGCGTGCAGCAACGAAGACCCAAGGCAGCCAAAAATAAATAATAATAAAATAAATATATTTATAAAAAATAAAAATAAATAAATAGGGTATCTTCTTTCTGGGAATCATTGCCATTAAAGGATAGAAAGTTTAGTCAGTCTAGACTTTTCTAAATCCTTTTCCTAATTATAACTCTTTCTAAATTATCTGGGGTCAATTTGTCTTAGTCATTAAGAAAAAACTAACCATCAAGAAACAAAAAGATCTCTCCTGCTCTCACCTAGAGGAATGGAGAGTCAGTTCAGAATCACTTGGGGAGCTTTTTCAAAATTGTATGACTCCCCTCTACCCACCAGCTCACCACCACCACACAGATTTGAGATAAACCTTTGTCTCTTGTTCTTAATCACTGTAATAGTATATTTGTGCAAGAATTAAAAACAATCTATAAATCATCTATGTGTCAAAAAGCCACTGTTCAGAACGACACAGTAACTAGTAAATGCCGTGCCTTTTACCAGAATTGTCCTGGTCTCCTCCCCCCGCCTCCTTGCCATCCACCCCTCTGAGAGCCACAGGTGTGACTGTGTAGAGAATTCTGTGGGTTCCAGCCCTGCAAAGTCAGCTGAGCATGAGGGATCTAGATCAGAAAGGGGAATAAATAGTGCCTGTGTTGGGGGTGGAGAGTCCATTTCCAATATTGAAAAGAAAAAAAAAAAAGGAACACACTGCTAAGCAGCAGACAACACTAAGAGTATTTTAAAGAGTGGTAGTAACCTGTGGGCCATTTTTTATCCAGTGATATATGTGTTGTCTGGTGTTTCTTATTTTGAGGGGTTTTGTTTGTTTTGGTCGCCCTGTGTGGCTTTGGGATCTTAGTCCCCCGACCACAGATTGAACCCGCGCCCTCAGCAGTGAAAGTGTGGAGTCCTAACCACTGGACCGCCAAGGAATTCCCTGGTGTTTCTTATTTTTAAACTTCTTGATGATATGGATATAACTACTTAAAAGTTCATTTTGTACCACTTTGACTCATTTCACTTTAACCACCTTATTTCATATTTGCTATCTTATTGGCAGGAAAATTTTCAGATGAAGGTGAATATTAAACTTGCAGGAAGGAGAGGGACCAACCTTATTTTCCTAGCCATTCCTTGGTAGATATTTGGAATAAAATCACGATGCTGACTGTAAATGGATAGTTCATGTTCCATGTCCTCCTGTGAGTCTGAGAAGATGCTGTAGTAAAAAGGATACAAGAAGAAGAAAATCAGGATATGAGCATTTCATTTTTATCCAGAAGAAAGGGAAAGCAGAGATTATTTTGGTGGCAGAATCAAAAGTAGTATTTATAGTTTAAATGTTTAAAAGTAAAATATTGTCAGGTTCTGACTACTGAAATAATAGCTGCTCTGTGTCATTCAGGTTGTAGCAAATGGTATTGATACAAATTATTAAGTTCTTAATGATTGCTGTAGTTTTCTTAAATGTTAACTTTTACTTTTGGTTCTTTGTGTAGTGCATGCTTATTATAGAAACCTTGGAAAATACAGAAAAGTGTGAAAAAGAAAAAAAAAGTTGGCTTTGTCCTCCCATTCCAGTGAACTGGTCTCTGTTTCAAATTTCGATGCTCTTCCAAAGGCATTTCTAGATGTGCATGTACCTATGTAGATTTTATAAAACTGATCATGCTCTGAATATAATTTTGTATTGAGATTTTTTACTAATTTTATCATGAGCATTTTGTCCTTTGGCCTTTGAAAACAATTTTGATAGCTATAAAATATTCCATCATTTGAATATATCATAATTTATTTACCCATCCCTTCTTATTTAATGTTTAGATTTCTTCTAGTTTTTCAGTATTATAAATATTCTTGAGGTGAACATCCTTGGACATAAATCTTGACCACCATGTTGATTCTATCCTAAGGATAGAATCTTAAAGCATTCTCATTAGTTTAAACTTACAGTCTATTCAGAGCAAACACAATCATGTTATTTTAAAAAATCATAGCTTTGTATTAAATAGATTTTTTTTCTTTAAACTAGAGGTGGTGTCAAGATTATTTAATACTTTGGTCTAATTAGACTTACTAAGTAAATATATGCGTGTGCTCTAAAATTACATTCTTTTTTTTTTTTTTTGGCGAGTGAGATTTATTCTTTTTAAAAACTGTATTCTGTATGTTGTGCTTTAGTTTTTTGGGTGCCTCATTCCATAACATTTCACTTTTCTGTTCATAGTCTCTCATATGTGGTCCTTCATTTGACATAGCTTCCATTATTCCATTCTTGGAGCCACTGTCAGAAGACACTGTTGCGGGCCTCAGTGTCCATGTTCTGTGTCATACGCGTTTGGAAGAGTATGAACGGTGCATAGACAGGCTGTTAGAGAGATGCCCGGAGGCAGTCATCCCATACGCTAATCATGAACTGAAAGAAGAGAATCGGGTATGCTTTTCAGATTACGGTTTTAGGCTTTATCAGTGATAATCAAATGTTAATCTTGTCGCCTTATCTGCAATACGGGGACAAATTATGCCAGTCCAACCTCACAGGGCTGTGTGGGTTAAAAGATCATACATGTTACATGTTTTGAGTACCATTAGAGGCTGTTAAAATTTATGGTGCTTGTATGTTATCTTCACTAAAGGTCTCTTGTTTGGCGATGAAGTAGGCTATTACCTGAAGATTTGGAAAACATAATAAATGATGGGAAAATTCTTTGTGGACTATCTGGTCTTTAGAAATTAGAAGAGTTTCTGACTTTAGAACTTTCTTCCTACCTAAAAGATGAAAACAAGACACGTCTATGTTTCTTCTTGAAAATAGCGGTGTACATATGTACAGTGTATATATTATTAGATTTTCAAGTTACAGATCTGACTTTTATGTTCTAGCTTAAGCAGAAGACTGTTCTAACAAAGTCTGTTCCTTAACCAAGATGATGTATTTTTGCCCTGGGCTTCCCTGCACTATCTTTTTCTTCTTGTTGGAAATCTGAATGTAAAATGCATCAAACTTAAAAAGTATTCATTTTTCCCTAAGATAGACTTTGTGGTGGAAAAAACTGCTGCCTGAACTTTGTCAGAGAATAAAATGTGGTGGAGAGAAATATCAACTTTACTTATCATCACTAAAAGGTAAAATAATCTTTTTTGCTTGATTATAAATTGAATTGAGGGTACTCATTTCCATAACTGGCTGAAGGCTTGCTGTCTCATTTTTCATGTGATTCTCAAGTGTGGGGAAGAGGGTCTTCGCAGAATCAACTGGAGAGCTTATTTTTAACATTCATGTGTTCTCGCCACCACATTTGATATTCATTTATCTCTTTTAGCTCTAGAGCTGATGCTTTTAAGTTAATCTTTCCAAACACTTAACAAATTATCACAGTCAGAGAAACTCACAGCCTCAGTATTTTAAAAATTGGAATAGCCATTAAAGTCCATTTTATATTAATGGTCTGGGTGCTTAATTTACTTCATGTAGGAAATTAAAATTATTATCATTATTAATCGTGATTATAAGCAAGTACTGAGGAATGATAAATTTCTCAAAGATTTAGAAGTGTAGTGTGTCTAAATTATGCAGTATTTTACAGCGTAGGTAGTTATTGTTTGAATTTTTATAATTCATAGTCATTTATAAATCTTGATAGCTATATGGTTATCAGTTTCGCTACTCTTGTGTGTTAATATCACCAGTTAATGGTTGGCCTGATGACAAAGGTATGGTTATATTGATACCAGTGTGCATAAAATATTAGAAGTTGACAGTGTTGGAATTGTATTTTCCAGCTGAGGGAATTGACTTTCAAAGTGTTAGGCAAAGCCAAGTGGCCATTGGATGGTGTTTTTCTGGAAATCCCCATTAAGTAAAGTTGTCTGTTTGTGATTGGGAAGACAGGGAGGGGCCTTTATACTATTTGTCCTACCCACCTGTGTGATTTTTTTTTTTTTTTTTTTTTTTTGCTATACGTGGGCCTCTCACTGCTGTGGCCTCTCCCGTTGTGGAGTACAGTCTCCAGACGCGCAGGCTCAGCGGCCATGGCTCACGGGCCCAGCTGCTCTGCAGCATGTGGGATCTTCCCGGACCGAGTCACGAACCCGTGTCCCCTGCATCGGCAGGCGGACTCTGAACCACTGCGCCACCAGGGAAACCCTCTGTGTGATTTTTTGGTTGTCAGAAGGTGGAAGTGTCAGGTGTTCGATTGCCCAGCCCCATCTGCATCAAATTTATCACATAAATTTGAACTGATGATTCTTGTTGGTCGATCACTTCCGGTGCAGATAGCCCACATCTTCACGCCCCGGTGACATCATTATCTTAGTCAAACGACTCCTTCATCCTTTTCTGATCCACACCCACCAACTCATAACTACCCCATAATCTTTCCTCCATTTTTCTATGTCTTTAATATGTGTGTATTCACACACATGTGCATGTATAGTATGTGTGTGGCTTATGGGACTAAATGCTGTGTGTGATGTACCTTTATTGTAATACCTCCAGAGCTGTTACAGTGTTTTATTCATTTTTCATGTTGCACTTTCCTTGCCAGCAATGTGCTTCTCTATACGGAGTATTCTATAACTATTTATGGATTTGAAGGGAAGACACCTGAATAACCTCAGGTCCGTTTTCATGGGGAGTCTCTCTGTTGGCAGCTGTGGTATACCAAGAAGGGACCAGGATTGGAATTAGGAGAATTGGAACTGAGTTCCAAGTCTGCTACTTACTGAGTATCCTGAAGCAAGCCAATTTTTTTTAATTGCCTGGGACTAATGGGAGGTTCAGGACTGACTGTAGAGTAAAATGTTAGGCAAAAATTGCAAAATGGTGAGGTTGGAGATGGAGGTCAGGGACTTACATAATATGCTTAGGAGCTTGGATTTCTTACTCTCTAATGCAGCATTCCTCAGCCTTGTCACTGCTGACATCTTGGACCAGATAATTTGTGTGTAGGTGTCCCCTGTGCATTTTAGGATGTTACCAGCATCCCTGGCCTCTACTTACTAAATACCAGTAGCACTTGCCCAGTTAAAACAGAAATGTCTCCAGCCATCACCAAATGTCCCCTGGGGGACAAAACTGTACTAGTTGAGAACTGTTGCACTAATGCAGAGCCATTGAAACTGGGGTTAGTGGTTGACTTCTTTGTTTCAAGGCAGTACTACTTATGACTGTTTTTGTGACAGTGAGCTGTGCTTATTAATAAAAATTCTAGTACTATAGTAAATTACAAAGTTTAAAAAGTCATTTTAAACTTCACCAGCCAGAAATAACTATTTTCAACATTTGACACGTATTTTCTAGACACACTGGAAGATTTAAAGTACTCTATGGATTTAAGATATTGACTTTGTTCTTGGAGTTGTAACCTGTATTAGCCTTCCACTAATTGGAGGAAGAGGAGAATAGAGCAGTGGCAAGATTTTTGTTGGCTCTATACCTACTTTACACTGGCCCCCACCTCAGTTTTTTGTATCTAGGATACTACTTACAGGTTCCACATTTAGGCAAAATAAACTAGTTTGATAGGAAAACCTTGGTAATTCATGGGTTTTACAAATTAGTTAGCAGTTATTGTTTATTAAAGTTCTATTTTGTGTCAGATGTGCATCACTGTATTTTAAATTAATTCACAAAGGGCTCTGGAAGCTAGCAGATGGTACCACTACATTATAAATGAGGAAACCAAGACCCAGGAGGTTGACTTTCTTAAAGTCACCCAGAGCATAAGTAGAAGAGTGTGATCCCTGCCCGAGTCTGTACGATTCCAGAGCTAGGGAGCTTTCTCATACGTCACACTATTCATTAACTTCTTAGCAACAAGAGCATGTCATTCCTTTGTGTAAGGGATGGTTTAGGTTGCTGGATATTGGACAGATGACTTTGGATGGATGCACACACACCTGAGCCGGAGATTTTATATTTCGATTACTCTGCAAATAGAATAAGTGGTGGGCATGCAAGACTCACACACGGAATGGACTGAAGAAGGTTTGGGAACATTGTTCTTAAATGTCACCCCCTTCTCTTCCCAGCAGAGGGCAGCATGCATGCATCGAGAAACAACAGAATCATAAAATTACATAGTTACCTTTACAAAAATGTTTACTAAATTGCTTAATATTTAAAATATTCATTAGAACACATTATTTTGCAGTTTGAGAAAAAAGTAAATGGTCTTGAAAACAGATTTGTGCTTATTAATAACATAAAAATCTTATAATTGAGAGGAACTGATTTAGGAAAATGTCATCCAACAATTAATAGTATTTCCTGTCCTAGCAAACAGTCTTTATAAATCAGCTGCAATATAGTCCTAACATTAAAAACAGTGTTCAATTGACTGTGTTTTCCTACAAATGATTCTAGAAAGAATAAATAAGAAGTTGTTAGAACCATAAAGCAGTCTGTGGATTTAAAAGACTGGTTTTTTGGGGTTTTTTCCTCTCTCGTAGTTATAACATTTTGTCACCTGAATTAGCTTCTAACTGGTTGAGTGATAAGAGAATAGTATGAAAGACAGAATTTCAGTTCTAACTCAGATATTCTTTCCTACAAACAGAAATACTGTCAGTTGTTGCTGTGGAACTACAACTAAGGGATTTCTTAAATGTCCTCCCAGAAGATGGCACTGCAGCATTTTTCTTGCCATATCTTCTTTACTGCAGTCGAAAGAAATCATTGACTTGAAGGTATCATTTGAAATATACCACAATGGCATATGAGACTGAATTTTTCAAAACTGAATGCCAGATAAAAATATATATATAAAGGATTTTATATTGAATATGTACATATATTGCAAATGCCTTCAGGCTGCTTACCTCAGTGGTATTATTAGTTTCATAATTTATGACCTGAGTCCATTTAATTGTCCAGAATGTAAAAAAGCTACAAGATATAGGATTTTCCTCAAAGAAGGCATATATTTTTAAAGGTAGAGACTGACTTCTATTCCAAGGAACATCAATTTACTGTTGTTGGAGACATGACAATCTTTTTCATCCCGGGAACACAAACAATTTGTAAGTATGCTCGAAAGAATGTCATTCCAAGTGGTCCACAATTTAACCTTCTTGATTTTTCCAGATTTTTCTACTGGGCCACTTTTAAAAACAGTTATTTTCTTTGAGAAAGATGTTAATGTTTTCCCACAGTAAAAGATTTCAAACTTTATTTTCTTGTTACTTTTAAAATTCATGCTAAGTTTCTCTCTGAATCAAACGAAATAGAAGTTTACAAAGCTGACTTTCTTCTTGTCTGGCTATTAACATGATTTGTTGAGTGCATGTCTTTCAGCCAAAGCCTTCTTTCCATTTTTTGTTGATGTGTACTCTTGCTCTTTTAGCCAGAGTGTATGTGAAAATAAAGAAATATAAAGAACTGTGTCTTTTTTTTAGCCTCTTATTAAATAATTTTGAGTCCCAGTTCAGTTCATTGATAGTGTGCTTTGACTTTCGTTAAGGCTGGGCAAAAATGTTACTCACCTGATGTTTGCACAACGATATTTTGAAAACTTTTCTCCTGATGGCAACATTCGTCTTTGCCAGGATTTAATTTATAGATTGTTTCTCAACTCTGCCTTTCTCCAGTTCCATATTAACTTCTTTTGATCATCATTTCGAGGGTTCACAAAACTCAGATTGGCAACATTTTATTTTATTTTAAAAATTTATTGTATTTTATTTAAACATTTTAAAATTTAAAATTAACAAAAAAAATTTACCAGCTTTATTTAGGTATAATTGACATCTTCAAAGGGTACCCTGTTGATTTTCTATTGCTGCTGTAACAAATTATCACAGGCTTAGTGGCTTAAAACAACACAAAATTAATTATCTTACAGTTCTGTAGATTAGAAGTTCAATATTGGCCTCACCGTTTTGAAATTTTATTATTAATATTTTATTTTATCTTGTTTAATTTTTTATTTTACTTCCTCTACACCTGTGCCCCTATTCCACTGGTCCATTAGGACTGTTGTCAGCAGTATGTTAGAGGGATTGATGGGAAGCCAAAGTTTGGAAACATTTCATTGAATCTTATTTGTTTGTTTATTTTTTTATTTATTATTGAAATCATTGAATCTTAATAGTGATCCTTTGAGGACTGTCCAGGACAACATCTGCTCATAGATGTTTTTTTTAATACAGTTTTGTAAAGCCCTAATGGTGGTGATATGTGTATTAGAGTCAGTCATGTGTCGTAATACAGTCTATTGATCTTTTCATATGAAACAGTGTAACGCAGTTATCCTCATAAATGCACAAAAGTATATGTTTTCAGTCTTTTTTTTTAATGCTTATAGCCATTCCAAGTAAGCCTTCTATTCAACACTTTCACATACATTGTTATGAATCATTGTTTTTTCTTTTTTTTTTTTCACTTATCACCAATTTATTTCTTTCATCCAGACTTGGTCTCTATAGAAAAAGAAATTTTAAGACCATTATTAAAAATAGTATATATCATATGGTTTAAAAAATTGGCACATGGTGTTTTAAATATATTCTAGTTTTTTAAAAGTTATTTTCTTTATTCTTGATTCATTTATATTTTTCTGCTCTTTATATATTTAAAACACATCTCTCACTCTAGTACTGCTTTATTTAAAGACAAATTAACTTTCCTCCCTGCAAGATCTTTATTTATTATCAAGGGAAAATTTGTCATTTTATAGTGGAGAAACCTGGCAGACACCACCATAAATCCAAATGCTCAAAATGAACACAACCAGTAAGGGAACAAATCAACATCTTGTGTCCCTTGACATGTATGCTGAGAAAACCACAATATCCCTTCTGTGAGAATCTTGCCAAAAAATGCATAATCCGAATCTGATCATAAGAAAATGTTAGACAAACCCAAACTGAAGTCACAATCTACAAAGTGACTGCCCTGTATTCTTTAAACATGTCAAAGTTAGGAAAGACAAAGACCAAGGAACTGCTCCAGACTAAGGAGACAAGAAGACATGTCAGCTGAACTCAGTGCATGAGTTGGATTTTCTTTTTCTCTGAAGAACATGATTAGAATAATTGGTGAAATATGGAAGGGGTCTGTAGTATTGAATTGTTTTTAATTTCCTGATTTTGATAGGTATACTTTGTTTAGGTATAAGAATATTCTTGTTTTTAGGAAATAGGAGTATATGTATTTACAATATCTGTAATCTGTGTGTGTATAAAGAGATACGGAGATAGAAGAAAGGATGAGAAAGTACATGATGCTGTGCAAAATGTTAACATTTGGGGAATCTGGGTAAAGGGTATACAGGAATTCTTTTGATACTGCTCTAGCAACTTTTCTATAAGTCTGACGTGTCCAAAAAAGTTTTAAAAATTCCTTTTTATTGAGTTAATATGTGGTTAGATATTTACCAAGCAGGGTATTGGATTGGATTTGTGTACCTACTAGAAGTACAGAGTATACACTCCCTGCCTATAAGGAACTTAAAGCTAAGTAAGCTTTTCCCCTCAGACAGCTCCAAGAGGTTATCTGACTGTCATGGAAGTGTCAGTCTAAAAAAAGTACCTTTTATATTTGTCAGAGGAGGTCTTTATTATGCTTCCTCTGGTAGAAATAACACGTTACATTAAGCATGACAGGATATCCGCAATTCTTTTCTAGTGATTTTTTTCTTTGTGGAGAAAATTGTCTCCCTGTGCAAAATGTTGAAAGATTTCACTATAACTTGATTTCTCCCTTGTCTCTGTCATGGTAGGCTGAAATTCTAAGATTTAGAATTAAGGTAAACTTGGTCAAAGCTTTATCAAACTTTCATTTAAAGATAATTCAGACTGATAAATGTGGCTCCCCATTTTTCTGTGAATAGTTCAAACTATCTTTTTTGTTCATTACTGCTTCTTTCAGTTCCATGCAATACCTTTTCTCTTTGTAAAAGTAAAATTTCTCTTTAATATTTTTCTCCAACATGTGTTTTGACTTCACATTGCTATTTGTTCTACAGTTTTTAGTAGGGCTTTTAAAACAGTCTCCCCTTTCTTAACCAAGGAAAGAGTCATTTCCCTTATCTCCTCCCAGGCTTATCCTACAGGAGGAATTTTTTCATGGTCTTTGTGTGTAGGCTTAGCCTGTAGCAGCATCCTCTACATGTCAGGCATTTGCACACATGAATTTCCAGAATGCCTGCCTTGGTATTCCTTCACTTTTGATTATCAATCTGAGCAGGACCATCCTTTTGTGTGGTTTACATGTGTGCTAATGTCCTTTAAGCTCTACTTAAGGTTTTCTTTGCCATGTCTGCCTTTTCACCTTGTTCAGCAGTTACTGGCATTAGACCCAGTGGTTTATATGTTTGTCTGAGTCTTTGGTGTTCTGGTGCTTTCAGTACCACACTTTGTAATAAAAAGTTTTAGTGGAAATAGTTTTTCATGTTAAGAGGTCTTTGTGTAAGACCCAGGAACAGAAATTAAAACTTTTCATTTGCACTGACAAGTAATCTTTCAGTGATGTTTAGGTTTTGAAATATATTTACTTCTGTATTTTCTTCCATTTATATGTTCCCTTTTATGCCAGTGTGAGGAGGAAACACGAGTTGTTTTCTCTACATCATTTCCCCTCATTGGATTTGCCATTGCCAATTCCAACAGTTCTGAACTCAGAAGACTCAGGAAACACCAAAGCCTGTGACCAAAAAGCAGGAATTTTACTTTTTTTTTTAACCTCAGTTTTTAAAATTGAAGTATAGTTAATTTACAATGTTGTGTTAGTTTCAGGTGTACAGCAAAGTGATTCAAATATATATGTATTCTTTTTCAGATTCTTTTCCATTATAGGTTATTACAGGATACAGAGTATAGTGCCCTCTGCTATACAGTAGCTCCTTGTTGTTTACATATTTTATGTATAGTAGTGTGTATATGTTAATCCCAAACTACTAATTTATCTCCTGCCCCTGTCCCCCCCCACCAATATTTCCTTTGGTAACCATAAGTTTGTTTTCTATGTCTGTGAGTCTATTTCTGTTTTGTAAGTAGGTTCATTTATATAATTTTTTTATATTCCACATATAAGTGATATCATACGATATTTGTCTTTGTCTAACTTACTTCACTTAATATGATAATCTGTAGTCCATCCATGTTGCTGCAAATGGCATTTTTTTATGGCTGAGTAATATTCCATTGTGTTTATGTATGTATGTGTGTGTGCATGTGTATATATATATATATACACACACACACACCATATCTTCTTTATCCATTCATTTGTCGATGGACATTTAGGTTGCTTCTGTGTCTTGACTATTGTATTGATAAATAGTGCTATTTTGAACATTGGGGTGCATGTATCTTTTCAAGTTAGAGTTTTCTCCGGATATATACCCAGGGGTGGGATTGTAGGATTATAATGGTAACTGTATTTTTAGTTTTTTAAGGAACCTCCATACTGCACCAATTTACATTCCCATCAACAATGTAGGACAGTTCCTTTTTATCCACACCATTTCCAGCATTTTTTATTTGTAGACTTTTTAACGATGGCCATTCTGACTGGTGTGAGGAGATACCTCATTATAGTTTTGATTTGCATGACTCTAATTATTAGTGATACTGAGCATCTTTTCATGTGTCCATTGGCCATCTGTATGTCTTTGGAGAAATGTCTATTTAGGTCTTTTGCCCATTTTTTTATTGTTTTTTTTTTAGATGAAGCTGTATGAGCTGTTTGTATATTTTAGAAATTAATCCCTTGTTGGTAGCAGGAATTTTACTCTTTATATAACTCATTTCTTTAGTTTTTAGTGTTTATCAATAAAAGGGCTGCTTGTTTTCCTGTGTTTTTATTATGTGTGTGTATATGCATGTGCCTGCATAGGAGGGAGTGGTCTTGCTGGGGTGGGCGAAGCAGCAAGATTTTAGAATCTAAAAATAGATTCTGTTTTTTTTTTCCTGGATCTTTGCTATGGTCTAAATGTTTGTGCGCCCCCAAAATTCATATGTTGAAAGCCTAATGCCCAAGGTGATAGTGTTAGGTGGTGGGGCCTTTGGGAAGTGATTGGGCCATGAGGGTGGAGCCCTGGTGAATGGGATTAGTCCCCTTATAAAAGAGGCCCCTGGAGAACTAGCTTGTCCCTTCTGCCATGTGAAGGTATAATAAGTCTGCAACCTGGAAAAGGACCCTAACCCAACCATGTTGGCACCCTGACCTCAGGTTAACAGCCTCCAGAACTAGGAAAATAAATTTCTGTTACTTATAAGCTACCCAGTATGGTATTTTGTTACAGCAGCCCGAATGGCCTAAGACAATCACTGACAAAACAATAATCAGTAATTCCTCCCCTCCCCCAGAAGCACAGAAAGACACTGTTCTGCCTGATTGACTATTTGAAATTATATTAGTTATATGGGTTTTTTTTTTTGTGGGGGGGGATGCTTTTTCCCGTACCAGGTACTTCCTAGAAAAAAAGTTAATGTTTTCTATTAAGAAAGAAATTAAATTTTAAATGTCTTTTGTTAAGTCACAACTACTCTCTTACACATGTCAGTTTTAGGAATATTAATTACACTGCATCAAATTGGTGTCAATTTGTATTAGTTTAGAGACTATTGGTGCTGTTATCAGTACCAGCTATCAGAAGATAAGCAGTATCCCACACCACTTAGCAGTAAAAAAAATTCCTGTTTGGAGGTAGAGAAGGAAGAAATCAGGGCAGCAAATTCAAAAAAACTTCATTTGGGGGGAAGTATTGATATATAGGCAAAGTAGTACATCTTAATTATATTTGTGATATATACCTTCTAGAATTACTAAGTGGATATTCACCTTCATTTGGTAGAACAGTGTAAGTAGTTTCCATTCCAGCATGAATGTGGTCAGTCACATGGCAGTGGAGTAACCAGATTCCAGGTGTTTTTGGAGACATTTCTAAGGTTTGGTATGTCCCAGGGAAAATGTCGAAGACATCAGAACTATAAACGCCCCTGTGCTTAATTAGAAAAATATAATGTTTATTATATGTGAGAGTTCATTCAAATAATCTTTCATTGGCCAGCTCAGGGATATTAGAAAACGGATAAATCTGTTAAAAAAAGAAAGAGAGAGACCCTGCACATTGCTATGTCTAATACAAACAATGAGGTAGTGGTCTTTGCTAAACCCTTCGCACTGCGGGCTATTAAATGGGTGTGAAGGAAAGATGTGATGAAAGTGAATTCATCAGTCAGGAACATCTGACTCTGGTTTGCCTTTTTTTTTTTTTTTTTTTTGCGGTACGCGGGCCTCTCACTGCTGTGGCCTCTCCCGTTGTGGATCACAGGCTCCGGACGCGCAGGCTCAGCGGCCATGGCTCACGGGCCCAGCCGCTCCGCGGCATGTGGGATCCTCCCGGACCGGGGCACGAACCCGCGTCCCCTGCATCGGCAGGCGAACTCTCAACCACTGCGCCACCAGGGAAGCCCTGGTTTGCCTTTTTATCAGAGCACTTAAGTTACACAAAGGAATTTAGCTGTGGCCTCATTTCAGTCTTAAATCTCACTCTTGCCGAACCTACCCTAGATGAGCTTGTCTGTTGAACTTTAAGGCTGGTAGGTAATGAAGGGAGCAGGAAAGGAGGCCAATGGAGAAGCCCAAACCAGGGGCAGTTCAGGTAGAGTCTTGACAGAGTATTTGGGCGGTATTTCGGCAGGGATGGAATTGAAAGCCTGCTAATAAGTCAACCAAAAAGCAATAATAAAATGGTTCTGCAGTGTGCTTTGTGGTTGCTTCTGAATTTTCTATGTTAACGTGAAGGTAAGACAAAAGCATTTCCAAAAGGGTTATTGATTCCTGCTGAAATCAGCACTGGGTGAGAAGTCAAAGTAGGATTGAGATCTAGGGACCAATCAGTTGCTTGACACCAAACTGCCAATCTTGTTCACTTCAGGCCATTTAAGATCCAGAACTTAGAAGAGGCAAAGGTTGTAAAAAGTCTTGTCTCTACTCTCTAATCCATCATTATGTGAACATTCCTACCCTCTCTGCTGACAATTCTATTCAAAGGCCTTGCCCGGGAAAATGTGAGCAGAGCTCCAAGAAAATCCAGTAAAAACGAAATCTAAGGGAGAGCCCAAGGTGTAAAAAGTTTCATAATGGCGATTGAAATTGCTGTGTGCCACACTCTGAAAATAATTTAGTTGTCTCTCTCTTTTTTTTTTATTGGAGTATAATTGCTTTACAATGTTGTGTTAGTTTCTGCTCTACAACGAAGTGAATCAGCTATATGTATACCTGTATCCCCTCCCTCTTGGACCTCCCTCCCATCCCCCACCCCCATCCACCCATCTAGGTCATCATAGAGCACCGAGCTGAGCTCCCTGTGCTATATATATTTGACATAAATGCAATACCATGTGTAAAATAGATAGCTAGTGGGAATTTAGTTGTCTCTTGAAACCTTAAACTTTTCATAAGTCTCTCTGAGGAAATATTTTCTTCATTTGCTTTAAAACATTTTCAGATAGAGCAGGAATAATGACCATGGTTGGCCCTTACCTGGTATTGGAAGCTGTGGCCATGGAAATGTACCGAATGCAAGTCTATTTCATTGCCCATTCCCATCAGATACCAGTTGACTTCATCTCCCACATGCATTGTGAGGCCTTGTAAGTTCCCAAACATTCTTCCATTAATAGCTGGGGAAGACACATGAGTTTTTATTACCTTCCAGGATATTTTAAACCGACAGCTATTTCACAGAAAATAGGTTTATTAGGTTAATATATGGGATCTTTTTGAGAGAACAGAACTTATTTCACTACAGATAGGGGAAATGGGTACTTTAAGGTCAATAATATCACACTGCTTTTATAGTCACTTAGCACCAAAAGCCTTATTCCTAATTTTGCATTTAAAAGGGAATGAGACTTTGGAACTGGGAGAGAAGTTAATGGATGATTTCGAATATAGTCCCCTTTTTGCTTTGAACAGAATTCTGCCTCACATGCAAAGTGTGGCAGAAGTGGTTTATTATAAAATAAAACAAATGAATAGTTTCCAAAGTAATTTTATTTGAAAGAAGAAAAGGGAAAAAATGGGTTTTAGAATAATGTATCATACCATGCATTTTATTGCTTTCTATGAATTCATCATTGGCTTTGTCTACTTTCTCAGGGTGATCAGAGTATGTTTTGATGTTGTCATCTAAGTACCAAGATTCATTCTCATCAAAAACAAGAAACAGAAGGGAAAATTCCAGTTTCTTTATGGGATTGTATACTTGCAAGTAATGTTTCCGACAAACAATCAGTGGGCCAATTAATCCACTATAGAGATCCTGAAAACAAGCAAAAACTTAGTCATCCTTTTGATATAGGTCTGGATTTTAGAGAACTGGGACTTTATCCCCCATGACCTCAGGAACTTTGGAGAGACTGATTTAGGTAGTAGACTTTGCCCCACGTGGTTCTGTCAAGTCAGTAAATTTCCACTTGGAGTAGTTAAATTGGAACAATGTCAAATTTGTGTGGGTGATGCTCAAGTAACAGAAATGTGTTGCAGAGGCCAAATATTGGCTCAGCTAATGAGCAGCAGTTGAAAAGAACCCCAAGTGAACAGTGCTGGTTTGCTTATGGAATCATAAGCCAGGCACTATGCCAGTCACTAAAAATCCAGAGATGAATCAAACAAAGACCCTACCTCCTACTAGGGAAAGTAGATGAATAGAAGAAATGAACCACTTGCTGCGATGGAGGTACAAAAAGTGCCAGTGAACACAGGGAACACCACAGTGGACTTAAATCTACAAGAACTTTGGTTTGGCTGGGCATCAGTAATGGCAGATTAGATCTTGAATGGCCTTTGAGCTGTATTATGTTCTGGAATTTTAGATTTTGTCTTGTGGGTCATAAGTAGTCATTGAAAAATTGGACATGGAATGGCAGTATATGCATTTTAGACCAGTGATCCTGGTGGTAGAGTGAAGGAAGGTTTGGATGGGGAAGAGACTGGAGACTAGGAGGCCACTGCAGTAGTTGAGACAAATTACTAGCACCTGATCTGTGGAGATAGAAGGAATGGACTGAGCTCTGTATAGGTGGGTGAATTGCCTGGGTGAGCCAGGGGTAAGAATTAGATACTCTATATCCAGGGTTCTAGCTTGAACAAATGACTAGGTTTGGTACTTGTGCTATTTATCACAACTGGGAATGTAGGAGGAAGTGGAGGGAGATCTCAGTTTCCACTGCAGACTTGCTGAGTTTCTGTGCCTGTGGGGCATGCTGGTAGAAGTGTTCAATAGGCAGGTATACAGACAGGTCTGAAACTCAGGAGAGAGATTTGGACTAGAGGTTTAATTCTACAAAAGAGTCTTGGTACATGTTCTGATTTACAGTTGTTGAGTGCTTTTTTGGCTTTGAAATATTTAATCAAACAGTAGCTGTAGCTGTGCTGTGATTCACTGCTGAGATCAGCATTTTTATTATGTGATAATAGAACTCTGAAATCATGTACCTCAGTTCTTTAGTATGTATTTTCATATCAAAGGGAAATAGAATACCATATTAATATTTAATCCTGTGGTACCCATAATCAGCAGTTACAGAGTTGATACATTTATAACTGTATCCTTAAACAAACCAAAAAGAAAACAAAAAAACAAAAAACCCAAAGTGAATTTCAGAGCAGCTTACTTTCCTATAATTTTAACATAGAATTGGACCACAGGAAAACTCTAACCTCATCTTCCTTCAACTGTGTGTGTATTTTGAGAATTTGCACAAAACACAAATGATTTAAAGTTTACCTTAACCCGATCCACAGTTGAATAGTAAGCCCATGGAATACAAGGAGAATCATCTATTCCAGCTCCAGATCTTTCTGGGATTTTCCATACGTAAGTGCGAGTTTCACCTAAATTAATCAAGTGTTAATGTATCTGGTTATATTTGGTATGTATTTGATATATGTATGTCAAATTGTTATCAAAGCCTTGATAACCAAAGACCCAGAAACTGGAAATGTCAAAGTAATTAGTTTTTAAAAGCAGCAGTACTCAAAGTTGTTTTCAAGAATTTAGTTTTACTAGAAGGAAACATAATAACCTGCATTATTTCAGAGATGATGAAAGTCAGGAGCACACAAGATATTTGCTCTAAGTTATAAAGTTAATAAATAGCAAAAGTACAACTTAGATCACAGGCATCCCAATGCTCAGACCTGTGACCATCCATTACTATTTGTTGCTTCTCAGAAAACAGGCAGAAGTTTCATTGTCTTCAATGATGAAAGGAATATTAAAAAGGAAAATTGTTACACCGCCTGCCTTGTTTCCTTTTTCACCATTATCCTCAGTGATTTCACAGTTCCTGGCAAGGAACCATTAGGCCGCTTGATCTCATGGGTCACTGACCTGTCGGTGACCTCTCTTGTCCGCCCCATTCTGTCATACCATACACTGTTCTGTCACAACTCTGTCACCTACAGGACACGACCACACCCTGGACCTTCACACTTTCAAGTAGCTCCACCCTCATATCTTTCTAAGGTCTTTACCTTCTTCCATTTGCCCTGGGCTTCTCTCCAGCCTGATCTTTGCTGCCAGTCACCTCACGGCATCCTGTACAACTACTCAGAAGACCTTGACTTTCAGCCGTGGCCGCTCACTGCCTGTTTATGCAGACCTCACCATTATATATTCCTGCTGTCAGAGTTTAATTAGCTAGAATTTGACAGACTTTTACGAGGGAATCAAGCAGGACTTGAGGGATGGTCTCGGGATATGGTAGACTTTTTCCTTTTTCCTCAAGTCCTCCATCATACCCGCCCCTGTGTCCTTACCCTTTTTGTAAACAGAATGTTTCACTGAAAATTTAAAGAGTAGATTCATCACCTGAACATTTTGTCTCTTCATCTAAACTCCTTTTGTCTCTTCTCCATTCCCCGCCCCAACCTGCTCTGCCATCAGTGTTTGATGCCCAAGCCCTGGGCTTGTCCTTGATGCCTTCCCTACCAACCAACCTTTCAGCAGGTCCTTTTAGCACCACCTTTAAAATGGAACCAGAATACAATTCACCACTTCAGCTGCTTCTACCCTGGTCCAAGTCTTACTAATTTTTTACCCAGATTATTGCGATAGTCCCCTAACTGATCCTTGATTTCTGGCCTTGTCCCCTACCGTCACTTTTTCACACACCATGCCCCGGGCCGCGGGCGGGTACCTGTCCGTGGCCTGTTAGGAACCGGGCTGCACAGCGAGTGAGTGAAGCTTCATCTGCCGCTCCCCAGCGCTCCCCACTGCTCACATTACCCCCTGAACCGTCCCCCTCCACCGCCCCACCGTCCGTGGAAAAATTGTCTTCCACGAAACCGGTCCCCGGTGCCAAAAAGGCTGGGGACTGCCGCTTTAAAAAGTGTGCATCGGATCATCACTTTCCAGCTCAAACCCTCCCATGGGATTTCAGAATGAAATGTAAGGTCATAACCATGGCCTCTGATGTCCCCCTCCCTCCTACTGCATCCGGCTCCCTGACCTGCCTACATTTCATCTCCTCACATTCTGCCCCTGTTTGCTCTGCTCTGGCCTTTGGCCATTCCTCAGACACACCAAGTCCACTTCCATCTCAGGACCTAGAATGCTCTCCCTCTACAACTCCCTGAGGCTCATTACTACTCATCATTCAGGTGTCTTCACCAGTGGCACCTCCTCAAAGAAGCCCTCCTGACCAACCCCCTACCTAAAATAACACCCTTTTACTTACTTTCTCTCATCTGCCTTAATCTTTTTCATAGCACTTTCTACAATTTGATATTATATCTATATTTATTTACTGTTTATCTTGGAAGAATGTGAGGGTCATGAAGGCAGGGCCTTTTATTTCTATTCCCCTATACTGGCAAGACCAACTCTCTAGAGTAATTTATTTTTTCTCACTTGATATATTTTGAGAACTGCTAAATTACTGAGAAATGGTCCTTTCCTAGAAGCCACCTTTTTTTTTTTTTTTTTTTTTTTAGTTTCTGCTTTATAACAAAGTGAATCAGTCATACATATACATCTGTTCCCACATCCCTTCCCTCATGCATCTCCCTCCCTCCCACCCTCCCCATCCCACCCCTCCAGGCGGTCGCAAAGCACCGAGCTGATCTCCCTGTGCTCTGCGGCTGCTTCCCACTATCTATCTACCTTACATTTGGTAGTGTATATATGTCCATGCCTCTCTTTCGCTTTGTCACAGCAACTTTCTTAAAGAGACATTTACTGAGTTCCTAGTCCATGCCAGATATTGGGCTAGATTCGAGGGATGTGAAATTCCAAGTGGCACCATCTGCCCTTAGGACCCTGTCTTTGGATACAGGCATGGAAACTTTCAGCCACATGATAGATGCTGTCTGGGATGTGTTCTAGCTGAACCTGGGGAGATCATCTCTGCTGACTCAACCTTGAGTATGTGTAGGTGTTCAGTACCATCAGATTTTGTTCTTTACAGTTCTGTGGATTTTTTTTTTTTTTTGGTATGTGCATGTAGGCATATATCACACAGCCACATCTCTGTGTGTGCCCTCAACCAGCTGCTGCTTCACTCTCTCTAGACGCACTCATGTGGATAACAGGTGTTTGTGGAAAAGCTGTAACGTCTATTAAAATGTACCCCTCCCCACACTGTGAATACCTGGTGCGGTTGGAGTCACTGTAGAACTCTCCGTTTTCACCCCATGGGCGTGTATTGAGTAGGACCTTGTGGCCATGTTTTTAAAGATAATATTAACTTTGTCTCCAACATCTGCATGAAGTTGTGGACCTGGCAAGAGTGAAAAGGAAGACTGGCTTATACACCTATCAGATTGGAAGCTCTAACTCAGTAATAAAAGCAAAGATCAGGTAACTTTTTTATCGTTAAGGATGTTGTCTTTGTCGTGTCCCTCCTGCCGCCTCGCTTCATGCTGTAGTACTCTTGGATTGATACCCGGTCCCAGAGGATTCAGGATAAAAACACTAGTTATGGCTGTCTCTAAAGATGGAGACTATGGGTGCATCTCTCATCAAGAGTCCTAGGGGAGCTTTTGGCCTGAAAGTTCTAGACCTTCCTGTGAATTAAGGACAGTACCGCCTTTGAAAGGATGGGTGTGGCTACCCCACCCATTCCTACCCTCTAGCCAATTTTAGCTTGTCTCCTGCCTGAGAAAATTTCTGTGACCCAAAAACAATGCCACTCTCCCTTGGGTGTCTTACTCACTCCAGGGACGGAGGATAAGAAAGCCCCAGGGAATTCTGTTAGTGTAGGAACACAGTGGGCTTGGGAGTGGCTTCCCCTTCCCTTGATGATTTTAAAGAAAATTCCCAAGACCAGTGTTGGTGGAGTTCTTAGACATTCTGTCTTAAAGTGATTCCTGAAAAATTGAAGTCAACTTTTCCCCAGCCTTGTGCACCACAACACGTTTCCCTTTTCCTTATTCCCTTTTTTATATGTATACTTCTTCTTAAAGTTGATCATTTACATCTTAATTTTAAAAGTAAATAGCTATGATTTTTTTTTGGGGGGGAGTAGTAGAATAACAGGGAGAACTTGGTTAAGAATTTCAGTAGAAAGAAATTTCTAGCAATTTCATCAAAAATAAAGGCATCAATTTGATAAATACAAATATATATAATTTCATTAGTACATGGGATATTTACATTGTTTCTGATAGAAAGAAGTAATATTTTCTTATGCCATATTTTTAGAAAATATAGCCTTCTCTTTTTTTTTTTTTTTTTTTTTTTTTGCGGTACGTGGGCCTCTCACTGTTGTGGCCTCTCCCGTTGTGGAGTACAGTCTCCGGACACGCAGGCTCAGCGGCCATGGCTCACGGGCCCAGCCGCTCCACGGCATGTGGGATCTTCCCGGACCGGGGCATGAACCCGTGTCCCCTGCATCAGCAGGCGGACTCTCAACTACTGCGCCACCAGGGAAGCCCTAGGCTTCTCATTTTATTAAATAGATTTTTTCATTTTTATTTGAATAATGTTAATAAGTGAACCAAGAAAATGAAGCCCATAGACATGGACTGACTCTCACCGCATGGATTACCACATCACCAACCCACAACCGATGAACTGGAGCTAGGGCAGTACCTAGAATTCCCAGGTGTTCTTCTTCAGGTTTTCTCTCCTCAGGAACTTGGAATGTGCTGTCAGTGAATTGCCGATACACAACTTTCTTGTACTTTGAGCCTATGTAAAATTCTTCCTTATCTAAAAATGCATTTGGAAGACTTAAAACACATACACACACACACACACACACACACACACACGACTAAGGTTAGTATTTGTCTTAAGGAAAGTGGAAGTTAAGTTTTAAATTTTGAATAAAAATATTTATTTATTTAACTATGCTAGTTTTTAATATCATTGTCCCATTTGAGCAAGAAAGAATAAGACTTTAACGGTAGACAGGTGTGGTAGAAAGTGTACCTAGCTAGGAGTGGAGTCATCGGAGTCCTGGCCCTGACTCTTGTCACTAGCTAAAATGATGTCTAGCTAGTCATTGCCTGTCAGAGCCTTAGTTTCTTCATCCCTAAAATGAGGTATTCAAGGGGATTCCCTGGCAGTCCAGTGGTTAGGACTCTGCACTTTCACTGTGAGGGCCCAGGTTCAATCCCTGGTTGGGGAACTAAGATCCTGCAAACCACGCAGCATGGCAAAAAAAAAAAAAAAAAGAAAATGAGGTATTCGATGAGGTCGTCTCTAAGTTTTCTATATGGCTCTAAAATGTTATGAGTCCAGATTTCATCAATGAAGTGTTCTCTGCTTACTGCAGTGTTTCTGGTCTATAGGAACAGAAATGGCCTTTTTATCCAGCCATTCCCTGATCTAAAGCTTTCATTGACTCCTAACGGCTCTGCATACTTTTAACAGTTCTATCCCAATCATTAAAATAAACTTATACTCCCTTACACCACAAATCACACTCACCATGGCCGTCAAACTGACCAGCTAACCACCTGCCTTGCTGTAGGTTACCAGTCATGTTGTACACCCCAGATCTGAACACAAGCCCACCCTGATCTCTCAAATCATATCACCAAAGGGTTAGTGCATAATGGGAGATGGTAGAGGGGAGAGTGCTTGGCAAAGTATAAAAGAGCTACACCTGGAAGTGTCAAGTGATGCTACTCTAAATGTATTGTTTCTGAAGCTCCAATAACCATCCTTTAGTTATATTTGTTCACTGACCTCACTTTTACATTTCCACAGCGTACATGTTATTGGTGGGTTTTGAAGCATATTATCCTGTAAGTTCTTAGAGAGCAGAGACCATATCTGCTCTAGTGCCCTCAAGAATTTAAAATATTCTTCCATATATAATAAATAGTTTTAAGAATGTGAAATAACTGATTACTAGACTCATAATGAAATATCTGGACTAAAGATAAGCAACAAATAGTTGGTAAAGAAAATTATTTTAGCTCTGAATGTAGGCATTAATTTTGGTTTTAGTTTGAAAATCTGACAAGGGCACATGAGTATGAGATGAGAGTCTAATAGAAAAGAAAGTAAGATGAGTAACTGCCAAGAATCAAATGAGATCAATGAAAATTTTCCTGTGAGAAAATTGAGAGAAGCAGAAATGAATGAGGAGGGTCCCTAGGAAGCATTTTGTTGTTGTTTTTGTTGTTATTGTTTAATGCAACTGTTCATTGGTTTTTAATTTAGCATAATTCTTACTTCTCTGAAAGAGAAAGCTAAAAAAAATTGGGAATCAGAATCTGGAGAATTACTTTAGTTCTTGTAAATGATGCAGCTCCTTTTCCCATTTCCTACTTGGGGAATAATCCCATTCCACCTCCACCGCTGCGATGTAGTAGGTCCTTTCTCCCAGGTAGAGGGATGAATTCTTAGATGGCTGACTGCACTGGTTCACAGTGTATTTTTGTTTCATGCCACCTGTGTAGTGATCAGTTGTGAGGCACTCAACATCAAAAGTCCCTGGAATGGTAAATAAAAAGGCAGTTCACCTCCTCCGAGTATTTCTACCCACCTTTCCCTATCAGTCATCAGCCCCTTCCCCTTCCCTATTTTTCTTCATAGTACTTATAACCACTTGATATACACATTAATATACTTGCTTCTTGTCTGTCTCCCTGCATTAGAATTTCATCTCCATGAAAGCAGATACTTGATATATCTCTTTTGCTCACTGTTGTATTTACATTTGCCTAATAAAGGAAAGGTGACACTGAACATGTCCTGCGTTTTAGTGGCATCTAATGAACCAAATAAAGCCTGAGGCAAGTTAGCATATTTTCATGTTTTGGTTAAAATTCTTTTTTGTTTTAGTTTGTTTTACTCATTCAGAGACAGTTCTGTCAGTGTCTCTGAATTTGCATGGCTAGAGTTCTAATATAGCCTATTCAATTGTAGACAACTAATAAGCCAACACTACATCTAGGGTACAGAGACATGACAAAAGGTTTAGATGCAAAGCCTTTGTGGGAGTCATTCCTTTCTAGTCTGATTTGCCAGCTATCTTTAAAGGCCCATAATTGAAAAGGAGACCATCTTGAGGATTTGACTAGGTTGAAATGGGAGAAACCTCAGTACACTTTTGTCACTCCCTTCCCTCCCCCCAACAAACAGGAAATGGACCTTTCTGGCACATACTTAGCTGACAATAGCCCAGACATATCTTCCAAGGGAAGGAAGAGTAGTTGGGAGGCTTGGGGAAGGGATGAGCTTATCATCCAAGACTGAATTTTAAACTGAAACCACACAAATCGATCCAAGAGAAACTTGTCTTGACTTTAAAGCAATATACCTTCAGTGTCAGGCTGCATGAAGAGCCTCAGACTTGTATGAGGGAAGAGGTTTGCTGTGTCTCTCCTTTCTCCTCTTGACAGATAAGTGTTTCCTGAAAAGTATATCCCGTGTACATCAACCTCATTTCCAGCACTGAATAAATACCACACAACTGAATCTCCTTGGCACATATTGAGACCAGGCTGATTCCCGTACATGAATCCATTCATGGCTGTAAAGGTTGGGAAATGATATTTTGAAAGTGGTTTAATCTTACGTCCTACTTCATGACAACCTCCCAGACTTTCCAGAGCCAACTGGGTTTATTTAATTTTTAAAAGACCCATTCAGGCCTGCCCACCCCTTTATGTGTCAGGAGTGTCTCTGCAACTCCTTGCTGTACCCAGCACTTCCAGGCAGGTCTTGGCTGAAAGGCGTGGAGCTGAATGCAGGGTTCTTGAAGTTCTGGGCCCTGGGAATCTCACTGTTCTTCCCAGCGAGTCACTTCTCAGTTCTCTCAAGGGCCATATTTGTGAGCACCAAAATGGGTGGATAATAACACCTCTTCCAGGGCACTGTAGGCTGGGAATGTGTTTGTTGCTCTAGATGGAAAATTCTCTGATTCGTCTTGAATAACAGGGAAGAGTATATGCAGGAAGTTTCCTCTCACCACTATTTTATTTATATATAACTCTTTACCATCTAGTTTGATAGATCCTTTTATTTATTTATTTTTTTGTTTATTTATTTATTTTGGGTTGCGTTGGGTCTTCGTTGCTGCGCATGGGCTTTCTCTAGTTGCAACGAGTGGGGGCTACTCTTTGTTGCAGTGCGTGGGCTTCTCATTGCAGTGGCTTCTCTTGTTGTGGAGCATGGGCTGTAGGCGCGCAGGCTTCTGTAGTTGTGGCACGCAGGCTCAGTAGTTGTGGCTCACGGGCTCTAGAGCAAAGGCTCAGTAGTTGTGGCACACGGGCTTAGCTGCTCTGTGGCATGTGGGATCCTCCCGGACCAGGCCTCAAACCCGTGTCCCCTGCATTGGCAGTTGGATTCTTAACCACTGCACCACCAGGGAAGTCCCTCACTGCTATTTTTAATACATAATATTCTTGACTCCTCCAAAATGCAAAAATGCAAAATCAAAGGAAGTATTTTAAAGATTGTGGGTGGTGCGACTATTATCAATCCAATTTAAAAAACAACATCAGGGCTTCCCTGGTGGCGCAGTGGTTGAGAGTCCGCCTGCCGATGCAGGGGACACGGGTTTGTGCCCTGGTCTGGGAGGATCCCACATGCCGCAGAGAGGCCGGGCCTGTGAGCCATGGCCGCTGAGCCTGTGCGTCCAGAGCCTGTGCTCCGCAATGGGAGAGGCCACAACAGTGAGAGGCCCACGTACCGCAAAAAAAAAAAAAAAAAAAAAAAATCAGTTTGTAATACTTTACTTTTTTTCCTTCTAGTTACAGTGATTTTCATATGTTGTCCATTAGTGGCGTGGACATTATGATCAATCAGCTCGCTATATCTAAACTCTAACTGTATTTTATTTTTTTTAATTTTATTTTTAACAGCTTTATTGAAATACAATTCACATACCATATAAGTCAATCATTTGTTTATTTTTGGCAACACCCTCGGCATGCGAGATCTTAGTTCCCCTGCCAGGGATTGAACCCATGCCCTCTGCAGTGAAAGCACAGAGTCTTAACCACTGGACCGCCAGGGAAGTCCCTCTAACTGTATTTTAGAATTACACTAGGAGTTAATCTGATGCTGTTTCAATTAAATAAAGGTCTCTGGAGGTTGTCCTGAGGATTTAAAAAATAGTTTTAATAGTTTGTTAAAACTCCTAGGGGATTCTTACATGTAGTCAAGGATGAGAATCATTGAAGTTCTTGACAGCAGAGATCATAAAAGGAGCCTGTCATTATTAAGCCATAGATGAGAAAAGCATCTAATCCAGTAGCTCTCAAATTTAAGCATATATCAGAACAACCTGGAGGATTTGTTAAACAGATTTCTAGCCCCACACCCAAAGTTTCTGATTCAGTAGGTCAGGGATGGAGCCCAAGAATTTGCATTCCTAACAAGTACCTGGGTGATGCTGAGGTGGCTGACCCAGGGACCACATTTTAAGGACCACGCATCTAATTGGCATATATTGTATGTTTTATTATTTTGAATTAAGTGAAACAAAGATTCAATTGACTTATATGTTAAATAATCAACAGTATTACCCTTAGAGCACTATGGTATTTAATCATTTATTGAAAATTAATCAATGGGCAAAGCTATTAGTATTTTGGTTTAATTAAAAGCATTACAAGTGCAGCACTGAAATAACTTGATATTGGTGGATGATACAGTACTTACAGTGCATCTTATTAGATTCCTGAAAGTCTTCATTTTCCTTATCCACCTGATCAGGTGCTGTTGTAAACATTTTAATATTATCATCCAGGAGTAAACTCTCATTCTCATCAAACACTGTAGGAAACAAATAGAACTCCTTGTCTACATCCTTCTGTAAATCAAAACAAGAACAATGAGGTGAAGACAGAATAAGTAAAGCAAAAAGACTTCCATATATGCAATACTATTTATGCACAAACATGCTAAAGGAAGGACAAGAACTGAAGTTTCCATTCCTGTTTGAAAATGGAGCTCACAATATACCGTTGACCACCAGAGTTTTGACTGGTATCTGCGTAGTAGATTTTTGGCTCAACATGATAATCTAAGCCTCTCTCTGCACTTAAAAGTTCCGAGTCTCCTCTCCCTACCTTTCTGCCAGCTCTGCCAATTTCACTTGAACCCACCCCCAAATTGTTAAAATGGGGCAGGGGTTTTGTGCTTGTGCTAGAAATTAGGGAAGGTGCTAGTCACAGTCATGAAAGCTCAAAGAATTCCTGTAAAGCAGAGCACACAGAAGCAGATACATCTTAAGTGAAGAAATAGCCTGCAAGTGAGTTGGGAAAAGAATTCACACACAGATTGGTTCAAGATGGCAGAGTAGAAGGACGTGCTCTCACTCCTTCTTGCAAGAGCACTGGAATTACAACTAACTGCTGAACAATTATCGACAGGAAGACACTGGAACTCACCAAAAAAGATACCCCACATCCAAAGATAAAGGAGAAGCCACAGTGAGATGGTAGGAGGGGAGCGATCACAATAAAATCAAATCCCATAACTGGTGGGTGGGTGACTCACAAACTGGAGAACAATTATGCCACAGAAGTCCACCCACTGGAGTGGAGGTTCTGAGCCCCATGTCAGGCTTCTGAACCTGGGGGTCTGGCAAAGGGAGGAGGAATGCCTAAAATCAGGCTTTGAATGCTAGCGGGATTTGATTACAGGACTTCGACAGAACTGGGGGAAACAAAGACTCCACTCTTGGAGGGCACACACAAAGCAGTGTGTGCATCAGGACCCAGAAGAAGGAGCAGTGGACCCCATAGGAGACTGAACCAGACCTACCTGCTAGTGTTGGAGGGTCTCCTGCAGAGGCAGGGGGTGGCTGGGTCTCACCATGAGGACAAGAACACTGCCAGCAAAACTTCTGGGAAGTACTCCTTGGCATGAGCCCTCCCAGAGTCTGCCATTAACTCCGCCAAAGAGTCCAGGTAGGCTCCAGTGTTGGGTTGCCTCAGGCCTAACAACCAACAGGGAGGGAACCCAGCCCCACCCATTAGCAGACAAGCAGATTAAAGTTTTACTGAGCTCTGCCCACCAGAACAACAGCCAGCTCTACCCACCACCAGTCCATCCCATCGGGAAACTTACTCAAGCCTCTTAGATAGCCTCATCCACCAGAGGGCAGACAGAAGCAAGAAGAACTATAATCCTACAGCCTGTGGAACAAAAACCACACTCACAGAAAGATAGACAAGATGAAAAGGCAGAGGGCTATGTACCAGATGAAGAAACAAGAAAAAACAGCTAAATGAAGTGGAGATAAGCAACCTTCCAGAAGAAGAATTCAGAACAATGATAGTGAAGATGATCCAGGACCTCGGAAAAAGAATGGAGGCAAATATCGAGAAGATGCAAGAAATGTTTAACTAAGACCTAGAAGAATTAAAGAAAAAACAAATAGAGATGAACAATACAATAACTGAAATGAAACTACACTGGAAGTAATCAATAGAAGAATAACTGAGGCAGAAGAACGGATAAATGACCTGGAAGACAGAATGGTGGAATTCACTCCTGCTGAACAGAATAAAGAAAAAAGAATTAAGACACCTAAGAGACCTCTGGGACAACATTAAACGCAACAACATTCGCATTATAGGGGTCCCAGAAGGAGAAGAGAGAGAGAAAGGACCCGAGAAAATATTTGAAGAGAGTATAGTCAAAAACTTCCCTAACATGGGAAAGGAAATAGCCACCCAAAGCCAGGAAGCACAGAGAGTCTATACAGGATAAACCCAAGGAGAAACATGCTGACACACATAGTAATCAAATTGGAAAAAATTAAAGACAAAAATTATTGAAAGCAGCAATGGAAAAATGACAAATAGCATACAAGGGAACTCCCATCAGGTTAACAGCTGATTTTTCAGAAGAAACTCTACAAGCCAGAAGGGAGTGGCATGATATACTTAAAGTGAGGAAAGGGAAGAACCTACAATGAAGATTACTCTACCCAGCAAGGATCTCATTCAGATTCGATGGAAAAATCAAAAGCTTTAAAGACAAGCAAAAGCTAAGAGAATTCAACACCACCAAACCAGCTCTACAACAAATGCTAAAGGAACTTCTCTAAGTGGGAAACACAAGAGAAGAAAATGACCTACAAAAACAACCCAAAACAATTAAGAAAATGGTAATAGGAACATACATATTGATAATGACCTTAAACATGAATGGATTAAATGCTCCCACCAAAAGACACAGGCTCACTGAATGCATACAAAAACAAGACCCATATATGTGCTGTCTACAAGAGACTCACTTCAGACCTAGGGATACATACAGACTAAAAGTGAGGGGATGGAAAAAGATATTCCATGCAAATGGAAATCAAAAGAAAGCTGGAGTAGCAATTGTCATATCAGACAAAATAGACTTTAAAATAAAGAATGTTACAAGAGACAAGGAAGGACACTACATAATGATCAAGGGATCAATCCAAGAAGAAGATATAACAATTATATATGCACCCAACATAGGAGCACCTCAATACATAGGCAACTGCTAACAGCTCTAAAAGAGGAAATCGACAGTAACACAATAATAGTGGGGGACTTTAACACCTCACTTACACCAATGACAGATCATCCAGACAGAAAATTAATAAGGAAACACAAGCTTTAAATGACACAATAGACCAGATAGGTTTTTTTTTTTTTTTTTCTGTATGTGGGCCTCTCACTGTTGTGGCCTCTTCCGTTGCAGAGCACAGGTTCTGGATACGCAGGCTCAGCGGCCATGGTTCACAGGCCTAGCCGCTCCGTGGCATGTGGGATCTTCCTGGACCGGGGCACGAACCCATGTCCCCTGCATTGGCAGGCAGACTCACAACCACTGTGCCATCAGGGAAGCCCGACCAGATAGATTTAATTGATATTTATAGGACATCCATCCCAAAACAGCGGATTACACTTTCTTCTCAAGTGCACATGGAACATTCTCCAGGATAGATCACACCTTGGGTCACAAATCAAAACTCAGTAACTTTAAGAAAACTGAAATCATATCAAGCACCTTTTCTGATCACAACACTATGAGATTAGAAATCAATTACAGGGGAAAAAAACATAAAAAACACAAACACATGGAGGCTAAACAATACATTACTAAATAACCAAGAGATCACTGAAGAAATCAAAGAGGAAATCAAAAAAATACCTAGAGACAAAGGACAATGAAAACACGAAGACCCAAAACCTATGGGATGCAGCAAAAGAAGTTCTAAGAGGGAAGTTTATAGCAATACAAGCATACCTCAAGAAACAAGAAAAATCTCAAACGATCTAACCTACACCTAAAGGAACTAGAGAAGGAAGAACAAACAAAACCCAAAGTTAGCAGAAGGAAAGAAATTAGAAAGATCAGAGCAGAAATAAATGAAATAGAAATAAATAAAACAATAGCAAAGATCAATAAAACTAAAAGCTGGTTCTTTGAGAAGATAAACACAAATGATAAACCATTAGCCAGACTCATCAAGGCAAAAAGGGAGAAGACTCAATAGAATTAGAAATGGAAAAGGAGAAGTAACAGCTGACACTGCAGAAATACAAAGGATCATGAGATATTACTACAAGCAGCTATATGCCAATAAAATGGACAACCTGGAAGAAATGGAAAAATTCTTAGAAAAGCACAACCTTCCTAGACGGAACCAGGAAGAAATAGAAAATATAAACAGACCAATCACACGTGCTGAAACTGAGACTGCGATTAAAAATCTTCCATCAAACAAAAGCCCAGGACCAGATGGCTTCACAGGCGAATTCTATCAAACATTTAGACAAGAGCTAACACCCATCCTTTTCAAACTCTTCCAAAATATAGCAGAGGGAGGAACACTCCCAAACTCATTCTATGAGGCCACCATCACCCTGATACCAAAACCAGACAAAGATGTCACAAAGAAAAAAACTACAGGCCGATATCACTGATGAACATAGATGCAAAACTGCTCAACAAAATACTAGCAAACGGAATCCAACAACACATTAAAAGGATCATACACCATGATCAAGTGGGATTTATCCCAGGGATGCAAGGATTCTTCAATATATGAAAATCAATCAGTGTGATACACCATATTAACAAATTGAAGAATAAAGACCATATGATCATCTCAATAGATGCAGAAAAATCGTTTGACAAAACTCAACACCCATTTATGATAAAAACTCTCCAGAAAGTGGGCATAGAGGGAACCTATCTCAACATAATAAAGGCCATATATGACAAACCCACAGCAAACATTGTTCTCAATGGTGAAAAACTGAAAGCATTTCCTCTAAGATCAGGAACAAGACAAGGATGTCCACTCTCACCACTATTATTCAACATAGTTTTGGAAGTCCTAGCCATGGCAATCAGAGAAGAAAAAGAAATAAAAGGAATACAAATTGGAAAAGAAGAAGTAAAACTGTCACTGTTTGCAGATGATATGATACTATACATAGAGAATCCTAAGATGCCACCAGAAAACTACTAGAGCTAATCAATGAATTTGGTAAAGTTGCAGGATGCAAAACTAATGCACAGATGTCTCTTGCATTCCTATACACTAATAATGAAAAATCTGAAAGAGAAATTAAGGAAACACTCCCATTTACCATTGCAACAAAAAGAATAAAATACCTAGGAATAAACCTACCTAGGGAGACAAAAGACCTGTATGCAGAAAACTATAAGACACTGCTGAATAAAATTAAAGATGATACAAACAGATGGAGAGATATACCATGTTCTTGGACTGGAAGAATCAATATTGTGAAAATGACTATACTACCTAAAGCAATCTACAGATTCAGTGCAACCCCTATCAAATTACCAATGGCATTTTTGACAGAACTAGAACAAAAAATCTTAAAATTTGTATGGAGACACAAAAGACCCCAAATAGCCAAAGCAGTCTTGAAGGAAAAAAACAGAGCTGGAGGAATCAGACTCCCTGACTTCAGACTATACTACAGTAATCTACAGTATTATAGTAGACATACAATAGCCAGTAAAGCTACAGTAATCAAGACAATATTGTACTGGCACAAAAACAGAAATATAGATCAATGGAACAGGATAGAGAGCCCAGAGATAAACCCACACACCTATGGTCAACTAATCTATGACAAAGGAGGATATGCAATGGAGAAAAGGATATACGGTGGAGAAAAGACAGTCTCTTCAATAAGTCGTGCTGGGAAAACTGGACAGCTACATGTAAAAGAATGAAATTAGAACACTAGCTAACACCATACACAGAAATAAACTCAAAATGGATTAGAGACCTAAATGTAAGACCGGACACTATAAAACTCTTAGAGGAAAACATAGGAAAAACACTCTTTGACATAAATCGCAGCAAGATCTTTTTTGATCCACCTCCTAGAGTAATGGAAATAAAAACAAAAATAAACAAATGGGACCTAATGAAACTTAAAAGCTTTTGCAAAGCAAAGGAAACTACAAACAAGACGAAAAGACAGCCCTCAGAATGGGAGAAAATATTTGCAAATGAATCAACAGACAAAGGATTAACCTCTCAAATATATA
This sequence comes from Hyperoodon ampullatus, assembly GCF_949752795.1. Classification (NCBI taxonomy): domain Eukaryota; kingdom Metazoa; phylum Chordata; class Mammalia; order Artiodactyla; family Ziphiidae; genus Hyperoodon; species Hyperoodon ampullatus. The sequence goes on from NC_136918.1 coordinate 15,311,692, forward strand.
AACATCTCATGCAATTCAATATTAAAAAAATAAACAGGGGTTTCCCTGGTGGTGTGGTGGTTGGGAGTCCGCCTGCCGATGCAGGGGACGCGGGTTCATGCCCCGGTCTGGGAGGATCCTGCATACCGCGGAGCGGCTGGACCCGTGAGCCATGGCCACTGTGCCTGTGCTCCGTGGCGGGAGAGGCCGCAGCAGTGAGAGGCCCGCGTACCACAAAAATAAATAAATAAATAAATAAATAAAAAATAAACAACCCAATCAAAAAATGGGCAGAAGACCTAAATAGACATTTCTCCAAAGAAGACATACAGAGGAACAAGAAGCACATGAAAAGCTTCTCAATATCACTAATTATTATAGAAATGCAAATCAAAACTACCATGAGGTATTACCTCACACCAGTTAGAATGAGCATCATCAGAAAATTTGCAAACAACAGATCCTGCAGAGGATGTGGAGAAAAGGGAACCCTCTTGCACTGTTGGTGGGAATGTAAATTGATACAGCCACTATGGAGAACTGTATGGAGGTTCCTTAAAAAACTAAAAATAGAATTACCATATGACCCAGCAATCCTACTACTGGGCATATAACCAGAGAAAACCATAATTCAAAAAGACACATGCACCCCAATGTTCATTGCAGCACTATTTACAATAGCCAGGTCATGGAAGCAACCTAAATGCCCATCGACAGATGAGTGGATAAAGAAGATGTGGTACATATATACAATGGAATATTACTCAGCCGTAAAAAGTATGAAATTGGGTCATTTGTAGAGACGTGGATGAATCTAGAGACTGTCATACAGAGTGAAGTAAGTCAGAAAGAGAAAAACAAATATCGTATATTATTGCATATATGTGGAACCTAGAAAAATGGTACAAATGAACCGGTTTTCAGGACAGAAATTGAGACACAGATGTAGAGCACAAACGTATGCACACCAAGGGGGGAAAGCCACAGGAGGTTTGGGGTGGTGGTGTGATGAATTGGGAGATTGGGATTGACATATATACACTAATATGTTTTAAATGGATAAGTAATAAAAACCCTCTGTATAAAAAGATAAAATAAAATTCCCAAAAAAGAATTCACACAATCTCCAGCCATCTGGACATTCTCACTTCCCCTTCCCCTATCCTTGGTGATAAATAAGGAAGCAGAAACGCAATCTGGTCTATGGAATGATTCAGTAGTTGACAAGAAGGCAACTGGTCTAAAGAATCAAAGCATATGAATCCCTGAGGAAACTTATTCTCTTAAAGAAGAGAAAATTTGAGAGATTATTGCATATCTTTTTCCTGAGATCATTTTTTTGGATGAAAAACATGCTTATGAAATTTTAAAAATCCAACTAACCTGAAGGTTAGATCCTGCAGATAACTGAATCAATGATGTGGATGGTCTTAAGAAAGCTCCCATAAGTCAGAAGAAAAGATTCAAAGATGAAAAAATATATACCTAGTAATGATTTTAGAGAGAAATTATAAAAGGGTGAGACATAATAATAATAAATAATGGTGGAAATATTCACCACTATAAAGGGAAAAGACTAGAGTATTCAGATTCAAAAACTTCACTGAAAACAAGACAAAATTAGTAATATAGACCTATACCTAAAAATGTACTGGTAAAATTTTTGGATTTCAGAGAGAAAAATTTCTACAATAATCCATTTTAAAAGTTACCATGGACATTGGACTCCTCTAGTACAATAAATGTCAGAGGAAGTTAGAGTAGCAATTACATTTTTTGGGGAAAAGATTATGACTGAAAAATTCTATACAGGCAAAGCACAACAAAGTGACATTTTCAGATGTGTCAGGATTCCAGCAGGGAACTTCTATAATCACCTACATACTGACCTGCAGAGAAAATTTCAGTGAAAAGTTTACAGGTCACGTTTCCTAATTATAATGCAACAAAACTGAAAATTACTCATAAAAGGACAAAAAATTTAAAAAAAGATAATATTTTGTCCAAATAACTCAGATCAAAGAAGAAACAAAATTGAATTTCTAAGAATTTAGTAAGTAATGTCCATGAGAACACTACAAGTCATAATGTATGGAATATAATTAAACATATAAACTGAGAATCTGAAATGTTTATTTTAAGCAAAGCCAAATAAAAATATTGTAAATATCTGAAAATTTTAGAAAAATAAAAAGAAGAAAAGAGTTAATAAAAGCAAAAGAAATTTATAAAAATGTAAAAGTATTAAAATTCTTCCCAATTTATTTAATGCAGGTAGTACAACTATGATATATCACTAAAAAAGCAGACAGAATCTAAACTAATATCACTTATAGCTTAGATGAGAAGTTCTAAATAAAACACTATCAAATTCAACACAGAAATAAATTTTAAAAAACACATGCTCAAAGTAATATTTTTTCCCCAGAAGTGCAAGGATGGTTCAATAGGAAACTCTTAATGTACTTGGTCACACTTATTGATCAAAGGAGAAAAGATAGGTAATAATTCAAGGAAATCTAAAAATAAATTTTTATAAAATTTGACATTCTGGCAGTAGCTGTTCCTTTTGTGTTTCCCTCAGATTTTTGCAAGGCTGCCTCTTTAAAATTTAGATCTCACCTCAAATAATACTTCCACATTATCTAAACTATAATTTCTATTCACTATCACATTACCCTATTTTGTTTTTTTAAAACACATATCACTTTCTGAGGTTATTTTTATTTTTTCTGTTTCCTTATCTCCTCTCCTTTCCATGCCATCACTCCCTTTGCCCCTTCCTTTCTGCTACACCACACACTAGAATATAAACTCTGTTAGAGCAGGTCTTATTTACCAATGAATTCTGTGCCTAGCACAGTACTTTTTTTTATTTTTGGTTTTTTTTTTTTGAGCAGCTCAAGTGATTTTAAACAGAAAACACAGTGCCAGTAAACCAGAAATACAATAAAAAGTAACAACTAATAGCCAATGTCATATTTAGTGGTAAAATAATAGAGATATTTTCATTAATCTCAGACACTAAACAAGGTACTATTTAACTTACTCTGAATATTTTATCCAATCTGAAGCCACATGGCTAATACGTGAAAAAACCAGGATGAGGACTTTTTTTTTTTTTTTTTCTGGCTGCACCTTGCAGCATGTGGGATCTTAGCTCTCCGACCAGGGATCAAACCTGCACTTCCTGTATTGGAAGGGCAGAGTCTTAACCACTGGACTGCTAGGAAGGTCCCCAGGATGAGGACTTTTAATAGTTCGTGTAGACCTTCTTGTCTTGTGACTCTTTCATTTGACAAATGAAGAAAACAAAATATGTAGAGAAAAAAACTCACATTTTAAACCTCAACTCACTGAGTATCAGTTCCTCTTCTGTAAAAATGGGGATAACAATACTTAGCCTCTTGGGTTGCTGTGAAGGTTCAATGAAGTAAAATGTGCAGAAGTGCCTCAGTGGAGTTCAATAAACATTAGTCTCCTTTTATTCCTTTCCAAGGTAAGCACAAGATAAAAGAATGGAATTTAAAGGTAGAAAACCAGGGACTTCCCTGGTGATCCAGTGGTTAAGAATACGCCTTCCAATGCAGGGGACATGGGTTTGATCCCTGGTTGGAGAACTAAGATCCCACATGCGGTGGGGCAACTAAGCCCGTGCCACAACTACTGAGCCTGCGCTCTCTAGAGCCCGTGCACCACAACCAGAGAGAAGCTCACGCACCACAATGAAGAGCCCACGCACCACAACAAAAGATCCCACATGCTGCAACAAAGATCCCACGTGCCACAACTAAGACCCAATGCAGCCAAATAGATAAATAGATAAAAAAAATTTTTAATGGTTGTAAAAAACTAAAAAAAAAAAGGTAGAAAACCATTTTTTTCAGTAACATATTTAAAAATTTTAAATGATGGCATTACCATTTATAATAGACAAATAAAAATAAAATATCTAGGCATACACTCTAAAAAATCCAAAACCTATATAAGGGGAACTAAAAAATACTCCTGAAAAACACAATAGTAGACCTGAACAAGTGGAAAGACATATGTTCTTGTGCAGGGTTACTCAACTTTATAATAATGGCTGTTTTTCCTAATTTAATTTGTATATTTGAGACAATCCCAATAAAACACTCTCAGGATTTTTTTTTCTGGAGCCAGATAAGTTTTTACAAGGTTCATTAGAAAGAATAAGTAAGCAAAAATGGCCATTAAAATGATGAAAAAAGTGCCTTGAGGTATGGCTACAAGTCATTTAAACACATTATAGAGGCTCTGTAATTATAATAGTGTGGTATTGGTGCATGAATAGATAGAGAACAATGGAATAGAATAGAAAATCAAGAAATGGACTCAATTGTGTATGAAAATTTAGTATCTGATAAAGGGGAGCATTTAAATCAATGGGCTAAAGTGTGACTTTTAAAAAAACATTATCTATTTATTTAGGCTGCATCAGGTCTTAGTTGTGGCAAGCAGGACCTTCACTGCCACATGCAGGACCTTCATTGTGACCAGCGGGCTCTTAGTTGCAGCGTGTGGGATCTTTAGTTGTGGCATGTATGTGGGATCTAGTTCCCTGACCAGGGATCGAACCCAGGCCCCTGCATTGGGAGTGCGGGGTCTTAGCCACTAGACCACAAGGGAAGTCCCCTAAAGTGTGACTTTTTAATAAATGGTGTTGAGATAACTGGATAGCCATTTAGAAAAAGATAAATTTGATCTATTCCTTAACTGTACACCAGCATAAATTCTAAATGGAACAGAGACTTAAAAGTGAAAAATGTAACCTTACAAGTACTTGAAGGCAGAATGGGTGAATTCCTTTATAACCTGAGAGTTGTGAAAACTTTCTTAACCATGACTTGGAATCCATTAACAATAAAGGAAAAGATGGTAGAAGTAAAAATTTCACATGGTAAACAACAACATCCATAAGCAAAGTATAAAGGCAAATGATAAACTAAGACAAAAAATATTTACAACTAATATCTCAAACAAAGACTTTCTATAACTAATATATAGAAAGCTTCTAAATCAGTGAAGAAAAATAACCTTATAGAAAAATGGGATAAAGTTATGAACAATTCATGGAAAGAAGTGAATATAGTTCTTAACGATTTGAAAAAATGTTCAATGACTAATAATAAGAGAAACACAAATTAAAATTACAGAGGTACTGTTTATGTCCTATCAGACTGGTAAAAATCCCCAAATTTGACAATACACTTATGAACTGTGGAAAACAGATAATCTAATCTCATACCTGGTGGGAGTATAAAATGGTACAATTCCCATGGAAGGGAATTTGGCAATATCTAGCAAAAGAGTACATGTGTTTATCCTTTGCCCCACCAGAACCAAATTTATCCCAAAGACATGTTGTCAAAATACAAAGAGACATATGAACAAGGCTACCTGTTACAATGTATTTGTAAGAGCAAAGACTGGAAAGAGCGCAAACGCCTGCCAAATAGTGGACCGATTGTATAAACTGAGGCATGTCTACACCAGGGAGTAATATCCACTGTAAAAAACGATGAGGAATATTTCCATATATTACAGTATAAAGACTTACAGATTATATTGTTAAGTGAAAAAAGAAAGTTAGAATATGAATACATACACACACACATTTGTTTCTTAAATAAAATAAATAAAATAAAAGAATTCTTTTATTCTTTAAATAAAAGAATAAGAGTTAGAGAAGAAATCAGTGACATTGAAAACAGTAAATCAATAGAAAAAAATCAGTGAAACTAAAACTGATTATTTGAAAAGATCAATAAAATCAATTAGTCTTTAGTCAGGCTAACTAAGAAAAAAAGAAAGAGAACACGAATTACTAATATCAGAAATGAAATATGGGATATTACTACAGATCCTATGAACATTAAAAGAATAATAAAGGAATACTATGAACAAATCTATGCTCATAAATTTGATAACCTACTTGAAATGGATCAATTCCTTGAAAGACACAATTTGCTAAAACACACAAGAAGAAACAGACACTCTGAATAGGCCTGTATCTACTAAAGAAATTGAACCAATAGCTAGTAACCTTCCAGAACAGCCCAGAAGTGTTCACTGGTGAATTCTACCAAACATTTAAGGAAGAAATTATACTAACTCTCTTTAAATCCATCAGAGGACAAAAACAGAGAGAATACTTCTTATCTCATTCTAGCAGGCCAACATTACTCTAATACCAAGACCAGAAAAAGACATTACAAAAAAACTAGAGATGAATAACTCTAATAAATATAGATGTAAAATACCTTAAAAAATTAGCAAATAGAATCCGAAAATGTATAAAAAGAACTATACCATGACCAAGTGGGATTTATCACAGATATTCAAGCCTGGCTTAACATTCAAAAATCAGTTAATGTGATCCATCACATCAATAGGCTAAAGAAGGAAAGTCACGTGGTCATATCAATAGATACAGAAAAAGCATTTGACAAAATCCAACACCCATTCATGATCAAAACAAACAAACAAACCTCTTAGTAAAATAAAATGGGGGAACTCCTCACCTTGATAAAGAATATCTACCAAAAAACTACTGCTAAGATAATACTTAATGGTGAGAAACTAGAAGCTTTCCCACTAAAATCAGGTAAAAAACAAGGATGTCCCCTCTCATCACTCCTTTTAAATATCATACTGGAAGTTTTAGCTAGTGCAATATGACAAGAAAAGGAAATAAAACGTATACAGATTGGGAAGAAAGAAAGTAACTGTCTTTGTTCACAGATCACATGATCATCTACGCAGAAAATCCAAAAGGACTGACAAGGTAACTCCTGTAACTAATAAGCAATTATAGCAAGGTTACAGGATGCAAGGTTAATATACAAAAGTCAATCAATCTCATATATACTAGCAATGAAAAGTGGAATTTGAAATTAAAAACAATACCATTTACATTAGCATCCTCCTAATGAAATACTTAGTTATAAATCTAAAAGAATGTGTACAAGATCTTATATGAGGAAAACTAAAAACTCTGGTGAATGAAATTAAAGAAATAAATAAATGTTCATGGATAGGAAGACTCAATACTGCCAAGTTTCAGTTCTTCCTAACTTGATCTATAGATTCAATGCAGTCTGAATCAAAATCCCAGCAACTTATTTGTGGATGTCTACAAACTGATTCTAAAGTTTACTTGGAGAGGCAAAAGCCCCAAAATAGCCAACACAATATTGAAGAAAAATGAAATTGGAGAACTGACACTCCCCAACTTCAAACCTTACTATAACACTCCAATAATCAAGACAGTGTGGTATTGGTGAAAGAATAGATCAATAGATCAATAGAAAGAATAGAGAGCTAAGAAACAGCCACATAAATTTAGTCAACTGATCTCTGACAAAGGAGCTAAGATAGTCTTTTCAATAAATGGTGCTATAACAGATGGATATCCACATGCAAAAAAATGAATCTAGACATAGACCTTACACTCTTCACAAAAATTAACTCAAAACAGCTCATAGACCTAAATGTAAAGTGCAAAACTGTCAAACTCCTAGAAGATAACATAGGAGAAAGTCTAGATGACTTTGGATATGGCAATAGCTTTTTAGACACAACACCAAGGGCACAATCTATGAAAGAAAGAATTGATAAACTGGATTTTATTAAAATTAAATTTTATGCTCTGAAGAAAATATTGTCAATAAAATGAGAAGACAAGCCACAGCCTGGGAGAAAAATATTCACAAAGGATACACCTGATAAAAGACTGTTTATCAAAACATAAAAAGAACCCTTAAAACTCAACATTAAGAAAACAACCCAATTAACAAATGGACGAAAGACCTTAACAGACAAATGTACAGATGGCAAACAAGCATTTGAAAAGGTGCTCTATGTCACATGTCATTAAAATACCAATGAGATACCACTACACACTTATTAGAATGGCCAAAATCTGGAACATGACCACACCAAATTCTGGCAAGAATGTGGAGCAATGGGAACTCTAACATTCATTTCTGGTGGGAATGCAAAATGGTACAGCCACTTTGGAAGAGAGTTTGGCAGGTTTTTTTTTTTTAATTAAACATACTCTTACCATATAATCCAGCAATTGGGTTCCTTGGTATTTCCCCAAAGGAAACGAAAACTTATGTCTACACAAAAACCTTCATATGGATGTTTATTCATAAAGCAGCTTTGTTCATAATTGCCAGACAATGGAATATTATTCATCGTTAAAAAGAAATAAGCTACTGAGCCATGAAAAGACTTGGAGGAAACATAAATGTATATTATTAAGTGAAAGAAGCCAATCTGAAAAGGCTATACATTGTATGATTCCAACTATATGACAATCTGGAAAAGGCAAAACTCTGGAGAGAGTGAAAAGACCGGGTTTGCTAGGAGTTGGGGGTTGGAAGGATGGGATAAATAGATGGAGCACAGAGGACGTTTAGGGCAGTGAAAATACTCTGTATGATACTGTAAGGATGGATACATGGATCTACTCTGTTGAGGATGTTGATATTGGGGGAGGGCGTGTGTGGGGGAATAAGAGGTATACTGGAAATCTCTGAACTTTACCCTCAATTTTGCTGTAAACATTGAAGTGCTCTAAAAAATAAAGTTAATAAAAATAATAGTGAAAAATAAATAAAAGAATAAAGTTTTAAAAAGTTATCTATAGTGAGGGGATAGGTGACAGGAAAGAAAGGATAGACGCTAGATTTCTTTGAATTTGCTTCTTTTTGTAGATACAATGTTGGAGTCAGGCAAATGTTTTATGTAATTATAAAATAATGTTACAGTTTAAAAAGCAATCCCTAAAAGATAAATACATTAAAATAAATAAATAAATAAACCTGTGTATCCAGTGGGTGGCAAAACTCCACAGGGAGGAACTATTCCAAGTGACTTTAAATCTGTAATTTGACTGAACATCCTTAGTGCGATCCACTCTAAAGACAAAAAGGGCTGCAAAACTGTTTTCAATAATTATATTGTTGGCTGTAGTGTTGTAATTGTAATCCTGAGACTGTTGTGTCTATATTGTGGGGTGAAATGAGTGCATATTTATGCTGGTATTATTGAGAACTCAGCTTTTTCAGTGCAGTTGAAGGGAGATACAGATATAAGATCAATGAGGTTAAGTAAACAAACAAACAAAATCCATAGACCCGAATTTGAATAGTAAGTATCAGTATGAACCCATGATGAATTTTATTTAAAAAACATTTTTTTCAATTCTGCTCACTGAAAAGGCTTAGGAACAATGATTAATACAATAGCACTGAGCACCCCTAATGTCCTGACTGTAGTTTTAAAAATAATTTCTTACTGAAAAGAACCAGGACTTTTTGGGAGAAATGACTGATTTCAGGTCTGGCTCAGAAAATGTACAATATGAACCTGAAATAGCTTTTTATACTAGAAGTCAAAGAAGCTTCAAAGACTACTAAGTTCAGGTAAAAATGAAGTCAACCTGAGCAAGTCTCCCAGTGGCAAAAAATAGGACATTTTGAGCATCAGTAAGTATAATAGTAATGAATTGAAGCATTCTAAATATGCTTAAATCCATGAGTTTACAATAGTACTTAAAAATAAACTATTAAAAACCTTTGAAGTATGTTAGGAGAGAACTAGTAATTCTAAAACTTGTAAATAAAGGGAAAGAATCAAGCATTTGTCATTCCTTTCTTGTATAACACAGGGCAACCAAATAGTTCATTAAGAGAGGTTTCTGTTTATACAAGTATAGTAGCTAATAAACACAGAAGGAATGATGGAATCAAAATATTACTATTGTTCAACACCTGATTCGTTTATGAATCTAGGAAATGTTTATCAGTAGCTGACAACATCCCCGACTGAGAGACAAGTATACATTATATACTCCTTGATCGAGGTACCCAGTACCACACATGAAGTAGTATTGCAAAAAATAAAAAAATCTAACCTGAATCTGATCAAGCTTGTAGATCTAGCCACTGATTTATAGGAAATAGAGTAAAAGAGAAAGAAACATGTTAAATGACACCACAGGAATGCAATCAGTAAAATCTAGACATGAGCACTTCTACAGGATAAAAGACTTTTGCAACAGAAAAACGCAAGGAAATATCTTGAGAAACATATCAACTGATTGTAATGTGTGTAATTATTTGAGTGCCTATCCACACAACAAACTTGAAACAATTAAAGGACAAATGTTCAATTAAAATGTGAACATTGATTGGAAATTTGATGATATTAAGGAATTATGATGATGCTTTAAGATGTGATAACTGTATTGAATGCATTTTTAAAAGAATCTTCTCTTTTAAAGATTTATATTAAAATATTTATTTTAGAGCTAAAAACAATGGTGGGATTAGGGATTTCTATTTCTAGATCAAAGGGTCATTTTCCCATTTCATTTTTTTTTTACTTTATTTTATATTGGAGTATAGCCAATTAACAATGTTGTGATAGTTTCAGGTGCACAGCAAAGGAACTCAGCCATACATATGCATGTATCCATTCTCCCCTGAACGCCCCTCCCATCCAGGCTGCCACATAAAAAATATTTTAAGCAATATTTCCTTAGTGAATGTTGAGTGACTTATTATCATTAATAGGTGATTTTTTGAAATGTGTGTGTTGAAGTCTAATGGTATCATAATAGACTTTGGATTCCAAGGAAAATCTTGTTTCCAACTCATCCTGGAACAATCACGTTAGCCAGAGAATCTCTGCACAATATAGATATAAGCCTAAGAAAAAATTATAATAAACATTAGGCGTGGAACCCTCACTGCCTCAAACCCCAGGATTTTCCTTATAATAATGATAATTCAAAGGGACTGGAAAATCATTTTCGTTTTCCCTCATTGGACTTACCAGTCTCCCATTTGCAAGTAAACTTCCTTTCCTGCATATTTTCATTGGCCCGATAAGCCCAGTAAATATATCTTTGGTGGGATCCACAGCAGAATAATACATCTTAGCTAGACAGACAGGATCTTTGTAAGTGGGTCCTACTTCTTTGGGGACAGTCCATTCATAGGTGAATGTTCCTTTGGGTACCACATGGGAGGCTGAAGGAGGAGTCGCATCTGTAAGAAAGGTCACACTGGAGAGGTAAAGTATGCTTTCTAATGTCATCATTTGAGCCATGGAGTAGACTGCATTTAGTCTAGGATAACCCACTTCTGTGCTCCTTTTATGAATTCGAGTGGAATCCTACCAGTGTCAGGTCACAAATGGGAATAATTTTCTCCAGGAAGTCTCCTCTAAACCTCTGTCTGAGATTGGTGCCTGCTATAGTCTGAATGTTTATGTTTCCCCAAAATTCACATATTGGAATCCTAATGTGCAATATGATGGTGTTCGAAGTGGTGTTTAGGAGGTAATCTGGTCATGAGAGTGGAGCCCTTCTGAGTGGGATTAGCGCCCAAACAAAAGAGATCCCACAGAGTTCCCTAGCCTCTTCCTCCACGTGAGGATACAAGAAGTCTGAGACCCAGAATAGGGTCTTCATTTGTCAGCCTTGACATACAAAAATACCTAAATACTTTCATGTAATGGAATATTTTGTATCACTGAAATTATATTTATAAAATGTTTATAGTGCTAAGAAAGCAAACTCTGGGTATAAAATTATAGTGATAAGTATATTTATATTCTATGATCTCAAACACATGTAATTATTATTTACACAGATCAAAGAATGGAGGACATACAAAAATATAATAGTGGTTGTCTATAGAACTATGGATAATATTTTTGGCTACACCTTTTTATATTTTTTAAATATTCTAAAATGTACATCTAATCTTATAATTGCAAGAATATTTTTCAAATTTAACAATCACCCAAATAGAACTCTGGAAATGTATAATTGATGCAATCCAAATAAGTTACTAGCAGCATTGTCAATAATCATCCAATTAAGGTAGGACAAAATTCCACAAACATATTGGAAATGGTAGGAAGAGATTTACTTGCTTCCTGGCGTGATTCTGAGAACGGTATATGAGAAGTTTCCTCAGAAGTTCCGGCCTTTGGTTTTTGCAGGACAATTTTCCCGGGGGTGACCAGCACAGTAGGTTATTAAACATTATTGTTTGGTTACAGAGTGTTGTACTCACTTCTGCTTGGGCTGTAGTACGTGCCCTCATTGCTTTTATCGACGCTCACCCCAATCGGTTCAATACTGAGGGGATATGTTCCTTTGTTATGGAAGGTGACTCTGATGGTGTCTCCCACCTCTGCTGAAATGACAGGACCTAGGGACAAAGAGAGAATTATTATCCTCCCTGATATATAGCATACAGAATGCATAAGACAGTTGTTTTCTTTGCCTTGTCCTCTGGCAAGAACCACTGGAAGCAACATGCTTATTGTTGCAAATGGAAAGCTTGGTTTTTAAAAAGTCCATTATCTATTTGACATGAGGAGGCCAGAAAAAGGTGAGAGGGGCTTTCTTAGTTAACTTCAGGTAATGAAATTTGTTACCATTTTTATCCAAGTTAGTTCCCAAGCTTCATACTCTATAAAATACTATTCAGAGTATCTACACTCTCCTCACCCTATTTTTCTGTGGACCAGATGTGTGTTATTTGTCCAAAGAGTCAGGAGAATGCCATAAACCTTGACCACCCAAAGGGGGTAAGTTAAATTGTCTTGGCTGTGAAACGTAACACCACTGTTGTGGATTTCCCATCACCAAAATCAATATTATTACTAAATATAGAACAAACACACAGAAATATAGTACAAAAATATTTTATGTAATATATAAAATGATACTTATTGAAAGCTTCTTATGTGCTCTTCCGAGTGTTTACGTGAATTAACTCATTTAATCCTTACAACAGCTTTATGAAGTAGGAACTATTGTTATTATTGTTCCCATTTTACAGAAAGGGAACAGGCACAGAAAGCTGAGTACTTTCAAAGGTAACACAGCTAATAGGTGAAGAGTGAGGACAGTCTGAAGCCACTCACTTGCTATTCTGTCCAAGTGCCTGAGCAAGAACAGGTCTCTGGGCTCTGCCTGGGGGCAGCCTGCAGGAGGCTCTAAAACAATCCCAACCTGTCTCATTAGTAGCTGAATTTTATTTCTAAGGGAATGTACATTTGGCTAAAAGCAGAAATAGCTTTACCGTCTATTTAAACAAAGTCACACAAACCCCTTACCTCTTTGAAGAAAGAAAAAAATTAATCATTTGAAGTCAGCCTGGCTTTTAATGATGAAGATTTACTATGGGTAATTTACATTTGGAAAAGTAATTAGCTGCTGCATTTTATTGATGATTCCTCTTCCATGTCCATAGTTTATACGTAGAAATCATGCGACAGGTTCTGTAGCTTCTGTTCTTTCTGAGGTTGATGGTAGCTCAGGGGAAGAGTACATTAGTCATATGTATTCTGCACAGACTCACCCAGGATGCCAAGATGTTCCTCTTCAGGGCCTCTCTCCTTTCGATTTGTAAAGGAGGCATCTGTGTACTCACGATAAACCAGCTTTTTATATGAGCCTCCAATTCTTGTAGAACCATGTTCAAAAAATACCTCTGAATCACTGCCAAAAGAAAAAAGCTTTAATTCTGGAGTTGAAAGCAGAACAGAGCCAGGTTGTCACATAGGATACTAACTGAAGAGAAAAATTCTGACCTGTGCTTAGAAATTACCCATTATTTACCAAATACTCCTCAGAGGAGCAGATAGTACTAGGCACCTTATAGAAGGATGTTAAGGGGTGGAGACTCACAGCATAGAGATTTTATTTTTTCAAGCGAAGTGAAAAATATTTCAGGAGGGTCCATGTCAACCCCTGACAGTTAATAAATTGTCCTACAATAGAATCTTTTTTTTTTTTTTTTGCGGTACTCAGGCGTCTCACCGTTGTGGCCTCTCCCGTTGTGGAGCACAGGCTCTGGACGCGCAGGCTCAGTGGCCATGGCTCACGGGCCCAGCCGCTCCACGGCATATGGGATCTTCCCGGACCGGGGCACGAACCCGTGTCTCCTGCATCGGCAGGCGGACTCTCAACCACTGCGCCACCAGGGAAGCCCCTCATTACCTCTTTTTTGAACTCGGTGTCTATTAGACTGAAGAGGTCTGTTTCATTGTTCCTTCAGGGGAATTCTCTCGGTCTTTTAACTGGGAGTGGTTCCCCTGCTTCTTCGTTTGCTTATATTTCTCTTACTCTGTGAGTTTAGGAGAAACAGTTAGCTACCGTAGTCTTGGAAGGTTATTTATATGCGGGAGCATCCCTGCGTAGCTTGTGTGGTTTTACTGTTTTCTGGCGTGAGGGCCACTTTCAGTTGGGATGCTTCTACCTCTTTCCTCAGCACGTGCTGGCCCTTCTCCCCTGCATAGAGGGCGTGCAGCTGTGGTAACCGGCGTGCCCTCCCGGGCCCGGTGATGGCGGAGGCAGCGATTGGCTCCCGGTTCTCTCAGCGGTGGAGGCCCAGCCCGCCCCCACCCCTGGAGCTCGTGTAGGCAGCGTCCTGTTGCCTGAGAGCGCATGCGCGGGGAAAAGGCGCTCCTTTGGCAGTTCTGCCCCTCCCCTCCCGCAACCCCAACAATGGCACCCTGCCTTCAGGCTGTCTTCGCCAACCCCAGTCCTCTCCCCAGGTCTAACCTCCAAAGCCTGAGCTTCAGCCGCCAGTCCCCACCCACACGGGTGGACGAGTGTCTCAGGCTGGGGAGCTCAGGGTGGAGGTACCATCCATCCCTGCAGGTTTCTCTCCATTTTACCATCCGCAAACTGGTTGCTGCGCTCTCCTCCGAGGCTCCGAAGCTCCCCCTCTGTCCTGGCTGATCTCCCCGCCAGTCAGGGGACTTGCCAGGTTGTAGGAACCTTTCTTCTTCCACAGCTGCCTCCCAGGGGCACAGGTCCTGTCCCAAGTTCTTTCTCTCTCTCTCTTTTTTTCTTTTTTCTTTTGTCCTACCCAGGTACGTGGAGATTTTCTTGCCCTTTCAGAAGTCTGAGGTCTTCTGCCGGCGTTCAGTAGATGTTCTATGAGAATCGTTCCACATATAGATGTATTTTTGATGTATTTCTGGGAGGAGGTGAGTTCCACGTCTGACTCCTCTGCCATCGACTCCCCATTCTCCCCATTTTATAAACGAAAAAATGAAATCTCAGAAAGGCATTTGACTTGCCAAAGCCACCCCATTCAACAAATGTATGGAACATCTGCTCTTTACCAGGAACCCTGTTATATGCTGATGACATACCCATAAGCAAGCTGGACCCATCCCTGTCCACATGGACTTTACATCTGTCCCAGAAGACAGACTACAAATCAATCAATATAATAACATGTAATAAGCACAGAGTGTTAGGAAACATTTCTCCTGGGGTTGGGGAAAGTGATGGGGAGAGGCCCCAAAGGCTTTCCAGAGGACGAGTTTCTTTAAAATGATCTAGAGGAGAAGTGGAGTTAAAATGATGGAATATGTATGCGGAGAGAAGGGGGCGGGTATTTGCAAGGAGGAAACAGCCTGTGGGAAGGCTCAGAGAAGACAGCAAGCATGGCATCTCTTATAAACTAGGGCAGGAGCATAGCAGGCAGGGTAGGGTGACGGGTCAGCAGCCTGCTTTTAAAATCTCAATGAGAGGTAGTGATGACTTCAGAGGTATTAGCAAAGAGGTTGGAGAGAAGCAAACAACTTTATGAGATATTTAGGATATAATGAGGCAGCATTTGATGAGGAGAGAAGGAGGGATTAGTGAAGGAGGGAGGGAGTCAAGGGTGGTGCTCAGGCTCTGGGCTTGAGCGACGGATGGATGGCGATACCATTCATGCAGAGAGGGAAGCTCAGATTTGTGGGGAAGACAATGGATTCAGACTTGGACATACTGATTTGGAGGAGGCTCATCCAAGTGGAGTGTCCACTAAGCAGTTCAAAATGCAAATCTGCAATTTATAAGAGCCTTCCGGGCTGGAGATACAGCTTTGGGAGTCATTGCAACTGAATGTCAGTGTGGCGGGGACTTAAATCTCTGCTTCAGTAGTCACAGGCTTGGGTAGTCAGGCCCAGCTATTGACCTGTTGTTTGCCGTTGAGTGAATCACTTAACCTTTCCAAGTAGATGCATGGCAAACAAAGCTTCTCTAAAGAGGTGATGTTTGGGCAGAGACTTGGAGCAGGGGTGTGGCATAATCTCACTGACATTTTTGAAAGATTGCTTTGGCTGTTTTATGAGGAATGTACAGTAGGAAAGGAAGACTGAGGCAGGAAGAACAGCTGGGGGGCCGTGGAAGTCATCAGACATGTACCAAAGGTAGCTTGTATGCATCAAAGGACACTCTCAAGAGAATGAAAAGAAAACGTACAGAATAAGGGGAAATACTTGCAAAGCAGATATATCTGATAAGGGATTAATATCCAGAATATAAAAAGAACTCTTATAACTTAACAACAACAAAAAACCCCAAATAACCCAATTAAGAAATGGGCAAAGGACTTGAACAGACATTTCTCCAAATTGCCAACAAGAACATGAAAAGATGCTCAGAATCACTAAGCATCAGGGAAATGCAAATCAGAACCACAATTAGATACCTCTTTGCACCTGTTAAGATGGCTATTTTTTTTAAAAATGGAAAATAAATGTCGGCAATTAGAAGAGAAATTAGAACCCTTGTACATTGCTGGTGGGAATGTAAAATGGTGAAGCTGCTGTGGAAAACCATATGGTGGTTCCTCAAAAAATTAAAAATAGAATTATCATATGATCAAGCAATTCTACTCCTAGATGTATACCCAAAAAAACTGAAAGCAGAGACCTAAACATATACTTGTACTCCAGTGTTCATAGTGGCATTATCCACAAGAGCCAAAAGGTAGAAGCAACCCAGATGTCCATCAACAGATAGATGGATAAATAAAACATGGTATATGAATACAGTGGAATATTATTCAGCCTTAAAGAGGAATGAAATTCTGATACATGCTACAACATGGATGAACCTTGAAAACTATACTAAATAAAATAAGCCAAACAAAAAAGGACAAATATTACATGATTCTACTTGCATAAGGTGCCTAGAATAGGCAAATTCATAGAGACAGAAAGTAGAATAGAAGTTATCAGGGGATGGGGAGTTTTTGTTTAGTGAACACAGCATTTCTGCTTGGAACGATGAAAAAGTTCTGGGAATGGACAGTACTGATGATTATACAACCTAGTGAATGTACTTAATGCTGCTGGATTTTACAATGCTATGTTTTCAGAAATGGAAAGCAAATGAACTGATCTAATTGTATTCAATGTTTTCTGAGAGTTTTGTTGAGCATTTGAAGACTTTTAAATCTATTCTTTTTCATGCACTCAGAAGTCCTATTTCTCAAACTTGGACTCACTACCAAACCTTAATAAATATTTAGCAGTCTAGTTACTCAATTTCAGGTACCAATTAAAATTTTAATCACTGAATCAGCCTTTTATGATTTTTTCGGGGGGGGGCATATTTTGAAATACTATCTTTTTTTCTGAATTACCTTCCAGGTGCTGTTAAGTTTTCTTTGGTGAAGGTGTCTATGCCGGAGGGTGCATAGTTCCAGATGATTTCCTCAGCAGCGATGTAGTAGTGTCTAACGTGTTTGCCACGGATATCGTTCTCAGATGAAGGCTTCTTACAGTCTTGTACCCAGAAAAAGGCCTGCAAACCAGCTGAAAACCACACAGGAGGAGACACTGGTTAATGAAGTCAATGTTTGTCTCTCCTATTGCCTTGTAAATTCTGCTGGTGAAATGACAGATGGAAACTGAAGAAATAGATAGCTAGAAAAAATACTATAAACTAGAGTAACCAGTTGTATATAAATCACTCATGGAAAATTCAAGCAGTGAAAAAAACTTCTCTATATGGCACAGAGAAGTGATACTACTAGTGTTTTTAAAAATGTGGAACCAGTTTCTGTGGGGTTTTGCTTGGGAAGTCTTTTGATGAGAAAGAAAAAAAAGGACACATTAATAGATAAGTGATGTGGGGAGAAATGAACTTTCACCATTTAATTTCACTTTTTTGGGGGGGCCATGCCACGTGGCTTGTGGAATCTTAGTTCCTGGACCAGGAATTGAATCTGCGCCCTTGGCAATGAAAATGCAGAGTCCTAACCACCAGACCGCCAGGGAATTCCCTTGTTGTTTTATTTTATCAGTGAGTCAGCATTGAAATAAATAATGCTTTAATGAAAAAAAATAGATAAGTGATGAAGAGATGCTCTGCCATATTTTAGGGGATATGATGGGGTGGAGGGGGAGGAATAGAATGAGCATGTATTATTATTGTTCTCTTAGATAAAATGGTTATACACCTGCTGTGCTGTGCCTTCTGCTGCCATGATCACATTTGATGAATAAGATCATGTTTGAAAGTCAAAGTAACATACTCAAAGACCCAGATTAAACCTAATTTCTTCAGAAGACCAATACTGCAAACTAATATTTTTCAAGAACTGGGGATATTTTATTATCTTATATTAAAGAGATGGAGGAGAGATTTAGCATGTTAAACTAAGGAATAGCTGGACTCAAAGGACAAAGTTGGTTATATTTAATAGAACAAGTCAAAAAAACCACAACAAGCTACTTTTCAGCACAATATACAAATCTTCTGGTGTTTAAAATATTGTGTATTTTACAAATCTCGAAAGCTGTATGCAGTATTATACTTTTAGGGTCGGACTACACATCAGGGCCAATTTTTTCTTCCAAAAATTAACATATTTTGAATTTTTAATTACTTTATAAATGCTCCAGTCTTTCAGTCTTTTTAAAAAATTACATTATGATGCATACTGTCAGAGGAATAAAATTAAGTTACCAGTTCAAAGCTCAGATCATTCCAAAGTTATTTAGCT
Organism: Hyperoodon ampullatus; assembly: GCF_949752795.1. Taxonomy (NCBI): domain Eukaryota; kingdom Metazoa; phylum Chordata; class Mammalia; order Artiodactyla; family Ziphiidae; genus Hyperoodon; species Hyperoodon ampullatus. The sequence goes on from NC_136918.1 coordinate 15,330,528, forward strand.
TTAGATTCTGATTTCCAATAATCAGCCCATTAATAGTGTAACTGAGACATGACTCTTTTCTCAACTGACAGCTAATTTCAGGTAAAGATGCCTTACCTTTCAGATGGTTTAGATTCTGACAGCTAAGCATCCATTCTCCAGGGTTCTGGGCCACCATAAAAGCATCAAAGAGGGTAGCAGGAAAGAGATTGATTGTATCAACACGGTAGTTCTTATTAGTCAATGCTTGCCCGTGGAAGAAAGCTGCATGCACATCAACTTCATTACCCATACCAAAGAGATACCATTTTACTCTGTCCTCAGCACACATGGAGAGTCCTGGGAGACTTCCAAAAGCATATCCATTAACAGCTGTAAGTCAAGAGCAGAGATTGTGACTAACAGACATTGGTGACTGGGATATTGATGGTTACCTCTAAATAAAATCAGTTTGGGATTGAAAATACCTGGCACACCTGCTGCTATTCTTCCCTCCTGTACCCACATCAGACATTGTTAATCAATCACAATACTCTTTCATTTTGGACCTGAATTCAGCCTCAAGACTTTTGTCAACACAATATTAGCACATGAACACAACACTGAAGATGAAATCTATTTGCTCTCTTTGTTATAAACTCTACACCTTGGTATGTTCATGTGTATATTTGTAAATACAAATGTGTACATATATGCATACATACATATATAAATGTGCACACATATAGTAAATAGAAAAAACACTGAAGTTTATTTAGGAATCAATCATGTATCATGTTGTTGTTGGTTGTATGGATGATGTCAGTGTTTTTTCTTATTGTTTATCAGAACTTTTCCAATTTTCTACAGTGAATGTGAATTGCTTTTGTAATAAGAACACAAGGGAAGCTTTTTTTTTTTTTTTTTTAAAGATTGAAAGACAAAATTGGAAGAAATATGAAGGAGGAAAGAAGAAATGCAGGGAAAGGACAGTAGGAACAAGTGACCAGAGCCACAAAGACCTAAGAGGTGAAAAGCAGGATAGCCTGATTCTTCAAAGAAACTAAGGGCCACTGCTCAAACTGAGAGGTCCTAGAATTAAGGTAGAAATCAGTTCTGGGAAGTATTGCGAGGTAACCAGATGCAACAGGGATACCACACCAGACCTAGCCAGACTAGAAGTTTGAGTCTCTAACACCTATTTTGGTTAGCACATAACAGAGGTTGGATTAAAATATGGAAAGAGGATCTTTCAGCCAGAAATAAGCAAAAGTTGGAAATAAAAATCCGTACTATGTTAATTAGTTAATTTTTCTTCTTTGATAGTACAGTTATTTTTGTGTCCTCAGTTTCTGAGTAAGGGTTATTTTTAAGAAGCTAAACACAAACTAACAAAAATCTATACTTATTGGTTTAGTTCGTATTAAGGGATTTGATTTTTTATGCAAATTCTGAGTGATGGACTATCTTACTAACCCCATTATTTTGTGTCTGAGAATCAAGGAGAAGCCCAGGCAGTAAAGAAAACATTTTTAGAAGACATAAAGTGAACTAAAATATAGGGAAAAATGATGCAAGGTTGGGGGGAGTGGGTGGTGAAGAACAATATGTATGTAAAAGAAATACCTTTTAGAACTAGTGGTTTGAACTATTTTCTTAATTATAGTGCAATACTTTACAATATAATTTAATAATTTTAGGCTGCCTCAAATAATTTTTAAAATGAGTTTGGAGAATAAAAAATATACAAATATAACATGCATATACATTTAACCATAACTGATAATGGTTTGGAAACAATTTGATGTATCCAGCTTTACCTGGCTCAGAGTTTTGATTGGACCTGTTTAGCTGAATATCAAGTTGCACATCCAATATGCTTTGTTACCAAGGGCATAGATTAGAAACACGCTACTTATTCATGTGAGGGAATAAGAGTAGCAGAATTAATGGACCGAGAAAAATAAGATAAAGTTAACAGATCTTATGTAATCTTACAATACATTCTGTTACTCTCCTGGAAGTCTTCATTGTCTTTGTCAACATTCTCTGGTTCAGAGCAGTAGGTCTTAATGTTGTCTTCTAGGTACCAGCTGAGATTTTCATCCACAACAGAAAACATCACCACAAATTCTTTGTCAATATTTTTTTCTTCTTCTTTATCCAGAGAATCTGAAGTGAAAATTACTATTTCAGTAGAACTTAATTTTTAGCATGAATTTTAGCATGTGATTTATAGTTTAAAAAAATTTTGTATTTATTTTCCTAATAAACCAGAAATCTAAACCAATCACTTCGGTTTTATAGACTTGGAAACATTTAGGGAATTTACGTTCAGTAACCTGAATGTTGTTCCATGTATCCATTTTTCTCCTTACCCTTCCCTGCTCTTCCTTTCTTTTTTTTCTAGACTCACTGCCTCTCTACCTTACCTACTCAATCATAACACATAAGACTTAAAGTATATTTAAAAAACAAACCTCCCTCTCTACTGTCTTTAGTCATTTATTGTGAATAATAATGAGAAAATGTACCTTTTTTACAGTGTATTAAAGGTCCAATGAGTCCTGTGGCGATATCTCTTGGAGCATCAATGTGGGAATGGTAAATCCTGGTCACACAATTGCTGTCTTCCTCACCAGGACCTTGTTCTGGGTTGGCATGCAATATGTACATACACTGTTCACCTGGCTGCACTTTGTCGTCTGCTTTTTGAAAACCTGTGGTGTTATCAGGGTAGATGGCCCCTAGGAAACGACATGCAATGAAATTACAAATTGAATGTGTTTGAGCTTAAATGAGAAAATAGATGGTCTATTAATTCATTCAGCAAACATTTATTCAACATCTAGTATGTATCCCCTTGGGAACGCAGTGGTGTTCTATCTGAGCACAGAAGAATAAAAGGCAAATGGCTACAGGGTCTGGAAGTTTCACAGAAAATGTTATCATTTTTTATACTTGACTGAGTCTTCAAGGAGCAGTAATAGATATGTCAGCAGCATAATGACTGTTGGTTTGCAATTTAAAGAACCACTTTTGCCCTGGGGTTATGGTTTGGAAGTAAGAGCAAAATGGCTACTTTCTCCTATCACTTGAAGCTTCTTGTATGATATCAGATTTTTGCCTTTGAAGTTACCATGGGATTGTTTAATTTTGTAAATTTCCGAACATATGCAAAAGTTGAGAGAATAATATAATGAACTTCCATGTGCGCAACAGCCCAGCTTTAACAATGATCAACTCAAGGCCAATCTTGTTTCATCTATGCCCTCACCCACTCTTAACAGTGAATTAGTCATCATCAGTGAATTATTCTAAAGCAAATCCCTGACATCATATCATTTCATTCATAAAAAATTGAGTATGTATCTCTAAAAGAACTCTTTTTTCTTCTAACATATCCACAATACAATGACCATACCTTAAAAATGATTGAAACCAAAATATACCATGAAATTGTAAAAAATAAATAAGATGGCAGTCAACTTTTATGCTATGAATGTAACTGTTTGGTTTAGAAAAACAAATTTAAAAATATAGAGGATCAAAACATTCACCCTGTAAAGCAATACCTCTTTTAAATAGAAAACCAATAATTAATTAAAACTAATTTTATCCTAATTTCCAAACTTGATCCTTATCATTTCAATGAACATGGCCTCAGCATTTTTGCCTAGGAAAATAGCTGACATTTATTGAGCTATTATTGTGTACTCTCATTGTCCCTATTTTATAGATGAGAAAACTGTAGCACAGAGAATTTAAGTTAACTTGTCCAAGGTCATTCAGTCAATAAAAGGCAACACTGCACTCAAACATTGATCTATTAATTTTGAAGCTCTTGTTCTTAATCACAACAAAACACCATCTCCCTTCATCATCATCACCATCATCATCATGTACTAAGAATGAGATCACAAGCACCAAATCTAATATTTGTTCTTCCTGTACCATCTTTAAGGATTCCAAGTCCTACATTCAAATGACCTTTTGGTTAACTGTGTCTCAGATGTGACTCTGGGACCATCCAACCACCTGCACTACTTGGCTACTGTATGAGACTACTCATGCTGCCTTAGCTGGGACAGAGTTTATCCAAAGTTAGGATGGAAGGTGACAGTGGCTACAGTATGTTCACATGTAGGAACTTCAGAGATAAGACAATCCCCATCTTGGGTCCTGTTTCTTCCTTCTGGCTTTTTGTCTTTTCCAGGCTTTAATGCACACTGCCCATTTCTCTTATTTTGACCATTTGTCTGGAAAGGCGTTGGGCTCTGGGAAGGAGGTCCCAGCTCTCACTGACTCTCACTACATGAGTCCACACAGAAATTCTAACACATTCACACTTCACACAAAACAAGTACAACCCAGAGAAACACAACATTATTAGGATGAACCAAAATACTTATTCATAAAATAGTTTAGAGCTAAACAACATAGTACAGGTCTTATCCAGGAGGAAAGTCCATAATCTCAGAAATTAAAAAGTGTTCCTACTGAAAAGGAAGAGGAAATTCCAGCTACATATGAGCTGAACTTACCCTCATGTTCCTTATAGTAAGTCATTCCATGTGCATGAAAAGTATAAGGCCTAGAGGCAAAGTTTTTTAAATGTACATAAACTGTATCTCCAGTTTCAGCTTTGATAATAGGGCCTAAAAACCCCAGCCAGACAGGTTTCTCTATAATCGTCCTAAAGGTTTCATTTGTGTACTGAAGATACAGGGCCTTCCTGTAGACTTTTCCAATTCTGTTGGGGCCATTTTGAAGATAGATATTGGAATGTTCCCTGCAAAGGAAAAGAAGACAACTCTATTAGAAGCCATCACTTCTGGGGATAACATTATAATGAAAGAGAAAGGAATGACCATATCATATTAAATGTTTGCCAGTTGTTGTAGGGATGCCTCCAAAAAATGAAGAGGAGAGCTGGCACTTAGCCCTGTTATTTTAATTATGTGAGGTGTCACACATCAGCTATATGGCAGACCACCATGTGTGGATGTGCCATAAAAATGTAATGCAACTTACCAGAGTATTTCCTGTAAGATTTTCATGGTAAAACACAGAGGCATTGTGGAATAGAATACAAAATTAAAGTGAAATATTAAAATAAAGCAGTTAATGAAGGCATTTCTCACTTACGGCATACCTCTTTCAGCCACTGGAAAAAATCTGAGTTTATAAGCATTCAATCTGGATATGTGAGGTGTGAAAGTGAGTGCATATATTTTTCCTAAAGTAAAACTAATAATGCTAAAGTAATTCCATCTTTTTAATTTCTTTTAGCAAAACTAAATCAAAGTTGGAATTGATTCATCAATGTGTGTGGGTCTTAAAATTATCTTTGCATTTGAATTACCCCTGTGGTTTTTTAATCCCTTGCTAGCAAAAATACTTGAACATTGAATGTTTATATTCTGGTTAGTGGCTGATTAATAGTTGCTTAAAACTTTCCTAAAAATATCAGCAAATTGAATAGTAGCCAGGAAAAAAATGAAAAGAAAGGAAAGCAAGTTTGATATTCAAACTTTTTAACTGATTCTTAAGTTATTGTGCTTAATGCAAGCCCAGAGAGTTCAGTGGGATCTATCTGTGGGCAATGCCATCTAGCCATTCAGGGGAACCCACTTAAAACCTGGGCTTTGGCAAACCCTTCCACAACCGAGGTCTCCTCCACTAGAATAAAAACTGCTAACCCCAGCTGATGGTCTGGGGTTTGTGTTTGTCCGTGTGTGTGTGTGTGCGTGCCTGTGTTTTGCCTACTTTGATCTCGGTGACCTTTGACACCTTACCATTTTCCATTCAACCCATATGAGGTCACATAACCTGACTGAGGAGAAATAAACTTTGTCTTGTTTCCTCAGCGGGAAGCTCATCAGAAAGAGTGAAGGGTACTTTTCCATTCTCTCTTCAAGATGAGGGCAGGGTTTGTCTGGGAGCTCTGGACTTTCTCTGTTGCAAGGTCCAAGTTGAAAGATCTGTTTTTTTAAAAATCTAGGGCTCTGGCCTAAGTTTCTTAAGTTTTCATGTGCACAGGAATCTACTGAGGACCTTGATAAAATACAGGTTCCTAGGCCCCAGCCCCACTGATGCTGCTTCTGTGCTGCTGGTGTGAGGGTCAGGCATCTGCCTTTGCTAACAAATACCCCTGTGTGTTCTGATGCCGTTCTTCGTTCATGGGCAACCTGAGTAGGGGAGGCTGCACAGGGAAGGGGAAGAAAGCGGCCCAGTCCCATAGGCAGTGGGATTCCTGGAGGACATGAGACGGAAAGGTGGCAGGTTCTGTTTCCAGGCCATACCCTGGTTGTGGTCAAACGTCTGCTGGCATGGCAGCATGGAGGCACCAGATTGAGCCTGAGTGCTGGGACCAGTGAGCAGGGCCACTTGGCAGTGGTCCTGGTGACTGCGTCTGGGCATTGGGAACAGGCTTTGGAGATAGTAGAGCCCCCGTGTTCTGAATTGACCAGGGGGTTTCAACAATGAGCATCTCATAGTTGTCACACTAGGGACCCCAAGTTTTAAAATCCTGGATTGTTTAAACCCCAGGATTCTCAACTTGTTCACTGAAAGATGAATGAGATGGGGGTCCCTTCCCCTATCATGGTGGGAGAAGGGCCAAGCTGGAAGTTAGAAAAATAAAGAAGTGACATCTTTTGTACCCGGGATGGCAAATCCATGCTTAGGCTTTTATTTCTCATATTTGTTTTCATTTTCTAATTGTTTGTTGAAGTTTCCATTTTGTTAGAACCAAACAGAAAAAAAAAAAAATTAAGAAAGGCTCTGAGAGACTTCGAGGACATCAAAATACATGGGAAAACATTCTTCCCTGGAAACTGCAGCATTAGTATGGACAGGAGTATTCTTAATAAATAGATGTTTTACCAACAGCAAAATTCTGAGGCACTGAAGGCCACTGAGATTAAAGGCAGATTCATCCAGTCCACACTGCTGAGAGGAGGTCAGGAAGAGGGCAGTTCCGTCAGGCACGCAGCGGCAGCTGCAAAGCTTACAGTGCAAGGACAGAATTACTCTTGGGTCACTCCAGAGGACCCTGGACAACTCTATCTCACACAGGTCCGTCTATGCCTCGGGGTAAATTTTCTCCAGTGTCTGTACACACTCTTATTGCTAGGGGATTGGCCCCAATGATATTTAAATAGAGATTCTAATCTGTGTTCTCTCATGCTCTGTTGATCCATATCTTAAATAAAGCCAGAGTTTTAAAATAGCCCTTAAATTCTTAAGGCTTCATTTATAGTGTGTATTTATATTTCCTAAATGTGCCTCTAAAGCATTAAGGAATATGTCACATCCCTTTTCAATAAACTGTAGCAGACTTTGTCAAAATGCTTTCATTGTATTGAAATGCTCCTGTATTAATCATTTCCTGAGATAGGAGGAGCATTGTCTAAGTTTTGGGATTCGTTTTTACGTATACAAAGATTTTGGGGGGAGGGGTGTGAAAATTACTTTAAAAAGTAATTGATCTGAAATCATAATCTATCCAGTATTTTTAACATTTGGAATTCCTTTTATACACATAGCAATATGCAAAATGTGTTTCCCATCTTGTCTTTTTTTCGGAAACAAAATTAAATCTTAACCAAATTGGGAAATATTTCACATCATGTGATAGCTTGGAGGAGGCCTGTTTGCTTATGCTCTGTCTCCAAAGAAACATCAAACTGTCATTAGGGAATGTCTATTTAACTTTAAGAGCATGGCTTTGGGGACAAAGTATCAGTTACTGGAAGCTTGCAGGAAGTTTGCCAGTCAGATATCCAGTCAAAAAAATCTATTATGGTTGTTCTTTGACCCAAACAAGTAATTCACATTAATCATAGTTCTTTCTGTTGGCAACTGTAACATGTTCTCTTCTATTCTTTACAATAGATATGTCCCCCTCTCAGTAAACACATCCTTCCTTTTTAGCGCCCCCAATTCCTATAATCCTATAGCAATTCCTCTAATTTCTGGTAGATTCAGACCCAGAAGTGAGTTTTTAATGGTAGAGGAATTAAAACATTTTAACACTGCCTTAGTAAGATAATAATAATGCTACGCCCTCCCATAAATTCAGAGTGCACTCAAGGGGGCCTTGGTTTATGTTTAGCCATGGTTACTAAAATGTGGGTAATACACGTGAAAAGTTTCTGGATTCTTAGCTTCATTAATTGAGACATAGTATATTAGTTTTCTCTTGCTGTGTAACAAATGATCATAAAGCAGCTTAAAACAGCACCTATTTATTATTTCACAGTTCCTTGGATCAGAAGTCTGGCATGGCATGACTGGGTTCTCTGCTCAGGTTGTCACAGCTGGCATCAAGCTGTTGGTTGGGCTGAGTACTTGTCTGGAGGATCTGTGGAGAAGTCTACTGCCAATCTCACTCAGGTTATTGGCAGAATTCAGTTCATTATGGTTGTAGGACTGAAATTCCTGCTTCCTTGCTAGCTAGCAGATGAGGACCTCTCCCAGTTCTTTAAGACCACCCATACTCCTTCCCAGTGTCTTCTTCCATCTTCAAGTCAGCAACAGTTTGTTGAATCCCCCTCAAACCTCTTTGAATCTCTCTGACTTCCTTTTCTTCTACTAGAGAATTCTCTGCTTTGGACTAGACCCACCCAGATCATGTCCTTAATTTAAAGTCAACTGTATCATTGAATATAACATAAATCGTGGGAGTGATATCTCATCATATTCACGGGAGTTTTAGGAGTTCTGGAGTTTTAGGGTAGGATATCTTTGCAGGTCATTTAAAAAATTCTGCCTAGTACACATAGGAATCACAAGGAAAACAGTCAAAAATTAACTGGCAGGCAAAGACTTAACCTGGATATGCATAGCACAAACTCAAGTGAATTATAGGTTCTCACTGGCCTGGCTTCATTAACACAGCATGAAAATGGTACCTAGGTGTCAACCCTCTTTTGGATATGTTCTTGGGGAAAATAGCAGCTCTGATAATAAATTGTAGAGCCTGAAATGTATAAAATGGTGTAGTTACTTCATTAGTTCCTGCACACAGGCTGTCCTATATGAAGTGTTTATACCACACCAGATTTTGCTTACTATTTTTTATTTGGCAACCTTGGAATATGAGTCATCATAAGCGACTTTTCCAGATAACTATAGCTCATAATTATACCTCTTTAAGAATTATTTTAAATGTTAAGACTATTTTTGAAGGGGTAAAATGAATGCCTTCAGTGCAAGTTTTTTCTTTAAAAATGTTTTGTTTGCTTCCTTGTTTTCTTAAACAGGGTGTACTGGGAAAAAAATAAACTTCTTTTCTGATAATGATAGTAAACATTAACATTTATTGAATATTTATGGTATCCTGATCACTCAATATTATAATTATAATACTTATTATTATACCATAGTGTGGAATGTTCTTGGTTTGTTCTCTATTTCTTTGGGTAAATTTTCTTTCTGTTTTTTTGTTTTTTTTGTGGTACACGGGCCTCTCACTGTTGTGGCCTCTCCCGTTGCGGAGCACAGGCTCCGGACACGCAGGCTCAGCATCCATGCCTCACGGGCCCAGCCGCTCCGTGGCATGTGGGATCTTCCTGGACTGGGGCACGAACCCGTGTCCCCTGCATCGTCAGGCGGACTCTCAACCACTGCGCCACCAGGGAAGCCCTCTTTGGGTAAAATTTGAGCTGTCATTTCTTCTGGTCATTGGGTCTGCTTATGATGACATCTTCACTATAATATTTCTGATTTATTTCTTAAACCTACAATGGGCTGGAAAACTAGGTAACAATGTTTTGTAAGAACTGTATGTTAATTAAGAGTCACCAAGCCTGAGTGAGAGCCTATGAAGTTAGTGTAAAAGGGTTTTGTGATGGCTGTTCTTGTGTTTAAGTATTTTTTTCACTTATTTCTAGCATCCTATAGGTCACCAGGAAAAAAAGTAACCTGAAGATAACAGGAGTATTGCTACTTATTGCTACTATGTAGCCAAAAGTCAATACATATTTAATTAGTGTCTACCAAGGGCCCAGAACAAAGTATTGCATTTGCTAATTGTTTTCATATGTATGTCTTTTATTCTCATTTAAGTACAAATAACTTAGGAGCAGGAACTATATTTTATAGATCTTTACTTATTGATTTGTTGAAATGACAGATAAGGCATGGACCTAAGTAAATGGTGGTGCTGAGCATAAGTAAATTACTTTCTACCTCACCCCATTAGAAATAACTATTACTGATATGACAAAAAAAAGTAAACTCTATTTTCCTAGTTAAAAGAAATCCATACATTTTCTCTTTTATATCTGCCAGTGTTTTCAGTTCCACTAACCCACATATAACTCCATAAACTGACTTTTCTTATTTCATTGTATCTTCTGATTTATTTCACAGTGTGAATCTGTCCATACTAGGAGCAAGGGAAATTTTTTACAACACAGCCTATAATTTTGTCTAGCTTCCTATATACTTTTATTCATTCACTTTCATTTACTCATAAATATATTTATTTAGTGTCTCCTATGTTCTAGGTACTAGTGATCACTGGTGCATGAAACAGTTGGAGTTTCTGCCATCTCAATACATACTTTCGTCTTCATTGTTCCAGACCTACAAGGTCAACATCAGCTTAAACCTAATTCTTTGCCTAACAAATATCTTGCACTCTTTCAACCTGTTTCTCAGCCTATTTATCTCCACTCCTTTTTAGCCTTCACACAACGAGTGTCAGTAATCATGTCTGGTGATATCACATCAGTCTTTGCCATATGTTGAAATCCTAATCTCTAATGTGATTGTATTAGGAGGTGAGGCCTTTGGACGTGCTTAGGTCATGAAGGTGGAGCTCTCATGAACAGGGTAGATGCCTTATAAAAGAGGCTCCAAAGAGATCCTTAGTCCCTTCCACCAAGTGAGGACACAGTAAAAAGGCTATGAACTCGGAAGAGAGATGACCATGCTGGCACCTTGGACTTCCCAACCTCTTGAACTGTGAGAAATTAATTTCTGTTGTTGATAAGCTACCCAGTCTGGTGTATTTTGTTATAGAAGGCTGAATGAATTAAGCAGCTGGACATTCTGCAAATCTGAGACAAAGAGGAAGCAAAAAGTTGCTACCTAAACTCATCTATACAAAAAGGTTAGCATAGTACTGGCAAAATTGCTAAAGGCCTATTCAGTATTTGCTGTTCAGATGTATTAAAAATTTCACAGAGTGAGCATTGTCATCTAGTGTTTGCACAACTCTAGGCTGTTGCTGAAGCAAAAGAAGATGATCAAGCCAATGCTGTGTACCCTCTCCAGCACACATAGGACACTAGAGTATTTAATCTTTTTTTTTTTTGATTGTGCTGTGCAGCATGTGGGATCTTAGTTCCCCAACCAGGGATCGAACCCACGCCCCCTGCATTGGAAGCGAGAGGGCTTCCAATCTTAACCACTGGACTGTCAGGAAAATCCTTAGAGTATTTAAAAATAAAGGAATTCTCTTCCCTCCCTGCAAAAAAATTCTTAACAAAGCCTTTTTCTCTTCTAAATTTCTAGAATTAGAGAAGATTTTACTGAAGTGTGCTTGGGGCAATGTCTTGCACTTAGTTGATGCCCAATAAAACTGATTTTATTTGATTTTTGACCATGAATAATGGCAGAAGGATGGTGGGTGAGGGCGTGGAGTAGGACAGTACTTTTTTTCCCCTACTATGTCTGATCTTTTAAAAAATGTGTCTAGTTTCCTTATTAAAAAATGCATAATTTATATTATGTTTAGTTAGGGAAAATGCTGAATGCATACAAAATAATGGTCCTTATGAAGCTATAAAAATATGTTATGTCCCTAAGAAGAGAACAGTAGCTCAAAACCAGGCTTAAAAAAAATAATTGTAAAATATACTAGTTTTATTTACAATTAGTTATCTTTAGGTCAGAAACTTTCCTCACTGCATATTACTGAATTAATAACTTAACAATTAGGTATTATTATCAACTTTGAAAAATTTCAAATGTACATAAAATTAATGAGAATAGTGTATAACCATCAACAGAGTCAATGTTATGAAATTTGGCATACTTTATGGCCAATTTTTAAAGATACAATCTCAGCAGTTAATGGTCATTGGGTTCATTTGTCACCATTAACATACATTTTTAAGTATCACTATTAAGATACATTTATCATCTTTAAAATATATTTTCACCACTAAAATACATCTTTAAATTTTGTGAATATTGGTTTTGAATAACAAATTTCAATTTGGTGTTAAATTTTTAACTAACATTATTAAAAGTGATGACCTCTGTATAGAAAAACTTCCAGCACAAAAATCTTCAAGGAAAACTATACCCCTGGTTTTTCATGTGGTGGATGTTGCTGGAAATAAGGGACCTTTCAACTGAAACAAGAAAACATTTAAGTTACATAGAGCTTTTTGAGGAGGCATTATAATAACTATCTCACATTTTTTGCACATGTATTATGTGCCAAGGACTGTACGAAGAGCTCTATGTGCACCCACTCTTCAAACAACCCCCAGAAGTATTCTCATTATCTTCATTTTACAGGTTAGGATGCTGAGTCTGAGAAAGATGAATGTAATTAACAGTCCAGAGTCACCCAACAAGTATTAGGCAAAGTCATATTAAAATTGTATTTGATTTCTATAAGTGATTCTTTGAAGGATTAAAAAAACTTTTATTTTTACCACTAGTAATCAGTAAATGGTATAGGAAATATAAAATTTTATACAGTTATTCTTTAGATGAAAGAACTTCTGCATAAACAGAAAAAAAGACTGAACCCTGATGGGAGATGTGATAAGAACCAGAGGGGGTAATAAGAAGCCCACACAGTTCCTCAGGACCAAGTGGAAAAGAGTAAGGCAGCCTCTCAAAAAACAAACAAAATCCCAGGAATTAGAGATTTATTAAAGTGTCTATTGTTTCAAGTCCATATTTTGCAGTTTTTGTATATACAAATTAAAGAAATATTTCATCTTATTGGCTTTATTTTTTAATCAATAATTTATAAATTTGGTCTATAATCAAGAAAAAATAGTTACTTACGTGTCAACTGAAATAAGTTTCTTTTCCCCATGGTCAGAGGCATAGTCCCAAGTTGTTTCAATAATTCCAATGTAATAATGTTTATCTTTCGCCCAGGCTGAGGCACTACATAAAATTAGAAAAATACAGAGCAAGGAAATCTTCATTTTTTTTCCCTCTTGGAGCCTGAGAAGCAATGGAATGAAATCAGAAGCCGGCAACTTTATAAATAAGCCTTTCTCCCTTTATTTACTTGATGGACAGAATTTTTTGTTGCACAAGACGAAATTATTTCGTTAAAGCAAATAACATTTTCCACTTCAGTTCAGTTCTCATAAACCCAGGGAAAACTTCGTTGTCCATTGCCAGGATTCTCTGATTGCAAATAAAAAGTCAACAGTTATTGTTGGAGGTGCTGGAGTGCGTATAACTCTGTGCTTCTACCATTCATTGTGTAAATTCCAGGAGGGCAAAGACCATGTCTAAATGCTCCTTTTGTTCTTCCAACAATATGCTACAATACAATGCTCTCTTTCCTTTCGAAAAGCCTAACAATAACTAGTTACAACTTTAAGCTACAAAACATGATATTTAGCATGCTAGATTTAAGTACCCTCAAATAAGAATTTATTTTGAAGGCTTTATTTATTTTGTAAGCTCCGAACACATCATCATAGAAAGTTTATCAGATTATTGTGTATTGCTATATGCAAATAACTAGCAGAGAATAACAGGGGTTGATGATTCTGTTTTAATTATCAAAGAAATCAGACATAAATAAACCTGTCTTCAAAGGCAAAAGTTGATTTTAGTAAAGAGAAAGAGCTCTAGTTTATTAACCTGGGGTTTCTCTCTTTGATGTGGACATGAATTTGGGGGTAAAAGACTTTTTATTTTTTAGCTGAAGAAAATCCTGATGATAACAGTGCACATTTTGTGCTGATGTAATCTTTTTCTCTAGAATACCTCAATGCATTATGTAAGTATTTGCCAAAAGGTGTTTATAGAAATTGATTGGTATAGGAGAAGGCACCCCAATGTTTGAATGATTCATTCATTTAATAAGTATTACTGAATGAGCCCTCTGTGTGCCAAACACTGTTCTAAACACTGTGGGGATACAGCAGTGAATAAAACAGACATGAATCCCTACCCTCGTCAACTTACATTCTACTGGGGAGAGACCAACTATATACAAATGAAGAGTGAAATATTTATTATTAGCAACAAGTGCTACAGAGAAACATAAATCAGAGAAGGAGACTGAATGCTAAGGAAAACAGCAGGATAAAGATCAAAATCTGATGACACCATGTGACCCCAAGCAAGATACATACTTGACCCCAGCCTCAGTTTCCTCATCTTTAAAATCTCAGCCTCAGAGGGCTATTGTCCAAATTAATTGAAATGACCCATGTTAGGTCACATAGTGGAGATTCTCCTTTCACCAGCTAATAATAATCTTAACTAATTATCTTGATACAGAAAATTGAGTCACAATGCCCAGGATGTCCCAAGACCTCCTTCTTGAGGCACCTTAAACAATTGTGCCCTCATGCCCACTGAGAGGACCTGAATGGGGCTAAAATCTTGCCCAGACTCCACTGGCCAAACCCTGTGTCTTGCAAGATACTGTTCCTTTTAAAAATTGGTGCCCAGAAAAGTTCCTTTTTTCCAAATGGTCCACACAGAGAGAACATCTTTTAGTAGTTTATTCTTGTAGAGGGGGCACATTTTTTTAGGGGGCACTTTTTAATTGGCATGAAGCCCCTGTATGAGCCAGTGTATGGCTGATGGTGTAAATGATGCCATCTTGGGACTGCACAGTTCCTGTTCTTCCACTGACCCTACCCAGGGCTGTACTATGCGGGAAATCACTTATCTATCATTGAGGGCTTTGTAGTTAATAGATATTGTTTAATGATCTTCAGATCCAGGTGGCCTCTATGCCCTGAAGACCTTCACTGATATATTGCCAGTGCCCATGAGACTAGTTTCCCATTCATAAATCTTGACTTAGAAATGTGCCTCCTGTTTCCAAGCAACTACCCCCATACCCTAGGTTAACTATAAAATTGTCCCAATGGCCCCTGGGTGGTGTGGACAGCAGCTGTGAATGCTTCTGGATCCTTGTCTGCCAATCCTACCCTGTGAGGAATTTACTCTATAATAAATGAATCCATTGATTGTATGGAGCTGCCTGCCTCGGTTTCTGGTGTCAAGATACCTTCTCAGTTCGTGGGCACTTTCCATCTCCTCCATCCTCCAACAATTGGTGAGCCAGCCAGGAGACAGAAAATGACACAGGAGTGGGTAAAGGGGTCATGCTGGGGGAAAGCCCGCTGTGGTGGGGGAAATCCCAGGCTGGCCAACCTCTTCCATGTGGGGTGACCTGGCTAGGTTTGTGGGACACTTTGGGCCACTGTGTGAGTACAGGATGCCTGGAAAATGCCAAAGGGCCTCCTAGATATATTGACTGAAGCAGTAGGAAAGTGAAAGTGGAAAAAAAAAGTGAGCAAGCTATCTCAGCTGTTGCATGGCCTTCGTTATATGCTCTAAGGATTAGTACAGAAAAGGAATTACAGCTCAGCAGGAAACTAGAGAAGACTAAAGAGATTTTGTTGTTAGACAGGGCTGTCCAGAGGGCATGTTCTGCCACTTCTGACCTCATGTCAAAGAAAATACAACAGGAAGAGCATATTGTAGTGACGGCATGTAAGATAGATAAAATGCAGGGTGGTAGGCTGCCCCACTCAAAGGTGAGGACTGTTATTTCACAGCAGAACTGGGACTCCAAGAGGTGTGATCCTTGGGATAATGACTTGTCAGAAGATGAAGACATAATTATAGAGGAGAAAAAGGAAGCACAAACTCTGATCCAAACTAAAATGTAGGCCACTAGGGAACCAGGAGATAATTGAGAGGATATCCCTACAAGCCCCAAAACAACAGTGCCAGAATATTCCTCCACTGAGTTAATAGAATTAACCGGCAGGTTTAACCAGAAGAGTAGGGAAGGAGTAGCAGCCTGGATGCCCCATTTATGGAATACTGGGGGAGATGGCATCATGTTAAATGGGTCAGAAATGTCTAAAATGGCCTTAGTTATAGTGCAGCCTGGCCTCTAGCAACATTTCTATGTGGCCGAGGGCGCCTAGCCAACTTGAGTGAGTTGTGCCGTCCCCACCCCTAGGATGACATCTATAGAAGAGTTACAAGAAGTAGCACGAGAATTAGGAATGAAGCAGGCAATCAATGTCCCTAATTTCTGAGGACCTAATAAGGAGTTATTTACAGCAGGTATGAAGGAGCGTTTCCAGAAGACTACTCCAGGAGCTTGGTTAGTGACCTTGGTTAGGGACCTTAGTTTCAGTTTTGGCCCCAATTGTTAATCAACCCATTCAGATGATTGTGGCCATGATAGCTGATTTAAGTGAGACTGAAAAGATCTGACACAGGGGAAATAGATCGGTAGGTAACACCAAAGAGAAAAAAAAAAACCCACAGTGAGGAAATTAAAGGGACTCAACTAGAATTTCCCACAGCAATTATGGTAAGAACTTGTATTAACCAGGACCCCTAAAGAGAATAAATATAAACAACCGAATTCGGTCCTTTTAACCTTATAGAAAGCATTACCCAAAGAAAACCAGTTTACTCCCCTGACAGCAAGAGGAAGGGGCACAAGCCCACACTCTACCACTGTGGAAAGATGAAGATCAGGGGTGGATACCCCCAGTTCTAGGGATCAGGGCTAGATACCAGGGTTACTCCTTGGTATGGTTGCTCCTTGGTATGCTCCTTGGTAAGGGGTGACCAGAGACCCAGTGTTGAACTATTTATTGGTCCTGCACCAATAAAATGACTTCTCTGGATTTAGTAGATACTGGTGCCCAGTGCACCCTGATCTATGGGAATCCATCCAAGTTCCAAGGGGAAATATGACCCATTGATGGATATGGAGGCCAAATGGTGCAGGTGAAACATGTGAGCTTGAATGTACAAATTGAAAGATTAACTCCCCATGTTTTTCTGGTTTATATTTCACCCATACCTGGATATATTTTGGATGTGGATGTCCTACAGGACCTGGACCTCACAACCACCACCAGCAAGTACTGCTTAAGAATATGTGATCAAGGGCTTCCCTGGTGGCGCAGTGGTTGAGAGTCCGCCTGCCGATGCAGGGGACGTGGTTTCATGCCCCAGTCCCGGAAGATCCCACATGCCGTGGAGCGTCTGGGCCCGTGAGCCATGGCCGCTGAGCCTGCGTGTCCAGAGCCTGTGCTCCGCAACGGGAGAGGCCACAACAGTGAGAGGCCCGCGTACCGCAAAAAAAAAAAAAGAATCTGCGATCAACACCGTAATTGTGGGTCATGCTAAATGGGACCCTGTAAAGTTGCCCATCCCTGGGAGAATGGTGGCAATGAAACAATATCATCTACCAGGGGGACCGGAAGGAATAAAGGCTACCATCATGGGATTAGAGAAAGTAGGGGTTATAAGACCAGCACAAAGCCTGTTCTATAGCCTTATGTTGCTGGTGAAAAAAACCAAAGAGCACCTGCCTTATGACAGTAGACTATAGAGAATTAGACAAGGTAACACCCTGTATCTATGCAGCAGTTCCAAACATAGCCCAACCCTTGGATAAAATCTCCTTTTCTCTCAAGACAAACCACTGAGTCTTATATTTATCTAATGCCTTTTTCAGCATACCCTTAGTTAAGGGGTACCAGGACCAGTTAGCCTTCACGTGGGAAGGGAGGCAATGGACCTTTACTGTCTTACGCCAAGGTTATCTGCACAGCCCTGCTATATGTCATGAGATGGTGGCCCAGGACTTGGAGAAATGGGCTCTCCCTCCCTTTTTGGCTCTCTGTCATTACCTTGATATCATGTTAACCTGTGAAGACTTGCTCTCTCTTTTCCAAGCCGCTGCATCTCTTCAGGGACTTTCAAAAGCAAGGGAATGGGAGGTAAATGCTGACAAGGTGCAAGGACCAGGACAGTCAATAAAGTTCTTGGGAGTTATGTGGTCTGGTAAGACTAAAGTGATGCCTGAGGCTGTTATTGATAAAATACAGTAAATCCCCTACGTACGAACCTTCAAGTTGTGAACTTTCAGAGATGTGAACATGCATCTGGTTCCAGCAAGGAGCCGGAACCTGTGCTATCAATGTGAGGTGTGAATGAAATTGCAGCTTGCCCTCCATCTCCTACTGCTGACGATCCTTCAGCTCTACCACCTCCCACCTCGTCTCCCTCCTCCAGTCAGTAACTCTTCTTGCCTGTTCACTCGATGCCAGCCCCTGGATGCCAGCTGTTGTACTGTACTACTGTACTTTTCAAGGTACTGTACTGTGAGATTAAAAATGTTTATTTTTGTGTTTGTTTTTAATGTATTATTTGTGTGAAAAGTATTATAAACCTATTACAGTACAGTACTTTATAGCTGATTGTGTTCATTGAGTACCGAGGCTAACTTTATTGGACTTACGAACAAAATTGGACTTACTAACGCACTCTCATTACGGAACTTGTTTGTATATAGGGGACTTACTGTACAGGCATGTCCCATGCCCTGCAATGTAAAAGAACGACAAGCCTTTATAGGTCTGCTAGGGTACTGGTGGTCTTTTATTCCCCACCTTGCCCAGTTATTAAGACCCCTATATGCTTCAGTGAAAAAGGGAACAGTCGAGGACTGGAATATCCCACAACAAGAAACTTTTAAAAAGGTCAAGTTGGTTGTCAAACAAGTTCAAGGACTGGGGGTGTTGATGCCAGATGCAAGTTGTGAATTGGATGTAAATATATATCTGGAAGGGTTTGGATGGTGACTGTGGCAGCCACAAAATGGGAAATGTGTTCTGCTAGGATTTTGGTCTCAATTATGAAAAGGGGAGATAAGCGATATGATCTTACAGAGAAACAATTGTTATCAGTTTACCCAGCCTTACAACAAATTGAGGGGCTAACCACCGACCTATGCATCAGCGTCAGTGCACAGACTTCCCTGTCTGGATGGATTAAGGATAAAAGGGTGGCTTTAGGTTTATGGGAGTTGAAGGTCTCATTTTTCTGGCTGCTACAGGAGCTCCCACCTGGTGTTACTCTAATTCATTGGCATTTAAATTAGTCTCTCCCTCCCAGGTCGCTTGGTATCCTAATCCTATGGGGGACCCTGGGTCTCACTT
Source organism: Hyperoodon ampullatus (assembly GCF_949752795.1). Classification (NCBI taxonomy): domain Eukaryota; kingdom Metazoa; phylum Chordata; class Mammalia; order Artiodactyla; family Ziphiidae; genus Hyperoodon; species Hyperoodon ampullatus. The sequence continues at coordinate 15,349,709 of NC_136918.1, forward strand.
TCAATCCAGTCTTTTATATTGGAATGGGCCCCACACAGACCCAAATCACCTCTCCCAAAGCATTAGCACAATATTCCTCCTTACTGGGAATTCCCCATAACCTTCCCACTATTAAGTCCAGGTGGTGGGCCAATCATATATGTCATGGTGGGAATGGCTGACATCTATTTTCCTTCTCCAATACATAGATGTAAGTGCTAAACTAGAAATCCAGGCATTAGCACAGTTTCCCAGGTCAGCTTTGAACGACTCCCACCAGAGCATCCCTCTATTAAACGAGGAAATCACTCACCTGAAAAAGTGGTGCTGCAAAACCGATGGCTTTTGATATGTTGAGAGCTGCTCAGGGAGAAAACTCGTGCCTTTTTAAAAAAATTTTTATTTTACTTTATTTTATACAGCAGGCTCTTATTAGTTCTCTATTTTATACATATCAGTGTATACATGTCAATCCCAGTCTCCCAGTTCATCCCACTCCACCACCACCCCCCCGGCCCCTCTTTCCCCGCTTGGCGTCCATACGTTTGTTCTCTACATCTGTTCTCTATTTCTGCCTTGCAAACTGGTTTGTCTGTACCATTTCTCTAGATTCCACATACATGTGTTAATATACGATATTTGTTTTTCTCTTTCTGACTTACTTCACTCTGTACGACAGTCTCTAGGTCCATCCACGTCTGTACAAATGACCCAATTTCGTTCTTTTTTATGGCTGAGTAATATTCCATTGTATATATGTACCTCATCTTCTTTATCCATTTGTCTGTCAATGGGCATTTAGGTTGTTTCTGTGACCCGGCTATTGTAAATAGTGCTGCAGTGGACATTGGGGTCCATGTGTCTTTTTGAATTATGGTTTTCTTTGCGTATATGCCCAGTAGTGGGATGGCTGGGTCATATGGTAATTCTATGTTTGTTTTTTTTAAGGAACCTCCATATTGTTCTCCATAGTGGCTGTATCAATTTACTTTCCCACCAGCAGTGCAAGAGGGTTCCCTTTTCTCCACACCCTCTCCAGCATCTGTTGTTTGCAGATTTTCTGGTGATGCCCATTGTAACCAGTGTTAAGTGATACCTCATTGTAGTCTAGATTTGCATTTCTCTAATAATTAATGATGTTGAGCAGCTCTTCATGTGCCTCTTGGCCATCTGTATATCTTCTCTGCAGAAATGTCTATTTAGGTCTTCTGCCCATTTTTGGATTGTGCTGTTTGTTTCTTTAATATTGAGCTGCATGAGCTGCTTGTAAATTTTGGAGATTAATCCTTTGTCAGTTGCTTCATTTGCAAATATTTTCTCCCATTCTGAGTGTTGTCCTTTCATCTTGTTTATAGTTTCCTTTGCTGTGCAAAAGCTTTTAAGTTTCATTAGGTCCCATTTGTTTATTTTTGTTTTTATTTCCATTGCTCTAGGAAGTGGGTCAAAAAAGATCTTGCTGTGATTTATGTCAGAGAGTGTTCTGCCTTTGATTTCCTCTAAGAGTTTTCTAGTGTCCAGTCTTACATTTAGGTCTTTAATCCATTTTTTGTTTATTTTTGTGTATGGTGTTAGGGAGGGTTCTCATTTCATTTTTCATTTTTTTACATGTAGCTGTCCAGTTTTCCCAGCACCACTTATTGAAGAGACTGTCTTTTCTCCATTGTATATCATTGCCTCATAGATTAGATGACCATAGGTGCATGGATTTATCTCTGGGCTTTCTATCCTGTTCCATTGATCTATATTTCTGTTTTTGTGCCAGTGTCATATTGTCTTGATTACTGTAGCTTTGTAGTATAATCTGAAGTCAGGGAATCTGATTCCTCCAGCTCCTTTTTTTTGCATCAAGACTGCTTTGGCTATTTGGGGTCTTTTGTGTCTCCATACAAATTTTAAGTTTTTTTTTTCTAGTTCTATAAAAAAATGCCATTGGTAATTTGATAGGGATTGCATTGAATCTGTAAATTGCTTAGAGTAGTATAGTTATTTTCACACTGTTGATTCTTCCAATCCAAGAACATGGTATATCTCTCCATCTGTTTGTGTCATCTTTGATTTCTTTCATCAGTGTCATAGTTTTCTGAGTAGAATTCTTTTACCTCCTTAGCTATGTTTATTCCTAGGTATTTTATTCTGTTTGTTGCAATGGTGAATGGGATTGTGTCCTTAATTAACTTTTTGATCTTTCGTTGTTAGTGTATAGGAATGCAAGAGATTTCTGTGCATTAATTTTGTATCCTGCAACTTTACCAAATTCATTGATTAGCTCTGGAGATTTTCTGGTGGCATCTGTAGGATTTTCTATGTATAGTATCATGTCATCTGCAAACAGTGACAGTTTTACTTCTTCTTTTCCAATTTGTATTCCTTTTATTTCTTTTTCTTCTCTGATTGCCATGGCTAGGACTTCCAAAACTATGTTGAATAATAGTGGCAAGAGTGGACATCCTTGTCTTGTTCCTAATCTTAGAGGAAATGCTTTTAGTTTTCACCATTAGGAATGATGTTTGCTGTGGGTTTGTCATATATGGGCTTTATTATGTTGAGGTATGCCCACTTTCTGGAGAGTTTCTATCATAAATGGGGGTTGAATTTTTTCAAACGATTTTTCTGCATATATTGAGATGATCATATGGTTTTTCTTCTTCAGTTTGTTAATATAATGTATCACATTGATTGGTTTGCATGTATTGAAGAATCCTTGCATCCCTGGGAAAAATCCCACTTGATCATGGTGTGTGATCCTTTTAATGTGTTGTTGGATTCTGTGTGCTAGTATTTTGTTGAGGACTTTTGCATCTATGTTCATCAGTGATATTGACCTGTAGTTTTCTTTCTTTGTGACATCTTTGTCTGGTTTTGGTGTCAGGGTGATGGTGGCCCCATAGTATGAGTTTGGGAGTGTTCCTCCATCTGCTTTATTTTGGAAGAGTTTGAGAAGGATGGGTGTTAGCTCTTCTCTAAATGTTTGATAGAATTAATCTGTGAAGGCATCTGGTCCTGAACTTTTGTTTGTTGGAAGATTTTTAATCACATTTTCAATTTCATTACTTGTGATTGTCCTGTTCATATTTTCTATTTCTTCTTGGTTCAGTCTTGGAAGGTTATACCTTCCTAAGAATTTGTCCATTTCTTCCAGGTTGCCCATTTTATTGGCATAAAGTTGCTTATAGTAGTCTCTTAGGATGCTTTGTATTTCTGCGGTGTCCATTGTAACTTGCCCTTTTTCATTTCTAATTTTATTGATTTGAGTCCTCCCCCTCTTTTTCTTGATAAGTCTGGCTAAAGGTTTATCAATTTTGTTTCTCTTCTCAAAGAACAAGCTTTTAGTTTTATTGATCTGTGCTATGGTTTTCTCTGTTTCTATATCATTTATTTCTGTTCTGATCTTTATGATTTCTTTCCTTCTACTAACTTTGGGTTTTGTTTTTTCTTCTTTCTATAGTTCCTTTAGGTGTAGGTTAGATTGTTTATTTTAGATTTTTCTTGTTTCTTGAGGTAGGCTTGTATAGCTATAAACTTCCCTCTTAGAACTGCTTTTGCTGCGTCCAATAGGTTTTTGTGTTTTTTTTTGGTACATGGGCCTCTCACTGTTGTGGCCTCTCCTGTTGCAGAGCCCAGGCTCCAGACGCGCAGGTTCAGCGGCCATGGCTCACGGGCCTAGCCACTCCGCAGCATGTGGGACCTTCCCGGACCGGGGCAAGAACCTGTGTCCCCTGCATCAGCAGGTGGACTCTCAACCACTGCACCACCAGGGAAGCCCCATCCAATATGTTTTGGATCATTGTGTTTTCATTGTCATTTGTCTCTATGTATTTTTTGATTCCCTCTGATTTCTTCAGTTATCTCTTGGTTATTTAGTAACATATTGTTTAGCCTCCATGTGTTTGTGTTTTTTACATTTTTTCCCTGTAATTGATTCCTAATCTCATAGCACTGTGGTCAGAAAAGATGCTTGATATGATTTCAATTTTCTTAAATTTACCGAGGCTTGATTTGTGACCCAAGATGTGATCTATCCTGGAGAATGTTCCGTGCACACTTGAGAAGAAAGTGTAATCTGTTGTTTTGGGATGGATGCCCTATAAATATCAATTAAATCTATCTGGTCTATTGTGTCATTAAGGCTTGTGTTTCCTTATTAATTTCCTGTCTGGATGATCTGTCCATTGGTGTAAGTCCCTCACTATTATTGTATTACTGTCGATTTCCTCTTTTATAGCTGTTAGCATTTGCCTTATGTGCTGAGGTGCTCCTATGTTGGGTGCATAAATATTTACAATTATTATATCTTCTTCTTGGATTGAGCCCTTGATCATTATGTTGCGTCCTTCCTTGTCTCTTGTAACATTCTTTATTTTAAGGTCTATTTTATCTCATATGAGAATTGCTACTCCAGCTTCCTTTTGATTTCCATTTGTATGGAATATCTTTTTCCATCCCCTCACTTTCAGTCTGTATGTATCCCTAGTTCTGAAGTGGGTCTCTTGTAGACAGCATATATATGGGTCTTGTTTTTGTATCCATTCAGCAAGCCTGTGTCTTTTGTTTGGAGCATTTAATCCATTCACATTTAAGGTAATTATCTATATGTATGTTCTGATTATAATTTTCTTAATTGTTTTGGGTTTGTTTTTGTAGGTCCTTTTCTTATCTTGTGTTTCCCACTTAGAGACGTTGCTTTAGCATTTGTTGTAGAACTGGTTTGGTGGTGCTGAGTTCTCTTGGCTTTTGCTTGTCTGTAAAACTTTTGATTTCTCCATTGAATCTGAATGAGATCCTTGTGGGGTAGAGTAGTCTTGGTTGCAGGTTCTTCCCTTTCATCACTTTAAATACATCATGCCACTCCCTTCTGGTTTGTAGAATTTCTGCTGAGAAATCAGTTGTTAACCTTATGGGAATTCCCTTGTATGTTATTTGTCATTTTTCCCTTGTTGCTTTTAATAATTTTTCTTTGTCTTTAATTTCTTCCAATTTGATTACTATGTGTCTCAGCGTTTTTCTCCTTGGGTTTATCCTGCCTGGGATTCTCTGCATTTCCTGGACTTGAGTGGCTATTTCCTTTCCCATTTTAGTGAAGTTTTTGACTATAATCTCTTCAAATATTTTCTTGGGTCCTTTCTCTCTCTCTCTTCTCTTTCTGGGACCCCTATAATGTGAATGTTGGTGCATTTAATGTTGTCCCAGAGGTCTCTTAGGCTGTCTTCATTTCTTTTTCTTTTTTCTTTTTTCTTTATTCTGGTCCACAGCAGTGAATTCCACCTTTCTGTCTTCCAGTTCACTTATCTGTTCTTCTGCCTCAGTTATTCTGCTATTGATTCCTTCTAGTGTATTTTTCATTTCAGTTATTTTTCATCTCTGTTTGTTTGTTCTTTAATTCTTCTAGGTGTTTGTTGTTTAATTCTTCTAGGTCTTTGTTAAACATTTCTGGTATCTTCTAGATCTTTGCCTCCATTCTTTTTTTGAGGTCCTGGATCATCTTCACTACCATTATTCTGAGTTCTTTTTCTGGAAGGTGGCCTATCTTCTCTTCATTAATTTTTTTTCTGGGGTTTTATCTTGTTCCTTCATCTGGCACATAGTCCTCTGCCTTTTCATCTTGTCTATCTTTCTGTGAATGTGGTTTTTGTTCCACAGGCTGCAGGATTGTAGCTCTTGCTTCTGCTGTCTGCCCTCTGGTGGATGAGGCTATCTGAGGCTTGTGCAAGCTTCCTGATGGAAGGGACTTGTGGTGTGTAGAGCTGGGTGTTGATCTGGTCTGCAGAGCCCAGTAAAACTTTAATCTGCTGGTCTGCTAATGGGTGGGGCTGAGTTCCTTCCCTGTTGGTTGTTTGGCCTGAGGAAACCCAGCACTGAAGACTACAGGCTCTTTGGTGGGGCTAATGGCAGACTCTGGGAGGGCTCCCGCCAAGGAGTTCTTCCCAAAACGTCTGCTGCCAGTGTCCTTGTCCCCTTGGTGAGACACAGCCAACCCCCACCTCTGCAGGAGACCCTCCAACACTTGCAGGTAGGTCTGGTTCCGTCTCCTATGGGGTCACTGCTCCATCCCCCTGGGTCCTGGTGTGCACACTACTTTGTGTGTGCCCTCCAAGAGTGGAGTCTCTGTTTCCCCCAGTCCTGTCGAAATCCTGCAATCAAATCCCACTAGCTTTCAAAGTCTGATTCTCTGGGAATTCCTCCTCCCATATTGGACCCCCAGGTTGGGAAGCCTGACGGGGGGCTCAGACTCTTCACTCCAATGGGTGGACTTCTGTGTAATTGTTCTCCAGTTTGTGAGTCACCCACCTGAAGACAGCGGTTATGGGATTTGATTTTATGGTGATTACACCCTCCTACCATCTCATTGTGGCTTCTCTTGTGTCTTTGATGTGAGGTATCTTTTTTGGGGAGTTCCAGTGTCTTCCTGACAATGATTGTTCCGCAGTTAATTGTGATTCTGGTGCTCTCGCAACAGAGAGTGAGTGCACGTCCTTCTCCTCCGCCATCTTGAACCAGTCCTATCCTTTACTGAAAAGAGAATGCAGTCATTTTGGCAACTGTATTTTCTTTAATCAGAGTGAAGCTAAAGCAATGACTTTCAAACTTTGGTGTCTGTCAGAGTTTATCAGGCAGGGGTCTAGGCATCTGCATTTTTCTCAAAGCTGTCGGGAGGGACAACTGGCCCCAAGGCTATGCAATGGAAAGTTGTGAGGGCTGCTGTGGCTTTGGACCTCAGTAGACCTCAGACTGGGGCCCCATGTTCTGTGTCAGAAACCTGCACAGCTTAACCTGGGGCTTCTGGAAGGCTACCAAAACTTGTACCTTAATGGGACAGGAATGCTGTACATATATGCCTTCATAGGAATCCAACATAACTGATTTACTGTCCTGTGTGAAAACGGTCAGTAATCAAATGGTTTCCTTTGCTGATGCCTTTACCTCTGACTTACTTCTCTCCTAGGTAAATGGGGAAGCGTCGTTCTTAATGTTCTTTTATGTTTAGTAGGAATCGTTGTTCTTGCTCCTGCTCATCTTGTTGCTATGGGTTTGGAGCGCAAGCCACCCTGGATGTCTGGCCCTAGGGTCTATAGGGAAGAATGACGGATAAGACTGTGGAGCCATCGGGGCTTCCCTGGTGGCGCAGTGTTTGAGAGTCCGCCTGCTGATGCAGGGGACACGGGTTCGTGCCCCGGTCTGGGAAGATCCCACATGCCGCGGAGCGGCTGGGCCCGTGAGCCATGGCCGCTGAGCCTGCACGTCCGGAGCCTGTGCTCCGCAACAGGAGAGGCCACAACAGTGAGAGGCCTGTGTACCGCAAAAAAAAAAAAAAAAAAGATTGTGGAACCATCAATTTGTTGGAGGTGGAGTGTACGGCTGTTGTCATAATTGGTGCCATCTTGGGCTCATCCAGTTCCTCCCGTCCTGCCACTGACCCTATCCAGGACTGTAGTACATGGGAAATCACTTCTCTGTCATCAAGGGCTTGGTAGTAAATAGATATTGGTTAATGACCATTAGGTCCAGGTGGCCTCTGTGCTCTGTTCGCCTCCAGTAATGAAGACCTTCACTGACATATTCCTGGCAAACCATGAAACTAGTTACTAATTCATAAATCTTGACTTAGGAATGTACTTCCTTTTTCCAAGCATCTACCCCCATACCGTAGGTTAACTATAAAATTGTCCCAACAGCCCCTCAGCGGTGCAGAGAGCAGCTGCTGGGAATGCTTCTGGATCCTTGTCTACCTAATCCTATTCAGCAAGTGAATTATCCTGTAATAAATGGATCCATTGATTATGTGGAGCTGTCTGCCTCATTTTTGGGTCTCAAGGTAACTTCTGAGTCATGTGGACACTTTTCATTCCCTCTGTCATCCAACAGCTAGCAAGTTTCCAGGCATTTTCTTTATTGTTTTTTTAAATTTATTTATTTTATTTATTTTTATTTTTGGCTGTGTTGGGTCTTCGTTGCTGCGCACAGGCTTTCTCTAGCTGCAGCGAGCAGGGGCCACTCTTCATTGTGGTGCACAGGCTTCTCATCGCAGTGGCTTCTCTTGTTGCGGAGCATGGGTTCTAGGCACGCAGGCTTCAGTAGTTGTGGCTTGCAGGCTCTAGAGCGCAGGCTCAGTAGTTGTGGCGCATGGGCTTAGTGGCTCCCCAGCATGTGGCATCTTCCCGGACCAGGGCTCGAACCCGTGTCCCCTGCATTGGCAGGCGGATTCTTAACCACTGCACCACCAGGAATCCCTCCAGGCGTTTTCTTCGTACTCATTTTCTACTCCATGTTCAAACTCAGCCCTGTGGGATGGAAGGACAGTGATCAGAGCACAGCAACAATCCCCGAAGTCACATTTTCCAGAAAATTCTATCACCCCACACAAATGCTCAGATAGTTACTGAGCTGAGGGCTCCAGAATATATACTTATAACACTCATATTTGTGGTGAAATGAAATGGTTAAACAGTAACATCCCTGACCAGTGCAAGTAAACATTTTATGGTGTAATACAGGAAGAGTCATGAAGTCATATTTCTGTCCTGTTTTGAGACAGCTGACCTTCCCATTAAAAGGCAAGTAGCTGCTCTGTGGCAGGAAGTGGGGAGAGGGCTGTGAGCCTCAGGACTCTGTCACTAAGAGGGACAGGTCACTGAGGGCTAATAAGCAGCCAGTCGTGGACAGACTTAACACTGCAAACCTCCTCACAGTCATTCCGGAGTTGATACTTAAAAGTGAACTTAGAATAATGTTGCACTTGAGAATTTCTGCCCTCAGCATAGACTGGGGTGAGACAAGAAGGTGGAGGAGCCACCAGGAGAGGCTCAGCTTACTTAAAGTATTTTGGGAAAGAGAAGAGAGGAATCTAGACCAGACCAAGCACCCCTTCCTCTTAGCTGTGTCTATCAGAAGGTTTTCACCTCAGAACCCCAGGGTATAACTTTGTAGCTTGTTATAAATAATTACTATATGCCCGAGTTACCCAAGTGAAGTTACATGTCACAAGTTTTTTTGTTTTTTTTGGTTTCTTTGGTTTTCTTTTTTTTTTTTTTGGCTGCACCACACAGCTTTTGGGATCTCAGTTCCCTGACCAGGGATTGAACCCGGGCCCTCAGCAGTGAAAGTGTGGAGTTCTAACCACTGGACGGCCAGGGAATTCCCACATATCACAAGTTTTAATCATTTTCCACAGTTTCTTTTCTTGTCGGCTTAACGATTTCTGGACTGGGTGGGTCGTCTCTGCATTTAGCACTCGAGATTCTAAATGACTGGTAATGAATAAAAACAAGGAAGCAGTCTTCTTTACAGAATATCGCTCCAGCTTTATTTCTCTCTGGCAAGATGCAGTCTCTTGTCATCTCCAATACTCCTGCTTATACTCTCTAATTTGTTTCTTGTTGACCCATGAGAACTAGCTCTAAACCTCTACTCCATGACATCAGAAAGCAACCACCCAGGACAGTGCTTCACTTTGTGACAGCAGGAGACACTGAATATAAAATAGCAGGTCATTCTGGCCATGACCAGTCAGACCACCACGGAGCTATCTTTTTCACAAGAAGTTGTGTAACTCTGGAATTTCATCAGTGAGTGTGGTCACGTACAGAACTTTGATCATGAGTCCCTGACTTGACCTAGTGCAGTGCGAGTTGGCTGAGCCTCTTCTCCACTATTGATCAGTTCAGGACTGTGCTGGGAGTGATCGCGCAGGTAGGCCTTTGATTGCTCCATGCCCTTTGGCTGCCCGTTAGTGGGTCAAGGTCCTGCTCATCACCTTCTGTCAGGTAAAGGAGTCAAAGACAGAGGAAGAGAGAAAGCCAAAACTCTAATCTAGCAAAAGCCTTGATGGTATTGGTGTCTACAGTGGTATTGAAAGGGGATTTTTTTTTTAATGGCATAAGGATTTCAATTACTCCTTCATTCTTGTTCTCTCGATTCCCTTGAATGATGTAGAAATCAAAGCATATGATTTATTAACAATGAAAAAGAACCACAATACTAGAATTATTTTTGCAAAAGATTAAAGACTAGCATTCACAAGGTTTGATTACAAGAACCTCACTGGGTGACTTTCTTGAAAGGTCTTCCTCCCTTGTCTTTCAGGACTGATTCCCTCTTGCTTCTATTCCATGCCGGGCTAATAATATACTCAGTGCAGAGCTTAGCACTTTGATTTGTGCCCTGGTCTTAATTTATAAAAGGTCACTGAGTGATGACACGAAGAGGCCAGCGCCACTGAAAGAAAAGTTCATTGTGACTCACAGTTAGTTCCCCTAGAAATGAGAGGCAGACGTGTTACACGGCCACACGAAGAGGCACCAAAATTGTTCAGAAGCAGGAACCAGGGGAAAGCATAGGCGGCCACAGCATTCATTGCAGTTTCTATGAGAAAGGCAAGGCAGGGCACAGTAGACGTTTTAGGATTGGTTACTTTGAACAATTCCAGCAGGCTTTAGAAGCATAGGGACTGTATTTGTCTGGTACTTGTCTCAGGTTGATTTAGGGCAAGGGAGGTATTGGCTTGGTGCATGAAATCTAGATAAAGGAGGCTGTTGGCGATATGGACTTGAGATTGGCAGGTTTGTGTATAAAAGTCTGGCTCACCAACAAGTTGTTTATAATCTCTAGGAATTAACTAGCTCTGGGAGTGGCAGTCCCTCCCCAGCTAGTAAGGTCCCCCAAAGATGTCCAAGCACCATCAAATATTGAAAATTAAAAACATAATTAATACATGTTTCATTTCAGAATTAACTATTTATGTGACTCTCTCCTCAGTTAGACTGGGCCTCCTTGGGACAAGCAACTATGCCTTGTTTTCTATTGAATCCCAAGCACTTAGCGTAGAGCTTGACACATAACTTAATAAATATAGAAAGAACAAACGAATGTAAACTGTAATAATAGTCATTCATAATTATTAGATGGTTACTGTATGCCGGCACTGTGTAAAAGCCTTATAAATTTTATCTCCTTTAATTCTCACAGCAACCAATTAGACAGATGTATTAGTTTTTTATTGCTGCTGTCACAAATGGCCACAAACTTAGTGGCCTAAAACAACATAAATTTATTATCTTACAGTTCTGTATGCCAGAAATCTGACATGTGTGTCACTGGGCTAAAATCAAGGTGTCAGTGGGGCTGTTTCTTTTAGGAAGTTCTAGGGGAGAAGCTATTTGCCGCCTGTTCCAGTTTCTAGAGGCTGCCCACAATCCTTGGTTAATGGCCCCTCCCATCTTCAAAGCCAACAATGGCAGGCTGAGTCTTCCTTACATTGCATCACTCTGACCTCTTTTGCCTCCTCTGGAAAATCTCCTTATCTCAAGGTTAGTTGATTAGCTAAATTTAATTCCATCTACAACCTTAATTCACCATTGCCATATACAACCTTAATTCACCATTGCCATATAAGATAACATACTCACAGGTTCCAGGGATTAGGATATGGACATCTTTCTGGGGGCTATTATTTTGCCTACAAGATATCACTATTAAAAAACACACAAAATTCAACTGAGTAAATTTTTTTTTTTTCGGTACGCAGGCCTCTCACTGTTGTGGCCTCTCCCATTGCGGAGCACAGGCTCTGGACGTGCAGGCTCAGCGGCCATGGCTCAGGGGCGCAGCCGCTCCACGGCATGTGGGATCTTCCCAGACCGGGGCACGAACGCGTGTCCCTTGCATCGGCAGGCGGACTCTCAACCACTGCGCCACCAGGGAAGCCCCTGAGTAAATTTTGAAGATCTCATTGGTTTTATTCAGTGATTCGTGAATAGGGCAGCATCGCATCTAGCAAACGCCAAGGAAAGAAAGGAGCGCCAAGGAGCTGTGCCAGATGAAAGACTTTTATAGGCAAAAGGGAGTGGAACAATGACGTGATACTAGCAAAGAGAGGATTGTCGTAGTAAGGTCCTCTTCCTTTCGGGGATGGCAGGGGTCTATCAGGTAGACAACCTCACTAGTACTGACCAGGTAATTCCAGATTGACTGGTTTAAAGTTCCATTCCTGGGAGAAGCCAAAACTGTAATTTTAAGTATTCAATCCCCGTTTGGTGACATGGGGCTTAGCATATGTGAGTCAGTTTGGGGCCCATTCTCCCTCTCTTTTTTTTAAACAAACACCACGGATATCTTCATTTTACAGATAACGAGACTATGGATGAGAGACATTTTATATCTTGTCCAAAATGCCCCAGCTTGTGACTGGGTGGCTGGAGTTCAGTTACAGGCTTGCCTCCCAGAGATGCACTGTGGCCTGAGGGCATTAGAGCATGGCTCCACACCACGGTAGGCAGGCCCTCCAGGTTTCTCCACCCTTTGGAAGAATGATGTCCAGGCTTTGGTTGGCAGCTGACGGATTCAGAACCTTCTTTTTGTCAGTTTACATAAAGATGACCAGGTTTAGAGGGCTAATTGATTATTTTTTAAATTTATTTATTTTGTTTATTTATTTTTGGCTGCGTTGGGTCTTTGTTCTGTGGCCTCTCTTGTTGCGGAGCACGGGTTCTAGACGCGTGGGCTTCAGTAATTGTGGCACACAGGCTCAGTAGTTGTAGCACGTGGGCTCAGTAGTTGTGGCTTGTGGGCTCTAGAGCATAGGCTCAGTAGTTGTGGCACATGGGCTTAGTTGCTCCGTGGCCGGACCAGGGCTCGAACCCGTGTCCCCTGCATTAGCAGGTGGATTCTTAACTGCTGTGCCACCAGGGAAGCCCCGGCTAATTGATTTTAAACAAACTTGGAGAATAAATCAATATAATAATTTATTCATCAAAAAGAAAAGGAAGATGGGCTTATACTATTGGCCTCTTAAAAACTTTGTTTATAGACTTAGAAAATATTTTGGAACAAAGCAGTCTTGGTAAGTATAGAATTTGAGCAGAGCAGAGGAGTGTATTTTCTTTTTCTTTTTCTTTTACTTTTTTTTGGCCACGTCACGCGGCTTGGGGGATCTTAGTTCCCTGACCAGTGATCGAACCCGTGCCCATGGCAGTAAAAGTGCCAAGTCTTAACTACTGGACCGCCAGGGAATTCCCAAGTGCATTTTCTTAAAGCATATTCCTTTAGTTTTTTTAATTTTTTAATTTTTTGTACTAACAGTATTTCTGTTTAGATAATGGGTACTCATCGTTAGAATAGAGCACCTTCCAATAGTCATGCAGGAGACACATCCCACTGATGCAGCCTTAGTCTTTGACTCTTCCCTGTTAAGAATGCATGCAGATGCCTACCCTTCCACTCAACTCCATTCACAAAGTCACATTTCACATATCCATTAAATCAGGGTTTATTTTAATAGACTATCTTCCTGTCTGTCTCTGAATCCCAAAGTCTAGGATTGTGTTTTTAAATAAATGAATGAGTGGACGAATTAGGCATTATTCTTGGTGAGATTTGGGCACCATCTTTTGCAGTTTCTTAAAGAATACTCTAGTTTTATCAGTAACACTTTTTAAAAACTCTCAGACTTGGATGTTTCTTGGGGTGGATGCGGGTGGTAGTTGCATCTTTTATAGGTTCTGATTAGTTTGAAATCAAAGAATGAAATAGTATTGCTAATTTTGTCCCATGTTACAATAACATTATTATTATATTGATTTTTTAAAAGTCTTCTTCTGGAGACACATATTGGAGTATTTTGGGGTGAAATGATATGATGTCAGGGATATGCTTGATAATACTCCAGGTATTCATGCATTACTTGTGAAATTCAGAGGTGAAGAGTGAAAAGAATGAAAAGTCTGATTTTTGTTTCAATTTTCATGTTGAACCCTTTTGTTTAACCAATTCCTGCTTTCAAATATTCTTACTAATTATCTAAGGCAGAGGCTTGTTGGCCAACCCACAAGATATTTCTAAGTCCTTCTCCCTGTTATTTCTACTATAGAGGCTACAAACCTTGTTTCCAGCCTTCCTTGGAATTAGGAGTAGCCAGATAATATTTATGACCAATGAGACATAAGCAGAAGTTGGCTGGGTCTCCTTAGAAGATTTTTTGCTTTCTTGATAAAATGAAAAGATGTGGTTGGTGCTACTCCTTTTTTCTACTTCTCTGCCTTCAACCTGAAGTAATATTTGGAGCCACAGGAACCATCTTGCAACCATGAGGCAACAGTCATGAGGAAAAGGCCAAGGACATTAGAGACACTGGCCCTCATATCATCAAATTGCTGAATCAACCCAGCAGCCACCTATCTCCTAAATTTTTAAAAAAATTTGAGACAACCACCATTGATAATTCCCTTTTAGCTGGGTTTTCTGTTAGCAGAAGGCATCCCAACTGTTAATATTGCTAGATGCAAGGACAGGGCATGAGTCCTTATTTTTGGTTCTGGAAAACTGGAGCTTATACATTCTGAAAACTGAAGTCTTCCAATCCTAAGGCACAGTAGAGTATATGGATTTGCATTTAAATACTGATTCATACACTCACCCATGATATGAGGATTTCATTTTTCAAATATTTGCAAATGTCCTCGTTTAGGGTAAAATCTTGGATGGTGTGTTTTTTTTCTAACCAAGCCAGACTTCTCTTTATACCTGCTCTTTTTGTCCCTCTTGCCTACCCCCATTGCCATTTGTTAAAAGCCTGGTTATACCCCATAGACTCTACTCCAAGGACACAGCCTACAGAAAGAGGAAGCAGCTCAAAGATTAAATTTGCCAAGAAAACTTTTATTTCGAGCTAGTTTTCCTGGCACATTGCCATGAAAGTCTTTAGACAGCCCCTCCTACACTCCTTCATCCCTGAAGTTTTTCTTCTTCAGCAACTTTAGCTAAAATGGTTACATACCTTTAAGGAAAAAAATATAAGGTTTATATAAGTCTTAAGAACATCCTTAAAATGACTACCAGTGCTTTTGCAAGAAAAAATTTGCTTACTAAATTGATAGCAACATCACTGTCCCTTTGCCATGTGGACAGAAGACCTGAAGACCCAATTTTTTGCTTTAGAGTATTTGTAACACAAAAATCTAGTTTCCCAGAGAAACCATGTTATAAGTGAAGGATTTATTTTTTGGACAGCACACGGAAATCTCTTTTATTAAGGGCAGGAATAAAGACACAGACATAGAGAATGGACTTGAGGACACCAGGGGAGGGGGGGAAGAGGAAGCTGGGATGAAGCAAGAGAGTGGTACTGACGTATATACACTACCAAAGGTAAAATGGATGGCTAGTGGGAAGCTACTGCATAGCACAGGGAGATCAATTCGATGCTTTGTGATGAGGTAGAGGGGTGGGATAGGGAGGGTGGGAGGGAGGCTCAAGAGGGAGGGGGTATGGGGATACATGTATACGTATAGCTGATTCACTTTGTTGTACAGCAGAAACTAACAAAACATTGTAAAGTAATTGTACTCCAATAAAAATGTGAAAAAAAATAATATGTTAGGAGTTTGGGGTTACCATATATACACTACTGTATATAAAACAGATAACTGGGACTTCCCTGGCAGTCCAGTGGTTAAGATTCTCTGCTTCTACTGCAGGTGACACGGGTTTGATTCGTAGTTCGGGAACTAAGATCTTGCAAGCCGTGTGGTGTGGCCAAAAAAATAATAAAATAAAATAAAATAGCTAACCAACAAGGACCTACTGTATAGTGCAGAGAACTATACTAAATATTTTGTAATAACCTATAAGGGAAAAGAATAAAGTATATATATATATATAATATATATATCTGAATCACTTTGTTGTACACCTGAAACTAACACATTGTAAATCAACTATACTTCAATTAAAAAAAAGAATAAATATGAATGATTATAGGAATAAGAGTAATAATTACTATTACTGTGTTAATAATATTATTCTTGGTATTAATATGATGTTGCAGGTAAAAATTATATTTGGGGCTAATATGTTTTTGGTTTTGTGAGAAACATGGTCTTTGTATTCAGAGTGGACCCCATGGAAAAAATATCCACAAAACTCGAGAGTGGCACAGCCTATTGTAAATAGTGTATGACATATATGTTCAATAGTTTTCCTGATTTTAAAAGTAATTTAGGGCTTCCCTAGTGGCGCAGTGGTTGAGAGTCCGCCTGCCGATGCAGGGGACATGGGTTCGTGCCCCGGTCCGGGAAGATCCCACATGCTGTGGAGCAGCTGGGCCCGTGAGCCATGGCCGCTGAGCCTGTGCTCCGCAACGGGAGAGGCCACAACAGTGAGAGGCCCGTGTACTGCAAAAAATAAAATAAAATAAAAATAAATAATAAAGGTACCATAAAGCCAGTTCACACCTAGTTCCATATTTTAATTTGATAACAAATCTTAAAGGAATAGTAGAATTGGAAGGCCACCATTTGTAATCCCCATTATAAAAATTGAGTCAGGCAAGGATCATCAGTGGATCCTTTTTAAAACTACAAGATGAAAAATTGTTGTAATAAACTATACAAAAAGTTACTTTACAGATTACTTATTAATTACAATAGGAAGACGATACTTTTAAAATGGGGAGAATGGTACACATCACCTTCATAAAGTTATCAAACTTAGCCTTCCCAGTATTAGGACCTGCTGACCTTGTGTGCCTCTTGATGTGATGTAGGAGGAGTACACAGCATCACCTATGTAGTGCTCTTGCCAAAGGTGTTTGACAGGGATACAATCACAAGGAAATGATCAGAACAATACAGAATATGGAACGTTCTACAAAATTGACCTGGACACTTCAAAAACAAAATATCATGAAAGATCAAGAAAAAAAAGGAAAAGGTCTCCTGATTTTAGGAAAGATATTACAATGACGACCAAATGCTAAATATAAATGATTAGATCTTGGATTTTAAAAAGTTACAAAGAGCGTTTTGGGAACAACTGGTGATATTTGATTGGACTGTATGTTAGATTGTATTATTGAATTAATGTTAATTTGAAGAAGGTGATAACGTTTTTGTGGTTGAGGTAGATTGTCTTTATTCTTAGGATGCACATGCTTTAGTATTTACGAGTGAAGAGTCATGATGTTTGCAATTTACTTTCAGTTGGATTCAGAAAAAATATATATATAGAGAGAAAGCAAATGCAGCAAAATGTATATGAGTGTTCAAGGAGTTTTTCTTTTATGTTACTGAGAGTTTGAAAATTAAAAAAATAAGTTGGGAAAGAAAGGGTAAAACTAAGGATGATTATAGTTGTTTTATTTACTTATTGAGAAGCAACAGAATAGAGCAAGAAATGCAATTCATATATTCAGAAGCATTTATCAAATGTCTGTGGGATATAAAAAGCTAAAGGTATAACTATTTACTTGCAGCAGATATATTGCAGATTGTATGTATTGAACCTCAGTTCTGGCTTGGTCATTTCCTTTCCTGTCCTGTTATCTTGCCATGCTGCCCCAATAACTGGATTACAAGGTACCACAGTAACTAAAGCTACCCAGGCCTCTTACCTTGTATTGAAAGCTGTGGTCATGAAAGTGAACTGTGTGCAGGTCAAACTCACCCCCCATGCCAATCAGATACTAATTCACTTCATCCCTAACATGAAATGTCAGGCCTTGGTTATTTCCAAACTTTCTTCCATTAATTGCTGTGGAGGACACAGTTTATTATATTCAACAAGGATTTGAAGTAATATGTTTTTTTAAAAAGTACCATGATATTTTCAGAGGCCATGAGGGTTTTAAAGCCAGCCTAAGGAAGCTGTTAAATATGACCAAGACACCCATTCATGGGTGTGTCTAATGCTAGATAGAGAGTTTTCCTTGCCTGAGGAAATGAGGCACTGCCTTTGCTTTAACATAATCGGGTTGGTCTAGAACAGTTCACAACTGAGGATACTTTCATTGGTGGATACTTAAATATATCTATATATTTAAAGTATACTTAAAAGTATCGCAAGAGGCTTAGAATATTAGGAATGTGTTCCCATTTAACTGTCTTACATCAAACCTTCATGATCTGTCACCAGTATGACTGGAATGGCCATTTGCCTGAGGTCTTGTCTCGCCCCCTCTCTAATCCGCTCAGGTGTGGCTTCCAATGGTTAATGAGAAGAAAATATTAAAATTAAAAAAAAAAAACCTCTCTCTTTATATATATCCTCCTTTGTACTTTTCTACTTTGTGTGCATCTTTGGAAATGCAGAGAATATGTTATTACAGTGGCACAAGCATATATTTAATGACCATATATCTATAGAGCTTGGGCTCTAACACTTTTAGCTGATGGAGGGATGTAACAGAAAAAAACTAGGAGACTGCTTTAGATCAGTGCTTCTCAAACTCTGATGTGCACGTGGCTGGGGGAATCTTGTTAAAATGCAGATTGTGATTCACCGGGTCTGTGAAACCTGAAATTCTGCATTTCTAACAAGCTCCCAAGGGATGCTGCTACTGCTGGACCACGGACCACACTTGGAGCATAAGTGCCAGAGTTGTTCCAAAAACACACGTCTATTCCTATTGTTCGCTAGCTCAGTGCTCTTGAAGCCTTTAGTACAGTGGTTCTCAGCAGGATTTCCTCCTCCAGGGGAGTCAAGGCCCAGAGACAATGTTTAGTTCTCACAACTTGGGGGAAGGGGCTACTGGCATCTAGGGGGTAGACGGTATGGATGCTGTTAAACATCCTACAATGCACCGGACAGCCTCACCACAAAGAGTGATCTGACCCAAAATGTCAACAGTGGCAAGCTTGAGAAACCCCGGTTTAGATCAAGTTTAAATTGTTAACAGGGTATTCAGGGTCTTCCAACCACAGATGGCTTTTTCTTTCCAGGTGCTGTGTGACTTAGCTCACCTTCTTCTTTCCACTTGGAAGGTCATTCCCCTCATTTTCTACTAGACAGACTCACAGGCATCCTTAAATACTCAACTCAAAGTTCTCCTCCCCTTCATGAAGCGTTTTTCGACCTCCCAAATAAGAATTTAAAACACAGCACTGTTTATATTTCTGTCACGGCATCTCCTCAAGTCAGCCTTGTACTGTGGCAACACACGGAACCACTTGAGAGACGACCCATCTTATGGCTTTTGTATCTCCGTAGGGCCTAGGACAGTGCTTTGTGCCCTCTGTGTTGCTTATTAAAGACTATGGATAGAATGGATGTTGTCCTCGAATTAATTTTAAATTTACATATATTTCTTACAGGGAGATAAAACCTAAGAAGTTGAAAACGATCGTATTTGGATTTGCCTTAGTTAAGGATTCCTTAACGAGTCGTATCCCTGAACTTCCTCAGGTGAAAGGATTGGGACCTGAAGTTTGACTAAGACTGTGGTAAGTGAGATTGTTTATATGCTTTTTTATTTGAATAATTGTCTTATTACTGTGATTCTAGATGAGGGGGGTGTAGGTCATAAATAAGGAGAATCTAGTCACAATGAATCTATAAAAGAGTTTTGGTTGATGAGCATGGGATTTTGAAAGGTTCTGCCTATGAAGGTCCTTTGGTAATGGTGGTGCGGAAGAGTGGGTGGGCCATGTGCTCTTCAGTTTGCCTCAAACCCTAGCTCTCCCTGAGTCCATCCAGGTAAAATACTTAGAAGAGCCTGTAGTCAGTCAGACCCTCCAGAAACGATAGCTGATCTCCTCGGTTTTACATTGCCTACAGGGCTCCAGAGACATGAGAATTCACAATGCTGCTAGGACAGTGGTCTGCAGTCTTCATGCCAGTTCCAGCCCACTCACTGCCCTTTTCTCTATGGCTCGCGAACAAAGAATGGTTTTTAAATTTCTAAACAGTTGGGAAAAATCAAAAAAGAATAATATTTCCTTACCTGTGAAAATTGTGTGAAATACAAATTCCAGTGCCCATAAATGCAGTTTTATTGACTTTTACTTACATTATTAACTTACCACTTACATTTGTTTACGTCTTTTCTGTGGGTGCTTTTGTGCCACAAGGGTTGAATAGAAGACAGCACATGGCGGAGACCCTACGGTCTACAAGCCTAACTCTTTACCATCTGGCTCTTGGTCCACGTGGCCTGCACCCCAGCTCTATATGATCATGTTCTTTAAACTGTTCTGAGAGTGACAGATGTAAACCTTTGTCTGTTTCCTTTGGGCAGAACAACCTGTAGGCTACAGTCAGTGAGTTAGTGAGTGGGCATTACCGTGAATTTACTTGCTGAGGTCAGGAGTAGCATCACTCCTGTCTACTTGGTTTGATTCTTGAGAATAGGTATTGATGTCTTCTTCAAAGTACCAGGATTCATTCTCATGAAAAATCATGAAGTGGAGAACACTGTGAACTATGCTGGCTTTGGTGTCTTTTCAACATACGATCAAAGGACCTACCAGTCCACTATTAAGATCCTGGAGAAGCAAAGCAAGATGATGAACTGTGCCCACAACTTTCCCCAGTCAAGGAAAAGAGTGGAAACAAGTTTTAGTTTGAGTGAGGTCAGATCCTGAGTTTTGAATGAGTGTAAGGAACAAAATATTTGACATGCTAAATTCTTGATTGAAAAAAGTGATCATCTCACTCATTAGAGTTGAGGTCTAAAGAGAACAACAAACTCCTGAAAGGGATTTTAGACACATTCCTTAGTGGATTTAGCTCCATCTTTGAAATTTTAATTAAAAAACAGAACTTCGGTTTTAATTAGAAGTCCTTGGAGCTGGAGTTGGTTGACAGACGTGTCTAAAGGTTTCAGATCCCCCCCTCTGTGATGCCTCTCCCTCCGCAGCCACTCTCAGCTGGGAGCTTTGGTTTGTTTATATTTATTTTGTTTTGGGGTTGAATGTCTGTGTCTGTTCTTGGTTTGGTGGAGAGTAGGCCAAAAATAACTAAAAGACCAAAGAGGGAACTCTTTTGCTTTTTCTTTTTTAAATACAAATAAACTGGAACTCCAGAGTTGAGAGTTTTTAAAAGATATATACTAGGTATGCATTTATTTGTCACTAATCATAGAATTTTAAAACTCCATGCTTTGTTTTCTGGAACCCAAATCTTATTCAGTGAAACAAAGAAGGGGGTATTATCATATAATTTTACATACATCTATATATATTCCAACCCACTATAACATTTTGGAAAATATCCTAAATCTAAGTAATCATAATGTACTAATTTAGTTTGCTCTTGAAAAATGCAAACCTGTGTAGAATTAACAACTGAGCAGTATTTAGAAAGTTTACATAAAACTAAGACTTTTTAAAAAAGAAAAATAAACTCCTTTCTTTCATTATAATTTCTAAGAGGAGCTAAGATAAAAACTGGGATTTAAAGTTTAGCTTAGCTTAACCACGTCCACAGTTGAATAGTAAAACCAAGGTACGCACTCAAAGTCCTTTGAGGTAGGATCAGCTCTTTCAGGAATCTGCCAAATGTATGTTCGGATCTCTCCTGAAATAGGCAAATACAATGTATTTAAATAGAATCTTTTAAATCACACTTCTTTATGGAGAACCAGATTATGAACAAACTCTAAAGCTATACAAATGTTAAACAGCATAGTCTTGTTTTTACTTCCAGCTCTACAGCTCCTTGCTTTGTGGCCTTGGTCAATGTGTTTACATGTTCTGGACTTCTGTTTCCTCATGCACATAAAATGGGGATTTAGCGATTAGACAAGATGGTGCAAAGGAAGCCCTTGGTGTTGCATTACCTGGCCCACAGGGCAAGGTCGATGTCACTATCAGTGTTGGCTATTATGTTCTCAGTGTTACAGGATCAAAACTTTATAGAGATTTTGCTGTTGAAACACATCAGTCATTAAATATCTAATTCATTTGTTCAATGAATATTGATTGTAGTGAAGATAACTCATCCTTTGACATGTGACAAAATTGTTTTGAATCACAGCTCTGGACCTTCCCATTTGTGGATCACATGCACCTCCTTCCCGCCCCCAAAGCTGTTTGCATTAGCCCGACTTAATATAAATCCTCTTGACTCTTGCAGGAAAGTTCTTTTGGTCCTCACCCTCACCCCTTGCTATATCATTCTACATCTCCCCTTTCCAGAGGCTTAAGTTAATTTTCCCAAGCACCTGTGACATAGTCTTCCTTCTCCACTAACCAACCCCATCTTCAGCCTCCCCACTTCCAAATCTTTAACAATCATCTTACTACTAACCCTCCCCTTCCAGCACACCACGCAGTGCCAGGAACACATCATGTACTCAGAAGTGTTTGTGAAATGCATGTAACATGATCCTTTCCTGACTAATTAGAACAAAGTGCTGACTTGCAAACTCCCTTGATAGGAGATTCATGTTGGTCCCACCATAGGACTGTCTGCTTTTAAAATCAAAAGAGAATATTTCACGTACCATCAAAGTCTATCTTCAGTCCCTCTGCCCCACAAATCTTTTTTTCTGAATTTGGCTCTTTCCTTGATACCCTTAATTCCCAGAACTACTTATGTTGGTGGGCAACTATGGAGGACATTTTGGATGCCCCTTTCACATCCCTCTTGAAAAATGCTCCACCAGGTGTCAATAGCCATGCCCCCAATCCCTGCATCGAATGACTGAGGCAGGGACATAAAGGTCCAGCTTTCTTACCCCAATTCAAGAGAGTTGAGGGCCACCCAATCTTTGGAATTTCTCACAGGGTTATGGCTGTGACTTCTATTGAGCCTGTATCCTTATTAAAACTTTCCTCCTGCCCAATTCTGCTTCTTTCCTTTTTTCCCCCATAGTTATTGACCCCAAGAGCACTACCTGCACACGAATCTTCATTTTAGAGTCTGCCTCCTGGGCATTTATATTAAAAAGTATTCATTTTCTTTGAGTTTAGAATGCTGAGCAGGATGCCACATGTATAGTGGTGATGCCACAGTGATTAGCACATGAGGTTCATCCCTTTTTCTTACCTGCTTAACTCTCTCCCTTGCCCTCTCCCTCACACACTGCATCATGTACTCCACTCCTACTTTAGCACTTGAGTTGGAGAGAATGAACATAGCGCAAATACCTGACAGCTGGACAGGTAAAGAGGCGGGAGACAGGGTGGCCCTAGAGGAGAAATTGTATACACTGGCGGGTTGCATACAAATTGTATACACATGGTGCCCCATCCTGGAAGCAAACTCCATTTGCAAAAGGAACTTCTTTCCCAAACTTGTTCTTCAGGCCCTTCTTACTAGTCCACTAATCCCTCTCATCTGGAACTACACCCGTATTTAAGAAAGAACATTAGCCCCACAGTCCTGCATAAAAGCTTTGGGGCTTTTCTTTCTCCCAAAGCAGTTACCTGGCTGTGTTGGAACAACAGTGGAATAGTTTGTCTTCACTCCAAGAGTGGTGTATCTTTCCATCTGTTTGTGTTGTCTTCAATTTCTTTTCTCAGCATCTTATAGTTTTCCGAGTACAGGTCTTTTACCTCCTTAGGTTGGTTTGTTCCTAGGTACTTTATTCCTTTTGATGTGATTGTAAATGGGATTAATTTCTTAATTTATTCCTTAATTTGTCTTTCTGATATTTTGTTGTTAGTGTATAGAAATGAAACAAATTTCTGTATATTAATTTTGTATTCTACAACTTTACCAAATTCATTGATGAGCTCTAGCTGTTTTTTGGTGGCACCTTTAGGATTTTCTATGTTTAGTATCATATCATCTGCAAACAGTGACAGTTTTACTTCTTGTTTTCCTGTTTGGATTCTTTTTATTTCTTTTTCTTGTTTGACTGCTGTGGCTGGGACTTCCAATACTATGTTGAATAAAAGTGGTGAGAGTGGACATCCTTGTCTTGCTCCTGATCTTAGAGGAAATGCTTTCAGCTTTTCACCATTGAGTATAATGTTAGCTGTGTGCTTGTCATATATGGCCTTTATTATGGTGAGGTATGTTCTCTCTATACCAACTTTGTTGAGAGTTTTTATCATAAATAGATGTTGAAATTTTTCAAAACTTCTTCTGCATCTATTGAGAAGATCATATGGTTTTACTCTTCAATTTGTTGATGTGAGGTATCACACTGATTGAGTTGTAGATATTGAACCATCCTTGCATCCTTGGGATAAATCCCACTTGATTATGGTACATGATCCTTTTAGTATATCATTGAATTTGGTTTGCTAGTATTTTGTTGAGGATTTTTGCATCTGTGTTGATCAGTGATATTGGCCTATAATTTTCTTTTTTGTGATATCTTTGTCTGGTCTTGGTATCAGGGTGATGATGGCCTCATAGAATAAGTTTGGAAGCATTCCTTCCTCTGCAATTTTTTGGAATAGTTTAAGAAAGATAGGTGTTAACTGTTTTCTAAACGTTTAGTAGAATTCACCTGTGAAGCTATCTGGTGCTGGACTTTTGTTTGTTAGGTTTTTTTTTTTAATTTTAATTGATTCAATTTCATTACTGGTAATTGATCTGTTCATGTTTTCTATTTTTCTTCCTGATTCGGTCTTGGAAGATTTTATGTTTCTAGGAATTTATTCATTTCTTCTAGGTTGTCCATTTTATTAGCATATAATTATTTGTAGTAATCTCTTATGATCATTTATATTACCGTGGTGTCATTTGTAAATTTTCTTTCATTTCTGGTTTTATTGATTTGGGTCCTCTCTCTCTTTTTCTTGATGAGTCTGACTAAAGGTTTATCAATTTTGTTTATCTTTTTGAAGAACCAACTCTTAGTTTCATTGATCTTTTCTATTGCTTTTTGAAATCTCTATTTCATTTATCTCTGCTCTGATCTTTATGCTTTCTTTCTTCTACTAACTTTAGGTTTTGTTTGTAAATTGGAACAACCATTATGGAAAACAGTATGGAGGTTCCTCAAAAAACTAAAAATAGAACTACCATATGACCCAGCAATTCCTCTCATGGATATATATCCAAAGAAATTGAAAACACTAATTTGAAAATATACATGGACCCTAAAGTTCATAGCAACATTATTTACAATAGCCAAGACAAGGAAGCAACCTAAGTGTCCTTCAACAGATGAATAGATAAAGAAGATGTTATACACACACACACACACACACACATACACACACAATGGAATACTCACTATAACAAAGAATGAAATTTTGCTATTTGCAACCACACGGATGGACCTGGAGGGTATTACGTTTAGTGAAATAACTCAGACAGAGAAAGGCAAATACTATAATATCACTTATATGTGAAATCTAAAAAATAAAACAAACTGGTAAATATAACAAAAAAGAAACAAACTCATGGATATAGAGAACAAAATAGTGGTTGCCAGTGAGGAAAAAGAAGTGGGGAGAGGCAAGATAAGAGCAGGGGAATAAGAGGTACAAACTACTATGTATAAAATAAATAAGCTATAATGATATATTGTATTGTACAGTACAGGGAATAAAGCCAGTATTTTATAATAACTATAAATGGAATATAATCTATAAAAATTTTGAGTCACTATGTTGTACACCTGAAACTAATATAATATTGTAAATCAACTGTACTTCAATTAAAAAAAATATGGCATGGCATATAGTAGGTATTCCACAAAACCAACCAACAAACAAAAACAGGAAAAAAAAAAAGAGCAAACATTAGCCCCACAGTCCTGCATGAAGCTTTGGGACTTTTCTTTCTCCCAAAGCAGTTACCTGGCTGTGTTGGAACAACAGTGGAATAGTTTGTTTTCACCCCATGAGCATGAATAGAATACGGCCTTAAGCCATTATTTTTAAAGACAGCATAGAGTTTCTCGCCAGGGCTAAGAAATATTATGGGACCTAGGAAATAGAAAAAGGAAAATGTGTGGATAGTTGTCATTTATTTAAATTATGAGTCATCTGTCCCCTTAAGTATATACACAGTGACTTATTCTTTTCCTTAACATGCAGCCAAATGAAACAAAAACACATTTAACAAATGGACCATTGCTGGTTTATGACACATGGTTTTTGCCTTTAAGTCGTCTAGAATTTTTATAAGCTCCAGCTCTAGAAAACTTACTTCGATGAGCATCAGTTAATGCCTATGAAAACACTCAATTTAGAAGTGGAACACTTTATTTTCTTTCTTGACCAACCTCATTATTTAAGACTTTTATTCTTTTCCCCTTTCA
Source organism: Hyperoodon ampullatus (assembly GCF_949752795.1). NCBI lineage: Eukaryota > Metazoa > Chordata > Mammalia > Artiodactyla > Ziphiidae > Hyperoodon > Hyperoodon ampullatus. The sequence continues at coordinate 15,375,618 of NC_136918.1, forward strand.
CCCTCGTGGAGGATTCGGAGAAGCTGCAAGGCATCTTCATTGACCCAGGGCAATTATCTCTCTCACAGAGTAAAGACCCTTCATTTTACTCTCTCTCCCTTTCAACCCAAGCCAAGAACTGGAGGTGTATAATTTGTTATAAAATTTCTTTCTATTTGGAGGCAGATTGAATCTGTGGCTCTAAAAATTCTGAAACAGAGATGGGTTTGAGATGAACTAAGCAGAAAGAACTCTCCTTAAACTTGTGCTACAATTACTAACATCAGAGCCTTGAAGAGACTTTGTGGACACTAGATGCTAGCGAAGTAAAGCAACTCTTTGCCTCCCATGGCAATTCTACAGTCTCAAACACTATACTTGTTTTTCCTTTTCTAAAAAGGGTGTTTTTTTTGTATAAATAATAAAGGAATCTAGAGCATCCTATTTTGTTATTTATCTTAGTACATTTGGCCAGAACCCTAGAGAAAACAAATATGATGCTGTTACTAAAGATAAGAGCCCACTCAAAAGCACTGGGAACTGGATAGAATAGATCTCTCTCCAGGGGTTGCAAAGCCCGAGAGGCTGATGAGGAGCCAAGAAAAGTAAAAGTTTTTCCCCGTCAGCACGTACATCCATCTTCTCAGGGTCCATGCCAGAAAATGGACTCCAATAGACACACAGACATCAGGACTGAAACAAGATTTGGGTGTATGGAAATGCCATGTGACTTCTGGAAATACTAGGCAATGTATGGAAATGCCATTTGACATATGAAAACATCGTGTGACTACAGAAATGCCATGTGACTTATGGAAACGTTATATGTGGGTGCCTGGGAGTGACTTGTAGGTTTCCTAGCTGATCTGTCAAGGGTGGAGGAAAAGGCTGTAATTTTCCTCACTCCTGGACAGAAGATGAAATTAAATCTTGACAGAAAATTAGTAAGAAAACACAAGCCTTAAATGACACATGAGACCAGATAGATTTAATTGATATTTATAGGACATTCCATCCAAAAACAGCAGATTACACTTTCTTCTCAAGTACATACAAAACATTCTCCAGGATAGATCACATCTTGGGTCACAAATCAAGCCTCAGTAAATTTAAGAAAATTGAAATCATATCAAGCATCTTTTCCAACCACAATGCTATGAGATTAGAAATAAATTACAGGGAAAAAATGGAAAAAACACAAACACATGGAGGTGAAAAAATACGTTACTAAATAACCAAGAGATCACTGAGGAAATCAAAGAGGAAATCAGAAAATACCTAGAGACAAATGACAATGAGAACACAGTGATCCAAAACCTATGAGATGCAGCAAAAGCAGTTCTAGGAGCGAAGTTTATAGCAATACAATCTTACCTTAAGAAACATGAAAAATCTCAAATAAACAATCTAGCCTACATCTAAAGGAACTAGATAAAGAAGAGCAAACAAAACCCAAAGTTAGTAGAAGGAAAGAAATCATAAAGATCAGAGCAGAAAAAAATGAAATAGAAACAAAGAAAACAGTAGCAAAGATCAATAAAACTAAAAGCTAGTTCTTTGAGAAGATAAACAAATTTGATAAACCTTTAGCCACACTCATCAAGAAAAAGAGGAAGAGGGCTCAAATCAATAAAATTAGAAGTGAAAAAGGAGAAGTTACAAGGGACACTACAGAAATACAAAGCATCATAAGAGACTACTACAAGCAACTCTATGCCAATAAAATGAACAACCTGGATGAAATGGACAAATTCTTAGAAAGGTTTAAGCATCCAAGACTGAACCAGGAAGAAATAGAAAATATGAACACACCAGTCACATGTAATGAAATTGAAACTGTGATTAAAAATCTTCCAACAGGGCTTCCCTGGTGGTGCAGTGGTTGAGAGTCCGCCTGCCGATGCAGGGGAAACGGGTTCGTGCCCCGGTCTGGGAAGATCCCACATGCCACGGAGCGGCTGGGCCCGTGAGCCATGGCCGCTGAGCCTGTGCTCCGCAACGGGAGAGGCCACAACAGTGAGAGGCCCACATACCACAAAAAAAAAAAAAAAAAAAAAAAAAAAAAATCTTCCAACAAACAAAAGTCCAGGACCAGATGGCTTCACAGTGAATTCTATCAAAGAGAAGAGCTAACACCCATCCTTCTCAAACTCTTCCAAAATTTGCAGAGGAAGGAACACACCCAAACTCATTCTATGAGGCCACCATCACCCTCACACCAAAAGCAGATAAAGATACTACAAAAAAAGAAAATTACAGACCAAATCACTGATGACTATAGATGCAAAACTCCTCAAAAAAAATACTAGCAAACAGAATCCAACAACACATTAAAAGGATCATACACCATGATCAAGTGGGATTTATCACAGGATACAAGGATTCTTCATTGTACACAAATCAATCAATGTGATACAACATATTAACAAACTGAAAACTAAAATCCATATGATCATCTTAATAGATGCAGAAAAAGCTTTTGACAAAATTCAACACCCATTTCTGATAAAAACTGTCCAGAAAGTGGGCATAGAGGGAACCTACCTCAACATAATAAAGCCCATATATGACAAACCCACAGCAAACATCATTCTCAATGGTAAAAAACTGAAAGCATTTCCTCTAAGATCAGGAAGAAGACAAGGTTGCCCACTCTCACCACTATTATTCAACATAGTTTTGGAAGTTTTAACCACAACAATCAGAGAAGAAAGAGAAATAGAAGGAATACAAATTGGAAAAGAAGAAGTAAAACTGTCAATGTTTGCAGATGACATGATACTATACATAGAGAATCCTAAAAATGACACCAGAAAACTATTAGAGCTCATCAGTGAATTTGGTATAGTTGCAGGATACAAAATTAATGCACAGAAATCTCTTGCATTCCTATACACTAACAATGAAAGATCAGAAAGTTAATTAAGGAAACAATCCTATTCACCATTGCAACAAAAAGAATAAAATACCTAGGAATAAACCTACCTAAGGAGGCAAAAGAACTGTATTCAGAAAACAGTAAGACTCTGATGAAAGAAACCAAAGATGACACAAATAGATGGAGAGATATACCATGTCCTTGAATTCAAAGAATCAATAGTGTGAAAATGACCACACTACCCAAAGCAATCTACATATTCAATGCAATCCCTATCAAATTACCAATGGCAGTTTTTATAGAACTAAATCAAAAAATCTTAAAATTTGTATGGAGACACAAAGGACCGTGAATAGCCAAAGTATCTTGAGGGAAGAAAACAGAGCTGGAGGAATCAGACTCCCTGACTTCAGACTATACTACAAAGGTACAGTAATCAAGACAATATGGTACTGGCACAAAAACAGAAATATAGATCAATGGAACAGGATAGAAAGCCCAGAGATAAACCCACGCACGTATGGTCACCTTATTTTTGACAAAGGGGTCAAGAATATGCAATGGAGAAAAGACAGTCTCTTCAATAAGTGGTGCTGAGAAAACTGGACAGCTACATGTAAAAGAATGAAATTAGAACCCTCCCTAACACCATACAAAAAAATAAACTCAAAATGGATTAAAGACCTAAATGTAAGGCCAGACACTATCAAACTCTTAGAGGAAAACGTAGGCAGAACACTCTATGACATAAATCACAGCAAGATCCTTTTGACCCACCTCCTAGAGAAATGGAAATAAAAACAAAAAGAAACAAATGGGACCTAATGAAACTTCAAAGCTTTTGCAAAGCAAGGGAAACCATAAGCAAGATGAAAAAACAACCCTCAGAATGGGAGAAAATATTTGCAAATGAAACAACTGACAAAGGATTAATCTCCAAATTTTACAAACAGCTCATGCAGCTCAATATCAAAAAAACCAAACAACCCATTCCCAAAATGGGCAGAAGACTTAAACAGACATTTCTCCAAGGAAGATGTACAGATTGCCAACAAACACATGCAAGGATGTTCAACATTAATAATCATTAGAGAAATGCAAATCAAAACTACAATGAGGCATCATCTCACAACAGTCAGAATGGCCATCACCAAAAAATCTACAAACAATAAATGCTGGAGAGGGTGTGGAGAAAAGGTAACCCTCTTGCACTGTTGGTGGGAATGTAAATTGATACAGCCACTATGGAGAACAATATGGAGGTTCCTCAAAAAACTAAAAATAGAACTACCGTATGACCCAGCAATCCCAGTACTGGGCATATACCCTGAGAAAACCATAATTCAAAAAGAGTCATGTACCACAATGTTCATTGCAGCTCTATTTACAATAGCCAGGATGTGGAAGCAACCTAAGTGTCCATCCACAGATGAATGGATAAAGAAGATGTGGCACATATATACAATGGAATATTACTCAGCCATAAAAAGAAATGAAATTGAGCTATTTGTAATGAGGTGGATGGACCTAGAGTCTGTCATACAGAGTGAAGTAAGTCAGAAAGAGAAAGACAAACACCGTATGCTAACACATATATATGGAATTTAAGGGGGAAAATGTCATGAAGAACCTAGGGGTAAGACAGGAATAAAGACACAGACCTACTAGAGAATGGACTTGAGGATATGGGGAGGCGGAAGGGTAAGCTGGGACGAAGTGAGAGAGTGGCATGGACATATATACACTACCAAATGTAAAATAGATAGCTAGTTGGAAGCAGCCGCATAGCACAGGGAGATCGGCTCGGTGCTTTGTGACCACCTAGAGTGATGGGATAGGGAGGGTGAGAGGGAGGGAGATGCAAGAGGAAAGAGATATGGGAACATATGTATATGTATAACTGATTCACTTTGTTATAAAGCAGAAACTAGCACACCATTGTAAAGCAATTATACTCCAATAAAGATGTAAAAAAATAAATAAATAAATGAGTTACAAGTATGAAAAAAAAGGGGGGTTAGCTATAACACTGTTAGTGAAACAAGAAGGTGAAAGCTATTTAAATATCTATCAGTAGGCAAATGGTTAAATAAATTAGGCTATATCTCAAATATGGAAAACTATACAACTGTTTAAAAGAGTAAGTTAGAGGTATAGGGAATGTCATGGAAAAGATTTGAAGGCATATGGATGAGTGAAGAAAGCAAGCAGCAGAATAAAGAAAAACCTATTATATAAAAATAATAGCCTATTTTTTAAAGTTATATAATTAAATAAAACTTATATGCAGTGTGATCTACTTATGTAGAACAAAACACAAAACAATAACTGTGCATTTTTTTATTTCTACATGTTCATATATATTGTATGAAAATGCATGGTAAACAGGTTTACAGGTATTCATGCAAACTTGCTTACAGGGTTTATTCTCTGAGAGGGAACTGGGATGGTAGTGGGGTAGGGTTAGACTAAAGGTCTATTCTTAAACCATTTCTCTAAAGGTGAACACAAAATCTGATTCTTCTCTTTCTTTTTCTTTTTTTGCTAATTTTGGTAGTGTAAACTCTCCGCCTTGGCCAATTTGAAGCTACCACAAGTTTATCAGCTGGCTTATTTAATTTTCAACTCTCTGGAGGTCCTATGAGGTGGCTCCCAGATACCATATTAGACTTTCACTCTTTCTGTCTGCTGCCGCCACCAAATTCTCCCTCCCTCCTTCACTCCCCCCTGCCCCGGCTCCTTCCTCTTTCTTTTCTTCCTTTCTTTCCAGCAAGTCTATTCATGTATTCTTGTAATTCCTAAAAACAAAACAAAACAAAAAACCAAAACCAAACAAACAAACCCCCCAAAACTGTAGGTCACAGGAAGAGAAGAAACACAGGGGAAGGCTATGGGGTCCATCAGCCAAAGAACTTTCAGAAGCTTTCTCAACTGTGCCTAGGCTGACCCTATATTTTTCTGCAGAGTTGAGGAGGAAAGACCTGATTTAAAGGTAAGATCTGTGAACGAGGTAAATAGGAGGAGTGCGGCTGAGTGTACATTTTAACCTTTAAAACATATGTTAAAACAATATTTCTTTCTGAGAACCTTTTTATCATTAAATTCTGTCGAGTTATTATAGCTGTGTGTGGGTCTCCTTTTTCTCACAACCCTGGGAGGGACACAGCACATAGGAAATCCCAATAAATACTTGTTGTTTAGTTGTTTAAATAATTAATTGAAGTATGATGCTAACCAACGTATGGGACTTAGAAAAAAGAAAGGTTTTTCTCAGAGAAGTAAACCCCATTTTTTTTTTTCGGTATGTGGGCCTCTCACTGTTGTGGCCTCTCACTGTTGTGGCCTCTCCCGCTGCGGAGCACAGGCTCCAGATGCGCAGGCTCAGCGGCCATGGCTTACAGGCCCAGCCGCTCTGCGACATGTGGGAGCTTCCCGGACCGGGGCACGAACCTGTGTCCCCTGCATCGGCAGGCGGACTCTCAACCACTGCGCCACCAGGGAAGCCCAGTAAACGCCATTTTTGTACAAAAAAAAAAAAAAGGAAAAAATTCTTCAGTTCTAGTAACAATCATGTTTACTGATTGAGAAATAAAACAAAACATTTACATGATTATATGTAGAGTTTAGTCATATTTATGAATAGAGAAGATCAATAACTTCATAACAGGCCTTCCTATCATTAAATGTGAAGTGTGATTGAAGAGGGAAATAAACTAAAATAAGGAGATTTACTGCGTACTGGATTAGAATTACTTGGTCCTGCATAATTCCTGGCTCTCATAAAGTTTTGGGTAAGTGTTTTAACCTCTTGGAACTTGTATTCTCAATTTTTAAAAAAAGGTGTAATAATACATGCTCTGTCTGACACTCAGGGTTTTCTTGTAAGGCTCACCAGCTAATGAATATAAACTTCTATTTTGTAAAAACAACAACAAAAATAATCCCTATATACCTAAAAGGGTTTATTACCATAAAGTTAAAGGTGTCAGAGACGTGGATTCTAGTCCTAACTGTGTCACTGACTTTCCAAAAGGCAATCTTATTACCTCCCCAATGGCAGTTTCCCCCATTTGAAAGATGAGGCATTTGTAATGGGTTGTAACCCTGGGAGTCCCCTGACCCTGTATTATGTAAAAGGAATAAATCCCTACCACGTATCTGACAGCCCAGCATCCACTCTCCAGCACCCTTGGCCACCAAGAAGGCATCTTGCATTGAGGCAGGGAAGACAGTGACGGTGTCTTTTCTGTGATTCCAAGAGATCAGAGTTTGTCCGTGGGTAAAGATGGAGTGTGTGTCCAACACACCTCCCATGCCAATAAAATACCACTTAACCCTGTCCTCTGCACACATGGTGAGATTGGGCAGATTTCCATACATGTATCCATTTATTGCTGAAAACAGACGTAGATTAACCTATCAAGCATGTTAGATCAAGGCCACATGGTATACATTCTATGCATTTTCTCATCACATAAGCCTGGCAGTATCATCATTGTTCTCATGCATAATCTACGACAGGAGTGATTTATTTTCCAAAAAAAGAGGCCATAAGCATTGTTTCTGATTAAAGCTGAGGAGCACACAAATTGAGAGGCAAGAGGAGGAAAAGTAAGCTAAAAAGCGGGAAACAGTGAAAGGGGGAAAAGAATAGAAAGAAGCTAAGTCCATGGAAGAAGAAAACAAGGATAAAGGTGACTGAGATAACAGCATCTTTTCTGAAAGGTTCTACATAGAAACACATTTCCATAAGATATCTGGTCAGTTATGTCTTTGTTCTTCTTTAATATTTTATTACCTTAAAATTACATCTTTGCTATGCTGTCACCACCTACTTTTGATCTATATCAGATGTTAGAAACAAATGCATCTGTTTAACTTTACTTGCTATGAAACTTTGGAAACCAAGAGGATTTACTAGATGACTTGCCTATCAACCAGCATACCCAGGGTAAGAAACTGGGAAATAAAAACTCATTCAAACAAACTCAAACAAAGGGAAATCACGAAATAGAGTCATAGAAGTTAGAATTATAGGGTGTAATGAATGAGAAAATTCTTTATAATCTTACAGCACATGAGATTCCTCTCCCAGAAGCCAGAATCTCTAGCATTAACTTGGCCAGATTCAGTATATATATTAATATTGTCATCAATACACCAGCTACGCAGTTATAGAAAACATCAGAACGTAAGACTCATGGATATTTTTTTCCATGTCTCTATCCAGGGTTCCTGAAACAAAACAGCAAAACAGCAAAACTTCCTCTTTGTAGAAATTCTTTTTGCTAGGAAATAAACTAGTGATTCTAACTGATTCAACTCAAAATGTAAAAGGAAAATCTTGCACCTCCACAGACAGAAACCTAAGGAACTGAGCATGCAAGGAACAGGCAGACAGCCTCTCATCTCCCTATTTCCTCCCACCCTGTGGGTTCAACACTTCTCTGTAGAAGGGTGGCAGAGTTTTGTGTGAAGGTGGCTAAGGTGACAATTACGGGGTTTGACTACCATCTAGTGTCCAACCTGCACTCTTGGACTTGAATGGAGGCATTGGACTCAAGACTGCCATCTAGAGCTCAGAGTTCCAATGGCAACGTTACTTTCTTGACTGGAGAATCAAGGTCAAGGCAGGCAAAGAGAGCTCATTTGATAGCAAAATTCTACTGGAAGAGTGAGGGAGACCCTACGTATCCTGGTTGGCTCTATTGCTACAATGAGATTTTTAAAATGTAACCTCTTTTACAAGTCAGAATTGGTCCAAGAAGTCCCGAAGCCACATCTTTTAGAGTTTCTACATGGGAGTGGTACATCCGTGTCATGCAGTTACTGTCATCGGAACAAGGCCCCTGAGTTGCTTCTACAAACCACCCATAAGTATACTCTGTCCCTGGCTCTAGCCGGTCATCTTCCTTTTGCGGGCCTGTAGTGTTATCAGGATAGAGAGAGCCTAGAAAACAACCTGCAGCGTGGTCACAGTAACCACCAGACGACACTGTTTTGAATGTGACCCATGCTTTCTCCATTAAGTCATGAATGTACGTTAATTTGTATTTTTAGAATAAAGTGTGCATCTCCACCTTCCTTTCTCCTGCCTCCTGTCTCCCTAGATCCCCCTTACTTAGTTTCTACCTGAATGCACACCTTGGCCAGTTTCCAGACTAAATTGGAATGAGTCAGGCGGCACATTAACAGACCATCATCACCTTTATTGATAGATTCCACACATATTTATTGTGTACCTACTATGTGCTAGATCTTGGACACAGAGAGCTAGGATCCTGAGTTGACCTCCATATTTTCTATACTGCAGATCAGACTTTGGGACCCAGGGCCTCAAGAGCATCCATGTTATCTACAAGCTGCCCACAGGCATCGGGAAGTGGCCTTCTGCATAGCTGATATTATACTGAGCTACTACCTAGTCTGAATCTGGCGTCTTGCTCTCTTTTTTTGCTTCCTCTCCTAGAATTTGGCTTCAGATCTCCACCTCTGGAAGCCGGAATCTGATAGTTATAGGTAACATTCTTTCATTCAACAGAAGACTTTGAAGCATGACCAACCTATCGTTTATCATCTTTTGAGACGACCTTGCTCCATGTTGAACACAAAACCCTATTTGTTAGCTTTCTCTTCCCTTCCTTTTTCCAACACCATCAGGCAGTTGTGAATGTGAATGTTTAGGGGAGAAGACACTGTCTGGAAAACAGTGACTTCACCTGACAGTGATGTTTTCCAAGAAGCTAATCCTCATCCACCAGGAAACGGAAATGAGATGAAGGCAGAACAATGTTTCTGCCAACCTAACATTTAGCTCATGAGTGTCTCCTACCCATCCCCCAATTATTTATGTATTTACATGAGAGAAAAGTGTGTTTTCTTTTCCAGAAATTGCACTGGGTGCGGGGGGAGGGTCCACTCATTTCAAATGAGAAATTAAAGAACAACCTGGGATATAAAAATTAAAGGCATCTGAGGTAAAAGTCCACATTCACCCCGAACTACTCCTAGTTCACAATTACCTTGCTTTTCCTGAGGTTTGGGGCTCATGCTCTTCATAAGCAAAAGCTCAGGAATCTAAGGAAAGGGGACCCACTTACCTTCGTTTTCTTTAGTGCAGTTGATTCCGTGAGGATGGAAACTATAGTTTCTTGAAGCAAAATCTTTCACATGTACACAAACGAGGTCTCCAGTCTCTGCTTTCATGATTGGACCTAAAAATCCCAACCAAGATGGCTTCTCAATGATCGTTTGAAATGTATCATCCATGTACTCAAAATACAAAGCCTTTTTATAAACAGGTCCTATCCTATCTTGGCTTTGCTTTAGATATGTTTGGGACTGAAACTCTCTGTAAACAAACAAACAAGAACTTGAACAATGTTTGACTGGAAAGAAAACAGTGTTAAATCAACTGAAACTAGAAGTAAGAAGCGTTACAGCCTAATTTTATAGAGCAAACCCAGACACTGGTGAAAACCTAGGAGGAGTCAAAAACAGGGTAGTAGGCAAAGAGAAGTTTGGAAGTTCTGGTGAAGAGATCAAATGCAAGTGTAGCAAGTAATATACATGGTATTTCGGTTTAAATGACTTATCAAATTCTTTGTACTGAACCACGAAAGATTTCTAACCCTACCCTGAGGTTACTTTAGCTCTCAAGCATCAGATCAATCCCTACAAGTTAAGATTGTTTACTCATTTCAATGATTTATGGATTTGTTGGTAGAATTGGGGGCAACTTGGCACACAAACATAGTAAATCAGAACCCGACTCATAACCTCTAGATTTCCTCGTCCCAATTATCTGAACAGAGAAATCAAGAAGAGAGCTGCAATTTTACAGTCTCTGCCATAGACTCCATATGAGAAGGAAAAGTGTTGTTTTACATCTTAAGCACCACTCAAACAAAATCGCTGATAAATACAGAATTAGAGATGATCCCTGAAATATGCATCATGAGGGCAAGAGTGACAATAATCCCAGGAAGGAGCAATTTCTGATTTATATTAATAGCTGTCTTCCATGTCATGCTTATACTAAAAATTCAAAGGAAGCGGTTCTAATAGCGAGTGTGCCCTGAAAGGGTCAATCATGGAAAATTCTTTAGCAGTATTTTATCAGTGAATAATAATGATCAACGTTTGCTTCTGATAGCAGCTTTTTCAGTGTGAAGGTATTACTTACTGATCTTCTGAAATAAGCATTACATTGAGCATATATTTACCAGTAGGAACATAATTCCGAGTAGTTTGTCTAATGCCTATGCAGTAGTGCCCCTCTATTGTCCAACCTGGAGAACTAATAAAAACCAGAAAGGTCAGTGGTAAAAGGATCTTCATTTTCAAACCTTGCTCCTGGATAGGCTAACTGAGTGATGTTTGCCTTCATTTTATAATCCAGATGTTCTTCCTTTATTTGTGTCTGTTTACATAGATCAGGGCTGCAAAAGAGCTCATCAAACACTTTGTCTACATATATGTCACTTCCATTCCAAATGCATTTAGTTTTCATTAGTCAGGCCAGGTGAAATGTGGCACAACACATAGAGAATACTGGTTCTTGACCCAGTGTACGTTGCGAATTAAGAGCTTGTTGAATTACCAGGTAGATGGGCTACCCAGATCATCCATCAACCCCTAACGATTCTTATCTATTTCTGGATTATAGGAATCACCTCTAGTCTAGTCTAGTCTACAGACATCCCCCTCTTTCTCAATTCATTATGTTACCAAATCAGATTTATTTGCCCGATGGGCACCAAGTCAAACGCTGAGACACCAAGGTTTGCATCAAAGAAAAGGTTTTTTTGCAAAGCAGTCAAGTGAGAAGAGAGAAGAACAAGTCTCAAATCTGCCTCCTCAAAGGCGAGAGGCTTGGGATATTTATGAGATAAAGAAGCAGGGTGGTCTGAGACTCGGGGGAAGGTGATTGGAGGTAAGAAAAAGGTGAAGTAACTGTTGTTCTGTGCAGGTAAAAATGAGCTTCGTGTTTCTTCATGGGACACATGTTCAGAAAATTGTGGCATTAGTATGTGCTGAAGGTGGAGTTTTTGGCCCTCTGATGTCAAAAGGTCACCTATCAGACACTGGAGCAGGCCCAGGTGAGGGATCGGTGGTCTCAACGGGTTTGAGCTGGATGAGAGGTGACTCCTTGTTTCTGAAAAACAACTTGGGCACACACCTTAAGGCTAGAGGTACTACTTATGGAGGGTGGTGAAGTGAGTCTTGTGGTACCTTGTCTAAGCTGCGTAAAGCTTGGTGGGTATGCAATCTTGCAAGAACAAAGTGAAGACGGATTATAATTTTCTAATACCTAGACAAGCTAGTTATTGTCTAATGGATCTAACTAATAACTCTCCTCAGTCTCAAGCAGCTGTATCAAAGCTGACAATTAACCACACACTAGTTTGCATTGTCTAAATTTTTATGTGGTATTTTCTCTACCCCTAATAGATTATAACTCCAATAGATTAGGGACCACTTCTTTTGTACTGTATATCTGCCAGAGATGTCAAGAAATAAATGTTACATTTGTGGGGGGGACAAATAAATAGAGTGCCTTGGCCAGGATTACAAAAGTGAGGAAAAGAGTAGGAGTCTTTATTTGCCATCGATCTGTGTATCGTCATATATTGGGATATCTATTCCTATTAGGTATTGTTTGAGACTTTACAATTTGAAAGCCACAGTGGTTTCAACAGTCAGAGTGACGCTCTGATTTAGGTCTAGAAACCCACACTTAGTAATATTAAGGCAGCAAATATGGCATGTATTGTTCTGCAGCTTGGCTTTTATTCCTGGACTACAAGTCTTAGAGACCTTTATATATCACTACCTAGATGTCTACATCTTTCATTTTAATTGCGGCATATTTTTTTCTATCATGAGTATACTTCATTTATTTTTTAAAACACAAAAGATCAAAGTATATATTTTTCTGGGCGTTCATACAGATAAATATGCATACTTAAGGACATAAACTAAATACAGTTCTGAGAGGAAGAGAGAGGATTATTATATTTAATATGTTTTTTTATAAGGGGAGCACATTTCCATTTACTTGATTTAAAAAATCAACAAAATATTTGCAATTTGTTTTCTCTTTTGCATTAAAAAAATGAGGCTATAAATACTTTCCTCATAAGCAACAGTTGCTAAATTCTACACAGGTCAAAACATGCAGGCTGTCATATCACAACGTTTTTCACATTTGTGAATCCTTCGGAGGGTTGTAAGAGGAAGCTGGGGAAACAGCCCACTGCTTTGGCAGATTTTTATGTCACCAGCAGATGTTGGAAGAAATTCAGAAAAGCTAGGCCTAGAGGGACCATGGTGGGTGGAGCAATCACCCACAAGAGAGCCATGAGGAAGGGATTCACATCTGGCACCCTTTGGGAAGCAGTTGAAAGGAGTGGGGAGAAGATGCAGGTCAGACATGATGGGTTTCACAAGAGAGGAGTTAGGGATGGGCTCTCTGACCTAAGTGAGGAGATCCAATCAGGCTGGAATTGTTGGACGCTACAGCCTCCCACATTTCTCTCTGTGTATGTAAGAACCTTATAACCTTCCCTGTCACTGTGACCTCGACCAGCTGCTGTAGAAGGATCCACCCATCAGGCAGGGGGACAGGATGCCTTAAATGGGTTTTCAGATGTCCCTTTATCGAAATTCTATAACTTCCTTCCTCTTTCTTTTAGGAACATTAATTTTACTTTGGAATGTAGACAATAGAAGAGCCATTCAGCTGGAATATTTTTCCCTCAGTAAGTACCCCAATAAGTTCAAAGAAAGTCTAATGTATTCACTTCAAACAGATCTACCTCCAATTCTCACTCTGGAAATAAAGAAGAGCCATTCAGCTGGGATATTTTTCCCTCAGTAAGTACCCCAATGAGTTCAAAGAAGTCTAATGTATTCACTTCAAACAGATCTACCTCCAATTCTCTCTCTGCCATTTACTAGCTGCGTGATTTGGGACGAGTTGCATAATCATTCTAAACTCCAGTCCCTTCCTACCTGTAACATGAAGGTAATAATAATGAAACCTCAGGGCTTCTGTGAGGACCTCTTCCAGCCTGACACAATGTAGGCATTCAAAGTTAGCATCCTCCCCTGAGACAATGAAAATGGTGTTAGTAAATGTTCATTGCTCTTTTCTTTTCTTCTCAACAAATGACTAGGACTGGCTTCTATTTTGGGGGGAGTGAGGGGGATATTTTATCTTAGGTAATGTTGTATTTTATGGCCCATCCATAGGTAAATTATGTTTGCAGTCCTGTCTTTCCCTTCCTGCATAGCCCTCAGTAGATCAGTCTTTTGGTACAGCAGGATTTGAAGTTCGTCACCATTATTTGACTATATTCTTGGTTGGTAGCCCAAGAACATAAGGCAACTGATTTAGGTACGCTTCACTGAATTGGGTCCCAAGGTATGAGCTCAAATACCTTGGAGGGAAATTTGAATGCTTTCTTGGTTTTTCCATTCCATAACTGAAAATAAGTTTAAGGAATAAATTGAGCACATAAAAATATGCATAAGGACTGAATGATAATAGAACTTTCTTTGTAAAAAGCTTTACAATATATAAAATACCTTACAAAAGAAAAATATTACCCAAAGTCATCTTCAAAACACTCTCCCCTAGCTCCCACCCCTCATATTTGTTTAACAGATGAGGTATCTACAACCCAGAAGGTCAGGTAAGTTGCTGTAGGATGTAAACTTCCAGTTATGGAGCCAGGACTCAAATATAAATCATTGGATTCCAACTCAAATGTCTCTTTCATGGGATCTTACTAATTGGCTCCCATAATTGAAGAGTGTATACTTCTATATTATCAACAAATGTTAAGTTTTACTCAGAATGTATAACTCTAACCATATCTTCCAATAAGGCAAACCAATGTGATATAAATGGTATGGGGACAAGATGGGGAGTTCAAAGACAAGGGGAAGATGCCAGCAATTTTTACACCCATTTCTATTCTTTCTATTACTTCTACCAATAACCACCATTTGTTGAAATGGCCATCAGATTTTCCTTAGCCACTTTCTAAACACTAGGTCTAATTGTGTCAGCCAATCCTGAAAGGGAAGTTTATTAAGCTCTTTTTCTAGAGGAAGAAACTGGAACTAGAGTAGAGGGTTTTAAACAACTTGCTAAAGCAAGTAGGTATTATTGCTAGAATTTAAACACAGGCCTTTAAGGCTGGTGGATGCTCTTAATACTAAGTGCTCTGCCTTGTAATCTAGGCTACTCTGTGGAAAACTATTTAACCTCTTTGAACTCCTCTGGGTTAGAGGAGGTTAAATAAGTAGAGCAACTAGTAGCTGGGACAGATTAGTGCAGATAAAGCCCTGTGTCCTTTTCAGGTTAAGACTATATAAATTGCAAGCTTTCACAGTATGGGCTAGACTCCATGAAGGACCAGATGCCCACAAAACAAGGCATAGAAGGGCATAGAGGGAAGATATTGAGGACCGATGAGAAAGAGTAAAGCAACCCCTGACATCCAGAGCTGGCCTGGCACTCAAAGGTAGTCCTGGTGTTCTTCTGTTGGACATAAACAATTTCTAGAACACCAATATCAGACAACACCGCTGTGACCAGGATAGATCAAGACAAAAACAAGACCACTCCATAATAATATCTGAACACACATGAGGAACATGAACATTTCCAAACCTTTAGAATAACCAAACATTCCCTTATCCTGGCCATAGCTGATGGTTGCTTCTTTACCTATTACACCTTTAACTTTAACCCTCCTACCTTACAGAAAAGATTTATAAAGGCATCCAATCATACAATTGCCCCTACTTCCTCACTGCATTCAATCCAGAGCAAAGCCCAACTTCCTTATGCAGCCCCATAAATCACCTAACATTAGTCCTAATCCTATAACAAGTCCTTTCTAGCACACTTTTTCTGAGATACTCCAAGTTCTCCATGGTGTGGGTTCTCTCACATTGCAACGAGCAATAAACACAACTTATTCAACTACAGATGCATTGACACTCATTTTCCCTAGAAAAAGAAACCTATTTCATGGCTTAAACTACTAACGACATGACAAAAATACAGAAATTTATGTCTCCAGCCTGGACCTCTCTGCTTAACTCGAGACTCCAGTGCATATGGTTGTCTTTTCCACATCTTCACTTCATTGTTTAATACAGTATTTCTCAAACATCTATGTGCAGATGAATCTCCAGAAAGATCTGTGGATCTTTTAAAATGCAAGTTCTGATTCTGTAGTTCTGGGGTGGGGCCTGAAAGTCTGCATTTCTGCACTGGCTCTCTGATAATGACAATGCTGCAGGTGCATAACCATGCCTGGAGTAGCAAGAACCCAACAGACACCTCAAAATCAACATGCCCAAATAACTCCTAAGAATTCTAGCTTTAACTCCAACTTGTAAAGAGCTTGTAAGCCATTACTGCCATTCTTATAACAAGAAACACTGGACAAGCCGAATTCAACAACTTTTTTTGAACCCATCAGAGAATGGAATTTGTAGGGCAAACTGCTATCCTCACATCTGGAGAGTCAGGTGAATCTAGAAGACATCTGCTTACCTGGAGCAGAAGCCCCTGGAGTGTAATGTTAGGAACACTTGAAAGGTAATTTTAATGAACTGTTGGAGGCTGAGTATGGACTAGCATCAGAGTGAGAAACTCCAGGAGGCCATAGCCTCAGGGCCAGGCTGGTGGGTGGGGAATGGCCATACTTTCATAGGCTTTATCTCCAGGAACCCCACAAGGTTCTCAAGGTGAAGATCTGAGAAAGATCCCCACATGGCTCTGGAAGGGGAAGGAGAAAAATAAAACCAGTGAAATAGGCCCAGAGACTTCTCCATAGCTAAGGTTTTTCTCCAGAGGGAAGACTTGATCAGAGACTTTTCCCAGAGGCATAAAAGAAGGGTATGTCTCTCATTCCAGCCCTCTATAGCCTTCCTGTTCATCTAAGGGAGAGAAAGGTGCTATACCAGAAGAAACACCTGTGAAAGTCACAGGAGAGAAACAGAGGCTGACTAAAAGACTGAGATTTAGGGACTTCCCTAGCAGTCCAGTGGTTAAAACTCCACGCTCCCAATGCAGGGGGTGCTGGTTCAATCCCTGGTTGGTGAACTAAGATCCCACATGCTGTGTGGCACAGCCAAGAAATTTAAAAAAAAAGAAAAAGACTGAGATTTATTGGAAGATTATAGAATGTTCTTCCTCTTTCATACCTTACCACTGTGCTCCAGTATAAAAAAAGCAGATTACAATTGAAAGAGCCACAAGACACAGTGTGTCTCTAAGAAGACATACTTAAGGTGGCCCAAAGTCAAGAGAGGAGGCCAAAAAAAAAAAGAAAGAAAGGAGACACTAGAAAAGTTTGAAGCCTCTGGCACCTAGAGCTATAGCAAACATTTAAAAACATTAAACCAAGCTCAGCTCCTAGCTGGATTATCATAAATCCTTATACAAAAGACCTATTTACCTCAGTATCCATAAGCCAATACCACATCTTCCTCTTTAAACAAAAAATGACAAGGCATGACAAAAAGCAAGAAAAAAGTCTGAAGGGTCAGAGCAGACTCAAATATGACACAAGTGTTGGAATTATCAGACAGGGAATTCAAGATAACTATGATAAATATGTTAAGGGCTATAATGAAAAACATAAACAACATGCAAAAACAGATAAGTAATGTAAGTAGAGAGATAAAAATTCTTAGGAAGAATCAAAGGAAAATTCTAGAAATCAAAAACGTTGTAACAGAAATGAAGAATGCTTTTGATGCTTTATTAGACTGGACACAGCCAAGGAGAGAATCAGTGAGCTTAAAGACTAGTCAATAGAAACTTCCAAAACTGAAATGCAAAGAGAAAAAAAAGAGTGAAAACAAACAAAAAAACAAACAAAAAACACATTATGTTGTACACCTGGAATTAACATAGTATTATATGTCAATTATACCTCAATAAGACACACACACACAGACACACAAACAAAACAGAATATCCAAGAATTGTAGGAAAGTTTCAAAAGATGTAACATAGAGAAAATTGGAATGCCAGAAGGAGAAGAAAGAAATGGAGTAAAATAGATGTTTGAAGTCATAATGGTCAAGAACTTTCCACAATTAATGACAGACACAAACTACAGATCCAGGAGGAAGCTCAGAGAACACCAAAGACCAGAATAAATACCAAAGGAAAAAAAATACCAACACCAAAAACCTATACCTAAACATATATTCAAACTGCAGAAAACTAAAGATAAAGAGAAAATCTTGGAAGAAGCCAGAAAGGGGAAATATCTTACCTACAGAGAAACAAGGATAAGAATTATGAAAACGAACTGATCTTGCTCATCCCCCCAAAAGCCATTCCAGTCATTTCCTTCTTCATCTCAGTTACTGACACCTTCAGTATTCCAACAACCCAGGCCAAAAAGCTAGGATTCATTCATAGCTTCTTTCTTTCTCACATTTCACATCCTGTCTGTCACCTGTGCAAACTATGTTTAAAATGTAGCCACTTCTCACCACCTCTACTGATATACTTCCCTGGTCCAAGCCACCATTATGCCCCTCTGGGGTGCTCTAAAGTCTCCTAAATAGTTTCTCTACTTCAACCATTGCCTCCCCTCAGTCTATTCTTAATACAGCAGCCTGAGTGATACTCTTCTTTTTAGGAGAACAAAGAAAATTTCATTTGAGCCAAACTGAGGATTATAACCCAGAAAGCAGAACCCTGAGTGCTCCTTTAAAAATATAAATCCCATCAGGTCACTCCTCCACTCAAAGTCTTGCAATGGCTCCTTATTTCTTGCAGAGTAAAATCCATAGTCCTTTCTATGGCTCTCAAAGCTTCTTAAGGATCTCAGCTCCCATTACCTCTTTCCTTTCACCTCTACTTTCCTCTCCTTTGCTTACTCTGCTCCAGCCAGGCTTACCTCCTTGTTGTTCCTTGAACATACCAGCCACTCGTAACATAAGGCCCTTGAGCTATCTTCCCTCTGCCTGATTGCTATTCCCTCAGATATCCTGATGGCTCCCTTCTTTGCCTCTCTCCAGTCTTAAATGTCACACTCCAAGTGAGGTCTATCTTGACCACCTGATTTAATATTGCCACCTGCTCCACTTCTCCTCTCCCCAGTGCTTGGATCCCCCTACTGTTTTTAATTTAATTTTTAAAATTTATTTATTTATTTATTTATTTCTGGCTGTGTTGGGTCTTCATTGCTGTACATGGGCTTTCTCTAGTTGCGACAAGTGGGGTTTACTCTTCATTGCAGTGCGCGGGCTTCTCATTGCAATGGCTTCTCTTGTTGTGGAGCGTAGACTCTAGGCACACGGGCTTCAGTAGTTGTGGCACACAGGCTCAGTAGTTGTAGCTCGTGGGCTCTAGAGCACAGGCTCAGTCATTGTGGCACATGGTTAGTTGCTCCGTGACATGTGGGATCTTCCCGGACCAGGGCTCGAACCCCTGTCCCCTGCATTGGCAGGCAGATTCTTAACCACTGCACCACCAGGGAAGCACCCCCCTGCTTTTTTATTTTGTTGTTAATAGTACATATCATCTTCTAATTTACTGTAAAACTTTCTCCTTTACCAGGTTTATAGGTTATTGCCTGTCTGTCCTTACTAAAATGAAAGCTCCATAAGGGAAGGGATTTTATTGGTTTTGTTTGTTGATGTATCTACAGCACCTAGAACAGTGTTTGGAACAAAGCATGTGCCTAATAGATATTTATTGGATGAATGTACTGTAGTATACCCTGAAACTGGCTTTGTGGCCTAGGAAAACAACAGCAGCAACAATAATGATAATAACAACAATTTGGGAGGTGCTTTCTTTGTGTTAAGCACTTTATGAGTTTAATACAGTTAATCTTGACAACCTCAAGAGTGAGGCAATTAAAACAGAGGGAGGAAAGACTCAGCCCAGGTGACATAGTTGGCTGGAGACAGAACCAGGATTTGAACACCAAGGCATTTCTGGCTCCAAAGCCCATGTTCTTAATCCACGTGCTGTGTTGGGATAGCAGATTATTCTCTCTACACCTCAGGCATTTTCCTCTTTATTATGAGTTTTTAGGCTGGATTACTTTTCTTTTTTTTAATTTTAGAATTTTATTTATTTGTTTTATACAGCAGGTTCTTATTAGTTATCTATTTTATACATATTAGTGTATATATGTCAATCCCAATCTCCCAATTCATCCCACCATCACCACCACCCCTGCCACTTTTCCCCCTTGGTGTCCATATGTTTTTTCTCTACATCTGTGTCTCATTTCTGCCCTGCAAACTGGTTAATCTGTACCATTTTTCTAGGTTCCACATACATATGTTAATATACGATATTTATTTTTCTCTTTCTGACTTACTTCACTCTGTATGACAGTCTCTAGATCAATCCACGTCTCTACAAATGACCCAATTTCGTTCCTTTTTATGGCTGAGTAATATTCCATTGTATATATGTACCACATCTTCTTTATCCATTCATCTGTCAATGGGCATTTAGGTTGCTTCCATGTCCTGGCTATTGTAAATAGTGTTGCAATGAACATTGGGGTGCATGTGTCTTTTTGAATTATGGTTTTCTCTGGGTATACGCCCAGTAGTGGGATTGCTGTGTCATGTGGTAATTCTATTTTTAGCTTTTTAAGGAACCTCCATACTGTTCTCCATAGTGGCTGTATCAATTTACATTCCCACCAACAGTGCAAAAGGGTTCCCTTTTCTCCACACCCTCTCCAGCATTTGTTGTTTTGGGCTGGATTCTTTTGCATCCACAAAATTGTCACTCTGCTTCACTATTTTACTAACTTTGCTGATGGCTTTCAGATTGTTATCAGTCAATGTCTTGGTGGAACCAGGACCCAGTGGCTCTGTGGGCATCATTTTGCAGATCCTTTCTAATGTTCCTACTTCCTATTTTCAGATACAAATATGCACAATTCAGCATGAGAAATCTTTTTTTTTCATAACAATACAGTGCTGACTAGTCCTGCCTATCAAGGTTCCCTGTACCTTTAAGGATGAGCAAACAGTGATTTTGCAAATCAATGTACTTCAAAGAAAACAGAACAATTTTAAACCACTAGATTAATCTAAACTAGCAGAGCCTTAACTCCTGCTGTTAGAAGTGGATCGGGACTCTTGTGGGAGAGGAACTGGGGGAGCTCTCTTGTGGGAGAGGAACTGGGGGAGCTTGATACAGCTCAGAGGTACTCAACTGCCCAGAAATACTGAGATATAAAACAGCAAGATCAATAAAGAAAACTGTACTGGAAAAAAAGTTTTTTGTCTTCTTTATTTACCAACTGTGAGCCATTTCTACTTCACTATGTATGTGAATGAAACTCATATATAAGAAGTCATAGCTTCATTCATGTATTCAACGTTCAGCAAATAGTTATGGAGAGTTTCTACATGCCTTGCCTTTTCCAGTTGCTCAGGGGGTAATGGCATTATAAAAATCGGGCAGTATAATGACTGAAGAGGTCCTGTGGGTGACGGTACAGCCAGAAGTAAAATATGGCCAGACAAGAACATAAACATCATTTCTTATGTGTGCCCTCAAATATATTGCCCAGTTTGTTTACTTATTGCATTACTAAAAAACCAACCCATCTTCAGTGGATGACTATTCACCATCTCGAAAGACAGTAAAAGGAATTATTGTCACAGAATTTCAGGGAGATTCCAGAGGATAAGACCACAGAACTGTTTGTAACCTTGACCCTATCATGAAAATGTCTGTGAAAGCTCCCATGGTGATGGCTTTGAAAATATTGACACTCACTTGGATATGCACATTTGGATGTGTATCTTATTAAAACAAAGTCACATTCATAATTCTTCAGCATATTATCAGTTAAAAAATGGGTTGCTTGCAAAAATTAGTTTTTAATTCATTATTTGGACCCCAGGATGACTTTTCTCCCACTGAAACAATGTTCCGAGGAGTGGGTGGATTCTACCTCTGCCCTCCAAATGCCACTGTAACCCCAAATGTAGATAACCAACAATAATTGTTACCAAAAATTAACCACTTAAAGTGAATTCATTTGGAACTGGAAACAAAATATTTTACTAGAATTTTATTGTTAGAAATGCAAACCAATTAATAAGCTTATTTTATCTTCTATTAGTTTAAACCCTACTTTTTTGATTTATGAAAATGACAGTTCCACATGGTTCAATCTAATATTTAACACAATTTTAATTTGTCTTGTAAGTCTGCACCAAATCTTAGAATCAACCAAAAATAAATCAAGATGTTGTTTAGATCCAAATACTTTCATTTTTATTGACAAAACTTTAAGAGAGCACAATATGGAGTCCTTCATTTCACTTTTGATTTTTGCAGCACTTTCACAAGTAGGGTTATTTTGCCTAAATATTAGAGGGCATCTAAGGGAATCTCTTAATCTATAATAGTCAAATCATTCTTTAGATATCATAACCTGTTATCATACTTTTTGACTTTTTCTTTAAATGTTTCCTATCATAACTCTGCCAGATCCTTATTTGTCAGAACCTTGTGTGTGATTTGGGTAGCTCCCCATTACTTTTAGTGACTTTCAAATCCTGCATTATTTACATTTGATTAGCATTCTATTTATAGCACGGAATAACAGATATATTGACACAATGGATTCGGAAAGATATTTGTGTCATATGGGAAGAAATGTTTAAATAGATAGTGATATCATAAAAGGTCACTTTAGGGCTTCCCTGGTGGCGCAGTGGTTGAGAATCTGCCTGCCAATGCAGGGGACATGGGTTCGAGCCCTGGTCCGGGAAGATTCCACATGCCGCGGAGCAACTGAGCCCGTGAGCCACAACTACTGGGCCTGCGCGTCTGGAGCCTGTGCTCCACAACAAGAGAGGCCGTGACAGTGAGAGACTCGTGCACCTCGATGAAGAGTGGCCCCCGCTCGCCTCAACTAGAGAAAGCCCTCACACAGAAACGAAGACCCAACACAGCATAAATAAATAAATAAATAATAAAAATTAAAATAAAATAAAATAAAAGGTCACTTTAAACAATCACTGGGTTCATACTTACAATAAATATGGTAGAAGACAATGTTGGCTCTTTTATGAAAAAGTTTAATTAGAGAAAAAGAAATAATGATTCTGAAAGAGCCCTTTCAAGGACTTTATATACAAGCTGGGTATCTGACTTCAGGGGTTAACAGAATCAATTCTTTCTTATAAATGATTCATTTGAAAAACATGGATTTATTCTCCTTGGAATTCATCTTTCAAGATACTTAAAACATATAAACCATAATAATAGCTGTTCTGGCACTTTTAACAGTCACATTTTTAAGCCCTTTGATACACATGTATTCTATTCATTTTTGTGTTTTACAGACTCTTTGTTTGCCCCCCTCCCACTTTTTAGTTTGAAATTTCAAACTACAGAAAAGTTGAAGGAATAATTAATGCAATGAACACGTGTATTCCCTTTACCTGGATTCATCAATAGTTAACCTTTTGCTACATTTGCTTTATCTCTTTCTATATATTTATTTTTTCTCTGAATCCTTTAAAAGTAATTTATCACTCCTAATACTTCAGCATGCATCTCCTAAGAACAAGGAATTCTCGTATATCATCATAATATCATTATCACACCCAATTTAACATTGATACCAAAAACTTGACTAATATACAGTCCATTATCAAATTTCCCCAACTATCTCAATAATGTCCCTTATAGCTTCTTTTTTCTTCCTTTTCCTGACCCAGGAGCCAATCAAGGAACATATTTGCAATTGGTTGTCAGGCCTCTTAAGTCTTCACTATTCTAGAACAATTTCTTGACTTTTTTTGGCCCTTTATTATATTTACATTTTTGAAGATCACTAGGCAGCTGTTTTGTGGAATGTTCCACAATCGGGATTTGTCTGATTGTTTCCTCATTATTGGATTCAGGCTAATGATTTCCTTTTTTTCTTAAAACCATTTAAATTTTTTTCAACTTAAAATTAATAACATAAAATTATTTAAACATAATTTATTTTTAAACTTTTTTTGGCAAGAACATAGTGTAATATCATGTACTTACCATTGTGTCAGTGTGCACTGTTATTGGTAATGTTACACACCTTAGTTTGGGCTCTCCTAAAAGTAGACCCTGAGATAAGAATTTGGGTACAAGTACTTTATTTGAGATGTGACCCCAGGAAGCACAATGAGAGAGTAAGGAAGTGAGACAGGGAAGGGAGGAAAAGCCAATAAGTGAGTGAGTTAATGCTCTAGGTAACCAGGGCTCATTCCGGCTGTGGATTTTTGAGAGACTGAACAATACGCCCCATCAGAATTATCCTAATGAAAGGCAAGGAAGTTATGGAATTTATCTACCAACTCTCAGTGGTTGAAGGTCATTATGTGGTGTTAACCCCCAAGTACTTCTGGCCTGCCCTGTGAGCTGTGCAAGTGTGCTCCTTCACCTGGAGAATATCTTCCGGTAGAGAGATGCAGAAAGTCATCTGCCTGCCCTGGAACTGTCTGCAGAAGCCCTACTGGGTGAACCAAGGGGAAATGCAGTAGGCATTGACGTGTCTGCTCTAGTCAGTTTGGTCACTTGAAGAAGGTGATGCCTGCCAGATCTCTCCATTAGAAAGGTACCTTTCCCCTTTTAAATTAGTAATTTCAAAGGTGATGCTTTGAGATTGAATACATATCTTATTCCCCAAACATACTTTCACTAGATGAGTTTAGTATTATTTATTCATCATTCATTAAAATAAGGGATCAAACCCTATTTCTGATCACTGAACTCCAAAAACCTATAAGTAGTGACAGTTAACCTCAGCTGGGCCCCTGGACTCTTTTAGTCTGCCTCAGTCCTTCCCCCTGGCTATCTTCTTAGACATCCGGTCCAAAAGAACTCATCCTTAGGGTTTTTTATGGTATTGCAGAAGCTGACCCAAGACACCAGGAACTGCCTCTAGGATTCTTGCAAATGTTTCCTGTCAATCTCTCTGCCCTTACCCTTAGGGCTGGGTCTATCTGCCTCTGCTAGAGTAGGTGAAGAGGAAGCCCAGAGCTCAGAGGCAGAGCAGAAACTTGCTCTGTCATATCCAAGAACACCAAAAGGAACCTCATTTTCCAGTTCAGAAAGGCTGATGAAAGACCCCTCCATGACAGGCAGCATCTGTACTTCTAGAGGTTCCTACCATGGTAGACCTGATGGATTCCCTAGGGCTGCAGGGTCAGCCAGTGTACCTCATCCTGTCCCCTGAGGCAGAGAATCCCACATCTTGCTCATTTCTCAGGCTTATTTCTAGGGCCTTTTTTCTGGTCTTTCAGTAATAACTTTATGACCCTTGAGGCCTCATGATCTGATGCCAAGAGAGCTCAGTGGTACTCAATCAGCAGGGTTCTGTGTTCTTCATCTACAAAGGAATCCTCAGCTCTCAGCCTAACGGAGCTCCAACTTCCATTCCGTGCCTTCTGCTGTATCCCTACATTAGATGCAGTGGTTCTACAAGTAGAGAACCAGAGTCTCATTGAAGATAAAAGGGTGGAGGGGGAGTCCAGAAGTTGCTTGCCCCCGAGTTGGTCTACAGATAAAAATAAATTTCTCTAAACATCTTTAGCATTGCTCATATATATTAACCTTAGTGCCTAGAGTGACAAGTTATGAACTTTACCACCACCAGAGCTCAAACATCCGAAGCCATGGAGGGAACTGCAGGACCAGATCTGGGTTACAGAGAAGCTGGCTGATGAATTTTGGAGAATGAGATAAAGACCTCAATATTAATGTGTCTGGGTTGCTGTGCTTGGGGGTTTTCTTGAGCTAGAATTTCCCAAGACTTTCAATAAAACATTTTGTATGAAATCCACAGCTGATTGTTAAAGATCCAGGAACCAACTGCCAGGGTGACACTAGAATCTACCTTGGTGAACACAGCTCACCCCCTGGAAAGTAAATTGTTTTATTCTGTATCATTTTAAGATTTTACATGGGTATCTATCCCTAAAAAGTATGCTGGGTTTTTAAAAAGTTTTTTTAAAGTTTTTTTTGATGTAGACCATTGTTAAAGTCTTTGTTGAATTTGTTACAATATTACTTCTGTTTTATGTTTTGGATTTGTGGCTGCGAGGCATGTGGGATCTTCGCTCCCCAACCAGGGATCGAACCAGCACCCCCTGCATTAGAAGAGGAAATCTTAACCACTGGACCATCAGGGAAGTCCCTGTTGTTTCTTTATTTTTTATTTTTTAAAGATTTTTTTTATGTGGACCATTTTTTAAATCTTTATTGAATTTGTTACAGTATTGCTTCTGTTTTATGTTCTAGTTTTTTGGCCACAAGGCTTGTGGGATCTTAGCTCCCTGACCAGGGATTGAACCCACACCCCCTGGGTTGGAAGGCGAAGGCTTAACCACTGGACTGCCAAGTCCCCCCTGTTGTTTATTTTTGAAGAAAAAACAATAGCGAGCATAAACTAGTGTGTATTCAGAGAGGCGACTGTGCCACCCTTGGATGAACGTTCCTGGGAGAAGATAAGCTGAAAGTCTCCGGGTCACGGTCTGGCTCCATGGCCCCCCTCCACCTCTCAGGAGTGAAGTGAGTGCCCTTAGGAGATCCAAACAGTGGAGAACAGAAAGGAGGGCAGGAACAGCATCAGCACATGGTTAAGCCAAACCAAATACAGATAAAAATCGCAGCCAGACTTCCTGTCCTGAGGTTCAAAGGATAGTACGTTAACATTTAGGTATTTTCCAGTCATTTTTCTATGTATCTGAATGTTTATATACGTCTACATGTAATTGTATGGTTATTTTAAAATTTGGGTTCACACTGCGCACAAAGATTTACATACAGTTTTTACTTAAAATTGCATCATCAGCATATACTCTTTAAATACAAAATTTGGGTGGCTGTGTTAACATTTGATTTACTGATAGAGATACTGTAATGAATTTGACTGTGCCCCTGTTGTTAGACATTGTTTCCAGTTCTGTGGTGGAGTCATTCAGCTGACATCTGTTCATGGTCCACTCAATGTATGGTACCATAATGAATCTAAACACAATGGAGACAGTCTTAATGACAAACTGGTGGGGTTGACCTGCCAGAAGTTCATTTACAAGAGGACTGAGGAGCCTTTTGGAGAAAGAGGATGCTGGATATGACAAGCTTGTGGGCTTGATAGAGTAATCAGATACTCTCTGGCTGGCTTTCTTCCTCATTCTTTAATTGTTTTCCTGGCAGCAATGTCCGCGTTGCTTCAGTTTTGGTTTCATAATTCAAATTTTCAAGCAAGAATAACCACCAATCTCATTTGGACAGTGTTTCACTTTAGGCTAAATCATTGGCCACTAGAGTCACAATAGGTTGCCCATGGCTTGGGTGCTGGTCCCAGTTCTGTCAGCTAAGTCCTGGTCATGGGGGTCTTGTGGTACCCAACATGGCTTGCTTTCAAGATGCTCACTTCAGCAAAGGCTATGGACAGGGCAGCTATCTTTTTTTTTTTTTTCAGGGTACGCAGGCCTCTCACTCTTGTGGCCTCTCCCGTTGTGGAGCACAGGCTCCGGACGCGCAGGCTCAGCGGTCATGGCTCACGGGCCCAGCCACTCCGCGGCATGTGGGATCTTCCCGGACCGGGGCACGAACCCGTGTCCCCTGCATCAGCAGGCGGACTCTCAACCACTGCGCCACCAGGGAAGCCCAAGGGCAGGTATCTTAAAGGAGGCTATAGGTTGAGCAGGCACCAAGGAGAGAGGCATTCTCCAGACTACTGGCTACCATTGCCAGGCAGGTGTTGGTAGAGCAATGTTGACAGTGTCCATGGAGGAGGGCAATGGGGAAGTGGTGGAAGTGTTAAGGCCCAATGGGTCCATGATGGAGACGGGTACTCAGCAGAGCAGCCATGAGGAGCAGAAGAGCCTGGCAGGAATGTCCAACATTGAGTGTCTCCTATATCTGCTTTGGGCTAGGCCCTACGGATGATGGAAAAATATAAAACATGACTGCTGTCCTCCAGAAGGTCATGCCAAGTATAAGTAGAAAGTTCATAAATATTTTACTTAAAAAAAATTTTTTAAATAAATATTTAGTGGTAACTCCCCATGAAACAGGTATCAACTGGTCACTGGTCACTTTCTATAACCCACTGAGCATGTCCTCGACTGCTCATTCATTTCAAGTCTACTTCTTGTAGCTCATCATACTCACCACCAGAAGTAAAAAAATAAGGCCAATTAGCACAGGGAGATCAGCTCGGTGGTTTGTGACCACCTAGAGGGGTGGGACAGGGAGGGTGGGAGGGAGGGAGACGCAAGAGGGAAGAGATATGGGAACATACGTATATGTATAACTGATACACTTTGTTATAAAGCAGAAATTAACACACCATTGTAAAGCAATTATACGCAAATAAAGATGTTAAAAAAATAAAAATAAAAAAATAATGCCAAGAGCTCAATTAGATTATATAAATTTGTGTACAACATTTTGTGGCTTATCTATCTCACTGCTTTCCCCACTGAACATTGATTGAAGTGTTATTCTGTGATGTTTACAGATGGTCAATGTTGGAAAACATTTGGAAAAAGTGTATTCCTTTAAAGGTTGGAAAAATAGCAAACCTTTTAATAGTAAAAATATGTTTTTTTTAAAAAAGGGTTTTTTTTGTTGTTGTTGGGGATAGGAGTTCTATTAATTTATTTATTTTATTTTTGCTGTGTTGGGTCTTCGTTTCTGTGCGAGGGCTTTCTCTAGTTGTGGCAAGTGGGGGCCACTCTTCATCGCGGTGCGTGGGCCTCTCACTGTCACGGCCTCTCTTGTTGTGGAGCACAGGCTCCAGACACGCAGGCTCAGTACTTGTGGCTCACGGGCCTAGTTGTTCCGCGACATGTGGGATCCTCCCAGACCAGGGCTCGAACCCGTGTCCCCTGCATTAGCAGGCAGATTCTCAACCACTGCGCCACCAGGGAAGTCCCCCCAAAAAGTATTTTAATAGTAAAACATAATAAAAAAAACTTGGAAAATATAGACAAGTAGGAAGGGTCACCTATGACCCAAATCAACCACAGCTGACATTTTTGTGTAAATCCATCTAGATTTAGTTTTTATCCTGTACTTTGGTTATTTGGTTTTGTTTTGTTTGTTTTGGATAGTTATGCTTATACTGTAAACATAAATTTGTAAACTGCTTTTTCACATAGTACTACTCATAATCTTTAAATCATCATTTTACATAATATTACAACTAATGTACCATATTTTATTTAATCCTTCCCCTAAAGTTAGACTTTCTGGGTATTTCTAATTTTCCAGAATATTAAATAATTTTCAAATATATGTAGTTGCATAAAGCTTTATTTTATATTCTTATTTATTTTCATAGTATAGGCTATAGAAATTGGATTTATTTGATCAAAGGGTATGAACATTTCTGAAGATCCTGACACATACAGCTTAGAAAAAAATTCTAAATGGAAGGCACTTCCAATGAGGACAATAAACACCAACTGGAGAAAAAAGCCATCATCTGAATATGGCCCTCAAGTCCAAACAATTGACACAGGTAGATGACCATATCTTGAGAAAGAAAAACATTGTTGTTCTTATTCAAATGATTCCAGGCTATAAAAAAAAAAGAAAGAAAGAAAGAAAGAGAAACAAAGTGAGTAAACTTGACTTGATTAATAATCCATAATCCAAGTAGCAACTTAAACTTATAGTTTATATGCAAAACATGATAGAATAGGAAAATATCTATTTGAAACTACTAGGAAAGGTATTATACATTACATGTTGTTAAACAAGATACAAGATGTCTCATTCGTGATTTCTCTTTACCCTGGACTTGCTGGATAGGTTTAGCAGTTTCCACCATAATTAAATTAACGTTAATATTTTAGCAGATGAAGCAGAAGTAGTTTCAACAGGATAAAGACGTATTTCTCTTCTTCAAAACCACTCACTAATGACTCAATATAAAGAAGGATTATTTGAATGTAGCAGCATTCAAAAGAGAAATTATATCACTGGGATTAGGTTGTGAGCCTTCGACTATTTTATGAACAGGGACATTCTCAATAAATGGTAACATTTCTTTGAGCTTTGAGTTATTTCTACATAGAACATTGCTCATTTAAAACACCTGTGGTGGGCTTCCCTGGTGGCGCAGTGGTTGGGAGTCTGCCTGCCGATACAGGGGACACGGGTTCAAGCCCTGGACCAGGAGGATCCCACATGCCGCAGAGCGGCTGGGCCTGTGAGCCATGGCCGCTGAGCCTGCGCATCCGGAGCCTGTGCTCCGCAACAGGAGAGGCCACAGCAGTGAGAGGTCCGCATACCGCAAAATAAATAAATAAATAAATAAAACACCTGTGGTGTTTTCACCATACAACACGGAATATGATTTTATAGTTATTCCACCGATTCAATCCATTTAGATAAGCCAACAGACACATTGGAATATTAGAAAAAATTGAGGTATTAGAGGTTGAGTAAACATGACGGCAGTAGGAATGGAAAGAAAATGATGGAATTCTAAAATCCTTCTAACAAGATCCATTGAGTCCTGGACAGTGGGGGTAAAATGGAAGAGGTACAGGTGCCAGTGGGGTTCTGTTACCTGGATGATGACTGAATAGGTTCCACACAGTATCCTGGACAACTGAATGACTACTCTGATGAGGCAGACAATCACTTGAAGACCACTGAGAGCTATGAGAATAGAAAATAAGATGATGTTCCACTCCACTACATGTGCTGGTTCCAGGCACTGAATCCATATGCTAGAATCTGTAAGGAAACTGAGAGAGAGGAAGGAAATGGTCAACATGATGCATGGCCAAGCCTAAAGACTTGGTCCAAGGAAGAAGGCTACAAGTTTCATATGTTTGGGAAATTAAGATACTGATATATGATTAAAGAACAATATTATTAAATGTGAATGAATATATAAAATTATTCAGATACATAATTGAACACATAGTATGCATAGCACAGGGCTATGCTTATTATGAACATGGTGCCTGCCTCAGACAATTCTAATTCACTTAGAAGGCAAGATGCATACTGAAGAGTTCAACAGCAATGAAAGGCCACACATGTCAATACCAAGAGAGGTAGAGATTTGCCCATTTCCTAGGAGTCCAAAGTTAGCCTAGGCTGTCAGGGACAGGGCTGAGCTAGCACTGGATATAAAATCACACGGTTAGTAAAAGAGCAAAGAGAAATGATGCTATTATTCTTAGATTCTGTCCCAAAGCCTTTTAGAACAATGGTTCTCAAATTTGAGCATACATCAAGATTATCTGGAAAGCTTGTGAAAATGCAGATTGCTGGGTCTCAGCCTAGAGTTTCAGATTCAGAAGGTCTGGATGGGGTGGAGACTTTGGGTTTCTATGTTCCCAGGTGATGTTGATGCTGTTGGTCTGGGGTCCACTGTGTGTTCTGCAGCTCTTAAAAAGATTGACATTATGAGGTGGAAAAGCAAAAGACTGAATGGTTCAATCAGTCTAGCGTAGCACAGGATTTTGAGAATTAAACCACCTCCACGTTTAAGATAGTCTTAAAACCGTGCTGAATTATCCTGTCTTTTGCCCACTTCCAGGTCAGCTATGGCCATTAGCATTTCTCCAAGAGTGACACTCTCTTTGTTGAACTAAATTGAAATTAAAAACTGGTTTCCTCAAAAAAAAAAAAAAAAATCCCCGCAACAAAAACAATGAAGCCCAGTTACAGGGCAGAGCTGTTTGTAAATATCTTGTTGATAGCAAGATGCCTTTTTTCAAAACAGCAATTCGAGCAACCCTGGTGCCAGCCAAGTGGTCCTTAACTCTCTTTCTTCCCTTTCTCTATGCTCTGGGACATTCAGAGGCACTCTGAGAATTTCTTGGTATTGTTCATGGACCTTAGGTCTCAAGGGGTAAACACTGAATATGGAGTCAGAACTCCTGGATCTGTAGGATCTTGGGCCAGGGATTTTACCTCTTTGATCTGGACAATGGGTATAAAATATCTAACCCTAGGGTTATTGTGAATATTTGATGAGATGTATGTAAAAATGCTTTGGAACCTATAAAGCACAATACAGATGTAATTTCCTGTTATCATGTCCCTAGACCCACTTCATACACACTCCTACTCCTAACTCAGTCTCAGACACCAGGGAAGCTAATCCCTTCAAGATCCTTACTCTAGACTGTTCCCAGTGTATACTCTGCACAGATCATCCAACACTTTAAAGCAAGAGGCCTTGCAGGACTTCTCTTTTTCTCCTAGGATACAGTGCTATTTATTCTTCTTGTATAAACGGAATGAGTCATAAGTGCACTATCAGGGTCTGGAAGGAATAGAGAAATTTGCCCTGATACTCATTCTCTCCACAATTTCCATACACCGTTCTAACACAACAGGTACTTTGTTATGTTATAATTCTATCTATAGCTATATCTGTATATCTAGTTCCTCACTTCACAGTGTACTGTGAGAACACTGTTGTGATTTATGCATGTCTAAATGGCCATGTCTAAGGCCTAAGGCAGTGCCTGGGGGCATTGCAAAGATCAACAAATGCTTGTTGAATGAAACTGATTCAGGATGCTCGCTGGTCACCATGCCAGTGGCTGAACTTAATGGCTGAACTTGCTGTCCACTTGGCAGATGGAAGACCATCATGTGGTATAGAAGGTTATGCAAGGTAATGATTTTAATAATAAAATCTGGCATGTCGAGAATTTATTAAATCTAAGCTGTGCTTTACTTCTGTTTAATTTTCAGTTCTGTGAGGTAGGAATGATTATTGTCTCAGTTTACGGAGGCTCAGAGATATCCAGATATTTGTCTAAGGCCATACAGTTTGTAAGTAGGAGACGGGAGACTTCAACCCAGATCTACAAGCACTGAAGCTCTGTGCTCTAAGGGCAATGTTCATTCCAAGGCTTCCATCTCAGCAGAATGTTCTGTCAGATATGCGTGAGTTTCTAGAGGGAAGTGAACCTGTGTAATTTATCTTTGATTGTCTAGCACCTAATCCAAGACAGGGACATAGTACGTGCTTAATAAATATTTGTTGAATAAATGTACACATGAAGAGGTGATTTGGGCAACTTTCAGCTGATGTGTTCAACATTAACAGCTGTTCCACCTTGCATTCACCAAGCCTTGGAAACTTCTTTAGGGGCCCAGAAACTTAGTTTCCCTTCATGGCCTCCAATTTTTCACCTCTAAACACTTTTATAGAGCTGGAATCGGGTGAATACAAATATCAAGGGCAACTTTAAAGGAGGAATGAAGAGGCATGTGGGCAGCCTGAGATTCCTGCATTGAAATTGGAGGCTTACTTGTTTTGGGGGTGGGGAAAAGTTCAGGGGATGGTGGCATAAAGAACCACTCTTTGTACCCAGTGGCACTTTCTACATTAGGGTCCCCTTTCCTGAGCCCTTTCAATCCCAAAGGAGTGTCTCCTCCAAGTGTTCAGAAAGACCTGGAGTAATTTTCTAGGTTCTCCTGACCTGAGGGAGAGCTCTGCTCACAGCATGGGGCACCTCGTGGACACATTAGAATAAAGGCAGCTATGGGCACAGGAGCAGTTGTGCTGTGCAGGCTGAGGTGAGCAGGTAAAACCTCAAATGGATGTGGGCTTTGAACAATAGAGCCAGCCATGGGGATTTGAGAAGAAAGTGCAACTTCCCCAGGGAATGGTACTGACACTCCCTCATTTTATTCCATTGGAATTGTCTGTGCAGTACAAGACAGGGAGAGATTGCGCAGATCTTCTTGTATCTCTGTCTGGGCCCTGCTCCCTCCCGAGCTGGTAGGGCCCTGAGCCAGCACAATGCCAGTGTGAGGCATTCTGTGATCCAGGACTGGGTCCCTCAACACTTGACTGCACTACCAGCCTTCGGAGCAAGGCTACCCCTTGGACTCTTCTTCAGTACATGCTCGATAAGCTCTTGGCTCCTTCCACAAACTCCTGCGCCTACTCATGTCCCTGGATCTCACTTGGGTGCTCACCTTGCCTGGTTCTACCTCCGTGTGGCCCCTAATGGTATAGCTCCAGATGGCACCATCCAAGGGCACTGTGATTCTCTCCCAGCCAAGCCCTTTCACATCTGTAACAGACTCCATGTCCAACCTGGCCACAAAACAAGACTCACTTCCCAGAGCCACCCAAGCCCCAAGCTCCAGCAATTGCCAGACCCCAATAACGACGAAGCCCTGTTCTGCAGTATGGCAGAAACATGCCTTTCATTCGGAAATGTCCACGACAGCCTTAAAATAGTGAATGCATGTGACATTAAAAGACTGGAGAAAAAAAGATCTAAACAGGGGCTTCCCTGGTGGCACAGTGGTTGAGAGTCCGCCTGCCGATGCAGGGTACACGGGTTCGTGTCCCGGTCCGGGAAGATCCCACATGCCACAGAGCGGCTGGGCCCGTGAGCCATGGCCGCTGAGCCTGCGCATCCGGAGGCTCAACAGTGAGAGGCCCGCGTACCAAAAAAAAAAAAGATCTAAACAGAGTTCTGTGTAGGAACAAATTGGTCTGGACATTAGTAAACTATTAGAAACATTCTGGACTAAGGTAGACACACAGAACTGCCAAGTGATCATGGAAAATGAGTATGGGCATGAAGCCAGGTGTTTCTGACTTTTAGACCTCCTCCCAAATCAGGGAATTATTCCTTACCGTCCTGCAGTGCCTTCAAAGGCGTACTCCCAGCCATCAAGGGTGCGGCAGTAAGGGCCCTGAAGAAGGCCCAAAGCAGATATGACCAGGCAGTATCCAGAGAAAGCAATTCCAAGGGCAGAAAAGATCATCGACAGCAGTGTCTAAATTAAACATAGAAGGAGGTTAGCACCATAGAATGAGACAAGGGGATATTGTGAATAAGTGATCAGATAGGTAACTTCCCCTAGTCATCCAAGCCTACCGCAGCCTGTGTAATAACAAATGTCCACAGAAAAAAAGGAAACATTTAATCCAAACCCACTTGATCTTAAAAATAAGTTTTTAAATGATTTTTTTCTTTGGCATTCCATAGAGAAAATTAGTTAATTTACTAAATTTCTCCCCTTTTTTTCTGGAGCTTTGATATCAAAATAATGATCAACTCATACATAAATGCAATGAAAGGATGTGATCAATCAATCTATACTTCTTTATTGAAGACATATTATTTTCTAGGTAGGGTGGGTTCTCTAAGAATCAAAAGCTACGATCCTTGTTTTTCTCTTATGAAGATGATATTTGAATATGTTCGCACACAGGAATATGTGGGGAAATATCATGTGATAGCCTAGATGGTCATGTTTATACTCAAGTGAGCATGGGATTGATGAGGAGGAGGGTATTTTCATTTGAGTAGAAAGAATGAGCAATGTTCACTGACAGATCCATACAAGCTAAGTTGTGAGACTAAGTAGATTGATCTGATCTAAAAGGGATTCCTACAGATGAGTAGAGGGGAGAAGCTTGGCATGGTGCTAAAACTGAGAAAGCAGGGCTGATAAGCCACAATCCAGCCCTTATATCACTTATAACGTGAGTGTAACTTGGGAGATCCAGGCAGAAGGTGGCCTTGGATGCTGGATCAAGGAGACTGGACTTCATCCTTCAGGGTAAGTGGATTTTTCTCCCACAGCCTTTTATTAAAAATTTTTTTCAAATCTACAAAAAAGTTGAAAGTATAGTACCTTTTTCTTAGACTCAACTTTTGTGACTATTTTACCATTTTTGCTTGCTCTCTCTCCCTCTCTCTCGGTATGTATATGTTCATTGACAAACACATATATTTATTTACATTTTTGTTACTTAACCATTTGAAAGTATGTTGCAGACATTGGGATATCTCACCCCTAAACACACCAGCACTTATGTCCCAAGAATAAAGATATTCTATTATTCTGCAATTGTTTCTCCTTTTTTGTACAGGATCCAATGAAGGTTTATGCACAAGGTTACATCTCTTTAGTTTCCTTTAATCTACACTAGTCTTGCTGCCTTTTTTCTTTCAGGATATTAAATTGTTTTCAAAGAATCCCAGCCAGTTGTCTTGTAGAAAGTCCCACATTCAGAGCTTTCTCAATTGTTTCCTCACAATTGGACTTGGATTAAACACTTTGGCAAGAACATGTGATTGGCGTGGGTACATTATGGGCCTCTCACTGCTACTGATGATGCTAAATTTGATCTCTTGGTTAAAGTGTTGTCCTTCAGATCTACAAATTTACATTTTCTACTTTGCAATTAGGAAGTAATTTGTGAGGTAATATTTTGAGACAGTGTCATATCTTGTTCCCTAAAGACATTTCAACAGATGGATTTAGCATCTACTGATGATCCTCATGTTCACTGATCACCGATTATCACAATAAGCGGTTGTAATGTACTGCTTTTCTAATTTTTCATTTCTCCTGCATTTGTAAGTTATCATTTTTCTGCACAGAAGAACTTCTATGTCCCGTTTCTCTCCTCTGCCCCTCTCTTTCTGTATTATTGTGGATGCACGGATTTTCTAATTCATTATGTTATAACTTATAATTGTTATTATTCCTTTCGATGCTCAAATGGTTCAAATATGACCAGTGGGAACATCCCTTCAAGTCAATTCCTGTACCCTTCAACATACCCCTATCATTCTTTGAACACTTCCTTGCTTCCTGGCACAAGATGTCCCAAGATCAGTTTGAATTTATGCTGCCTTAGACCTGGAATAGCTGTTTTTCTAACAAGTCATGGAATTAATTTTTGAGCAAGGAAGTGACATGAACCAATAAATGATTTTGGAAAATTACTTCGGCAGTGGTGGCATACCAACCAGAAGTGAGAGAGCCCCTAAATAAGAATTCCATGTGGAGAAATTGTCAAGTTGTGGCAACAAAGACACGCACTGGACAAAAAGACATTGAGGAGGAAGTGAGTAGCTGGAGATGGGCTGAAAAAAATTCCAGAGTTTGGGACTTGAGTGAAAAGGAGACAGAAATAGGGATGCCAAGAAAAGCAGTATTGTTTGGGAGAAAATTTAATTTAGTTTAAAAAATGTTGATTTCAAGTGAGAGTAGGATGAACAAACAGAAGCATGCAGTAGCCAGTTGATAAATTCAAAAGCTGAGACCAGGGAAAGAACAAAAAACCTGCAATTTTTGGAACAAAGTTTATATCAAATTATATTTCTTTGCTTGGAGTTATTTTGTAAATGTAACATCAATACATGATCATTATGGAAAATCAGAAAAAAAGTATTTTAAAAACACAAAGAAGGGGGGCTTCCCTGGTGGCGCAGGGGTTGAGAGTCCGCCTGCTGGTGCAGGGGACACAGGTTCGTGCCCCGGTCCGGGAAGATCCCACGTGCCGCGGAGCGGCCGGGCCCGTGAGCCATGGCCGCTGAGCCTGCACGTCCAGAGCCTGTGCTCCTCAATGGGAGAGGCCACAATGGTGAGAGGCCCACGTACCGCAAAAAAAAAAAAAAAAACACACACACAAAGAAGGAAAGAACAATTATGCTCTTTTCCTACTTGATACTAGTAATCTCATTGGCAACTTCATATTTGATAGAAAGCTCTTTCAAGTTATATTTTCATATTGATTGTTAATAGAGTTTTGCCTTGTCATGGGATGAGATAAATAGGTTTTTTTTACAGTAGATTTCTGTTAGTTATACTTTGTAAAAAATATTTACCTATTCTCCAATGTCATCTTTGAAAAAGGAAGGACGTTTTCAAAAGATTGAGCTCCTTATTTACCAAATGGCCTTAAGCAGTTTGCTGGAAAGATCAGTGAAGATTTTCTTCATTTGGTGAATTTACAACCATAGCATAATATATATATATATATATATATATATACATGTGTAAATTACAATCTAATGAGTGGATACATTTGCACAATCGAAGTAAGCCTCAAAATAAAGTGGGAATAAGAATCTCTCTGAGTCACAGTGTCATTGTCCGTAAAATGTAGATGATGTAGATGGTTACAGCGCCTACATAATAGGGCTGTTTCAAAAATTAAAGGATACAATGCATATAAAAATTATTTGAAAAGTGAAAAGCATAATCAAAATATTATCTACTATTTCAAGTGCCCTTATTTGGCCAGTATTTGTTTTCCAGGGATAACAACCCACAGAATGTTGGCAGAAGATGCGACACCACAGAGGAATGGATAGCAGCCAAGAAATTCATGGGGTTCAGGTCATGCTGCTCCAAAACATGGCATCTTGGCATATGAATATCTTAAGCCGAAGGAGTTTGTGGAAATGGCAGAGGCAGGAAGTTCACTCTGACTTCCCCCACCTTCTCACCCTTCTTCCCTGAAACAGGTCATAAAACTCCCATGTGAAACATACCCTCCCTGCACCTGGAGGAAGGAAAACATTCTTACTACCAGAGACTGGAAATTTGGGGCCAAGAAATCTGTATAAACAAACCTTGTTAAGCTAAACCTTACCTTCCTAGTTACTTCTTCACCATTTAGTACTCCTAGTCCAAACCCCTCTGACTTGCCAATTCTTTACAAATTTATTGTTGTTTCTTTGTCTAAAAGGTGTGGAAACTTCCTGCTCTGGTTGCGTCTTCGGGTCTTCATTCTTTTGTGAAGACTCCTGTGTACATGGAAAAATTCA
Organism: Hyperoodon ampullatus; assembly: GCF_949752795.1. Classification (NCBI taxonomy): domain Eukaryota; kingdom Metazoa; phylum Chordata; class Mammalia; order Artiodactyla; family Ziphiidae; genus Hyperoodon; species Hyperoodon ampullatus. Next base: position 15,414,094 of record NC_136918.1, read on the forward strand.
ATAAAATGTGTATGTGTTTCTCAATCTGTCTTTGTCAGGTTAATTTTCAGACGCAGTTAGGGACCCTAGAAAGGTTCAGGAAAACTTTTTTCTCCCCTACATTTCTGGGACCCACCGTGGGGCGCCATCTCCTGGGGAGCACCTTGCTCAATCTGGAAGCTGCAGTCAGAGATCCTAGACCTCTGACAAAAGCTGGCAGAAGAATTCTTGGCAAGTTATCTCTTCAACCTCTGCCTTGGGGGACCAGTCGGGTGAAGATGATAAGGGTCCTTTCCTTTCCCAATTCAGATTGGCAGGAGAAAAACATTTGCAAGAATTAGTTCTTGAGATTGTGACTCTGATTCCAATTTGGTTTCGGGGTACCCACTGGTTATTGATCTTTTCCCTCCCAGGGACGGCTATTGCCTTCCTGTTTGTCTCTTGCTTTGTGTCCTGAGATTTTGGCTTGGCTTTCTGCCCATCAGGGCATGCAAGTGTCAGTTCTTGCTTCTGCAGGCGGCCAACTGTCAGATGGCAAGCCTCCCCGGCATGGCTGTACAGAAATGTAGTTGCGCCCCATTTGTGGCTAGCATCCTCCTGGCTGTTACCAGTTCTGCGGAGGGGTTGTCCAAGTTTCCTTTCTTTTGGCTACTGTATGGTCAGGCCACTCAAGATGGTTGCTTTCTTGCTCTCTGTGCATCCCCTGCTCACCAGTGCCTGCTTCACCTACAAGTTACTCTCAAGACTGACTTTCCTACGTACATGCCCCAGGCCCCACTTAAAGACTGTTCTTATCAAAGGGGCAGTGAAGGGCTTGCCCCTCTGCTGGTTTCCCTGGAAACTGATGAGCCAACCTGACATAATTCCCCCTATGGTTGGCAATCTACCCCTCACCCCCCTCGAGCAAAGACTGCCACCACATCCTGCCCTCCATCCGCTGCACACAGTGGGGTATCGCTCCAGGACCTTGTTTCAGACGCATAAGCTCCCCCATCCCTTAAACCATTGATGTCTCTGTTGTTGACTCCAGGCTCTTTCTTTAGTCTTGAAGCTGGACAAACACAGGCCTTGTAGGCCTGTAGAGTGCAGCCCAACAATTATCTCTGGAAGTGGTTTTGGATCTTCAGGAGGCTGCATCTCTTGCACCCTCTTTGGGGACACCTCTTCATCCATGGTTAAGTATTGGCTTTGAGTCACTTGATAAAGTATACCTTTGGTTTAAATATTTGAAACTTTTTTTTGATAGGAACATTTTTTGTGAAGTCCTCCTCTCCTAAGCAGAAATGGAGCTCTGTACTCACAGGAAAAGAAAACACGCGAAGGCTTTGTGGAATGATTTATGAAAACATTCCAAAGACACACAGCTCTAAATCTAGAACATAGAAATCTTTCCATTTCCATCTTAGTTGGAAATCTTCCACCTGATATAAGGAAGCAACTTGAAGATAATGTAGTTGGATAGGCAGGTCAGCCCCTTGATATCATTCAGGCTGCAAACCAGTTCTTTGAGGAATTAAAATACAGCTGTCCTTGTCTTATGAATTGAAGCTTCACAAAACCATAAATGCAGCTGTAAAAGCAAAAGTCCACTAAACCTTACCAATCCCCAAACCTCTTCTATTGATATTAACACAAAATGTTGGCAGATATTGTAAAAGATCAGGATGTTGGAAACAGAACTGTCCTGTATTCAAGAAAAAGATGAAAAATTTTAAGTAGTGATTACCCTAGATTTCTGATAATAGAAAGATATGTCCTAAAACTCCATCTAAGAGAAAACCTATATCTTTTCTCTGTCCCTCAGAGATGTAACTCTTACAATGTTTTTGAAATGTAAACATCCCAGGAGATAGCTAAAACACTGTTCACAACCACCTGAGAGTGAGGGGAAAAAAAGGAAAAGAGGCTTTGAAAAAAAAAAAAAACTATAAAAGCTTCCTTACTCAAAATCTAGTCCACAGCCTCCATAAGTTTACTTGTCAAGGACAGATACAAATCTTAAAAGTCATCTCCACACGGTGCTTTGTGACCGCCTGGAGGGGTGGGATGGGGAGGGTGGGAGGGAGGGAGATGCATGAGGGAGGGGATGTGGGAACAGATGTATATGTATGACTGATTCACTTTGTTATAAAGCAGAAACTAAAAAAAAAAAAAAAAAAAAAAAAGTCATCTCCACAAATATCAGTAAAAAGTTTTAGCCATATGGATGGAAAACCATAATTTGTTCTGTCTCCCAATTTGGATTCTCTATAAACTAATGAGTTTTGTATTAATGTACCTGACACATGGTTAAAATTTTAAAACCAAAGCTATAAGATCTCTGTTTGCATCTGTCTATATGTTTATTTGTGTCAATATATGTATGTTATAGATATGAGATATTTTCCTACCTCCCAATGTTATCACCAAATTAATTTATCAAATCTCTCAAAGGAGTTCTATTCAAATTAGTGTAAATATAAATGAGCACTCACATAACTTAAGTATTCCTAAAACTCTCAGAAATATAAAAACTAATTCAAAGCTTCATTCACATGATCTGGAATAATCTTTGGTAAATAAAGCTAGTTTTTAAATTGTTGAAAAAAAAGGCATAACTTTAGAGTTGTCAGCATTAAATATAATGCAGTCATACAATTTTTTTCTACCTAGGTTTACTAGTGAAAAAAACATATTATCTCTACTAGATGTTTAAGATGATAAAAACCATAAATTCAATCTAAAAATAAAACATACATTAAAAATACATTGTTTAATGTCTGCCAAGCACAGTAGTTAAAAAAGAGAGAAGCTGTATGTTTAATTTTTAGATTCTTTGTTTCTATGACATTTATGCTTGTTTAATATATATATATATATATATATGTTATGACGTTTGTCAACCAGAAAAATAACAAGATAACAGCTAACCTTGTCTAGTGTCTCATAAAATGTTCATGAGTAATCTAAACGTAATTAAGAACAAGTGAATTAAATAAATGTGTGATAAAAGTTTATAAATGAACTTTTCAACAATAATTATGTTTTATAAAATATGTCTAATTTAAAATAACTTTCTCACCAAACAGATGAGGGAGATTAAAAAGTACAAACTTCCAGTTAAAAAATTAATGAGTCACAGGTGAGAAATACAGCAAAAGAAAAAAAGCTTCTAAAATCTTTTTGGTAAGTTGAAACCTTAAATTTATACTAAGTTAAGTGATAGAAATTCATTGGATATCTAGATCATTTCTGAATAATATAAAATACTAAAACATTAATTACTGAACATAACTTTACCTACTTTTTTCTTCCTGTCACAGAGGAACTAAAGATATTTGAATTTGTTAGTAAACATGTCTTGTGCCACACTGAAAAATTGTACTATGAGGAAATGTATACTTCCAGAAATTATGAAATAATATCTTCATAAATTTTCCAATCAACAGAATGTTCATATGTAACAGACAGTTCACAATTGCTTGCTTCTTAGTTTTCACTAGAAATTAAAATTTCTAAGAGTTAAGAATTCTAATATATATAATTAAAGCTACTGGAAGTAATAAGGGAATGACTCTGTATGCAAGAAAAGTACAATGTGCTTTTGGTTAAAGGTATGAATTATGGAGATGTGTTTTTGTTAAGGGAAAACAGTAATTTTGTCCTGAAGTAAAAATGTTGTTTGTTCAGAAAGAGAAAAAAAGGACAAATTGAATGAATATAGAGAGCTGAGAAAAGAGAGAGAGGAAATCTTATGTGGTCAAGTTGGCCTTAATATCAAAAGTACACTGATGCAGAGTGAAGTAAGTCAGAAAGAGAAAGACAAATACCATATGCTAACACATATATATGGAATCTAAAAAAAAAAAAAAAAAGTTCTGAAGAACCTAGGGGCAGGGCAGGAATAAAAATGCAGATGTAGAGAATGGACTTGACATAGGGAGGGGGAAGGGTAAGCTGGGACGAAGTGAGAGAGTGGCAGGGACATATACACTACCAAATGTAAAATAGATACCTAGTGGGAAGCAGCTGCATAGCACAGGGAGATCAGCTTGGTGCTTTGTGTCCACCTAGAGGGGTGTGATAGGGAGTGTGGGAGGGAGACGCAAGAGGGAGGAGATACGGGGATATATGTATATGTATAGCTGATTCACTTTGTTATAAAGCAGAAACTAACACACCATTGTAAAGCAATTATACTCCAATAAAGATGTTTTTTTAAAAAAGTACACTGATGTAAAACTAGAATTGGGTCTTATCACCCCTAAAAGGACACATTTTATTGGACTATTGGTCTCCTCTTGATAAGAAATCATGAAAGGCTTTTAACCTTTTGGGTAATCTACCCAAAAAGCAAAGATTTTGTGTTTTATCAAAATAATTCCCTGGACTTTAGGGAATTGTTTGTTTTTCCCACATCTTTGATTACTTAAGACAACTGAGTCTTCTCTACTTAAAGTGTCAAGTTTTTTTTTTTACAACTATGTAACTTTCTGTATTTACCTTTGAAATTGTTTAACTTGAGTTAAATGGATCACTACGTATTGTTTCACAGTGACATGATCCTATTTGATATTTTTGACAAATTTTCCCCCAAATTAAATTCTAAATGAAGTCTTCTTGACCTTAAACTAACTTTGGGATTTTCCAGAGGGCCCCTGGAATATCTCAGTAATTTGTTCTCTGTCTTTTAAGAGAGAGAGAGAGATACCAAACTAATTAGGTTCACTTGATGTGTTAAATTACATGGGAAGCTTTGTCAAATAAGAAGTGATTTTTTTAACCTTTTTAGGCTATATTTGTATGGGTACATGTTATTATATAAGTGTTCCAGAAATTATATGGCATTCCTATAAATCTATATCCTGGTATAACATTATCAGTCATAATTCTAGTTATTATCTTAAAATGTCTTATGTCTCAGAAATAACCAAATTTTATTGTCTTTTGCATTATAATAAACTCTCATCAGATGTTTAACCATGGCCATTTTAAAGTCTTTTGTCACTTACAGAGAGTTATTGTTTTACTCTGATGCTTTTGCAAAAGTGCTTGTCTTCAAGGTGATTCATGGAAAGAACTCTAACAAGTATAGGTTTCTGATAACGTTAAGATCATATCACTGAACTGAGTAAAAATTTCCAAAACTCTAATGGAGAAACTGATGGATTCATAAAATGGCTAACACAAAACCAAGCAGAAGAAAAATTAATTACATGGGACTGAATAAATTGATGAGTTAAAATTCTTTATTACTTTCTCTTTAAAACTTTGCTGGTTCCTTAATGTTTTGCTTTCCATATTTAAGAAAACTGTTTTTTCTCTTCAGCTATCTATGACTTAGAGCAATTTTGTAAAGCATACCTTTATGAACAAAGATGAAACAATTACTTTTTCTCCCTACCTGATCCCTCCAAAATTTGAAAACCCTTAGTGGTTATTCTTAGGTTTATGGCAATATAATTATTTGCATAAGTTCAATAAAAATCTGTTCTCCTTGCAAAAGGACGCAGTTGGAAACATTGGTTATATTACCAAGGCTTTGACTAGAATGTCATATTTGTGAATGTTTATAGAATCAGATATGAGCAGACAACTTTAAGGATCTAAGGTTGACTTTATGGAGCCAATGAAGTTCCTTGGAAAAAGTGGCCTGGTACCTTGTTTACAGGGTTTCCAGCAGCTTTACCAGGTGAAAGTCACTTCCTGGCAGGCCCAGAAATCTCAGGATATTTGGGGGACCTAAAGAGAGAAATTAACCCAAATCTATAGGAATTTTATATAAAGTCTGATGGCAAGTTCTTGGCTTGTCTTCTTAGCCTGGAGAGGATTTTAAAAGTCTGATCTGAGCTTCTTTATGAAAAGTTCCAGCAAAGTAGACATTAAAAGAGCCTATATGGTTATCACTATTCTTGCTGTACTTATGTAAATAATCAGGCCAAGTTTAATGAGACTAGATTTATTTCACAAACAAATTAGTCTTACTTTGGTTATTTCTGATAGAAATGAGGGTGACTGTAGAGAAAAAAATATGTTTCATTGGAAAGTCATAACACACCCTCATGGATACCAGATTCTAGTCCTATTCATTGTCTTTGAGTTTTTGTTATCTACCTATACACTGGACTGAGTCCTAAATTCTTTTACTTTTCTCCAATATCTGGCTACAATTCCCCAAATTAATGTTTCCAGTTTTTCACCCATCCTTCTGATTTGGAATCATTGAGAACTAAAACTGCCCTTTTCCCAAAACTGGACAAAGCTAAAGCTGGACAACTTGATATAAACTTCAGAGAAAGTACTGCCATAGCTCATACTAGACAATCTTTGTGCCTGTCGCTGTGTAGGTCTCTCAGAGAGTTCACCAGAACACCTGATGACATCTCCAGAGACATTCAAACTATGAACCAGGGAAGTGTCAGACTACCTTTTCCTGTTCTCACTCCATCTGAAGATGCTTAGAGTTCCAACATCTAGAAATCTTCTCAACTGGCTGCCCTCTAGACTCAAAAACTGAGTTTATAGTTTGTTCTAACCATTAACTTGTGTTTGTTTGTTTGTTTGTTTGTTTTCATACAAATGTCCAGGGCTGAGGGACTGGTTCATTGGGTTATGGGACAATCTACTCCTTCAGTTTCTGGACTGTGAAACTTCTTGAGGGAAGTTTCAGACAGAAGAATGATGGGGTTCAAGACACACTACCCCAAAATACAGCACCTTGGCATATTAATATCTTAAGCTGAAGGGGTTTGAGGAAATGGCAGAGGCAGGAAGTTCACTCTGACCTCCCCCACCTTCTCACCCTTCTTCCCTGAAACAGGTCATAAAACTCCCAGGTGAAAGATACCCTCCCTGTACCAGGAGGAAGGAAGACATTCTTATTACCAGAGACTAAAATTTGGGGCCAAGAACTCTGTATAAACAAATGTTGTTTAACTAAACCTTATCTTCCTAGTTACTTCTTCACGTTTTTCTATCCCTAACCCAAATCTCTCTGTCTTGTCAATTCTTCACAGTTATTATTTCTTTATCTAAAAAGTTTAGATGCTTCCTGCTCTAGTCACATCTTCGGGTCCTCATTCTCTTGTGAAATCGCACATGTATTACATGTAAAAATTCAATAAAATTTGTATGCTTTTCTCATGTTAACCTGTCATCAGATTAATTTTCAGACCCAACCAGGGACCCAAAGAGGGTTGAGGAAACTTTTTTTCTCCTCTACAAGATGAATCTTAGATGACCTAAATTTCCATTCTAGAGCTTCAGAAGTTACAAACTGGTGCAGACTCAAATTTGGCCTGCAAGATGTGTTTTATTTAGTTTAAATGAGAATTAATTGCCAACATTTTATAATTGTGAAGTTTTACTTGAAACTCCATATTTCTACTTCCTATTGAAAATTGAGAATTATTGCCCAATATTGTAGTGGTAGCAATTGGCTGGACCTGAGTAGCAGCTCCCTCTCTTCCTTAAATAGAAAATTTGCTCTAATGTCTACATATTTCACTGCCATCAGGTATTCGGCATCTGGGGGCATATCAGTTAGGACCCCTATCCTAGAGCTTACTTTGAAAGAACCAAGCAGAAAATCCAGGGATCCTCTCTCCCTTCCTCCTGCTCTTCCCACTGAGATGCCAGTCATCTCATCCAATGTTGATTATAAGACAGTGTCCAGACTCTACACTATTCCTAGCACACATTTGTGCTGGAGATGCTAATAATGAGTTAAGGCAAATTGAACACATGGATTTTTATTAGATACTTAATGGTACAAACATTTCTTTTCTAGAAATTCCCTGAGTACATAGGTTAAAATTTACCTGAATCCATTGCTTCACCTAGACCATTTTGAAAGCTTTTCTGTAGTATAATACCAACAGTTACTGGGGAATGTTTGATTCAATTGGTTAAGAAAGTAGACTCACACACACACACACACACACACACACACACAGAGGGAGAGTATTTTGGTCTTCTAATTCTTCCCCACTAGGGGCACAATTAAACAACTAATTTAATCTTCCAAAAGCAACAGTCAAAGAAAGTAAGCCATACCATCTTGGCTGCATATTTAAATGTAATTGCACCTCAGACCAACTAAGTCAGAGTCTCTGGGGGTGGGATTCTAAGGCCAAGCTCCCAGATCACTAAAATGTGCAGACAACATGCGGAACCACTGCTGCAAAGAATGCCTCCCAGACCTTTGGCAAAGCTCCTTCTAGTTAATGAATCATATTCTCTTTGAGTCACAGGTGACTCATCTATAAAGCAGGAGTAGCAATGATATAATTCACTGGGTAAATGTGAACAAACTATGAAGTGCTATGCAAATATGAATAAATGATGATGACATGAGGAGGGGGAGGTGGATGATGGTGGAAATACAGGAACCCAGTGCCTATGTGTTGAGTATAGGCTTAGAAACTGTGGTTGTGTTGTTCTCTCTTGACTCTTTTTTTTTTTTTTTTTTGCAATACACGGGCCTCTCACTGCTGTGGCCCCTCCCGCTGCGGAGCACAGGCTCCTGACACGCAGGCTCAGCGGCCATGGCTCACGGGCCCAGCCGCTCCACGGCACGTGGGATCTTCCCGGACCGGGGCACGAACCCGTGTCCCTTGCATCGGCAGGCGGATTCTCAACCACTGCGCCACCAGGGAAGCCCTTGACTCTATTTTAATTATCTTTAAAGTTCTAGCTTTAAAAATGTCCATCATATATACCCAACTCTGAGATAAATCTAATGCTGTGTGAAAGAAGCCAGATACAGAAGACCAATACTGTATGACTCTATTTATATAAAATACAAACTAATCTATAATGACAAAAAGAGATCAACGATTATCTTTTGGGGGTGATGAAAATGTTCCATATCTTGACTATGATGGTAGTTTCATGGGTGGAGTTAACTGTCAAAACTCATGGAATTTTACACTTTTAATGGATGGCATTTATTATATGTAAATTAGTCTTCAATAAAGTTGATAAGGGAAAAAATAGACTCACAGAAACCCAGTTTGGAAAAGGTAATATTATTTTCTAATTTCATGTATCTTTAAATCTTGAATTGCTAGAAGAATATCAGCAGAACAAAAGTGGAGGAAAACTGTAGACAAAATAGATAATATTTGGAGGAAACTCTTGGGCTCTGAACTGAAAGGACGATGGAGAGGGTACAAAAGTGTCAATATTTTCACATTTCCAAGTGAGAGGAAAGAAAGCCAGAGCACACTCAACCATCCTCAAAATACTATTGTTCTTACCATGTATTTTTTGCTGCAGTTTTCACTCTGGCAACATTTATAGTTGTTATCATTCTCCAGTACAAGAAGAATTGCTGCTACTATAAGCATCTATAGTAGGGAAGAGAAAAAAATATCAGAAATAGAATACTAGTTTGCATTCATGCTCATAATCAGAGCACAGTGCTTCAGAGCATAGACTCTGGGATCAGATAGCTCTGGGTTCAAATCCCAGTTCTGCCACTTAATAACTGTATGAACTCCAGAGTCCTTTCCTATAAAATGGTGCTGAGAACTCACCTCTTTGGGTTGTTATGAGCTATTGCATGTAAAATTTTGAATAGTGTGCTTGATTCATAACATGTGATTGATAAATGTTAGCTGTTATTATAGTTATCAGTTATCAAAAGCTAATGATTAAGGAGGGGTAAATGGTATGGACATGAGAATACCACCCTCTACAGCAAACATACACTTCTCACTGACTCACTTGTGGAGGACAAAGGAAAACCATTCACCAGACGTTGCCATTTGCCAGCCTCTTTCTACTTACTGCCCTCTGGGAATGCAGGTGGAAGGTATGGTTACTCTGAACCTAAATCTCTTAATCCAAAGTAAAGTAAATTCAATTTCCCCGAGTATTCAGATCATCTTAGATTCAGATTTTCCAGTGGGTTTTGTCTGTATGAAGCCAACAAATTGGGAGAATTCAGTGTATTCTACTTCCCTTTCTTGGTATGTTAGACAAAGGGCTCAAGTTCCGGAAAGAACATGGATTTCTTTACGATTGGGTTGGCCAAAAAGTTCGTTCAGGTACAGAAAAACCCGAACTATCTTTTTGTTCAACCCAAGATTATAGTCCTTGGTTTGGGCAGGTGTGGACCGTGAATTGCTTCTGGCAAATTCTCCACCTATCCTTTCCTTGTACTCTTCAGTACTGAATCTTGTAGTTGAGTTCATTGTTATTTTATTCCTTGTAGTGAATATTTCCAGTTTCCAAATTCCTTCAGCCGTCATTTATTTATCTATCCATTTAATTATTTATCTATATTCCTCTCCTTTCTCCAAAAAGGATTTGATCTTGAAAGAATATTTTTCAAGAATTCCTATGGGGAGGGTGGGAGGGAGGGAGATGCATGAGGGAAGGGATGTGGGAACAGATGTATATGTATGACTGATTCACTTTGTTATAAAGCAGAAACTAATAAAAAAAAAAAAAGAATTCCTAGACAGTGAAAAATAGAGAATAGGTTCTTTTTACAGTTTAAAATTTTACATGGAATATAAGCAAACAGTCCTACATTCTCCTCCTTTCAACACCATTAATTAATACAATTTTAAAGAGATTCTGGTTTAACTTTAGTAATGTCTTGCAAATCTTCCACTTATTACAATTATATATTGAGAGAAACAATGACAAGATAAGCCACAATAAACCAGGTGCAGTAACCAGCTTCATTACAATATTGTTAGAAATAATTAGACCTAGACCCTAGAGTCCTGTGCCAAAGGAGAAACACAGGCATAGCCTGTGTTTAAAGAGAAACTTCTTTCTCTTTTTGTTATAAAATATAGCTGCAATACAGAGGGCTCAAGAATAATGGAGGAAAATTACCCCAAATACCACTACTCTCACATGTTTTTAAGTATGTCCTCCCACATGTGTATATTTTACATAATTTCAATCATAATGTATTCACAATTTTGTTATATCTTTTTTCACTTAATATAAAATAACATGTGTTTTCCATGTTGCTACATGTTCATAACTACAATTTTCATCCTTTATAAGGTGAATGGACTATAATCTATTTTGCCATGTCTATGCTAGAATGCTTCTAGTTTTTTGCTATTATAAATAACGCTGCCACCAACATCTATGTATAAATTTCTTCTCTTATTTTGGATTATTTCCTCAGAATGAATGCTCAGATTTAGGATTACCAAGTCAAAAGACATAAGCATTTCATGGATCTTAATATATCATATGAAAAATTTCTCCCAAAGGCTTGCATTTATTCATAGTACCACCACCAACCGTCATTATGTACCTAGCACATAGCACCTTCAGTAGCACTGTGTATTAATATTTCAAAGTTTATTAATTTAACGTGCAAAATAACAAATAAATGAAACTGCTTTCCAACATATTTATTCAAATATTATAATAATTAAACACCCACCAAGATGTAGAGATAGATTATAATGGATTTTTTTTTTTTTTTGCATTCTTGTTGGTATAGAAAGCTTGCAGTGCACAGTGTGGGTTTTTTTTAGAAATGATATGATCAGGAAAAACTTCTTTTCCTCTGAGTTGCCAACATGATTTACTATCAGTTTGTTTTTAAAGAGCACAAAGTCATCAGATAAACATCCATGGATTCTTACTGTGGATACTTTGATTTAGTTTTCAAAAACACCCACCCAAAGACATTGAGTAATTTGCTTTAAGGTCCCATGACACAAATGACAGAGCTTAGCCTGGAACTCAAGTTTGTCTGAATCTTCAAATCTCTGCTTTTCCCACTGTCTTAATACCACTCCAAGCTAGAGAAATCCTGAGTACAGACAGAAAATCCGTTCTAGGAAGAAGCAAGGCCACTGGAGATTAAATAGCATAAGTTGACACACAGCTTTCATGAGGATATAATATTTCTATAGGCCAGTGTCCCACCAACTTTCATTAGGACTAATTTCCTGCATTGCTGGAGCTACATAAATAAGCAGCTTACTGAAAACAAAGCTACCCTCCAAGTCCTCATGGACTACCTGCCTCTTTACCCCCATCCATCTTCCAAACCCAAACCAAGGATTAGAAGAATGATTTTTCCATGATTCATCATTTTCACTAGGAACAAGTTAATGCTTAGTAAAAACTCCCCCTTCTGCAATCCCAAGTCTCCAAAGTCACACTTACCATAATACCTGAGAAACAGATTCCTTCAAAATACCAGACGTAGTTGGTGAGTTTATTGCTGGATGCATAGGAAGCTTGCCCATTGGGGAAATACAATAATATGTTTACAATTATACTCCAAAGTGCAAGAGGAATCAGCAGACTACTCAGGCAGCTTCCACATTTCCAAGACCCCATGTTACCCTGCTCAGAACCTGCAGGAGATTTCAAGAGTGTAGAATTACATCAAGCCTGTTTTTTTTTCCTTACCTGTCTCCCCCCTGCCCCCTCCCCGAGATTACCTACCACTTTCTGGGTCAGAGCCCTTCAGTTCATATTCATGAGGAGTCCAGGACTCAGACACAACTGCAGCCTGCAATCTGTCGGTGTGGAAATAGTGGTTTACTGTTTGGAGAACAATAGACAAAGATCAACGGCTGAAAAGCTGAGCTGGTCTTCATCCTGTGCCAAAGGAATGTGGTGTTTTTACTGCTTTTTAAAATAAGTCATTTTCCTCTGGATTAGAGCACTCAAGACTGAATCCTGGGCATGTTTGCAGAAGGAAGTTGGAGGGGGGCGGTTGGAATGGAGTCTGGCAAATTTCACCCCACAGTGGACAGGGGGGTTAAAGAGAAAACTACCAAGGGATCTTCTACTGGCACCGGATGTGCGGTTTGCTCAAATATTCTGACTTTATGTATCTGTCTTTTATTCAGTGTTCTTTATTGTATGCTCACTATTCACCAAGCACTGTTTAAACTGCAGGGGGCACAAAAAGGACAAAGAAAGGGAAAGACTGGTGAGTTAGGAAAACAAGACATCACAGTTGATGAGTTTATTGTTATAAGACTGGTACAGCTTTCCTCTAAAGAGTTCACATCTATTACCTCTACCTCGCAATAAAATAATAACAGGAATAAATTCATATCTCTTACTGCCTAGGAAAAAGAGGTAAAAGAACTTGGGTAATTTGATTAAGGCTATATGAGTAATAAGCTTGAAGTGAATTTAGGAATTCTCCCTTCCAAATTAGTATTATTTTTTAAACATCTTTATTGGAGTATAATTGCTTCACAATGGTGTGTTAGTTTCTGCTGTATAACAGAGTGAATCAGCTATATGTATACATGTATCCCCATATCTCCTCCTTCTTGCGCCTCCCTCCCACCCTATCCCACCCCTCTAGGTGGTCACAGAGCACCAAGCTGATCTCCCTGTGCTATGCGGCTGCTTCCCACTAGTTATTTTACATTTGGTAGTGTATATATGTCCCTGCCACCCTCTCACTTCGTCCTAGCTTACCCTTCCTCCTCCCCGTGTCCTCAAGTCCATTCTCTACTCCCTTCCAAATTATTGCCCTAAATTTAAAGAGCCACAGATCCCTGTAGTTCTGATGACGTAAGGAGAGGATTGTGGGAAGCAATCTTGGCACTAACATGTTAAAGATAACGTAGACAGTGGTGTAAAGAATTCAAGGGTTGGAAAGCAACTATACTCCAATAAAAATTAATTTAAAAAAAAAAAGAATTCAAGGGTTGGGAATTTCCTGGCATTCCAGTGGTTAGGACTCTGTGATTTCACTACCGAGGGCCCGGGTTCAGTCCCTGGTTGGGAACTAAGTCCCGGAAGCTGCATGCCACAGCCAAAACTGAAACAAAACAAAACAAAAGAATTCAAGGGTTGCCTGACCTCATTGCCACTTTCTGCTGGTAACCTCAGAACCCTGCTTGACTTAACTTTCTCAAGTCTCAACTTCCTAAGTTGTGAAATGGGGATTAAAAAACAGTACCTTCCCCACAAAGCTAATGTGTGGGTTAACAGGATTATGTGTGCAAAACACGGTATCAGGTGATAGAGAAGGAGCAGGCAGTAAATGGGAGCTGTCATTAATAATAAAAAAGCAGTTATAGGAACATAATGGTCCAAATGGTACAGAGATCAGAAGTAAAGTCTGCTTATTTATTCATCTCAGTACTCAAGAGTTTTGTATCATGAACCCTGAAAATCTTAACCCTAGAAGTATTTATATTTAATTTGTATTATCCTCCAGAAAGTATTAACACTCCATAACATAACTGCTTTTAATTCAAGAGAATAAAAACTTATTTTTATATGAATACTTTTAAATTGTATTATACTTATATTTTTTTAAAAATTGAGTTACTTGGGGCTTCCCTGGTGGCGCAGTGGTTGAGAGTCCGCCTGCCGATGCAGGGGACATGGGTTCGTGCCCCGGTCCGGGAAGATCCCACATGCTGCGGAACGGCTGGACCCGTGAGCCTTGGTCGCTGAGCCTGCGTGTCCAGAGCCTGTGCTCCACAATGGGAGAGGCCACAACAGTGAGAGGCTTGCGTACCGCAAAAAAAAAAAAAAAGAAAAAGAAATCCAAGTGGAGATGCCAATTAGGCTGTTGGATACACAAATATGAAGTTCAGGTAAGAGGTCTGGGATGGAGTGTGTGAGAGCTGTCAGTGTATACATGGTATTGGAAGACATGAAACACTATGCACGAATGAGTGTAGTTAGGAAAGAGACCCAAGGACTAGGTCCTGGGAAGTCCAGTGAATTGAGTTTGGGAACAAGACGGGGAGTCAGCAAAGGAGACTGAGAAGTGGCCAGTGAGTTAGAAGAACCAAGAGCTTATCCTGGAAGTCGAGTTCCTAGTTGAGAAAGAAGTGATCAATTAGAGTTAAGGCTGCCTATAGAGTGAGTAATGTGGGAGGACTGAGAAATGGCTATTGGACTTAGCAGTGTGGAGGTCATCAATGAGCTTGATAAGAGGACCTTTAGTGGTGGGACAGACATGAGTCCAACTGGAATGGGTTCGTGAGAGAATGATAAAAGAGGAATTGGAAACAGAGAGAAGAGGTAACACTTTTGGAGAGTTTAGCTGGAGGGAAAGTGGGAGTCCAGGGAAAAAGTTTAAAGGAAAAAATTATAGCACATTCCTATACTGATGGGAATATTCTTGTTGAGGGTTGGGGAGGGGAGGGGAGTGGAAGAGAGAAACTGGGGAGAATTGCTAGAGCTGTGTTCTTGAGTAAA
Organism: Hyperoodon ampullatus; assembly: GCF_949752795.1. Taxonomy (NCBI): domain Eukaryota; kingdom Metazoa; phylum Chordata; class Mammalia; order Artiodactyla; family Ziphiidae; genus Hyperoodon; species Hyperoodon ampullatus. Next base: position 15,429,232 of record NC_136918.1, read on the forward strand.
TGGGAAGCAGTGGGAGTGTGTGCACAGATAGAGGAGCTGGCCTGAGCTAGCAGCCTGGGCAGCTCTGTGTTAGTAAAAAAAAGGAAGACAGAGCATAAGGAATTGGAGGTGTGGGAACTTCTGATTGCTTCTGCTTTCTCAGTAAAACCAGAAGCAGGCTTATCAGCTGAGAATGAAGACGGAGAGAGGGTGTTACAGGTTTGGAGGGAGAGGAGAAGGTGTGAAACAGTTGCCTAGGAAAGCAGGATGGTGAAACGTCTAGAGAGATGTGGCAGATGCTGGCAGGCACTGAGGGTCCTCTTGAGGTCATGAATTTATAGTGAGACTAGGCAGCAGGGTCAAGTGCTTTTCCCAGTGCAGTTCAACTGCAGAGGTGTGGGCAGAGAGTAGTAAGAAAGCTGGAATCAACCAGGATTGGGAGTTTGCCAGGCAAGTATCATAAAGAGAGAGGAGGGGACAAAGGAATCAAGAATATATATAAGAGAGTGATTATCGTGATGGACTGTGGAAGGAAGAAGGAGGGAAGTAAGGACATGAAAGAATATGAGGAACAGTAAAAAAGGGGGTGGATTTGTAGACTGTGTGTCCCAGTGTGGTTGAAGAATGACTGGTTTTGAGTAGCAGAGAGATAAAGAGCTGGAAAGATGCAGATGTAAGCTATTACATATGGAATGGATAAGCTACAAGGTCCTACTGTATAGCACAGAGAACTATATTCAGCATCCTGTGATAAACCATAATGGAAAAGAATATAAAAAAAGAATATATATATGTATATATATATATAAAAAACTGAATCACTTTTCTATACAGCAGAAATTAACACAACATTATAAATCAACTATACTTCAATAAAAAAATGGAAACAAAAAAGACCTGGAAAGATAGAAGGCAGTGATTGGGAAGAAGGGATGCTGGAATTAGAGATTAAGATGTTTCAGTAATTGGTGGAGACAGTCTAGAGATATATTTTGGGCTGAATTTTGCTCCCCTGAAATTCATATGTTGATGCCACATAACCTCAGAATGTGACTATATTTACCGAGAGGGCCTTAGTTAGAACAAGGCTGGTAGAGTGGGCCCTAATCCAATCTGATGGGTGTTCTTGTAAGAAGAAGAAATTTGAACACACAGAGAGATACCAGACGTGCCTGTGCACAGAGACATAGGAGGACACAGCAAGAGGACAGCCATCTGCAAGCCAAGGAGAGAGTTCTCAGGAGAAACCAAGCCTGCCAACATCTTGATCTTGGACTTCTAGCTTCCATCGATGTGAGAAAACATATTTCTGTTGATTAAGTCACCTATTCTGTGGTATTTTGTCATGGCATCCCTAGCAGACTAGTAGGTGTGACCATGGGAGTGAGTGGCCTAAGCAGGGTGGAAAGCAGGAGGATTGGAAGAAAGCAACTGAGAGGGCTGGATATTGGAATGGTGCCTTGCAATGAATATTAAAATCAGCTATTATAACAATGGTAGTTTGGGAGAGAATGACTGCATTTGGAGAGCCAGGTGCTAAACTCTTCAAGGAGCCAAAGGAAGTAACCTTGAGGGGGAATGAACTGAGGGTGGGAGACGATCACAGTATCATCCAGCGTTGAAATTTACAGTCTCTCCAGTCAGTATTTAACCACCCGTCTCCCATCAACTTTTAAGCAAAGATGTTTAAAAACCTGAAAATGTTTAATTTGGCTTTAAGTATTTCTCACCTTGAGACATCAGTCATAGAGATTCTAACAGGCAATGAAATAAGGTAAGAAGGAAGGGGGAGAACAGGATAATCTCTGAAGAGGGTAACTGGCTACCAAGAAACCCAGAAAGAACAGTGTTTTACAGACTTATTAGGGTTTAGTTGAGACTTCATAAGTTTTTATTGCCAATATTTTGTACTTTGGAGAGGAGTGATTAAGAATACCTTTTGTTAATGGGACTTCCCTGGTGGCACAGTGGTTAAGAATCCGCCTGCCAGTGCAGGGGACACAGATTTGAGCCGTGGTCCGGGAAGATCCCACATGCCGAGGAGAAACTAAGCCCGTGCACCACAACTACTGAGCCTAAGCTCTAGAGCCTGTGAGACACAGCTACTGAGCCCGCGTGCCACAACTACTGAAGCCCACACACCTAGAGCCCATGCTCCGCAACGAAGACCCAACACAGCCATAAATAAATAAATAAATAAATAAATAAGATACCAAAAAAAAAAAAAAAAGAATACTTTTTGTTAAAATTTATAGAGGGTAGAATCCTTGAGCAGTTCCCACCTATCAGTGTTGTGGCTTCCAGGAATTTTCAGTGTCAGTGAGGTGAGCTCCCAGTCAGGGCCCCCCTCAAAATAATCATGATAAATTGACATCTCTTGAGTATCTTTGTGCTAGGCACTGTGCTAGAAGCTTTCACATACATTAAAAACGAACAAAAAATAAATTTTCACAATGACACTAAACTGAAGGCATTAACTCCATTTTGCATGTAAAACAATGGATCTAAGAAAAATTTTTTAAACTTCCAGGAACTAGAAGTTAAGCCCAGGATTTAAGACATATTCTTTGAACTCTTCCACCATGTTCACCCTGGCCTGACACGCGTCTAGGCGTAAACCCCCTCTTCTTCACTGCAAATAGTTTTCAAGTTTAGATATTTGGATTCTTTGGTAGTGGCTGCCTACATTGTTATTTTGAAGACACACTGATTTCAGTGGGAGAAACATACAGGCCAGAAAAATGACTGATGTCTGCTGTGGAGACGGGGTCAGGGAAGGGAAACATGCATGACTAGTATATCCCAGGCTTGGTCAAGCCCCAAAAGATGTCTCTAATGATGCTTTCAAGTCACAGATAGTTATGAAGATTTGGAGGTGGGGGGTGCAGGACCAAACACCAATTGGAAGACTGTTCAGCAAGGGTCACAGAAGTGAATGAAGAGGATATGACTGGCTGAAAAACTTGATAAAATTGTGAAAAGGGGAGATAAGCAATTTCCTTATCTTTGCTTATCCCATTAATGAGAGCATCTAATGAAGTCTCCCTGGACAATTTTAAAAATTACTTAATTTCACTCCTAAGAAAACTCTTTCTTAACCTGCCTCCTGGAAAAAAAAAAGAAAAAAAAATGTGTACTCATAAAAAAAAAAAAAAAACCTTCCTGAAGCCATTTGTCTCCAGTGAATTCCCGATCTTCTTGTCAAGGAATTCTTCCTAAATCAGGATTTTCTTGCTGGTCCTCCAGGAACCGGGAAGAGTCACTGGGCTGCCTTGCTTTTTGGCTGCTTTTGGCCTTGGCTTCCTGTTCTCAGCAGCAGAGCTGAGGAAATCCGCAGGATGCCTGCTACCAAGGGACAAGGTGACTCAAGAGGAAACACTCCACCTAAAATAGTCCTTGTGTACAGTCTCAGAGTCACTCTGGAATCAGAATTAATATATCATCCTGGAATTAATTCCATAGGTGGTTGGAAGTGGAGAAGAAGGAGGTAACCGAAAGAAGTTTATCAAAGAAAAAAATTTGCCACAAAGATAAAAGCTGAACTGCAGAAAAGGCTGATATTCAGAAAGAAAGTTCATCCTGGGAGTTCAGAATGGATGCATTATGATTCCCCCCACTCACTGTGGGCACAAAGTTCTGATCCTGGTCCAACCTAGGGACCCACTGGGAGTGGATGTTTCCTTCAAAACACAGTAGGAACGCAGCAGTAGAATAGCTATATAAACAAAAATGGACCATTGGGATGCAGTCTCCTTCGTTTTTGTGTTTATAATTCTTTCTCTAGAATTATCTGGCCCAAAATGTCTATAGTGTGGCTAGATTCTAGATTTATCTCCGTCTAACGGTAAACATCTAACATATTGCCTCCTGAGAGATGGGAAGTCATATATGATTCATATCCAAAGTTCCCTGAGCAATATTCTGTATTTGGAATGACCTCTCAGACTCTTGTCGTACCTGCCCTTTACCCTCTTCTCCCTGGCTCCCAGCCTTTCAGAGTCCATTTATTTATTCCAGCTCTTCACAGTGAAGAGAAACCACATTCCACCATTTATTCTTTAAATAGGTACTGAGCAATTACTACATAGTGGGGAGACTACTGAGGCAAAGAACACCCGTCCTTTCCCTCAAGATGCTCTGCTCGGAGTCTGATAGGGGAAATACAAAAGTTCAAGAGCTCTGGAATACAAAATATTGAATCTCCAATAGATTTAAGCATAGGCTTCTGGGAAGTACAAAAAGTCCCAGGAACTTTGAATGGAGCTGGGGTTTCACAGGAGATTCCTAGGAAGGGCCGGGACAGAGCTGAGTCATCGAGCTTAACAGAAGCCTGTAGCTGGGCAAACTGAGACTCAGTCAAAGATAAATATTCACTGGGGGATAAATGCAGTGTATAAAGCTCGATTGGATCTTGGTTTGGAAGACAACACGATGAAATACATTTTGGGGACAGTTGGAAAAATATCCATATAGATAGTGTTAGATTATATTAGAAGTTGTTTTATTTTGGGTGTAGAAGTGGTGTAGTTATGAAGCAGGTTGTTCTCAGTTTTAGGAGGTAGATACACCTGAAATGGACTTAGCAAGTGGTTTAGCAGAAATATGAAATTTGAAATAGCTTTGCAGAAGAAGAAGGGGGAGGAGGAGGTGAAGGATGGATATATGGTAGACAGATAAATGAAGCAAATGTAACAAAATGGTAACAATTGTTGAACTGAATTTGGATGTGCATTGCACTAGTTTTTCAAATTTCCTGAATTTTTGAAAATGTTCCTAAAAAATAGTGGAAGAAAAAAAAAAGTTCCCTGGTAGATAGTTGCATAAATGCCAACACTACCCAAAATTCAGAGGGTGCTTTCATCTTGGGAATACAAAGTAAAAAATAAATGCTCTGCCCAAACAAGTGCCTTAGGCTGCACAGAAGCACTGAGGCGGGACAGAGAGTGGTCCACTCTGCAACTCGGAGCAAGTAGAGCTTGGTTGTGTCCAGCTGCCCGAGTGGAACACAATGGATAGATGTTGTTGGGAGGGTGCGTGAGAAGGAGCTCAGAGCTCAAAGAGTCTGAGCTGTATGTCAGGCCGGAGAGTCTGGATCTTATCCTGAGGAAGTCAGAGCCACTTAAGAATAGAGGGCATTTTAGAGGCTTGTTCTGGTTTCAGTTTGAAGGATGGATCAGAGTTTGGAAGGCATGGAACCAAGAGGTCATTCCAGAGACTACTGCAGTAATTCCATCAGAATTAAAGAAGGTCAGATGCTGGTGAGGATGCGGAGCAACAGAAATTCTCATTTGTTGCTGGTGGGAATGCAAAATGGTACAGCCACTTTGGAAAACAGATTGGCAGTGTCTTACAAAATTAAATATACACATACCATACAACCCAACAATCTCGCTCTGAGATATTTACTCAAGAAAAGTGAAAACATGTATAGGAATGTTTACAGCAACTTTTTCATAATCACCAAAACCTGGAAGCATCAACTGGTAAATGGATAAATAAATTTTACCTTCATGAATGAATACTATGCAATAAAAATGGAGTGAACTACTGATACTACAACATCATGGATGAATCTCAAAAGCAATATGTTAGGTGAAAGAAGCCAGACTACATCCTGTATGACTCCATTGATAGGACATTCTGAAAAAGACAAAGCTATTGGTATAGAAATAAGATCAGTGGTTACCAGGGGCTGGGGTGGGGGGAGGAGTTGACTATAAAGAGGCACATAGAGCTTTCTGGGGTGATGGAAATACTTTATATAGTATTTTTATTGTGGTGGAGTTTACACAGTCATATACATTTATCAAAATTGTATAAAGTGTGAACTTCATTATATAGCAATTATATCTCAATATGCCTCACTTTAAAAAAAGAAAAGAAGGGCTTCCCTGGTGGCGCAGTGGTTGAGAGTCCGCCTGCCGATGCAGGGGACACGGGTTCGTGCCCCAATCCGGGAAGATCCCACATGCCGCGGAGCGGCTGGGCCCGTGAGCCATGGCTGCTGAGCCTGCGCGTCCGGAGCCTGTGCTCCGCAACGGGAGAGGCCACAACAGTGAGAGGCCCGCGTACCGCAAAAAAAAAAAAAAAAAAAAAAAAAAAAAAAGAAAAGAAAAAGAATAATATGACCTGAGGACTGACTGGATAGAGAATAGGGGAAGGAAGAGCAAAATATGTTTCAATGGTCTAGAAAGCAGACATATTAATAAAAGAAGTGGTACCTGATGCAGCCAGTTAACTGCTGCAAGAATGAAATGCTGAATAAAGTTACATTGAGGAGTATTTCAGAATATATTAAAACATTTTCAGCCATTTTTATATTACTTTAGGGGCCAATTTGGCACAAGTGTGAGGAAAATGTTACTAACTTTTAAAAGCATATAATGGATTCTCAAGAAGAAATTTATGTTCTGGGAACACATCAAGTTTCTGTGTGTTTATATATGCATGCCCATGCCTGTCTCAAAGCATCTGATACTCTTCCTTGGAATATGTTTTTCACGGATTTTACATGTTCTTTAAACAATTAAAATGTATACAAAATGCTTTCTTAGTTCTAATTAATGAAAAATACTAAATATTAATTTTTTAAAAAGAAAAATGCCTATAATACAGTGGCAGAAGTGGACATGGTAATAGTTTGGAGAGAATTTAAGAAGGTAGAATTTTTCCAGGAAGTGATTTTTCAGATAAGGTATGCATGCACATAGGGATATGACCTATCAAGTAAGAATACTACTGTATTATTTGTGAAGAAAAAGACTGGAAATAATCTCACTCCCTATTAATAGGAAACTGGTTAAATAAATTATGGCATAATTTATGCCATATAATGGCAGTCTATAATAATGGAATACTATACAACTGTTAAAAATGAGGTAAATCTATATGCAATGATGGCTGAGTTAGAAAAACACTGTATATAATATTGCTATTTATATAACAAAAAGGTATGATCTACCTATCTGTCTATCTATCTATCTATCTTTACATACACATTATATAGGCATAGAATGTGTCTACTACCAGGAGCTGTTTTATCTGTCAGGATCCATTCAGGAGACAGAAATTACACAATAATTTGAATAGTGAAGGTTTAATATGGAAAATGATTAATAATTTACTAAATGGGAATAAAAGAATTCTGAAGAATACCCTAGGGCTTCCGACACAGAGAACACTTAGCTGGTTTGAAAAGCAGTGGAGTTTACCTTAGGGCTGTAAGAAACCAAGAGTCCACTCTTGAAAACTGTGCTCACAGCGTGGAGGCAGCAGACAGAAAACTGCCTGGTGATCAGGCTTGGCTTGCCAGGATCACCCCAGCAATTTTTTTTTTTTTTTTGGATCTGTCACATCAGGCAAGGGAAACAAAAGAAAAAATAAGCAAATGGAACTTTATTAAATTTAAAAGCTTTTGCAGAGTGAAGGAAACTACCAACAAAATAAAAAGACAACCTACTGAATGGGAGAAGATATTTGCAAATGTTATGTCTGATAAGGGGTTAATATCCAAAATATATAAACAGCTCATACAACTCAAAAAACCGAATAACCCAATTAAAAAATGGGCAGAAGACCTGAGTAGACATTCTTCTAAAGAAGACATACAGATGGCCAATAGGCACATGAAAGGATGCTCAACATCACTAATCATCAGAGAAATGTAAATGAAATCCACAATGAGATATCACCTCACACCTGACATAATGGCTATCATCACAAAGACCACAAAACAACAAATGTTGGTGAGGATGTGAAGAAAAGGGAACCCTTGTTCACTGTTGGTGGGAATGTAAATTGGGACAGCCACTATGGAGAACAGTATGGAAGTTCTGCAAAAAATTAAAAACAGAACTACCATTTGATCCAGGAATTCCATTCCTGGGTATACATCCAAAGAAAATGAAAACACTAATTTGAAAAGATGTATGTACCCCAATGTTCATAGCAGTATTATATATAACAGCCAAGCTATGGAAGCAACCTAAGTGTCCATCAACAGATGAATAAAGATATATATATGTGTATGTATATATATATGAAATATTAATGAAATATTAGTCATAAAAAAGAATGCAATTTTGATCTTTGCAGCAATGTGGATGGAACTGGAGTGTATTATGCCTAGGGAAGTAAGTCAGAGAAAGACAGATATTTTATATTTCACTTATACGTGGCATCTAAAAAAATAAAACAAACAAGTGAATATAACAAATAATAAACAGACTCGTAGGTATAGAGAACAAACTCGTGGTTACCAGTGTCGGGGGGCAAGACAGGGAGAAGGGATTAAGAGGTACAAACTACTATGTATAAAATAAATAAGATACAAGGATGAATGTACAGCACAGTGAATATAACCAATATTTCATAATAACTTTAAATGGAGTATAATCTATAAAAATATGGAGTCAACTGTGTTGTACACCTGAAACTAATATAACATTGTAAATCAACTATACTCCAATAAAAAATAATGATAATAATAAAAAAGAATACACTAGGTCTGAGAAAGGGTACCCAATAAAGGAATGAACTTGGAAGAGTGAGATCCTCAAGGTTGGACACAGACCTCCTTGGAGAGGGGACAGCCCCTCTGATGGTGTAGTATTTTGCTGGGTTGCCTCAGGTCGGAGCTGGCCCACAGTTGACAAACTATAAGCCACAGACCAGGCTGACAAGCTGAAAATTCCTCTACTGGGGAAACTGTAGGCTGAGGCTGCTGGGAAAGAAATCACTAGCTGGGGGGGTGCTGATGAAACTCAACGGGAAACTGCCTCATGGAAAGAGCTGTGGAACTTGTGGGAAGCTGGCTGGACTCACTGGAAAGCTGCCAAGAAGCTGCTTTACAGACGTGTCGCTGAGCTGACCCTGGGGAACCGGTGGGGGCACCCACGGAACTTTCTGGGGTGAGATCCATTGTTGGGTCTCCCATACACCAGCGCAGCACCACAGGAGCAAGAAGAACGGAAAGCCCACTAAAACCAGGAAGAGAAGCCCATTTTTCCTCCAGAGTCCCTTCAGCGTCCCCTACTGGCCAACTTTAACATCGTGTCAGCTGGAAAAGGAAAGATGTGTCATTATCACAAGCAGAGAAATGAAGGGGGGATTTGGGTCTAAAAGGAAATAAATTCATAAATGCCACGGCTGGTAACAATTATATCTGGGGAGAAAAACGGGTTGATCAGGCTCAGATGTGAGAGAAATGTACTTTTCACTCCACATCTTTCTATTGCTTGATTTGCGGGAGGGGCACCACAAATTTTCTTTAATACATTATACTGAATTTCATACCGTAAAATAAGAATGCTGTTGATGATGGTAATGTGCCAGTCATTATTTCAAATGCTTTTGCTGTATTAAATCACCTAATCTTTCCCCGAAGCAGTCACTCTTATTAGACCTAATTTTTATACTGGAAGAAACTGAGGCAAAAAGAGATTAAATAATTTGTCCAAGATTAGCTGGCAAGTGATTGAACTGTGATTGATAATCTAGCTGCAGAAACTGTGCTCTTAATGACTAAGTCCTACGTCTGTCAGTGTTTACTTTGGCATAAAACATAATGAATGAGATATGAGTCCTTTATACTACTCATCTGATATTCATCAGATACACCCCATCTCTGACTCCCCTTAGGGGTGGGGTGGGTCATGTGATTAATGAGTTGTGTGTGTTCATTTCATTATTTGTGAGAGAGCCCCAGTAACTCCCATTCTCCTTTTGCACAGATCCTCTGTGTTAACTGTAATGGTTAGATAGCATGAGCAAGAAATAAACTTTTGATTTTCTAAGTCCTTGATACTTTGATGCTGCTTCTCACTGAGGCAAAATCTAGCTTATTTTTACTGATATAAATGATGTGTTTCTGATTAGAGTTAAATAGCAAAATGTGTTTTATAAAATGCCGAATAAGATATATTACTTATCCTAAAAATTTTTATCTTGAAATATTTTGAACTTAGAAAAATTGAAAAAATTAGAATTATACAATGGTCACTGTTTATCCTTCAACTAGATTCACAGTTGCTTATGTTTTGCTCCCTTTGCTTTATGTTTCTCACTGTACTTCTTTTTTTTCTCTCTCTCTCAATCATTTAAAAGAAATTTGCAGACATCATGAAGCTTCATTGGAAAAACTTCCACAGGCATCTTCTAAGACCAAAAACATTCTACATGACTGCACTGAAAATCTTAGTTCCTAACAGCATTAGCATACTTACTTTTTTGCTTTATTCTACAATATATAAAAAACAACTTTAGAATTACAATTCTGATATTACTACCGAACATAAATCTATGAGGTAGAGTTTAAATATTTTGCAGTCCTTCTTTTCTCTAGAATATAAGGCCCTCAAGGATGTGTAACTGGGGTACTGTGTTTAGTACAGAGCAGAGTAATTCAAGTAACTTTGAACACAGCCCTCTATAAATCCTTAGTGAGACATGTTCTGGGGTCAAAAGAGACTGCAAAAAAAAAATCTTGATAATAATTTGGTACAGAGATGCATTTGCTTCTTTTTATAGTCAATTTTAGGGTTTGCTCTTTAAAATCTTTTTATTACATTTTTTTAATGAACAACTTTTACTTGGTTCCAAAGTCAGAGCCATATAAAAAAGTATACTCAAAGAAGTGTTACTCTCATCCTTCCTCCACTCTGACCTCTCCAGCTTCATAAACAGATATTTTCATTAGTCTCTGTTTTATCCTTCCTGTGTTCCTTTCTTTCTTTCTTTTTGAAAAAACAAGCAAATATATATACATATTCTTATGTTCCCTTAGTTTTTACATGGTAATATACCATACGCACCTCATTTTCTTTTCGCTTAACAATACATCCTGGAAATCACTCCATATCAGTTTATAGAAATCTTTCAAATTTTTTTGTTATGACTGCATAAGACTCCATCATGTAGCTGTACCACAGTTTGATTTATTAGTGGCTGCTTGGATTGTTTTCAATATCTTACTATTACAGACAATATTGTAATGAAGAACATTGTACATGCATTCTTTCATATTTGTCAAGGTTTACTATCAAGATAGTTTCCTAGAAGGGGTTTTCCTGGGTAAATACATAATTATTATTGTTAGATATTGCCCATTTCCCTTCACCAGGGGTCGTATCATTTTTTTTTTTATTTTTTATTTTTTATTAGTTTCTGCTTTATAACAAAGTGAATCAGTCATACATACACATCTGTTCCCACATCCCTTCCCTATTGCGTCTCCCTCCCTCCCACCCTCCCCATCCCACCCCTCCAGGCGGTCACAAAGCACCGAGCTGATCTCCCTGTGCTCTGCGGCTGCTTCCCACTATCTATCTACCTTACGTTTGGTACTGTATATATGTCCATGCCTCTCTTTCGCTGTGTCACAGCTTACCCTTCACCCTCCCCATATCCTCAAGTCCGTTCTCAAGTAGGTCTGTGTCTTTATTCCTGTTTTACCCCTAGGTTCTTCATGACATTTTTTTTTTTAATTCCATATATATGTGTTAGCATACGGTATTTGTCTTTCTCTTTCTGACTTACTTCACTCTGTATGACAGACTCTAGGTCTATCCACCTCATTACAAATAGCTCAGTTTCGTTCCTTTTTATGGCTGAGTAATATTCCATTGTATATATGTGCCACATCTTCTTTATCCATTCATCCGATGATGAACACTTAGGTTGTTTCCAGCTCCGGGCTATTGTGAATAGAGCTGCAATGAACATTTTGGTACATGTCTCTTTTTGAATTATGGTTTTCTCAGGGTATATGCCTAGTAGTGGTATTGCTGGGTCATATGGTAGTTCTATTTTTAATTTTTTAAGGAACCTCCATACTGTTCTCCATAGTGGCTGTACCAATTCACATTCCCACCAGCAGTGCAAGAGTGTTCCCTTTTCTCCACACCCTCTCCAGCATTTATTGTTTCTAGATTTCTTGATGATGGCCATTCTGACTGGTGTGAGATGATATCTCATTGTAGTTTTGATTTGCATTTCTCTAATGATTAATGATGTTGAGCATTCTTTCATGTGTTTGTTGGCAGTCAGTATATCTTCTTTGGAGAAATGCCTATTTAAGTCTTCTGCCCATTTTTGGATTGGGTTGTTTGTTTTTTTGCTATTGAGCTGCATGAGCTGTTTATAAATTTTGGAGATTAATCCTTTGTCAGTTGCTTCATTTGCAACTATTTTCTCCCATTCTGAGGGTTGTCTTTTGGTCTTGTTTATGGTTTCCTTTGCTGTGCAAAAGCTTTGAAGTTTCATTAGGTCCCATTTGTTTATCTTTGTTTTTAGTTCCATTTCTCTAGGAGGTGGGTCCAAAAGGATCTTGCTGTGATTTATGTCATAGAGTGTTCTACCTATGTTTTCCTCTAAGAGTTTGATAGTTTCTGGCCTTACATTTAGGTCTTTAATCCATTTTGAGCTTATTTTTGTGTATGGTGTTAGGGAATGATCTAATCTCATACTTTTACATGTCCCTGTCCAGTTTTCCCAGCACCACTTATTGAAGAGGCTGTCCTTTCTCCACTGTACATTCCTGCCTCCTTTATCAAAGATAAGTTGGCCATATGTGCGTGGGTTTATCTCTGGGCTTTCTATCCTGATCCACTGATCTATCTTTCTGTTTTTATGCCAGTACCACACTGTCTTAATTACTGTAGCTTTGTAGTATAGTCTGAAGTCAGGGAGCCTGATTCCTCCAGCTCCGTTTTTCGTTCTCAAGATTGCTTTGGCTATTCGGGGTCTTTTGTTTTTCCAAACAAATTTTGAAATTTTTTGTTCTACTTCTGTGAAAAATGCCAGTGGTAGTTTGATAGGGATTGCATTGAATCTGTAGATTGCTTTGGGTAGTAGAGTCATTTTCACAATATTGATTCTTCCAATCCAGGAGCATGGTATATCTCTCCATCTATTTGTATCCTCTTTAATTTCTTTCATCAGTGTCTTATAATTTTCTGCATACGGGTCTTTTGTCTCCTTAGGTAGGTTTATTCCTAGATATTTTATTCTTTTTGTTGCAATGGTAAATGGGAGTGTTTTCTTGATTTCATTTTCAGATTTTTCATCATTAGTGTACAGGAATGCCAGAGATTTCTGTGCATTAATTTTGTATCCTGCTACTTTACCGAATTCTTTGATTAGCTCTAGTAGTTTTTCGGTAGCATCTTTAGGATTCTCTATGTATAGTATCATGTCATCTGCAAACAGTGACAGCTTTACTTCTTCTTTTCCAATTTGGATTCCTTTTATTTCCTTTTCTTCTCTGATTGCTGTGGCTAAAACTTCCAAAACTATGTTGAATAAGAGTGGTGAGAGTGGGCAGCCTTGTCTTGTTCCTGATCTTAGTGGAAATGGTTTCAGTTTTCACCATTGAGGACAATGTTGGCTGTGGGTTTGTCATATATGGCCTTTATTATGTTGAGGAAAGTTCCCTCTATGCCTACTTTCTGCAGGGTTTTTATCATAAATGGGTGTTGAATTTTGTCGAAAGCTTTCTCTGCATCTATTGAGATGATCATATGGTTTTTCTCCTTCAACTTGTTAATATGGTGTATCACATTGATTGATTTGCGTATATTGAAGAATCCTTGCATTCCTGGAATAAACCCCACTTGATCATGGTGTATGATCCTTTTAATGTGCTGTTGGATTCTGTTTGCTAGTATTTTGTTGAGGATTTTTGCATCTATGTTCATCAGTGATATTGGCCTGTAGTTTTCTTTCTTTGTGACATCCTTGCCTGGTTTTGGTATCAAGGTGATGGTGGCCTCGTAGAATGAGTTTGGGAGTGTTCCTTCCTCTGAAATTGTTTGGAAGAGTTTGAGAAGGATGGGTGTTAGCTCTTCTCTAAATGTTTGATAGAATTCGCCTGTGAAGCCATCTGGTCCTGGGCTTTTGTTTGATGGAAGATTTTTAATCACAGTTTCAATTTCAGTGCTTGTGATTGGTCTATTCATATTTTCTATTTCTTCCTGAGTCAGTCTTGGTAGGTTGTGCATTTCTAAGAATTTGTCCATTTCTTCCAGGTTGTCCATTTTATTGGCATAGAGTTGCTTATAGTAATCTCTCATGATCTTTTGTATTTCTGCAGTGTCAGTTGTTACTTCTCCTTTTTCATTTCTAATTCTATTGATTTGAGTCTTCTCCCTTCTTTTCTTGATGAGTCTGGCTAATGGTTTGTCAATTTTGTTTATCTTCTCAAAGAACCAGCTTTTAGTTTTATTGATCTTTGCTATTGTTTCCTTCATTTCTTTTTCATTTATTTCTGATCTGCTCTTTATGATTTCTTTCCTTCTGCTAACTTTGGGGGTTTTTTGTTCTTCTTTCTCTAATTGCTTTAGGTGCAGGGTCAGGTTGTTTACTCGAAATGTTTCCTGTTTCTTAAGGTGGGATTGTATTGCTATAAACTTCCCCCTTAGAACTGCTTTTGCTGCGTCCCATAGGTTTTGGGTCGTCGTGTCTCCATTGTCATTTGTTTCTAGGTATTTTTTAATTTCCTCTTTGATTTCTTCAGTGATCACTTCGTTATTGAGTAGTGTATTGTTTAGCCTCCATGTGTTTGTATTTTTTACAGATCTTTTCCTGTAATTGATGTCTAGTCTCATAGCATTGTGGTCGGAAAAGATACTTGATACAATTTCAATTTTCTTAAATTTACCAAGGCTTGATTTGTGACCCAAGATATGATCTATCCTGGAGAATGTTCCATGAGCACTTGAGAAAAATGTGTATTCTGTTGTTTTTGGATGGAATGTCCTATAAATATCAACTAAGTCCATCTTGTTTAATGTATCATTTAAAGCTTGTGTTTCCTTATTTATTTTCATTTTGGATGATCTGTCCATTGGTGAAAGTGGGGTGTTAAAGTCCCCTACTATGATTGTGTTACTGTCGATTTCCCCTTTTATGGCTGTTAGTATTTGCCTTATGTATTGAGGTGCTCCTATGTTGGGTGCATAAATATTTACAATTGTTATATCTTCTTCTTGGATCGATCCCTTTATCGTTATGTAGTGTCCTTCTTTGTCTCTTCTAATAGTCTTTATTTTAAAGTCTATTTTGTCTGATATAAGAATTGCTACTCCAGCTTTCTTTTGATTTCCATTTGCATGGAATATCTTTTTCCATCCCCTTACTTTCAATCTGTATGTGTCTCTAGGTCTGAAGTGGGCCTCTTGTAGACAGCATATATATGGGTCTTGTTTTTGTATCCATTCAGCCACTCTGTGTCTCTTGGTGGGAGCATTTAGTCCATTTACATTTAAGGTAATTATTGATATGTATGTTTCTATTCCCATTTCCTTAACTGCTTTGGGTTAGTTATTGTAGGTATATTCCTTCTGTTGTGTTTCTTGCCTAGAGAAGTTCCTTTAGCATTTGTTGTAAAGCTGGTTTGGTGGTGCTGAACTCTCTCAGCTTTTGCTTGTCTGTAAACGTTTTAATTTCTCCATCAAATCTGAATGAGATCCTTGCTGGGTAGAGTAATCTTGGTTGCAGGTTTCTCTCCTTCATCACTTTAATTATGTCCTGCCACTCCCTTCTGGCTTGTAGAGTTTCTGCTGAGAGATCAGCTGTTAACCTGATGGGGATTCCCTTGTGTGTTATTTGTTGTTTTTCCCTTGCTGCTTTTAATATGATTTCTTTGTGTTTAATTTTTGACAGTTTGATTAATATGTGTCTTGGCGTATTTCTCCTTGGGTTTATTCTGTATGGGACTCTCTGTGCCTCCTGGACTTGATTAACTATTTCCTTTCCCACATTAGGGAAGTTTTCAACTATAATCTCTTCAAATATTTTCTCAGTCCCTTTCTTTTTCTCTTCTTCTTCTGGAACCCCTATAATTCGAATGGTGGTGCGTTTAATGTTGTCCCAGAGGTCTCTGAGACTGTCCTCTATTCTTTTCATTCTTTTTTCTTTATTTTGCTCTGCATCAGTTATTTCCACTATTTTATCTTCCACCTCACTTATCCGTTCTTCTGCCTCAGTTATTCTGCTATTGATCCCATCTAGAGTATTTTTCATTTCATGTATTGTGTTTTTAATTGATGCTTGATTCATCTTTAGTTCTTCTAGGTCCTTGTTAACTGTTTCTTGCATTTTGTCTATCCTATTTCCAAGATTTTGGATCATCTTTACTATCATTATTCTGAATTCTTTTTCAGGTAGACTGCCTATTACCTCTTCATTTGTTAGGTCTGGTAGGTTTTTATCTTGCTCCTTCACCTGCTGTGTGTTTTTCTGCTTTCTCATTTTGCTTATGTTACTGTGTTTGGGGTCTCCTTTTTGCAGGCTGCAGATTCGTAGTTCCCGTTGTTTTTGGTATCTGTCCCCCGTGGCTAAGGTTGTTTCAGTAGGTTGTGTAGGCTTCCTGGTGGGGGGGACTAATGCCTGTGTTCTGGTGGTTGAGGCTCGATCTTGTCTTTCTGGTGGACAGGTCCACGTCTGGTGGTGTGTTTTGGGGTGCCTGTGGCCTTATTATGTTTTTAGGTAGCCTCTCTGCTAATGGGTGGGGTTGTGTTCCTGCCTTGCTAGTTGCTTGGCATAGGGTGACCAGCACTCTAGCTTGCTGGTCGTTGACTGAAACTGGGTGCTGGTGTTGAGATGGAGATCCCTGGGAGATTTTCGCTGCTTGATATTATGTGGAGCTGGGAGGTCTCTTGTGGACCCGTGTCCTGAGGTTGGCTCTCCCGCTTCAGAGGCACAGCACTGACTCCTGGCTGCAGCACCAAGAGCCTTTCATCCACCCGGCTCAGAATAACAGGGAGAAAAAGTAGAAAGAAAGAATTAGTAGAAGAAAGAAAGAGAGAGGGAAAGAAAGGAAGAAGGGAAGAAAGGAAGGAAGGAAGGAAGAAAGAAAGAAAGGAGGGAGGGAGGGAGGAAGGATGGAAAGAAAGAAGGAAAGAAAGAAGGAAAGAAAGGAGGGAGGGAGGAATGAAAGCAAAAGGAAGAGTGAATGGAAGAAGGGAGGGAGGGAGGAAGGAAAGAAAGAAAGAAAGACAGGAGGGAGGGAGGGAGGAAGGAAAGAAAAAGAAAGTGGAAAGAAGAAGGGTGGGAGGGAGGGAGGGAGGAAAGAAAAAGAAAGAAGGAAAGGAGGAGCGGAGGGAGGGAGGGAGGAAGGGAAGGTAGGAAAAAAAGAAAGAGCAGGTAAAGTAAAATAGAATAAAGTATGAAATATAGTAGCGTTATTAAAATTAAAAAGTAATTATTGAAAAAAAAACCACGGACCGATAGAACCCTGGGACATATGGTGGAAGCAAAGCTATACAGAGAGAATCTTACACAGAAGATTACACATACACATTCACAAAAAGAGAGCAGGGGGAAAAATCAAAAATCTTGCTCTCCAAGTCCACCTCCTCGATTTGGGATAATTCGTTGTAAAAAGAGGAAAAGGGCGAGAAGTCTGAAATCTTGCTAAGTCCACCTCCTTAATTTGGGATAATTCGTTGTAAAAAGGGGGGAAAGTCTTAAATCTTGTCCTCAAAGTCCACTTCCTCAATTTGGGATGATTCACTGTCCATTCATGCACTCCACAGACGCAGGGCACATCAAATGGACCGTGAGCTTTAATCCACTGCCTCCGAGGCTGCACAGAGAGATTTCCCTGTCTCTGCTCTCACAACTCCCGGGTCTCAGCCTTGGACCTGGCCCCGCCTCTGCGCGTAGGTCGCCGGAGGGCGTCCGTTCTTCGCTCAGACAGGATGGGTTTAAAGGAGCCGCTGATTCGGGGGCTCTGGCTCACTCAGGCAGAGGGGAGGGAGGGGAATGCCCTCTCCTCGCGCACCAGGCAACAAAAGGGAAAAAAGTCTCTTGCCTCTCCGGTAGCTCCAGACCCTTTCCCCGGACTCCCTCCGGGCTAGCACTAACCCCTTCAGGCTCTCTTCCTGCCGCCAGCCCCAGTCCTCTCCCTGCGCTCCGACTGAAAGCCGATACCCGAGCCTCAGCTCCCAGCCCCGCCCGCCCCGGTGGCCGAGCAGACAAGCCTCTCGGGCTGGTGTGTGCCTGAGGGCACCGATCCTCTGTGCCAAAATCTCTCCGCTTTGCCCTCCGCACCCCTGTTGCTGTGCTCTCCTCCGCTACTCCGAAGCTTTCCCCCTCCGCCACCTGCAGTCTCCGCCCTCGAAGGGGCTTGTAGTGTGTAGAAACCTTCCCTCCTTCACGGCTCCCTCCCACTGGTGCAGGTCCCGTCCATATCCTATTGTCTCAGTTTATTCTTTTTTTCTTTTGACCTACCCAGGTATGTGGGGAGTTTCTTGCCTTTTGGGGGGTCTGAGGTCTTCTGTCAGCGTTCAGTAGGTGTTCTGTTGGAGTTGTTCCACGTGTAGATGAATTTCTGATGTATCTGTGGGGAGGAAGGTGATCTCCGTGTCTTACTCTTCCGCCATCTTCCTCCGGCTCTCCGGGGTCGTATCATTTTGCATTGTCACTGGCATTGTCTGACAGTGCTTGTTTCCCCACAGCCTTGCTGGCAGAGTGCATTGACAAATTTTTGAATTATTGTCAATCTGGCAGGTGAGAAATAATATCTCTGTATAGTTTTAATTTGCATTTATCTTATGATAAGTAAATTTCAACATCTTTTTATATGTTTGAGTCATCTATGATATACCTGAAACTAAATATTTTAAATCAACTATACTTCAAATTAAGAGTTTCTTCTGTGCTCCACGTCAGCAGCTGGGTTCGTGCAGAACTAATTTGACTGTTCAAAGACGGGTGACATTACTTCAGACTACTCAGCTTGCTGATGACATTGGGAGAATTGGAACCAAGATGGCAGGGTAGAAGGACGTGCTCTCACTCCCTCCTGTGAGAACTAACTGCTGGACAGTCATCGACAGGAAGACACTGGAACTCACCAAAAAAGATACCCCACATCCAAAGACAAAGGAGAAGCCACAGTGAGAAGGTAGGAGGGGCAAAATCACAGTAAAATCAAATCCCATAACTGCTCGGTGGGGGACTCACAGACTGGAGAACAATTATACCACAGAAGTCCACCCACTAGAGTGAAGGTTCTGAGCCCCACGCCAGGCTTCCCAACCTGGAGGTCCAGCAACGGGAGGAGGAATTTCTAGAGAATCAAACATTGAAGGCTACTGGGATTTGGTTGCAGGACTTTGACAGAACAGGGGGAAACAGAGACTCCACTCTTGAAGGGCACACACAAAGTAGTGTGCACACTGGGACTCAGGGGAAGGAGCAGTGACCCCAGGGAAGACTGAACCAGACCTACCTGCTAGTGTTGGAGGGTTGCCTGCAGAGGCGTGAGGTGGCTGTGGCTCACCGAGGGGACAAGGGCACTGGCAGCAGAAGTTCTGAGATGTACTCCTTGGCGTGAGCCCTCCCAGAGTCCACCATTAGCACCACCAAAGAGCCCAGGTAGGCTCCAGTGTTGGGTTTCCTCAGGCCAAACAACCAACATGGAGGGAATCCAGCCCCACCCATCAGCAGTCAAGCGGATTAAAGCTTTACTGAGCTCTGTCCACCAGAGCAGAAGTCAGCTTGACCCACCACCAGTCCCTCCTATCAGGAGACTTGCATAAGCCTCTTAGATAGCCCAATCCACCAGAGGGCAGACAGCAAAAGCAAGAAGAACTACAATCCTGCAACCTGTGGAACAAAAAGCACATTCACAGAAAGATAGACAAGATGAAAAGGCGGAGGGCTATGTACCAGATGAAGGAACAAGATAAAACCCCAGAAAAACAACTAAATGAAGTGGAGATAGGCAACCTTCCAGAAAAAGAATTCAGAATAATGATAGTGAAGATGATCCAGGACCTCGGAAAAAGAATGGAGGCAAAGATTGAGAAGATGCAAGAAATGTTTAACAAAGATCTAGAAGAATTAAAGAACAAACAAATAGAGATGAACAATACAATAAATGAAAGGAAACTACACTGGAAGGAATCAATAGCAGAATAACTGAGGCAGAAGAATGGATAAGTGACCTGGAAGACAGAATGGTGGAATTCACTGCTGCGGAACAGAATAAAGAAAAAAGAATGAAAAGAAATGAAGACAGCCTAAGAGACCTCTGGGACAACATTAAACACAACGACATTCGCATTATAGGGGTCCCAGAGGAGAAGAGAGAGAGAAAGGACCAGAGAAAATATTTGAAGAGATTATAGTCAAAAACTTCCCTAACATGGGAAAGGAAATAGCCACCCAAGTCAGGGAGCTCAGAGAGTTCCATACAGGATAAACCCAAGGAGAAACACACTGAGATACATAGTAATCAAATTGGCAAAAATTAAAGACAAAGAAAAATTATTGAAAGCAGCAAGGGAAAATGACAACATACAAGGGAACTCCCATAAGGTTAACAGCTGATTTTTCAGAAGAAACTCTACAAGCCAGAAGGGAGTGGCATGATATACTTAAAGTGAGGAAAGGGAAGAACCTACAACCAAGATTACTCTACCTGGCAAGGATCTCATTCAGATTTGATGGAGAAATCAAAAGCTTTACAGACAGGCAAAAGCAAGAGAATTCAACACCACCAAACCAGCTTTACAACAAATGCTAAAGGAACTTCTTTAAGTGGGAAACACAAGAGAAGAAAAGGACCTACAAAAACAAACCCAAAACAATTAAGAAATGGTCATAGGAACATACATACCGATAATTACCTTAAATGTGAATGGATTAAAGGCTCCAACCAAAAGACACAGGCTTGCTGAATGGATACAAAAACAAGACCCATATTTATGCTGTCTACAACAGACCCACTTCAGACCTAGGGACACATTCAGACTGAAAGTGAGGGGATGGAAAAAGATATTCCATGCAAATGGAAAACAAAAGAAAGCTGGAGTAGCAATTCTCATATGAGATAAAATAGACTTTAAAATAAAGAATGTTACAAGAGACAAGGAAGGACACAACATAATGATCAAGGGATCAATCCAGGAAGAAGATATAACAATTATAAATATATATGCACCCAACACAGGAGCACCTCAATACATAAGGCAACTGCTAACAGCTCTAAAAGAGGAAATCAACAGTAACACAATAATAGTGGGGGACTTTAACACCTCACTTACACCAATGGACAGATCATCCAAAATGAAAATAAATAAGGAAACAGAAGCTTTAAATGACACAATAGACCAGATAGATTTAACTGATATTTATAGGACAGTCCACCCCAAAACTGCAGATTACACTATCTTCGCAAGTGTTCACAGAACATTCTCCAGGATAGATCACATCTTGGGTCACAAATCAAGCCTCAGTAAATTTAAGAAAACTAAAATCATATCAAGCATCTTTTCTGACCACAACGCCATGAGATTAGAAATGAATTACAGGGAAAAAACACAACTAATCTATGACAAAGGATGTAAGGATATACAATGGAGAAAAGACAGTCTCTTCAATAAGTGGTGCTGGGAAAACTGGACAGCTACATGTAAAAGAATGAAATTAGAACACTCCCTAACACCATACACAAAAATAAACTCAGAATGGGTTCTAGATCTTAATGTAAGACTGGACACTATAAAACTCTTAGAGGAAAACGTCGGAAGAACACTCTTTGACATAAATCACAGCAAGATCTTTTTTGATCCACCTCCTAGAGGAATGGAAATAAAAACAAAAATAAATAAATGGGACCTAATGAAACTTCAAAGCTTTTGCACAGCAAAGGAAACCATAAACAAGATGAAAAGACAGCCCTCAGAATGTGAGAAAATATTTGCAAATGAATCAATGGAGTAAACTCCAAAATATATAAACAGCTCATGCAGCTCAATATTAAAAAAACAAACAACCCAATCTAAAAATGGGCAGAAGACCTAAATAGACATTTCTCCAAAGAAGACATGCAGATGGCCAAGAAGCACATGAAAAGCTGCTCAATATCACTAATTATTATAGAAATGTAAATCAAAACTACAATAAGGTATCACCTCACACCAGTTAGAATGAGCATCATCAGAAAATCTACAAACAACAAATGTTGGAGAGGGTGTGGAGAAAAGGGAACCCTCTTGCACTGTTGGTGGGAATGTAAATTGATACAGCCACTATGGAGAACAGTATGGAGTTTCCTTAAAAAGCTAAAAATAGAATTACCATATGATCTAGCAATCCCACTAGTGGACATATACCCAGAGAAAACCATAATTCAAAAAGACACATGCACCCCAATGTTCATTGCAACACTACTTACAATAGCCAGGTCATGGAAACAACCTAAATGCCCATTGACAGACGAATGGATAAAGAGGATGTGGTACATATATACAATGGAATATTAGCCATAGAAAGGAATGAAATTGGGTCATTTGTTGAGATGTGGATGGACCTAGAGACTGTCATACAGAGTGAAGTAAGTCAGAAAGAGAAAAACAAATATCGTATATTAACGCATATATGTAGAACCTAGAAAAATGGTACAGGTGAACCGGTTTGCAGGGCAGAAATTGAGAAACAGATGTAGAGAACAAATGTATGGACACCAAGGGGGGGAAAGCGGGTGGGGGTGGGGATGGGGTGGGGGTGTGATGAATTGGGCGATTGGGATTGACATGTATACACTGATGTGTATAAAATTGATGACTAATAGAACCTGCTGTATAAAAAAAAATTAAATTAAATTAAAAAATTAAAAAAATTTTTAAAATGTAAGAGATTAATCTATGTCTCCTTCTGTGAATTGTCTGTTTATGTTTTTGATGATTTTTCTATCATGTTTCGGATTTTATTCTGTTTTATTTTTAGGCACTCTTTATATATTAAAGAGATCAGTCCTTTTTCTGCAATATAAGTTGCAAATATTTTCCACTAATTTGTAATTTGCTTTTTGACTTTGCTTATGATGAAACAAAATAAAACAACCTTTATTTTTACATGATAAAACTTATCAAGATTTTCTATTGTTGCTTTTGGATCTTGTTTTATAGCTTTGAGACATTCTTTCCAAACCCAGTTATGTTTTCTTTTAGTACTTATGCTTTGCCTTTTTTACATTTACATTACTGATCCATTTGAAATTTATTCTGGTGGCACGAGATAGGGATCTAATTTGATCATTTTTGAAATGGCTATCCAGTTGTCCCTACACCATTTTTTAAAGAGTTAATATTTTCACTAGTGACTATCTCAATCATTTACTAAATTTCATATATATTTGGGTTTATTTTTGAATGTCTAGTCTATTCCATTGGTCTGTATATCTATCTATTCATATCATACTTTTTTAAATTGAGGTTTAGTTGATTTACAATATTAATGGATGGAAAGCAAACTTCTGGTTACCAAAGGGGAGACGGAAGGAGGGAGTGACAAATTAGGGGTATAAGATTAACAGATACAAGCTCTTCATGCTATGTTTTTAAAAATCATATGCAAATGTTACTCCTCATTCTTCTTGAAAATAATTTTTTTATAAAGGTGCCATGTCCATGGACTTGGTGACTAATTGAATATGGAAGTTGGAATAGAGGAAAGTGTCCAGGCTAACTCCCAGACTTCTTTCCTATCTGCCTTGAGTGGGGAATAAAGCCTTTTGTCAATAGGTGCCAGGGAGAGGGTGTAAGAAGAGCCTATCAACCAAGGATGGAAACCCTGGATCACACCAAGAGGATGCACAGGAAGAGGAAACCAGGAAGAGGACTGAGAATGTACAGTTGAAGAGATGCATATTAGTTTCCTAAGGCCACCATAACAAATTACCACAAACTGGGTGGCTTAAAACAACAGAAATTTATTGTCTTACAGTTCAGGAGACCGGAGGTCCAAAATCAAAGTGCCAGCAGGTTTGGTTCTTTGGAGTTTCTGAGGCAGAATCTGTTCCATGCGGATCTCCCAGCTTTGGTGGTTGCTGCCAGTCATTGGCAATCCTTGGTTTGAGCTGCATCACTGTAATCTCTGCTTCTGTCATCACATGGCCTTCAGCTCTCTGTGTGTCTTCACACGGACTTCTTATAAGAATACTAATCATTGGATTAAGGCCTATCCTAATCCATCTAATTAACCATCTTAACTAATTACATCTGCAAAGACCCTATTTCCAAGTAAGATCACATTCTGAGGTTCTAGGTAAACATGAATTTGGGGTGGTAGCGGGGACACTATTCAATCCACCTAAGCTGGGAGAAAACCAAGGAGTAGAAGCAACATGGAAATCAAGAGGAGACAATTTCAAGGTTCAGTAGGTCCAGTGCCTTGGAGAGGTCAAGTGAAACGTGCCCAGAGAAGCACCCCTTGCTGGCCATCCTCTTGCCTTCCACTATCCAACCACCCAAACTGCCTTCCAGTTGCCCTAAACTGCAGAGTGTGCCCTGCCCCCAGGTCCTGTCCTTGCTGTTCCTACTGCCTGGAACTCTGTCCTCACCTGTCCTGGCTCATGGGCACCATCTCATCCTTCAGGTCTCACCTTAGAGCCCACTGTGCAGGCTTCCCATCCATCTTAGACAAATGTAATATATCCAGTACCTTTCACTGTGCTTGGCACATAGTTGATTCTTAATAAATATTTTTTGAATGAATGAATGCATTAAGTAAACGACATTGTACATAGCACATTATTCAATAAGTTGCTTGTTTGCTGTTGTCATCATTTGCTATTTTTTTCTTCTTAACACTAAATCAAACAGCTTACCTTCTGATACTGATTTACATAATGAAGCTCTGCTCTAACCTCCCTTGGAGAGTGGACTCTCAAATTGGATATTTCATAGTTCATTTCTCACCACTAAGCTGTCAGTTAAAGTTAAGTTAACTCAGAGAGTCTGCCTATGCTGATGCATCTTAAAGTAAATTACAGATGATATAATAGTGGGTTAAAAAGTATATTTTATTTAGCACTTATAGGATGCTTACAATGTTCCAGCTGTTTTAAGCATTTTATCAATATTAACTCATTTAATTCTCATAAAAATTTAATGATTTTTAGGTACTTTTATTATCTCTATTTGATGGAAGAGGAAACTGAGGCACAGAGAGGTTAAATTACTTGCCCGAAGTCACACAGCAGGTAAGAATTCAAACCGGGATTCAAACAAGGCAATGTGACTCTAGAAGGAGTCTGTGCTCTCTCTAGCCTGCCTCTCAATATACGTTTGACCTTTCCTTAGGCGGGCAGCTGCCTTTTTCATATAACCTTTTTTCTGCAGCGTGAGATGGAGATCAGCCTGCAGGTTTCCCCTATGGTCCCTAACGACAAACTCCACCTCTGCATCCAGCTGTTCAGTACAACACACATAACCCCATAAGAACACACGATAACACGCAAACGCTAGACAGTCCCAATCAGACTTAGGAAAGTGTTAAAGTAACCAGATTGGGCCCAAGGTGGAGTTTGCTTCCATGTCAGCAAACCAAAACTTTAAAGTTTCTATGCTGGGCTCTCCCAGAAAAGGAAGGTCTACATCATCCAATCACTGCTCGACTGCTCGGCACAAGGTACCTGGCCCTGCTCGGAGGCTTCCCTTTGCTCTCTGTAAGGAAATAGCCTTGCAATAACCAATCTGCTTTTGCCCAGTGTAACCTCCTTGTTCCTGCTCATATTGGTCTATAAAACCCCCTTGAACTGTACAACTAATTGGAGATCCTTTCTATCTGCTGGATAGGATACTGCCAGATTCATGAATCACTGAAAAAAGCCAGTAAGATCTTTAAAATGTGTTCAGTTACATTTTGTTCTTTAACAAAAGAAATGTTTTCTAAAGTCACCATAAAAACCCAAAACCAAAACAAAACAAAAAACCCACTCGATTTACATAACAAATTAGACCCCTTAATTTGAATGCTGGTTACTTTTCATCCTCAGTTAAATTGCATGGACTCTTGTGCTTTATATTTGCATAACAGAAACTCATTACAGTAATTATTTTTCTGCACAAAAAGGAATCATTTTACCAGGCAGGCCCACTCCCTAGATAGTGTTTTGCAAAAGGTTTATCATGATGTTACTGATTAGGATAGAAAATAGAGTGCACTGCAGTATTGCTTTTGTGAAATCCTGCATATAGAATTGCTTTGTAAAATGGTCTCAATTATCACAACTTTGCTACAGTGTGGTGGAAAACTTAGCTCAGGACAGCAGAAACCATAATTTACAATTTTTTTACAGTCTTATAAAATGCAGTGTCTAATCTCTACTGTGTATTTGATTTCATTCATATAGTATTTTATGATTTACAAAGTATTTTCTCGACATCATCTCAGTGACCTAAGAACAGCTCTGTGGGGTTTGCAGAAGAACGTTTTCATCTCGTAAACATATAGATAACCAAGCCAAGATGGCACAGGCATACTGACTTGCCCATACTCTCTTGGCTGGGCTATGGCAGAGCTTGCCCCGGAATCCATCTTTCTAACTCCAGCTGTTCCACGCATCCCAGAGCCACTGGCTGAGGAACATGCCCTAGTTCCAAAAGGACTCACAAATGCCCCATGGGGATAGAATTATTTGGTACCTCAGTCAATTTTTAGTGCCAGTGTTTTAGCACCCTCTCCCACTGCTTGTTTCCAAGACAACTCCTAGCTCAGAATGTGGATATATAAGGAGAAAGACATCAGCAACTTCCCTGATTGTCTGTGACCCAAGGACAGATCTGCTCACTCTTCATATTCAGTTAGACCAGCGGGTCCCAACCCTGGATGCACATCAATTCATGACTGAAAATCCTGAAGCCCAAGGCACACTCCAGACCAACTGCATCAGACTCTGTGGGGTTGAAGTCTGAGCATCCGTAGGTTTAAAAGCCCCCAGGTGAGTCTGATATGCAGCCAAGGTTGAGATCCAAAGAGTTAGAGAAATATGATGAATCTAATCTGGTCTAAAACCACACCTCTTTATTAAATGGATCAACTCTTGATTTGAAGATAACGAAAATACATCGAAGGTCTGATTGGTCTACAAATTTTTGACCCACTATCATTATTACAGTAAAGCTCAATTTATAGAGCAGTTTTACTCGTCATTACACTTTGCCAGTATTCTCTGATTAAAACCTCCCTGGAGGTGGGTATTCTCTCCAATTCACAGGCGAGGAAGCTGAGGCACTTGGGGCTCAGTGACATGCCCGAGATCACACAGCTGCTAAGTGGTAGAACTGAGATTCAAATCCAGCACTTGACACACCTAACTTCAGAGCAACACTGCCTCCCGTGTGAATGACTGATTTCAAGGGCTAGTTCTGTGTTTGGTTGTCGGCATCTGTCTATCTATGCCTTTCAAAATCAGCGGTGGCAACTGACACTGGCTCGGATCTTCCTCCTCTCTGCTCTTCCTGTGCTTGCTTCCTGCCAAGCAGGCTCCTTGATGGAGAGGCTATGTTTTGCTCTGTACCAATCTATCTTCCAAGCCCCGAAACATAGTGGGACTTCCATGCCCAGCCCCACCTGACACATGGTGGGGCTCACACGCTCCCTATTGTTTGAATGTATGACATTCCAAGCCACATGGTCTATACCCATTTGACTAGTTTACATAGTCATATTCCTAATAAATCTATAAATGCTTTGAGAAATCGATACGGTGGTGTTCAGCTAGAAATCAAATGAAACATTTCTTAACTAGAAGCCTGTAGTGAGTAGCATGAATAACTTTCCCAGGAGATTCTTAAAACATTAAACAGTTCCATATAAAAATGTAGACACTTGCACTAAAGTTAACTTAGAGGAAACTGTAATGACCCCAGAGGAGTCCCGCTTGAAAGTCAAAAATTGAGTCCTTCCACTCTTCCCTCTTCCCCCTTTTCAGAAAACAAGTTGGCACATCATGCGGTGAAAGAGGAAACCAAACAAAGCTTGTGTTCAGTGGCCTGGAGTGCGATGCTCAGGGCTCCAGCAAAACCTGCAAAAGTCAAACTGACGTGGTTATAGATTTTCAGAAATGTAAGTAAAGTCTATTTATAACCTTTGTTTTAGAATGTATGTAACCAGTATGAATTGCTCCAACAACTCAAAGTATCAATACTGAAAAAAATCGCTGTAGCCCCACCTGGCCAAGAACAAGAGGGTCAGTGTCTCCCTTTTGAAGTTCACACTGTCTCCAGTCGTTCAAGTTTGGGCACAGTTTCACCAGGCAACCTCAACCCCAGGGGCAAGACGATTGGTCCAATGCTGTCTTTACTTCTCTCGACCACATGGTGTCACTCTTGAAGACCAGTTGGTTCACCTTAAAATGTGTTCTTTCTGTGAGGAGCCCTCAGGATGCCAGTCCCTGAAAGAGCCACAGGGGCAATTCACGGAAGACAGTGCCCTCCCTCAGCAATCCGTTTTGCCAGGGACCCCAACGTGGCTGCCCTTTCAACCGAGCTCTTTTAGTTTCTGTATACCCAGATTTGGTTCCTGAAGCTCTGAATCAGAATGGACTCCACTGTTCATAGAACTCCCTCCCATCCTTTCTCTCTAGTGATGGCCAAGGGGCAAGGTGGCAGCCCCCTGCCCCCCAACTTCCCAAACATAAAGGGTCTCTTTATATTGCCTTTCCCTAGGCAGTCTAGGCTACTCACCCTTTACTTATGTGTCTGGTGTGGCTTAAGTGATATGTATCCTCTTAAATGAAAACTCCCCCCAGGAGTCCATAAAGCTATTTTCCATCCTGGTCCATAAGGGAAAGTAGCTTGTACTTTTCTCACTAAAGAAACGAAGAGATACAAGAGAAGATCATTCTCCTTTTACAGGGCTAAGATAAAAAAACACGAAATATATTTCCATTCTATCGTTTTTATTTTTCAATGACGTTATAGATTTATAATACAATAACTTTGTGATAGTAAATGTATCCAACTCCTTGGAGGTGTTTTTCCTTCTGTTTCTCCCCAGCCCCAGCCCTGTCCTTGTTTTTTTTACCATATTCTGCTTAACTATGGTCTGGTCTAACGTTGTGTTTATTGAGAAGGGAATGAACTTGATCAAGGCAGGGGCAAACCTGGGACTCAAGGTCCTGACTTCTAGTCCAGTGCTCTTTTCTGCCACAAAGCTCTGCATCTCTGCCTCTGGAGAATACTCCCAGGCTGGGACGGTCAAGGATTTTCCTAGAGGCTGGATGAGAGATGGAAATGAGTCAAGGTAGATGGTCAAGGCAGACCCCTCAGCATCTGTTCTAGTTTTCTGCATCCCTCCACTCAACACACATGTCTTTTTCCAGGGACCAATGAGTTCAAACTGCACCTGACCTTTGGAGAAGCCTCACCCTGCCCTCTACTTTCTATGTCCCTCTCTCTATCCCAGGCATATAGTACCGCCATGTGGGGTTTCCATCCAAACTTCTAGCAAACATGTATGATTGTCTTGGCCCCCTGGAATTCCTCTTCTCTCTCCTTGGGGAACTACCCTCTAGCATTCCATGTGATTCTGGTGGGTTTGGCTAGTCCCAACCACCCCTGTGTAAACACATGACCCACGCCCAGTATCAAGGCCGAAAAGAACAACCAGCCTCATCTGAGGTCTTCAGAATTATAATTCAGAAGACACAGATTCAAATGAAACCGAAAGAGTGTTCTAGGGAAGAGAAAAAGTCAAGGGCTTATAAAGACGAAAACCACAAGGTGGTTAAATTTGCCCAGAGAGGATTGTGATCAACTCTGATGCAAGTCAGGAAATGTTTGTCCTTAAGGAATCACAACTAATTTTAGAGTAGGGGTTCAATAAGTAGATAGGCCATCATGAGTTATTTTAGAGTAAGTGTCTGAGAAGTATCTGCAGTAGGACAGTGCATGGTCAAAAGGTCAAATTCCATACAGATTGAGACAGACACGAGTCATACTTTTTCAATGGCTTCCTGGCTCCATGGTAGAGAGTTCTCTTGGCAATATTGACTCCATTTTTATTTTCCTTCCACACCAGACAGTCAAAATACCCTAACTCCAGAGCCACAGCAAGTTGGTCTTTTGACCCAAGCAAGGCAATATGGCTCTTCCCTGGGATTTTATTTATGGACACTGGGAGAGATGAGTCTTTCCTCTGGAATCACTAAGCTGGGATGATAAATCATTTAATTGAGGAATTATTTGACACTATGCATTCTGCCCACACACTGTCTTCTGTAATAAATGAGGTCAACACGCCAGGTGATGCAGAGATAGGAGATGGAAGAGAGGAAGAGAACAAAATGTATAGACAGCCTTGGGGGAGGCCCAGAGTCCCTTGAACTCATTGTCATCCCAGTCGAGTTTCTGTTACATTTAACATATTTCCCCTTTCAGATTTTTCCTCTGTGTGGTATAATAAGAAATATATTTGGTCTTTGTCCCTGATTTCTGGGCGCCTAAAACCCTTGGAATTTCCTGAGTGATAGGAATGTTTTTGTTATTCATAATGAACCACTTTTGGTCACACCTGAGCTTGTGCTGATGCAGTGACTTAGGGTGAGGCCCCTAGAGAGCCTCGGGATAGAGCTGGTCACCAGAAAGATGAAGCAATTCAAAGGTTAGAAGATTTAGCCCCACCCATTGACCTCCAGGAAGTAGGAGGAAGGCTGGACATTAAGCTTTATAAAAACTCTTGAATAACAAGATTTGATGAGCATCTCGGTTGGTGAGAACATCAAGGTACTGGAAGGGTGGTCCAGCCAGAGACAGAGTGGAAGCTGTGCCCATCCCCTGGACCTTGCCCTAAGCACTTCGCCCATCTGGCTGTTCCTGAGTTATATCTTAAGAGTAAACTAGCAAACATTAAGTAAATTCTTGCCCCAAGTTCTGTGAGTCATTCTAGCAAATTATCATGCCTAAGAAGGGGATGGTGAGAACCTGCAACTTATAGCCATTTGGTCAGAAGTATGAGTGGCCAGGATTTGCAACTGGTATCTCAAGTAGGGGCAGTCTTGGGGGATTGAACCCTTAAATCTGTAGAATCTGACACTAACTCCAGGGACTTAGTATCAGAATTGAATTTAATTGTTTGACACCTGATTGGTGTCCAAAGAATTGGAAAACTGTTGGTGTTGGAAAATACCCCATATTTTGTCAAATATACATATACTGGGTTTCGTTTGTTTGAGACTCTAATTTTATGAGGAGAGCTGCATAGCTACTCTGTGCTGGGAACAGAGGCGTGAGTGTGTCAAATCCCTAGCCACCGTATTTCCACTGTGTCTTCCTGAAACCCATGCTAGACACATAATGGGTGCTCCCACACTCCTTCAAGTGGGTAACACCCCCATCCCAGAAGTCATCCCAGAAGTCCTCTGTGTGCCCCTTCCTGCACAGCCCACATCTCCTTCCCTCTCCCCTAAAAATAACCATCATCCTGACTTGAGAGTAATCATTTTTTTACTTTTCTTTACAGCTTTATCACCCAGGTGCATCTCCAAATACTAAAATTTATTTTTGCCTTTGTGTGTGTTTGGGGGTCGGGGTTGGGTGTTGGAGAAAGACTATGTCTTATACCAAGGAAGAGGGTTTTACAGTGGGCAATGGTTCTCAAGCTTTTCAGGGCAGTGGTTCTCAAGCTTGAATAAGCATCAGAATCACCTAGAGTGTTCATTAAAACACAGATGGTTCACTGGGCTCCACTCTCATGTGGGCTGATTTACTACATCTGGAGTGAGGACTGAGAAT
Source organism: Hyperoodon ampullatus (assembly GCF_949752795.1). NCBI lineage: Eukaryota > Metazoa > Chordata > Mammalia > Artiodactyla > Ziphiidae > Hyperoodon > Hyperoodon ampullatus. Next base: position 15,460,740 of record NC_136918.1, read on the forward strand.
TTGCATTTCAAACACCAGTTCCCAAGTGATGCTAATGATGCTGGGTCAGGACCACACTTTGAGAATCCTATACTCAGGATATGCGGGGTTATATCCAGGGGTGCCATAAATTCATCTTATAATGAGCAGGCTTCTATTTCCAATAATATTGTGAAAATCAGGATTCGATGGCTCCAGAATTTTATAATGCAACTGTCTATTCTTTTCGCTATGCTGAATGATGATAATTTGCTTAGCCGGTCCCCTTGTGCCCAACCAGAAGAGCCTAGGTCTGAGATCCTGTGAGCTCTTGCTGTATGTAGAGCTCCCATCTGGTGCCAAACCACTGCTCTACAAAGGCCAGAAGAACTAGGGTGGCCCAGTTCTCTTGGGTGACTAGCCCCTAGAGTTTGGATGCATTTCTTTCAAAAGAGAGATTACTGAAATCCTAAGATTCTCCATTTTGCTCACAGAAGCCAGAAAGAAAGATTCTCATTTCCAGCCACACCAAATAGTCAAACACAAAATGTTCTTTGCAACATCCTTTCACCTTCATTCTATTTGCCACTCCAGATATACCACTGAATAAACTGAAACTATGAGTTTGATGGTGGTACAAACATAAGTGCAGATTCAATCTCTTCCAATGAAAATCATATGAGGTAAAAAGGAAAGTGCTATAGAAGGGGGAAAATCTAACATTTTTTTCTTACTTTCTTTTCATCACTCCATGTGTTGGGTGTTGTGGTAGCCAGTCTCCAAGATGGCTTCAGTGATCCCTGCCACCTATGTTGTCCCCTCCTATCTTATACCAGGGTTGGCCTGTGTGACCAATAGAATACAGCAGAAGAGATGGCATGTAACTTCCGAGATTAGGTATAAAAGTCTGCAGCTTCCATCCTCCATCCCGGGCATGTTCTCTCTCTCTCTCTTTCTCTCTCTCTCTTTCTCTCTCTCTTATGACTCATTCTAGGAGGAGCCAGCTGCCTTGTAGCAAGCAGCTCTGTGGAAAGGGCCGCATTGCAAGGGACTGAAGCTTCCTGCTGAAAGCCACATGAGTGATCTCGAAAGTGGATTCTCCTCCCCCCAGTCAAGCCTCAGATGACAACAGACCCCAATAACACTGTAACTGCAGCCTCTTGAGCGATCCTTAGCTAGAACCTGAGCTAATCTGCTCCTGGATTCCTGGCCCCGTGAGGAAAAGAAAATGTTTATGGCTTTAAGCTGCTAAGTTTAGGGGTAATCTGTTATGCAACAGTTAATAATAAATACAGGTGTTTTTCCAATGATACCCCACTTAAGCCTTTAACAACCCTGAAGGATTGTTATTGTCATATTTCACTGAATCTAAGATGCCATTGAGGACTTCCCTGGTGGCGCAGTGGTTAAGAATCCACCTGCCAATACAGGGTTCGAGCCCTGGTCTGGGAAGGTCCCACATGCCGTGGAGCAGCAAAGCCCGTGCGTCACTACTGAGCCTGCGCTCTAGAGGCTGTGAGTCACAACTACTGAACCCGCGTGCCACAACTACTGAAGCTCGTGTGCCTAGAGCCGATGCTCCGCAACAAGAGAAGCCACCGCAAGGAGAAGTCTGTCCACTGCAACGAAGAGTAGCCCCTGCTTCCTGCAACTAGAGAAAGCCCGCGCTCAGCAACAAAGACCCAACGCAGCCAAAAATAAATAAATAAACGTTCCTCTAAAAAAAAAAAAAAGACGCCATTGATTTCAAGATACCCCATTTATTCAATGAACCATTAAGAAAGGAAAGAAATGCTGTTAGACTATGACATGCCTTCACTTGTAAGATGTGCTCCAATTTCAGGTATATGTAACAAAAATGTGCATCTTAGAATTGATAATGTTATCTGCTTTTTTTAAATTTATGTTTTACCTACTTTCAGATTTATTTACTTATTTATTTTTACATCTCACATATCATCTGCTTTTTAAGGCAGGAATTTCTTCTCATGCACTGGGGAAATGAAAGCTTTCTCTTCATCTCCATTATTTAGCTTTCTGTGGAGTAGCTACTTAGTATACACCCGTTAAGAGGTTTTGTTTTTACTAAAGAGGTCAACATGACCTCTAGGGCAAAGCTGGACTCAGCACAGATCTTGTTCTTAATTATAGATCTACATGGGAAAATTCTAAAAGACATAAGTTCTCCTAATTCTTATGTTAGTCAAAGGAAGGTTCCTTTCTGGATTCTTAATCAACGCTGTCCCGTACATTTCCTCTTTGTGATGTGCAAATGTACTGCATATGTGGCCCTTTAACACCAGCCCGAGGCAGCTCCCAGCTCCTTGGAAGAGCTGACGTGAGGGTCCACATCAGCATTCTCACTTACTTTATCTGAGCCAGACATTGTCACTCCCACTGGACATATGAGGGAAGACACATTAAGAAACTTGCTTAAGGTAACAAAACTAGAAAGCGACAAAGGCTGGGGTTCTAGGAAGCTGTTCTTACTGCTACGTCTCCCACATCACTAGGCCTTTTCCAAAGAGCAGTGGTGTGGCCTCTCTCCTGACCTTAAGTGATATTCACAGCAAAGCACAAAAGGCTGCCAATTCCTGTGAGAGTTTTCAGTGGTCTCTGAATAGCCTTTTACATGAAGAGCATGCTGTCTTTCATCTTGGGAACACAGAGTGTTTCGTAAATGTTATCTCATTAGTCTTCACAGCACCAGACCTTTTCAAACAAATGAGTTAATGTTTGCAGAAAAGTCCTTGAGATTGGAAGACTATAGGCACAGGATGAAGGTACAACATTGTTCTAAAGTCTGAAGAGTTGTCGTGGAGTCACAGCTTTGGAGACCTCTTCTATGAAAATGTCAGACTTTCCACGTGATGGAGATAGAGGCAGAATTGGAGGAGATAGAGGCAGAATTGGGGGAGGCAGAACCAACAAAGCCATCTGTGGTTTGGAGAGGGAATAGATCTATCAAGCAGAGCTGCCAAAGGGGATTCCGTTGGCAGTTCTGATCAGTTATTGGTGATTGCCTGATACGCTGAGTATAGAAGGATCCTAAGGCCATGTCTGGGCTCATGGGGAATGATTGGTGATGTCTGCCATGGGGACAGGACTGGAGAGTGTAAAGCATATGTTCCAGGAAGTTGCCCTTCTTGCTACAGATCAACCTGGGCTGCATATTGGAATCAGTTGAAGGGCTTTTTAAAAAATACTGGTACCCAGGCCTCATCCTAGACCAAATAAATCAATTTCAGGGAGTGAGGCCTGGATATCTATATATTGATATTTTTTAAGTGCCAAGTGATTCTAATTGACATCCAGGTCTGAGATCCACTGAAGTGAGATTATCACTTTCTAGGGCAGTAGTTCTCAGCCTTGACTGTACATTGGCATTACATGGATTGTATTAAAACTTTATTGATGTCTAGATTGCAAGCCTGTATGTCCTGATTTAATTGATCTGGGGGGGTGGCCTAGACACTGGGAATTTCAAAAGCACAGCAATTTTTTTTATACACTTAATTTTTTTAGAGCAGTTTTAGGTTTAATTTTAGCAAAATTGAACAGAAAGTACAGAGAGTTTGACTCACATATACCCTCTGCCCCCATGCAGATACAGCCTCCTCCATTATCAACATCCTCCACCAGAGTGGTACATTTGTTACAACTGATGAACCTACAAGACACATCATAATCATCCAAAGTGCATTGTTTACATTAGAATTCACCCTTGGTGTTACACATTCTATACCTGAGCACCATTCTCCCTTCTGGGACATCTCCACAAACCATCAAACTCATGTTCTCTCCTGCATAGGGAGCCCTGAGGATGTGGACATGAATATTTCTCTCATTATACAAGATGAGACTCACCATTGCCTCTAGGGTGACGCTTCCCTGGGCCAAAGAAACACCCAGGAGTTCACAGTTTACCTGACTCAAAGGGCTCCCTTACCCTCTGGCCATGGATGCTGAAGACTGATTCACCGAGCTTGCCTTTGCAGAAACTGGTTACTAATAATGTCATTTCATTTCTGTCTCTTTCCAGCCTCCAGCTTTGCCTGTCATACAACCATGACATGACCTTTCCCCTAGTACCTCTGAACCCATGCACAAGGGGAAGTATTGGCAAATGCAGATGGAAGTTGTTTTTCAACCTTTGCAGGGCTTTGTAGGTTTCATATACCACTGCCCATACTCACATACAAGCCCACCTCGTGATAAACACATTTGGACTCGGAAATGGAGTTGGTGGGAGAACTGGCTTGACCCTAAATTATGGAGGGATGAAATGTCTTATGATTGGGTTATTTATATCTCTGAAATTCTCCTGTCTCTCCTACTCAGAGAGGTCTCCCACTTGGAGACTAAGACAGCTACAATAGAAAATTTTTCTCCAAAATTGTGACATTGGAAGTTAGGACTCCCCCAAAACATAGGGAGCTGGATTGCTGAAAGGGCACATAATATTTTCCTATAGAATTGGAGCAAGATCTACAAAGGTGGTACCCTGCACACCTATTCAAGAGCAGAAGAAATGAACAGAGTACATATCAGAGTTCCTGTCCATTGAACAGGCAGCAGCTAATTCTCCTGAAATGTTTCTTTTCATCCTAAGCTCCCCGTTGTCACTGAAGGACTCCTCTGACCTCTAACCTCTATCATTCTTTAATGAGTTTATCATGTTTACAGCTCTGTGCTTTCCTTTTCACCTGCTGTTCACTTTCTTTCCAAAGTTGCAACCCTAGGGTCTGATAGTTAAATAATTTGGGAAGTTTTGAGTTAACCAGGCTTTTACAACAAGAATTCTTAGAGCTTAGGAAATGTGTGTGATGAATCTTCAGGAAGATTTGTATTGTGTGCACTCTTTTCCAGGCTTTCTTTTTTTTTCCTAGACTTTTTCAAGGACATGTCATAGGACACCTGTTTAGTTTAGAAGATGCTGATGAAGTTTCAGATAGAGACTGCTATCTCTTCCTCTGGTCTGGGTTGAATTGTGTTCCCTCAAAAAATACACACTGAAGTCGTAATACCCAGCACCTCAGAATGTGACCCTATTTGGAAATACAGTCTTTATAGAAGCAATCAAGTTAAAAAGAGGTCATTAGGGTGAGCCCTAATGCAATACTACTGGGGTCCTTGTAAAAAAGGGGAATCTGGACACAGAGATAGACATATACAGAAGAAAGACGATGTGAAGAGGCACGGGGAAAAGATGACCTTCTACAAGCCAAGAAATCCCTGAGGCTACTGGAAGCTAAGAGAAACCTGGACCAGCACCTTCAGAGGGAGCGTGGTCTTGCTGACACCTTGATATCAGACTTCTGGCCTCCAGAACTGTGAGACAATAAATTTCTGTTGTTCTAAGCTATCCAGTTGTGCTACGTTATTATGGTGGCCCTAGGAAACTAATACATCCCCTAATATCCATTCTAGTTAGATGGTAGGCAAATTGGGTTCATTTTTTTCTCTCTCTACTTCTTCTTTTTAAAAATTTTGAAAATTTTTATAATAAGCTTAAAAATAACAAAAAAAACTTCATTGTTCTCCTCTTCCACTGTAATAGAATATCAACTTTTAGCTAGGCAAATGGGCAACTAGGCTAGAGGTCAGCAAACTCTTTCTGTAAAGGGCCAGATAGGGACCTATCTTAGGCCTTGTGGGTCATGTGTTCACTGTCACAACTACTCAATTCTGCCATTGTAGCAGGAAAGCAACCATAGACAATATGTAAACAAATAAGCATGGCTGTGTCCCCATGACTCTATTTACAAAAACAGGCAGCAGACCAGATTTGGCCCATGAGCCATAGTTTGATGACCCCGATCACTGAGCATTTATTGCATGCTAGGCTCTGATTTAGGAGCTGGGGATACAATAGTAAGCAATATAGTCAAGAACTCTGTCTCCTGGAACTTGGAAAGCGCCAAGCTGTGTCTTCAGCACCTTGTGCAGTGCAGGGCACACAATGTGCATCCAGAAATATTGAACCAGTAAGTGATTGACAGTCCCCTGGCAGGAAGAGATGAACCAAGCTTTGGTGTCGCTGGGCCAAGGGGAAACTCTGAACCCCCTGAGATGCTAACTAAAGCCCAATGAAAGAATCTCCATTGACAGTTTGATTCCTTAACAAGGCAAAAACAAACCAACCTACATCAATAAGTTCTTATATGCACCAAAAAAAAAACATGTACAAGAATGATCATAGCGACATATTTCCTGGAAACAACCCAAATAGCCGTTAATAGAATTTTGAGTAAATGAACTGTAGTATATTCAAACAACGGAACACCACACAGCAAAGGAAATGAACAAACTACTGCTACATGAGGTAACACAGATGAATCTCAAAAATATTGCAAACTGAAACTATCTACTCCCCACCCTGAGCTTGGATACTGAGGACTGACACCATAAACTGCTCCAAGGCTGATTTTATTATTCCATAGTCTTTGTTAGCATAGCTTTACTATTCCAGGACACTCTTGCCCAGGCAAACAACTTTATTGTTCATTATAGGAACTTCCTGAAAGATCTATCATCTCTTCAGTAGAAAACATCAACCGTTTCCATCTCAAGAGTCTTTGAACCTCTCACCTCAAAATCTTTGCCTTACTCTTCCCAACAATCCTAAAAGATATCATAATTCTTGTTAATCCTATTCAAACCTTCCCATCAAAAGGCTCACCTTAAACCAGAATTAAAATCTCAAATTCAACTTTTTCCTTCCCCCTCCAACACACTACCAAAGCTCTTTCAAGGTGGTGTTCTCCCTGAGGGCAGTAGGCAATACACTCAGCTTTGTCTTATGAACAGATTGTCCTGGTGATATGCCAGGAGCCAGCATTCAACAACATAATGTGTAGTGAGAAAAACCAGACACCAAAAAAACATGCTTTATGCTTCAATTTATATTGAGTTCAAGAATAGGCAAAAATAATCTATGCTGATGGAAATCAGAACTGTAGCTACTCGAGAGGTACGTATTGCCTGGGAGATGACATGAGAGAGTTTTCTGGGTGCTGGAAATGTCCTGTACCTTGATCTAGATGGTGGTTACATGAATATAAACATATGTAAAAGTTCGTTGAGAAGTACATTTTGTGTGCATTTTACTGCATGTAAAAACAGGAGGATTTAATAAAAGATTTCAAATTTTTTGTTAAAGTTCAAAATTTAATAGGTGTCAGAGATTATGGGGAGATTATGACTGTAGTTTTTAAATTATTGCTTTAGTCAGGGAGTCGCCTTAAATGACGTGGAGTCAGGTATTGTGAGAGATCCCAACCTGGCGACCTCGGTTTTGCTTTCAAACCCTTCTAGGCATCATCTACACCTGAGACAGGAGAGGTCACTGCCATTGGCCTTGAACCCTGCACACGAATCGGTGATATTTGTACACATGAAACAAAGGAGGTTGCGGTGAGAATTAGCAATTGGAACACACAGTCTTCCACTTCCAGGATGCAACTTGTGAATACAGACATCTTGAAACAGCCCTTCTTAGGGACTTACAGTGTTGCTCCTATAAAAACCTAATGTGTGGGATATTGCATAAAGGGACTCACCACCCCTTCCTCTATTGTAAGGATTTGGCTACATCAGTTAAGATTACATCCAGAATTGTGTTGACAAAATTGGGGGTGGAGACAGTGTAGATGGGTTCTGCTCTCAATATTTGTGGGATTCACCAATGTTGTCTCATTTGCAGTAGTCTGTTCCTTTTAATTGTTATATAGTAGGAAAATGTGTGTACATATGTGGTGAGTGTGTGTGTGTGTGTGTGTGAGAGAGAGAGAGAGAGAGAGAAAGGGAGGGAAGCTGATGATCAGTTCCAAGAATTAACATGAAATCCAGCTCCAGAAAGGCCTAGCAGACTTCTATAACTGCAGTAATCAAAATAAGTATCTAAATTGACAAAGATACACACACACACACACATACACACACACAAATGTTTCATGTGAAAAGGGAAGGAGGAACAATTTGTACTACCTTTGGGTAGGTGACTCAGTTCCTCTACTTGTTCAAACACGTTGGATCATTTTCACAAACCAGGCTGAGCCAAGTCCTATAAACCCATGCTGTTGTTAACCCTCCTCTCATCTCAGAAAAGTAAAATGAGGAAAATTCGGGCTGTGCTACAAAATGTCCTGAAAAAAGGCCAATGCTTAAAGTAGAAGTATTTCATTACTTTCATTTTTAAAATGAAAAAACAGATACGTATTTGATTTTTTTTTTTTTTAATTATTATTTATTTATTTTTGGCTGTGTTGGGTCTTTGTTGCTGTGCATGGGCTTTCTCTAGTTGTGGTGAGCGGGGGTTACTCTTCGTTGTGGTGCGTGGGGGCTTCTCACCACAGTGGTTTCTCTTGTTGTGGAGCACGGGCTCCAGGCACACGGGCTTCAGCAGTTGTGGCTCATGGGCTCTAAAGCACAGGCTCAGTAGTTGCGGCGCATGGGCTCAGTTGCTACGCAGCATGTGGAATCCTCCCAGACCAGGGCTCGAACCCGTGTCCCCTGCATTGGCAGGCGGATTCCCAACCACTGTGCCACCAGGGAAGTCCCACGTATTTGATATTTATAAAACATCTCATTTAGTAGCTAGACCAAGTAGATACCATGTACTTATGTTTCCCAAACACAGAGTGGGAATTATGGTTTTCCCCATAATATTTTTAGCCTGTAGTCACTGCCTATCTCACCTGGCTCATCCCCCCACCTAATTGCAGACACAGTTATTCTCCAGTGTTTACCATGGAATGATTCCTCTGTTCACCCACAAGAACAAAGGTTTTCTCGCACACTTGGGAAGTGTCCTTTAAAGACTGTGGACTGCTCCCTGAATTTTAGGACCTGAATCTTTCTTTTCTCCTTTTTGTTTTCTTCCCAAAAGTAGTATGTGTTTATAGGAGACGCTTCAGCAAGTATAGATAAGCAAAATGAATCCAGACAAAAATCACCCAGAATCTCATCCAAATTACTTTTTAGTGTATGCATATGTTATAAATATAAATATGCACAATATTTTACTGTGTTGACTACATTTTATCAAACCAGTTCCTTGTTGTCGGACATTTAAGCTCTTGTCATTTTTCTAGGTATAAACAATACTCCCAAAGTTATCCCTGGAAACTGAACATCCTTGATGATCCTCTTAAAATAAAGGTCTTAAAGTAAAAATATTGGGTTAAAAAAGATGGGCAGACTTTCTAGACTGTCCCTTTTCTGAAAAATTGCTCCAAATCCCATACCTGTTCATAGTAGGGTAAGTGTCAGAGGAAACATAATCAAAGAAATCTCACACACGTACAAAAAAGAGATTGTAGTAAAGGTACCATTCCATCAATTTCCTTAGGTTTCACTTCAAGAGACTTCCTTTATGCAGGTGGTTATTTGCAAATCTAGTAACTACGGTAAAATGATCCTCAGAAGGAACTATCTAACCTTGAGGCCATGTGTGCTATTCAGGTGATTCAGTTTCTACAGAAATTTTTGTTTTTATGTTGCCAGGTGATAATAAGCTGTTTTGGTACAATCCCTGAGGGAATTTCCAGCTGAATTGAGGAGTTTAGAATATTACAGACCCAGAGTGTGAGCTATGAATAGAAATAAACTAGGGTAGAAGGGAACTTGTGTAAGCTATTTCCTCTGGACAATGGCAATGTCTACTGTGAAAGGATTTACAAACTAGAGGAAACTTTGAGTCACTCAAATTTGAGCTCTGATGCGGATGACTGAGGTCACAGGGTCGTCAAAGCCCCCTTTGGTGGGCGGAGAGTCTGAGTTCCAGTGTTGAAGGAGACAAGACCCCAGCACCTGGGCAGGGGCAGCAGAGGAGGTGGAGGGGGGCCAAGGAAAGAAGTGGGTTTTCATGTTAGACTGACCTGGATTTAAGCATAGTTTTATCACTTGCTAAAGATGTGGCCTTGGGTAGACTACTTAACCTTTCTGGCCTTAGACTCTACACAATGGAGACAAGTATCCCCTACTAGGGCTGTTGAGAGAGCTCAGCGAAATAATGTGTGTAGAAATGAAGTACAGTAATTGACACAGAACTCAATAGTTGAGTTGCTATTATTACTATCATGGTTAATAATCGTTATTTCCATTTCCTTTGAGGATAGATTTAGGAGGGAAAAGTGCTTATGACTGATCATTATGCCTCTTTTTTGGATGCAGGGGTTCTTAACCCGGTGTCTAAGAACTCCTAAGAGGCCCATGGATAGATATCTGTGGTGGGAGGAGGTGTTAAACTTGGATGGGAAAAAAATTTTGTCACTGTTTTTATTAACGTCTATGAAAAATTAGTATTTCCTTTATTGTGACTGCAGGCAACAAATCACAGCAGTATCAGCAACACTGATTGTCCTTTGAGCAACAATACAAAATTACACATCTTTTCAATATCACATTAAAATTGTTGCATGTATCTCAAAATATCATTCAGTTGGAATCATATTTCAAAAGTACAGTAGGGCTTTCCTGGTGGCGCAGTGGTTGAGAGTCCGCCTGCCGATGCAGGGGACATGGGTTCATGCCCCGGTCCAGGAAGATCCCACATGTCACGGAGCGGTTGGGCCTGTGAGCCATGGCTGCTGAGCCTGCGCGTCCGGAGCCTGTGCTCCGCAACGGGAGAGGCCACGGCAGTGAGGAGCCCGTGTACCGCAAGAAAAAAAAAAAAAATACAGTAGTTCTTAGACTCCCCCCTCCTTAGCCCACTGCCAGATCACACGTGATCATTGTTCTCCAGTCTACAGATGTTGGTGTGGTGGAGCTGCCTATCAAGACAACTATCTTATAATTTAAAAAAATATTTTGATAAAATAGATATCTGGGTTTACTTTGTCATCCTATGTCTTTGTTTTATGTATTTTAAACAGTATTCTTCAAAGGAGTCCATAAGCTTCACCAGACTGCCAGAAAGATAGAGGCACAAGAAAGATTAGAACCCTTTGGGCAGGAGACCTGGCTCTTAGGAGGAGTTCTGCTGTCTAACAGCCAGTGAAGCTTCTTTATTCACTAGCTTGTCTGTTGCATAGGCCAATAAACACCAAAAGCTGACAATTTCTGAAGACAATTCCCAAAAGGTCAGGGGATCCTGTCACTGGAGAGAGCCTAACCATACAACAGATGTAAGATATCGAGAGAAAATGTCTGTTACATTCCTCAGGAGCTGGATGTCTGGAGCACCCAGTGGAAAGGAAGGTTGCCTAACTAGGATGATGGCACAAATGCAAGGATAGCAGAGGAAGGTGGAAGAGGAGGGAGAAGCTGAAGAAAAGAAAGTGGGATAAAGAAACCAGAAGACACAAAGCCCCTAGCAATGGAGACTGTACAACCTGCAGACTGGAAAAAAAAAAAAAAATAGGAAGAAAAAAGGAGGAACTTGAAACAAAGGATGATGAATCTAAACAACAAAACGGTAGTGAATACTTTATTTGTTGTATTTAAACAAGCAAATTTGGGGGGGGGGCGGTATTTCCTCATGGTCCTCCCGCCCTTCCTCCGCCATGTTCCCATGATGCTGATCAACTGCTTTATTCCGTTCCCCGTCTTTCTTCTTGTCCAATTATCCAGGCCTTTCTCTTTTTAAATCCATGATCCTCAGTCTTGTCTTTGAAGGACGAAAAGCTTTCCACGTGTTAGGAAAATTCAGGATCTGGTAGTCCTTGTGACAACTCGATGCATGTGTATTTTGACTCATTCATTTGGCTTCGCGCATTGTCAACCTGTCCTCCCACGCCAGGGAAGTATCTGTCTCTTTTATAACACGAATCAATTCAAAAGGTCCCTTGTTAGAGATTTGCAGGCATGCAAATGGGAAACACCATATAAACAGTGAAAAAATACATCTTTTCAGGTTGTTGGATTTTCTCCTTAATGGTCTTTAAAAAAGCAACTTGAAATCTTTCATTTCATAAACACATGCACATATAAATATTTACAGTAGTAATCAGAATGTGATATTTATCCTTGTAATGTTTCTCAAAAACGTGACCTCAGCCAGAGTTTATCTCAGGTAGGCTGAGAACTGTCACTCAGTTTGTAAATTACCTCCAGAGTGTGGTTTATTTTCTTATTCCTAAAAAAAAAAGAATTTCTTTGCTAAATTCAAACACTGACATCCCGTGAAGATGTCAGTCTTTATACTCACTTATAAAAGTAGAATATGTGCTGTATGATACACTAGTACAAAGTTTTACAAATTATTACAAGTAAATTATATAAATTACAGTGACATTGAGGAAGATTGTAGTTTTATCTTGGGGTAGTTCTTCTAGCAGTCATATTGCTGTAAAGAAAATGAAATAAGCATCAGGTTCTGATCAGGCTAAACAATGATGACATTTCAGTGCTTTAAATTCCTGTTTTAAGCAAACGTAAAGCAGACTGATCTCAGCTTCAGCAGAGGTTGGATCAACAACACTGAGAGCTTTGACAATGCTCACAAAATGTTTCCTAAACAAACCAGACTGTTGTCTTTCCCCAGTAAAAGCTGCAGAAAGAGGCCATGGAAACTGCAGTTTACGATGCTTGGCTGGCTTTGAATATGCTTGGGGTGGGTTTTTAATCCCAGGGATTTAAGAGATAATGCCTTGGGATTTTCACAACTGATGGGGGCTCAAGGCAGGCAACTTTTGAATTAAATGCTACAGAGTTACAGATTTGACTCATCTACATTAAAAACCTTGCTCTTTGAAACTGTCTTTTGTCTTACAAACAAACTTAACAGATCTGACCTGCAGTGTCTGGGAAGAAGCCTCCCTACTGCGACTCAGATGGGAAACCCAGTGGGACTCTTGGTTGCCCCCCACCACTCAGAGGAGAGTGTCATTCTGCCGTACACTACAGCAATTTTGGTCGTTGACACTTATGCCCGCCCCCCAAATGCACCAGCGCTGAAGTGCAGTGGGTTCTCACCTAATTTAAACTCTGCCTTGTAGGAAATTCAAGGCTAAAGATAGGTTATTTTATAGTAATCCCAAGAGCATTCTTTGCCTCCCCCCCCCAACCATATTGCCTGGAAATGACTCCAAATTGAAGGCTTTCCACTCTGCTGTTTTCTTGGAAATTTGGCAGGCTCCCAAGGCAATTATTAGTCTTGCTTTATTTGCCTGATAAGGAAATCTAGAATTTTATTTTAACTTCCCCTCAAAAATCTTAGAAAGTTTCCATCTACGTTCAGCGAAGTTTTTCATCATAGCAATGGGCTTTTCGTTTTCATTAGGTTTTGTCTTATTTTGAAAGAAAGTTAGGAGGCCTTGAACCAGAGAAGTGAATGGTTACGAAAATACAAATTAAGTAAGTTTTTGTTTATCTAATCCTGCTTTACAGAATAAGACATTTAAAAAAAAAATTGGACCAAAGCTGGACTTCCATCAATTCAGTAATATATGTTTTTTAGGAAAATATAGAAACAAAAACTTTCTTTATTAACAAATGCGTAGTTCTCCTCAAAATCATATCCCCAGGAAACAAGTGCTTCCTGGTTTTCTTTCACAGTGAAAGGCTTTTAATGAGCTGCTGTTCAAAGGCTACTAGTGATTCTCTAGGCTTAGCTGTTTGGGCATTATTGTGACTCCTTATTAGGAAGGAACTGTAGAAAACCCAACAGAACAGCAAGTGCTGCATACAGGTTAAGAGAAGGAGCTGTGGCATAAAATGACCCAGGGTTTGAAGCCTGTTACTTCCTTACTAGGTGATCTTAGAAATGTTGCTCAATCTCTACATCATAGGCTTTTCTGGAATAGGGGTTTAGCACCGTGCTTAGGCCAATGGATGATGGCTATTACTTGTGTATACTGGTTGGGAATGTGAGAGCAAGCAATGAAAGGACACTTCTTTTGTGTCTCTGCAACCAGAGCAGGGGCAGTGGGTTAGATCCTGAAGGGGCACTCTGTCTATGGGTGACATTGTTTTATATACACAGGGCCAGCTACAAAAAACCAAGATAACCCAGTGACTGTGGCACTCAAGGAAGCTTACTATTGAGGGCAAAACTGAATGCTGTAAATGCTATGCCACAAAAATGGAATAAACACTGGTAGTTGGAGCAAGGTTTGATTTTGGCTTTTTTCTCTAGGATGAAAACTATGGTGCATTTTTACACAGGTTCTTACCTGTTGGCGAGAGCAGCAATAACCACAGATGCCTCCAAGCACTCCGTTTATTATTTGAAAGAGACACAAGATGAATTCAATTCCACCAAGTGCCAAGAGGATAGAAAACAGAGAGACATTCCATTCCACTGCATGCTTGGGTTCAATGCATTGGGACCATGTGGAGCTATCCATAAGGTAACTGTGGATTAAAAGAGAAACTTCTGAAATATGGCCACACCCAGTGGGATGTCTCATAAGCATACTTTTTGTGTGGTGTTTTTTCATTAATCAATAGATTTCTTCAATGCACTATATCAGATTCTTCCAATCCAAGTCATTACACAAAATGAGGAATTTAGCCCAGATGTTGTTGCTGTAGTAAACAAGAAATTCAACAAAGATTATGGAACACTCGGTGTGCGTTAGACATTGAGACAGAGCTGGGGATATAGTGGCCTGGGTTCTGTCCTGGAAAAGCATCGCTTAAGAGAAGAAACAATAGCTAATCTCAGTGTAACCAGTACACTGATCAGGTAAACCAAGGGTAAAAGGGCCATAGAGGAAGGACACCTAACTTAGGCCAGGGAGAAGAGCTGCTTATTCATCTAGTCCACAAGTCTGAGCTCCATGAAGGTAGGAACCAGACCTATTCATCATTGTATATCCAATTCCCAAGCCAGTATATGGCACATAGTAAGTACTCAACACGTTGGAAAAGTCATCGAATGATGAATAACAATCCGAAGTCACTGTAAAATGTTAGCAAGCCATACTGGGGTCATTATCTGAATATATATATTCTTCATGAAATAGGATTCAATCACGTGGGAAAATCTAAGATTGACTTAATTCCACTAAGAGATCTGGTATAATTCTTTCCTTATCACTTCTTCCTACCACAACAGAAAAAAAGGGCTGCATATTAGAGACCTCATTTTGGAATGGTTCATTGAGCCAATCAGAAATTCAATTTGTTGATTACATACAAAAAAATTCTGTTCTTCTGGCCCCGTCTTTCTGCATGTAAAGTGGAACAAAAGTCCATAATTTCAGAACACAATATAAAAAAAATTCTTTGGCTCCACTTGGCTATTGAGCAGCTAATCACTAGCTTGTTATTCCCCATATTGAAATCTCTGGACAAGTTGAAATTAGGAATAACACAGAAGCAGGAGTTTTCTTGCAGAAGCTGGGGTGGATCACGAGAGGGGCTATAAAATAATCAGCTATAAAAAAGTTTAATGATACTCTCACCTCTCCTTGGATAAATCATAATGTGTTTTAGAGGTGGGTTTGTGCAGTAGATCATATGTTTTTGTATACATGTGTAACCAATTTGTACTGGTACATTCAGTATGTTCACAACAAAGCATGAAAAGTGTGAGCTGAAAAATCATGATCAATAACAATTTTGAACACCAAAACTTCAAACTACTGTGAGTGCTGATTTTCCTTCAGAAGCTACCATTGGGCTGTACCTGTTGAAAGCTAGTAGATAATATGAACAGCTAAGAATGGCAGTGCTCATGCTGCGTCAGCTTCTGTGACAAATATTTTATACATGGTATCTTATTAATCCTCCAGACAACTGCCATTGGCTTTATTTTACAGATGAAATAACTGTGGGGCAGAGAGCTCAGTTCACCTTTTCCTGGTTACTGAGACAGTAAATGCAGAGCTGAGATTGAACTCAGGTCTATCTAATTCCATATTCATGATCTGATGACTTCATTATATGCTACAAAATTCATGGGAGACAAACATTCTTGAAAATATAAAGGCATTTCAAATTCACTATTCTTATTATTTTCATTCATGAATCTCATTACTAAACCTTTCAAAATTCAAAACAGAGTGTCATTCATTTATCATTATGTACATCAGTTTCTATCAGCTATTTCTGTTCTTTTCTCAATAATGGATAAGAAATAAGTATCAACATAAAACAATGGAGCCACTTAAATTTTCCTGATGTTAAAGTCATGAATAAGATCTGTCTTATACAGCCTGATCACTTTAAATAAAGGGTGTGTTATACACAGTTATTATGTTATATGTGAGTGTGTGTGTGTGTGTGTGTGTGTGTGTGTGTGTGTCTTGGGGGGGGTAGTATGATTGACCCTGGGCTTTGGTTAAATTCATATGGTTTTAATCCATATTATATAAGGATTCCATAATATTTTCTTAGAAAATAGTAAAATTAGCCAATTGCTCTGGCATAGTATACACACTGTATAAGCACAAACTTCACAGCTAGGCTGCCTGGGTTCAAATCATGACTGCCATGTCTTAGCAATGTGACTTTGGATAAGTTACTTCATCTCTCTGTGCCTCCATTTCCACATCTGTAAAATGGAAGCAACAGTGGAAGTCACCTCATACCGTTATCACAAGGACTGAGTCAGTGAATCCATTAAAAAGCTTCTCTGGGTCAGGGACTGGGCCTTCATCCTCCGATACCCCTTGCCTAAATTGTGCCTGAGTTAGTGAGAATAAAACCTGGTTGAGAGGATGGATGAATGAATGGTTGATGCCTTTTTAGTTTGCTGGGTTTACCACTATACACACATGGTGGATAAGAATGTGTGCGACCTGATGGGGGTCAATCACTTACCCTCCTTCCGTGTTGGCAAAGGTGTAGTTCCACTGGCCACTGGCATCCAGACATCTTGGTCCTTCCGCTAAGCCCAGTGCTGCCACGATGACGCAGTAGCCAGATCCTGCAATTCCGATGAGAGCGGCCAGTACAGAAGAAAACATCTAGGGGAAGGAGGATGACCAGAAGTGAGGCACAGCTCCCTTCTGAGGGACCACTTCCCCACCGGTGCAGGAAAACCTACCGCGCATCTTTTGCCGCAGTTTTCATTGCCGCCACAGCCGCAGCAGTCGTCCTGTTCCAGCCCCATGAAGATGAATGCTGGCAGGAGCATCTGTTTAGAAAACACGCAAATTAAAGTCATTGTCTTTCCCCAGGTCCATAGGGTCAGTCAGGCTCAGCATCTTTTGGTAAAATATTTTTCTTTCTGACACTGTTGAATGTCTTTGGGTTAGGTTGACAAAATATCTCAAAGAATGTAAACTCTGAGGAGAGAAAAAACCCTCTAGAGGGTAATATCCCTCTGTTTTCATGTAATGTATCACATTAGGTAGGGTCAGGTTGTAGCATGGGAGGGGTAAAATAATTACCTATAAATGTGTTAATCCATAAGAGTTCATAACATAGTTCCAGAGGTAAACTCTGTTTGGAAACTATTAAACCCTGTCTTTTAAGTCTGTTTGTTTGTATGTTTTCCCTTGAAAAGCATAGAAGATAACAACAAATCTTCAACAGAATAATCGAAACTTTTTATAAACAAGAGAGATGAAAGCTCTGTATAATAGAAGTGAAGTGCTTCTTTGAAGACACACTGCATGGTTGTAGCTTCACAATAAAGCTCTTAAAATAACATAAGTTGGAAATACTTTGAGTTCAAGATCAAAAGAAGTTTAAACAAGCAAGGTGTTGCCTTAAAGACAAATGATTATGAAATTAACTATACCTCAAAAAATAAAACAAAACAAAAACAGACCTGAAAACTAGTGGGGGGAAAAAAAGACAAATGATTATGTTAATATGATGGTAATGCTTAAATTCAAAGCAGATTTGCCATATCATAGTTAGTGTATTAAGTCTAAGTATCCTTTACTTGACTAAGAAAAATATTCTGTGTGGTATTAGCAATTCCATAAAACTTCTCTTCAAAATTCTCAGTCCCAGCATTTCAAAGTGGCAAACTCAAGTTTGTCCACATTATTTCCATGCAGTAGTTGAAACTAATACTTTCAGCTCCCAGGTTGGCAGGCAAATTCCTCTCACTTCGCTTCAAAACAAACCTTGGGACAAACAACACATTCCACTATTACCTTCAGACACTGATTTGCTGCTAGCTGAAGGATTTTTCCTGAATGCCACACCCCAGGCTTACATAAAGGAGAAAATGTATAGTCCTTTCCCAATAGCCATGCACTCACAATTCAATATTTTTCTCTGTCACTGATGCCTGAGAATAAACAGCAGAGAATTTGGATCCAAAACTCTGTTGATTTAGACAGAGAACCAGTGGACTTCTCCCAGCTCCCCAGAGCAAAGGTTAAATGACTACCTGCTCCAGGACTAGAAACTATAGCTTTTCAAATCTGATTTAAAAGCGAGTATCTGTTTCTAGCTGTAAAGTAAGAGAGTTTAGCAAAAAAGTAGTCCACTTTTCATTGAAAGGGGATTTAGTAAAACAACATCTAATAAAATCAATACACTATGCCTATCTCAACTTTCGTATAATCTGCTTTCAAAAGAAGAATGAACAAAAATCCTGGATTTGGAAACGTGCCTCATAGAAAACTTTCTATGAAAACATCTCGTCTAACAAGAAAGAATTTTTTAAGGCTGGAATGATTCTGAATGACTTACCAGCAAACCTCCTCCTATGATGCCAGAGAAGAACCACACAAAGTGGCTAAGATGGTCTTCAGAAGCGTACTTTGTTTCCCCATTGGGAAAGTACAGCAAGATATTAGCTACAATGCAGAGGATGGAGAGCCACACCAGAGAATGTCCGATGCATCGCGCGCATTTCCCGTAGCACATAGTGGCGGAGTTTATTTTCCCCCCCTTCACTCTGCGCCTTGGCTCGGTGATGGCCCAGATTAGATGAGAGCGCGCCCGTCTGCGGAGAAAGCAAAAGCCATTCTCAGCCCATTCCTGCAACCTCTTAAATACTCTGAGTTCTAAGTCACTGGGTGGATGAAGTACTTGGCTTTCATTGGTCCTGATTGCAGGCTCCGGTTGGGGGCGGGGGTGGGGTGGGGGAATGTCCCGCCCTTCAAATGAAATCCTTGGGACGAGCGAAACCAGGGGCAGGACTTGAGAAACAGCTTCAGTCATAGGCAAGAGAGAAGATGATTAATCCTCCACAAGGAATTCACTGTGTAACTCCTTCGCAGGATAAAAAAAATCCACAGGAAAGTCTAATATAACTTTCCAGTAAGTGCCAAGCGTCCACAGCATGACAGTTCTGGTTGAGGCTGTGATTTTGTTCCATGCAGCTGTCTGGACAGCTTCCAGTCTGAGGGCTCTGTGTTCACTTTCACCTCTGCACTGATTTAATCCGAGACCTGGGGCAAGTCTCCTGAGCTCTGAGCTCGTTCCCTTGTCTGTTAAAGGCAAGGGGTCCAAGCCATCACCCACGGATTTAAGGAAGCTTTTGGGAAAATGACAGAGCTGCCTTCTTTCCTCTGCCTCTGGTGTGCTCGGCAGGACTGCGCCTACCGTCCAGCCTTCCCGGACATCTGCCTCCAAAACAAATCTGGCACCAAAACAAAGGTGGCATTAGTCAACACAAAGGGCTCAGGCACCTTTTTATTCCTGAGTACTGCAGTCAGCCGAAGGGTTGCCAGGAAGGTCTAAGGGAGGCCTAAAGCCTGGGAGAAGGATTAAAAAGAATAAGAAAGAAAAAGAAAGGAGCAAAAGAGAAAGGAACTTGGCAAGCAGAGTGGGGAAACAAGATTGAGAGAGTCTGGAATTACTGGGAGAAACACACATGGTTGAGCAGGGCACAGGGGCAAGCGGTAGTCTACCAATCAGATCTGTTGCAGGCACAAAAGGCAAAGCAGAGAGAGGGTTTTAGACTAACTTTCTGGTACGGTTATCTTGCAGAAGGAGGGGTCGGATTCTGAATAATTTTAGCCCTTGAATAGCAGGTGGCACCGGCCAGCTGGGTGTGGGGAGGACTGAGTGGCCAGGTGAGGCCAGGAGGACTGGAGGGACCCCATCACCAGGACAAAATGGTGAGTACAAAATAGAGGCAAAAGGTCAAGATGAGGAGTTGTTAGTTCAAAAGAGGAAGGTGAGCCCCACCGGTGAATCTAGAAGCTCAGGCTGAGGCCAGTGTCTGAAGGATTCGGATCAAATCTAGAGGGCAGGACACATACCAAAACTGAGCAGCCAACTGGGGTTAATGATGTGGGATCCAGACTGGGAAAAGGACCCCAGAGGAAACATATGGCCTGAGTGTACTAAGAAGGATGAGTATCCAGAGTGGCCTAAGAAATAGATGGATGGAAAACCGAGTGCAGACCCGGAAGCCTGAAACCACCCACCTGCTCAGTTTTAGGGAGGCAGGTCTTCACAAGAACATTAATCCATTACCACCATGCGTCCAAAAACCAGGCACGTGTGCCCTCTGTCCTGGCCTTAAGTCCTACTGGAAACGGGATTCCACTGGTGTCAGGGTCTGGGGTGGCAGTGCAGGTGAATGACTGGGTCCTCTGTTGAGGCATCGTCATTCTAACCCTCACCTCTGAGGACCTATCCCATAGATAGAGGTCAAAAAGGGGGAGAGAGACCCTTTGACGACTTTGTCTCCAAGTGCGTAAATCCCCTTCCTCCTTCTCTACCCCACCCCTACTGTCAGGGGTGCAGGGAGAAGAAAGGGAGGGGGGGCTTGGAAAGAGAAAGTCTGAGGTGACAGCCCAACTCTGCTCTCTGCCAGCTTTGAGGATCAGGCAAGTCGCATACATTCCTGGGACTCTGTTTCCTACTCTCTAAGACAGGGGCAGGACTCAATCAGTGCTTCTTAAGTTTCTGAGTCGTGTAATGGTATGGACCCCCTCCCCAGAAAAAGAAATGTACATATATGCAAACACACACATTTTTCATTCCACTCCTGGGGGCTCACGGACTCCCTGAAGCCCATTAGTGGATCCTTTCCCACGTTGCTCAAGGTGTGGCCTGTCCAGAGACCACTTGCATGACAGAGGCAGATTCCTGTTCCCTTGCTGGATGTCCTGAATAGCAATTTATCAGCATGGGGTCCAGTCACCCGCATTTTTTACAAACCTTTCAAATGGGTCTTATGTTCACTCAGGTTTGGGGGTCACTGGTCCAGTCCACAGCCCAGGAAAGTCTCATTTGTATTAGATGTTCTCTAAGGCCAATGTCACCTCCAATGGCACCTCAGCTCTACCAAAAGACAGTGCATGCACGAATTGTGGCGACACGTCACAACTCAGCATAAGGCGCTTTCAGGCTTGAGCTGACAAAATTCTCTTGTCATATGGAGTCCCTTTCCCTTGCCCACCCTCTGCTTCTACCCCTCAGCTGATAAATTAAGCAGGGTCTTTTCTGTTTCAGCTCTCAGTGTAAGACCACATATGGTTTTCTGGACAATTTCTTTAACCACTTGGCTCTGGTCCTAGCCAGACTTTGCCCAACAGATGACCCTGGCCTTCTTCCTGGCCATGAACTCTCAGTTTCCTGTGCAGACCTGCTATCGCCATGGGTTTCTTTCCACACTCCAACTCCTACCGCTGGCAGTTCCCCCACCTCTACCTTCCTGTCTTCCTTGTTCTGTGTCTTATCTTCTTCCACGGCTTCAAGCTGTAGGATTCTGCTCATACATCACCTCAAAGAGGCCTTTCCTAGGACCCTACCTTATGATGCCGTGCCCCGCCTCATTTACTCTTCATCACATGCCCCTGTTCTGTTATCATCCCGGAACTTATCATCCCTGAAATTATTCTATGTATTCACTTGTTTCCTCTTCTGTTGTCTGTATTTCCCTCTCCTCCCCTCTGACCGGAGAACCCTTTCTGCCTCGTCCACCATTGCTTCCCCAGTGCCTGGAACAGTGCCTGGTGCATAGTAGGTGCTCCGTAAATTTTTGCTGAAAATTGAATGAATAAATAAATGAATCAATGACTTTTTAAGGCTATCCTTAGCAGGCTGGTGCTCCAGTCCCTCAACTCTATTTTGCCTCTCTGTGAACCCACAATCTCACTTCAGAACCCTCTTAGCTTTGGAGTCCATAATACTGCTCCTTGACCCTGCCACTGCCTGGCTGTTTGCTTGGGGCGAGTTATCAACGATTCTGTCCCTCAGTTTCTATCATTCATTGGTTCACCAATGTTTATTGAGCTCCTACTATGTTTTCTAAGTGCTGGGGATGCAGCAGTAAACAAACAAAAATCCCTTTAAGAAGAGTCCATTCTATCAGAAGGTGACAAATAAAAAGTAGTGCTAAATAAATAAAATACATTGTGTATTGGTGATAAGTGCAGGAAAGTGGAATGAATGGGTGAGGAAGAGGGCCTCTGAGACAGGATAATAATAGAACCTACATCACAGAGTTACGATGTATGAAGTGAGTCAACGTGTCTAAGGTGTGAAGCACCTGGCATTCAGCAATCACCCCTTAAATGTTACTTATTATTACTATTTTCATCGACACACTCTCCCAGGCAAGATGTCTCTACTCCGTTTACGATTCATTATATCTACGTCCCTAATATTCCAACACTCCAATATACACTGGGTCCCTTTATTCTTTTTTGTGACTAATTTTTAAATACTGGAGCTCCTACAGTTATTAAAAGTTCACTTTTATCTCCCTCATTGCATCTGGAATCAACCTCAACTCACAAATACCTTTGGAAAGAGGGGTTTATACTGCACTACAGGACTGGTCTGTGAGCACATTTTAGGTCTGCTGTCCCACTGCCAGAGGGCCCTGCTCTTCCTCCCTGCCCCATTCCATCCACACAGCTTTGTTCCCTAGGCCAAACTCATCACTTTTCCGTGACACCTCCCATCACACCCCTGCCTACCTCCCAGAGGCTCATCACTCCCACTTTGCCCTTAACACACCCCCACTGAGCACCCATCAGACCACGATGCACTAATGTGCATCCTCACCAGCTTCCCCAGCTCCACTGAGGTCCTAGAGAGAAGGTTATCTTTTCTCCTCTGAAGGCACAACAGCTAACACAGTCAGGCATTTAGTTGGCTGCCAATAAATATTTGCAAAATTTTGTTCAAATCCATAGGGAAGTTGAATATGGTCCGTTCAAAGATGATTTACTCTTAAGTGAAGCCAAAAGTCTTATGAAAAGTTAGGCAAAATTGACATTTGTTTTGCTTAAATTAGAAAAATTTCAGTTTTACCCGTCATGCACATGAGCAGCTGCCATGTGCCTCTTATAACGAGCTCTCCTAACCATTTGACCTGTGGAATGTGACTTCAAGAATAATTCCAAGGAAAACTCCTTTTGATAATATCAAGATAATATCAATGTAAGCATAGGTTGTAATGTTGGAAGAAGCCTCAATAGAGTGAATGGTTCAGCTCCTACCCCTTCACAGAATCTTTATGGTCATTTTAGTTAAACCCACAGGGATTAAAGACTCCTCCCAATGTCATCTAGCTAGTGGGCAGTAGAAAGCAGTTACCTTTAAGAACTAATGTCAGTGGTCTATGATTCTATGTGGTTGTGGGATTCTAAGAGGAAGATTCTAACTCATATCTCCTGTCTCCTGGTTGCTTTCTTCCATGTGTATTTTGCCTTCCTTGTTGGGAAAGCACTAGTTTCTCACTCAACTGACACTTGAAAAACATAACCATTCATAAATAATAACCATACTCATTAGAGCTCTTTTGATTATAAATAAGAGAAGCCAGTTCTAACTGCTTTAACCAAAGGGACATTAGTTATGAACTCCAAAGGTAGAGATGCAGATGGGATGGTGGGAATCATGGACAAGGGGAACCAAACTCTGTGAGAAATCCAGAATGTCCTCCTCAATCTCCATCTTATGTTTTTGACTCTTCTGTCCATAACTTCATTCTTCTTAATGAAAACTTGTTTTCTATCTCACACGAAAGAATACGGCTACTGACGATACCCAAGTTTACATTTTTCTCTGTTCAAGAGACCCATCCGAACCCCAGATCCTGAGGGAAGGGAGTTGCACTGGACAAGACTGGGACGCGTGCCCATGACTGGGGGGCCTGAATAACTTGCTGCAAGAAGCCATCTCTGCAACCGTGTATATGGAGGAGCAGGCATCCTCAGGGAAAGGTGAGCGTTGGACCAGGTGGAGAAACCAGGAGCTGTTCTTTACTTGAAATTGAAGTCAGGGTATCCAACAACAGTAAGAGGAAGGCAGAGAGAGGGAGCAGTAGTGAGCCATCCTACCCACAGCTTCCTGGCTTTCCCCTCACTTTAGATTGTAGCTCAATTTATTCTTGGGTCGAAAATAAGCTTCTTGGCAAACTCACAATGAGTCACCAGTCCACACCTGTCAGAATGGCCATCCTCAAAAAGACCACAAATAACAGATGTTGGTGAGGATGTAGAGAAAAGGGAACCCTGTACACTGATGGGAATATAAATTTGTGCAGCCACTGTGGAAAGCAGTATGGAGGTCCCTCAGAGAACTAAAAATGGAACTACCATATGATCCAGCAATTCCACTCCTGGGTATATATCCAAAGAAGACAAAAACATTCATTCAAAAAGACACATGCATCCCAATGTTCACAGCAGCATTATTTACAATAGTCAAGATATGGAAGCAACCTAAATGTCCATCAACAGGTGAATGGATAAAGAAGATGTGGTACATATATACAATGGAATATTATTCAGCCATAGAAAGAATGAAATAATGCCATTTGCAGCAACATGGGTGGGCCTAAAGAAAGATTATCATACTAAGTGAAGTCCGAAGGAGAAAGACAAATACCCTATGTTATCACTTATATGTGGAATCTAAAATATAAAACAAACGAATGGAAATGCCAAAAAAAATAAGCTTCTTGGCCCAAGATTAAGCCAGAGTTCCATTTTTTCCCCTCACCCATGTACTTCTCAGTTCCTTCATCTCCATCTGGTAGTTTTATCTCAACATTTCACAGCCATCATTTTACCCCCTCATCAAGCCAGGGAACTCCCTGGCGTCATTGCCATTTTCAGACAAGACACCTCCTGGGACATCTGCTCCATATTCTGAAGCTCCAGATGTGGGTCTAGCTCTCCCTTCTTGGGGGCTGTCTGCTCAGAAGGGCTGGCCTGCCCCCTTGTGGGACGGGTGAGCTGAGGGTGTCCGGAGCACGCCTGTGACAACCAGCACACAAATACTTTTAAGAGAGCAGGACTCTTGTTTTCTGATTTGAGTATCATTTCCTTGGGTTTTGTAACAGAGCCTGCCATATGAGATGGTGGAGGGCTTCAAAGATGATCTGAGTCTCAATGGACAATGGCCTGTGGGTTTCTAAAACCATACACACTGACAAAGCCCAAGGGAAACAGAGACTCTCCGAGGTGGGGCTAGGAATCTGCATTTTAAGAAAGCTCCCCAAGAAATTCGATGCACAGTCAGAGTTGAAAGCCATTGATGCAGGTGACCCAACTTTCTAGTTATTTTATAAATGAGGCCACCGAGGTCCAGAAGGGTTAATTTCAGTTCAGAAGAAAAGCCACAGATAATTAAAACAAAAACAAACCCTAAAAAATGAAAAGTGATGAATTCGTCTGTGTTTTTGGAACCCATCAACCAGGTGTTTCCCTTTGTGGTTCTCTTTTACTTCCCCAGATCCCAGCTGCCTTTGAGGAGGATGACAAAAACTGTTATCAAGTTACTGTGCAGTAGAGGAAGGAGGGAGGAACAATAATGTATAGACACGTGTCAGTTCTCCTGTGTGGTAATTGAGTTTTACAGCTGTCCTGTGGGGAGCTGTTTCCAGGTGAGGAAACTGAGGCTCATGTGGGTTATGCATGCAGGCTGAGGTCACGATGCTGGTGAGTGACACGTTCCGGACTCCTACTCAGGTATATCTGACTCAAACCCTCATGCTCTTCCCTTCACACGTTTGGCTTTTTTCTACTATTTCACCACACCCGCTCCAATGAAAAACGCTGATCAGATTGAAGGACTTTTAATTTGGCAGTTCTGAATAACATAATTCCCAGACATTAATCATTTGGGTTCTACTTTAATTAGATAAATGATTTTCAAGTTAACCTGGGAGGGGGAAAAATTAGGAGTATGGGATTAACATATACACACTACCATATATAAAATAGATAAACAACAAGGATTTACTGTATTAGCAGAGGGAACTATAGTTAACATTTTGTAATAACCTATAATGGAAAAGAATTTTTTAAAATAATATAGTTATATACATATACACCTATAACCAAATCACCTTGCTGTACACCTGAAACTAACACACTATTGTAAATCAATTATACTTCAATTTAAATAAATAAATAAAAATTTAAAAATAAAGTTAGCCTGGTGTTTTCAAATGAGACTTTCCACCAATGTGGGTTGAATGGTCAGAACCCTGGTGGACAACACAGGACTAAGCCTATGGACAGTAGTCCATGAACTTGGCTTTATTGTAGCATAATAGAACTGTCAAAAATCAAGATATGTGTACCACTAAAAGTTTAAAAAAAGACTAATTTATTCTTTTTCTAGATTTGGTATAGGAGAGAAATAATAAATCTATTTTCATTTCCTTTACCCTAGTCTAATGTGTAAAAGGATTTCCCCACTTGGCCTTTGAGCTTATATAAAAAATATGCTTGCCTTTTTTTTTTTTTTCAGAAAGGTTAGTGTGGAATTCTCTCCCCTGTTGCTTTCCTGTCATTTAAAATTCAGCTCAGTGGAGCTTCTGCCAGCCGGCAGTTGAAGATCACATAAGGAAGTGAGAGTGGTTGGCTCAGAGGTGATTTTTAGGCACCACTTTCCAGGAATCCCTGGTGACAGGGGATTGTGTGTGTGTGTGTGTGTGTGTTTGAGTTCTGAATAAAAAGAATCTTCCTGCTGTACAGTTTTTAATTGTTTCTGTGACTTCAGCACTCTCCAAGATTTAGATTGAAGCATAAATAAGAGGCAATGTGAACTTCTCCAAGGAACCACCTAGACCTCGTGGCCTTGCCACTCTCAGCCAAACTGGTTTTGTGGCTGTCAGTCAAACTCTAGCATGGCACAATTCCCACCAATACTAAATGAGCTGAAAACTTGGGTTACTGCTGATTTTGCCCCAGGGAATTTTACCCAGAACAGCATTACAACAGTGGAGTAGTTGAGACTTGGTGTGTGTGTGTGTGTGTGTGTGTGTGTGTGTGGTGTGTGTGGTTGTGTGTGTGTATGTGAGAGAAAGACAGACAGACAGACATCAAGGAAACATGGCAGACTTGGGTTGGTTCAAAGGCTCAGTTCTGGCCAAGGTGGACGCTGACCTTACTTTCTATCTCCCCGTTCATAGTCTCTACCTGGCATCAATGCAGGAGAACCGAAGTCCAAGTAAGCACTACCCCAGCATCTAGTACAAACACCATGCCTCAGATTTCCTCCCCAGAAAGGGAGTTGAGATTCTAATTAGCCGAATCATCTAGTGACAACTCCCTTCATTGTCGTAGGTTACAAAAACACAGTCACGTACTCTGGGAACCCTGATGGGAAATTTATTTCATTTTCAAGTTAAACAGTTAGCCTGGCCTGTTACAAAAGACTGAAAGATTCTTTAGAGTCATGGTTTCTCAACAATGCCTTCACAATGATTCAGAAATTACTTTTTCAGATTTAAAAGGTGCGGAATACTTGAGCAAGAATAGCAAAGGGCCTGAAATACCAATTTGAAACATAAAAATCATCTAGAATATTTCTAATGCATTTGTTCCTTGCCCAGTAGGAACAAAATAAGCTTCTTTAGTGAGAGCCTTCAGGATAGCCATCCCTCCGAGTAATTAAATCAGGAATTTGGGCTAGAGATACCAGTTGTCAAGAAGATATTATTAACAGCAGGTTCAGGATGTAGAAACCCTGCTCTGCCTTGCAGCTTCCTTTGCAGGTGCAGGTTCTGGCTGTTCTCGCTCCCCGTCATGAGAAAACAGGGGAGAATGATTACAGGACCTTGTCCTTCTTGACCACCTCCTCCTCCAACTTCCTGACTGTCTTCTCAATAGTCGTGGTGTCTTCTGAGGTGACTTGATGTTTTTAGGAATCAGAGTCCCAGGCACAGGTTTGGCATGAGGATTGTGTGAGTTACTTTCTTTCTTTCTTCTTTTTTTTTTTAATGAAGAAGGAAGAACATGAACATAAATGAGGGCAAAGCATTTTTTTTCTTGAATCACATATGTGACATTTCACAGGAGGTCTTCTAGCTTCTCACAGTATATTAAAGACAATTTAAAAGCTATTGTGGGAAGTTCTTAAAGAAAAAACATTTCCATAAGAAGAATGAAGATCCCTGACAAATTCACTTTTTATTTATTTTCTAAAAAAGATGTAGATTAAGGTTTTCCCCTCATTTTCATTCTTCCTTCAGAGCTTCTGATCAACATGAAGATCCTTCATTCAATAAATATTTACTGAATAACTGCTGTGTGCCAGGCCTGAGCCTGAGAACTTTACATGGACACCTCATAGCAACCTTTTGAGGTAGGCACTGCTATAAACACCATCACACAAGTGATCGATTATAAGAGACTCTCCCAAGGCCTTGCAATGTGTCCACGGTGGCCATGATTTGAGTTCAGGCAGTCTGGATCCAGAGCTGACCCTCTTAACCACTCCACCATATTGCTTCCAATCCAGGAGGTTTGGTCAGGTGAGAACAGGTATAGTCACAGATGTTAATACAATTATAAGTAAAATACACCTAGCACCCAGATACCGGTTTCTAAATTTTGGGTTGGCCAAAAAGTTCATTTGGGTTTTAAGATGTTATGGAAAACCCTGAATGAGCTTTTTGGCTAACCCAATACCATTCTCCAATAAAAGGAACCAAGACCCTTTGGAGAAATGGCTGATTCTAGGGCTGAAGCAGCAAAATACAAGATGATTCTGGAATATCTTGTGCTCTGTGTTCTGTGTTCTTTTATGTAATAGTCAGTTAGATGTGGCCACAAGAGGAGACACAGTGGAAGCCTGGAAAACAATATGTATTATACTCACAGCCCTGGAAACAGGATGCCACCCAGGGCCACATGGAAAAGACACTAGGGTGGTCAGGAGGCCAAAGGGGCAGGTGTGAGGGGAGAGCTTAGGCCACCATTGGTGGCATTTCAAGGGCAATGCAAGGCAGGCAAGGTAGACAATTAGAATTGGCTAGTTTGAATAATTTCAGCAGGCTGTAATCTATAGGGATTGTCCCTAGTTGCCTGGCACCTGGTCCTGGGATGATGAAGGCAGAGGAGTATTACCTCCTGGAGTCATGGGCCAGATAGGGGCTATCTGGCTCTGGACTGATTAGTTTGCACGCCAAAGGCATGCTGGGCCTTTGCTATCTCTAAGAGCTGACCGGACCCAGGAGGCGTAGTATCTCCCCAGCCAGAAATGTTATTAAGATACTGAAACATCATGATATATAGAAAATAAAAATATAAGCAATACAACCAGAAAGTAAGGAAGTGCTTAAGGGATGATGGATCACTGTCAAAAGGACACAGGGGCCAGTTTTAAACAGCTTTCCCAGGCCAAATCTGGAACAGCTTGAGCATTAGCAATAGATTATGACTTGTTGAATAAAATAGGAATTCACAAGTTTATAGAGACATTAATTCATTAAAAGTTTGATGAAAATGTGCTATTGACATTGTATCAAAGTATCTCCCTACAAAATGCTTACGATTTATAAAGGGGAAAAGAGTAACTGGAGAAGCCTGGTGGACACAACCTTAATCAAGTGCTCCAAGTTAACAGCACCAGTAGTGGGACTAATGGATATCGTGAACCACTGGGTAGGATGCAAGGAGGCTGCAGCATCACTGTGGTGGACTTTAATGTGGCCCCCATAATCCCACCTCCTGGTATTCATGTCCTTGTAGAACCCCCTCATCATGAGTGTAGGTGGGATCTGCAACTTCTTTCTAATTGATAGAATACAGCAAAGGTGATGGGAGTCATCCTGCGGTTACCTTACATCATATCAGCCTCCATCTTGCCAGCAGAACCATCTTAGAGTCTTACTCTTCTTGCTGACTTTGAAGAAGCATGAGCTCTACAACCAAAAGGAAGTAAATCCTGCCAACAACCTGGGTGAGTTTGGAAGCACGTCCTTCCCCAGTAGAGCCACAAGATGAGAACTCAGCCCTTGACTGCACCTTGATATAGCCTCACAGAGCACTCAGCTACACTGAGCCCAAAGTCCTGACCCACAGAAACTGTGAGATAATAAATGTGTATCGTTTTGTTTTGCTTTTATAAATTTATTTATTTATGTATTTATTTAAGCCTGCATTGGATCTTCATTGCTGTGCACAGGCATTCTCTAGTTGCAGCAAGCAGGAGCTACTCTTCATTGCGGTGCACAGGCTTCTCACTGCGGTGGCTTCTCTTGCTGCAGAGCATGGACTCTAGGTACACAGGCTTCAGTAGTTGCGGCACACGGGCTCAGTAGTTGTGGCTTGTGGGCTCTAGAGCGCAGGCTCAGTAGTTGTGGCGCACAGGCTTGGTTGCTCCACAGCATGTGGGATCTTCCTGGACCAGGGCTCAAATCTGTGTCCCCTGCAGTGGCAGGCAGATTCTTAACCACTGCGCCACCAGGAAAGTCCCATGTGTATTGTTTTAATCTGCTAAATTTGTGGTAATTTATTGTGCTGTATAGAAAGTGAGTACAGTCACTTCTACAATATTCCTGCCAGAGACGCCTGCAATCTTCAAATGTGTCAGAGGGATGAAATAAGCTGGACTGAAGGAGACTAAGGACACATAGCAACTAAATGCAAGGGATAATCTTGGATTGGATCTTGGACCAGAGGGCAAAACCTTGTTATTAAGGACGTTATTGTGACAATTGGTGAAATTTGAATATGGACTGTGGGTTAGATAATAGCATCTTATGAACGTTGAATTTCTTGATTTTAAGCATTGTATAGTGATTATATAAGAAAATGATAAAGTGAAGATAGCAAAAAAACAATTGGTGAATCTGGATAAAGGCTACCTAGTAGTGTTTGGCACTATTCTTGCAACTTTTCCATAAACTTGAAATTATTTCAAAATAAAAATAATTAAAAAAAATTAATGTTAGATTTCACTTCAAAATTGTACTGGAAACAATTCAAAAAGCCCTACTGTCACTTTGGGAAATTCAAGGGACTTGGGGACCACTGTTATATAAGATATTCACTACCAGAGTCACATAGATATAAACAATGTGACTAGTACAAAACCTTTGGTCACCTTGTATGGGTTTGGTGTGTGTTGTCAGGAATTTGACATAGAGACTTGCCCTTTGGGACTAAGCCTTACACATTATTCACCTAGGAGCAATGGTCCTTGGGTTGGTGTGCAGGAAAGTTGGTGCGGTGCCATGTAGTGAACACTCTGGGGCACTGCCCAGATCCCCTTTGGGCCTGAGGCCCTTGTTCCCTGGCTGCTGAGAGTGTGCTGGGCGCATCAGCCATCCCCAGCTGAGGCTCTCTGTGGGAATTGCTCCCAGCCTAAGGAAGCTGCCTCACCTGAGGTAAAGCCCCTGCTGAGGGCAACTCATTTCTAATGACTGGTGAGGAGGAATAGGTCCAACCTCCTTGCTTCAACTGGGACAACGTGGAAGGGCCACCTTAGTTCCAGGGTTCTCTGTGGGAGCAGCTCAGGTCCCTGCAGGAGCTGCATCATAGTTCAACTTCTCCTGTTGCCCAGTCCTGTTTCCTCCACCCCCCTCATAGGTGATGATCCCGAGAGCCCTCCCTAAGAAACCTTCTTCAAGGCAATCTCCACCCCAAGTCTGTTTTCCAGGTAAGCTGATCTTCAGCACGTGCCTTCTTCAAACCCATAGACCTGCCTCATGACCACATAGCCAGGCTGCCTGACTACACAGCTGCTCCTTCCTATGGAATAGAGATAGGAATATTTCTGATCCATAATAAATGTGAATTTTAAAATTCAGTTTCTTTTTTTAAACAATGTGGCAATAGAACCTAACAGAAATGAGGTATGTCTCAACCTTCTGTGCCACCATGTCCTCATTCAGGAAAAATTGATCTCTAATGATTTTGTTTAATTTAAAACTTTTAAACATAACAAAATTAGGCAGAATAATATAAAATAAGGCCCCCGCAGATTCCCTCAGCCAGCTGCAATAATTAGACACAGCCAATCTTGCTGCATCAATAACTCAAATACTTCCTCTTTTCCATATTATGGGAAGCATATTCCAGACATCAAATTATTTCATCTGTAAGTTTTTCAGTATGTATCTTTAAAAGAGAGTGGATCTTTAAAAAACATAACCACCAAAGCATTACATAAAATATTATAAATTAGTAACAATAATTCCTTAATATCATCAAATGTCCTTTCAGTGTTCAGATTTAGTTGTTTTGCTTCATTTGTACAGTTAGTATATTTGAATCAAGATTCAAATAAGGTCTGCATATTTTGATGGGTTGATCTGTCTCTGAAGGTTCCCCTCTACTTATTTTATTTTCTTCCTTTCCATGTTTTTGTTGAAGAAAGCTGTAGAGTTCCCCACAGTCTGTAAACCTGTATTGTTTAATGTGCTCACCTGCATTTCCTGCAAATTGGTAGTTGGATCTGGAGGCTCCATCACATGTGGGATCTTTTTTCTTTTCTTTTTTTGGCAAGACAGCTTTTTAGGTGGGATTATATTCTTTCATTAGGAGCCACCTAAGGTCTGGTTGTTTCCCATTTAGTGATGCTCGTGCTGTTAATTATCAATGCCCAGATAAATACTCATTAGGAATTATAAAATGGTATATTCTATTGTTACATCTCCATTTATTAGCTGGCCTACTTTTAAAGAAGAGAATTTTCCCCTTGTCCATTATTTGGTGACTCACTGACAGAGTTTCAATAAGAAATTTAGCATACCAGCATTCAAAATAAGTGGGTTCCTCATCATCCTCAGAGTATGACCAATTAATTTAATTTTGTCTAGTATCATGATGAACTCCTGGAGGTCATGATGTACTTCAGGCCATTGCGTTATTATCTTTACCGTTACTCAAGATGTCCACTCTCTGGTCAGTGGGAACCTCTTCTAGTGGAATCCTGGGTCTTTTGCCATGGCCCTAGTCGTCTTTGGTAACTTCCCTGCTCTTTGGTATAACAAGATATACCAGACTCATCTTGTACATTTCCTGCCCTAGACCTGGAATCAGTTATTTCTCCAAGAAGCTATGGTTCTTTGTAATGGGAAAGGTATTTCAAAACCACAATATGGGCTCAGGAAAACATTCACAGTCATTTTTTGTTTTTTAATTCCTATATTGGAGGAAGTTGGATGAAGGGATTCTTTTTATACCCCTCTGTATTATTTGAATTTTCATCATGTGTATTCATTCTTTTAATTTATTTATGGCATACAATAATACGTAAATACATTTTTTACAAAAAGTAAAAATTCTTTCACACCCTTCTGTTACCACTTTCCTGCCAGAGATAACTTCCATTATCAATATGCTGTGAATTCTTCCAGATTTTGTCTTAGACAGATTGTTACTTAAATAAGACTTCTGTCCTAAGGATTCCAGATTCTATTTTACTCTATTCAGATGACTCAAAGGAAGAGTTGTCTAAGGTAAAAATGCAATGGATAGCAATTTAAATCTTTATTGGGACCAATAGCTAGGGCTTCTGTGTTGCCAACTCCAGGGGGTGCTGTTTACATCACAGACTCCGTGACTGATTCCTCCTGGAATTTGCAACACACAATACACCTACCAACAAACCAATAGGAGGATAAGCAAAGGACAGAACGTAGAGAAAACGGCTCTTGAATATATGAAAAAATGCTCAAGTTGACTTTTGATAAGAAATATGCAAAATAAAACTACAACAAAGTACCATTTTTTACCTCTCAGACTGGAAGAGATTAAAATGCTTACTAGCACATCATCATTCAATGCTGGTGGAATGACTGTATTTCTGGCTGTTTGACAATATGCATTCATTTACAAATTTATTAACACTTGTTAATTCAAAACACTTCTAGGTATTTACAAATATATACAAATATCCTTGACGGTTTAGGAAATGGTGTATGTGCAAGGCAGAACTTCTTAACAAGAGCTCCACAGAAAATGTTAGGGAATTTATCAACTTGAATGGTAAAAAAATTGTGTTTTTGTCTTCACTAAACTCTAACTGAAATTTATCATTTCCTTTAATTATGAAACTAGGCAGGAAACCAGAATAGTATCAGTCTGTGCCTTTGTTACCAATAAAAGTCATATGTTATGTCATATTACAGTTGTAGATATTTTGAAATATCATTTATGCTCATCCATACTTTGAAATTAGAGTAGTTATTAGACCCATTGCTAGACCTCATTATCTAATTCATTAATAAACACATATATTTCTAAATAAAAAATATTTTGATAATTACATTTCAGTATAATTGGTTTACTTTTGATACTAAGGATTTTATTTTATATACTTGAAAACATCATGGTGAGAAGAAATTTATAGGCTTCACCAGACTGTCAAAGGGGTGCCTGGGCACAAAAATAAGTTAGGAATAGGATAATTTATAGCATCATGTATATCATGGCAAATGATTGGAAGTAGCCCCAAAAGTACATTGCTACCATGAAATACTCTGCAGCTGCAAAAAAAAAGAGGAATCTCTTTATCTAATAAAATAAAACAATATCCCAGATATTGTAAAGACAATAAAACAGTGTGCAGAAGGCCTTGTGTAACATGCAACTACTCATATAAAAAATGAGGTGGGGGGAGAATATATAATACAAACGTCTATCTGCTTGTAATGCGCATGAAATACCTCTGGAAGATAGACAAACAACTGGTAGTACTGGTGGCCTCCAAGGATGAGAATTGGGTGGCTGGGACCTGGATTGTTAGGGAGGCTTCTTCCTGATACACTTCAGAGTACATTTAAAAATTTGAAACTGTGGGGCTTCCCTGGTGGCACAGTGGTTGAGAGCCCTCCTGCCGATGCAGGAGGACATGGGACATGGGTTCGTGCCCCGGTCCAGGAGGATCCCACATGCCGCAGAGCGGCTGGGCCCGTGAGCCATGGCCGCTGAGCCTGCGCGTCCGGAGCCTGTTCTCTGCAACGGGAGAGGCCACAACAGTGAGAGGCCCGCATACCACACACACACACAAAAAAATTGGAACTGTGAATGTACAATCTATTCAAAGAATTAAAATAAATAAAATTTAACATTTAAAAACTCCTTACCAGAGTCTGTCGGGGGGATTGTTACACAGCAGTACATCTTAAAGTCCAGTCCCCACCTGGTCTGTGAACCTCAGCCTGTCCTGCAGTGAGCCCAGAAGGTTCTGTCATTTCAACCCCCTACTCAGCCCAAACCCCAATAAATTTTTTCTAAGACTTCCTTGGTTCTTGCCTTTCCTTCCTCCTTTAGTCTTTTATCTTCCAGAAGTAAAATTTAGCCTATTCCATTGCAAAGCACACACATTCCCATCTTGTCTCTACTTCTATTGTATCACAAATGCTCACAGACCTAGCTGGCACCAGTGGAATTATTCTTAATGGGCAGTGAAGGGAAGTATGTGAATATTCACAAGTTAATCATCTTTTGTCTCCAATATTATTTGTTCACCTTTTCATAATATATTTATTTTAAGGTGAAGTGTTACTCATAGCATGAGGCAGATTGTTAGTTGTGTTATTTACAAGGGGGGTCTAGTTGCTACTATTTGTAAGAGAACATAAATATTATGGTATTAGATCACTAAAATATTTCTTCTTTCCAAAACTTCTCTCATGAATTTCCTACTGTTTCCAAAAAGGAAGCCAAGTTTCAGCATAATAGGCTGATGACCACATTTGTCCATAAGGTCTTTGGCAATAGAGGGTCCATTTATACTACCAAAGTAAAATATTTTGAAGAAAACATCAATGCTGAGTTTTGAAGAGCAATGCTAGCATGAATAACGATTGCCAAAATTATGCAAGTGACAAAAGAATTGTGTTTGTAAATATTTGTTTGGCACTTTATGGTAATGAAGGTTAATTCTTCTTGAGATTTGGGTCAGCAGAGAGAAGACTGTTTTATTTTTTGGAAAATATATTGCTTAGAAGTAGACTTGAGGTTCTTTGTATGATAAACAAAACTATAGCAGGGTTTTGCCACAAAAACGTGAACAAATCATTTTAAATTAAAACATAACCTTATTGTTTTTATGGTGGACTCTGGGAAAATATTTGAGGTCTCAACAGAAACCTCCAGCTTGTTTTCGAGTCAGAAATGTGTTTTCTTTGGAGTCATGAACAGGATGAAGAAAACTGGGACAGCTGCCCGGACCCCATGCTTTGAGCCCTTCCATGCTGCAAAGCGAAATAGTGGCTGGAACTGTGGGGACATTCAGGGCTGCCAGTGGAAGGGGGGTGGGGACATGCTTTGGGAGGAGGGAGATAAAGTTTCCCGTTACTTCTGAAAACCTGTGTAACAAGGTGAGTTGTTAAGAAAGGAATAACTGGTATTTCCAGTTCCTTTTCCCACCCATGACACACAGTACAAAGATTCCCCTGGATTGTGTTCCCCAGAGGAGCACATGAAAATTGCGGCTTTGAAGTTGAAGCCACAGAAGCTACCTAATTGAGGTGGAAGGTTAGTTTTCTTCAGGCTGGGAGTGGAAATGTGCATAGGAACCAGGCAGATTTTTGGAGGAACCTGGGACTTGGGCTCCCTTTGCATGTAAGGGCCTAACAGGAATGATTTCAGGATGCCTATTAGAGACTCAACACTTACCTCCAAGCTCAAAGGAGACCCTGAGGCCCTGGGGGGCTCTGTGGGCCTGTGTGTGGTAGAGGAGTAGACCTCCATGAGGGACATGTCTGGTCTGCCTGGAACATACTGCCTGACCAGTGCTTTGGAAAACTGTTGAGCCACAACAGATGGAGCAGCTGATAAGGACTCTGCAGGCTATGGCAACCCAGGTACCAGGAAATTCTTGAATGAACCCCTGGAGGATAAGAGAGAATCCCCCAAGCATGACTGAGGTTGAATTTTCTGCCAGTCATGTAGGTGAAAGTACAGAACCAATTTCTCTGATTTAGAGAAATGGAGCATTTAGACACCAGTAAGTGGCAGAGTAACTTTCATACTTGTCACATTGAAAATATTTATATACAGTCAGGCCTAAAGCTCACCTCCCCTGTATTACTCCTCCTCACAAACACACACACACACACACACACGCACACATTTCTGTCAACACCTTGGAACTGAGACTGCTTGGGATCAACCTGCTTCCCCTCCCTTCCTTACACATTCTTCAGCCTTCATGTTACCTGTCACATTAGTCTTTCATTTGCTGGCTTCATTCACTTATTCATTTAATTCTACAGAAAATCTTGAGGGCCTAATATTTGCCTATAATTCAAAGACATCGTTCTAGTCATGAGATGTTCACGGTCTAGAGCATGATGTTGAGTAGAGAGTGAGAGGGTCTGGGTGGATGGGCAGCGAGAAGAGTTCATGACCCTAGAAGGAGGACAGGGGACTTCCCTGGTGTCCAGTGGCTAAGGTCCAGTGGCTAAGGTGGTCCCAATGCAGGCGGCCCGGGTTTGATCCCTGGTTGGAGAACTAGATCCCACATGCCACAACTAAGAGTTCGCATGCCACAATTACAGATCCTGCATGCTGCAACTAAGACCCAGTGCAGCCAAATAAATAAATAAATATTAAAACAAGAAGAAGAAGAAAAAGGGGCAGGACAGAAGACTTTAGCAGTACAGAGGGACAGTTAATCCCATCTGGAATGAGAGGAGGGGTCAGCCTAAGTTTCTGCAAGAAAATGAGGCCTTAGCAGATCTTGAGGTTGTAGGGAGTAAATGGGAACAGGAAGAACATTGCAGGGAGATGGACCAGCCAGGGCATGTGCATGGGGACATGAAGACTGTCATCTGCTCAATGAACCACAGAGTTTGACACTGTAAGAATACAAGCTGTAAGAGGAACAACCACATATTCTTTCTACTTATTGCTGTTTCTGAACATTATGCTCTATATTCTTCCCTTGACAGTCATCTAACTAACGTCTCAAAGATTCTGCCCAGTGTGGATACATGTAAGAAGAAATAGCAAGCTAAGCAAAAGGATTTCTAGCAGCAAAGTAGAAGGCTGGACTGTTGGGAGAGTTTTATTAGACCAATCACATGGAAATTCTGAATTCCTCTTGATATATATGGATAATCACAATATACTAGTCAAATACTTAGAGCCTTTCATTTCTATATGTAGATTAAAAATTGTAAGATAATGGTTTTCTGAGAAAAGCACATATTAGCAGATGTTACTGCAACAAATATCTTCCCTTATGTGAACAGATTTAACATATAATTTAGTGCTTGTCAACTGAAATTAAAATTATTAAATTATTTCCTGCATAATTTGATTACCTATGGTCGAGAGGGCACAGAAAGCTGAGTAAAGGGCGTGGTTTTCCACATAAAGACATGCTGTTTTCAGACTCAATGCAGAATGTCCTCTTCAAGGTAAGGTCTTGTCCTTGGATAATTCCTCTACACAAATATTCCTTCCCTTTCCACTTTACTCTCCAGCTTAAGCCATCTCTTCTTTTGGGAAGTGTCCCATGAACCAAACTCAGCGTTTTTAGCAGCTTGGTCATTTTTCCAAAAAGAAAAAGGAGAATCATTTTCAATGAAAGTTTATTGCCCTTGAGCTGTTTGTCAGTTCAATGGACCAAGTAAAGAGATGGAAGAGATGATGAGATTAATGAATTATTGCCTCAACCTAGTTTTTTCCGTAAACAAAAAAAAGTTTTGAAACTTTTGTTCCTTAGGAATAATTTAAGATCTTCAGTGAGTGTTCCTTTAGAGTAAGTTTTTAAAACTTTATTTGAACCGTAGACCCTGTGACAGCATACTGATGTTTATACCCCTTCTAAGAGTAATGTTTTTAAATTCATAAAATAAAATACATATGATTACAATTAAAATAAATAATTATACAAAAATACAATGATGAAAATTGGCTTTAAAACTTCATGATAACATGTGTGTCTTTATTAACACATTAAATAATAAGATCCAGCTCCAAATCTAGTAGCTACAATATTTTGAGGTAGTGATGAACATAAAGGATATTTTCAAGATATCTACAACAATTGTAATGTGATGGGAATTATTTCTCTTGGTGACAGACTTACAGGAACAGTTAATAATTACTATGATTTGGAATCTATATTCATAACTGAAGGAAGTGTTAGAGGTTGAGGAAAAAAATTTTCTTAACATCTCTATTGGAGTATAATTGCTTTACAATGTTGTGTTAGTTTCTGCTGTATAACAAAGTGAATCAGCTATACGTATATATATATCACCATATCCCCTCCCTCTTGCGTCTCCCTCCTACCCTCCCTATCCTACCCCTCTAGGTGGTCACAAAGCACCAAGCTGATCTCCCTGTGCTATGTGGCTGCTTCCCACTAGCTAACTGTTTTATATTTGGTAGTGTATATACGTCGATGCTACTCTCTCACTTCATCCCAGCTTACCCTTCTCCCTCCCTGTATCCTCAAGTCCATTCTCTACATCTCTGTCTTTATTCCTGTGCTGCCTTTAGGTTCTTCAGAAACTTTTTTTTTTTAAGATTCCATATATATGTGTTAGCATACGATATTTGTCTTTCTCTTTCTGACTTACTTCACTCTGTATGACAGACTCTAGGTCCATCCACCTCACTACAAATAACTCAATTTTGCTTTTTTTATGGCTGAGTAATATTCCATTGGATATATGTGCCACATCTTCTTTATCCATTCATCTGTGGATGAACACTGAGGTTGCTTCCATGTCCTGGCTATTGTAAAGAGTTCTGCAATGAACATTGTGGTACATGACTCTTTTTGAATTATGGTTTTCTCAGGGTATATGCCCAGTAGTGGGATTGTTGGGTCATATGTTAGTTCTATTTTTAGTTTTTTAAGGAACCTCCACAATGTTCTTCATAGTGGCTGTATCAATTCACATTCCCACTAACAGTGCAAGACGGTTCCCTTTTCTCCACATCCTCTCCAGCATTTATTTTTTGTAGATATTTTGATGATGGCCATTATGACTGATGTGAGATGATATCTCATTGTAGTTTTGATTTACATTTCTCTAATGATTAGTGTTGCTGAGCATCCTTTCAAGTTGGCAATCTGTATATCTTCTTTGGAGAAATGTCTATTTAGGTCTTCTGCCCATTTTTGGACTGGGTTGTTTGTTATTTTGATATTGAGCTGCATGAGTTGCTTGTATATTTTGGAGATTAATCTATAGTAGGTTGCTTCATTTGCAAATATTTTCTCCCATTCTGAGGGTTGTCTTTTCTTCTTGTTTATGGTTTCCTTTGCTGTGCAAAAGCTTTTAAGTTTCATTAGGTCTCATTTGTTTATTTCCTTTTTTATTTCCATTTCTCTAGGAGGTGGGTCAAAAAGGATCTTGCTGTGATTTATGTCATAGAGTGTTCTGCCTATGTTTTCCTCTAAGAGTTTTAGAGGGTCTAACCTTACACTTAGGTCTTAAATCCATTTTGAGTTTATTTTTGTGTATGGTGTTAGGGAGTGTTCTAATTTCATTCTTTTACATGTAGCTGTACAGTTTTCCCAGCATCACTTATTTAAGAGGCTGTCTTTTCTCCATTGTATATTCTTGCCTCCTTTATCAAAAATAAGGTGACCAGGGCTTCCCTGGTGGCGCAGTGGTTGAGAGTCCACCTGCTGATGCAGGGGACACGGGTTCATGCCCCGGTCTGGGAGGATCCCATGTGCCACGGAGCGGCTGGGCCCGTGAGCCATGGCCGCTGAGCCTGCGCGTCCGGAGCCTGCGCTCTGCAACGGGAGAGGCCACAACAGTGAGAGGCCCGCGTACCGCAAAAAAAAAAAAAAAAAAAAAAAAAAAGGTGACCATATGTGCGTGGGTTTATCTCTGAGCTTTCTATACTCTTCCATTGATCTATATTGTTGTTTTTGTGCCAGTACCATACTGTCTGGATTACTGTAGCTTTGTGGTATAGTCTGAAGTACAGGAGCCTGATTCCTCCAGCTCCATTTTTCTTTCTCAAGATTGCTTTGGCTATTCTGGGTCTTTTGTGTTTCCATACAAATTGTGAAATTTTTTGTTCTGGTTCTGTGAAAAATGCCATTGGTAGTTTGATAGGGCATGCATTGAATCTGTAGATAGCTTTGGGTAGTATAATCATTTTCACAATGTTGATTCTTCCAATCTAAGAACATGGTATATCTCTCCATCAGTTTGTATCATCTTTCATTTCTTTCATCAGTGTCTTATAGTTTTCTGCATATAGGTCTTTTGTCTCTTTAGGTAGGTTTATTCCTAGGTATTTTATTCTTTTTGTTGCAAAGGTAAATGGAGTGTTTTCTTAATTTCTCTTTCAGAGTTTTCATCATTAGTGTATAGGAATGCAAGAGATTTCTGTGCATTAATTTTGTATCCTGCTACTCTACCAAATTCATTGATTAGCTCTAGTAATTTTCTGGTAGCATCTTTAGGATTCTCTATGTATAATATCATGTCATCTGCAAACAGTGACACTTTATTTCTTCTTTCCAATTTGGATTCCTTTGATTTCTTTTTCTTCTCTGATTGCTGTGGCTAACATTTCCAAAACTATGTTGAATAATAGTGGTGAGGGTGGGCAACCTTGTCTTGTTCCTGATCTCAGTGGAAATGGTTTCAGTTTTTCACCACTGAGAATGATGTTGGCTGTGGGTTTGTCATATATGGCCTTTATTATGTTG
Source organism: Hyperoodon ampullatus (assembly GCF_949752795.1). Classification (NCBI taxonomy): domain Eukaryota; kingdom Metazoa; phylum Chordata; class Mammalia; order Artiodactyla; family Ziphiidae; genus Hyperoodon; species Hyperoodon ampullatus. Next base: position 15,502,356 of record NC_136918.1, read on the forward strand.
AGGTAAGTTCCCTCTATGCCTACTTTCTGGAGAGTTTTTATCATAAATGGGTGTTGAATTTTGTCAAAAGATTTTTCTGCATCTATTGAGATGGTCATATGGTTTTTCTCCTTAAATTTGTTAATATGGTGTATCACATTGATTGATTTGCGTATATTGAATAATCCTTGCATTCCTGGGATAAATCCCACTTGATCATGGTGTATGATCCTTTTAATGTGCTGTTGGATTCTGTTTGCTAGTATTTTTTGAGGATTTTTGCATCTATGTTCAGCAGTGATATTGGCCTGCAGTTTTCTTTCTTTGTGACATCTTTGCCTGGTTTTGGTATCAGGGTGATGGTGGCCTCGTAGAATGAGTTTGGTAGTGTTCCTCCCTCTGCTATATTTTGGAAGAGTTTGAGAAGGATAGGTGTTACCTCTTCTCTAGATGTTTGATAGAATTTGCCTGTGAAGCCATCTGGTCCTGGGCTTTTGTGTGTTGAAAGATTTTAAATTACAGTTTCAGTTTCAGTGCTTGTGATTCGTTTGTTTATATTTTCTATTTCTTCCTGGTTCAGTCTCAGAAGGTTGTGGTTTTCTAAGAATTTGTCCATTTCTTACATTTGTCCATTTTATTGGCATATAGTTGCTTGTAGTAATCTCTCATGATCCTTTGTATTTCTGCAGTGTCAGTTGTTACTTCTCCTTTTTCATTTCTAATTCTATTGATTTGAGTCTTCTCCTTTTTTTTCCTGATGAGTATGGCTAATGGTTTATCAATTTTGTTTATCTTATCAAAGAACCAGCTTTTAATTTTATTGATCTTTGCTATCATTTTCTTCATTTCTTTTTCATTTATTTCTGATCTGGTCTTTATGATTTCTTTCTTTCTGCTAACTTTGGGGTTTTTTTTTTCTTCTTTCTCGTGTTTTCATTGTCATCTGTTTCTAGGTATTTTTTGATTTCCTCTTTGATTTTTTCAGTGATCTCTTGGTTATCTAGTAACGTATTGTTTAACCTACATGTGTTTGTGTTTTTTACATTTTTTTCCTATAACTGATATCTAGTCTCATAGCACTGTGGTTGGAAAAGGTACTTGATACAATTTCAATTTTCTTAAATTTACCAAGGCTTGATTTGTGACCCAAGATATGATCTATCCTGGAGAATATTGCATGAGCACTTGAGAAGAAAGTGTATTCTGTTGTTTTTGGATGGAATGTCCTATAAATATCAATTAAGTCCATCTTTTTTAATATGTCATTTAAAGCTTGTGTTTTCTTATTTATTTTCATTTTGGATGATCTGTCCATTGGTGAAAGTGGGGTACTGAAGTCCCCTACTATGACTGTGTTACTTTTGATTTCCTCTTTTATGGCTGTTAGCATTTGCCTTATGTACTGAGGTGCTCCTATATTGGGTGCATAAATATTTACAATTGTTATATCTTCTTCTTAGAGTGATCCCTTGACCATTATGTAGTGTCCTTCTTTGTCTCTTGTAATAGTCTTTATTTTAAAGTCTATTTTGTTTGATATGAGAATTGCTACTCCAGCTTTCTTTTCCATTTGCATGGAATATCTTTTTCCATCCCCTCACTTTCAGTCTGTATGTGTCCCTAGGTCTGAAGTGGGTCTCTTATATACAGCATATACATGGGACTTGTTTTTGTATCCATTCAGCAAGCCTGTGTCTTTTGGTTGCAGCATTTAATCCATTTGCGTTTAAGGAAATTATCAATATATATGTCCCTATTACCATTTTCTTAATTGTTTTGGGTTTGTTATTGTAGGTCTTTTCCTTCTCTTGTGTCTCCTGCCTAGAGAAGTTCCTTTAGCATTTGTTGTAAAGCTGGTTTGGTGGTGCTGAATTCTCTTAGCTTTTGATTATCTGTAAAGGTTTTAATTTCTCCATCGAATCTGAATGAGATCCTTGCTGGGTAGAGTAATCTTGGTTGTAGGTTTTTCCCCTTTCATCACTTTAAATATGTCCTGCCACTCTCTTCTGGCTTGCAGAGTTTCTGCTGAAAGATCAGCTGTTAACATTATGGGGATTCCCTTGTGTGTTATTTGCTGTTTTTCCCTTGTTGCTTTTAATATTTTTTCTTTGTATTTAATTCTTGATAGTTTGATTAATATGTGTCTTGGCATGTTTTTCCTTGGATTTATCCTGTATGGGACTCTCTGCACTTCCCAGACTTGATTGAGTATTTCCTTTCCCATGTTAGGGAAGTTTTCAACTATAATCTCTTCAAATATTTTCTCAGTCCCTTTCTTTTTCTCTTCTTCTTCTGGGATCCCTATAATTCGAATGTTGGTGCATTTAATGTTGTCCCAGAGGTCCTTGAGACTGTTCTCAATTCTTTTCACTCTTTTTTCTTTATTCTGCTCTGCAGTAGTTATTTCCACTATTTTATCTTCCAGGTCACTTATTCGTTCTTCTGCCACAGTTGTATTCTGCTATTTATACCTTCTAGAGAATTTTTAATTTCATTTATTGTGTTGTTCATAATTGTTTGTTTGCTCTTTAGTTCTTCTAGGTCCTTGTTAAACGTTTCTTGTATTTTCTCCATTCTAGTTCCAAGATTTTGTATCATCTTTACAATCATTGCTCTGAGTTCTTTTTCAGGTAGACTGCCTACTTCCTCTTCATTTGTTTGGTCTGGTGGGTTTTTACCTTGCTCATTCGTCTGCCATGCGTTTCTCTGTCTTCTCATTTTGCTTAACTTACTGTGTTTGGGGTCTCTTTTTCGCAGGCTGCAGGTTCGTAGTTCCTGTTGTTTTTGGTGTCTTCCCCCAGTGGTTAAGGTTGGTTCACTGGGTTGTGTAGGCTTCCTCGTGGAGGAGACTGGTGCCTGCATTCTCGTGGATTAGGCTGGATCTTGTCTTTCTGGTGGGCAGAACCACGTCCGGTGGTGTGTTTTTGGGTACCTGTGAACTTATTATGATTTTAGGCAGCCTCTCTGCTAATGGGTGGGATTGTGTTCCTGTCTTCCTAGTTGTTTTGCATGGGGTGTCCAGCACTGGAGCTTGCTGGTCATTGAGTGGAGCTGGGTCTTATCATTGAGACAGAGATCTCTGGGCGAGCTCTTGTTGATTGATATTACGTGGGGTTGGGAGGTCTCTGGTGGTCCAGTGTCCTGAAGTCAGCTCTCCCACCTCAGAGGCTCAGGCCTGACACCTGGCTGGAGCACCAAGACCCTGTCAGCCACACAGCTCAGAAGAAAAGGGAGAAAAAAAAGAATGAAAAAAAAATAGATAAATAAATAAAATAAAGTTATTAAAATAAAAACATAATTAAAAAAGAAAAGACGAGAGCAACAAAACCTATAAACAAATCCACCAGTGATAACAAGCGCTAAAAACTATACTAAGATAAACATAAAAATCAGAAACAGGTCAGTTGCATACAGCAACCCGCAAGCCTGCAGTTGCCCCCGAAGTCCACCACATCAATTTTGGGATGATTCGTTGTCTATTCAGGTATTCCACAGATGCAGGGTACATCAACTTGATTGTGGAGATTTAATCCGCTGCTCCTGAGGCTGCTGGGCGAGATTTCCCTTTCTCTTCTTTGTTCGCACAGCTCCTGGGGTTCAGCTTTGGATTTGGCCCTGCCTCTGTGTGTAGGTCACCTGAGGACATCTGTTCTTCGCTCAGACAGGAGGGAATTAAAGGAGTGCTGATTAGGGGGCTCTGGCTCACTCAGGCTGGGGGGAAGGAGGGGTACAGAATGCGGGACGAGCCTGTGGCTGTAGAGGCCAGCGTGATGTTGCAACAGCCTGGGGCATGGTATGTGTTCTCCCAGGGAAGTTGTCCCTGGATCACGGGACCCTGGCAGTGGCAGGCTGTACAGGCACCCGGTGGGGGGAGGTGTGGATAGTGACCTGTGCTTGCACACAGGTGTCTTGGTGGCTGCAGTAGCAGCCTTAGCATTTCATGCCCGTCTCTGGTGTCCGCACTGATAGCCGTGGCTCACGCCCGTCTCTGAAGGTCGTTTAGGTGGTGCTCTGAATCCCCTCTCCTCGTGCACCCCAAAACAATGGTCTCTTGCCTCTTAGGCAGTTCCAGACTTTTTCTCGGACTCCCTCCCGGCTAGCCGTGGTGCACTAGCCCCTTTCAGGCTGTGTTCACGCAGCCAACCCCAGTCCTCTCCCTGGGATCTGACCTCCGAAGCCCGAGCCTCAGCTCCCAGCCCCCCGCCCGCCCCGGCGGTCGAGCAGACAAGCCTCTCGGGCTGGTGTGTGCCTGAGGGCACCGATCCTCTGTGCGGGAATCTCTCCGCTCTGCCCTCCGCACCCCTGTTGCTGCGCTCTCCTCCGCGGCTCCGAAGCTTCCCCCTCCGCCACCCGCGGTCTCCGCCTGCGAAGGGGCTTCCTAGTGTGTGGAAACCTTTCCTCCTTCACAGCTCCCTCCCACTGGTGCAGGTCCCGTCCTTATCCTTTTGTCTCTGTTTTTTCTGTTTTCTTTTGCCCTACCCAGGTACGTGGGGAGTTTCTTGCCTTTTGGGAAGTCTGAGGTCTTCTACCAGCGTTCAGTAGGTGTTCTGTAGGAGTTGTCGCACATGTAGATGTATTTTTGATGTATTTGTGGGGAGGAAGGTGATCTCCACGTCTTACTCCTCCGCCATCCTGAAGGTCCTCCTCAGGAAAAATTTTTAAAGGAATTTTTTCTTCATCCAATCCCATGGACTACTGAATTCTGTCCCTGCTCCCAGACAAAGGACCCTTGTTTTACAGGGGTCTGGGATCAATACATTGACTCCATTTCTACTGTTAATGTGGAGAGCACCTTAATGAGACCCATCCCCCCATGAGAAGGCAAGAGGCATCTTCATTCCCTCAGGAGATGGGAGAAGGAAGAGGAAGGTCTACTCTTGCATTGTTCTTTTAAAGCCTGTGTACCTAAACTCTGTATTCAACCTGTTAAACACTGTAAACTCATTCCATGAACCTTCCCTAATCCTTTACAATTTTAAAATTTATTAAAAAAAAAAATCTTTAGCCCAGAGCCAGCACAGTAGAGTAAAACAAACATGAGTCTGCCAGAGAAGGCTTGTGCCCCAGCTTCATCTCCTGCACCACCTTGGTAAGTCCCTTGACTTTGATTTTTGGCTCAGTCACCATAAATCAGGCACAATAATAGCTACCTAGCAGCATTATGGTGAAGTTTAAACGTGGCAACATCTATGAAATTTGTAAGCTCTGAAGAGCTGTGCAAACACTACAGAAGTCCACTGTATATTTACAGAGGACTGGGTCTCCTCTATGTGTCTTTTTCTCACTGTGTGTACAGACCATGGCCCCAGAGAAAGATAAAGTCAATAACAGCACATTAAGGAAGAAGTGTCCCTGGCTAGAGACTGGTACAGAGTGTCAGAAAGGTAGAGAGTTTCCTCTGCACCTGGTGTGTCTCAGAGCTTCTTTCCCTGCTGCTTTGTGGCCGGATAAAACCATCCTGCTCCGCCAGATCCCACAAGAAGAACACATAAAGTTTCCCAAGTTTGCTTTAACCACCAAAGTATTCACCCATCCACCCACAAATAGTTATGAAAGATATTAGAAATGGCTTTGCAGGTGCCAACCAATTGGAATTGTAGAGCCACCAGGGAATACAATGGCTCTTCTGTTTTGAAATAAATATTTAAACCTGCAAATATTTCTGGGCATTTTGTTAAGCCCCTGTACACATGGCTAACTCTTCAGCCTACACTCTGCCAAACGTCACTAATACAGAAACCATATTCCATTTTATGTGAGCAGTTATTCTTTTAAGATTTGTACATATATTTTAGAGAAACACACTGAAGTATTTTTGGATGAAATGATATGAAGTATAGATGAGTGAGATTGACCATGTGTTAATATTTGTTGAAGTTGCATGATGGGCATGTGGGGTTTAATTATACTATTTTTTCTGCCATTGAATATGTTTGTATTTTTCCATTATAAAGATATTTAGAAGCCTTACCTGTACATAAGGAAAAACAAGGTATTCCACATTCATGTTAAATAAATGGAAATAAAATGAATTAGTGAAAATTTAGACTCTATCAGGTTCATCTGGAGAGATGGTTGCTATGTACCCTAGCTTGTCCGAAAATTTGTTTTAGCAATATTGGTGCTATTATTTTACAGATAATAACAAAGAACATTACTTTAGGCAGGAAAACACATAAAACATGATTTTTTTGCTCTGTCTGCACCTTTTTCAGCTAGACTGATCTGATTGCCAATGACGATATCCACCAGTTGTATCTGTTCAAATATGTGCTGGTCTTTTATAGTAAAACTTAGAATAGCTATTTTTTCTGAAAACACATATGAACGATCAACAAGGTGATCAATTTGAGGGACCTGTGTCCGAAATATATAGTATATATTTAAAGTAGAATTAAAATTCATAATGGAGATACTGTTATTTACTGAGTATTTTAGGGAATCATCATATCTTTAGTACATGAAACACATATGGCAGCCTCAGTACTATAAAGATATCTTTCAATAGCAAGTTACAAGTGAACCACAATTTGAGATAATATATCTTTACGTAAATAATTCACCACTTTATCTTATAGCCAAGCCATAGATGCATTATTAAAAGGATTATCTCCTAAGAACATGAAACTGGTGATTACAGTTTATTAAGGCAACGTGTAAAATGGCATTAACCCATTTACAGATGATCCTAGAGATGAAATTTGAAGAAGTTTAAAAAATGCTCTTCTGCAGGTTGTTTCATCTCTATTTTCCTCAGTGTCATTAAATTTTTATATTAGGACAAATACATGACATTTAGGAGTGTTTGCTAAAATACAAATGAAATGTATTAGTTTCTGAATGTTATTTAGGTTATAAAAAAGGAATATTTATCCCTTCTGTCACTTTTATGAATATCTCTATGAATATATATTGATATTTATGAATTCCATATTTCCATGAAAATCTAAAATATGAATATTAACTCTTTTCTCCCATTCCATGTCAATACATACAACTTTTGATTATAGCAATAGTGACTTGCTACCACAAAGACCAGCTCCCTATGTAATCGGTTCCTCTTCTCCAAGAATCAAGAAAAATCTTTCTGGGACTTCCCTGGTGGTCCAGTGGTTAAGACTTCTCCTTCCAATGCAGGGGTGCCAGTTTGATCTCTGGTCAGGAGCCAAAAAGCCAAAACATAAAACAGAAGCAATATCGTAACAAATTCACTAAAGACTTTAAAAATGGTCCACATCAAAAAAAAAAAAAAAAAGTCTCTCTGCACCACCCAGGAAGCTGATTCATGACAGAAATCAATAAGCTGTTAGATAGCATTCTATATCCTGTTCAGGGTCTTACTGGGGCAAATTGGGTCAAGGGTAGTTGACCAAGTTTTAAATCCTTTAAGAACATCTAATGAATAAGAAAGAAATCATAACTTCTATATCTTTATCAAATGCTGATTTGATTCTGTTTCGGTTTTGATTGCTTTGATCCTGCTTGTCACATAAAAAGAGTCCAAAAAAACAAGTCGGTTTGGCCATGATCTAAAAATTTCAATCACGTGTGCATGGTATTCGCAACTGTATTTGCTTGGTTACTTAGAGTGATATTTCGCTCAGTGCAAAAAAAAAAAAAAAAAGCGAAGTAAAAACTCAAAAGGAATGTGGTAGATACAGTCCTTACTAATAATACCTCCATTTATGTAGAACTTCATGGTCTTCAAAGCCCTTCTAAATTCATAACCAAAATGTCGAGAAAAAGGCTGTATGATTATTACATTTATTAACTAGACTTGAGCTATTTCGTTTGATGCATGAAACAGTGTTAGTATAGGCAGAGCAGGTATTGTTACCATTTTACAACTGGGAAAACTAAGACCCAGAGAGCTCAAATGACTTGCCCAGGATCACAGAAAATGTGGCAAGCCTAGAAGTAAACTTATGTCTTTTGGATCCTAGCACATTTTCCCTCCTGACATGCCATACGGTTTCTAAGATAGTTATGAATGATGATTGACCTAAATTACTTGTCTATCTTTGGAAAACATTTTTTCTCCCTGGATCCCCAGCTGCCTGGCACCAGCACTCTCCTCAGGCTCTTGGAATCACGATTAACAGGAGGGGAACAGGTGGCAGCTTGGGCATCTGCCACGTGGAAAGACTAGGTCACTTCCTCTTTGAAAAGGGCTTCCAACCTCAGATTTGTCAGGCATTCTAAAATGGAGAGAAAAACAAATCCACCTCTGAAGCAGATGGAAAAATAAACACCTAAGTCAGTATTTTGTGTTCCAAATGAAAGCATCATTCTAAAGGTAAATAATTGTTATTTCTAGAAAGAGAGAATAAAATTTCAGCTCGGTGTACCAAAACTATGGCCTCATCCATTAGGGTCACTGATGCAAAAGCAAGTAAAAACTATTGAAGGTCTGGAGTTCCTATATGACTAAGTAGTGCTTAAATAAATATTCGGTTCCCATCGTACAACTCAATGTTTAGCCAAGTCCAAACATACTGCTGCCAACATTTTAAAGTCAACACTGATATCTAAAATAAACACAGGCTGACTATCACACACTGGTACTTTGATGAAAATGTATTGTGCAATAGCTCCTTACAAAGAGAAGTTCTTGGGCTCTTTCTCTGGTTAACTGTTGATTATTCAGAAGAATGGTAAGCCCCCTAAATATTTTTTTAATTCATTCATTCAACAGAGTTTTGTTTGTTTGTCTTGTGTTGTCATTGTTTTTGTTTGTTTTTGAACACTTACTCTCAGGAACTGTATGAGATTTTGCCCTACTTTCAAGCTCACAAGTTAGCTTGCCACAGTTTCATAGATGCTGACACAAGTGGTGAGATTCCTGGGTCAGAGACAAAGGACTTTATCACTTGGAGCTGTAGGAGTAGCCAGTGTCAGCATTTGAGAGAACTCTGAGCTTAGGGAGACCAGGTCTTTTATACTGAACAGTAAGCATGCCCGCTTATTGCTATTGAAGGAGACTCCCTCCCTCTTCTAAGGCAGTTTGCTACACCAACATCCTTGAAACATATTGCATAGCAGAGGCATTCAATGCCTCTACATGGAAGATGTGTAGAAATGTGAGAAATCTATGGAGAATTGTCTCCTGACACCTCTTCTCCACCAGACACTGTGATAGATGCTAAAGATATGAAGACTAAAAGAAAGAACATGCTATCTTGTTCCTGATAAATCTAATAGTGCTAATAGATTCAACCATGACACTGAACTCTTAAATTCTGTCCACAGAAAATGTGGGAAGTACAGTTTGTTCAGTATGGCTCCCTAACTTGACTCTTATAATCAAGAAAATTGGTGGTGGGGGTGGTCCACAAAGCAGAAATCCTATCCTTTGGGTCACAACATGTTTGCTACTGAAGTGTTAAAGTGATAAGTGCCAGCAAAATGGAGCTAACACATTGCAATTGCATTAACGTGCAACATTTCAACATTTCCAAAGCATCCAGTTTGTGGCATAATGATCCAAATGACATAAAGGTAAAGGTCATTGGCAGGGAAAGTAGATAACAGTGTTTAAAGAAAGAAGTGGAAACTGATAGAAAAATATTATGAGGGAAACCTCTCTTAATTGTACTGATAGGACTTTGCTATAAAATAAATGAGTCAAGCCACACCAAAATTCACACCAAAATAGTTGGCTCCAGAAAATGAATCAGTGACAAAAGGCCTTTAAAACATATTTTATTTTATTTTATTTTTTCCCTTTTTTTGCTGTACGCGGGCCTCTCACTCTTGTGGCCTCTCCCATTGAGGTGCATAGGCTCCGGACGCGCAGGCTCAGGCTGGTGAGACATCTCCACAGAATCTGCCCAGCAAACTCCTACATTCACCCATGGCAAGGTTTTCAGAGAAGTTCCTTGGATATGTAAGGAGGAAGAAGGGAAAATATATTGGAGCCAAGTTTGCTTCTATATGCTTTGTTCTGGGTCCCCATTATTCAGCTGATACATGTCTTTTCCCAGTTTTCAAAACTCTGCGTGATGGGAGAAGGTAGATGGCAGGTCACCCAGAGGAACTGAAAAGCCACGAGCCAGTCAGTTTAAGCAGGAGAGTTGTGGGTATTTTATTTGGAGGGGGATTAGATGTATGGATGGTGGGAGGGGGTCTGTATCTGCCCCCTGCATGGAGTTTCCCAAAGTTGCACTTTTTTAAAAAACAGTTTTTTAAAACAAAATTTGCACATCTTAAAAGGTTTAATGTCTTTAAGGAATTACTTCAATGGTACATTTGTGAAGGTCATGATGAAAAGATAAAACAGGAGGGAATGTGAAAGCAGGAGCCTGAGACCCTGGGAAACGGTGACGCCCTAGGTGATTTCTGTGTTTGCCCCCCAGCAACTGGTATCAGGCCTTACTTTCCAGTCAGCCTGGCCCCCAGGTTTGCACCCTCTCAAGTTAGATGCCTGTTTTTACTCCTAGCAAGAACTACAAGAAGGGATTAAAAACAAAACACAAAAAAACCCAAATATCTACCTAAATAAGAATATTTGCTGCCATTCCGTATCTTGACTCAGTTGCTTAGTTCAGTTTTCTTGCCTATGAAATGGAGTTTTGACACCAACCTCACAGAGCATTATGAAAATTAAATAAGATAGTTTGTGTCTTAAGTTTGGGTTCCCAGAAGAGACCTGAAATGGGGATTTGGATGCAAGTAGCTTTTTTGGAAGGTGAAGGGAGTATTCAAAGAGGAGGGGAGTAAAGTCAGGAAAGAAAACGGCCAGTGAAAGGTGCATTAGGAAGCCAGCTGCCGCTGCCCGTTATTGGGGCTAGCTATATATCCAATAATTCTGTGAAAAAAAGAAAAAAAAGAAAAGACAGTCAAACTGGCTGTATGACACTGTGTGAATCCTACAGAGATTCATGGCAGAGGAATTCTCTTTTTTAAATTGGTTGTCATGTGGGATACCAATGCTCAGGGGTTTGTCCCTTTACTTTCTTTAGTTATAAACTATCTAAAAGAAGTAGGGCAAAGAATATAAAGTAATATGTCAGTTCTGACTGAGTGATAGCACATCCTAGAGTTTTGTCTAGAAGGATTCTGAGGGTCCGTCCATGCTCAGAAACAAAACAAAACATAATGGATTGTTAACATGAAGAGGGAGAACAGTACCCAGGCTTTGTGTCTGCACCCCTAACTCAGCTGTCATCCACACACTGGTTATTCATTTACCCAGGCCCAAAACCTCATCATTGTAATAACTTCCTTTACTGTGAGGACTTGAAAACAATAGCCTAGATATCTTTTAAAACATTACAGCTAGGGACTTCCCTGGTGGCTCAGTGGTTAGGAATCTGCCTGCCAATGCAGGGGACACTGGTTTGAGCCCTGGTCTGGGAAGATCCCACATGCTGCGGAGCAACTAAACCCGTGCACCACAACTACTGAACCTGCGCTCTAGAGCCCGCAAGCCACAACTACTGAAGCCCATGTGCTACAACTACTGAAGCCCATGTGCCACAACTACTGAAGCCCATGTGCCACAACTACTGAAGCCTACATGCCTAGAGCCCGTGCTCCGCAACAAGAGAAGCCACTGCAGTGAGAAGCCCGCACACCGCAACAGAGTAGCCCCTGCTCGCCACAACTAGAGAAAGCCCATGTGCATCAACGAAGACCCAACGCAGCCAAAAATAAATAAGTAAATTTCAGCTAGAATATTATGATTAGTTTATAACAAGAAAAATTAATTAAAACCACAAGATCACTTTTTTTAACCTACAGCTTGGCATACATTCAAAGCATGGATGAGCTTCTGGAGAAAGAGGTCCTCACATATGTTTTGGTGGGTTATAAACTGGAACATTTCAGAGTTTAAGTGTGCATGCCCTTTGATTCACCAGTTCTAAGCATTTAACCCACAAATATACTCACATGAGCACACAAATATATGTTGAGGTATGCTCGTTACAAACATGTTAGTAGTAGCAAAGATTGGAAGCAACCTAAATACTCATCACTAGGGGGAGGCTCATAAATTACAGCACATTTAGACAATGGAACAGTAAAGCAACTGTAAAGAGGAGTGAAGATAGTCTATACAGTGATATATGTGGAAAATCATCATGATAAGTTGTTTAAAAAGGTGCAAAATGATTTATTATGCTAGCATTTGTGTAAAAAAGAGAAGGAAATATATATACACACAAATGCACATGTATATTTATTCACACAAATTATATAGTTAAATACCAAAACATGTTAACAAAGGTGGTCTCTGGGAAAGAAAATTGCAAGACAGCGAGGTGTGAGTGGAATGGGTATTTATATTCTCCCTCTCATATCTCTTCTGGCACTTTTTCAATTTTTTAAACTATGTTTATGTTCTGTTTGTTTGTTTGTTTGTTTGTTTTGTTTTGTTTTTTGCAGTACGCGGGCCTCTCCCTGTTGTGGCCTCTCCTGTTGCGGAGCACAGGCTCCGGACGCGCAGGCTCAGCGGCCATGGCTCACGGACCCAGCCGCTCCGCGGCACGTGGGATCTTCCCGGACCGGGGCACGAACCCGTGTCCCCTGCATCGGCAGGTGGACTCTCAACCACTGCGCCACCAGGGAAACCCTCTTCATTAATCTTAATGAGAAAGGAAGGATGGAAGGAAAGAAGGGAGGGAGAGAGGGAGGAAGGATCATTCCTGTTCCCACCACTCAGGGAAAATCACCATTAATATGTTCATGTATTGATATTACCATGTAGTCTTGTTTTCTCTGCATGAATATTTCTCTGCCTTTTTATAGTTAAAAAATGGTATCATGTTGTACATATGCTTATATCTCCTACGTTTTTCACTTATATCACAGTTTATTGTATCATTTAATATTCTTCTACGACATGATGTTTAACGCCTTATTGCACTCTGGAGCATAGATATAATATAATTAATCTAATTAATGCTTTAATATTAGATATTTAGCCATGCAGTTATTGTTGAGAGTTGAAAACATAAAGAGACTATAGTAATGAGACTGGTTTTTGTGTGTGACTTGAGGTACTAGTTCCTTTCCCTTATTCATGGACCGTTAACATAGTTCTCTCTAATTTCTCACAACCTCAGGTATCTCCCTTAGCCAAAATCACACATGGAATATGTAATTATAAAACAGGCTTTTATTACCAATGAATCACTTAAAAATGTGCATATTAAAACTGTGTCACAAATTATTTGCTTATGATTATGACATTAACTGGAACTAAAAGAATGAGCATGTTTAAAACCAAACTCAAGGGATTATCTTTTTAAACGTTAAAATATGAGGAGATGTTCATTTTGTTTTACAGACTGTCTAGTGGAGTAAAGTTTTTCCAGAAATCAGAACATTTGCAGAGCAGAAATGTAGGGAATAATGGAGCATGTTTATCAAATAAGGCAAAGAAAGTTATCAATGGTTTGTAGCTTACGAAAACAACACAACAAACTCTTGCATTTAACAAAGCCATTTCAACCATCTGTTCAAAAACCACAGTTCCATACAAGGGCAGGTTTATAAGGGTAAATAACTGAAAGGAAGCTCTTGGCTTAAATTCCCAGTTCCCCACAGTGTCTAAGCCCTATGTGCTTGGAGGGATGCTGGCGCTCATAGCACCATCTCAGCAAGTGGACCTGGGCAGCTGCCCTTTGGTTTTTTTTTGCAGACTTAGAGGATCTGGGAAGTGCTTCTGTAATGAGCAGAGTGGTGCCCTTGGGAATAACTTACTAAATATAAAATAGAAATCATTATTAAAATAAGACATTTTTTAGAAACTTGGTATTATAATCAACATTTTCATATACACTAAATTTGACCCAACTGTTTATAAATCTTTTGATATGTATTTGGCACCTTAATCAAAATATTAATGTATGTTATTCATTCATTCAACAAATATTTTTTTGTGCTTGGTGCCAGCTACCCTTTTCAGTTCTGGGGATATGAGGATGAAAAGGGTCTTACATTCTCATGGTAGGGACCGTTTTTTTTTAATATAATAAATAAGCCAAAAAATAAACTATTTGCAACAAAAAGCAATAAGTTCTATGAAGGAAAAAAATATGGGCTGAGATTGAGAAAAACCAAGGGAAACCTCCCCTAGGTAAGCAGCCAGAGAGGAACTCTCTAAGGAAATGAAGCTTGAGCTGAGATCATCCCCAGGAAGAGATGGAGCCAAGCTTGGGAGCATGGGAGGAAGGGCATTCCGAGCAGAGGGAGCAGCCTCCAAGGGCTATGAGTACAGATAAGACTTGGCGTGTCTGAAGAACTGAACCGAGACAAGCTCAGCAGAGCATCATGAAGTAGGAGAAATGGAACAAGATGAGGCTGAAGAGATAGGGGTGGGGGACCCTCTTCCACAAGCCCTGTGGGCCAGATCAGAACCGAGATTTCTCTCATAGCATGAGGCCAAGCACAATGTTTGTAATATGCTTTATTAAAGGTCCAGTTCCAGGGCTTCCCTGGTGGCGCAGTGATTGAGAGTCCGTCTGCCGATGCAGGGGACACAGGTTCGTGCCCCAGTCCGGGAAGATCCCACATGCCGCGGAGCGGCTGGGCCCGTGAGCCATGGCCGCTGAGCCTGTGCGTCCGGATCCTGTGCTCCGCAACGGGAGAGGCCACAGCAGTGAGAGGCCTGCGTACCGCAAAAAAAAAAAAAAAAAAAAAAAAAAGGTCCAGTTCCAGAAGTTGAATAAACTCAATATCAGTGAATTGTTTTACTTTAAGAATAAAGACATGATAAGGTTTATTTAATGACAACTCAGGAAGCAGATAGTGTCATGTAGCCAAATGCAACCAGAAAAAAACTGGTCAGGGCAGGGTGATTATATTTCTCAGTTTGCTCAGAAGAGTCCCAGTTCACACCTATATTCTCAGCATCTTTTTGGTGTAACACTTGTCCCAGAAGTGTTTTTATTTTTTTATTTTTTTGTTTTTGTTTTTTTGTTTTTTGGGGGGTATGCGGGCCTCTCACTGCTGTGGCCTCTCTCATTGCGGAGCACAGGCTCCGAACGCACAGGCTCAGCGGCCATGGCTCACAGGCCCAGCCGCTCCGTGGCACGCGGGATCTTCCCGGACCGGGGCACGAACCCACGTCCCCTGCATCGGCAGGCGGACTCTCAACCACTGCGCCACCGGGGAAGCCCAGAAGTGTCTTTATTAATAGTTGTGTCAAAACAAGCCAGAATGAGTTGGGTAGACAGCCACTTTATACTACCAGCTTCTGCCATAGTCTCATTCAATAGTATATGAGATGCTTGTGCGATGTTTTTTCACTTTAACATATGGAAAATCTGAAAGAAACCAGCAATATCCCATTCTTCTTTTCCCAGCTCTTTCCAGAAGCAATATAGCTAATATTTCCTTGCCATCATGCAGGGCCCTCCCTGATAAAATGAGGTACCCTCAGTCATGAGCTGCTAGAGACAAATAACTACTTTTGGTTTCAGGTCGTGATGAGAGAAATAGTCCATGGGGCTGACCCCACCAGCCACTTGTTGTATCAGCTTGTGACATTCTCTGAAATGCACAAAGTCACCAAGCACCAGGCCAATGGAAAACATGTAGAGTTTTGGGTTAGGTAAATATATATATATGTCCAGGAAATAGAACACAACCCATCCTACCATAGAGCTCACTGTGTAGTCTGAAGCTATGGGGGCTTTGCCATTTTTGAGTGGTGTAAAGCCACAAATATTTATTTTATTGTTTGACAATGCTTTTTGATTTTTCAATAAACCCTTTCAAGAGCAATGACCTCAAGGAAATGAAAGTATGAGTTTAATGAAAACTTAAGCACAGAGCTTCCACTTTTCAAGAAAGTTAATTATGAAAGCAAAACTTGCACAAAATGTATACATCATGATCCACAATGGGACCCACAGTGAAATCACTGACCACTTGAAAATGAGGAGCTACCAATCTTCTGAAAAACACCAGAGTCTACTTCAAAAGTTAATAGTTCACTTAAGAAGATTGGGATTGAATACAAGAGTTGAGCGGGTGCAGCTTCAGAAGGTATATTTGTACAACCCCTCTTGAATTATGTCTTTTTTTTTTTTTTTTTTTTTGCGGTACGCGGGCCTCTCACTGTTGTGGCCTCTCCCGTTGCGGAGCACAGGCTCCAGACGCGCAGGCTCAGCGGCCATGGATCACGGGCCCAGCCGCTCCGCAGCATGTGGGATCTTCCCGGACCGGGGCACGAACCCATGTCCCCTGCGTTGGCAGGCGGACTCTCAACCACTGCGCCACCAGGGAAGCCCTGAACATGCTATTTTTATTTTTGGAAGCAGTTTTATTTTTGAAAATAGTTTTTGAATAACACTACCTTATAAATTCAATAATTTGTCATTCAAAAATATTTTTAGAGCTATATTGCTTTAATTATTTTTGTTAATCTCTTTTATTCTTAAAAATGTCCAAGTCTGTATGATAAATTGTACAGTACCTAGTTAGCGCAGTGTCTCCTTGCAGGAATACGTCTAAGCACAGGGACTGAAATTTCTGGATGCCCAAGACAGCTGGGAGCCCCTCCAGGGACGTCAGGCCTCAGGAGCACAAATGCTCAGCTCCCATTTGCTCTCAGGCCTTCTGCATTTAAAACACCTCCCTCTGAAATCTTCCCTTGGTACTTGGCTCTATCACAAGAGGAGCCTGAGAAATACTGACCAACCTCTGTCTCTCCGAGGCTGGACTCTTAGTCTACAGTAGATGTAGGTCACACGCCCCAGAGTCCCTCCTTAATAAAGAGGAGGTGGTGGGCAGGTCTGCCCTTCCTGGGTCCAGTCTCCTGTGGAAAGTAAAGAGAGTGGGAGGAAGCATGCCAATGAAAAACAGGCAAAAATCCCACAGAAACCCTGCTTCAAGAACATTGGCAAGAAAGGCCAAATATAAGGGAAAAAAGTAACCATGGGAACTTGCTGCTGGTCCTTCCTGAGAGTTCTGAGCTGAGTGTGAGAGTGATTAAGGGGGCGTAAGGGAGCCAGAATTTCCCTCATAAGCCATTTGATTTACTCAAAGTTCCTGCTCTACTAATCACATAGGACTCCAGTGTTTTCTCAACTACAAAAAGGCAGAAAGTCTTCTTCACAGGGAGGAATGGTATGTCCTGCTCCACCCTGAAATAGCAGAGTTCAAGTTCTTAGCACTTTCCATTTCTCAAGGTTTCTATCTCTCAGAAAGTGGGAACTCTAGGTTAGATGGGTTATGATTCCTTTCAAGGGAAAAAAAATAGTTAAAGATAAATACTCAAGAAAGTTAGAATTTTTTAAAATAAATTCTATTTTAAAAGGAAAGAAAAAATCAAATACACCCTTCATAATGTCACTTCTACAAAATTGTTCCTATTTCCTTTACGATACAACTTCTAAAACACTCTTTTTCCAGGCTCTCCATGTTAATGGTCCAGCCAACTTCTCCATCTTTATGTTCTCCTAATTTTTTTTTTTTTTTTTTTTTTTTTGCGGTACGCGGGCCTCTCACTGTTGTGGCCTGTCCCGTTGTGGAGCACAGGCTCCGGGTGCGCAGGCTCAGCGGCCATGGCTCACAGGCCCAGCCGCTCCGCAGCATGTGGGATCTTCCCGGACCGGGGCACGAACCCGTGTTCCCTGCATCGGCAGGCGGACTCTCAACCACTGCGCCGCCAGGGAAGCCCAGGGAAGCCCTCCCCTAACTCTTAATCGTGGACTTTCGCTCTTGTCATCTGGTATTCTCACTGTCAAACACTCACGCCCTACCCCTCTTTGCCCAACTGGAAGCCCTGTTTTTTGTTTTGTTTTGTTTTGTTTTTGCGGTACACGGGCCTCTCACTGTTGTGGCCTCTCCCGTTGCGGAGCACAGACTCCAGACGCGCAGGCTCAGCGGCCGTGGCTCACGGGCCTAGCTGCTCCGCGGCATGCGGGATCTTCCCGGACCGGGGCATGAACCCATGTCCCCTGCATCGGCAGGCGGACTCTCAACCACTGCACCACCAGGGAAGCCCCTGGAAGCCCTGTTTCTGATGACTTTAATTCTATCTAAACGCTACCTTTCTTTCAAGTATCTACTCTAATCTCTCTTTCACCATAAAGCCTTCTCAGCCTACTCAGCTCACAGTGATTTTTCATTTTTGCAAATCTACAGCACTTTGTAACAAGTCATTTCCCCTCTGGTCATCCTCATTTCCTTACCCGCAAAGGAGTGACACCGTCTACTTCTTAGTGCAGTTAGTGAAGACTGAATAAGATGATACAGACACCTGTTTCTGGTCCCAGTATATAATTATCAATTGATGATTGCCACTGCATTGGAAAAGAGTGATATTATGGAGGAATAGGTTGATATTGTGGAGAGAGTTTTTTGGTTCTGCCAACATTGGGTTCCAACATCATTTAATCCCCTGAGTTTGTAAAATGGGAATAATAGTTCCTATTTCATAGAGCTATGATGAAGACCAAAGAAGAGAAGGTAGGTAAGGATCCTCCTGGCTCTAGTACACTCAGTTTGGATGTTTTTTCACCTTATTTCCTCAGAGGAAATTCATTCATTCACTCATTCCCTAAACATGTATTAAGGGCTTGAGATACAACTGCGAACCAAACATAAACAGTCTCCTCTCCCATGACCCGGCAATGGCAGTGCTATGATGGGGACATTCAGGATGCCCATGGGAAGGGCACCTGATCCAGACTTGGGAGGTCAGGAAAGCTGGGAGCTGAGGGTAGCAGGGGCTATGGCAGTGATGCATGTCAGGTAGAGGCAATTTTTTATTATTTAATTTTTATAACAATAGTGTTTAACTTCTGAAAATTTTTTTTGTCTTTTTTTTTTTTTTTTTTTTTGCCGTACGCGGGCCTCTCACTGTTGTGGTCTCTCGCGCTGTGGAGCACAGGCTCCAGATGCGCAAGCTCAGTGGCCATGGCTCACAGGTCCAGCCACTCCACAGCATGTGGGATCTTCCCAGACCGGGGCACGAACCCGCGTCCCCTGCATCGGCAGGCGGACTCCCAACCACTGCGCCACCGGGGAAGCCCCTAACTTCTGAAAATTTAACACTCAGGTCTCATGAGCCTGTACAAGTCAGCCCAACACACTGCTCCTTCTGTGGGAAAAGAAGGTCACCTTAGGCTGATAGAACATCACAGACTAATTCCCTGTGGCAGAAGCATGTTAAGAATGAATTTCAATAAAGGGATATCGGTATTTAGCTGTCAGAGTAAGATCTGCCGACGTTATCCTGAATAAAGAGAAATAACCTAATTCTTGTCGATTACAATTCAAATCTTAACACCAAATAGTCTTTAAAAAGAGAGAGAGAGAGGGGAGTCCTAATGTCCCTTTCAGCTTGAACATTCTAACAATTTAAGGTTCTGTGCTCCAACTACTGTGCGTGCACCTTGGATACGTTTCTTGTCCTCTCTGAGTCTTCATCTGTAAAATTGGGAGAATGAATGACTTGTGAGATGGTCACAAGGAAATAAAATACTATCAGTGGTTTTTCAGAAACAACCCAATGTCCATCAGCAGATGAATGGTTAGACACATTGTGGTTTACTCTCTAGTGGAATACCATTCAGCAATAGAAAGGAACTAACTCTTAATATGTACAACGTGGATAAATCTCAAAATCATTGCCTGAGTTAAAGAAACTAGATAAAAAAGTGGGGCTTCCCTGGTGGTGCAGTGGTTGAGAGTCCGCCTGCTGATGCAGGGGACATGGGTTTGTGCCCTGGTCCAGGAGGATCCCACATGCCGCGGAGCGGCTGGGCCCGTGAGCCATGGCCGCTGAGCCTGCGCGTCCGGAGCCCGTGCCCCGTGACGGGAGAGGCCACAACAGTGAGAGGCCCACGTATTGCAAAAAAAAAAAAAAAAGTGTACATACAGTATGAATCATTTTTATAAAATTCTAGAAAATGCAAATCAATATGGGAACCGAAAACAGATCAGTATTTGCTGGTGAGAGTTGTAGAGAAAGAGTGAGAGGGTAGAATTACAAAGGAACCCAAGGAGATTTTCGGAGGTAAAGGAAATGTTTGTTATCTTGATTGTGGTAATGGCTCCATGGGCATATACACGTGTCAAGACTTATTGAATTGTACACTTTAAATATATGCAACTTATTGTTTGCCATTATACTTCGATAAGCTTTTAAAAAACAGGAGAGACCAAGAAGCAGTGTTTTCTCCATGAATCTGAATTTATAAGGAATCTTGTCATTCAAGAGGATGCTAATAGTTATGAATCAATCCTTTCCCACTACAAAGGAAATGCAGTTTTCTAACAGTTTGTGCCCTTATCATGTCCCACTAGATCAATTCTCACGACAGAGGGTCATGAGGATCCCATTTTAAACACTCAAGTACTCACCAGAAGCTTGTAGTGTGCATTCGTTATTTTAAATTCGTGGCTAAAAATTCCCTTCTCATGACCCTGCCCACCTTTCACATGAGTTCAGGAATTAGTTGTGCAATCTGCTGTTGGCCAAAGGCACAGACCTAGTTTCTGGGAAAGATTATATGACTAAGCTGAATGACAAGATTGGCTGGAGTCAGTCTTTCTAAAGAGTCAAGCTGCTCAATTATTTATATATTTATATGCATACGTTATAAAATGTTTTATTTTTGAAGTAATACATTCATCTGGTATGTGTGAATACGCAAAGGTACATGATGAATAGCCTGAGTGCTGCCCCAGCCGTTTCTTGCCATTCCTGGCTATTCCTTGATGGTAATCCATGTTAACAGATTTTTGTTGTGTTTCCAGATATAGAAAAAAACTACATATATGTATATTCTTTCCTCCCCCCCATTAAAATCCAGCAATTTGTGTTTTAACAGGCTGTCCGTGTAACCCATTGTGCACAGAAGTTTGAGAAGCACTGACCTGACATAATCTTACCCCCTTGGATTTTTAGTTAACAGAAGTGGATATCTTTGTCCAAAATTCCTGAGTCAGGAATTACAAAGCCTAGTTCTCAGCTGGAAATGGGGTGAGGGATGGGAGACAGGAGAAACCAAGGGTGGAGCATGTAGACAACACTTCAATCCATCACCTGATTTCCTTTATTATTCATAACTTATTTTTAACTACAAAATAAATAAATTCCCAATATATAAAATTTGTGAAATCCCATTACCCATAGGTAATCACATTACATATTTATGTATCACTGAGAGCAATGGGATTGTTTTTAATTTTTTTTTTTTTTGCGGTACGCGGGCCTCTCACTGTTGTGGCCTCTCCCGTTGCGGAGCACAGGCTCCGGACGCGCAGGCTCAGTGGCCATGGCTCACGGGCCCAGCTGCTCCGCGGCATGTGGGATCTTCCCGGACTGGGGCACGAACCTGTGCCCCCTGCATCGGCAGGCAGACTCTCAACCACTGCGCCACCAGGGAAGCCCTATTTAATATTTGTATACGTATAAATACGGTGTTTTTCTTTTCTCAACAGTAATTCTATTGTATGTAAATTTGTGTCTATATTTTTCTCACTAACAGTATATCTAAAGAATTTTTCCAATGAGGAGGAGGCAGTTGTTTGGCTAGTCCACTAGTTGGTGTGGAAGAGGGCATGGCAGGGTGTCACAAAGCTGCAGAGACTGATCTTGAAGGCAGCCTGGGATGCGGCTTGGATCTGAGACTGTCTGAACAGGCAGGCAGCCCTGAGCGAACTGTGTAGAATCTAGGGGCAGGTACCTACCTGAAAGTCAGTGGGTGAGTTGGCCTGATACTAACACGTCCATCCTTATTTTATAGAACGCCAGTTGATGCACCACAGGTTTTGGGGACTGGGGCCCGGCTCAGAAAGGGAGAAAGGTACCAACCTGGGATTGAGGTTCGAAGTGGTACTAATTCCTGGAAAGGGTGGCTGTGTTGAGAGTGAGAGTGAGAAAGGGAGAGAACCCTTGATAACCACCCTCACTGGCACATCTATTAGGGATAAAGTTAGCCCTAGACTAGCTCCAGGCTGGGATGCTGAAGGCTTGAATTAGAACAGTAGTGATAGCGATGAACAGGGTTGGGTAGATTCAAGAATTAATCTTAAGTAATAACTGGTATGAGACGTGATGGGTGGGGAAGTAAGGGAGGAGTATAAAGAAGTTTTGCAATCTTCTCTGCTAAGAATCAACTGGGAAGCCTGATAAAGACACTTCCCAGCCTCTTTTCTGAAGGTTCTGGCTTAACAAGTCTGGGGTGGGATCCAGGAATCTACATGTCATTCTTTTTTGTGTGTATATAGTTAGTATTTTTAATTTTTTTATTGAAGTACAGTTGATTTACAATATTGTGTTAGTTTCAGATACACAGCAAAGTGATTCAGTTTATACGTCATTCTTACTGGTAGGAAGATGACTTCCGGGTCCCTGGCTTGAGGTATTGGAAAAAGGTAATGGCATTCACTGATTTCAGTTTTAGGCATGTTGAGTTTGGAACATTACAGCAATGGTGACTAAATCTGTTGAGCATTTACTCTATACTGGTGCTTTACATGCACTAGTTAATTTAATCCTTACAACATCCGTATAGGGAATGACTATGGCCATACTGATTTTGTAAATGAGTAAACTGAGTGGTAGGGACAATAAATCATTTTCCATTAATTACACAGCTAGTAAAGGGCAGATCTGGCTCTTAAACCCAGGCACACATTACCCCAAAGTCTCTATTCTTTCCAACAATGTTCTACTGTCTGCTGAGTGGACACGTAACCACGGGCAGTTAACACCTGAGTTGAATCACAGGTCAGGGCTGGAGATAATGATTTGATATGAAAATTTGCTTTAGATTGCCCAGAGAGAGGCTGCAGAGAGAGAAGAGTATTTGGCCAGAGATGGAGCTGTGTTTCTGTTTTGAAAGATGGGCAGTGGATGAAAAGGCCTTGGGGGTCAGAGGGATTCAAGGAGAACCAGGAGAGACAAGCATTTTATAAACTAAGCAAGTTGAATTGCCAGATGGAGTAAATGTAAGAGCAGCAGAGAGCTCCAGGAAGATCAATTATCCTTTGAATTTTGCAAAGGGGGTAATTTTTGACCTTCCCCAGGAAGGTGCGGAGTGGGGGGAAGGCCAGGCTCTGCAGATTGAGGAGTAAAGAGATGAGGAGACGGAGATGGTGAGTGAAGGCCTGGTTTTCGGAGAGGCTAAGCCATGACAAAATAAACAGGAAAGATACCCACCGAAATGTCGTTCACTGCGCTCATCTCGGAGTAGAAGGATTCTAAGTCACTTTTATTTCCTGATTTCTTTTTCTTCTCTCAGGCTGAAAAATGCACTTTAGAAAGCATCGTTCTGGGGAAAGTGTGGGGAGCAGGTTTGCCTCCAGTAGCCTGGAATGGACATAAGAAAAAGATAAACTGTGGTCTTACCTTCATGTAGGGGCAGGTGACCCATGGAAATGAAAAAGATACATTCAGTGCCTTTAAAAAAATTTTTTTTTCAACTTCAACTTTAAAAAGTAAACATGTATTGACAATAATAGGAAAATTATTGAAGAAGAAAATAAAGGCATTTGGGACTCGAGAACAGAAAGGACAGAGTCGTGGCTAGAAGGGCTGGTAGGAGAGGTTTCCAACTGCAGGTGCCTGTTCACAGGACAAGGGAAAGAGCCTGGTGGAGGGAGAATTGGTTGGATTAGGATGTCTCAGATGCAACAGGGTTAAGAAAATTGGGGCCTGGCAGAGAAAGGAAGCCAGATTACGGGAAACAAAAAATATCTCTCTGTCATCCTGTGGATAATCCCTCTAACGTTTTCAGCTTCTACTTCTAGTCTGGTTTCCATGTATCTATGTAAAGCATTTTTGCTACAAAACGGATCATCATTTTGTAATGTGATCTTTTTCACTTAGTATAGCCTTTTACATGACATTAAATATTATTTTAAAATAATATTTTAGTATCTAATAATTCCTTATATCAATGTGACATTTTTAGGGCTAGTGAAACATTTTCAGATTACTTTCTAGAAGAATTATATCAATTTCTTTCCCAGCAGAACTAGATCAGTCCCGCCCTTACCACACTCTCACAAGCTGTGATGTTATCAATTTTTCCCATCATTGTCTATTTGATAGGGAAAATAGGGTATAGAGTTGTTTGTTTTAATTTGCATTTCCTTTATTACCTTCAAGGTTAGTTATTTTGGTGGCATTATTAATCATATATATTTCCACTCTGAAATATTCACATCCTTTGTTCTTTTGTTTAATATGATAATCATGCTTTTATTAATTTGAAATAGTTTAGAAATATCAAACACATTAATATTTACCTGCCACCTTGGTCACATGTTTTGTTTTGTTTTTTAAACATTTATTTATTTAGTTAGTTAGTTAGTTATTTTATTTTTCACTGCATCAGGTCTTAGTTGCGGTGCACAGGCTCTTTGTTGTGGTGTGCAGGTTCTCTCTTCTCTAGTTGTGGCGTGCAGGCTCCAGGGCTCGTGACCTCCATAGTTTGCAGCACGCAGGCTCTAGTTGAGGCACACGAGCTCAGTAGTTGTGGCACGAGGGCTTAGTTGCCCCGCGGCATGTGGGATCTTATTTCCCTGACCAGGGATCAAACCCTCGTCCCCTGAATTGTAAGGCAGATTCTTTACCACTGGACCAGGGAAGTCCCAGTCACATGTTTTTAATTTTTAAAAAGTTTAGAGGGAGAAGAGCAAACCTCTAAATAGAATGTTGCAGATATTGAAAAGTGATAAATATTTGCAAATATTTATATACGTCTCCTTCGTTGCCTGTATGATTTAAGTGCCTGCAAGCATTATCATCATTATCGTTATTATTTTTACTTCATGCTTCAATATTTACTCCAGGTATTCTTTTTCTTATTTTTCACTTGAGTTAAAGATTTCCAACTATGATTACTGGGTGGCATTTCACTGCCAGTGGATTTCTTCATGGAATGTGAAGGGTTGAGACGGGAACAGCAGATGAGCTGTGTTGCTTTTCTGTGAAGCGTCTAATTTTTTCAATGAATTGAAATGAGAGGAAAAGCAGCATTTCATAGTGATTAAATGTGGCTGCAGGCTTTAGAGTCAGAAAGCCCTGATTACTAGCCAGGAATGTATCCGTGGCCCATATTTCCTCACTGGGTTGTTGTTTCTTCCTCTGTAAAATGGGAATGCAGTCTTGGGGGGGCAGTTTGTGAGGTTACATGAAGGATGCACACAAAGTGTTTAGTTCCAGGCCTGGCACATGGCAAAGTACCCCATAAATGGTGCCGTTCTCAGGTTCGTTGGATGCAATGCCATTGCAGGGATTATCTCCTCATGCTATGACGTGCTGTTTCAATGTGATTCGGCTTTGCAAGCATCTTTAGAAAATCTTTACAACCATGAGCCCTCTTAAGTTCTGTTCTGTGTAGACTTACCTTTGATCCTTTTATGGAACTGTGATAAAATATTACAAAAAGAAATAAGTCTGGGATCCTTATAACAATTGCTGATGGGTGGAGAAGCACTTGTTCCCATGTAAAAACACAACATTAGATGTCTCATGGTACACTGTGTGTGCTTAAAATACACCTATGAGTCACCAGATTCTGATTAGTGGCTTGACTTGAATTCTTTCAATGAGTTAAAATGGTACTAATTAGAGTTTAAAACAATATTTATTCTCCTCTTTCTCAACTTGTCAAATTTCTAAAGTAAAAGAGATTACTTAGTGGCCAGCTCACATCTAGAAAACAAAAATAGGAGGTAAAGTCCGGATCTTTGTGAAGCAACAAAAGTCATCTCTAAACTGTACAGCAGTTCCTGGTGGTTCCCGTACAAGTGCTGGCTATTCTCACCCTTTAATTCTCACCATTTATTCTCACCTGTCATATCACCTCAACGGTCTTATCTCAGAGGCCTTCTGAACTGTTCAGTTCCTTGCCCATCATTTTCTTTCACTCTCTGCTTGGTTCCAATGTTTCACACATTCTTAACTGATTATTTGTGTTGCACATGCATCGTCTGTCCCCTTTCCTGGGATGGGAGTTCCACGAGGACAGGGGCCAGGCCTCAGCATCCAGCTCGGGCCAGGCCTCAGCATCCAGCTCGGGCCAGGCATGATGCAAGAGCTCTGTGTATCTCTTCCAGGCACACCTGTTGATCGAGACAACTTCAAAGGTGAGCTAACCGTTCAAATCAGCCACCTCTGTACCTCTGTACGGACTCTCCTCTTTTCATGCTGGCTCCCTTTGTACTTGATGAGAACACATATTTGAAATTTCTCCAGGCATGCTCAGCTCAGGCCCTTATCAGCTCTCCTTTAGTCTATGACTCTCTCTCACGGGGTTCCCAGGGGGTGGTAAATGGAAGCCCATGGAGTAATATGGTTGAATCCTCACTCCTTAGTCCACAATAGAACTTGCTCAGAGTAAATGCAGAGCTAAACTAGGCTGCCTCCATGCCTTTGCTTAGTCAACAAAGATAAGGCTAAACATAACATCTCATTGACAAATTGAAATAAAAGTGTAAGTGGCACCTTGTGGTATTCACCAGGACTTGAGCCTAAGGATACTTGTCTCTCTCTGCACCTTTCCTTATCTCTCCTCTCTCACAGGACCTCCAGAGAAAGCCTTTGCTTCTAAACCAGCTCTTGTTCCCCACCACCTGTAAATAGGGTGTTTTTCCTTTGTTCCACACCACTCAGCCTCAGGCCAGCACGCCCCCCGCCTTTGGACACCTTACCTGGGGCAAAACTCTCAAGAGCAGGGGTTTTCATTTTTAAGGTAACAAAACATTCGTTTTGTTCATGGTTACACAGAAACATGATAACACATGGAAAACACAGAAAAATGCCAATCAGACAAGTATGAGCGCTGAAACCACTGCCTTCCCCTGGGGAAAAAATTAGCATCAACATTCTGGCATACCCCTCCAGGAGGTTATTTTTTTTTCTTCCTATGTACTTATTTATCTCTATAAGTACAGAAAGAGCAATGATGCATTTTCAAAAGGAAACACCTTTTAGTCTGCCGCAAAATTTACTTTTAAAAGAAGAGGCGGGCTTCCCTGGTGGCGCAGTGGTTGAGAGTCCACCTGCCGGTGCAGGGGACATGGGTTCGTGCCCCGCTCCGGGAAGATCCCACATGTCACAGAGCAGTTGGGCCTGTGAGCCATGGCTGCTGAGCCTGCGCGTCCGGAGCCTGTGCTTCGCAACGAGAGAGGCCACAACAGTGAGAGGTCCGCGTACCGAAAAAAAAAAAAAAAAAAGAAGAGGCAAATTTTTTGTTTGAGCAGGAGAAGGATAGTTTGTTGGTTTAATTCATGGCTATAACCCTGCACTTAGAATAGGTCTTGGCTCAATAATTATTTATTTGAATGAATGAATGAAAGCAAATGACATTGCTCTGTTAAACAAGTAAGCTACTCTATACTGAGAGTGTCTATTCATCTATGTCTTTTTTCTTTCCTTGTCCAATGTTGCCCTACATGCAACCCTTGGGCAATTCTTCCAAACAAATTATAGCCTCCCTTTTCAGGGAAGTCTTTAAAAAGTGCCTTGGAGTCTTTATGGTGGGCAAGTCCAGGGTCTTTAGCCAGTTTACGGGGTTTAATTGAAAAAGCCAAGTCAATGATGAGCCCAGATCTTTGTTTACTCAGAAACAAACAAAACCTTTGAGTATCTGGTCTAGTCAGAATATAAAGAACTAAAAAGCTGCCTGTTTGAATTCTCAAATGCTTAACCTTACAAGCTGCTTGAGTTTTGTCTCTTTTAAAGTGTGTGTGCATGTGTGTGTGTGTGTGTGTGTGTGTGTGTGTGTGTAGTGGAGTGGGAGATGAGAAATGGGGATGGAGAACGAAATGACATCACGTGTCTCCCACCACTGTCTATATAGAATTTCCACCAAAAAATAAAAAATGTTTCATCGGAATCTAATTGTGAGGAACAATCAGACAAACCCCAAATGAGGAGCATTCTGGCCCGAATTCTTAAAAAATGAGCCAGCGTGTATATGTGAACCCCCGAGAATTGCAGTAGAATTTAGAGATGACAGTTTTTTTCTATTGCCTCCTATTTCCATTGTCTAGATTATGAAAGTGAGCTAGCCAGGAAGTAGACTCTTTTGCTCTGGAAATTAAAGTAATTTAATATAGAAAATGGTCAAATCCCATTCATTACCTAATTTACAGGAACATCTTTCTCCTGATTAAAATTTGTTGACCTCATTAGCTTAGAGCAGAAGACAAGAGAATACAGCAGTTGTCCCTAGAACATGTATTCCTGAGATAATGAAATAAAAGCCAGAGATATACTGTGCAATTTATAGTTCTCTCCTTTTTACCCCTAATCACCTCGTCTCTCTCAGGCACTCATTACCTGAGATATGGGCATTTTGGACTTTTTCTCTATTCTTTTTGTCAGCTCCACTGTGCAAAGTAGTCCTAGCTATAGAGTGAAGACGATTTTCATTTTGGGAAGATGTGAGATGTCGTTTTCTCACAAGACAAAGGAGGCACCCACTAGTTCTAAGATATATTTACTGTCAAAAGTCTAAAGTGGAGAAAAGAGCAGGAGGCACTCTTCCTTTTAAGCCCCTCATCCTACCATTGCCTTTGGAAGGTTAAAAATCTGCTGTTCCATTTTAACACACAGAAATATAACCAAGGAAGAGAGTTAAGTTCATCACAGGGTTTAGTTGGCTGCATTGGATTTAGATTACTTTTACTAGTTAATTAATTCAACATGCATTTACTGAATTCCTGCTATATTGGGGAATTCTGGTAGATACAGATATAAGAGAGTGGAGGTCACTGACGGGTGGACAGTCATTATGAAGCTAGTATGTAATTATCTAATTATCTACTTGATTAGAATTGAGAAGAGGGCTAAATGAGAGAGGTACACAGTGCTGTGAGAGCGTATGACAGAGGGTCTAACTCCATCTGGGGAAATGCAGAAACACCTCCCTGAAGAAGCAGTAGTGACCTGGGATTTGGAGTAGGAGTGGGGGTTGACCTGAAGAAGGTGGTCAAGGGAGAGTATTCCCTAAGAGAAGGCCAAAGTGATGGGGCACAGAGTGCTCTGGGACATCTGTCAAGTTGAGTAAGCAGAGGTCAGATGGATCTAAGACCTTGCAGGTGGGTTCAACTTTTTGATTTTAATCCTGACAGCAATGGGATGCCACTGAATGGTTTACACCGGTGAGTGACACTGCAGGATAGTGAGCCAGTCAGAAATTATCTTTGTGCATAAAGCTTTGTATGCCAATCAGCTCAATTCATCAAGATATTTTCCCTAGTGGAAAATTATTTAAGTCAGAGAATGTAAACTGGGGGGCGGGGGGGAGGTTTGGTTGTTTTTTTTACTTTTTATTATAGAAAATTTTACATACATAAAAAATGAAGAGAATAGCAAAATGGATCCCTGTATAACCATTTCCCAGCTTCAACAAAGATCAATATATAATCAATCACTTTTCATCCATACTCCCATGCAGGCACATCCAACCTCCAATGGATAATTTTGAAGCAAATTCTAAGCATCATTATTTCATCTGTTAATATTTAAATATGTATTTCTAGAATATAAAAATGCTTTTTGTTTTTTACCTTAACTTCAATAGAGTAATTGCATCTAATAATAATAATAATTCTTTAATAAGGCTAAATGTCCATATAGAGTGGTTTAAACATATTTAAAGCTATAGATACACATTATTAAAGTGCTTTTGGGAGCGTGTAAACAAATTTATATTTTTACCAACCATGTTTGAGACTGTTCGTTGCACTTTTATCAAAATTGTGCATTACTTTTCTTTCCTTCACGAATTTAATAAATGAAAAATGTTATTGATATTTGAATTAGCATTTCTTTTATCAGTGGGGTTGAACATTTTTTCATAAGCTTATGAATTATTTATATTTCTTCATTAGCACACTGTCTGTTCCTGGCCCTTGAACATTCACCAGTTGGAATCTTGGTGTTGCTTTCTGTGAGATCTGCATGAAAGTTTGTTAAAGAGGTGGCAACTATTTTTCCCATTTGTGGCTTGCTTAGCCTCTTACCACTGTCACTGAATGTCACTGAAAGAAAAAAAAACTCTAAAGTTAAAACCCCTCCCAGAGTCATCCAGTCCTATGTCCACACCATACGTCCATAATTTGCCTGAATCGATCCTGTCAGGTCTCTGCCAAGGTGTACCTGGCTTCTGTTTAAACATTTCTAGTAATAGAAACTTCACTATTTCAAGGGCATCAGCCTTAAACGTGGGCTGTAATGATTAGAAAATGCCTTACATCAACTGGAAGTCTTTATATTGAACTTCGTCACTTCTACCTAGTTCTCTTGGATGGAGCTACCCAAAATGTCTTTCTCAGCAGATGACATCCTTTTAAATCTTAGATGACAGTAAAGTTCCCTACATTCTCCAAGCCAACATTCCAGTTCCTTCAGCCACTCATTTACTGTCACTTCTAAGCTCCACTTTATTTTGACCATTCTCTCCTAGACACACCCAGACTCAACGTTCCTAATAAAATGTCTCTCTCCGGCTCTTTATTTCTCCATCTACAAAAGGGCTTGCAGGACAAAAGGGGTAATATTATCATTCTTTCCCTCCTGCTCTGTGAAGTTGATTATAATGTAGCATTTTTAAAAATTCTTTAGGGACTTCCCTGGTGGTCCAGTGGCTAAGACTCCACGCTCCCAGTGCAGGGGGCCTGGGTTCGATCCCTGGTTAAGGAACTAGATCCCACATGCTGCAACTAAGGGTTCGCATGCGCAACCAAAAAAAGATCCCCCATGCGGAGGCAAAGATCCTGCGTGGTGCAACTAAGACCCGGCACATCCAAATTAAAAAAAAAAAAAAAAAAATTCTTTAAAATATGTCTCTAGATGTAAACCAAACTTTAACATGGAATTGAGCTTTTAGAATTAGAATGAGATCGTTATAAATTATCTTACTTCCTAATATATAACACTTGATATTTTCTATCAAATTTAAATAGCACAAATTATAAAGTTGTTCAGATGCTCTACAAACCCAAGAAGTCAAATTATATCCTGTGCAGGGCTTCCCTGGTGGCTCAGTGGTTGAGAGTCCGCCTGCCGATGCTGGGGATGCGGGTTCGTGCCCCGGTCTGGGAAGATCCCACGTGCCGCGGAGCGGCTGGGCCCGTGAGCTATGGCCGCTGAGCCTGCGCGTCCGGAGCCTGTGCTCCGCAACGGAAAAGGCCGCAACGGGAGAGGCCACAACGGTGAGAGGCCCGCGTACCGCAAAAAAAAACAAAAAAAATTATATCCTGTGCATGTTTCTGTGTTAGAGTATGGTTGTCAATATATATTCTCCTAACCTTTGAGGATTCTGCAAAAATTAGGTTGTGAAACATTTTCCCCTCCGATAGTGCCTAGTGATTTTTTTTTTTTTTTTTTTTTTTTGCTGTACACGGGCCTCTCACTGTCGTGGTCTCCCCCGCCGTGGAGCACAGGCTCCGGACGCGCAGGCTCAGCGGCCATGGCTCACAGGCCCAGCCGCTCCGCAGCATGTGGGATCCTCCCAGGCCGGGGCACGAACCCGTGTCCCCTGCATCGGCAGGCGGGCTCCCAACCACTGAGCCACCAGGAAGCCCGTGATTTTTTTTTTAAAAGAAGATGTTGTGGGTAGGAGTTTATTAATTAATTTATTTATTTTTGCTGTGTTGCGTCTTCGTTTCTGTGCGAGGGCTTTCTCTAGTTGTGGCAAGTGGGGGCCACTCTTCATCGCGGTACACGGACCTCTGACTATCGCGGCCTCTCCCGTTGCAGAGCACAGGCTCCAAACGCACAGGCTCAGTAGTTGTGGCTCACGGACCTAGTTGGTCCGGGATCTTCCCATACCAGGGATCGAACCCCTTGTCCCCAGCTTTAGCAGGCAGATTCTCAACCACTGCGCCACCAGGGAAGCCCGTGATTTTTGTTTTAATGGTAGAATGTCGACTATGGAAAGCACTTTAGAGATCATGTAGTCCAACCCTCCTTCCCCAGTTTTCCAGAGAAACAAGCTGCAGTTCAGGGAGGTTAAGAGATTTTCCCAAGGACACAGAAGGAATTAGGGGCAGACTTCTGAAGAAGTTAGCCAGTCAGCCAATATTTTCTATGAGTGTTTGTGGGCATCTGAAAGAAATTTGCCACTGACATCAAGACACCAGACCCCTTTTGATTCTCAGAAGGTTTTCCTAGTCAAAGATATAACGAGTGATGGAATCTGCCAAAATAACTAAGGTGGCAGATTGTATTTCCTGAAGGTAACCACAGCAATAAATCCTGAAGGATTTCTTGACCCAGTAAATCCACACATCTGTGAGGAAAAATAAACAATTGTTTTAAGGCATGAAAATGTACAGTGTTTTATTATGCAGCAGGCTTTCTAAACCACTCTCCGTTTTTGTCTTTTTTATAAACTCTTTTCCAGTGGGTACGGTTTATTAAAAGAAATGCTAGAAAAGTCATATAAAAGTATTCTCGACTCCTTAATCCCAGTGTTTAAAACCTCTGGCCCTCTTTCCCAACTCTATATACTTAGTTTATTTTGTGATATTTTGTTAAATTTACTCCTAGCCAGAACCTTTTAGACAAGACACTACAATCCTCACTTCACAGATGAAGTGCTCTAGACTGAAAGATAAGAAACTCTCCCAGAAAGTACTAGAGCCAGATTCACATCCACGGCTCTCTAACTAAATCTGGAATTCTTTCTGCTTTCAGAGTTAGTGAAAAGGGCAAGATATTATTGGGTCTGGAAGAAGGCCTGGCTCTGGCTGAGTGTTAAGAATTAGAGGCAGGGAATTCCCTGGCAGTCCAGTGCCAAGGACTCAGGTACAATCCCTGGTCAGGGAACTAAGATCCCACAAGCCTCATGGTGTGGCCGCCATGAAGTGGCAAAAAGAATAATTATCTGATAGGGCTGTTGTGACGATTCAATATAATACATATGCAGCAATAAGCACAGTGCCTGTCTGGGAGAGTTTCTAAATATGGCCTCCAAATAATTCCGTCCATCCCTGTACACACAGGGGCTACTCACACAAGCCATGCAGTCTATCTCCCCTCCCCTTGAATCTGGGTTGGCCTGGTGGATTTTTTCTCCAGTACATGAAGACATTATTTAAAACTCTGGTGAGATGCCAGCAGCACTTGTGGTTATTGCTGTGGAAATTATTTATTTGACTGACACACTTATTAAGTACACTTCTAAATCTCCATAATCACTGAACTCAAAATGCTTTTCCCCCTATTGAGAACAACAAGACAAATATTGACATATAAAGTTGTACATGGTGAATCTACTGAAATCTAATTATAAAGATGATGTCAGCAAGGATTGAGATCAACTGAGGAAATTTTGAATGTGATTTACGATGGACAGAATGCAGTGAAAGGGATGTTCTGGGACTTCTAAGCCCAGGTCTTAAGAGGACCCGTAGTTTTCTACTTCTTTGCTGTTAAAATGCTCCCTCTTGGAATGCTCGAGACCGCCATGCTAGGAGGCTGCACAAGTCAACCACCTGAAGAGCAGAGGTGTCCAGGACAGGAGCCTCAGCTGAGCCTGGTCCCAGGCAATCTGCCAGCTGAATGAAGCCACATGGTGAATTCTAGGTAGGACCAACTGCCCATTCAACATTCATTATTGTGAAAAATAATAAGTTAGTTTTTTTTAAGCCACTACATTTTGATGTGTTTTGCTCCTCAGCAGAAAAAAGTGAAATGTTGAAAGATATTAATGCTCAATAAATATAATCGTTTAGTATATTATTACTATTATTCAGAAGTCTTGTATAAAGGACAATGACATTTATTTAGACCCAACTGCCAATAAGAAACTTTTGACTGCATGGAAAATGGGAATAAGGATGGGATGATGAAGAAAATTCTCTTTAATCCTTTGTAGATTTCCATTTTTATTATGTAAAGTAAGAACTTCAGTACTTCAGTTCCAACCTGGAAAATCCTTCCTGCTATGATGGTTGAAATCCCCAAGATGAAATCCGAGTCACTCGATTGTTTATTTCTTATTCAACCTGGAATCTGCCTCCATCAAATGGCTTTTAAATACATGTCTTGTCATATCTTTGCTTTTCTTCCTGACTTGCAACTTTGTGTAACTGCTGTCTCAGTAGACATTGCAGTAATCATTTATCAGATTTATAGAAACAGCACCTCCTCTAAGCAAATATATAAATGTTTCAACCCTCTCTCACTTCCCTGCCACCCCCGAACATCTGGAGTTTTAACTTCCTTCATCTATTTTAAACAGAAGAAAGATGTTAGTGGAGACATCTCTCCCCTAAAAATGATTTGCTTTCCTTCTTCCAAGCAGCACTTAGACCCTTGGGAGAAACTTTAATTTGTTTTCTCAACAAGGGCATCTTGTTTCTCTAAGGAAATACTGAGGGGACAAGGAAGGACTCATATTTGCAAATAAGAATTTTTAAAAGCCATAACTGGAAAAAAATTTTTTTAAACATTTTAAAATCCAGACTTCCAGGAAAGGTGCCAAATGGAACACAGCTAGTCTCACCCCTCCCCAATCTCACTTGCACAACAATAAAGAGTGTTTTGTTGTTGTTGTTTTTAGGCATATGGCGACAAAGATGTGAAGAGGAGAGGAGACAAGAGCCACAAAAGCAAGAAAGCGCTAAAGCAGGACAAGTGGCAACTGAGCATGCAGACAGGAGAAAACTGAATCCCAAGTGAGTTTGTTTCCTAAGGCTGCTGTAACAAAATAACCATAAACTGGGTGGCTTAAACAGCAGAAATTTATCTTCACACAGTTCTGGAGGCCAGAACTCCAAGATCAGGGTGTGGGCAGGTTTGGTTCTTTCTGAGGGCTGAGAAGGATAATCCGTTCCCTGCTCCTCTCCTAGCTTCTGGTGGTTTGTTGGCAATCTTTGGAGTTTCTTGGTTTGTGGAAGCATCACCCAGTCTCTGCCTTCATCTTCACGTGGTGTTCTCCCTGTGTGCATGTCTCCATGTACAAATCTCTCCTTTTAATAAGGACACAAATCATCTTGGTTTAGGACCCCCTCTCATGACCTCATCTTAACAAAGACCCTGTTTCCAAATAAGGTCACATTCTGAGATACTGGAGATAGGATTTCAATGTATGAAATTTGAGGGGACACAAATCAACACAACACTGAGACCCAAAGCAATTTATACCACAGAATCTCCCAGATTCCCACAAGGTGTCACCGGCTATCCCTGGAAGTGGAGGTGAAGGGGCCAGACTGCACTTAGCAGGATGGGATCAAATCTGTGTAAGCAGCCAGGAAATTGAAGTTACCCTACACTTACTGGAGGCTAATTCTCTAGAGCTGAGCTGTCCAGTAGGGTAGCCACTCGCCAAATGTGGCTAATCACATGGAAATGTTAACTAATTAAAACGAAATAAAATTAAACATTCAGCTCCTCAGTCGCACTAGCCACGTTTCACGTGCCCAAGCCTCATGTGGCTAGTGACTATCTGATTGGAAACTACAGATATAGGACATTTCCAGTATTGTAGAAAGTTCTACGGGACAGCACTGCTCTGAGGCCTACACCAGAGAGAAGGGGACAGAGTGAAGTCTGTGCTACTGGATGTTAAGAAACCCCCACAGCCCTCTCCCTTCACTTGACCCACTAAATCATGCCCCGTGGGCACAATGCAAAGCATAAATTCATCCTTCTGGATCAATAACAGAAAACCTGTACCTTCAGTGTTCTCCTTCTAGGAGAGCGGGAGAAAAAGTGAGGGCACTTAAGCTAACTTTTTCTTGATTCACTACTGTATGCCAAGCATTTGACACATATTTTCTCAGTTAATCCTCATAACAACTCAGAGTGATGGGTGTTATTCTCATTTAAAGATAAGGAAACTGAGGCTCAAGAAGGCTGAGTAGCTTGCCCAAGCTGCCTTGTTTGTAAATGCAAACTCAGGACAGTTTGAACCCAAAGCCCACATTTTGCTTCTGCTATACTATACTGCTTGCCTAAATGACTGGTTGCCTCCCTAACTTGGTATAAACAAGTCTCTAATTGTCTCTAGGTTTAATTTGCCCTCCAGTGTCAAATATGTTAAAGAACATCCATTCTATAAGATCACCTAAGAGAAGGTTGAAAGCTTAAGTTTATTAAAAAATCTGCATCTCTGTACAGATGCAAACTATCCTCCTATCCACACAGGAAATCCTCACAGAGAAGACTATGCATACAGTTTTAGAAGGCTTTAGAGAACTTTAAGACATACTTGGGTTACTTTATACCGTCCTATCACTGTTGAATATATTCTAGCCACATGTAGAGCCAGAACTTCAAATACTTCATATCTTCCTAAAATGAGGTTTTCTGACTTGATGTAGTATAATATTTACTTAGCCCAGGGCAAGATTCATGGACAATGTTCAACGAATGTTGAATGATGAATAAATCAATCATTCAATTGATGAATATATCAATCAATTGCTCAATCAATTCTTAAATCAATTTTTAGACTCCAGCTAACTGTGAGACTCTCTAACCAATGTATAAAATCCTCCTTTTGTACATGCTACTATTATTTTGAAACTCCAAACTATATGGGACTATTAGGAGCTCCAATATAGGCTTAGGTCTTCTACAAGAGACTCACCAACAGTGATGAGGCATCTGGTATTTTATTTCCATTACATATGGTTTGGAATTGGGGTAGGTCCCACTATAGATATGGCTGCATTTCTACAGGGACTAAGGAGTCTTCTCCATCTTTAGCTTTGCCACATAAAATAAAGATGGTCACAGGGTATTTTCCTGTAGTGCAAAGTACTGTCCTGACTACTAACACTGAAAACAACACAGAGATTTCCTTGCTGGCCAAGAGCCTTGGGAGTGGCCTTCCTTAACCTGGTTTATACTTAAGGACAAGATTAGCTGTAAAACTTCTCTGTAACACACTTTATAAAGGACGATGACTTGCGTCATTGCAAGTTCGATGGTGCACATTTCTACACGGATGTGAATTTGTTTGGGGCTCTTTGGTATTTTGTCATCTATGTGGTTAATTTTTACAGGCATTTGTTTCTATATCAAGAAATTAAATGATTGCTAATGAAACATTTTCCAATGCTATTTAGGAGAAAAGATTGTTTCCTGATTTCTTTCTACAACCGGATGTGGTATCTAAAAAACTGGATTTCCTTTAGCTTAAACATATCTGTTTTAATTGAAATTTTTCTTGAGGTAATTATAGATTCATATGCAATTGTAAGAAATAACAGAAATCCTGCATGCCCTTTTTTTTTCTTTTTTCTTTTCTGCATACCCTTTACCTAGTTCAAACATATCTTTTCAACTGACTTCAGAAGAAGTCAATACTCTTGACTTCTGAGTCAGTACTATTGATGCTCTATGTGTACTATACATGAATAGTGCAAACAAATTGGTCAATTACTTAGTCCTCATTTTCCAATATTTAAAAGGAACAAGTTGTACTAATTGATTTGTAAGGGTTCAACCAGTCTGATATTCTATTAGAATCTGAGATTAAGTTCTCTGGCAAACCATGGCCACCACTGTTTCTGTACAGCCCATGGGGATGGTTTTTACCTTTTTAAATGGTTGAAAAAATCAAAAGAATACAACTTTTTGTGACATATGAAAATTACACAAATTTCAAATTTCAATGACGATAATAAAGTTTCACTGGAAACAGCCATGCTCATTCATTTTCATATTTTCTATGTCTGCTTTCATGTTACAATAGCTATAACAGAGACCATATGTCCCACAAAGCCTAAAATATTTATTGGCCCTTCACAGAAAAAGTTTGCTGACTCCTCTTTTAAACTATTCTTGCTCTTTAACCCAGGAATGCCACTTCGAGGGATTTCTCCGAAAGAAAAATCAGAGGTGTCCACCACTAGGGAATTCATTACATAAAATATGCTACCTTCATCTGATGGAGAAACACATAGTCATTAAAGACCATGTTTTATAAGAGTATTTAATGATTTAGAAATGCTCACAATACATTGCTCATGCTCATGTTCTTGTTAAATCTATTTTTGGGAAAAAAATTAAAAAACCTCTCCATGTATTTATATGCATAGAAAAAGACACCTGACAAATCTCTCAGTGCTTGTCTTGGATGGAAGGGTTTTGAGTGATTTCCATTTTCTTCTTTATTGCATTCTGCATTTTCTGATGTTTCTACAAGGAACATGTTTTACTTTATTTCATCTGAAACAAAATTTTGTTTTGTACTAGGTTGTTTACTTGCACTACTTCTAGCTGAATTGTCACTTATAGATGTTCTTGGCAGGAAATTAATATCTTTTCTTGTAGTTTGCCAAAAATCATCAGAATGTAAAGCAGAGGAAAATCTAAGCAAGAAGGAACTGAAATTCTAATTTCTCACCTCATAATACTTTATAGTTATAATAAGGCTAATTATGTAGTGGTTTTATATTCTCTTTAAATAAAGTTAGGTTTTGAGGTACCATCAGATTAACAAAATCTTAAAAATCTGAATACTGTTGGAGAGACAAAATTTTTAATATACTTATGATGAAAGTGTAAATTAGATCAACCATTGTAACAATTAGTAAACTTCTAGTAAAATTAAAAATGCACATATCTTATTCCCCAGCATATCCATTTCTAGGTACATACCCTAGAAAAATTCTCTTGTGAGTGAATAAGGGTAAAAAATCAGGGCAAAGATATTTATTAATACATTTTTTTCAAGGCAGAAATTAGAAATATTCTATATGTCCATGGTCAGGAAAATGCATTAATAATAAGTGTTTTGTTGATATGGTAATCTCATACAACAGTTAAAATGAATGAACTCTATGTCATTATGATTAGATCTTAATCTAATCAAATGAAAAAGGTGCAAAAGGATATGCATAATATAATATTTATGTAAAAGTGTTAAAAATCACAAGAAGAATATTATATATATTGTTTCATTACATATACAAACAGAACAATATATGAAAATGTAAACTTAAAAGATACATACCAGATCTGTGATAGCATTTACTCTAGAGAGGGAAGAAGGGAATTAGAACTGGGGAAAGGTGAGAAGGTAATTTTATTAATAAAGCTTCATTTCATTTCCAAAACAAACATATATGACACAATGTGAACTTTTATTTTTGTTGGATATCTGCTTATATTTTATATAGTTTGAAATTTTTTTTCCCTCAGTACTGCTTTAACAGCCCAAGGAAGACAAGATGGGTAAAGTGCACAGACTGTGATAGTACAAAAGTGAAAAGTATCTCTAAAAGCAGATGGTACTGAGTTA
Organism: Hyperoodon ampullatus; assembly: GCF_949752795.1. Classification (NCBI taxonomy): domain Eukaryota; kingdom Metazoa; phylum Chordata; class Mammalia; order Artiodactyla; family Ziphiidae; genus Hyperoodon; species Hyperoodon ampullatus. The sequence goes on from NC_136918.1 coordinate 15,541,526, forward strand.
TCTCACAATTCACTGTAACTATTTTGAATTCCTATCTATAAGGATGTTCTTCCGGGGCTTTATCTCTAGACCTTATCATCCCCAGAAGTCAGGTGCCTTCTCTGGTTTTAAGTTAGAACCAGAGCTTTCTCCACCAAGCTAGTGACCCTTCAAAGTTCAATGACATTTACAATGATAGTCATTACCACCCTTTAAAATAACTAGAGGAGAGGGTATGGGGTTTCTTTTCAAAACATCAAGACTATGTCTCACAAGTAGAACAAGAATCACAAAGGTTCTGGGTAAAAAATAGGTAATTGTTGGTTATTAAGGAGATAATTCACAGATTTTATTCTCATACTAATTATTAATATCGGCTTTCGGAACAGTCATCTACAGTTCACCTAAATTTTATCCAGTTGTGTACACAAATTTTTAAATTACTCTCTCTCTGTCATTAAAAATACATATATAGGACTTTCTTGGTGGTGCAGTGGTTAAGAATCCGCCTGCCAATGCAGGGGACACAGGTTCAAGCCCTGGTCCGGGAAGATCCCACATGCCGTGCAGCAACTGAGCCCGTGTGCCACAACTACTGAACCTGTGCTCTAGAGCCTACGAGCCACAACTTCTGAAGCCTGTGCTCCTAGAGCCCGCACTCCGCAACAAGAGAAGCCACCGCAATGAGAAGCTCGCGCACAGCAATGAAGAGTAGCCCCTGCTCACCGCAACTAGAGAAAGCCCGCGCGCAGCAACGAAGACCCAACGCAGCCAAAATTAAATAAATAAATTTAAAATATATATATATATAACTATGTGTGTGTGTATATATATGTATATATAAAGCTGACCAGAGCACAAGAGTTAGATATAGAATGCCTGGGTTTGAATCCAGATTATGCCATTTACTCTTTAGGTGACTTTAGGAATGTAATTTGGCTTTTTAAAATAATTTAATCATTTTAGCTGTTTAGCCTTTACAGTTTTCATCTCTAAAATGGAAATAATAATAGTACCTACTTCACAAGGCAATTACACAGGTTACATGGGTTAATATACAAAAAGTGCAAAACAAAAGCAGTCAATAAATGTTGGAATCTTGTATACTCCTTTAATACATTCATTTACATGGATGCCATGCACTCAGTAGGCACCCAGTAATACTTATGATAATGAACATGAAACAGCCCAAACATAGACATGAAATCCATTAAGTCACTACAAAGTCATGACTCAAGCCAGTAGATTGCTTTCTATCTACTTTTGCACATTAAGGCCCCATCCTTCTTGGTTCTTGATGTCACAATACAGCACAGCTGTCACAGTCTTCTTCTATAATGCCACAGAGCGAGATGGAGTTCTCCCTGAGCCATGACTTTCAGGAGGCACACAGTTCTGCAAAGATAAAGTGGCTCCCCCAATACAGACAACAACAAAATGGTAGAACCTTCATAAAATTGAACATCCAACTTAGCCTTCTCAGCTCTGAACCTAACTCCATCCCAACTCCTTTCATCTTCTCTTATAGATGTTGCCTACTCATTTATTTTTTCCTTTTGTTCTTTTCTAGCCCTGCATGCATACTTTAAAGTGTAATAAATTTCCACACTGGATAGGAGGGCTTGCTGCTTTCCAGCGCATGCGCCATACATAGTCCCATGATTACAGACCAAACCATGGCACTTCCAAAATAAGAATGCTAAGTATGTAGTCACAAGGTTCAGCCTCTGGGGCACCAGATTTTCAGCTCTAGAAATTACAGTTTAATATTAGTTGGCACACAGCTATACGGTTAGCTCACAGTAAGTAGCCTTATGCTACATATAATTGAAATCTGCCATGCAAGGTAAATTTTCGGAAGGTATTCAAAATGTATGTTGGTAATTCTGTGTGCCTGTTTTGATGATTGTAACCATGGTTTCCCTAAATCTTTAATTTCCTGTGGAGGTTTCTTTGGAAGTAACACAGAATAAATGTGACAAGAAGATTCCACTACTGAAAAATAGAAAGCCAAAAAACAAAAAAATTCTTGTATCTCAACATTTTGATATGTCTACTTTGATTCCGTTGAAGAGCACATTCGAATTTCTCAACCAGGAGTAAGAGGATTAAAGATAATTTAGAATTTTATTAAAACAGTACCACATCCCCCTCAAAAAATAAAGATTTTAGCATTTATAACGGCATTGAAAACATTCAGTAAGCTAAAGCGTTAGCTTATGTGACTCTATGGGATCTGAAAGCTGCCAATTGTATCTCCCTATGATTTAGACACACTTTTCTCTCAGGTGTTAATTAGAAAGGTTTTTTTTTTCTGTTCAAACCATCTTAGTGCATGTGGTGCATTCTGGCCACCCAAGCCACATGACATTTTTACATCCAACCTTCAGTAATCAGTGAAGGCTACAAAGATAAATAAGCCATTAAGCAGAAGGAAGTAATTAGCTTTTATTAGAGAACACTGAGATGACTATACCCCATGGTTTCTAGTCATCTTGAGGTGTGGCTCACTCTTTTTATTTTTAGCAGCAATAAACATACATTTCTTCCTACATTGCTGTTGTCTATGTATTCACAGGCCTAACTGGTATCTAAAGTAATTTCCACATGGCAATTTGTATAGAGAAAGAGCAGCAATGCTACCTGAAGCACATGGGGAAAAATGAAGCTTGTTCATTTGTTTTTCCTTCCAAAAGGCTAAATGATAGGAATATAAGCTACAGTCTCTGGGACTTCCCTGGTGGCGCAGTGGTTAAGAATCCACCTGCCAATGCAAGGGACGCGGGTTTAATTCCTGGTCTGGGAAGATCCCATATGCCTCAGAGCAACTAAGCCCGTGCGCCACAACTACTGAGCCTGCAAGCCACAATTATTGAGCCTGCACTCTAGAGCCGGTGAGCCACAATTACTGAGCCTGCATGCTGCAGCTATTGAAGCCCACATGCCTAGAGCCCATGCCCCTCAACCAGAGAAGCCACCGCAATGAGAAGCATGCGCACTGCAATGAATAGTAGCCCCTGTTCGCTGCATCTAGAGAAAGCCTGTGCGTAGCAACGAAGACCCTTCACAGCCAAAAAACAAAAAATACAGTCTGATGAAGTCAGCTTCCCCAACTGCCTTCTCTAGTTCTGGGTCTAGACCTTACTGTGCAAATAACAAGCACTGACCAACACTGCAGTCTCTCCTGCCTTGTCTGATGCTGAGTCTTTACAAGAAGGTAACCACTTGTGCTACGAACTCTGTGACAGCAACGATCCTAAACTTCCAGTTAAGGTCACTAATCTCTAACTTCAAATTTTAAACACAGGTAGAAAACATTGTTACACTGTAACTCTTTCTTCTGAGTAGTTAAAACTGGTTGCCTGTGGATTGAGTTCTTACAAGCTCTTTTTCAAAAAGGAGTTTTGCTTACAAATTCATGCATCATGGGTTCTTATCTGAGTTGAAAAAAAGAAAGCCTGATATAAATGACAAGAATGGAACAAAGGTAATGGCAAACACAGTGTGATGTGGAGCCCTTAATTACCATGCTAAGCCCCAAAGCGTGATTGAGAGGTGGTGATGAACAGGCAGTGTCACCTCCGGCTGGCAGGCATCCCCTATCATGATGGGATAAACCTCCAGACATGACCAGCTCTCCTGTTTAACCCTGGTGTGGCAGGGGCCTCCCTTTTCTGGTCATTAGGCCTTGAGGAGGGACACTGCCTGTAGGTTCAAGGAGGGTAGGTGTAGGTGGGACCTACATTCTGAAGTAGAGAAGGGCAATGGGATGGCTGGTTCTCTCGATGGGGGAAATCACTCAGACCACCGTCCCCCAAATTGTCACAACTTTAGTTCCAGGAAGACCCAGAAAAGATGGAGTTTGTATAGCAGGGGGGTAGGGCATTTCACAGGGAGGAAAGAGAGTCCTGCATCAGCCATGGGAGAGATAGCAGTGATTTCCTATGCAGTGGGCAAAGGAGTCACCCAGAATCTCACTGGACTCCGGTGGGCCAGGTGAGGGCTTGGCTAGATGCTTCCAGGGGCTGGTCCTAGGGCTACCAACTTGGGTCCCAGAGTCTCTCTATGAACTATGTAAGGTGAGATGAATATCACTCCCACTTTGAGAAGACACACACACACACACACACACATACATACACACACACAGCACCATCAGTTCTATTAAGGGACTTATAATCAAAACAGTCTCATTGAAGTTGACATATGGGAGCTGGCATCAATTAGAATGAGTGGCAAAGAGACCACTGACAGCTCATGTGGCCTCTCCTATGACAATGCCAGGCAAGGCCATGTCTCTCGGTCCATTGGTGAGGAAGGGGGTGCCTATAGTTCCTGAAGGACTAAACTCATGCTACTAAGGCAAATAACTCCTTTACAGAAATGTAATGCTTTGCCCCATGGGGACACATTTTGATGGGAAGGGAGTCTGAACCATAATAAGAAGAGCAGCATTCATCCTCATTCATAGCATGGGGCCATATCCTTTGGAAACACGCAACAGGCATTCAGAGAAATGCAGAGGCATTACTGGAGGGATGAAGCAGTGGCACATAGTAGAGTTTTTCTAGCATCATTAGAATGAGAGACTTGAAGGGAAGAAGAGCTGTATATGTGGGCTTGAGGAAGAGAACTGAGGAGAGAAAAGCAGGTGCAAGAACAGGTAGGCTCCTAGGATACCCATCCTTTAAAGACCTTCACAGAGCCTAGGAGGGCTCAATTTCTTTTTTATTTTGAAAACAATTTCCCTTTTTAAAATTTTTTTTTCTTTCGTGGTACGCGGGCCCCTCACTGTTGTGGCCTTTCCCGTTGCGGAGCACAGGCTCCGGACGCGCAGGCGCAGCGGCCATGGCTCACAGGCCCAGCCGCTCCGCGGCATGTGGGATCCTCCCGGACCGGGGAACGAACCCGTGTCCCCTGCATCAGCAGGTGGACTCTCAACCACTGCGCCACCAGGGAAGCCCCTTGATGTAATTTTTTAAAGCAATGCAACTACTGGTGCCAAGCTCTAGGACAAAGAAAGTGGAAGAGCTTCCAAACCTCCCCATCCTCCCATCCAAGGAAGCGCAGGACTTGAATAGCACCTGACTTGAATTTCTCAGTCAGTTACCTTGTGGTGTTGCTACCTGGATTCAGAAAGACACATGTAGTACTCCTGCCGAGGAGACGGAAACGTCCAGGTCTGTCTGCCCTCCCCTTCAGTTCTGACTTATCCTGTGACTTACCTAAGTCACGTAGCTCCTTGGCGGCCCCTCCTCTCTTCTCCCTTCTCCCTTTCCCCTTCCTTCTCCTCCTTCCCTTCCATATTATTCTATCTAATGATGTTTTTGTGAAGGGTGATTGAGACACATACAATCACTTTGTAAAAATATAAAATGGCCTGTGTGAAAATGCCCTGTGGTTAAATGATGACTAAAAAAGAAATAAAAATCAGACCAACAAAGCCGAACTATCTGTCAGCTTTCACGTGAACTAGCTTGCTCAATCTCAAGATTAATGATTTCAGATATGTTAATTTAATGATGCCTCAGACCCGTGGGCTTGATACTTATTATATAAAGGAGTGATTTGCCTGATAGATGCCCATGAGTTAGCAGTAGAGTCAATAAAAGGCCTCTAAGACTTGACATCTGGCTGGATTAGCAGCCTGATTGTAACCTTCAGCTGACTTGCTTTAGACTGAGACCTTCTGCTCCATGTTCGAGTGGCTCAGAGGGCTGCCCTCAGAGCTATAAGAGCTAGGCTACAGAACAAGCCCTGTAACCACATGTTCGTAGCCTGGAGATGTCCTCCAGCCTTGGAGGTGGTGACTTTGTCCTTTAAAATTTCCCAAAGCAAGTACGTATGTACATATATGTATATTGTATGTATATATGTATACATACAATATACATATATGACTTGGAGCTTGAATATATAAAGAATTCTTGCAATTCTGTAATAAGAAGACAACTGAATAGAAAATGGGTAAAAGATTTGAAGACACTTCACAAAAGAAGATATATACAAGTGGCCAATAAGCACATTAAAAATGCTCAACACCATTAATTATCAGAGAAATGTAAATTAAAACCTCAAGGATATATCATTTTATATCCATTAGAGTGGCTGAAATTAAAAAGACTCACAATACAAGGTGCTGCCAAGCTTGGAGAGGCACTGGAGTTCTCATATATTGCTGGTGGGATTGTACATGATACAACCACTAGAGAAAATAACTTGACAATTTCTGCCAAAGCGTCCATATGACCTAGCAATTCCATTCCTAGGTATTTACCCAAGAGAAATGAAAACATGTCCACACAAAAACATGTCCACAAAAGTTCATTTTAGTCATGTTCTGTGGTAGGCAGCCTCTAACATGGATCCCAATGATTCCCACCTCCTAGAATTCATGCCTTTGGTAATACCCTCTCCTGGAGGGTGGGCTGAACCTATGACTTACCTCCAGCAAAGAGAATATGGCTGCAGCAACATAGATGGACTTAGATTATCACACTAAGTAAAGTAAGTCAGACAGAGAAAGACAAATATCGTATGATATCGCTTATATGTGGAATCTTAAAAAAAAAAAAAAAAGAAACAAAAGAACTTATTTCTAAAACAGGAGACTTACAGACGTAGAGAACAAACCTACAATTACCAAAGGGGAAAAGGGGGTGGGAGGAGGGATTAATTAGGAGTTTGGGATTAACATACACACACTACCATATATAAAATAGATGACCAACAAGGACCTGCTGTAACACACAGGGAACTATACTCAATATTTTGTAATAATCTATAAGGGAAAAGACTCTGAAAAAGAATATATGTACACATATATGTAAAACTGAATTGCTGTGCTGTACACCTGAAACTGACATGATATTGTATATCAACCATATTTCAATTTAAAAAAAATAAAGAAAAAATTTTTTAAAGAAGAGAGAGAATATGGCAAAAGTGATGAGAGTAGGCCACAGAAACACTGATTTTGGTATTCTCTACTCTCTCTTGCTCTCTTCCCTGTTTGCTCTGATGAAGGCAGTGGACATGTTATGAGCTTCCCTATGAAGAGGCCACATGTCACGGAACTGAAGGACACCTCTGGCCAACAGCCAAGGAGGAACTAAGGCTCTTGGTCCAGCAGCCCACAAGTAACTGAATCCTCCCAATAACTGTGAGCATGGGGATGAGCAGTCTGGCCAACACCTTGATCACAACTTCATGAGAGACCTTGAGGCAGAAGCACCCAGCTAAACTAAACCTGAATTCCTGACCCACAGAAACTGTGACATAATAAATGTTTCCCTTTTCTTTTCTTTTCTTTTTTTTAAATATTTATTTGGTTACACCAGGTCTTAGTTGCAGCAGGCAGGCTCCTTAGTTGTGGCTCCAGGGCTCCTTTAGTTGCGGCTTGCTGGCTCCTTAGTTGCAGCACATGGGCTCCTTTGTTGTGGCAGGTGGGCTCCTTAGTTGTGGCATGCAAACTTTTAGTTATGGTGTGCATGTGGGCTCTAGTTCCCTGACCAGGAATCGAACCCAGGCCCCCTGCATTGGGAGCGGGGAGTCTTATCCACTGCACCACCAGGGAAGTCCCCTAAATATTTCCCTTTTAAGTCACTAAGTTTTATGGTAATTTGTTACACAGCAATAGATAACTAATACATATTCATCGTAGTCAAAAACTGAAAACAGCAGGAGAATGATAAACATACTTCTGTATTCATACAACGGAATGCTACTTAGCGATAAAAAGAAACAAACTTCTGATATCTGCAACAATATAGATGAAACTAAAACCACTAAACTCAGACTTCCCTGGTGGCGCCATGGTTAAGAATCTGTCTGCCAATGCAGGGGACACTGATTCGATCCCCAGTCTGGGAAGATCCCACATGCCACAGAACGACTAAGCCTGTGCGCCACAGCTACTGAAGCCCGTGCGCCTAGGGCCCGTGTGCCACAACAAGAGAAGCCACGGCAATGAGAAGCCCGCGCACCGCAACCCCACTCACCGCAACTAGAGAAAGCCCGTGCATAGCAACGAAGACCCAACGCAGGCAAAAATAAAACAAAAGAAAACAGAAACATTAAACTCAGGAAAACAAACTGCAAACGAAAGAAAACATACAGTATGATTCTATTTATATGAGAGCCTAGAAAAGACAGTATTTAGAGTAACAGAGAGCTGATCAGTGGTTGCCCAGGAGGTGGGGTTGACTGCAAAGGAGCAAAGGAAACTTCTGGAGCGATGGAAAGGCTCTATATCTTGTGTATACCTTTGTCATAACTCATTGAACTATATACTTCAAATAGATATATAGGCATATTTTACCATATGCAAATTATACCCCCAATTAAATTGATTTGCAAAGTTAAACAAATAAGTCCCAAAGCAAATACAAGGTGTAAGTCAATGGTAGGAAATTTTTAAAATCTGTAGGAAATGAACAGCTTCCTAGCAAATATAAGTAATCGAAATTGGCCCAACAAGATAGGAAAAATATACAGTGACCATACAATAAACTTAATGTGATTAAAAACTACCAAAGGTGGGCTTCCCTGATGGTGCAGTGGTTGAGAGTCCGCCTACCGATACAGGGCACACTGGTTCGTGCCCCGGTCCGGGAAGATCCCACGTGCCGCGGAGCGGCTAGGCCCGTGAGCCATGGCCTCTGAGCCTGCGCGTCTGGAGCCTGTGCTCCGCAACGGGAGAGGCCACAACAGTGAGAGGCCTGCGTACCACACACAAGAAAAAACTACCAAAGGCTACTTAGAAATTATTTAACTTCTTGATATTCAGTTTCTTCATCTGTAAAATGGAAATAAAGTAATACTTATCACACAGAATTTTTGTAAGAATTGAACGAATATGCTTAGTATAATACTTGGGACACAGTAGGCACTCAATACTAGTTTCCCTGGTCTGCAGTGGTGTTTTGAGTCCTTTTGAGGATAACTTTACTTCTCTTTCCAGATGGACAATGTAACAGTACTTAATTCAGTCAACAGACATTGAGTTCCTCCTTTTGAGGCTCTTCCCAAGGAGATTCCCAACTCCACAGAATGGGACAGGGTCTTTCTGTGTTTTTCTCTCCTGGACCTAACTGTGGAGAGAGAGGAGAAGAGACAGCTAAAAGCAGGAAGCAGGAGGCTAAGCCCTCAGAAAGGAAAACACCACCCAGGGAGGTAGGAGATCCCTAAAGAATGTCTTCAGCATATTCAACACATACCCCCTGGGCAAGCCTTAAACTAGGATGATAACTGCCAATTCTGCACTGAAGAATGCTGAGGTTTCTAAAGTCCAAGCCATGGTGTTGCAAAGCTGAGCACTTAGCTTCCAAAGCTAAGGGGAAGATTGATGGAACCAGAGCTTTTCACCACAGGTGCCTTCACCCCCTCCCCTAACTCCTACACCTCCCCCCAGGGGAAACATCTGGGCTGAGGGTGGAACCTGCTCTCCCTGGGAGGTTTGGGAGTGGCATTCAAGGAAGGCAGCCTCCTGCCAGGTTGGAGGTCTGAAGGAATGTGGCAGGTCATTTCTCTGCTGGCCTCCTCACCTCTCCATACCCCATGAATGTTTCTCTTGGCCTCCTCCAAGATCTGGGAATGTTCTAGCTTTCAGACAGCTGCTGGAGCCTCCTTCAGCTCTGACCTGGGTGACACAGATTCCTAAGAATCTGCCACCACATCATAGGAACTTTTCAAGAATTTCCATAGGTGACTTCTGTGGACTCTCCTCCAGATAGACATGCACATTCTAGCAAGGTAACTGGCATTGAAATCAAACAGATCTACCAACTGGGCCCTGCCATACAGCAACTCTGTGGCCTCAGTTTTCTCATCAATACATTGAGGATGATTATATCACCTCCTTTTAATAGTATTGAGAATGACGGAGAATAGCATACGTCAAGTGCATGGTACTGTCCCTGGCTCACAATAGAGCCTCAATAAATATTAGTCTTCCCTAATCACTGTCATGTCACACACTTCCAACAGGAGCATGCAAGACAATTCCCTCTATCCTGCAAATTTTCCCCAGCACCCCTTACAAAAAGCCACAGTGAATTTTGGCGAGATCTGGTTTGTTCTGCAAAAGACAGTTCAGGCTTCCCTGGTGGCGCAGTGGTTGAGAGTCCGCCTGCCGATGCAGGGAACACAGGTTCGTGCCCCGGTCCGGGAAGATCCCACATACCGCGGAGCGGCTGGGCCCGTGAGCCATGGCTGCTGAGACTGCGCGTCTGGAGCCTGTGCTCTGCAATGGGAGAGGCCACAACAGTGAGAGGCCCGCGTACCGCAAAATAAAAGACAGTTGAATTCAATTTTGACTTAAGAAGGATTTGTGGAGCACAAGCTACCTCCTTGTAGGTCCTGGATGTTAGAGATGATTACTGGTTACCTATTGCCAAAACCACGCCAAAATGTAGTGTCTTAAAACAACAATGTGTTATTGACCTTTGTGGTTCTGTGGGTTGACTCAGCCTAGCTGCCTTGTTCTCACGCCATGGCACTTAGTGCTGAGTCATCTGAAGTCCTGTCTGGGCTGGGCATCCAAGATAGCTTCTTCACTGATTTATCTGGTGTCTCAGTACTCCTGCACATGACACCTGTCTCCAGCAGAGCAGCCTAGACTTCTTACATGGTGGCTTAAGGCTCCAAGAGAGAGGAAGCAGAAACTGCCAATGACCTTAAAGCCTGAGCCTAAGAAGGACTCAGGGTGTCTTCTGACAGATTCTGATGATAAAGCAACTACAGGCCAGCCCAGATTCAAGGAAGAAGAGGGACAGTCTCTACCTCTTGATGGGGGAGTAACATATGTACACAAAGGAGAGGAACTGATTGATGGTGGACATCTTGACTTTAGATACAACATACGATTTCCACGTGGATATAAACACGAGATATTTACTTGTATGACTTTTTTGAGCTGATAGTCTTTCACCCAAGTGTGCTGTAAACACCATTCACCACCTGTCTCAAGCTTTTGAGTTCCTACCACTGAAAACGAGGCCACAGCGAGGGACAAATTTGTGAATGCGTCAGATCATGACATTTTCCTGTTGGCTAAGATCACTTCAACACCTTGGAACCCTTTTCCCCCCCAAATTTCATCCTCCATGTGAGCGTGTTACTTTGTAATTCATTGTTCTGTCTTTAAAGTAAAAACCAAGGCTTCTGATCAGTCACATGCTGCTTTATATCTTTCTATTGTCCCAATAATCATAGCTTCCAATGAGTTCTAGTTACTCAGCTAATTCTTCCACTTAGAATAAGCCACATCCTTTAATAGCTCCTTGTACTTCAAGGCACTTAACTTAATTTGTAACTGTATTTGTGAGATTGTTGGATTGATTTTTATCTGCCTCACTATACTCGAAGCTCTATAGTCAGGTACTATTTATCTCCAGCATACAGGTCTGTACCTAGTACATACTAGATGGTCAATAATATTCTTTGAATGAATGCATCGTTTCTTTTTCCCCAAACTATTTAAGGCTGAAAGAAGATCAACCCCATTCAAATGGAAAGAAATTTTAGAAATTTATTTCAAAAATATAGTGTTTAAGTGTTAGACCTTAGAAATCTTGACATCCAACTTAAGAAAAGTGAAATTATTGGATTCTGTGACTCAAGCAATACAAATGAAGTAATCCTTAAGAACCATTCCACAGCAGAAGATATAACCTCAGGCGCGCTAAGCTCTACTACAAGAATATATCTAGGTTTCTACTCCCACTTACCATTCCCGACCATCTTGCTGTGTTCCTGCATCTCACATTCCTTCCCAGTTGCCTCATACCTGGTTGATGGATGTTACAGCTGTAGTGTCCACTTGGCTTAAAATCTCCCTGAACTTCCTGACCCTCTCCGACAGTAACCTTCAAAGGCCTGCCCTGCCTCACGCCCACACGCACACATAACTCTGGAATCCTTGATTAAATTCCAATACCCTGATTCTCAACGTATTCAGACACGGCTCCATTCCGCTTTGGGACTCCTCAAACTGCAAACGCAGGTGAGGAATTAGACGCTAGAAATCTGTTTATTCTTGCTTTTTATTATGAAAATGTTAACAGTAAAGAAAAGACTGTAATGAACTTTGATATGCCCATCACCCCGCTTTAATTAGTATCCGCTCATGACCAGTCTTTTTCCATCCACAACTCCACCCACTTCCCCTCTCCATGATGGATTTCAGTATCCATCTCCAAAAGATAAGTACTTTAAAAAACACAGCTTAAAAAATGATCAGACCTAAAAATTCTCAGGGCCCTCTAAATGACAATGAATACCGATCTTCAGTCTGAGAGATACTGACACAACAGAGCCCCACAAACTTAGCCCTTCTCTAACACTGCCGTCCATGACGCTCCACAAGTGAATACAGGTACGTACGCACTCTCTAAAGTACAGAAAGATGCACAGTAAAATGGACCCCCATGTGGCCATCACCAGCTTCCCAGCCACCAAATTCCCAGCGCCGGCCAATGTTGCTATGTCTCTACACTCACCCATGCCAACGGCTATTTTGAACCAAATCCCCAGACATCATTTGTTTCATCTGCCATTCCCTATTGGAAAGAAAATTTTGAGAATAAAAAGGACAGTTTTTAAATTTAGAGCCCCACAATGTCACATTTGCTCATATATAGAAATTTAAGGACAAAGGGTCTACATTTAGTAGTGTGGCAGGAAATGGACAACAGTTTTATCAGAAGTGGTTTTAAGAGGCATGATGCCCAGTTGCACATTTTTAAGAAAAAGGTAAAGATATAATTTTTTTCCAGAGTATTCTTTGCATTTAAAAAGTCTGTCGTTATTTGTCAGCTCTGATTGAAGCAATCCATATGAACGGATATGGGGATCAGAGAATCTGTGAGCCACAGGATGAAGGGAGGGTCAATGCCGCCGCAGTCAGCCACAATCTGCTTTTCTGCTTAGGCCCCAGCTTTTGGAAGTCTGAGTGCCTGCATCTGCAGGGTCATTTCTGGCCTCTCCAACATTATGGGTGATCAGTGAACATGATGACGTAGATTCCGCATAGGTTGCCAAATTTAGCAAATAAAAACACAGGACGTCCAGTTGCATTCTAATTTTGGAAGAACAATGAGTCATTTTTCAGTATGAGGAGGTCCCAGATATTGCATGAGACATACTGATACTAAAAAAAAAAAAATACTGTTTAACTGAAATTCTAATTTAACTGGGCATCCTATATTTTATCTGGCAGCCTTAATTACAAGGCATGTGTTCCAGTTACTCTGGCTGTGTAATGAAACTTAGTGGCTTAAAGTGACAACGATCACTTATTATATCTCATACTTTCTATGGATCAGGAATTCAGACAGAGCATATGGGGGCAGTTTCTGCCACTTCTGCTTCACGATGTCTGGGGCCTCAGCTGGAAGATGGAGGATGCCCGTGTCTGGCAGTGGATGCCGGTCGTCAGCACGGCACAGAGCTGTTGGCTGTAGTGCTCCTGTGGGGCCTTCCTTACAACATAGTAACTGGTTTCCAAGGGCAAGAATTCCTAGAGATAGAACCACACAGAGGTCATATTGCCTTTTATGACCTAACCTCAGGGTCATTTTCACCCCATCTCAAAGGGAAGGGGTATAGACCTGAACTGAGCCATCTTCGTCACATAGTGAGAAGAGTGTGTGGGATGGGACATATACACTCTGCAACAGCACGTCATGCCATTTAGATATCTTATATCTGACTGTTCACTTTCAAATATAGATAAACTTTCCAGATATAACCTGGAATGAAGACTTTCCTTATGTGCTCTTTCTGTTAACATTCTATTGGACAGCTAAAATGTAAATTTAATTATTTACATCTGTAAGGGTAAAATGTCAAAATAATTCATTTTGATTGTGAGAGCTGTCTATTTGATACACAAAAACAATTAAGAACTACTAGATTGGTCAATAGGGAAATCAGTTGACAGTTTGTGCAATAATTCTAACCTTTGTAGAATGAATTGGTGTTCTAACTTTCATAAAATTAAATAAAATAAACTTTCAAAATTGTATTTCATTTTTGGTTATTTAAACTCCATTTGGGTCATATATCTTTCAACGAAAAGTCTTATTTAGAAATGCTTTAGCTATTAGCAGGATGAATTAAAAGCATAAAGATAACTTTAACCACTTCAAAACGTTATAAGCAGGAGAAATTTCAAAATTATACGACATCTGTGATCAATTACCTTTGATCTAGACAGAATGATGCTATGATTCCATATCTAGGCTATTGTGAATATATATACAATGGAATATTATTTAGCCTTTAAAAAGGATATTCTACCATCTGCAACAACATGGATGAATCTGGGGGGCATTATGTTAAGTGAAATAAGCCAGAGGCAGAAAGAAAAAAACTACATGATCTCACTTATATGCAAAATGTTAGAAATCAAATACATAGAAGCAGAGGGTAGACTGGTGATTACCAGGGGTTGGGTAGGTGGGGGACACGGGGAGATTTCGGTCAAAGGACACAAGGTTGTAGTTATGGAGGATGAATAGAGATCTAATGTACAACATGATGACTATAGTCAATAGTACTATATTGAATACAGTACTGGAAATCTCCTAAGAGAGTAGATTTCAAGTGCCCTTATGACAAAAAAAAAAAAAAAGGTACGTATGTGAGGACATGATATGTTAAATAGCTTGATCGAAATAATCATTTCACTATGTATATGTATGCCAAATCATCATGTTGTACACCTTAAATATATTCAATTTTTACTTTAAAAGAAAGCAATGCTATGAAGAAAAAGAGAAAGCACTAAATAATAGTGAGGTATCCCCAAATATCTTGTTTCTCCACCAGCTTCGGTCAAAATGAGCATCTATTTAGTAGACAGTATCAAGCAGTAGATAGTGCTGAGTAATTATTGATCTCATGCTACTCACACTTCTACAAAAAGTTCAAATAATAAAATTGCAATGATAATTAAGTTTATTGGTAAAATTTCAGGTTCATTCTTATATCCCTTACGTTTATCCTATGAAGCTAATAGTTGGCTTTTGCTCAGTTTTGGATGAATATTGATTTTAACATTTGGTTGTTATGCACTGGGTAAAAATAAGTACAGTAAGCTACCAGGGGCAATATAACATATATAAGCAATGGAACTTCAGGTTCTAATTCCAAGATTCATACAAAGGCTCTGTTTGCCTACACACTGTTTTCGGAAATTTTTATTTGGTTTCCAATCACTATCAAATCAGAATATTTTGTATGATGTCCAACTACCTTTGAAAGATCTGGAGGGGTAACAGCCTGGGCCCACATTTCACAGTAGCCAGAGGTAGGAATTCTTAGATTGATTGAAGTGACGACCCCAATTAATGACCTCAGTTTGACTTTGAAGGTCCTCTCATCTAGAGAAGTCTCTTTCACCACGCTTTGAATCTGGGCAGGCCTTCTGAGTTGCTTTGGTCAATACAATACAGCAAATAAGATCTTGCACACACCCAGTGTCTCTCTTGAAACTCTGCCATTGTCATCAAGTAAACAAGCCTAAGTACCTACAGGAGGATAAGAGACCACCTGGAGGAGAATCCAGTTGTCCCAGCCTAGGCCTAGACCAGCCTGCTCCTAGCTAAACTACAAGCTGACCTCAAACACGTGAGGGAGCCCAACTAAGAGCAGAAGAACTGTAGATTTATAAATAATTAAAAGCACTTATTGCTTTAAACCATTGGGTTTTGGTGTGGTTTGTTACACAGCAATTACTAACTAATACAGAAGAAAATGGATAATTGCTAATCCTAATTAGATAACATACTCCCAGCAAAACCAACATGTAACACATATGATAATTAAGTCCTTTATATATATATATATACACACACATATATATGTATATACACATATATATAATCCAGACCAACTGGATTCTCTTCCAGGTGGCCTCTTATCCTCCTGCAGGTACTTAGGCTTGTTAATATATATATATATATATATATATATATATATACACACACATATTTCTTCAGTTTAGTTTTACCTGGGGGCGGGGTGACAGAGAAGAAGGAGGCTGAGTGAACAAGAAGCTTGGCCATGTGTGTTTAGAGCCGGTAGTTGGGGTTAGGTGCTGGTAGGCATTCTGGCGTGGACGCTCTGTCGCTGCCTGCATGGTAGCAGCCAGAGCCTTAGCCTGGAAGTCAGAGGATGTTTAATTCTAGTTCTGCTGCTTGCTGACTGTGTGAACTTTAGCAAATTTCAGTTCCTCATCCATTAAAAGAAAATGGCTATAACAATACCTGAGTGGCCACCTCATTGGCAGGATGGAGTGAGATGATGCTATGAATGCACACTGAAGGCTGAATAATAGTCATTTGCATACACGTGCACTGGATGGTGTGATGATGGGACCTGGAGCCTCAGCTGATCACACCCTTTTGGTGTGGGCTATTCAATATGTCTGCTACAGCTTAAGAAATTCAGTTAATAAAAAAAGTCAGTGTTTGATCTGTATGATGCCAAAAACTCAGATTTTATTTTATAAAATAAATAAAGAAAAGTTTTGTTCTGCTCATAAAGCAATGCATGTTTTATTCCCTACTCCTGTCTCCCTGCCAGTTGCAGGTATAAAGCATTCTGTAGACACAACCATGACCTTCTTAGCTGCCCCTGTACATCTCTCCTGTTAGTTCTATCGTCTTCTGTGGAGTTCAGTGTTCTTACTACCTTGGGCTTACCCTCTGGTAGACCGTCAGGAGGTGACACCTAATGTGGGGCAGGGATCCTAGTCCTGTAAGTTGGATACAAGTAACATGATGTACCGTCTGGTATGAGTTTTCTAGTGTCCTTTTTCTAACAGAGTAATAAGGGTAGTAAGTTAATGAACCAGATTATCTTCTACTCTTTTGGAAAAAAACTTGTTACTTGCCTTGACTCTGTCAAAGAGAGGCAGATTTATGCTTGGCTGGAGCATCAGTTTTTCTAAAATATTATATACCTGACGTAATGGTAGATGCACGTACAACAGGAAGGGGAACTAATATGCGATTAATTCCCACTAGAATATGATCTCCCTGAGAGCAGGGCTGTTCACCACCAAATCCCTACACCAGAAGAGTGCTGACCATAAAGTCTATTGAACACATTGGTGAATGAGCAGCTACTCTCTATGCCGTGACCTTTGCCTACATCATCTCCTTTGACCCTTGATAGCCAATTATTCCACTTCATAGATGAAGTGACTAAGGCTCTGAGAAGTTAAGTAATTCTCAACGGCCACAGTTATTAAGTGGTAGAGACTTGAAAACTTTCCATTATACCGTCAAGGTTTCTAAAAAGAATTGATAGCGGGCCTGCCTCAAAGGCACATGCACCTCAGTTACTCTGAGAAGCTACCTTCTTGTGGGATGATGGTCAGGCGTCTTCATAAGAACGAAGCGTGAAATTCCGAGAACAAATCCCTTCAGCCAGGAAGCTTTGAGGGATCTTCGGGGTTTTCTTTCCTCGCTCTGCAGGAGGTAGATGAACCATGAGCCTGGTAGGCAGCTCTGGAAGTCACCAGGAGCTGAACTCATGGTCAGTGAAAGCACTAGAGGTGTCCTCGATCAGGCAGAGGTAAGACTCTGTGGATCATGGCAGCTGTGAGATTGTGGCCCATGTGGGGACTCATAGCCAGTGAGTATTTGCACATGGGAGAAGGGAAGTGGCTGATGTTTCTTCTGTCTAAAACATAACTGTCTAGGGAGTTTCCTGGCAGTCCAGTGGTTAAGATTTGGCACTTTCACTGCCATGGCCCAGGGTTCAAACCCTGGTCAAGGAACTAAGATCCCGCACGCTATGCAGCATGGCAAAAAAGAAAATAAAAACCCACAACTGTCTAAACTGTTTGCCAGAAAGTGTTCAACCTGATGTTATTTTTCAGGTGTTCTCCCCAATGGGAGAAAATACCATGCTTCAATCAGGTAGGATAACCTCTCCTCTCCCTCTCTGCCCTCTCCCTAAGACACCCTCCTCACCCCACTTTGCCAGTTACATGCACTCTTAAGTAGCTCTCAATTCAGTTGTAAACAAGCAATGAATGGATATTCTTAAGTGTTAAGTGGAATTTTAAAATGCATTCAAAGTTACACAGGAAGCACAAGAGCATGGAAATCCCAGCCTTGGAAACTTTAGGTAATTAACTATATGGTTATTCTAAAAGGGTTTCAAAACTGTGGGTTCAAGAAGTAAATAAATGATCCTATCTTGCGTTTCCGCAAGTCAGATTTTATAGTTGTGTGGGGTGGCCGTCATTATCATCATCATCACCATTATCAGTTAATAGTTTATGGTGCTTCAGTTAAGTGACGGTACTGTACCAGGTACAGTCAAGGACTTTACCTTTCTAAAAGATATAGTCACTGTCTTTAAGGAGTGGTGTATCTCCTTTTCTGGGGCAGAGGTTAAGACGAAAGTTTTTGATGTGGAGATAAGTTTGGAAAGTCGATGTAGCCTTGAAAGTCTCAGGAAGGGAGAACGTTGCAGAGTGTTGACTTCTAAAGTCATTGCACAGGTAACCAGTGTGACTCCAGCGGCTTAAAGGGAAGAATGAAATGCTGCAGAGGTCAAAGAAGAGGGAGGCCTGAGAAATGGGCACTGGATCGGTCATGCAGTGACTCATTCTATAGTGAGCCCAGGGCAGGAACTAGACAACCAGCGGTTAACAGATCAGGCGGGACCAGGAACTAGAGAGAGGGGCTTGATCACTAAAGGAAACCAAGAAGTAGGGTGGTAGCTGAGTCAAGGAGCAGGACTGAGGGAAGATGTTTCTAAGAAAAAAATTCAAAAGTGGCAAACTTTGATAATGATTGAGGTTAGTGAATGGGTAAAAAGGGGTTCATTATATAATTTTGTCTACTTGGCAAAATTTTTTTTTTTGAAGTACAGTTGATTTACAACGTTGTATTAGTTTCAGAGGTACAATATAGTGGTTTGATATTTTTATAGATTATACTCTATTGAAAGTTATTATAAAATATTGGTTATACTTGGCAGATATTTTTTTAACTTCCTTAATAAAAATTTAGGAAAAGAAAGCTAAGAACCTAACATCTGGGAAGAGGATAGAGAAATGAATAAAGGGAGGCTACTAAAAGTATATGAGATCACACAGTCCCAGAGGAGGTGTGTTGGAATGGAAACGAGAGCACAGGTGAGAAAATTTACCTTCTTATAGGAAAGATAATAAAAATCAATGAAAATAAGGACAAAATTTGAGTTGAAGAGGAAGTGTTGGTATAAAAATATGACAAAGTTAAAAGGAAGATGAGGGACTTCCCTGGCGGTCCAGTGGTTAAGACTCTGTGCTTCCACTGCAGGGGGCACGGGTTCGATCCCTGGTCAGGGAACTGAGATCCTGCATGCCGTGCAGCCAAAAAAAAAAAAAAAAGGAAGATGAATAAAGGAACTTGGGCCTCCTTTTCCACAAAGTGGAACGAGAGATTATAAGATGCAAAGGAGTGGGGATGAAAGGAGGGAGGACTTGGGGAATGTGGAAAGGGCTAGAATAACAGTCATGGAATGCGGTAGGGAATGAGTATGAGGGCGAAGACAGACTGCTGAGTGGTCAGGCCCTTCCAGTGGACATCAGCAAAAATCTTTAATGGACCCACACTTTGAGAACTACTGCCTTAAAGCACACAGAAATCAGTAAGCCAGAGTGATGAGAGCCCTCTTGCAATCTCAGAATCTTCTGAAATCCCCAAGTTGGCAGTAACTATCTCCAGAACAAAGTTTGCTAGAGCAAGTAGCAATTGTCCAAAACACCCCACCCAGGGCAGATCCAGTGGGAAGTCAAAGTGAAGATGTCCATTTGGCCCCAAATAAATATACTAATAAATGTGTACATATTCACCGTATGGTCCTAGGATCACAGGTATGTCATATGACATGACCACCAGCATCACCTGGAAGCTTGCTCGAAATGCAAAATCTCAAGCCCCACCCCAGACCTTCTAAATCAGAATCTACCTTTTAACAAGAGAGTAGATGAGTCATATACACACTAAAGTTTGAGAAACCGTGGTCTATAACTTTGTTAAAAGCTTTGATATACATATAGGTAATCACAGTAATGCTAATCTCAACAAAGGAAAATATTGGGTCTCTGCAATGTCCCTCAAGCTGTATGGGGTACTGTGAAGACCACCAAAGACCTCTAGGATGCATTCTATACCCTCTAAGTTTAATCAACATCGTTATTACTGGGAGGATTTTTTTTTTTGCAATTTTACTTCAGTCTCCAAAGGAAAGCAGTTTATTTTAACTTTGACTTTCTGTGATTTGCAGCTGGTCATTCGATTTCAAGTGAGTGATGCTTATCGTTCAGCGCGGGCTTCTGAACACCACCAGCAGCAGTGGAAGGGCAGAGCCCACGTCAGCCACAGAGTAAGTAAATCCTTATCATACCAGCTCCCTATAACAAGGCCTGCCTTTTAAATTTTGGTTTTAATATTTTCACCACCCTAGTATTCAGTCTTACCCATAATTTTTGCTCTCTTTGCTCAGTTCTTTTTTTTTGTTTTTTTTTTGCGGTACGCGGGCCTCTCACTGTTGGGGCCTCTCCCGTTGCGGAGCACAGGCTCCGGACACGCAGGCTCAGCGGCCATGGCTCACGGAACCACCCGCTCTGCGGCATGTGGGATCCTCCCGGACCGGGGCACGAACCTGCGTCCCCTGCATCGGCAGGCGGACTCCCAACCACTGCGCCACCAGGGAAGCCCTGCTCAGTTCTTTTGCAGCTGGGAATCAGTCCCTAAAGTTAATGTGAACATCTTTGGGCAGCGGGCCAGCGTGAGCCCTCCTATCTCCCCGAGCACTGCCTTCTCCTGTTATTAAGACAAGCAGTGTGTGGGCTTGGGTTCAAATGCTGACTTGATGTTTTCTACTGCATGGTCCTCAGCAAGCTCCTTACCCCTCTGAGTCTCAGTTTCCTCCCAGGTAGGAAAGAGTGAGTTACAGTACCCACTGCAGAGGGACACTGTCACGATTAAGTGAGCTAATAATGAAAAACATTAAAGCCATACCTAGCAAGTAACAAGCACACAATAAATATTAACTATACAATTTTGTTAAAATTTTTTCCTTGGCAATAAAGTTTCAAAAGTACATTATGTTCTCAGAGAAGCCTCAATATTTTCTGAATTTTGCTTGTTTTATTTATTTATTCTTTTTACTGTTTTCTAGCATATTTGTGAAATTTTAGAAAGTAAGTATGACTGGGGAAATACCTGTGCAGAGGCATAGACCAAAAATATATATATAATTTCATAAAGTCAGCTCTATAAACATAAAAAAATAAATGTAGTGTTCACATTTCTCTGCCTTTTAAAACCAAGACATGAATTTCTAAACTTAGTCTACTTTAGAACCTGTGAGTATATTTAATTTTAAAAAGAGGATGAGGCGTCTCAATTAGTGATGTTCCACTTTACGGAGAGTGGGTGGTGGCTGAGTTCCTATCGAAAGCTAACTTACCACCTACAACCACAGCAGCATAAGGCTAAAAAGAAAGAACGCAAAAACCAATCGATATTTGAGCAGATCTCTCAGAAGAGATTCATCAGCCAGAGTTCATTCCTCTCTGAGGGGTCAAGCTGTGCCCTTTTGTACTGAGACCTGGGTTAGGGAGGGCCACAGCACACCCCTCTGAGTCATGAGGCAGGGTGTGCTTGCTCATTCTGATTTTGAAAACAACTGGAGATACTGACGTCCAGGTGTCCATGGTGCTTGCAAAATCCCTAAGTCCAAATCCTAATCAAGCTGTGTCCACCCATCTAAAATGGAGAGAATTATCCAGATTAGTCAGCCTGTAGCTGAGAAGCGCCCTGGATGTGAAGCTAAATGCCCACAGGCAGCCCTCCCCGGGTTGATTGAAGCACAGTGTATTGAGGCATTACATTGTGGTAGTTAAGAGCTCAGCCTCTGGAGTCAGATTCCCTGGGTTCAAATCCTACCTCTACCACTGTGGCGGGTTAAAGATGGCCACAAATACTTTGACACTCTTTTCACGCAGAGGTGAGGCCTATGCCCCTCTCCTGAATCTTAGATGACTCTGACCAAGAGGATATGATAAAAGTGGTCCTGTCCCAGTTTCTGACTCAGACCTTAAGAAACTGGCAGCTTCTATTTCTTATCTCTTGAACCACCACGTAAAATCTCACTACCTTACTGCAGAGACCATGTGTGGACCTCTAAGATTACAGCGGGGAGAGAGGGACCCTACCTAGCCCAATCTTACCACCCTTCCCATCAAGCCACGTGGCATGTGAGTGAAGCCGTCTTGGACCCTAAAAACCAGTGCAGGGGCTTCCCTGGTGGCGCAGTGGTTGAGAGTCCGCCTGCCGATGCAGGGGACACGGGTTCGTGCCCCGGTCCGGGAAGATCCCACATGCCGCGGAGCGGCTGGGCCCGTGAGCCATGGCCACTGAGCCTGTGCGTCTGGAGCCTGTGCTCCGCAACTGGAGAGGCCACGACAGTGAGAGGCCTGCGTACCACAAAAAAAAAAAAAAAAAAAAAACAGTGCAACGCAGCCCCTAGCTGATCGAGAGCGAGTAACCCCAATGACAACATGTAGAGCTGAAGAATTACCTGATTTACTTTAAGACGAGCAGAAGAACCTAGTCTACTTCTTCTGCTCAGGAGCAGTTAATTCATTTAACCTCTGCGTGTGATTTTTTTTTTTTTTTTTGATCTCTTGTCCCAAGTAAGAGATTGTAATACTGCTGAGGGCAGAAAGTAAGTCAGATTTATTTTGTTCACTAGGACAGCACTTGCACACTGGTGAACACGTTGTGGGTGCTTCAAACACACTTATTGATTGCACTGAATTGATGATTCTTCATCTACTGCCAGGCGAAGAGTTTAGCAGGCTGAGAAAGCATCACCCAAGTATTGTGCATGCCTCCCGCAGGTGGTCAGAATTACCTGGAAAACATCTCCAAGTGCACTGCTCGTTGGCTTAGGGATGGAGTGCCTGCATCACTGCCAGGAACCCCCGGACTTTCTGCTGCTTAATCCCCTGCCATCAAACTCCCAGAGGGTGTGGTCCAGGAGGAGAGCCACCAGGCTCATGTTCTTCTTCTTTTCTTTCTTCAGGGATCACTTTCTCTCCCTTCCAGAGCTGCCATCTGCTCTCACTTCTGAGGTCTTCTTCCTGCAGGACAGGATCCAAAGTGGAGCTCAGTCTCAGCCACCTCCTCCTAGCTGTCTCTGAAAAGGAGGGCTCTAGCCCTTGCGGTTCAAGGGCTTCACTGCTAAACAGAGGGAACAGCAAACATCGAGCATGGGTGTCACAAGATCAGTTGCCAGAATCTCATGAGTGCCGAGAACAATGACTCCACCCTTCCTGAGGGTGAATTTCACCAAGCCTCCCTCCCCTCCCCATCCCCTTCCCCCAGATTAGGTGTTCCACTTCCTGCTTGCAGGTCTAAAGGCACAATGAATAGCTGAACAATAAATGAATTAATCACCCTCCAAGTATCTGAAGTCAGGGCATTCCAGAAGGGTGACTGTCAGTGTTTCCCTTTCTCCACACAGGAAATAAATGACCTCAGGCCTCTCCCTCATACTTACTCATGTACCACATCTTCTCAAAATTCGTGGAAGAAAACTGAACTGTGGTCCACAGTATCTTTTACTTTCACCTGTTCACTTAGTGATTGGTAACTCCAGTTACTAGTCTGAAAAGTCTAGGACATCAGGGCTGTGTTGCCCAGTGTTATTCAAATGCCTTGGGTAACTTCTAGGGGCAAAAGTCTCTGAAGAAAGAAAAAACTGCCCAGTCCCCAAAGGAGAACTGCCTAGCTCCAAGGTGGCATCTACAAAGATGAACTCAACACTCACATCCTGAGAACTTTTGTCTTCATCCTGGCACTATTCTCAGAACTCCCTGTCAAAGCTGGTGGGTTACAAAGAAAGCTCAGTTGCACGTGCTCAGAGTGTTGGAAAACAACTGCAAGGAAAAGTGATAACAGTCCTTACCTGCTGGTGGTAGGAATACAGCTGGTTTTCCTTTTCTTCCTTCTGCTTATCTGTTTATGTGACTTTTCTAACCCCCACCCCACCAAAAAAAATCCCATATTACTTTGTAATAAGAAAAAAAAAATCACAATTGTTTGTCGTTGTTCAGAAGGAAGTATGTCCCACTGTACCCATATACTTCACACATGGCGTCATTCTATTGTTTATATCGAAAAGATAATATTTTGTTAATTTCTAAAAGAGAAAATCTATTAGGGAGACAATAGCCTGGGTTTTGGTGACAAAGAATCTTGTTTTAAAATCTTAACTCCTCGCCTTATTATGCTGGGATGAACTTGCAAAATGTACTTAACCTCTCTGAGCCCTAGTGCCTTCCCCTGTAGAAGGGACATGATATCTTCGTGGTTTGTGCTTAGTACATTATGCATGCTCAATAAACATTTGCTGTTTTTCTTCTGGCCCCAACCCTGAGACCTCAGAAAGTATCTTTATAGAGCAAACAATGCACATTTCACAGAATCTTCAGACAGAAACTCAGCGTCCATCCTACCTGACTTCTCTGGAATCCTGTCCACAGCTTCCCTGGTCAAGGGTCCCTGAGCCCTGGCAGAACACTGCCCACTGCTTCCCTGGAAACAGGTGGCCAACTGCATTGAAGGACAGGTCTCACCATGATAATGATGTGACTTGCTTTTTATTTAGCTACAGTATGACTATGAAATCCTACCTACTGTCTTATTCTAACCTCTAGCCTCTCAACAAAGAGCTAGCAGGCTCCGTTTCCACCCCATAGTCCTTCAGCTGTTACATAGCACCAGTACTGAGCAGGGTCATTGCATAAGATAGGGCTTGGGCTAGGCATGGCAGAGACTTTCTTAAAGTGACACAAAGCAAATTAGTAACCGAATCCTGCCCTGGGCAGTTGGCAGAATTTCCAGTAGAGGTCCCGTCTTACCTCCTCTTACGCTGCCTGACTGCTCTACCTCCAATCCACTCGTCAGTATCTTTCTTCTCCACCCAACACCGACCTCCCTTTCCCCTTATCCTTTGTAAAGCTGGAGCTTTTTATTCCTGCATGGAAGCTGTAGGTGAACAAGGTGATTGGGAAAACAGTTTTTGCTATTTCTATCACGCCAGGTTGGGAAAGAGATAGAACTTAATGGAGTAGCGAGTATAGAAATAGAGTAATCAGGCAATAAAACAAATAGTTATTCTGATTTTGTCCTTTAAAAAATTCCTGTAGGCCTGAGCTCAGCAATACCCAACAAGACCATCAGATTGTTATTTTCCTATTGAGGAAAACAGAAGCTCTTTCAAATAACTCTTTTGCATGCTAGGCTTTCAGTGGAAAAGACAAAGACACGCACTGTAGACCATTAAGTACCCAGGAGACATGATTTCAGCTAGGATGTAACTCAATTTTACAGTGATTTATAAAGAGCCTGGGGGAAATATTTCTTGATTTGTGCAGGGCCATTGTCAGCTTAAAAGTGCAGTAGTCCCAGATGCTGTTTGTTCCAGCCCTAAGTTCAATTGCAGCAAGGTTGAGTGTCTTGTCTGTGCTGGTGGATTATTAACAGAGGTTATTGGTCTCCATGGCAAAATCGCAATGAACGTAATCTTATTTATGAGGGTGCAGAAAAAACAAAGACTTCGGGTCAGGGAGAATGTATAAATGTCCAACGCCATCGAGGTTCTGCCATATTTGAGAAGCTGAAGCGACTCCAAGGACACAGTTCACAGGCTGATCTTGCTTCTCAGCTCCAAAGTTCGGATTGATCTGGGGACAATTATTACGCCTCTGCAGCGGATAACTCAGAAGAGAGCCTGTGAAGGAGGCATCGAGGGGGCTTATATCGAGGCCTGCATCCTACATCCCCGGCATGTGCACTGAGAGGTGTGCCAAGTGCCTGGGCAGCACCCTCATTCCCCTCGCTGTGTCTGCCTTCCTGGCTCACCTCCTGCTATTTTTCCCTGGAGGAAAAGTGATAGACAACAATGACCACCTTTCTGACGAGGTCTGGTATTTTGGAGGAATATTAGGAAGCGGGGTCTTGGTGAGTAAGGAAGCCTTAACATCTCCCCAGAGGAGATTTTCGCTCCATCCTTTTAAAATTGGGTACTTACTGAACAGGAAGAGATTTAGTTGCTAACGAAAGCCCAAGCATCCCATGATGAAATGTCAGCACTTTCATCTTTTCCTCCCCGTTGGGACTTGCCAGAGGCATGTGCACGAAATGGACTAAGTAATGAAATCCCCAAGCTTAGGCTGGCGGCTCCCATGGGTCAGTTGACTTCCCTGAACCAAACTGAGAGCCGTAGAATATCTTTAACAAGATAATGCTGCGGTGCCGGGTTGAAGAGGTTGGGGAAGGAGCGCACATTTTCTAGTTAATCGATTGACTAAAACCCACCAAGAGAAGGAGGTGTTTGTGGGTTCCTCTTCCACTCTTGTGCTAATGATTTCTTTACCCCTTGTTTCCAATAGCAGTTGGGGACCTCTGGTTTAGAGAGAGAGAGAGAGATTCATGTTTCATGCCAGCTGAGGACAAGTTTCTTATCCCTATCCTAACCCACCATGTAAATGGAAACTCAGGGTGTCATGTCTTGACATCTTGCCTTGGAGCTGCAGTCAGGCCAGATAGAACCTAAAGCCTCCATCATACTCGTCTACCCACCAGCCAGGCTCCGTTAGCTCTTCCACCCTCTTTGGTCACCGAGTCCCACGTTGCGGATGTAGTTCCTCACACAGGCAGGCAGGCTCGGGCCCCCCGCTTCACATGCCAGACCAGACCCACTCTGAGGTGCTTCTTTTGCCGGTAGATGATCTTCCCTGCGCTGGTGTTCTTGGGCCTGAAGAACAAGGACTGCTGCAGGTGCTGTGGCAACGAGAGCTGTGGGAAGCGCTTTGCGGTGAGTTGGCGGGGGAGGGGGAGGGGAGGGGGAGGGGCAGCCACCCGAACTGCTCCGCGGCGCACTGCCTCCTCACGCTGGGCATCGTGGGGTTGAGTTACCGGCCCCAGGCAGGACTCTGGGGGCAGCTGGTACAGGGATGAAGGTGGGATTCTTGCTGGTGCAAAATAACAATAATCATAAAAATTTAAAACCATAGCCCTCCTACTTATAGGGTATGAGTACCATTTAAAATGTTACAAACAGGCAGGGATAGCAGAGTTGGAGAACTGCAGTGATGCTGTATAAGGAATGCATGCTCGGAAGGCAGAGATGGGGGCTGTGACTCTCCCTTTGCCACTTCGAAGCCCTGAGACCTTGGGCAAGTCATTTCCCTTCTCTGGCTCTGCATTGCCTCATCTGTAAAGGGGAGCTGGGACAGGATAACAGATGGTAACCTCCTCTCCCCGATAGCCCCCTAAACTCTCCATCCACACCACTGCCAGCTTCACTGCTTCAGAGGCTCAGCACTTCCTACCTCTACCTGGATTTTGCCTCGGGCCTTCTGTTTCCTTTCTTGTTTCCTGCAGCCGTCCATCTTTAGTGGGCAAGCTAGAGAAACTAGGCTTCACCATTCCAAGCTGGAGTGGGAAGAAGCCTGGGAGTGGGGTTGGGCTCCATTTCTGCAGCTGGGGTGCTCTCTGCCCTCCTCTGTTCATCTATAAGATGAGGAAGTTGGACTAGATCATAATGTCCCAAGTACAGACAAGCTCTGCTAGTACCAGATGTGCTCTATCTTTCAATAACATAGAAAGTTAATTTTGATTCTCCTCCAGTCCTCTCGAGTCTATCAAGAAAACTCTTATTTTGATGGAAATGTCTTTACTATTTCTAATCCTTTGTAATCTCCCTTTCTACCAAGTCTCCAGCTCTAGGAATGCAAGAAACATTAACTAGAAATTCAATAATATTTTGTTTATGTGTGTTAATGATTCCAGTTTTTCATTCATAGAGGTGATATAAATGAATAAAATAGAGAGTTGACTTAAAGAAAACTATTGAGTTCAGGTACATTGATATGGCAAAAATGAAGTAGGCTGAACTGGAATTACTGGCTGGATGATGAGTAAGGCCAGCTCCTGCTCTAATTTCCTGAGATTCAATTGTCCATCTAAGAGAACCCCAATGATGAATTACACACTCTTACCTTAACCTCTTAAAGGGAAAGGTGTAGCAATTTGTCCTGAAACAGAATCATCTCTAACATTTCCTTCTCATCACTATTTGCTCAGTCAATTAAAAAATATCTGTTGACTACATATGAAGCGCTGAGGCTGGTGCACTGCAAATACAATGATGCTTTTCCATGTGAGATCGAGGATCATTCAAAGAGAATGTTCTCACCTTTTTAACACCATCAAGCATTGGTTATTATAGCAACATTTAAAATCATCATTTACAAAGAGATGCAAAAATCAACCACAATTCATTTGCTACAATTATGTAACATGTGCTATATATAATGATATTTTACTATACTTAATTATAAAGGAAAGGAATAAATATATAACTCATTTTCTCTTTGAAATGTAATCCCACTATACCTTATGGATTTGGGGGCAATAAATTGGAAACAAGAATTTGAAAAAAATTAGCAATTAAGAAAGTTGGATGAATTGCTTAGAAATCTAACAGGTCATTCCCTGGTGCTGAGTAGAAGTCTGAAAATTAGCCAGTATAAAGCCAGGGTTTTTGTTTGTTTATTTCCTTTGTTTTTAGGTTTATACATAACCAAAGTGAGATGCGAAACAATATTCAAAGTATTGTGCAAAGAGTGTTTTTAAATTAGATTTATGTGAAGTCCAAGAGGAAGGCAGAAAAGTCACATTTTTACAAGCACCGTTGAGTCAATACAATCTGAAACATTTGGTCTGCCCAATTCAAGTTGTCTGATTGGGTTTCTTCACCCCACGGGGGGCATCTGCCCTTGGTGTGGGTTGAGGATGACCCCTCCCAGCCACTGGCTGACTGTCCACAAGGGTAGTGCCCGTCAAAGGACCAGCTCTGCCAGCTGGAAACCAAGACACAGCCAGAGCTGCCCTGTACCAGGGGCACCACACTCTAGGTGGCCAGCAGAAGGATTTCTTGTTTGGGGTTCATTTGTTTGTTAGTCAGCTGCCAACTTTTAAAAGTAGAGAGATTTCACAAAAAATATCTAGATATCTTACTTCTTTTTCAAAAAACAAAAAAATAAGCTGTTACTCCTGGGCCTCCATTTTGACACAGAAACGGCCTGTACTGGGCGTGACTGAGCTCTTCACCCACCCCTAAGGGCCACTGGGTTCATGCCCCTGCTTTAGAGCCAAGTTTCCTTAAGGTTCTGAGGTTCTGGAGCAATCATCAGTTTCTGAAGAAAGGTATTTACAAACATTTTGTCAGACAAAAAGAAAAAAAGCTGTAGCATAATTTGATTGGTACTGTAATGCTAAAGGTTTGAATTAGTTTTCCAAAGGCTCACAGCCTTCCCCTCCAGGTGTTTAAGGAACACTGGGCTTCTGAGGAACGTGGTGTAAGAAATCCTGTTGGGTAGAAAGGTCTGTGAGGCAGGAACAGACTAGGCCAAGGGCTGCTGAGCTAAATCCTGCGGCTGTCTTCACAGCTTTGCTCTCCATCATTTGTTTCCTGGCCTCTCTCTCTCCTCTCTTCTTTGCTGCATCTTTCTGGAATATTCCCTAGAAGTCAGTTGCATCATTCTCTTCCCTTCCCTTGGGTAGTAAAACCAGGACATATGAATCAATAGTGGAAGCAGGATGTGACGGCTGTAGAGATAAAGCAAGACAATGAGCTGGAAAAAAAAAAAATCTTGAGGTCACTTAATTGATCGTTTCATAGTGGAA
Organism: Hyperoodon ampullatus; assembly: GCF_949752795.1. NCBI lineage: Eukaryota > Metazoa > Chordata > Mammalia > Artiodactyla > Ziphiidae > Hyperoodon > Hyperoodon ampullatus. The sequence continues at coordinate 15,571,285 of NC_136918.1, forward strand.
CTAAAAAATAGAGGCAAACTCTCCTCTGAGGCATAGCAAGACTGAAACCCAGTCCCAGGGATCTGCAATCTTTTAAATAAATTAGGGTAAATGAGAGTTGAGAAAAGGGAGCCCTGGGGCAAAAGCTATGAGAGGAGGGTGACTTCCAAGGTGGGCTTTGGAAACCCTGGCCTGGGTTTGTAGTTAGGTCTCAACCTCATTCTCCGAAACTGGAGATGCCCTAGCTGCTGATCTGTGGTTGGTCAAGGTCTCCTGCCCTCTAATCCTTAAAAAAAAAAAAAAAAATTGACATCTCAGGGTCCAATGGGACAGCTGATTAATTTTATCAACTCTTTTGTGTTAAGTATGTTCTTTAATAAGAGCCTTGAGAAGACCTTGACCTTGACTCAGAAGAGTGTCTCTAATAATGGGCCTGATAAAGGAGATATTTAGGGGTAGGCTGGCATTTCAGCATCCTGAAAGTATATCAGGCAGATAAAGCCCCCCCACCCCAACCCATAGGCAGGGCCAGATGGTTGACAGACCTGTTCTGAAGGAAGATCTTGGTTAGGTCATAAATCATTCTATTCACTGTAGAGTCAGCACTTCTCCCCATGACCAGCTCGGCTCGCCAGTGCCCCTTAGGGATGCCTTCTGTGTAAGCACTTCTGCTGTCAGTACTTCCTGAGGCCAAGAGCCCTGGCGCTGACAGCCGCCTCTGCATTCCTTGGAATTACAGCCCGTTTGAGGGGGATTTAAGAAAGACACTTCTTTTGAAATCACAGATTATCTTAAAAGTATGAAACCCTATTTCTTCCGTAAATGTTTTCTCTGCTTCAAAATCCTCTGCTGTAAAATGGACCGTGGCAGTTGCTACCTTTCGTAAGGACATTGCAAGAATGCGGGAAGAGGTTGCAAGCCTCAGCGTGCAGGGCAGGGGAGAGAAGTACCAAGTGCCTGGGGAACTGAGGACACATAGGTCCTCGATAAATGCTTGTTGGATGAATGAAGAAAATGAACGCTCTGGGAGGATTTCAGGTGATTTCCGTACTTTATCAGGCTCAATTCTCACAATAGCCCCTAATGAGTTAGGCATTAAACTTCTCATTTTATAAATAAGGAAACTGAAGCTCTTGCAAGCTGAGTTTCTGACCACCACACCCACCATGCCCCTGTCTGTCTTGCAGGCTTCCCAAGGCTGAGGCAGGAAATACAGGAGGACATTCACATTTAAGCGAGAAAACACTTCAAGTAATATCTATGTACCTCTTAGAAAACGTGCTGAGAGGAACCTTCGTGCCCACCAGAGATGTTTCCCCAACATGTTGCCACTACCCAAGCCTCAAAATACCATGTCTCCGAACCACCCACCCTTCCCCACTTCTCAGACCCCCGCCCCCCCTCCATTTGCTTCAACTGACATGAGTACACACCACGGACCAGGGAAGAGCTGGAATCTCATCCCACATTGTCTGCCTCCAGAGCCCAGTAGAGGGGGAGGCTTTAAAGCTGACACATGGTGAATTCAAGAGCATCTTCTTCCGTTTCAAGGGAAGTGTATACATTACACATATTTCTTTAGAAATACAAACTGAACATGTGTGTTGAGCAACCATAAGACAGTCAGCCTGTTTACTTTTATTTTTCTCCCCAGAGCTATACCCTCTGTATTTCTGGAAAGTTAAAGTATGTGAGACTATGATTATTAAAACATTATAATATAATAATGACACTTATCAAGGGCTTGTTAATGTCATGGGAAATTATCCAAATCTTGGAAATAGGCAAAAGAGATTTCTGGGTATCCCCACAGTGAGGTACCAGGCATTATCTAAGAGCCTACCCCACCTGGGGGTTATCTGATTTGCTAGACAATGTGTACATTTGATTCCCTATTTCCTATTTTTGATTAGTTATCTTACATATTATGATCTCTGGGAGACAGGTAGTTATTATCGAGGCTTATTTCACAGAAGAAGAAATGGAGATCTTAGAAAGATGACCTTCCCAAATTCATGAGGGAGGAACCAGGACTCAAACCCAGATCTGTCTGCCTGTATCCCATGCCCTTGACCACTACACTACACAGCAGTGTCCCCCTTTACTATTTATTCATCTAGAATAGGGAAAACATGTCCACAGTACAAAAACGACAACGGAAGCCACACATTCCTGACTCCAAAGTCTGGCAACGCCCTTCCCCAGAAGTTACCAGTGTTTCCAATTATTGTGTCTCCTTCCAGAAATATTCCAGGCCTTTTGCCTGTTTAGTTTAAAAAACACCAACTTGAAGCATCTGCTCCCTGACATATTCAACTTGATTTCAATAACTTCTCTTTTAACATGAAACATTGTGTATCATGAAACCCATGATACATGGAATGTACTTCATCTGATTTTAAGATTGATAATATCTCAGAGTAGTAAATTTAGTAATTTTTTAAAGACTTCTGAACACGAAATGACTTAAAACAAGGGACATAAAGTGTACCTTGCTTCATGTAGGTCATCCATTCTGGAAAAGTTATGAAAAATTATTCGGAGTATTATTTTTTTATTTCAAGGTGAGATATTTCAAATGTGAATACAAAAGCAAAACATACTACCTGTAGCTTTATGAAATTGTAACCTGATGCCATATTTTCTTCAGAAAGTTTTGTAAAGAAATAAAACCTTATTGCTTCAATTGAGGGTCACTGTCTTGCCCTCCTCTGTTATACATCCCTCCCTCCTGCGAGTAACCATAATCAGGGAATCAGTACAGACCATATCCATCCATTTTTTAAAATTTTACTACCAAAAATCAATCTTCCAAATGTTCTAGACTGTACTGTCCAATACAGGAGCCACTATCCACATGTGGCTATTGAGCATATGGAATGTGGCCAATCAAAATTGAGATGAACTAATTTTGTTCTTTTACATGTAGCTAGGGGCAGGACGGGAATAAAGGTGCAGACCTACTACAGAATGGACTTGAGGACACGGGGAGGGGTAAGGGTAAGCTGGGACAAAGTGAGAGAGTGGCATGGACATATATACACTACCAAATGTAAAATAGATAGCTAGTGGGAAGCAGCCGCATAGCACAGGGAGATCAGCTTTTGTGACCACCTAGAGGGGTGGGATAGGGAGGGTGGGAGGGAGACGCAAGAGGGAGGAGATGTGGGGATATATGTGTGTGTGTGGCTGATCCACTATGTTGTAAAGCAGAAACTAGCACACCATTGTGAAGCAATTATACTGCTATAAAGATGTTATAAATAAATAAATAAAGATAATAATTTTTTTTAAAAATTGAGATGTACCTGGGACTTCCCTAGCGGTCCAGTGGTTAAGATTCTGCGCTTCCACTGCAGGGGGTGCGGGTTCTATCTCTGGTCAAGGAACAAACATCCTGAATGCTGCGAGGCTTGGCCACACACAAAAAAAAAGAAAAATTGAGATGTACCATAAGTATAAAACACATACCAGATTTCAAAGAATTGGTAAAAAGAAGAATGTAAAATATCTCATTAGTAGTTTTTATATTGATTACCTGTTGAAATGATAATATGTTTGATATGCTGAGTTAAGGGAAATATATTATCAAAATTAATCTCATTTTTTTAAACCTTTTAAGAAGTGTTACTAGAAAATTTTAAATTATGTATATGGCTCGCATTATATTTCAGTTGGACAGTGTTGGGATAGAGGTGCTTACAAGGGGGACTCTGATAAAGGGGAAAATTATCTCATTGCTATTTTATATTAACCTGGTTTTTCATTTACTCAGACTTGCCTAAAATGAGGACTGTTTGCATTTGTACTCACTTTTTGTGTCTGCAAACATTTGCCTGTTGAAATGTTCCAGGAATGATATCTAAAACCCTCCACTCATCTCACACAACAGGAATAGCACAAGACAGATTTCTCCTCTCATTACCAGCCAGTGGATGATGAAATCCGGAGTTGTTTTAGTCGAAGGGACCTTCTGGAACCACCCACCCTTTTGTTCTGTTTGCCACCAGAAGCTGAGGCCAGGGAGGCGGGGGCCTGGGTGACTGAGGAGGCCGGAACCCTGGTTTCCGCAGACTTCCAAACTGCCTTCCTGGAAAAGTGACCTGTCTTTTCTATTACAGCAATTTTAGATACTCTTCCATTCTTAATAATCAATAGTTTCATGATTCCTGACTAATAATTAGAACTCAAGATCAGAAGGTCAAATAAACAAAAAGATATTTTTTCCTTATCTGTCGTTTTATTTCTGTGAGAGAACCAATGTCATTCACAGAGAAATTTGCAAATAACAGAATATCTGGTGCTAGTGGCAGTGTGTTTTGTGTGTGTGTGTATTTGAAGAGGTGGTAGGTACAGGATACTAGACTGGGAGGGAGACCCAGTTCTTTTTTTTGTTTTTGTTTTTTTTGAAGTATAGTTGCTGTACAATATTATATGTTACAGGTGTACAATACAGTGATTCACAATTTTTAAAGGTTATACTCCATTTATAGTTACTATACAATTTTGGCTATATTCTCCGTGTTGTCCAATATATCCTTGTAGCATGTTTTATACCTAATAATTTGTACTTCTTGTCCTCTACCCCTATGTTGCCACTTCCCCTGAGACCCCAGTTCTTTTTTTTTTTTTTTAATTATTTATTTATTTATTTATTTATTTACTTTTGCTGCGTTGGGTCTTCGTTTCTGTGCTAGGGCTTTCTCTAGTTGCGGCAAGCAGGGGCCACTCTTCATCGCAGTGCGCGGGCCTCTCACCGCTGCGGCCTCTCTTGTTGAGGAGCACAGGCTCCAGACGCACAGGCTCAGTAGTTGTGGCTCACAGGCCTAGTTGCTCCGCGGCATATGGGATCCTCCCAGACCAGGGCTCGAACCCGTGTCCCCTGCATTGGCAGGCAAACTCTCAACCACTGCGCCACCAGGGAAGCCCAAGAGACCTCAGTTCTTAATCTAGCTCAGCCACCTTCTAGATGTGTGATTTGAGAAAGTCACAAAAGCATGGGCTTTGGAAACAAGTGGCCCTGGACTGATCCTAGTCCCACCACTTTACTCTTTGTTTGACTTAGAGCAATTATCTTAATTTCTAGTAGTATCAGTTTCCTGTCTGGAAAGTGTAGATAATCACACCCACCTCACAGGTTTGTTGAGAAGATTAAATGAGATAATACATCTAAGGCTGTCACAGAATGAATCTCTTTGCATTATCTAGAAAGTGAGATGATTGCACTAGAAGGTTTTTGAGATCATCATTTTTGTGAAAACATAATTATAAGAATATTTAACCATTTATTTAGTGGAAATTCTGGCTTTTGAAGACTTTTAAGCAATTTTAAGATGAGAGACCCTTCCTTCATAGAATCTTCTTTTTTAATTGAGACAATCCAATCCATCCCAAGGACCACATGTCAAAAATGTTTCCAGACCACTCAGAGCCTCACTCTGAAAGGACAAGAGGTAAAACATTAGGAAAAACTGACCTGAGCATAAGCTTTCAATTGGTCTACTGGAACGTTCCGACCATTCCTAGATTAATACCAGCTGTGTCTA